>NC_141691.1:1289903534-1291103534 GCF_964263255.1 Lissotriton vulgaris
AGTCGTGAGCGGTTTTCAAGGTCCTCCGCATGGGCCTGTAAGTCCAGCTGTTGTTCCTGTAAGCGTAGTACCTCCTGCTGCAGGTGTTCCACTTCCTCACTCCGCGACTGCTCCGCTTCTTCAACTGCTGCTACCTTTTCCACCAGCCCATCCATATCTCGACAGAGCTCTCGGTGTTCACTCGCTATGTCCTGATTGAGGGCTTGGAAGTCCTCCCGCAGGGAATTAAATAGGGATTCCAGGAAGACTTTAGTAATCGGGGCTCCTTCATCTTCACGTACTGTGGAGTCTTTGGTCGCTGCTGACCCCGACGGGCTTTTCTCTCCATTGACCGCCCCCTTTGTCAGCAGCTCCGTTATTGTGCGGCCACCCCTACGCTGGCCCCCCGACATGGCCAGGCACGTAGCTTTGTTCCTGGGCCCCCGGGTGTATAACAGCTCCCCCGCCGGAGGTCCGTGAAGTCACACCAACCTTCTGTGGCCTCGTGTCCGCCGCAAACTCATGGGCCCGCTGTCCCCGCCTGGATCGCTCTGCTCCGCAGCACCCACAGTCCGGAATCACACCGCCTTGCCGGCCGCATCTTTGCTGGTATAAGCCTCCCGGGGGCCCGCAACGTTCAGGCCTCCTCCCTTCCTGCTCTCTGGCCACCAAGGGGGCCCGGCATCTGCACCCCTTAGGGCATCTCTTCTGGGCAGGGCACCCCCCTTGCAGTCGAGCACCCTCGGACGGCCGCCGCGCTCCGATGTCTCCTTCTGTCACTGCCAACGTTTGGAAGCCCTGAACAGGGACCCTCTCTACTCAGCTCAAGGGCCCCGGCTGTGCGCAGTGGGCTGATCTCCGGGATGTGGCAGGCCTACTTGCCACAAAACCGCGCGGCCTCCCTGGC
The DNA here is from genome assembly GCF_964263255.1 of Lissotriton vulgaris. Lineage (NCBI taxonomy): Eukaryota > Metazoa > Chordata > Amphibia > Caudata > Salamandridae > Lissotriton > Lissotriton vulgaris. The sequence goes on from NC_141691.1 coordinate 1,289,904,421, forward strand.
GTCGCTGTGTTGCACCTCAAACCCAAAGGGGTCTCTCTGTGTGGTTTCGGCAGTCCCCAGGGGTGCAGGGCGGTGACCACGGGCCCTCCTCCAGCTGCAGGCCTCCGATCCCGGACTCCGCTTGGCGCCAACACTCCGGATGCCGCACATGCCTCCCGACTGTCGGGCAAAGGCCTCGGGACCTGGGCCTCAATTTTCGTGCTCACTGCCCACTTTCGACTGGGCCCGTGTCTCACCGCCGCCTCAGCCGCCGTCCTCCACCTCGTCTGTCAGCGTCTGGTAGTCGCGGGGCTCCCCAAGCGCCTTCTGGTCGTGCCCCAGCTGCGGCGCCTGTTCACTCCTGCAGCACCCCAAGCGGGGTAGGCCCCGAAGCCTGGGCCTCGAGTTTCGCGCTCCCACGGTCCGCCGCAGCTCTGGGAGCGCTCACCCCGCCTCTCACCTCCGCCGTCTGTATAGCCCGTTCCACAGCCCCTCGACCCCCGGCGCTCCGGCTCTCCACTGTCTCCGCTGCCCCTCCGACTGGGCCACACACCTCGTGAACCCTGGAGGCTCTCTCCTGCAGGCACGGCGTGCTGCCGATGTCAGCGCCGCCGAGGGGAAGGCACCGCTCTGGGCAGCCGCCGTAGAGTCGGTCGCTGCAACCCCCTTTGTCTAGGGCTGCAAAAGGCGTTGTCTGGGGGGGAGTTTCAAGCTCTTTACGGGTCAATTATTAGGGCCGGGACGGGGAACCTCACAGACACGCGTCTGCTGCGGTCGCCATCTTGGCCACGCCCAACATGGCGTGGCCAAGATGTTTCTTTTTGAAAGGAAACGGTGCGCCCTTTGGATTTCCCTTGACCAATCCCATGTTGTCAGCTCAGGAAAAGCTTCTTGCAATAGTTCAGCTACAAACTTCCGTATATCGGAACCCTCCTTATGTTCAGGTACCCCCAAAAAACATAAATTATTTCTTCGACTATGATTTTCCAACTCCGATCAGACTCTGTATCATTTGTCAAATTGTTCTTACTACCAATCAAACTCTGTTTAGTTATACCAGCAGTTCCGTGACAAACTCCATCCCCCATAATGCAGTTCTCATCATGCCTCAAGCTTGAATTCAGGCTAGACTGAGTTTCCATTGCTTCTAAGGACATACCATTATCCTGGTCAGACCTAGCCTGAGAGTCTATAGTTGTGGGGGTGCCTATTGAACTAGGAACAACAAGTTCGCTGGGTACAGCTACCGGGACACCATTACCATCCGGCACGAAATTGTCCGAAGCTGCTATAACTGATGTAGTTGATGTATTTATTGTTACAACTTCTAATAAAGCTGGTTGGACTCCCATATTTCTCGAGTTCCGGCGCTCAAACATTGTCAACAAATTTTGTGTGCCTTGCTGTGGCAAACGCGGGGCTGCAACACTTTTAACTGACGAGACAACACCTTTCTGTACACTGATAAGGGAAGTGGATTGGGTACTCTCACCTCCACTGGCTGTATTACTTTCACCCCCACCGGCGTTCTACAGCGCCTCCGCCACAGCAGGTTGATTCCCGGCTTTGTCGCTGCGTGTAGAGTTCTTCGTAAGTGTTTTAGGCGGCATTTTCTTACCCGCCACAGCGCCTCCTCGGCCAGGAGCAACACGGAATTATAATCCCAGCAACAGCGCTGGAAACCGCCAAATAAAAGCTCGGCGGTGACTGAGAAACAAACCGCCCAGCATCTGCCCGTCTCACACTCGAGAAAGAGCTCGCTCTTCCGGCTACCGCCTCCTGTCCGCGGTCTCTGAGTTCCAAGATACAGAGCTTGCGCAGGTGTGTTCAAACAATACGAAGCCGCACTCCAGTGCTCCGTCGCGGCTCAGCTCAGCTCAGCTTCTCAACGTTTGAACGGGAGTTGATACATCTTGACACTTTGTTGCCACGGCGTCTGCCAGATGAACGCAACTGATATTGCAAAATTAAAGCGTTTTCTTTTGAGGCAATCTTCTTCATAAGCCGAAAAAACCAGGTAGGGCCATAATGACAATTCCCGTCCCTTCTCGGAAAGCCAGTAGAGAGAGGTCAGAGCTGCCTACACAGCCTACGCCACGGCCGCCATCTTGCCTCCATGGCGTCGACTTTGTTGAAGATGTGGTGTGGACAGGGGTTGGTGGGGGAGCCGGAGTGGATGGTGTTCATCGTGCGGGTGGTGTCTTCGGTGCTGATCGGGGTCCGGCTGCAGAGGGTGGTGGTGGGGGGCGCTGGTTCGGTGGTTGGGTGCGTGGTCTGTACGCCAAAGCTGTTGTGTATGTTGGCGATCTTGCAGTGAAAGAACGAGGCGAGTGAGTTGCAGAGGTCTTGCGAGGGTGTGATGTTATTGTTGCAGGTGCTGGGGTTGGAGAGCTCTTTAACGATGTTGAAGAGTTCCTTGCTGTTGTGGGTGTTGTTGTCCAGACGTTCTTTCAATGTAGTCCTTTTGGAGGTGCGGATCAGCTGGTGGTGTTTGCGGGTGGCGTTCTTGAGGGCTGTCATGTTCTCCGATGTCTGGTAGTGGTGCCAGGCTTTCTCGAGGGTGCAGCAGGTTTTCTTGGAGTTTTTGAGGTCGTTGGTGAACCACAAAGCTTTCTTGCTGCCGGGTCCGTTGGGAGGGTTCTTTAGTGGCTCGAGGTCATCGGTGCAGTTGGTGAGCCACTGTGTAAGGTTGCGGGCGGCTTGGTTGGGGTCCCTCGTGTTGGTGGGTGGGTTCTGGCTGAGGGAGGTGGTGAGTTGGTCAGCAGTGATCTTGCTCCAGCTTCTGCGGGGAACCTGTTGCTGGTGGTGGGTCGTGGTTCTCCTGAAGTTGAAGTGGACCCAGCTGTGATCTGTCCAGTGTAGTCCGGTGGAGTGGCTGAAGGAGATGTTCTTGCTGGAGGAGAAGATGGGGTCTAGCGTGTGACCTGCGTAGTGGGTGGGGGTGTTCACCATTTGCTTGAGTCCGAAGTTGGCGAGGTTGTCCAGGAGGGCGGCGGTGTTGCTGTCATTGTTGTTCTCCAGGTGGAAGTTGAGGTCTCCTAGGAGGATGTAGTCTGAGGAGGTAAGGGCGTGCTGGCTGATGAAGTCTGTGATGGCTTCGCTGAATTGTGTGCGTGGTCCCGGGGGTCTGTAGATGAGGGTGCCTCTGAGGGTGGTCTTGGGGTCGGTGTGTATCTGAAAGTGGAGGTGCTTGGCAGCGGTGAGGGTGTCGTCGGAGATGGTTGTGATTCGGATGGTGTTTATGTGGCGATGGCTCCTCCGGTTTGGTTGACGTGGTCCCTCCGGGTGATCTTGTAGTCCACCGGGATGGCTATTGCGATGTCTGAGGAGGCGTTCATCCAGGTTTCTGTGAGGAAGGCGACGTCTGGTGAGGTTGTTTCGAGGAGGTTCCAGAGTTCGGCGGTCTGTCTGTGGACGGAGCGGTGTGTTGAGCAGGATGAACTTGAGGTGGGTGCTGTTGGTCTCCGGCTTGGCGGGTGCGGTGCTGTTTCGGAGGCAGGAGAATTTGCAGGCTTGGCAGGTGAAGGGTCCATGGGTGCGTTTCGGGTTGGCCCGGTAGCAGGCGGGGGTCCGGCCGTCATTGATTGCGTTGAGGGTGGGGGCATCGTAGGTTCGTTGCATGGGCTGACCTCGTCGGGGGCCAGGGGTCCTGGCGCTGGGCGCGGTTCCAGGCGCGGACGGGCGCAGACGGGCTTGCCTTAGGTGCGCCTTCGGAGCACTAGCGGCGCGCGTCCGCTGCGCGGTCGCTTCGTGGCCTCCATAAGTATGGAACCGGGAAGGAGGAGCAGCTGGGTGGCGGGAGCGGGGCGGCGAATGTGCTGGAGGGGGGGCGGGCCGCAGGGAGGCAGCAGCGGGAAAGGAGGAAAATCTGGAGGTGGGCGGCTCAGCGGCAGCTGGGTCGTCCAAGGCAGGCAGCGGCGGTGGCAAACAACTGTCAGAGGAGGTTGGCTGGAAGGCAGCAGCACGTGGGGGCGAGCTAGCCTGGAGGCAGGGTCAACTGTCTTCGAATACACAAAAACTAGTGCAGACTTTCGTGTTGAACGTTGTTGGGTGAGAAAACATTCCAACAAATAAAATTTGATGAACAATGCCAAGGTTAGAAAACAAAATGACAATGTCTTTGCTCACCTATACTTTCAGCAAGAACTTTGGAGTGCAGCAATGAATGTCATCTAGCAACGTGCGCAGTCCCACGAAAGTGACAAGAAAATGAGATTGAGCGTGAAGAGAAACCCTTGATCTTTGCTCTCTCTCACCACGCCACACACACACACGAGTCTATTACATTTCATTGAGCTCCCGTAACTCCGTTGCCGTGGAAGTACACGGAGAATATAAAATGGATGCTTAACCTCACGCAGTGATGTTTCACGTTGCGCGACATTGCGGAATAACTCACTCAGGCAGGCAGCAAGGAATGGTTACCTCTCCACTCTTAAGTGACGCTGGACACTCAACATCAACAATGACCCTGCACCTCCGCTGGGACCAACAGAAATACAACTACGTCATCATTAAATCAAATCAAATCAAATCAAAAATACTTTATTCGGTAGTTCATTTGATAAGAACACCATAAAAGTTCATAAAATACAATTTACAAAGTTGATCGTGTTTTAAGATCACAATTTTAAAATACTAAAAACAATTAGAATTCATTTAAAAAAACAGATCTGATAAAAAGGAAGCAGCAGGATATATCATACAATTTATATTCATCTTAGAACCTAGAAATTTGTGCGCCTTCATTGTATCTCTCCTAATCAGATCAATTCATAGGTTGCGACGATGTTGAATACAAAATTTAAGAAAACGTACAATTGCTTTAGCATATTTTTCATTTTCTAAATATTGTAGTGCCAAGAATGCAGGACGGCATTGGCGAAGCCCCCAAAGTTTTAGGATGGGGAGTAACCAACGTCTACGGGGTTCTACAAAGAATTTGCAGAATAGAATAGTATGTATGGTTGATTGTGTAGATACCAAATCACATGGACAGCATGTCCGTGTGGACGCCCAGTCATTTTGGGTTGGAAAAGAAACTAGCAAATGAAACATGTCAAACCTTAAGCGAGTTAGCAGCATTTTTTCATATTGGGTTAGATTATATAACAAATAGGGTTCCGATTCAAAAACAGTCTGCACTAGTATGGCTTTCTGAACAGATTGTTTGTGGATCTCGGTTACTAGGCGTATCTGCCTCAGATGTGCAAGGCATTCTTTTTTTAGATCCGCCTTAGAAATTTCATTTATCCTAGAAGGATTATCAAAATATTTCTTGTAGCCCAAGTCCTCAAGAATTGCTTTGACGTAAGTTAGCCATTTGATTTTTTTACACTGATCGAGACTCAGAGTGTCTTCAATGATGGATCTCGTTAAATGGCATTGATCTGTAACTCATATTCTACACCACAGCATTACTGGCTGTAGTTTTATGATGTCTGTTATATAGTCTAGTCCCAATTCTGTGTGACATGCGTATGTGGAGGTATTCCTTGGGACCGCAAGTAAATATCGTAAAAAGGAATTCTCAATTTTTTGAATGGCTTCAACATTTACATATCCCCATATTCCTGCCCCATATATTGCCGTGGATATGCATTTTGCATTATATATTTTTCTCATTACTTGTATTGGACGTTGGCCCAGTTTTTGTGAAAATGCTTTTAATGAGACAGTTTCCCTCAAGAAGGCAAGTTTCCTGGCATTAACCGCTGGGATCCACTTGAACTTCTCGTCTATTACTATCCCCAGGTATGGGTAGGTTGCCGTTCTATCTAGTGGTTCACCTTTTACAAACAACCTTCGGTGCTTCCCAGACCCCTTCCCGGCTTGCATAGTGTAAGTTTTCTTAACGTTTAGTTTTAAGTTCAAGGTGGCCATGAACATACAATATCTGTTTACTGCACATTGGAGTTCATTTGGGGTTCTTGCTAAAATGACAGCATCGTCGGCATATAATAATGCAGGTATTTGCCGACGAGCTATTGTAGGTAAATCTTCACTGCCTTGAAGCATCGCGGCTTTCAGTCCATTAGTGTAGACAGTAAATAGAAAGGGGGCCAGCACGCAGCCCTGTCTGACCCCCTTTTCCACCCTGAAGCTTCCTGTAAGTTCCCCCTTGGTCCCAAATCTTACCCTACCTGTAGTTCCTGTGTACATTTCACGCAGGAAATCAACAATCGCTGGGTCAACGCCCATTTTCAGCACTATATTCCATAATGCTGAATGAGCGACACAGTCAAACGCCGCTGATAGGTCGACGTAGACCATGTAAAGTGTGGACCCCTTAGCCTCCATGTATTTACCCGCTAGGAGGGAAAGGTTAAGTGCTTGGTCTACTGTTCCTAGGCCTTCACGGAAGCCGTATTGTATATCAGATATTACTCCTTGGTCAGTTGCCCACTCCTGAAGTCGATTGAGAAGGATCCGCCCTGCCATCTTCCCAAGCGAGTCCAGGAGGGAGATAGGCCTATAACAGGACGGAGTATTTCGATCCCCTTTCTTATAGATCGGGACCAATATTGATGACTTCCAAGAATCTAATAGCCCTACCTTTAGTGTTGCATTTAAAACATTGGTCAGTATGGGGGACCAGAGATCTGGTAGATGTTTAAAAACATCAGCTGGGACCCCATCTGGACATGGGGCTTTGCCAGTTTTTGAGTTTTTTAATGCCAGTTGAACCTCCTTGTGGGAGAATTGTAGGTTTATTGGGTATGTAACCTGCGTTAGAGGGACTGGGTGGTCAATGTCTATCGAGGTGTCTTTACTAAAAACTTTTGAAAAATGAGCCACCCATTCATCTTCGCTTATAGCGACGTCGATGGAGGGTGTTTCATTTTTATTTGTTAAAAACGGTGACCTTACTATGTGCCAGAACATTGCACTATCCTTCAACTCTGTGCTTTTGCTGAGGCGATTCCATAGATCGACTTTTAACCCCTTAAGTGCTGCCTCGGTGCATTGGCCGACGGCAGCACTACCTCCCCAGTGCTGCGCACGACCATTGAACGTCCATTCAGCACTAGTTCTAATGGACAGCGCAGCACTGGGGAGGAATGTTTAATAGCAGCTATGAGGTTAACTCTTGTTTTCTTAACCTGATCGCGACAGCATACTCTTTCCTTAATCTGCCAATTTCAGCTCTGTCCCTCTTATCCTTATTCAAGGCCTCTTTTAGTTTTGTGTGTGCCTTTGTACATGCCGAATTAAACCAGCTGTCATTTTGATTTATTTCTGACTTTTGCTTACAAGTCCTAGTTAACTCTTTATGTATATTTTTCAAAACGGCGTTAAAACTGTTAATGACCACCTTTGGTTGTAGATTCAGATCAAGACAGTTCCTAATTTCGGCACTACAATTTTTGACTATTTTATTAGTTGTGGCTTCCTTATCAATTTTCCCCCATTTAAGTGTATAACCGTTCATGGAACCAATCATTATGAAATATGTCTTGATGAAGAGCAGGTCAGCACGGAGGTAATCATATGACCTTAACAGGCAAATGGAAATTTCACCACACAACTGACTCACGGTAGAAGAATATGAATACTGTTTCTTCTTTTCCTTTCCCCGTATATGTCTGTAATTCGCTCATTTTTAGCAGCATATGTCCGTTTTTTTCCTTGTGATTCCCTCGTTTTTGGCAGCATGAGCGTCCGCTTTTCCATGCAGTTGTCTCGTTTTTGGCAGTATGTGTGTCCGCTTTTCATGAGATTCTCTCGTTTATGGCAGCAGCTGTGGCTTGAATGTTAAAAGTACTTGGCTGTAATCTGTGCCGTTTCTTGGCTCTAACACTCCATTTGTAAAATTACTGGCAGCAGAGAAGAAATTCTTTGGACCAATTTCTTAAAGTTACTGGTTTCTTTTCATTTTTAAGAAGGGTTTCATAGCATTGGCAAGTCTTTTTCTTCTGGGTTTTATATGCAGCTGGTTGAGATGAAGTTTTGTTTGACTTTTTCTGCCACTTGAGACTGGTTTCTTAACTTTTCAAGGTGCTTAAAATACTTGCGGCGCTTCAAAGATTTCTGGTTACTTTATAGCTTAGTTTCTCCACCCCTTACTTCTAACCGCAGTTGGGTGATAATGAGTCTTTATTTCTTGTTGCGCAGTACTGCCAGGGATGAAAAATGGACTCACGGTTCTTGACTTGCTTTAATATCCTTAGACTTTTCCATCATTCATCCGGTTTCAATCTTCCTTTGATGATATTACTAGCAGCAGATAGATGAACTGTTGTGGGTTCTTATGCGAGGTGTAGCTCAGGCTGTGTTTGATGGTTTCTTCTCTGATCTGGTCATCAGAAAACGTCGCCAAAATGTTGTAAATAGATGATGATAGATGACAGGTCACATGTATTCTGGGAAGCTGAGAAGGTGAAAACACTAAGGAAGGTCTAATGACTACTGTCAGCCATATTACAAGAAGAATCAATATACAACATATTCGACGCCTGCACTTCCTCCATCCAAGATACTTTTTCAGCAGGATCTGCGTGAGTCTTGTATTCAACCTGTCTTCCATCATGTTTGGCCTGAACTTTGGATCTACCCCACTCCAGTGCGATCTGAAGTAACCCATAATCGGTATTTGCTTCTAAGCACTACATTGGAATTTAATCTTTAGTAATTCATAACTCCGGTTCTACTTATTGTATTTGTGTTGTTATGGTCTTGTTTTAATCATAGAAATATAATCTATTGTGCTAACCCTGTGTGGAATATTTATGTGATGCTTTTATTGCGTTACTGTGTGTGTGTACTGTGTTGCCCAAATATTTTATACATTGCCCCTTAAGATACGCCTGACTGTTCTGTGCCAAGCTACCAGCAGGTGAGCACAGGTTGTATTTTAGTGTTTATCTTGCTTACCCTGACTTGAGTATTGGTCCCTACTTTGACAGGGTGCATACCTCTGCTAACTAGAGACCCCAGTTCTAACACAGGATATGACACAACAAAGTGTTTAAAGTGCATGAATTGAAAAGCAGGGGACTGGGTACACATTAAAAGAAATGATGTGTCACATCAATGTTTTTGTGCTGCGTGATGCCTAATTCCTTGCGGTATTTACGTACTCAGTAAAAGTGCAAAGCGACTGTGTTTAAGGATTTGTAGACCACCTTTTCAAAACTATTTATGAGGGAGAGTTCTTTCTGTAAAGCCTGATGAATGTCTAAAAATGAATAAAGGCCTGGAAAAATCAGCAGAATTTCATCCATGTATTCATGTTTGGTGTGTGCCGCTACTGAAACCCATGTAATGCAATGCTAACAAGCATTGGCAGCACCAATAGGCCTTTTTCTGCTGAAGCTGTGCAGCATGGCCAAAAGAAAGAAAAGCACTATGACCCGGTCACTACTGGCAGAGACCACATTGTGTAGGCATGTGCATGTGTGATGACATATGTGAGCGCTTACAATCAGTAAATTAACAAAAAATGAAATTGAAGTTGCAAAAAAGTCATTTTTTTAAGGCAGACAGGCCAGCAGCAACTTGTTGGCCAGCCTATCCCAAAAATACGAAGTATTTATTTAAACAAGCATTTGCAATGCAATAGGTCTCGCATTAGGAAAGTTTGAGCTATTGGTATTGTAAATGACAAATATTTTATTTATGTGTTGGTTTTGAAAATTGCGAAATTAATAGCTTTGTCATTTACAATGCCAATAGTTTTAACTTTCGCAAACGTGACACCTATAGCATTTGTCTCTATAACATGCAAACTCATCTTGAAACAAACGTACACTGCTAGGCTAAACAGGGACTTACAGGACAACTTTCACATAATGCAATCGCAGGTCCAAATGCAATTCTGACTCAGTAGCGTCAAGAAGGAAACGCTGGAAAAAAATCTGATAGTTTCACTGACAATTACTGCAGGCAGAAAGAGTGCAAGATAAGACACGCAACAGTTGATTCCGCACTGTCAGGATGGGGCAGGTCTGATGCGCTGATGATGGGGAATAAAAAAACATGTATCAACCGGGCTTGTTCTTTTACAAAATATTATTTCTCAAGAAATATAGTTTGATAACTAGTTTTAAATGCGTGCATGCTGTTTGCGAGGAATGCAGCTAGAGAAAGCAAATTTAAAATACAAAACACGTGTGCAATGTTATCAAGTGGATTCTTGACGTAAAAACAGTGTTCAGTAAGTGTCAAATACTGACCAAAGACAAATACTGCAGCTTTCACATAGGACATGCAAAAGAATTGTCAATGGCAACGGGCGCCGACTAGCAGGAAATGCAGCAGGAGGTGGTGCGGGACAGCACGCAGCGTCCCAAAAAAATAAATAAATAAATACCGCCTTCGGGTAAAGTCCGCGCTATATAAAAATGCATAAATAACTAAATAAATAAATACCGCAAATCACCGCCGTCACTCTGCCGGCCTGCGACCAGGAAGTCAGGCAGGCCGGCGCGACAACAGGAAACAGGAAGTAGGAGGGCGAGAGCCTACCCCGCCTCCCACGGAAGAGCCGCAATTGGATGGAGCCGTGTTTGGAGCACCGGAGCAGGCAGGAGCCTACCCTGCGCCCCAGTGCCGAAGGAGGGAAGAAGAGTCCTGCTGCCGGACCCTGCAGCTGAGGAGAGCCGCCGCACGAAGGAAGCCGGTGAGTGGGTTGCTGGGGGGGGGGAAGCATGTGCGCGCGCGCGAGTGCGGGGGGGGGGAAGCATGTGCGCGAGTGCGGGCGGGCGGGGGCGGGTGGGCTTTGTATGTATGTGTGCGTGCGTGTGTGTGACTGTGGGGGAGGGGGGTGTGTGTGTGTGAGCGAGTGTCTGTGTGCCTGTATGTGTGTGCCTGCGTGTGCATGCGCTCGCCTGTGTGTGCGTGCGTGCATGCAGAGGGGTGGGGGCTGCCTGCCTGCGTCTGTGTGAGCAAGGGCTGTGAGTTACTCTGCGCATGCGCGGGTACTCTGCGCATGCGCGGGTCAGACGCGCGCTCCCGCAGTGAAAACTGCGAGGAAAAACGCTCGTAACAGATTGGTGTCCTCATTCCCTCTCATTCCCAATAACGGGCGACAAAAGGTCTGAAGCAGACACTCTCAATGCTCACGCATTGAGAGTAAGGTCTGCTCGACCTAAAAAAAATGACAGTAAGGCATAGGAGGAGCGGGTGGGCAGAGAGTGAGAGCAATATGGAGGGTGCAGGAGAAGCACATGAAGAGAAGAGCAACATGAGGGATAAGAAAAAAGCACACGAAGTGAAGAGAAACCGAGAGTGGGGAGGCATGGGAGAAGCACACAAGTGAAACAGAGTGAAAGCAGCATGGGGGGAATAACACGAACATGAGGAAGAATGGGAGAATCAGACACTAGAGAGCTGAAAAGCATGCACACTCTCACGGAATGCTTAAACGAAAATAAAAAGTAGTTTCCTAAAGGTTCCATAAAAGCAAGCAGTGAAAGGCCCATCTCACTGTTGTCGGACCTTGTTAAGATTCCGCGGTAGCTGGTAAATCTTCAGCTATCCACCTTTGTTGAGACTAATAATCTTCTCCATGAAACTTAATCGGAATTTTGAACAGGATACATCACTGAAACTAAACTTTTGGAAGTGTCTTCGTCTTTCTCAATGCACTATTGTACATTGCAAAATATAATTGTGCATTCGCATAGGCAGTTGTATTGTGCAGCGAGGTATTTACAGATGCAAAATGACGTTAGTATACATGGTGAATGCTTCTTTTTACCAGTTGCACCCTTTCCTTTTTAATCAAATGTGGAGCTGTGACGTGCATCTTAAAGAGAAGGAGTAGAGACGTGCTCTATCCCCTCAGATCAAACCCAACATGGCAGTGTGATCGACATGAACTCACCTGGCTAACAGCTGTGGTCTTGCGCATCCGGTTCTTCCTTGCTGTCTTCACCTGTGGGGCGTGTGGGGACTAATTGGGGGAGGGGGGAGGGGGGGAGGGGAGGAGGGGGAGGCGGGGTGCTGGTTAACAGGTCAGCAAAGAGTCTTCACGTCGTGCAGCACTAATTGACACTGCAGGGTAGCAGGTAGGCACAGCTTCTACCGCTGATGTCAAGAATGTAGGCTCTATACCGCCACCATTAGCTGCCACGGATGGCAACCTCTAACCCATGTAGGGTACCAGTTGTAAACGCCCCCTGGCCACTTAGGCTGTTCGATGTTTTTAACGCGGGACCAAAGGGTTCTGACGAGCAACCGCTCTCAGTGCTTACAGGACTGGATTTTGGGTCAAGTCAATATTCGGAAAATCCGAGAAATAAGAAAAGTGATCAGCTTTTCTGTAAAAATAGACTACCTGGCACTGCAGTGGTGAATACAGCAACACATGCAGGTGCCGGCTGCCAGGTCTACTGTTCCTAGGCCTTCACGGAAGCCGTATTGTATATCAGATATTACTCCTTGGTCAGTTGCCCACTCCTGAAGTCTATTGAGAAGGATCCGCCCTGCCATCTTCCCAAGCGAGTCCAGGAGGGAGATAGGCCTATAACAGGACGGAGTATTTCGATCCCCTTTCTTATAGATCGGGACCAATATTGATGACTTCCAAGAATCTAATAGCCCTACCTTTAGTGTTGCATTTAAAACATTGGTCAGTATGGGGGACCAGAGATCTGGTAGATGTTTAAAAACATCAGCTGGGACCCCATCTGGACATGGGGCTTTGCCAGTTTTTGAGTTTTTTTAATGCCAGTTGAACCTCCTTGTGGGAGAATTGTAGGTTTATTGGGTATGTAACCTGCGTTAGAGGGACTGGGTGGTCAATGTCTATCGAGGTGTCTTTACTAAAAACTTTTGAAAAATAAGCCACCCATTCATCTTCGCTTATAGCGACGTCGATGGAGGGTGTTTCATTTTTATTTGTTAAAAACGGTGACCTTACTATGTGCCAGAACATTGCACTATCCTTCAACTCTGTGCTTTTGCTGAGGCGATTCCATAGATCAACTTTTAACCCCTTAAGTGCTGCCTCGGTGCATTGGCCGACGGCAGCACTACCTCCCCAGTGCTGCGCACGACCATTGAACGTCCATTCAGCACTAGTTCTAATGGACAGCGCAGCACTGGGGAGGAATGTTTAATAGCAGCTATGAGGTTAACTCTTGTTTTCTTAACCTGATCGCGACAGCATACTCTTTCCTTAATCTGCCAATTTCAGCTCTGTCCCTCTTATCCTTATTCAAGGCCTCTTTTAGTTTTGTGTGTGCCTTTGTACATGCCGAATTAAACCAGCTGTCATTTTGATTTATTTCTGACTTTTGCTTACAAGTCCTAGTTAACTCTTTATGTATATTTTTCAAAACGGCGTTAAAACTGTTAATGACCACCTTTGGTTGTAGATTCAGATCAAGACAGTTCCTAATTTCGGCACTACAATTTTTGACTATTTTATTAGTTGTGGCTTCCTTATCAATTTTCCCCCATTTAAGTGTATAACCGTTCATGGAACCAATCATTATGAAATATGTCTTGATGAAGAGCAGGTCAGCACGGAGGTAATCATATGACCTTAACAGGCAAATGGAAATTTCACCACACAACTGACTCACGGTAGAAGAATATGAATACTGTTTCTTCTTTTCCTTTCCCCGTATATGTCTGTAATTCGCTCATTTTTAGCAGCATATGTCCGTTTTTTTCCTTGTGATTCCCTCGTTTTTGGCAGCATGAGCGTCCGCTTTTCCATGCAGTTGTCTCGTTTTTGGCAGTATGTGTGTCCGCTTTTCATGAGATTCTCTCGTTTATGGCAGCAGCTGTGGCTTGAATGTTAAAAGTACTTGGCTGTAATCTGTGCCGTTTCTTGGCTCTAACACTCCATTTGTAAAATTACTGGCAGCAGAGAAGAAATTCTTTGGACCAATTTCTTAAAGTTACTGGTTTCTTTTCATTTTTAAGAAGGGTTTCATAGCATTGGCAAGTCTTTTTCTTCTGGGTTTTATATGCAGCTGGTTGAGATGAAGTTTTGTTTGACTTTTTCTGCCACTTGAGACTGGTTTCTTAACTTTTCAAGGTGCTTAAAATACTTGCGGCGCTTCAAAGATTTCTGGTTACTTTATAGCTTAGTTTCTCCACCCCTTACTTCTAACCGCAGTTGGGTGATAATGAGTCTTTATTTCTTGTTGCGCAGTACTGCCAGGGATGAAAAATGGACTCACGGTTCTTGACTTGCTTTAATATCCTTAGACTTTTCCATCATTCATCCGGTTTCAATCTTCCTTTGATGATATTACTAGCAGCAGATAGATGAACTGTTGTGGGTTCTTATGCGAGGTGTAGCTCAGGCTGTGTTTGATGGTTTCTTCTCTGATCTGGTCATCAGAAAACGTCGCCAAAATGTTGTAAATAGATGATGATAGATGACAGGTCACATGTATTCTGGGAAGCTGAGAAGGTGAAAACACTAAGGAAGGTCTAATGACTACTGTCAGCCATATTACAAGAAGAATCAATATACAACATATTCGACGCCTGCACTTCCTCCATCCAAGATACTTTTTCAGCAGGATCTGCGTGAGTCTTGTATTCAACCTGTCTTCCATCATGTTTGGCCTGAACTTTGGATCTACCCCACTCCAGTGCGATCTGAAGTAACCCATAATCGGTATTTGCTTCTAAGCACTACATTGGAATTTAATCTTTAGTAATTCATAACTCCGGTTCTACTTATTGTATTTGTGTTGTTATGGTCTTGTTTTAATCATAGAAATATAATCTATTGTGCTAACCCTGTGTGGAATATTTCTGTGATGCTTTTATTGCGTTACTGTGTGTGTGTACTGTGTTGCCCAAATATTTTATACATTGCCCCTTAAGATACGCCTGACTGTTCTGTGCCAAGCTACCAGCAGGTGAGCACAGGTTGTATTTTAGTGTTTATCTTGCTTACCCTGACTTGAGTATTGGTCCCTACTTTGACAGGGTGCATACCTCTGCTAACTAGAGACCCCAGTTCTAACACAGGATATGACACAACAAAGTGTTTAAAGTGCATGAATTGAAAAGCAGGGGACTGGGTACACATTAAAAGAAATGATGTGTCACATCAATGTTTTTGTGCTGCGTGATGCCTAATTCCTTGCGGTATTTACGTACTCAGTAAAAGTGCAAAGCGACTGTGTTTAAGGATTTGTAGACCACCTTTTCAAAACTATTTATGAGGGAGAGTTCTTTCTGTAAAGCCTGATGAATGTCTAAAAATGAATAAAGGCCTGGAAAAATCAGCAGAATTTCATCCATGTATTCATGTTTGGTGTGTGCCGCTACTGAAACCCATGTAATGCAATGCTAACAAGCATTGGCAGCACCAATAGGCCTTTTTCTGCTGAAGCTGTGCAGCATGGCCAAAAGAAAGAAAAGCACTATGACCCGGTCACTACTGGCAGAGACCACATTGTGTAGGCATGTGCATGTGTGATGACATATGTGAGCGCTTACAATCAGTAAATTAACAAAAAATGAAATTGAAGTTGCAAAAAAGTCATTTTTTTAAGGCAGACAGGCCAGCAGCAACTTGTTGGCCAGCCTATCCCAAAAATACGAAGTATTTATTTAAACAAGCATTTGCAATGCAATAGGTCTCGCATTAGGAAAGTTTGAGCTATTGGTATTGTAAATGACAAATATTTTATTTATGTGTTGGTTTTGAAAATTGCGAAATTAATAGCTTTGTCATTTACAATGCCAATAGTTTTAACTTTCGCAAACGTGACACCTATAGCATTTGTCTCTATAACATGCAAACTCATCTTGAAACAAACGTACACTGCTAGGCTAAACAGGGACTTACAGGACAACTTTCACATAATGCAATCGCAGGTCCAAATGCAATTCTGACTCAGTAGCGTCAAGAAGGAAACGCTGGAAAAAAATCTGATAGTTTCACTGACAATTACTGCAGGCAGAAAGAGTGCAAGATAAGACACGCAACAGTTGATTCCGCACTGTCAGGATGGGGCAGGTCTGATGCGCTGATGATGGGGAATAAAAAAACATGTATCAACCGGGCTTGTTCTTTTACAAAATATTATTTCTCAAGAAATATAGTTTGATAACTAGTTTTAAATGCGTGCATGCTGTTTGCGAGGAATGCAGCTAGCGAAAGCAAATTTAAAATACAAAACACGTGTGCAATGTTATCAAGTGGATTCTTGACGTAAAAACAGTGTTCAGTAAGTGTCAAATACTGACCAAAGACAAATACTGCAGCTTTCACATAGGACATGCAAAAGAATTGTCAATGGCAACGGGCGCCGACTAGCAGGAAATGCAGCAGGAGGTGGTGCGGGACAGCACGCAGCGTCCCCAAAAAATAAATAAATAAATACCGCCTTCGGGTAAAGTCCGCGCTATATAAAAATGCATAAATAACTAAATAAATAAATACCGCAAATCACCGCCGTCACTCTGCCGGCCTGCGACCAGGAAGTCAGGCAGGCCGGCGCGACAACAGGAAACAGGAAGTAGGAGGGCGAGAGCCTACCCCGCCTCCCACGGAAGAGCCGCAATTGGATGGAGCCGTGTTTGGAGCACCGGAGCAGGCAGGAGCCTACCCTGCGCCCCGGTGCCGAAGGAGGGAAGAAGAGTCCTGCTGCCGGACCCTGCAGCTGAGGAGAGCCGCCGCACGAAGGAAGCCGGTGAGTGGGTTGCTGGGGGGGGGGGAAGCATGTGCGCGCGCGCGAGTGCGGGGGGGGGGAAGCATGTGCGCGAGTGCGGGCGGGCGGGGGCGGGTGGGCTTTGTATGTATGTGTGCGTGCGTGTGTGTGACTGTGGGGGAGGGGGGTGTGTGTGTGTGAGCGAGTGTCTGTGTGCCTGTATGTGTGTGCCTGCGTGTGCATGCGCTCGCCTGTGTGTGCGTGCGTGCATGCAGAGGGGTGGGGGCTGCCTGCCTGCGTCTGTGTGAGCAAGGGCTGTGAGTTACTCTGCGCATGCGCGGGTACTCTGCGCATGCGCGGGTCAGACGCGCGCTCCCGCAGTGAAAACTGCGAGGAAAAACGCTCGTAACAGATTGGTGTCCTCATTCCCTCTCATTCCCAATAACGGGCGACAAAAGGTCTGAAGCAGACACTCTCAATGCTCACGCATTGAGAGTAAGGTCTGCTCGACCTAAAAAAAATGACAGTAAGGCATAGGAGGAGCGGGTGGGCAGAGAGTGAGAGCAATATGGAGGGTGCAGGAGAAGCACATGAAGAGAAGAGCAACATGAGGGATAAGAAAAAAGCACACGAAGTGAAGAGAAACCGAGAGTGGGGAGGCATGGGAGAAGCACACAAGTGAAACAGAGTGAAAGCAGCATAGGGGGGAATAACACGAACATGAGGAAGAATGGGAGAATCAGACACTAGAGAGCTGAAAAGCATGCACACTCTCACGGAATGCTTAAACGAAAATAAAAAGTAGTTTCCTAAAGGTTCCATAAAAGCAAGCAGTGAAAGGCCCATCTCACTGTTGTCGGACCTTGTTAAGATTCCGCGGTAGCTGGTAAATCTTCAGCTATCCACCTTTGTTGAGACTAATAATCTTCTCCATGAAACTTAATCGGAATTTTGAACAGGATACATCACTGAAACTAAACTTTTGGAAGTGTCTTCGTCTTTCTCAATGCACTATTGTACATTGCAAAATATAATTGTGCATTCGCATAGGCAGTTGTATTGTGCAGCGAGGTATTTACAGATGCAAAATGACGTTAGTATACATGGTGAATGCTTCTTTTTACCAGTTGCACCCTTTCCTTTTTAATCAAATGTGGAGCTGTGACGTGCATCTTAAAGAGAAGGAGTAGAGACGTGCTCTATCCCCTCAGATCAAACCCAACATGGCAGTGTGATCGACATGAACTCACCTGGCTAACAGCTGTGGTCTTGCGCATCCGGTTCTTCCTTGCTGTCTTCACCTGTGGGGCGTGTGGGGACTAATTGGGGGAGGGGGGAGGGGGGGAGGGGAGGAGGGGGAGGCGGGGTGCTGGTTAACAGGTCAGCAAAGAGTCTTCACGTCGTGCAGCACTAATTGACACTGCAGGGTAGCAGGTAGGCACAGCTTCTACCGCTGATGTCAAGAATGTAGGCTCTATACCGCCACCATTAGCTGCCACGGATGGCAACCTCTAACCCATGTAGGGTACCAGTTGTAAACGCCCCCTGGCCACTTAGGCTGTTCGATGTTTTTAACGCGGGACCAAAGGGTTCTGACGAGCAACCGCTCTCAGTGCTTACAGGACTGGATTTTGGGTCAAGTCAATATTCGGAAAATCCGAGAAATAAGAAAAGTGATCAGCTTTTCTGTAAAAATAGACTACCTGGCACTGCAGTGGTGAATACAGCAACACATGCAGGTGCCGGCTGCCAGGAAACAGCCTTTGTCTACAGATCATCTCCACTAGAGAGCATCACATCATCGGAACAACCGACATTATGACATCATAAGAGGGCCAAACTACATCACTTCAGAATGGAGCCAAACAAGGCTCACAATTGAATGTCAGGCATCACATAAAAAAAAAACATGGAATAAAATGTAAAGCTGCAAGCAATATGGTGCATCAGGAATCTTCCTCATCCTGCTTGTGACTTGGAGCTTAGGGCCTGATGTACTGTAGGATTTTGAGATCGAAAACCTTGCAATTCGCACAAACAACTTGCTTAGCAATCGTAAAACTCTTATTTGTTAAAAGTGTGACAAGTGACTCTAACTCATAAAGTAGGATGTGCGAGCCATGGTAAATTAGAAATTCGGAAGGGGCTGAAAAGGGACGTTACTCAAATACCTATATAAATCAATGGTTTGCCACGATAATTCTGGTGGCAACCATTAACCTGTTACCGACTCCTCAAAGGAGGTGGTAACTGTTTTCCAAAGGGGAAGGTGTCTCCTGGGTTCCCTTTCCCTTTGGAAATCAGACTTACAGGCTCAGGGTGACACTACCTACGCCTTTTCCCGAAACGGGGATTTTTTATTTTTTATTTAAAGCAGCGTTAATTCCTTTTAAGAAATTCACACTGCTTTGAAAAACAAAAAAAAACTAAATTGTTTGGGATAGCAAACATAAGGATGGTGGTTTGCTGTCCCTTGCCGGCCACCACACCTGTGTTTGCAGCCAATAATATGCGACTGCCTAATAAATATTAATTAGGCAGGTCGTTCTGCAACCCCTTGAAATTGCAAATGTGGGTTTTGGAGCCAACTTAATAGAACATAGGTCAGTTTGCAAAACCAGATTCCATCTGAAAAAATTCAGTGCAGATTGGCGCCTACTTTTTGCAAATGGAATCTTTATTAATCAGGCCCAGAGTGAGACAGGCGAAAAGAAGCCTTTCGGGTAACAGAGCAGCTCTACAGAAAAAGCTAATGTTTAGTGGCTGATTCACAGGGCTTTTTTTCATCACCTGCAGGTGCCATCTTTAGGCACTTTAAAGAAAAGCAATACAGCATTGAAAACAGAAACTCTCATTAAAAAAAATCTGGATTTTAGGGCACACATCTTCTATCTGTAGGAACAGTAGCTATGGAGGCATACTTTTCTACAGGAGTAGGTGAGGGGTGGCGGAAGAAAAATTGCATGATTGTGTCATATATCAGTCAAGTAACATCTACAAAGGGAATTTTCTCATCATATAAACACAAGTAAATGAGCTCCTAATAAAGTAGAAATATGGAGGATTTCCCAAAGTAGAAAACACAGAATAAAAACAGCAGACTTCCTGGGAACAATGCACCTAGCTTACTGAGCATACTCCTGTAAATCTAAAGAAGATGGAGGTTTCCATGCTTTATGACTCGGCTTTTTGTGCGTATGGACAAGTAGTTGTAAACTGTGTAAAGATGACACGAGTCAAAAGTAATTTGAATAGGTTTTAATGTATAAATACACTGGCACCAAAGGTACGTCTTCTTACCAAGAGCCCCTCGCGGCAACTCCCAACGCTCCAGGATAGAACACACTGACGTCATAGAGCCTAGAGGGTGGAGGGTTGGCAAAGGCAGTAGCGCGAGCAGGGAAATGATAAAGGAAATAGTAAACAGACAAACACAACACATCTCCTTATCAATAATGAAAACAAGGAAGGACTATGAGATACCAACATATGAGACAATATGGGAAAAGGAAGGAACCAACTGCTAATCACACTCAAAATCGTGCAACTTAGCTGGTGGTTTGACCACTCTCCCATATCTGCTCACTGTAGGCTCATCATGAGACATAATATCTTCATAAACAGAATCATTTAAATCAACATTTGTATTGCTAGTGGACTGGTACTCTTTGTTCTCTTCCGATAACTCCTCACTCAACCTACTACTACTGTCATCCCGAACCAGCGAACCACCAGAAGTATTCTCATCCCCAGGAGACACATCGCTTGTACCCTGTAGGTAGGAAACTTTACCAACATCACTATCCAGAATTCAATCGTAGTTTTGAGAACAGGAACTATCGTGATCATCAGGAATGCAATGGGAGTGTGACGTGATCTCCACATTCTTACATAATGACAATGAAGAAAAATGCCACGTTTTGCCATCGCTCAATAGACCAGAATTACAAAAAACCTTCCTGACTTCCATCGGTTGTGAGTAGTGATTCTGTCCTTTACTTGAGCACTTAGATTTCTTCACTCTAACCATGTCTCCCACTTGAATGAAAACCTTCCTACATGAATGTTTAGAGTCATAGTATTTCTTACCAACCATTTGTGAATCCCACAAATTTCTTCTAACTTCCTCGGGGGACCAACACTCTCTTTTGGGGTTTGCCCAACCCACATTATCTTTAGTAATGAGCGTTCTCCCTCTCAAAAGCACAAAAGGACTAGTACCTGTGGATTCACAAGGAGTCACCTGAAAAGCCCAAAGATTGTTGATAATTTGTTTTCTAAAAGAGTGTCAAAGTAAGTTATATATAACAAAGAACAAGACTCAAAAACCATTGATATCAAATAGACAGGAAGGAAATTACCACCGTCTAGAAGAACAGAAATTAAGTAAAGAAAAAAGGTGCATGTGCTCAGTGAAGAAAAAGAACCCTCAGGCACCGCCTGTAAAGGTCAGTAGCCAGTTGTCTTCATTGGGTCCAAAAAAGTAGGAAAAACGAAATAGTGATAAGGAAGTGCTTTAAAAAGAGCATGGGCTACTCATCACACAATAAACTTTATTAAGAGGGTAGCTCTAACTCTAATAAAAACAGTGCAAATTAAAGGACTGGTGATTGGTTGGGTTAGTTTGAACCAACAAGTCCTTACTCAAGTGAAGGAAAAACAAAGATGGTCAACATGTTTCTGCTTAAGAGCCAAGGATCGGCTCAGCATTCGTCAGGACCAAAGAACTCTATCATATACCTTGATGGGCACACACTAGGGTGTCCAAAGCTAAGGTGTATAGACAAAATATATAAAAAAACTAATACAACCTGATTAGTGTAGACTTCCTGTATTGGGTAAGTCTTCCAGCAGTCTCACCCCTAAGGGGGAGACAAAAAATCTGAAAATAATAATGAAAACAAAGACAAATTTGTTTTAAAACATGACTAATATGACGTTTTTTCAGAAGTCATGTATTTACATCAAACATGCACCAATATTCTAACTGGGAGTAATTATTCCTGAAGAATATATTCATAAAGGACTTGAGATACTAGGTCCAGAGAAAGGCCATTACAATGCATGAATGTTTCAACAGGGCTCCTAATTTTGGAAGCCTGATTTAAATAACATGCAGATATTGTTAGTCTGCGTTCACAGGGTAGATATATAATTTTTAAAGTGCTCGTCATGGTTGTGAAACCAACCAAGGTTGGGAATGAGGCAACCTAAGAAAGGGGCATATGAGGCTGGCCAGTCGAATTACCACAAAGAAAAGGAAAAACTCACATTTAAAAGCCCTCAATAGGACCTCATGGGCTGGCGGTGGGGGGAAACCTTCACGCTCGGTCCATCTGTCAATGTGACATTGTATTGCGCAGATGTTAAAAGGCACCCAAATCCGTCTAGATCTATTTAAGCAAATGGTGGCGGTACAGTGATAGCATTACATTCACCTACTAGATCCGATGCGACTCCCCGCCTCCGGACCTATTCACAGCCGCGTCCGCCGCCCGTAACATCAAGCGGCAATCAAGACGCGAGTTTGTTTTAAAAGGAAGAAAACGCGGAAGCGCCAGAGGGGCGTGGCTCGCGTTAGCCAGTGGTCACGTGCTCTTAGTCACGTGTTCTCGCCAGTTCTCCTATCGTTTAAAGGGGCCTTGTACCGCACTTCTGTTGTCAATACACGGAAAGTGAAAAAAGACCCATTTGTCACAGAAAGACAAAAAGAGAAACGAATACTATTGGCAAGAGAAGGGGCACAAAAATAGAATGGTATTTGACTAAGCGCCCTATTTCACCTAGTAAGACTGCAGTCAAACGCTACACCAACCAAATTGCAACAGATATTCATAATAAAATAATGTTACACCCCAAAACTACCTAACAAAACGTATAGCACCAAATGAGAGCTATTTTTGAGGAGAGGGTGAAAGTCCTTATAAAGAAAAAATACTGCGTGTAACCCATAAATCCTTCATATTTGTAAAGTAGGTCACTGAAAATCAGAATCATGTAATCATGGGTAAATCATTTATAACAGTTATCGTCGCATTACCGTGCCCCATGGTATTTCGTCATTAAGTCCATGTAGGTGGGTAGATAAGCGATATATCCACCTCTGTTCTTTTTCAAAGAGGGTTCCCTCATTATTGGAGTGGATTTGTTCTATCACAACCCATTTCACATCGTTGGGGCTGTGACCATTTTCTAGATAATGGGTGGTTAGTTTGGTAGTATTCCTGCCACATCTAATGTTGCTGCGATGTTCCCCAATGCGTGTCTTTATCCGCCTGGTGGTCATGCCCACGTACCTCAAATGGCAGGGGCAAGTAATCAAGTAGATAACATTACTTGAATTACAGTTAGTGTGACTTCTCAATTGCCATTCTTTCCCTTCCTCCAATTGTAAGACCTTAGTAGTGGTGGTAAGGTGACACACACTACATCCCCCACAGGGAAAGTGGCCTGTAACGGGTGGTAAACCCCAGACATTAAGCACAGTTTGATGGTGAAGAGTCTGATTCGTTCTGGGGCGGGTATGTACAAGTGCATCATGCAAACTCCTTTCTCTTTTGTAGGAAAACAAAGGCTTTTGCCAATTGCGACCATTACTCGTGAGTATTCTCCAGTGCTTATTAATGCAACGACTGACGGCATTGGAGATATTGCTAAAGGTGGTCACACATGTTAGAGGAACAGCAGGTTCCGCTTCCTTTTCATGGTCCTCCAACAGGGCCTCTCTATTATTGTTCCTAGCCCTCTTGCGGCTCTTTTGTAGGACTTTCTTAGGGTATCCTCTACTTGATAACTTTATAGTGAGGTCATCAGCCTGGGTGTTAAAATCATTGAGATTACTGCAATTTCTACGGATGCGTAAATATTGGCCGAATGGGAGGTTTTCCCTTAAGGGACGAGGGTGGAAACTCGTGAAATGAAGGAGGTTGTTAGTACTGGTAGGCTTGTAGTAGGTTTTACTCACAAGGCGATTGCCAGCTCTGGATAAGATCACATCTAAGAAGACAATTGATTCAGAATCATATTGGTGGGTGAATCTAAGATGGGGGTCACACGTGTTCACCCAATCAAAGAACGCTAGAAGACTATCTTCTGACCCTTTCCAAATTAAAAGCACATCATCAATGTACCTCTGCCACAGGATAACATTGAGAGTGTAGGGGTTACTGGCGTTCAAGATGTGTGTCTTCTCAAAATTGTGTACATACAGCCCGCAATACTGGGGGCAAAAGTACTACCCATTGAGGTACCAGTCTTCTGTAAATAGATGGTGTCTTGGTACTGAAAAAAATTGCGTTTCAGTGCTAGAGTAGCACAGTCAATAATAAAAGTCTTAGAGGTGTTATATGTCCAGGTGGTCTGTTCCAACACATCCGCAAGGACCTTTAAGGTAGCATCCTGCGGGATGCAGGTATATAGACTTTCGATGTCTAAGGAAACCAAATAGCAAGGTTCTTCTGGCAGTTCTACAGTGAGTAACATTGAAAGGAGACTTTTAGTATCCTTAATGTAGGTACTGGTGGATTGTACTAAAGGTTTGAAAAAGAAATCGCAATATTTTGAGAGGGGCTCTAATTGGGAGCCGATCCCTGACACAATAGGTCTTCCGGGAGGTGGGACCCGATTTTTGTGAGTTTTTGGAAGGGTATAAAAATATGGTATTTTTCCTTCCGAACCAGTAAGAAAATCTGCCTCCTGTTTGCTGATGTAACCATCCCTTTCCGCAGTGCCAACTAAGTCAGTGATTTCATCCTTAAGGTAAGGGGAGGGATCCTGTTGGAGGATGGTGTAGCTATTAGTGTCACCCAGGAGGCGTTTACACTCATTCTCATAAGCAGTGGCATCCTGGATGACAATGCCACCCCCCTTGTCCGCACTTTTAATCACTATTTCAGTGTTCTTCTGTAAACTTTCTATAGCTTTGTACTCCCCGGCTGTTAAGTTCTTATATGGGGTTGGTTCTATCAGTGCTTCTACCTCAAGAGACACAGCATTCTCAAATGCTACAATGTCTGCTGGTATTAGATGAGTTAGAGGAATGAAATTAGATTTGTTTTTGAAATTTGTGTCACTGCGAGGTATCTGGGTGGTGTGTTCATGTTGTTCGAAGAAAGTCTTAAGCCTAAGTTTTCTAAAGAACTCCCCCAGTTCACATCTCAATTTGAAGCGGTCCAAACGGGGGGTAGGTATAAAACCCAAGCCCTTTTCGAAGACAGAGGTTTCATCAGGAGTCAGGACTACATTTGATAGGTTTGTTATTAGACTCTTTGGTTGCTCGGGCCCGCTCTCTGGTCCTGAGTTTTGCTCCGTGTGTTGTCCCCTACGGATTCTGTTGGTCCCCAATGGACCTGGTTCCCTGCTCTCCTCTTCCCCCTGCCCCTCCGGCCAAACCCTAAAAAAGGTTGTGGGTACATGTTTTGTTGGAAATGTTGTGGGGGAGGGGGAACAAAGTGTGGATTCCAACCAAAGTTCGGTGGAAAAGGTGGCTGGTTATAGGGGTTGTGTTGATATGCACCCAATCCCTGATTTGGGCAGGGAAACCAGTGGGGGTTGTATTGGTTTCGTTGTTGATTGCCTCTACCCCTGCCGCGTGATTTGTTCCCTCGGCTGCCACTACTTGAGTTACTAGAGTCTGAATCATCAGTGGTATTAAGATCTTGATTGGTTCGATCTGGTGGAGTATAATCGTCACTGGCGTATGGATAGGTTTTTTCATAGGACCATTTTTTAAGATCTTTTTGAAACTTAGTAATTTTGGATTGTGCAAGATTATCCTTATATTCATTGAGTTCCTTGTTGAACTCTTCTAGTTTCTTTTTAAAACCTGTAATTGTGGTCTTCATCTGACTCTCTGTAACCTGTATCTCAATTAGTAGTGCCTCTGATAAGCGCATTGCTGTCTTTATAATTAGGAGGACCCAATCATGCGTGCAGTGCCACGCAATTTGTGCCCACTCCTTCCTGAATACACTGTCCTCAAGGAATATTCGTGGGGCATTAGATACCAATAGACCTTTAGGGGCCATTTTATTTGTAAGGTACTCCTTCATCATTGTTCCATGAAGGATCGCCCTAATCCTACTTTTCTTTTGTTCACCCAATTTTTCCCAATCGGAGGTCTGTGAGATAGTTTGAGCCATCAAGGGATCCGCAAACAGAGAGGGATCACTTAATATGGCATCCGCCTCCTCTCTAGTAAACGACAGACCAGATGCCTCCATTTCAAAAGGTCAAGACGTAGCACTTTGAGGAATTATATCACCCAAAATAAGTAGGTTAAAAGGAACTCTCGCAGCTGCACGCTGCGAACTCATATGAAACAACAAGAGAGTAAGGGTATATCTAAGACCACTCTTTTACCCCTTCTGAAATGTATAATAATCAACAAAAGAGTGTCAAAGTAAGTTATATATAACAAAGAACAAGACTCAAAAACCATTGATATCAAATAGACAGGAAGGAAATTACCACCGTCTAGAAGAACAGAAATTAAGTAAAGAAAAAAGGTGCATGTGCTCAGTGAAGAAAAAGAACCCTCAGGCACCGCCTGTAAAGGTCAGTAGCCAGTTGTCTTCATTGGGTCCAAAAAAGTAGGAAAAACGAAATAGTGATAAGGAAGTGCTTTAAAAAGAGCATGGGCTACTCATCACACAATAAACTTTATTAAGAGGGTAGCTCTAACTCTAATAAAAACAGTGCAAATTAAAGGACTGGTGATTGGTTGGGTTAGTTTGAACCAACAAGTCCTTACTCAAGTGACGGAAAAACAAAGATGGTCAACATGTTTCTGCTTAAGAGCCAAGGATCGGCTCAGCATTCGTCAGGACCAAAGAACTCTATCATATACCTTGATGGGCACACATTAGGGTGTCCAAAGCTAAGGTGTAGAGACAAAATATATAAAAAAACTAATACAACCTGATTAGTGTAGACTTCCTGTATTGGGTAAGTCTTCCAGCAGTCTCACCCAAAAGGGGGAGACAAAAAATCTGAAAATAAAAATGAAAACAAAGACAAATTTGCTTTAAAACATGACTATTATGACGTTTTTTCAGAAGTCATGTATTTACATCAAACATGCACCAATATTCTAACTGGGAGTAATTATTCCTGAAGAATATATTCATAAAGGACTTGAGATACTAGGTCCAGAGAAAGGCCATTACAATGCATGAATGTTTCAACAGGGCTCCTAATTTTGGAAGCCTGATTTAAATAACATGCAGATATTGTTAGTCTGCGTTCACAGGGTAGATATATAATTTTTAAAGTGCTCGTCATGGTTGTGAAACCAACCAAGGTTGGGAATGAGGCGACCTAAGAAAGGGGCATATGAGGCTGGCCAGTTGAATTACCACAAAGAAAAGGAAAAACTCACATTTAAAAGCCCTCAATAGGACCTCATGGGCTGGCGGTGGGGGGAAATGTTGTAAATAAGATGGCCATAGATGACAGGATACTTCTAGTTGATTACATGTAGATTTATTGTAGGACACAGCCGAGTACACAAACCTCGCCAGCTGACCAGACCACCAACTGACACTAGTGGAATTCTCCAGGTAGAAGTCAGAACATACATAGGCATTGTGGTAGACAGAGAACAAGAAAACACAAAGAAAGGACTAAGACAAAAGACAACCATATTACATGAAGAATCGATGTACAACACATCTCCCTCCTTTATAGAAAAGAAAAGGAATAAAGGAAAACAAAGATTACAATACAAGAGACTGCAACGACAACCACAAAGACAAAAGAGTAATCAGAGACACAGGATGAAGAGTGAAGAGTGAGGTGAAACAAAACACTCAAACGACCAGACAACACCTACCCCATGGTGTACAATAACAAGATACACAACACCAATTAAGAACCATGCCAGGTATCCGAAATATCATTACACTCCATCCCCCTCCCTCAGATACACCGGGTAGAAACCCTATTAACAAAGGTAGGTATAAACATAGACCCTTGGGAGAAACACAACATACCCCAAGAAAGTAATAACACAACTTTCCTTAAACAGGGTACAGGTAGATGACCTTGAGGATTGCTTCTTGTTTTCCTTTCTCCGTTTAAATCTGTAATTCACTCGTTTTTGGCAGTATGTAACTGTTTATTCACTCCAATTCACTTGTAAGGATTGCTTCTTGTTTTCCTTTCTCCTTTTAAATCTGTAATTCACTCGTTTTTGGCATGTAACTGTTTATTTACACCTCATTTATAACATCACACAAATTAGAGGAGAAATTTCTTGAACCGATTTCTTAAAGTTAATGGTTCCTTTCCATTAATGAGAAGAGTTACACAGCATTGGCAATTACTTCTCTTCGAGGTTTTAGACTGTTATTTGAGATGTAGTTCATTTCAACTTTAGTTGCTGCTTTAGACCGGTTTCTTAAAATTTTGATGCACTACAAAAACTTGCGGCTGGTATGTTTCCTTTCCCAGAGCGCTTCAAAATCTTCTGGTTACATCACTGCTTTTATTCTCCTACACCTTACTTGTTGCCACAGTCAAAATTGCGCTGTACTGCCAGAGATGAGTAATGTACTCACAGTTCTTATCTTGCTTTAATTCTCTTCGAATTTTTCCTCATTCATCTGGTTTCAAATTTCTTTTGATTATATTACTGGCAGTAGATAGGTGGACAACAGTGGGTTCTTTCCGCGAGGTGTAGCTCAGGCTGTGTTAGATGGTTTCTTCTCTGGTCTGGTCAGCAGGAAAACGTCGCCAAAATGTTGTAAATAAGATGGCCATAGATGACAGGATACTTCTAGTTGATTACATGTAGATTTATTGTAGGACACAGCCGAGTACACAAACCTCGCCAGCTGACCAGACCACCAACTGACACTAGTGGAATTCTCCAGGTAGAAGTCAGAACATACATAGGCATTGTGGTAGACAGAGAACAAGAAAACACAAAGAAAGGACTAAGACAAAAGACAACCATATTACATGAAGAATCGATGTACAACAGGAAACCTTCACGCTCGGTCCATCTGTAAATGTGACATTGTATTGCGCAGATGTTAAAAGGCACCCAAATCCGTCTAGATCTATTTAAGCAAATGGTGGCGGTACAGTGATAGCATTACATTCACCTACTAGATCCGATGCGACTCCCCGCCTCCGGACCTATTCACAGCCGCGTCCGCCGCCCGTAACATCAAGCGTCAATCAAGACGCGAGTTTGTTTTAAAAGGAAGAAAACGCGGAAGCGCCAGAGGGGCGCGGCTCGCGTTAGCCAGTGGTCACGTGCTCTTAGTCACGTGTTCTCGCCAGTTCTCCTATCGTTTAAAGGGGCCTTGTACCGCACTTCTGTTGTCAATACACGGAAAGTGAAAAAAGACCCATTTGTCACAGAAAGACAAAAAGAGAACCGAATACTATTGGCAAGAGAAGGGGCACAAAAATAGAATGGTATTTGACTAAGCGCCCTATTTCACCTAGTAAGACTGCAGTCAAACGCTACACCAACCAAATTGCAACAGATATTCATAATAAAATAATGTTACACCCCAACACTACCTAACAAAACGTATAGCACCAAATGAGAGCTATTTTTGAGGAGAGGGTGAAAGTCCTTATAAAGAAAAAACACTGTGTGTAACCCATAAATCCTTCATATTTGTAAAGTAGGTCACTGAAAATCAGAATCATGTAATCATGGGTAAATCATTTATAACAGTTATCGTCGCATTACCGTGCCCCATGGTATTTCGTCATTAAGTCCATGTAGGTGGGTAGATAAGCGATATATCCACCTCTGTTCTTTTTCAAAGAGGGTTCCCTCATTATTGGAGTGGATTTGTTCTATCACAACCCATTTCACATCGTTGGGGCTGTGACCATTTTCTAGATAATGGGTGGTTAGTTTGGTAGTATTCCTGCCACATCTAATGTTGCTGCGATGTTCCCCAATGCGTGTCTTTATCCGCCTGGTGGTCATGCCCACGTACCTCAAATGGCAGGGGCAAGTAATCAAGTAGATAACATTACTTGAATTACAGTTAGTGTGACTTCTCAATTGCCATTCTTTCCCTTCCTCCAATTGTAAGACCTTAGTAGTGGTGGTAAGGTGACACACACTACATCCCCCACAGGGGAAGTGGCCTGTAACGGGTGGTAAACCCCAGACATTAAGCACAGTTTGATAGTGAAGAGTCTGATTGGTTCTGGGGCGGGTATGTACAAGTGCATCATGCAAACTTCTTTCTCTTTTGTAGGAAAACAAAGGCTTTTGCCAATTGCGACCATTACTCGTGAGTATTCTCCAGTGCTTATTAATGCAACGACTGACGGCATTGGAGATATTGCTAAAGGTGGTCACACATGTTAGAGGAACAGCAGGTTCCGCTTCCTTTTCATGGTCCTCCAACAGGGCCTCTCTATTATTGTTCCTAGCCCTCTTGCGGCTCTTTTGTAGGACTTCCTTTTCATGGTCCTCCAACAGGGCCTCTCTATTATTGTTCCTAGCCCTCTTGCGGCTCTTTTGTAGGACTTTCTTAGGGTATCCTCTACTTGATAACTTTATAGTGAGGTCATCAGCCTGGGTGTTAAAATCATTGAGATTACTGCAATTTCTACGGATGCGTAGATATTGGCCGAATGGGAGGTTTTCCCTTAAGGGACGAGGGTGGAAACTCGTGAAATGAAGGAGGTTGTTAGTACTGGTAGGCTTGTAGTAGGTTTTACTCACAAGGCGATTGCCAGCTCTGGATAAGATCACATCTAAGAAGACAATTGATTCAGAATCATATTGGTGGGTGAATCTAAGATGGGGGTCACACGTGTTCACCCAATCAAAGAACGCTAGAAGACTATCTTCTGACCCTTTCCAAATTAAAAGCACATCATCAATGTACCTCTGCCACAGGATAACATTGAGAGTGTAGGGGTTACTGGCGTTCAAGATGTGTGTCTTCTCAAAATTGTGTACATACAGCCCCGCAATACTGGGGGCAAAAGTACTACCCATTGAGGTACCAGTCTTCTGTAAATAGATGGTGTCTTGGTACTGAAAAAAATTGCGTTTCAGTGCTAGAGTAGCACAGTCAATAATAAAAGTCTTAGAGGTGTTATATGTCCAGGTGGTCTGTTCCAACACATCCGCAAGGACCTTTAAGGTAGCATCCTGCGGGATGCAGGTATATAGACTTTCGATGTCTAAGGAAACCAAATAGCAAGGTTCTTCTGGCAGTTCTACAGTGAGTAACATCGAAAGGAGACTTTTAGTATCCTTAATGTAGGTACTGGTGGATTGTACCAAAGGTTTGAAAAAGAAATCGCAATATTTTGAGAGGGGCTCTAATTGGGAGCCGATCCCTGACACAATAGGTCTTCCGGGAGGTGGGACCCGATTTTTGTGAGTTTTTGGAAGGGTATAAAAATATGGTATTTTTCCTTCCGAACCAGTAAGAAAATCTGCCTCCTGTTTGCTGATGTAACCATCCCTTTCCGCAGTGCCAACTAAGTCAGTGATTTCATCCTTAAGGTAAGGGGAGGGATCCTGTTGGAGGATGGTGTAGCTATTAGTGTCACCCAGGAGGCGTTTACACTCATTATCATAAGCAGTGGCATCCTGGATGACAATGCCACCCCCCTTGTCCGCACTTTTAATCACTATTTCAGTGTTCTTCTGTAAACTTTCTATAGCTTTGTACTCCCCGGCTGTTAAGTTCTTATATGGGGTCAGTTCTATCAGTGCTTCTACCTCAAGAGACACAGCATTCTCAAATGCTACAATGTCTGCTGGTATTAGATGAGTGGGAGGAATGAAATTAGATTTGTTTTTGAAATTTGTGTCACTGCGAGGTATCTGGGTGGTGTGTTCATGTTGTTCGAAGAAAGTCTTAAGCCTAAGTTTTCTAAAGAACTCCCCCAGTTCACATCTCAATTTGAAGCGGTCCAAACGGGGGGTAGGTATAAAACCCAAGCCCTTTTCCAAGACAGAGGTTTCATCAGGAGTCAGGACTACATTTGATAGGTTTGTTATTAGACTCTTTGGTTGCTCGGGCCCGCTCTCTGGTCCTGAGTTTTGCTCCGTGTGTTGTCCCCTACGGATTCTGTTGGTCCCCAATGGACCTGGTTCCCTGCTCTCCTCTTCTCCCTGCCCCTCCGGCCAAACCCTAAAAAAGGTTGTGGGTACATGTTTTGTTGGAAATGTTGTGGGGGAGGGGGAACAAAGTGTGGATTCCAACCAAAGTTCGGTGGAAAAGGTGGCTGGTTATAGGGGTTGTGTTGATATGTACCCAATCCCTGATTTGGGTAGGGAAACCAGTGGGGGTTGTATTGGTTTCGTTGTTGATTGCCTCTACCCCTGCCACGTGATTTGTTCCCTCGGCTGCCACTACTTGAGTTACTAGAGTCTGAATCATCAGTGGTATTAAGATCTTGATTGGTTCGATCTGGTGGAGTATAATCGTCACTGGCGTATGGATAGGTTTTTTCATAGGACCATTTTTTAAGATCTTTTTGAAACTTAGTAATTTTGGATTGTGCAAGATTATCCTTATATTCATTGAGTTCCTTGTTGAACTCTTCTAGTTTCTAGTTTCTTTTTAAAACCTGTAATTGTGGTCTTCATCTGACTCTCTGTAACCTGTATCTCAATTAGTAGTGCCTCTGATAAGCGCATTGCTGTCTTTATAATTAGGAGGGCCCAATCATGCGTGCAGTGCCACGCAATTTGTGCCCACTCCTTCCTGAATACACTGTCCTCAAGGAATATTCGTGGGGCATTAGATACCAATAGACCTTTAGGGGCCATTTTATTTGTAAGGTACTCCTTCATCATTGTTCCATGAAGGATCGCCCTAATCCTACTTTTCTTTTGTTCACCCAATTTTTCCCAATCGGAGGTCTGTGAGATAGTTTGAGCCATCAAGGGATCCGCAAACAGAGAGGGATCACTTAATATGGCATCCGCCTCCTCTCTAGTAAACGACAGACCAGATGCCTCCATTTCAAAAGGTCAAGACGTAGCACTTTGAGGAATTATATCACCCAAAATAAGTAGGTTAAAAGAAACTCTCGCAGCTGCACGCTGCGAACTCATATGAAACAACAAGAGAGTAAGGGTATATCTAAGACCACTCTTTTACCCCTTCTGAAATGTATAATAATCAACAAAAGAGTGTCAAAGTAAGTTATATATAACAAAGAACAAGACTCAAAAACCATTGATATCAAATAGACAGGAAGGAAATTACCACCGTCTAGAAGAACAGAAATTAAGTAAAGAAAAAAGGTGCATGTGCTCAGTGAAGAAAAAGAACCCTCAGGCACCGCCTGTAAAGGTCATTAGCCAGTTGTCTTCATTGGGTCCAAAAAAGTAGGAAAAACGAAATAGTGATAAGGAAGTGCTTTAAAAAGAGCATGGGCTACTCATCACACAATAAACTTTATTAAGAGGGTAGCTCTAACTCTAATAAAAACAGTGCAAATTAAAGGACTGGTGATTGGTTGGGTTAGTTTGAACCAACAAGTCCTTACTCAAGTGACGGAAAAACAAAGATGGTCAACATGTTTCTGCTTAAGAGCCAAGGATCGGCTCAGCATTCGTCAGGACCAAAGAACTCTATCATATACCTTGATGGGCACACATTAGGGTGTCCAAAGCTAAGGTGTAGAGACAAAATATATAAAAAAACTAATACAACCGGATTAGTGTAGACTTCCTGTATTGGGTAAGTCTTCCAGCAGTCTCACCCCTATGGGGGAGACAAAAAATCTGAAAATAAAAATGAAAACAAAGACAAATTTGTTTTAAAACATGACTAATATGACGTTTTTTCAGAAGTCATGTATTTACATCAAACATGCACCAATATTCTAACTGGGAGTAATTATTCCTGAAGAATATATTCATAAAGGACTTGAGATACTAGGTCCAGAGAAAGGCCATTACAATGCATGAATGTTTCAACAGGGCTCCTAATTTTGGAAGCCTGATTTAAATAACATGCAGATATTGTTAGTCTGCGTTCACAGGGTAGATATATAATTTTTAAAGTGCTCGTCATGGTTGTGAAACCAACCAAGGTTGGGAATGAGGCGACCTAAGAAAGGGGCATATGAGGCTGGCCAGTCGAATTACCACAAAGAAAAGGAAAAACTCACATTTAAAAGCCCTCAATAGGACCTCATGGGCTGGCGGTGGGGGGAAACCTTCACGCTCGGTCCATCTGTAAATGTGACATTGTATTGCGCAGATGTTAAAAGGCACCCAAATCCGTCTAGATCTATCTAAGCAAATGGTGGCGGTACAGTGATAGCATTACATTCACCTACTAGATCCGATGCGACTCCCCGCCTCTGGACCTATTCACAGCCGCGTCCGCCGCCCGTAACATCAAGCGGCAATCAAGACGCGAGTTTGTTTTAAAAGGAAGAAAACGCGGAAGCGCCAGAGGGGCGCGGCTCGCGTTAGCCAGTGGTCACGTGCTCTTAGTCACGTGTTCTCGCCAGTTCTCCTATCGTTTAAAGGGGCCTTGTACCGCACTTCTGTTGTCAATACACGGAAAGTGAAAAAAGACCCATTTGTCACAGAAAGACAAAAAGAGAACCGAATACTATTGGCAAGAGAAGGGGCACAAAAATAGAATGGTATTTGACTAAGCGCCCTATTTCACCTAGTAAGACTGCAGTCAAACGCTACACCAACCAAATTGCAACAGATATTCATAATAAAATAATGTTACACCCCAACACTACCTAACAAAACGTATAGCACCAAATGAGAGCTATTTTTGAGGAGAGGGTGAAAGTCCTTATAAAGAAAAAACACTGTGTGTAACCCATAAATCCTTCATATTTGTAAAGTAGGTCACTGAAAATCAGAATCATGTAATCATGGGTAAATCATTTATAACAGTTATCGTCGCATTACCGTGCCCCATGGTATTTCGTCATTAAGTCCATGTAGGTGGGTAGATAAGCGATATATCCACCTCTGTTCTTTTTCAAAGAGGGTTCCCTCATTATTGGAGTGGATTTGTTCTATCACAACCCATTTCACATCGTTGGGGCTGTGACCATTTTCTAGATAATGGGTGGTTAGTTTGGTAGTATTCCTGCCACATCTAATGTTGCTGCGATGTTCCCCAATGTGTGTCTTTATCCGCCTGGTGGTCATGCCCACGTACCTCAAATGGCAGGGGCAAGTAATCAAGTAGATAACTTTACTTGAATTACAGTTAGTGTGACTTCTCAATTGCCATTCTTTCCCTTCCTCCAATTGTAAGACCTTAGTAGTGGTGGTAAGGTGACACACACTACATCCCCCACAGGGGAAGTGGCCTGTAACGGGTGGTAAACCCCAGACATTAAGCACAGTTTGATGGTGAAGAGTCTGATTGGTTCTGGGGCGGGTATGTACAAGTGCATCATGCAAACTCCTTTCTCTTTTGTAGGAAAACAAAGGCTTTTGCCAATTGCGACCATTACTCGTGAGTATTCTCCGGACGCGGCTGTGAATAGGTCCGGAGGCGGGGAGTCGCATCGGATCTAGTAGGTGAATGTAATGCTATCACTGTACCGCCACCATTTGCTTAAATAGATCTAGACGGATTTGGGTGCCTTTTAACATCTGCGCAATACAATGTCACATTGACAGATGGACCGAGCGTGAAGGTTTCCCCCCACCGCCAGCCCATGAGGTCCTATTGAGGGCTTTTAAATGTGAGTTTTTCCTTTTCTTTGTGGTAATTCGACTGGCCAGCCTCATATGCCCCTTTCTTAGGTCGCCTCATTCCCAACCTTGGTTGGTTTCACAACCATGACGAGCACTTTAAAAATTATATATCTACCCTGTGAACGCAGACTAACAATATCTGCATGTTATTTAAATCAGGCTTCCAAAATTAGGAGCCCTGTTGAAACATTCATGCATTGTAATGGCCTTTCTCTGGACCTAGTATCTCAAGTCCTTTATGAATATATTCTTCAGGAATAATTACTCCCAGTTAGAATATTGGTGCATGTTTGATGTAAATACATGACTTCTGAAAAAACGTCATATTAGTCATGTTTTAAAACAAATTTGTCTTTGTTTTCATTTTTATTTTCAGATTTTTTGTCTCCCCCTTAGGGGTGGGACTGCTGGAAGACTTACCCAATACAGGAAGTCTACACTAATCAGGTTGTATTAGTTTTTTTATATATTTTGTCTCTACACCTTAGCTTTGGACACCCTAATGTGTGCCCATCAAGGTATATGATAGAGTTCTTTGGTCCTGACGAATGCTGAGCCGATCCTTGGCTCTTAAGCAGCAACATGTTGACCATCTTTGTTTTTCCGTCACTTGAGTAAGGACTTGTTGGTTCAAACTAACCCAACCAATCACCAGTCCTTTAATTTGCACTGTTTTTATTAGAGTTAGAGCTACCCTCTTAATAAAGTTTATTGTGTGATGAGTAGCCCATGCTCTTTTTAAAGCACTTCCTTATCACTATTTCGTTTTTCCTACTTTTTTGGACCCAATGAAGACAACTGGCTACTGACATTTACAGGCGGTGCCTGAGGGTTCTTTTTCTTCACTGAGCACATGCACCTTTTTTCTTTACTTAATTTCTGTTCTTCTAGACGGTGGTAATTTCCTTCCTGTCTATTTGATATCAATGGTTTTTGAGTCTTGTTCTTTGTTATATATAACTTACTTTGACACTCTTTTGTTGATTATTATACATTTCAGAAGGGGTAAAAGAGTGGTCTTAGATATACCCTTACTCTCTTGTTGTTTCATATGATAATTTGTTTTCTCCATGGAAGGTCATTCTGGTTAGCTAACTAAATCAGTCCTTTAATCACACGATTAATCCTTTCCACAGCACCATTACCAGCAGGATGGTACACGGAAGTGGTTTTGTGTGTGATACCATGTTTTGTAAGGAATTCCCTAAATATGGCGGAAGTAAACTGTGGACCGTTGTCAGATACAATACAATTTGGGAGGCCTTCTCTAAGAAATAACTTTCGTAAGAAACTTACAAAACTTTTGGCCTCAGCGTTCTGAACAACTTCCACTTCAGGCCACTTTGAAAAATGGTCCACTAAAACAATTAGGAACAATATTTCTCCATGTTCTCGAATGGGCCCACAAATGTCAATGCCTAATCTGACCCATGGCATGGAAGGACAAGAAAGAGGTTGCAGGGGTGGTCTAAATGTGTGTTTAGATTTGTCTGAATTCTCACACGCCACACAATTTCTGACACTCCTTTCGATTTCCATGTCATACCCGGGCCACCAATACGAGTTTCTGACTCTACTCTTGGTTTTCTCTATGTCAAGGTGCCCTTCATGGCAAATCTCAAGTAGTTTGGCCTGTAAATAGATGGGGGAAGGACCTTGCCATTCCTTAGTACCAAATCCCCTTTAATAGAAAGCTCATCTTTGAGTTCCCAATAAGTATGCAGATGTTTGGGAACCTTTTTTTTCACTGGCCAACCACCTCTTATATGCTTCTTTACTTCAAGGAGTACAACATCCTCCTCCATCGCTGCAGACCAATCAGAATGTGAAATACAAGGTATCTCATCTACAATGTTGGCTATGCAAAATGTATCAATGTCTGAAACCTGGTCATCAGTGTTGGGTAAAGGTAAACGACTTAGACAGTCTGCCACCCTATTCTTTATTCCTGGAAGATATTTCACATTGTAATTGAACTGCCAGTGCTTAATTTGAGCAGGTGCTCAGCACCGGCACCTAATCCTCAGCACCGGTGCTTATAGCACCAGTTAAGGACATACTCATTTGGAAGACAGCCAGATTTTTCACAGAATCACTGGATGTTGAGCCACGCTGAGACTCGAACCCGGTTCCCCAACTCCGAAATCGGCAGCTCTAGCCATTAGGCAAAGTCCTCTCCAGAATAATAAGTGCCGGGGCTCTAGTTTGGAGGCAGTTTACACCAGCAAATATCTCCTGTTAGCGCTGCCTCCTGAGGAGAGCCCCGGCACTTTTTATTTGACAAATTAACCACTGTTGAACTCTAACAATCTCATGGAAATGCGCGACAGGCGTGGAGATGCAACTTGAAGGCCCTTGGTAGAAAGCACCTTTATTAAAGGTTTATGGTCACTTCTAAGGGTAATCTGGTAACCCCAAATGTACTGTCTAAAATGCTCCAAACCCCAGGCACACGCCAGTGCTTCACGCTCAATCACGGAGTACCTTCTTTCTGCAGGTGTGATCGAACATGAGGCAAAAGCCACAATCGCCTACTTGCCTTCTTTAGTAACCTGTGAAAGTACAGCTCCTAACCCCGTACCACTAGCACCCATAGTGACAATGCTGTGGAGAGAGGGATTGAAACCCTGGAGGGATGGGGCTTTACAAATATCATCTTTAATTCTTTCAAAGGACTCCTCACATGTAGCAATCCACTCAAATTTGTTCTTTTGTTGGATTAGTTCCCTTAATTGGAAAGTTTTTGAAGAGAAATTACGCACAAATTTGGCATAAATTTCCAAAAGGCCAAGGAAAGCTCTAACTTCCTCCTTGTTCTTGGGTGAGGGAGCCTCCCTAATTGCAGATAGCAGCTCTTTCTTTGGTTTTATGCCACTCCCATCAATCTCATGTCCTAAGTATGTAACCTCTTTGGTAGCAAATTTACACTTGCGCAAGTCAGCAGTGAGCCCATGGTGTTCAAGAACGCCCAAAACTCTGTTCAATTTCTCATCATGTTCCTTTCTGGTGGCGCCTGTTACCATGATGTCATCCTGAAAAATTAGGAGATTATTTTCCCCTTTAAAGAGTGTGCGCATCAATCTTTGGAACATGGCCGCAGCCGAGGCCAGCCCAAAGGGTACCCTTTTAAAACTAAAACATCCCAAGGGCGTTACAAATGTAGTGAGGCTCCTACTTTTAGGATGCAAAGCCACTTGGTGGTAGGCTGAGCTTAGATTAATTGTGGAAAACCACTTAGCCCTGTTAGTGTAGGACAGCATTTCACTAATTCTTGGTAAGGGAAATTAATCTACCAAAATGTTTTTATTAAGGTCGCATAGATCAACACATAAACGGAGTTTGCCATTGGGTTTTTTAGCGATAACTAAGGGCGAAACCCACTCTGCTGACTCTACCGGCTCAATAATTCCTTCTTTTTGTAATCTCATTAATTCATCTTCCACTTCACCAATGATAGAAAATGAAATGTTCCTAGACTTGTGTATACAAGGGACGGCATTTTCCTTAAGTTTGATCTAATGAACGAAACCTTTGAGTTTCCCTATGTTGTCCGAAAACACCTTAGGATACCTTTTCATAATAGAGTTATTACACTCTTCTTCAGTTTGTAAAATCAGGACAGGGTCAGGGCTGTTAGGATCTAGAATTATCCCTAGTTCTCCTTGGTCAATCCATCCTAACACAGAAGGACCAACCTTGGAGATATACTGTTTGCCTAACACTTGGCGAGACTTAAATTGAAACTGCAATTCCCTGAAACCCATCATTTCAATTGGTTCATTTGTAAATGTTTTAGAAAAAATATCAGGACTCAGTAATTTCCTGTCAATGACGGGAACACATTTTTCCAACCACACCTTCTCGTTAACAATTGTATAGGGTGAGCCTGAATCAGCAACTATCGAAATATCCACCCCACCAATATTCATATGACATATCGGTTTCTTCTTTTTGTTCAATCCATCATCAACATTCAAAACAAATAAATTCATATCCTCATCATCCGAAGAGATAGCATCCTCTTGTTCCTCTAAAACCACTGCTTTAACATTACTCCCCCCTTTCTGTTTCTTTGGGCACATGGCAATGAAATGTCCAATTAACGCACATTTCGAACACTTGTGCCTCAAAGCTGGACAAGATTTGTCATTTGCCAAATGGCATCTACTACCACATCTGAAACATTTTCTATCATCAGAAAGCTTAACTTTATAACCTGAATCTTTCCTCTGCATATAACCAGCACGGGGTTTACTATTTGTATTCTTAGAAGCTATAACTTTTGCCACAGTGGATTTTTCCTCTGTAGAGGATTTCTCTTCTTGCAACACTGCCTTAGCGCATCTACCAGTGAGTTCTGTACATTTTACAATTTCAACAACTTCCTCCAGTGGTAATTCCCCTTTTGCCCACAATTTCTCCTGAACATTTTTATTTAAGGACCTCATAACGATTTGGTCGCGAACAAGTTCATCATGTACCGACCCAAACCTGCAAGTAAGTGCTAAGTTCTTCAATGCAGCCACATAATCCTCCACAGATTCTTCTGGAGCCTGTTTGCATTGAAAGAATTTGAATCTGTTAACTTATATAGAAATAGTGGTTTTGAAATACATAGTTAAGTCTTCCAACGCAATAGTGTACATATTTCCTTCTCTAGGTCTTTTATTTATATGATTGTAAATTTTCATTGCTTTGGCACCTAAACAATGAAGAAGAATTTTTTTCTTCCTTTCAGGGATTAACTCTTCTTCCTCCTCAAAAGTAGAAATATAGTTTTCAAAATATTCCCGCCATTCTTCCCACTTTAGTGCATCATCACCTTTCGAAGGAATAAAAGGTTGTGGAGGAGATAAGTTCCACACATTGCCTGAAGCCATTGTTGAATGATGTAGAAGAAGGAAGTAAAGTATCTCAATTAGTCTACCGGTGTGTGTGTCACAACAGGCAAGTTAAAGTTGAACAAAGTGGCAAGGAAACAAAATGATTAGGTGTGCGTACCACCGTTAGATATGGCACCACTGAATGTGAATAAAAACAATATAGAGTAAATTAATGACTTCAACACTGTGGATGGCTTGCAACAATGTAAATGAATGGATTGGTGTGCGTGTCACCGTAGCAGGAGACACACTCTGAATCTGCAGATTAATTGCCCAAACGAATGCCAATAAATGGATTGGTGTGCGTGTCACCGTAACAGGAGACACGCTCCAAACCTGCTGATCAATAGCCCCAAAGAATGCAAATAATTGGATTGGTGTGCGTGTCACCGATGCAGAAGACACGCTCCTACTCGGCCGATTACACCCTCAAAATGGCCGCCAGACGTCAAACGACATGTGCGTTTCAGTGACGTAACCACACAGTGAAGCGCTGACAGGAATTCGACGTACACTGGAAGTGCGCAGTGAGGGAATCCTGTGAGGAAAATAAACTTACCAGAACGGAGCTTCAGAGGATGGAATACCTCCGCATGCAGAGCTACCCAGCAGCCGGGCGACACGCAAATCCAAATGCCACTAAAGTAAGAGGCATCATCCAACTCAGGACTCCGACTGCACGCAGAACCCCACAGCCGACATCCGCACTCACCGGCCTTAAAATACGTTGGACGTGACGATCTCACTGGAATCTGAAGCGCTGAATAGACCACTGCCTCGGAAATAGCCGACTTCTAAATACGAAGATCAGCCCGAGCTGTCACCTAGCAGAACCTGCCCGTGCTGCCAGGATCACTGCACCTCAGGTAACGGAAAAGTCTCTCGTCTGGTCACACCATGAAGACTCCGCAGGATGACAGCCGCCAGCAATAAGCAGACAGATGGTGAATATGGCGAGGCTCAGACCCGGCTCCAGCTCCTCGAAAATGACCTTCCAATAATAAAGGATCAGCCAACCTGACAGTGAGTTCATCGTGGTGCCAGTGATCCCATCCTCGTCGCCAAATTGTAAAGATGACACAAGTCAAAAATAATTTGAATAGGTTTTAATGTATAAGTACACTGGCACCAAAGGTACGTCTTCTTACCAAGAGCCCCTCGCGCCAACTGCCACGATAACTGTCATACACTCTCCCAACCCTCCAGGATAGAACACACTGACGTCATAGAGCCTAGAGGGTAGAGGGTTGGCTGCGGCAGTAGCGCGAGCAGGGTAATGATAAAGGCAATAGTAAACAGATAAACACAACAGACTGCTTTGTGACTTGGCCCCACAGTCATTGCTCCTGTGTGAGTTTGAAATCTGTGCCTAACGTAGAAGTATTTGAAATATTAGCACATTATAGTATATTTATTAAATGGTTGTGGTACTCAGAAGCATTTCTTTGTTTGCATTAACTTTATTGACAGATACCAACTAAGTGTATTTCAAGATAACTGTCAAATGCCTCTCGTCAACTAAGACACTATTAAGTACTCAACAAGGGAGGTGGATGTCGAAAACGTGGTTTATTGCAGGAGTTATGCACCCACGACCGGAGCCGTCCAGCCGCGAAGAATCCAGCTTCCAAAGTGTCGTTGCTGAGGAACGTTCACGGCTGGACAACCACGCTCTGGAATGCTACTCATGGCATCAATAACAAACAGTACTAGTCGTGTGGAGGCACGCGACTCGCAGCACAACATTGCATGACATGAACAGTAACATAACACTATTGTAAACAGTAATGTAACTCTATAACACCTTCCCCGCTTTAAAGGGCAAAGAAAAACAAACATGTAAGTACAAGGGTGAAGATAGAGAGGAAATGCATGTAAGGCTAAGCCACAAAAAGCATGTTACTTATTCCAAGACAAAGTCTCTCAATATGCAAGAAATTTGTCTGAGGCGTTATGCTCTTTTTGCCGACACCTCAAATGATTCACTATTGCATGTGGTACTGGTCTGGATATCTTGGGTTTCCAGAGACATTATAGACAAAGCACTATTGTGGGTGGCAATGGGTTGAGTGAGTTGCATTTCAGGTGGTTCCAAAACGCAACCGGAAGAAGATTTCTCGTGAGGCAAATCAAACCAGTCACAATGTTCTGACTCTGAAGAGGTATGTTTTCTAATGACATCAGCCTAAAAAGCCCTCTTATTCCACCACACTTTCTTATCTAGAAGAGCAGAGCCTCTACAGACATGTGTAACCAAAGTTGGAGAAGAGACCTTGGAGTATCCCTTCAGCACTTTTTGGGGTTTTTTAATGAGTACCCAATCACCTCTTTGTAAAGGCTCATCTAAGGAATGTTTACCCGCATCAAAGCATGATTTCATGTCATTCCGTTTTACTTTAACATGTTCTTGGATGGAGTCAGACTTAAGTGAAAACCTAACATTTTTATGTAGCCAACTGGGATTGAGATGTGTATGCATCTTTCTTTTCCTAAGCAAAGTAAATGGTGCAATGCCAGTGGTAGCATGTGGGGTGGTGTTATATGCCCAAACTTTGTCATGTACAAAGGACAAAGGATCTAATCTGGCAAAGATTGCTGTCTGATGATTCGATTGCTTCTCTCGATCAAACCGTTAGATGAGGGAGAGTACAACGCAACCTTAAAGTGAGAAATGTCAGGGATTTTGAGAAAGGAACACATCTTTTGTGAGACAAAGTGTGTCCCGTTGTCAGTAACAATAGTTTTTTGAAAACCTTCAACATCAAATACTGGTTGCAAAAATTTGATAGCGTTATCAGTTGACACTGCATTGTCAAAAGAATAGAACAGCCACTTGGTATGGCAGTCAACCAACACAATCAGATATTTGTTTTCAATTGGTAAAATATCATGAGGAACAGAAAAGTCCAATCCTACTTTGTCCCATGGACCTGCAGGGAGCGGTACAGGATGCAATAGTAGTGGAAAGAATCCTCCAATGTTTGTCAGAGAGGAGACATTGTGTGCAATTGTCAATCATTTTCCTGACATGGGCATCCATGGAGGGCCACCAGTAGAATTGTTTGATGCGTTGACATGTTTTGACAACAACCAGGTGTCCTTGATGAGATGACTGAATAATCAGATCTCGCAAGGACTCAGGTGGAACAAATAAATTGTGGCGCATGATCATGTTTTTGACTGAAGAAAGTTCTTTAGATACATTTGCAAAGGCTCTTAAGTCTGGAGATAGAGTCTGCATTCAGGCCATTTGTTCACAATAAAAAATTTAACCTTGGAAAGAGTGACATCATTGTTGTACGCTGAGTGCATTTTAAGAAATGGGAGGACATTCAGCAATGGCATCAATTGCGGCAACATCACATTCAACGTCATCATCAACAACAGAATTTTCACTTAAAGACATTCTTGAAAGACAATCTGCCCTAACATTTATGCCCCCGGGAATATGTTTGATAATAAAGGGAAATTTGTGCAGTTTTGACAGCAGTCGAAATAGTCTTGCAGAAGCCCTGTTTGATGTACTGTCTGAAAGCATGTGCAAAGTGGTTTGTGGTCCGTATAAATTTTGAACTCATGACCCCAGATGTATGGTTGAATTTCTGTATGGCCCAAACGCAAGCTAGGGTCTCTCTTTCAATCGTACTATACCTCGTTTTGGCTGGTTGAAGTGTTCTGGGTGCAAAGGCAACAGTATGTTCTTTTAGGACAATGGGTTGAAGGCAGACAGCTCCCAAACCAGTAAGGATGGCATCAACGGTAATAAAACACTTTACCCCATCCGAAAATGGATGTAAGGCTGGTGAGTCTTTGATTAGTTTCTTTCCATGCTCAAAGACTTTTTGTACGTTGTTTGACCAAGCAAACTTTACTCCCTTGCTCAGGAGGGCCCTCAAAGGTTTGACAATTTGGGCATAGCCATGAACAAATCTGGCATAGTACTCTGCTAGGCTGAGGAATGAACAAAGGGAATCTCACCAATGAGAGATGTGGCATCTCTAATAGCTTTTATTAATGAAAATGACCAAAAAGTCCAATTCGTGGACGGCAAATTTGCATTTATCGTGCCTAACCGT
The DNA here is from genome assembly GCF_964263255.1 of Lissotriton vulgaris. Lineage (NCBI taxonomy): Eukaryota > Metazoa > Chordata > Amphibia > Caudata > Salamandridae > Lissotriton > Lissotriton vulgaris. The sequence goes on from NC_141691.1 coordinate 1,289,948,633, forward strand.
CATTCCAGCTTTTTCCAAAACTCCTAGCATCTTGGCAGGCAAGAATCTGATCATGTTCAGAGATATTGCTAGCAAAAACTTAAATGTTATCCTGATAGGCTTGAACTCCAGGAATGTAGTGCAGTCATTTATCCATTAATTTTTTTGATATGCTGGCAGCTGAGGCTAAACCAAAGGGAAGTCTCAAGTATTTTTAAGCTCCGAATGGCGTTACAAAAGTTGTTAATTCTTGAGACTTTGGAGATAAAAGGATTTGATGATAGGCAGACTTGAGGTCCAAAAGGGAGAAATACTTAGCTCCACCCAAATTAGCAAGTAGATTGTGAATTTTGGGTAATCGATGACAATCCACGAGGATATTGTTGTTCAGTGAGTGTAAGTTGGCGCATAATCTAACTTTACCTGACTTTTTGGGCACCAAAAATATGGGGGAGACCCATTCAGACCAATCACAAGGTGCAATGTTCGCCTCATCACACAAGTTTTTCAAAACTTTCCTTAGTTCGTCCCTTTCACTCAAAGGAAGAGACCAAACTTTGTGGACCACTGGTTGTGCGTTGGGTTTAAAGTGAATTTCATGCCTGAAGCCAAAAAATTTGCCAACTTAGTTTTTGGAAAACATTGGGAAATTGATTGAGTAGATCATCAACTTTATGATTTGATACTGACAAGTCAGCCACGTTGATGTTTTCATGTTTGTGAGCAGTGTAAAAATAATGTGGAATATCACCTAAAGCAATGGGTTGATCTGAACCAGGTTTGAGAATTAAACCCATGTTGGCTTGATCCAACCAACCCAAAATATTTCTGCCCTTGAGGGCAACATAGACTTTCGTGAAAGTGTGTCTACCAAGGCATTCGATCTTTGAGTGAAAGTATCCTAAAATGTCTATATCTGTAAAGAGACACACTGCTACCCCAATTTACATGGAATGTTAGATCTGACAAAATAGTGATCGGTGAACCTGAGTCAGCTTTAACTTGTAAGGAAATTGTACCAACTATTCACACCAGGGACCCTTGACTTTGGGTAAATCAACAGAATCACATTCAATCGACAATAATACATCGTTAACTCTAGATTCTCATTTAAATTCAATGTTATTCACTCTAGTAAATCTTTTGCCACCTCTGACCATTTTTTTTGCACAAAGAATGTTTTTTTCCAGATGCAGGACAATTAGGGGAATTGCCAAGATGGCCTCTTGAGCCACACCTGTAGCAAATGGTGGGTTTCCTGGATGAGTGTCTGAAAGGCTTATTAACAAGATTCACAGAGCAAGTGGCAGAGGAAGAAGAAGAACCTTCATCAATCATGTGAACGCTAGGTTGAGAGAGACTTTCTTGTAAGATGTTTGAAGATATTGTTGCTCGTTCAATGCCTTTACCGATATCCACTGTTTCTGCTAAGGTGGGATTTTACAACTTAACAAGCGTTCTTGAACTTTCTTTGACAAACATGAAAAGATTAATTGATCTCTAATGGAAGTATCTGTACTTGGACCAAATACACATGTAGAAGCTAGGATTCTGAGTTGGGCAATTCAGTCTTCCACACTTTCATCTACATACTGCTTGCGTTTGAAATGAAAAGGTTATGACGTTCTAAAACAATGCTAGTTTCATCTTCATATTGCTTATTCAGACGAGCAAGAGCTTCTTGTATGTATCACAATTATCACCTGAATCTGGAGGGAAAGGAAATAATGGAAGGTTTTAAAAAACACCTAGACAGCCATATAGGAAAGCAACTTTACAGCCCGGGGAATATTTGACAGCATAAATGGCAACTTAGAGGCCTATTAGGATGGTGGACGGACGCCAACCCCGAGGTGGAGGGCCCGTCCGCAGGGGCAGCGGCGGTCCCTCCATACCAATTAGTATGTGACCGCCACCCTGGTGGTAACATCCCGTATCTTTAACCTTGCGGCGGGTTCTGCTTGAAGCAGCACCCGCCGCAAGTTTAAAAATGCATGTTTTGCATTTACATGCACAAAGCGGCAGGCACCGCGCGGTGCCTGCCGCTTTGTGCAAATGCAGGGGGGTACCATAGGTACCCCCATGTGCACGCCCAACCCCCGACAAACTGGGGGCCCGGAAGGACCCCCGAGAAGCTATTGTCAACATGCTTTTCCACGGCGGTAAATCCGCCGCGGAAAAGCATGTTTACAAACCCATCGTAATTTGGCTGACGGTGCCCTGCAGACACCGCCACCAAATTACGTCCAACACCCCGCGGATCAGCAGCGGATGGAGCTGCCGTCCGCCGCTGATCCCACCGCCATCATAATCTGGTGGTGAGTGTTTTGAAGGTCCGCAGCAGTGATTCCGCATCCTCCGGGCCGGCGGCGGATTCCACCAGCCCGGAGGATGCGGAATCACCGCAATCATAATCGACCCCTAAATAGTTTTCAAAACCTTTTAACCAATTACGCCATTTGAGTGGTAGTTTACCAGGCGTTTGTAAATATGGAGCTGAAGTTCGAAATTGTTGTGAAGAAGTCATAAAGAAAAATGAGAAAAAAAAGATGAAATAACTACTATCTTAAGGAGTAAGGAATGAACTTGAATGAAAATGTACTTGTGGAACATGAAATGGTCCAATGTAAAAAACATGCCTATAGCTGAACGTAAAGTAGATGTGCAATAGACAAAATTACATAAGCGTGCCTATCTCCAAATAACAGATTGCAAATGAGCAAAATGATGGAAGCGTGCCTATCGCTGAGTGACAAGTTGCAAATTAGCGAGGTGATGAAAGCATGCCTATCACTGAGTAAAAAAGTTGCAAGAAGACAAAATGAGGAAAGTGTTTCAATCGCTGTAAACAAAGATAAACTTTGCTCTTAAAAATTGCAGCTTGAAAATGTGGGGACTGATAAGATGAGGTTCACGCTGAAAAGCAGAGTTAAGAGGTTGTAAAAGCATGCCTATCGCTGTAGTAAAGATGGTAAAGTGCAATAGGCAATGTCTATGATGAAGCGTGCCTATCGCTGTAAACAGAGAAAAGCTCTGCTTTTTTTTTTTTAAATGGCCGACTGACGCTGTAACCTGGGTTAGGTTTGTGCGTAACTTTCTGAAGTGTGTGGCCTTGTTTAACAGAGCATAGCTGGCACTGTGACGTGGCGAGGTAGGAGCGCGGGTTGTGCATGCGTGAAATTTCGATCGAGTGATGCACTGTGGAGCGCGAGGAGCCAGATGGGGTCCAACTGCCACACAGATCAAGGAAAGAGAAATGAGGTAAATACGACCTTCTGTTGATGGACTGAAGTCTTGAAAATCAAATTTTTTGATGGAGAGCAGCAGTCACGTCGTCTTCTCGGAGACGATCGGCTGCTCAAGTCCTGAATGGCTTTCATGATCAGTGGCTTGGCTCTTGGCGGTGGGTGCTGAGGAGGTTCCGGCTCGTCAACAAGTTATTAAGTACTCGACAAGGGAGGTGGATGTCGAAAACGCGGTTTATGGCAGGAGTTATGCACCCACAACCGGAGCCGTCAAGGCGTGAAGAAACCAGCTTCTAAAGTGTCATTGCTGAGGAAAGTTCATGGCTGTACAATCACGCTATGGATTTCTAGTCATGGCATCAATAACAAACAGTAAGAGTCGCGTGGAGGCATGCGACTCGCAGCACAGCATTGCATGACATGAACAGTAATGTAACACTATTTTAAACAGTAATGTAACTCTATAAGAGACACCTCTTCTATCAGTGACTGACAAAAAACAATCACTGCAACAACTGTGGTTATAGCTCAAAGATGGCCATAAAAGCCATCAGTCAATGCTTTGAAGGTGGAGCCACAATTGGTACCTCGACAGGTAAGGTTTTGGATCTTGGCATTGCAACATGGCACTCTTGCAACTCTTCACCAACTCTCCTAAACTGATGTTCAGTTACTGAGTAACATCTTTATTTATTTGCTGTTAGTGAGAAAATATATCAGATCATGTGAAATAGCTTAGCTCACCAAATTCTTCAAACTCTTGGAATTATCGGTTAAACTCTGTAGTGTATGGAATATTCCCAGAAAATAAAAAAAATCAGCACTGTTCTCATACAAGTTATCAGTGTAATAATAGAATCGAAAAAAACAAATTTTTACAAATTTCTTCAATAATATAATCTATTGCAAACATTAAAAGATTCATCCTGGCCCAACTGTGGGGCATGGACATGGGCTTACCACCTATTGATCTTACAAAGAGATCCTAGCAGAGTTAAATTTCAGAGCAAACTAGAAATGCTTGGTCTCCAAAATTGTTATCATCCTATCTTAGTACAGTTATAAAACAGAGGCAGGGCCCACAATAGAAAATATAATTTTCCAGTAATAAATAACTTGGCACAGAAGCAGAATAAGTTATCCGATTAGCAATCAACTTTCCAAACATTCCACATATTATCAGAGGATACTTTAAAAGACTTTCAGGCATAAAATACTGTATCAGTTAAGCAAATCCCCAAAAAGATTTTCCCAAGTCTCAGCAGAAATTACATTTTGAGCATCCTCATTCTATATCTGACATACTTCTTTATAAATGGGGCTAAAGTAAAACTCACTATTATGGGACGGGTGGCACTTATAAAGATGTCTGTACTTCCATTATTTATTTTTTTATTTTCAGCTATTCCGTGCTTCCTACCCAGTAGTTTCTTTTCAAAAGTTGAATAATTATTTTCAAGTTTTATATGGGCTAAAAGACGTCCTAGGATATCAATGAAGACACTCTATGTAAATATTGAACTGGGAGACTTATCTCTCCCTAATCTTAGAGATTACTATAGGGGATATTTTGCCCAATATTTAGAACGATTTAAATCGGGAATGCAGATGCAAATTTATTTATCAATTTTTTCTTTGACCAAATTAGTCAAGAGGTTCAAACCCCAGTTCCTTTGCACATCCCTAAATCGCCAAAACTCACTCGATATAAAATAATGTATTGGTTTTTTAAACGTTGTGAAGTTCTTCTAAAAAGATATTCTCTTCCGCACTTCAATTCTAGAACAACTCTAAGGAATGCTCTCATTTTTATGGGAATCAAAATCGGAGCAGATATTGTTTGTCAATGGGAGCTGGCTGGGTTTTGTACTCTATCAGATTTTATAAAAGAAGGGGCCTGGCTGTTACCAGGAGAAAAGCAGCAATTAATCCCAGGGAAGTTTATGTTATCCAATTCATATGTTTCGATTTTTAAAGTATTGGGACAAGGTGAGTTAAGAATGATCGACTCTCCTTGTCAGTTGTGGGATGATTTGTTTTTGATTTCTCAGAATAAGAAGCCAGGAGCACGGAAACGTTATTTAGCTCACTATACTGAATTAGATCTTAGTACAAGAGTCATTAAAAAATGGCAGGAACAAGAGAATCATGTTCTCACTATGAATACCTGGAAATGTATAAACAAATTGAATTTTAGTGTTCTTTGTGGCTCTAACTGGAGAAGAATGTTCTTTTTTTCTAAATGTCTCCTATATCGAACTTCTGCCGTCACCCCAAAAATGTATACAAATGTCAGTGCCATCTGTTTTAGATGTAAGCAGTTCAGTCCCGCCAATTGGTCCCATACTACAGCTTACTGTGTTAAAATTGTCCCTTTTTGGAATGAGATATTCGAATACCTACAAACGTTTTGTGGGATTCAGATTGCTTATAACCTCAAATTAATACTTTATGGATATGATACTGATCTCGGTTTGCTAGAACAGCTGGTTAAACTATTATTTATTGCGATGCAGTAGCAAGGTCCCTGGTGCTTCAGAATTGGAAACTAACACAAGCACCTACGTTTAATGCCTGGCTTCAGAAATGTTAGAATAAGCGAATTCCGTTATGCACAGTGAATTAGGGGGATAAGGAAATTTGATAAAATTTGGAAATCATATTTTGAGTAATGTTAGAAATTGTACTCTGTAAACTATTGTATTATTTGGTTGTCAATATACGTATTTTCTTTTTACTAGTTGAAACCTGATACAAGAATTTCAATAATAAAAAGTTTTTTAAAAAAAAGTTACGGGTACAAGGTATTTAACAATGCAAATGTAAAGCAGCAAGATTGCAAAGAAAAATGTGAAGATGTAAAAAATTATAAGAGCAGCTTCTCTATTAATTGCATGTGCATGATACATTTATCACCTATTCGATGCCGATGCGTAAATTTGGTGCATGAATGAACATCGTCCTACAGTTTGCTGGGCTGGTGGAAGAAGCATGTAAAACATGGATTTCTTTCCTCAAAATTTCAGATGCATATGGAGTGAACACCGTTATGCGATCACTAGCCACTGGGCATAAGCATTTGACTATTGTTTATCATGAACTTTGAAACAAGTCAAACTCTTCAGTTCCTAGAATAAGGAGCTTTGTAGGTTTGTGTAATCCAAGGATATAATTATATAATCTCCTAAAATGATACCTCTTGAACTTAGAATGTAAAGTGAAGAAGTTTCTTGGAGCTCTTCTGTGCCATTCAAGCACACCTTCCACATTCGCAGGTGTTGAGTTTATTTCACAAGGTGGAATTGGGAAGAGAACATAGGGATCAGATGATGACGCCATCCACAGGATATACTCCAACTGATCTTCCTGCTGAACTGGATGTCATCCTGGAAGGGTGAATACTTGTTAAAACACAAGCACAGAATCTACTCTCTACTTTCAGTTACTAGACGGTAATCAATGCCTTGAAATCCAAAGATTTTGACTATCAGAATTGTGTGATGAGCTAGCACCACTCAAAGGCAAAAACAAAAGCCCAAATCCTTCTGCTTTCTGGTTCAATAAGGATTTATAGGAGGTAAGGAGATCACTGAGATTGCTTGAGAAGAAATGGAGACAGTCACCCCCACTTCTAATCTTTATTGTCTCAGAGTAGCAAGATCTCTTCACAATCTCTTCAATGCAAAGGCGAGCTGTTTCTGAACTCTAATCAACACATTCAAGAACACCATTATTTGAACTTGCATGAGGTGCTAACAAATCAAGTTTGATGACCCCAAAGGTAAATCCGAAGTATTTGTTCAGTTCTTTGACAATAAAGTGAAATCCATTGAGGAACCGCTGGCAGACTGTTATGAATGACAATTGAAGAGAACTTGACTTCATCTCCGAGGATGCTTAAACTTAAATTATAACAAAGATAACCATTTTATGGATCTATTGCCTTGGAATATTCCCAAAGACCTGACACAACAACTTTTGTCCTATTGGATGAATAAAGTGACCCTCTCCCCAAGCCAATGATTACCTCCGGACTGCCTCAAAAGTGGCACAGTCATTCCACTTCTCAAAAAAACATCCGCTGATATGGGCAATCTAAGCAGCTTTCACCCCAAATCCAACCTGACTTTTCTCACAAAGGTTATTGAGAGCTGTATTGAGATGCAACTTATTCAACATATTAAAGAGGATGATCTCTTAGGCGAGCATTAATTGTGTTTTAATTGAGAACACCATTATATGTAGACAAGACTATTTGTAATCACATTTGTTAACCTATTTTGCTTAAAGCACCACAGAACCTTGGCATTATTGCACATTTACATGCATTTTATAAGCACTGCCGCATTGCTATCCCATATTGTAAATTGCACATTTAGCCTGAATGTTCAAGTAAGCAAAGCCTTGTTTTGAAGTTGGCACAACAAAGCGGGAACTGCTGATGTAGTGAAGTCAGTCTTACAATAGCTTGCTGTATCTTTATTTTAAGGGCTTCTCACTTTCTTCCCACGAGAAGGGCCTGGCACTTACTCATTAATATCTTTCTGTTTGATCATGTGTTCTGTCCTCCACTTCCTACATTGTGAAAAATGGTATGAACGTAGCGACATATGTATGTTATGTTATGTTAACAAAGTTTTATATAGCGCTCGTACACCCAGAGGTTTCATGGCGCTGACTGACAGATGCTCTTGAAATAGGGGAAAATTAAGCATGAGCCTGGACGAACAGCCAGGTTTTAAGTTGTTTCCTGAATATCAGGAGGTTGTAACAGGAGCAGATTTCTGAGGGAAGGGATTCCATAATTTGGAAACAAGGGTTGCAAACCTGCGGCCTCCCTGGTGTTGGAGTTTATAAGGGGGAATGGTCAGGAGATTTTGGTTGGCGGACCGGAGGCTGCGGGAGGGAGTGTATCTAGGCAAAAGGTCGTGGATGAATTGGGGGCTGCAGGTGTGGAGGGATTTGAAGGTGATGCAGGCCGTTTTAAATGTAACATGTTGAGAGATGGGAAGCCAATGAAGTTGTTTTAGTAAGGGCCTTGCTGATTGCCAGCGTGGCAGTCGATGGATCAGTCTGGCTGCCTGTTTCTGGGCCATCTGGAGGCGCCTGCTAAGGGTGATAGGAAGGCCCAGATAGATAGCGTTTGCATAGTCCAAGTGTGATAGTACAAGAGCTATCACCACCTGGATCAGGGCTGGCTGGGTGAGCATCCAGCTTATCTTCTTGATCCTGCGGAGCTGGAAAAAGTAGGTGGACACAACTGAGCTCACTTGGGTTTTTAATGACAGGTCTTTGTCAATGAACACCCCCAGGCTTTTAACCGAGCTGGAGGGAGTGGGAGGGGAGCCAAGCTCTGGTGGCCAATAGTGCGGGCCCCAGAATAGTTGGCTTTTACCATTAAGAACCAGTTCGGTCTTGCCGGGGTTTAATTTCAGCTGGTTAGAGACCATCCAGTGGCAGATATGGAGCATAGTGCTTTGAAAATCCTGAATCGATTCAAAGGAATTTTCAATGGTGAAGATGAGTTGGAGATCGTCAGCGTAGTTGAAGGTGACGACTTTGAATGTTTTAAGAGACTGAATCAGAGGGGACATGTAGATGTTGAACAAAATAGGGGACAGTGAGGAGCCTTGGGGAACCCGGCAGGAAGTACGGAGTTTGGGGGCTGAGAAAGGGGCCAAGCAGACAGCTTGGGTACGGTCGCTAAGGAAGGACCTGATCCAATTAAGAGCTGAGCCACAGATGCCGGCTTGTTTGACACAGTCGAGAAGGATGTTATGGTTGACTGTGTCAAATGCTGCTGAGAGGTCTAATAGGAGCAGGGCCTGGGGAATTCCTCTATCAGCATTATGACAGAGGGAATCCAAGACAGCAGTGATAACTGTCTCAGTGGAGTGAGCAGGTCGAAATCCAGCTTGGAAGGGGTTCCGAATGTTAGATTGCTCAATGAAGTTTGAAAGGTGTGACTTGACGTGGGCCTCCAATACCTTGGCCAGGTAGGGGAGGAGGTAGATTGGCCTATAATTGGATAGAGTGGAGGGGACGGCTCCCGTATTTTTTAAGAGGGGTACAATTACTGCCTCCTTAAAGGTTTTGGGGACCACGCCTTGAGATAGTGATGCAATAAGAAGTCTCAAGATCGGAGGCGAAAGTGCAGAGAATATATTTTTTTAAATGTAGGGGGGACAACATTCTCGAGGAGAGCCAGATTTTACCCTGGTCAGGAGGGCTTGTAAGGAGAGGGCATCGAGGGGTGGCAAGTGATCTAGGGAGCAGGTGCTGGAGGCAGCTGCAGGGGGAGGAGGTAAAGGATCCATGGCAGGGAAAGCTGGATTTGATGGTGACAATTTTGTCGAAAAAATATTGATTAAGGGAATTGCATAGGTCCTGGGTAATCATTGGCTTGGGCAGGATTCTTTCGGAGTTGGAGAGTTTGTTAATGATAGCAAAGATATCCTTGGATTTATTAACTGAGTGTTCTATTATGCTGGAACAAAAGGCAGCTTTAGCTAGAATGATGGCTTTCATATAGTCTGCTCAAACAGTCAAGTACCAGGTTTTTTCAAGTCGGTCGTAGGCTCTCCTCCATATCCGTTCCTTTTGGCGGACAACTAGTTTTTTGGCCCTGAGGTCATGAGAAAACCATTTATGGGCGTCCGACGGGCAAACGGTTTTGAGCTTTTTTAATGGGGCATGTGTATTACTTGCTGCTAAGAGCCAGTTAGCGATATCTGCCTCGGAGGCTGACGTAGGCTGGCATAGAATTCACTAGATTTTCCAAAAAGGCTTGTTTGTCGAGGGTGCCCCATTTTCTGATGAGACCCCCCTTAGTAGTTATGTGTTTGCTATGCATAGAGATGGAAATACTAAATTTAAGCAGGAAGTGATCAGACCATATGCAAAGAAAGATGATGGGCAAGGAGATAGTGAGGTTAGTGCTCCACACCTGGTCTAATATGTGTCCCTTGGTGTGGGTAGCAAAGGTAATGTGATGGCTGCAATTGAGGCCCAAGAGAAGCTCCGTTAGTTCGCTGGCCTGAGGGCCACCGGAGTCACTGCCAAACCAATAGTTGAAGTCACCGATTAATACGATTTTAGTATAATCGGTAAGCATAGCGGCCAATTGGTCGCACAATGAGAGAGGGAAGAGGGGCATATTTTGGGGAGGTCTATATATCAGTATGCATATTAGAGGTCCCGTTTTCGATTCGAACTTAATGACAAGATTATCAACTGCGGGAAGGTCGAGAGATGACATCCTGGTAAAGACATGATTTTTGTCAATGATGGCTGCCACCCCCCCCCCCTCCTACTTTCCCTGGGGCTCGGTCAACGTGCATATGTAGTAATTATCTGGGAGGGCTGCCCGGATGTCGGGGGAGGAATCAGTGTTGAGCCATGTTTCAGTAACAAAAAAAATGTCTGGTTTGTGAAATGAGAGGAGAATATAAATATCTAGTTGGTGCTTGACTAGGGACTGGGTGTTGAGGTAGAAAATGTGAAGTTATTGATCTCCAGCACGTGCTATGATGGACTGCTGATTCAGACAAGGAGCGGTAGCAAGGAGGGGGGTCCAATGGGCTGGTGGGGGTTTGGAGGATACCTAAATGTATCAAAATGTCGACGGTGGTTGAACAGGGTAGATGGGCTGCCTGGCGAAGATCCCTCAAGGTCTAGGAGGAATATGAGGCGAAATGGGCAGGAAGCTGGCCTCTGGGCCCGGCCTGGCACGGACAGGCGCAGACGGGCTTGCCTTTGGCGTGCCTTCATCCGGAGGCTCATCCGCTGCGCGGCCGGGCTGGGGTAGTCATTATATGCTGGTGAGGGCGGGAGGGGCCAAGCAACTGGACCGGCAACCCAGAACTTCCCCCAAGATGGCGGCTTTCCCTTGATGTTCCCTGCGGCAGCGCCTAGACGGCTGCGACGGGTGAAAGTGCAGTAGTGAGGTAGGCAGGCTGGTGCAAAGCAATCCAATTTAAAAACAAAGTAAAAAAATGCGGCAACTAACTTTTCCCGGCTTCCGCCTCAGGAAAGAGCGATCTATCTAAGCTGCACGCGCGTGAGTCTTGGCAAGGCTTATGTACTGGTGAGGGCGGGAGGGGCCAAGCAACTGGACCGGCAACCCGGAACTTCCCCCAAGATGTCTGCTTACCCTTGATGTTCCCCGCGGCAGCGCCTAATCGGCTGTGAGGGGTGAAAGTGCAGTAGTGAGGTAGGCAGGCTGGTGCAAAGCAATCCAATTTAAAAACAAAGTTAAAAAATGCGGCAACTAACTTTTCCCGGCATCCGCCTCAGGAAAGAGCGATCTATCTATATGTAAAGAAAACAACATTACATGCTCCAACAGATCAAACAGCAGAGCACTGCTCCCTTGAAATACCAGATTGCACATAGACGATATTTGGTGCTTGATATTGTGAGGATGTCTAAATCTCTCGCACTCCAGGGCTCTGCCATATGCCCTATCCCCAGCCTTTCTTGCATAGTAATGTGTCTGGCAAAAATAGCAGGTTATGCGGCAAGATCCATTTAGATCCATTTAGGGCCACTGGTTGGTAAATGTTGGCTGACCTGTTGGTGCAAAATGTCTAGGCCTCAATCATGTCCATAATACATATTGTGTGTAATTGAGAAATGCTGACTCTGGACATGCTGTGAACCTTTTTTAAAAATGGGACTACAAATCTGGAGAGGCCTAGCACAGCTTCCATATTGGGCAGGGCAAGAGTATAAAAAAGGAGCCTCATGGACACTATTCTGCTGACAACCATGAGAAGAGGATCCTTTCCTGTTGGGCACACAGTTTGATCAGGGTTCTTGGTTCCTGGTGAGAATCAGCACAGAGACAGGACTCTCATGAAGACCTGCCTTCAACTTTGAGTGCTTGGAAAGAGACAGGGCAGATCTCTTCAGGTAAAGGCCTAGAAGGCCAGCTTTTTCAAAGAATTAATGTTTGCTTTGAACAAGCTATAGAACAATTACTAACATAAAAGTGAGAGAGTGAAGAGAACAAAGACTAAGAACCTATCTTCAAACATTGAACCCCAACTGTAACCACATTACAAGTGACTTTAAAAAAAAGACATACAATTGTGATCGATTCAAGAAAGGCAATATATATCTGTTGTACTCTGTGGTAGAAAGTAGACGCTGGTAGCCATATACATTCTTAAGTACCTTTATTCCAGTTGTACAGAAGGATGATAAGCAGGTACATCAGACAGGTAGAACAGAAGAACAGGTAGTAATGAAGAAGGTTAGCCCAGTAGTCAACTCTTGGTCCTATGCCACAGCAAACCCCACCAGGAGCAGCCTGCCTGCTGCTCATCCCATCTGTAACTTTCATACCTCACTCAGTGAGACACCCAACATTTAACACATCACAGCATTACCAACATTCTACTCCAAACACACAGTGGCTGAGCAGCAGGTGGACTGTTAAACTGCAAGATATGAAAGCACTATGCAGGGCATAACACATCCCCCCTTTTAAAATGAAAAACAAAAGTGACTTTGTTATCGGGAGAAACAACAATGCACAAAGAGAAAACTGTAGACAAGAAAAAAAAATACATTCGTAAGAAATAAATCAAAACTCTGGAATGCATGAAAGTGATAAGGATAACGAAAGAATAGGAAGATATAAACCAGAGAGAAAGGAAATAAAACAACACAGAGTACAAAATCCCAAACTATAAAACATTCTGTTGCATAATGCACAGATTACTAATTTTGCAAAAGAAGCAAAATTACAATTGTAAGGAATGGTTCAAAAACAGGGATGTACAATTAAGAGAACATCATGAGAGATAACGAACCATAATATACAACAACTAATAAATAGAGTAGAGTAACCCATCCTCTCCCAAAAAAAGAAATTAGAAAATGTTGTTGCGTAAGGCAATAGGTAAACACCCCGCCACTGTATTTGGGTCTAACACCCATGTATGCACATCCTGTGAAGGAACGTCCTTGTATAGCATAGATGGGACCCAACCAATGCACACCAACCCTGTGTAGAACTTATGTGCAACATAATGGGAAAAAACCCATGACCTAAAGTAATGTAAATCGGCAGAATCCCAATAAACAAACCCCGCAAATTCAATCCCTTCTGCAAGGGGATGTATGTCATGACAATGCGGGCTTTACACCACGCTACCATTACAGCGCATCCATCACAACGCAAGTCGTTACAACGACTTGCGCTGTAGGCACTGGATTTAGGAATAGTATGATTTACTATTCCAACTCCAGCCTACGTAACAGTAGGGAAGGTGCTGGAATAGTAAATCATACTATTCCTTAGTATATAGCGCCATCCAGCGCAAGTTGTTCTAACGACTTGCGTTGTGATGCCTGCGTCGTAATGGTAGCGCGGTGTATAGCCCGAGTTGTAATGGCTGTCTCCCCTGCAAGGGAACACATTAAATCACATAAAGAATCATACGAACTCTATGAAGAAGGAGCTAAAAATCAATTTTTCATCCCTGATATGAAGTACAAACACTTGGGAATTAAGACCCTAAAGTCCACCCTAATGTAAGGATCTAAGACTTTAACGATTAATATGGGACCATAAACTTAGAGAACACACCCTGTATAGGGAAACAGTACCCATAAATCCAAACCAACCCTGAGGGAGGGTTACATGCTATGTTAAATGGAGGAAACCCCATAAACATACCCCATGTAAGGGTTACCAATCAAAGAACTATAAATGGGAATCGTACCCTTGAACAAAACCAACCCAGAGAAAGGGTTACTATATTGAACACCGTAAGTGGGAAACACTCATAAACCCACCTCAATGAGAAGGCCACGTGTAACGCTTTATGAGAACCATAACCACAAACCCACCCCTGTGTAGGGGTTGTGTTAACGCTTTATGGGAGGAAGTAAAACAAAACCCATACCCATCCCTAATAAAAGGGATAATGTAGTACAGCTACCCACCTAAACAAGACTAAAAACGTCCCTACCGTAAGGGAGAATAACATGTGGAAGCTGAAACACGTATGCTATAAACATTAATTTTCCATTAGATAGCCTCTAAGTAGACAAACTCTGCATACATATTTAACTGACAGTAAATTAGTTCCAGGTGAAAGCAAACAGGCTCTGTAAAAGAGATAAGCATAGATAAGCATTGAACAAAAAAAATGCACACACAGTAAAATGTACACTATAAGTTCAATATTGCCACACACATATTGCATAGAAAGGCTATAAAAAACGCAAATTCCAGCATCAGACTTGCTAACTCCAAGTACAGGAACAGAAAGGTAAATGGTGTGGATAAACTTCACTCGGACGGAAAACATAACATTACAGTCATAATCGAACTTGGCACTAGGTGGCAGCGTAACACTTGGCAGGGAATACAAGAAAATACATGAACAAGATTACACCATTAAGAACTATCCTATGCTGCACTCGAGAAAATAAGAGCTTTGATATTCACTGAAATGGCTAAAAAAAGGGCATTATGCTTCAAAGGAGATGACATGTTGCCTTCATCGTGTGAATTACCTTGGTCATGAAATTTCTGCTGGAAAGTGCCACTTATCAGCAGAATGGAGTGATACGCAGCTCGTGGTGGCATTTAACCACCCCAAGGGATCATCTAGCACCCTAGGCTGCTGCGTAGAGGAGGTTGCCAAATGGATAGAACTCTCATGCCTTAAACTTAATGGGGACAAGACGGAGCTTATGCTCCTGGGCAACTACCCCTCTTTAAATCCGGCATTACTTTGGCCCGATTGTCTGGGCCCGGCCCCAGTCCCTTCAGACCAGATTAAGAGCCTCGGTATCTGACTTGACTGTTCCCTTACTTTTAATCAGCAGGCAGTGAAGCTTACAGCAATTTGCTTCAGCCTACTAAGGATGCTTCTCCCTTTTCATGCCAGAAAGTTCATGGTCCAAGCTCTGATCCTCTCATGCCTGGATTATTAGAATGCCTTATATTTGGGAGCTCCACAGTACACCATCAATGAGCTCCAAATTATTCACATGTTTGCTGCTCACAGGCTTCTCCAGATTTCACGTTGGCAGTACGAACAAACAAGCTCTAAGGAGCTTGCACAGGCTACCGATCAGGGAAAGGATCCAGTTCAAGGCTATGTGCTTGGCACATAAAGCCTTTTGGTAGAACGACCCGCCCGTTCTCCAATCGCTGATTACTCCCTTTCAACCGAGGAGAGACTTTCGTTCAACTGCCTCTTTTCTCGCCTTACAGCCCAGAATAAGGAGAGCTAAATGTGGTGGGAGCTCCTTTTCATATAATGGCACCATCAGTTGGAATTCCCTTGTACTTCATTTGCGGAAAGAGCCCAATCTGCTCTCATTTCGAAAGCTCTTAAAAACCTGGCTCTTTTAGATCTGTATTCTTCTTTCACTACTCTGGTTGCTGTACTCATCCACAGTGCTGGAAGGCATCCGGGAAGCCATTGCGCTTTACAAATGACATTTCATTTCATCATTTAATTTCAAGGATTAAGAAAATATTAAAATAGGAATGAATTGCCTAAGGAAATTTGCTTGTGTGGGTAAGGTAGGGAAGGACATGATGGAAAGACTCATATAAGATTGATGAGTAAATAGAATAAAGTTTCATCATGTGGTGTCATTTGGGGTTTATACACAATAGGTGCAATTGATTACATGATCAGGCCCACTCAAGTGATGTTAGCTCATGCTAATGCATTCCACGGGATATTGTCGTTCATTCCTCGTGGATGACTTGTTTCAGCCTCGTTTTCTAGTAGGATCTAGGGGCTTTCTTCAGGACCAAAAAAGGAATAGATGCACGTTGCGGCAACTACTGTAAGTAAATTATGGACTTACCCATTTAGTACATTCAGGTCAGGTCAATAGTACCTGTACCTGTAATCAAAAGAGAAAGAATACATTCATTTTATTTTCTTCATTACATATATTAACATTATTAAGAATCCCAAAATGTTAGCTGCTCATATCATTGTGCTACCAAGCCCTTCTTCAACAAAGACCTGAGAGAATGTTCACAATCTACAAAGTTTATTTTTTACATATTTGGACATGTATTCAATTAGGCCTAAGAATGATTTAAGTTCCTCCTTGTTGGGGGTGCTGGTGCTAATTTAACTGCATCTACAAGACTGCACCTGGGACTTATATCTTCCCTGGTAATGGTATTACCCAGATACACCACAGATTCCACCCCAATTTTGCATTTGTCAATTTGTGTGGCAAATCCTGCTTCGGTTAATTTCTGCAAAACTTCTTCAAGAACTCTATTATGTTCTTCTTTGGACTCGACGTACATGAGGATGTCGTCTTGGAAACATAAAACTTTACCAATAGCTTGCAAAATGTGTTGCATGACGCGCTAAAATACTGCCGCACCGGATGCTAATCCGAAGGGCATTGTGCAATATTGGTATGCACCAAATGGGGTTATAAAAGACGTGATAGCTCTTGAATCGGTTGGTCTGTAGACGGTGTACCCAACGTTGTTCCTTCTCAAATAGGATACGTTCCACATTGTGGTTTCTTACGGTAAGGGTTTCTATTATCCATTTCAAGTCTTCAACGGAGTGGTCAAAGTCAATATATTGTTTGCTCATTTTTGTTGTAGCCTCTTGCAATTCACTTTACTCCTATGTTCACAGACGCATTGTTTTATTTTGCGGCAGGTCATTCCTATGTATTTCATGTCGCAGGGGCAAGTGATCATGTAAATTAAATGTGTGGAGTTGCAATTGGTTTGATGACGTATTGTCCAATGAAGATCCAGTGTGAGTTGGATGGCGTTGGTCAACGTTGTTAAATTGCACACAGAGCATGACCCGCACGGGTAGTGTCCTGTAATGGGGCTCAAATTCCAATAACTGATTGGTAGCACAATGATATGAGCTGCTAACAGTTTGGGATTCTTAATAATGTTAATATATGTAATGAAGAAAATAAAATGAATGTATTCTTTCTCTTTTGATTATTGGTACAGGTACTATTGACCTGACCTGAATGTACTAAATGGGTAAGTCTGTAGTTGCCGCAACGTGCATCTATTCCTTTTTTGGTCCTGAAGAAAGCCCCTAGATCCTACTGGAAAACAAGGCTGAAACAAGTCGTCCACTAATGAACCTAAGAGTAAGATTGGTAACTTGATCTATACACGCACCAGCACTGTTTTAATGTTTTTTCACACCATACCATTAAAGAGTCATCCTTAATGGGGGTGTAGAGAATTGTAACCCGCCTCACATGAGCACTGCATCCACCATTTTCATTCCTGGGCAATACTGTAATACCAGTTGGTCATCCTCCAGGTGGAGGTCAGCATACCTATGCTTAAAACCCAATGATGATGCTGCCATGTCACTGAAAGGTGGAGAATCAAGATATACCCCCCATAACTTGTGTATGTATATGAGAGTGATTTTAAGGAACAATCGCAAACTTATTGACCCTGGAAACACAGGTACAAGTGGTCCATTTTCCCTCTTGATATTGATATAACTCCTTGGAAGCCAAATGGACTTCAACTTTGCTTCCCCCCCCCCCCCCCTGATTTGAAAAATAATCTTGCTTTTAGTCAGACTCCTGCTGGAGTGATCCTCATGAGCAATCTGAATGATACGTTCATACATGCCTTTAGGCGGTATGATTTTGTTGTTCCTATGTATGTGGTTGTCATTAATAGACAGTTTGTCTTTTACAACCCAAAAACGTTTAAGATTCTCAGGGACTTCTTTTAGGTTCTTGGGCAACCCTTTACTAATTAGTTCTTTGGGGGGCAATGGTGTGTCATCATCATGTGCACAACGGTCCCATTCCTCCTTACTGATGGCAGGAATGTCAATATAAAGAATAGTATAGTCAGAGGGTTTAGTATAAGAACCTTACACATCAATTGAAAATCTTGAGAAACAATCTGCAACCTGGTTCTTTTCACCTGGTACAAATGGCATACTGTAATTAAAACCTTGTAGACCTAACACCCACTTAGAGATGAAGGGGTGGCCTTCTTAATGCAGTTGGTAGAGAATAAAGGTAGCAGAGGTTTGTGATCTGCTCTTATGGTGAATTGAATACCCCATAGAAACAATTTTAAATGATTTACCGCCCAAAAACAGGCAAGGGCTTCTATTTCAATGGTGGAGTAGTTAGGCTCAGGGACATTGAGTGTCCTGGATACGAGGGCTATTACTTACTCTTCCCCATCAACAACTTGTGTGAAAGAAGCACCTAATCCCTACATGCTGGCCTCTGTGGTTAAGGTAGTTTTGGCATTGGGTTTAAACATGCTCAAGAGGCGTGCATCTGTGATGGCTTGTTTGATATGTGAGAATTCTTTCTGACAATCAATATTCCATGAAAAAGGGATGCCCTTCTTCACCAAAGACCTGAGAGAATGTTCACAATCTACAAAGTGTATTTTTTACATATTAGGACATGTATTCAATTAGGCCTAAGAATGATTTAGGTACCTCCTTGTTGGGGGTGCTGGTGCTAATTTAACTGCATCTACAAGACTGGACTTGGGACTTAAATCTTCCCTGGTAATGGTATGACCCAGGTACACCACAGATTCCACCCTAATTTTGCATTTGTCAATTTGTGTGGCAAATCCTGCTTCGGTTAATTTCTGCAAAACTTCTTCAAGAACTCTATTATGTTCTTCTTTGGACTCGACGTACATGAGGAAACATAAAACTTTACCAGTAGCTTGCAAAATGTGTTGCATGATGCACTGAAATACTGCCGCACCAGATGCTAATCCGAAGGGCATTGTGCAGTATTGGTGTTATAAAAGACGTGATAGCTCTTGAATCGGGATGGAGAGGTACCTGGTGGTATGCCGTCGAAAGTTCTAGAACTCTGAAGAATTTAGCTCCCTGACGCTTAGCATTTCATTTATGTTGGAGAGAGGATGTCTGTCCACCCAAATGTTTGCGTTTAGATCTCACAAGTCGACACACAACCTAATGCTCTTACCCCCTTCCTTAGAAGCTATAATAATGGGGGAAAGCCATTCAGAACTCTCTATTTTTCAATAATTCTATTCATTTCTAACTTATCCAATTATTTTATTAAAGGATCACACACTAGCAATGGAACAGACCTGGCTTTATGTACAATAGTTTTGTACTGATCCTTCAATTTATTCCTATGGAGGTGACCCTTGAGTAAGCTTATATTTTTGGAAAAAACGTCAGGAAAGTTCTCGCATATGTTATTACCAGTCACAGATTCATCTACAAGATAGACCGGTTCTGGGGCATTGGGATCTAGCTTGATCCCTAAATCTTTTTGGCGTTTCCACCCTAGTAGGTTTGAACTATTTTTTTATAAACACTTTCCGAATGGTTGTTCTATTCTTAAAAACAATCTGCACAACTAGCATTCCTACAAATGGTATGGGGTCATTTTTGTAACCCCCAGGATTTACATCAGATGGTAGAAAAGTATAACTTTTGTCCTTTTAATTCTCCACAAAATACTATTCATTTATCAAGGTAAAGGGGGAACATGAATCTGCAAAGACAGTAAAAGGAACTACATCTAAGGATATATTGCAAGTGGGATAAATATTGTTATAGACCCCTGGATTATCTGCAATATGAATAATTATATCTTCACTTTGACTTTCTTCACAATTAACCAAGTGAGTGACGTTGCTTTTTATGTCTCTGCAAACTTTGGAAAAATGCTCTCTTTTATTGCACTTTCTGCATACTAATCCTCTGGCAGGGCTCTTGATGTCATTGGCTTGGGATTCCCACACCTGAAACATTTGCATTTTGTAGATTTGTTTGCTTAAAATTCTGCGTAGTAACAGATTTGTTTTTATCTTATTTCCCTACTACTTTGTACACATCTTTATCAATAGCTTGTTTAACATCAACCGCCTCCCTCATTTCGCTCATACAAACGGCAGTATGTTCTATGCTTTTTGCAATGTCTATGGTTTGTTTGAGATCAGGTGCATCAGCCAATAACTTCTCTTGGATTTTTTTATTACTGGTGCACCGCATCAATTGGTCTCTAGTTAAAGATTCAGTCAATGTACCAAAATCGCATGTGGCAGCTAAACCTCTTATAACAGCTATGTAATTAACCACTTTTTCATTTTTTCTTAGAGATCAGGTAAACAAATTGTGTTGTTCAAGATCTACATTTAACTTTTCTCCAAACTGAAACTCCAACTTCTTAAAGGTATTGTGATAAACATCTTGTTGAGTATCACCCATTGCATCTTCATGTGTATTTTGATTTTCCTCAGCAAGATCAGGTAAGTCATCGTAAATTTCTCTGGCATGTTTGCCTAAGTTATGTAAAAGAATATGTTGCTTTCGCACATTTGAGAATCTGTCACCTCCTATAGTTATTAAATATGATTCAAAAAGATTAACCCATTTTTTCCAAGGACTGAGTGGTTCACCCTTCTCATTAAGGAAAGAAGAAGGTTGAGACATTGCGAAGGAGGCCACGACATAAGAAAAAGAGGAAAAAAATGAATAATGATGGAAGAAGATAAAGAGAGGAAAATAATAACACAGTGAAGTAGAGAATGCGTAAGAATAGGATGCAGAGGTACAATTACTAGAAAAGAAAAACAAAATGAAGATGGCAAAGTTAATGTCATAGAGAAACTATAAATGGAGGTTAAAGACTGAAGTTATAAAAGAATATCTGTAGAAACAATAGAATGAGTGTTCCATGTAGAATGATATTTAACCTGTTGCGTGCGTCAGACGGCCCCGACCATCCTGCATCACAGTGGTCATGTGTGGAGGATGGCCAGGGACTGTCCGAAACATGCCCACTCATTAATTCCCCAGCACTGCAGTGGAATTTGTGCAACAGTCAAGGGGTTAAATGAGACCGAGGGATCAGGGGTTCGTTCTGTTACATAAAAGAAGAAAACTGCAGTTATTGGATAGTTTATGCAAGCTGTGCCTATCAGCGATTAGACAGGCAGTGAAGAGTTAACTGAGCAAAGATGAGAGAAAGCTGTGCCTATCAGCATGTGGCAGACACTCTGTGACGTTGTGATGAAGAAAACAGCAGTTAATTGATATTTTCTGCAAGCTGGGCCAATCAATAATTTGACAGGCAGTAAGGAGTTAATTGTTTACTAGAATTGCAGCAAAATAATTGTGAGTGTGGTTAAGGTAAACCACAGTACAGCACACCACGTCAACTCTCACAAAAGAAAATTATAATAGGGAAAAGTGATTAAAAGCTGTGCCTATCAGCGTGTAGAAGGCACGCTGTGGCTTTGCTGATTAACTCCAGGTGACCTCATTCAGAGGCGGAGTGAGGAACTGACACATCGCTGATGAGAACGCTCTGGGAAAGGAATCTCACTGTTGAGATGTGCTCCTCAAAGTGGCACTGAACATCTGAAGGTGCTCAGCGGTACTGCTACTCCGTTGTGCCTCAGTGACACGGTTACTCAGCCCAAGAACGATATGATAACTGGTAGGGGAAAATACAGCCGCTCTGCTGAAACTACAAACCAGACACAGATTAGCTGAGGAAAAAACAACGCATTACGGTGCTCGCCCAAGCACAGAAGGCTAACTCGCAGAAGAAACGCCAGCTGAGTAGACAACACTAAAGCATCAGCGCAGGAGAACAGTTATTCCTCAACTGCCACACAGCTGGAGGCAGGGTGGGAGGGGAGGTATTGGCAACCTTTTCCACACATACCCCTTAGCCATTCATGCCTATATCACAAACGTTTGTGGTTAAGGCCTGCGTTGTAAAGATATCCGTGGTTAAGACGCATTTGTGGTTGAGCTGATAGAGGCGCGTGTGGTAAACCCATTTGTGCTTCTATCATACAACCCACTGCCGGAAATTGGTATGCTGACGATGTTGCCTGATATTGCAATCATGTGTTCTGTGACTTTATGGAGAATATTCAATTGAACCTGAAAGTGAAACTACCATTAGCATTTTATTAATAGTTGCTGGTAAGTGGTAGGAAATGAAGAGATTGGAAGAAGCACCAGAGAGTGAGCATCTGGGATGGGTTAGAGCGAGCAGGCTGTGAGAAGAATGAGCAGTGGGGGCTGGTTATTTTAGGAGGGAGGCGGCGGACAGGACACACACATACCCATACACACTAATTGCCAAATATTCAAACATACATGCATGCACCAAACAATATTTGTTTTTCTCAAATCACAGTTACCTGTAGCTCTGCTTTGGAGGTCCCCAGAGGGTTGGGACTGCTGCCTTACCTCATTGGTTGACCTAAGGTCAGCCAATGAGTGAAGGCAGCAGTCCCAACCTTGTCACAGAGTGGAATTGGGTCGGTGAGACCGCTTACCCCACCCCACTCTGTGATGAAGTGTTACTGATTGACACCCAGCCCTGAGTGCTTCAGGGCTTAAAACTGAAGTGCCCAGGTACGAGACAATGAGTGAGGAGGTCACCACGCCCAGCAAAGTTCAGCTCAAGCAGCCAGAAACCTGCGCTTTTAGTGCATGTCTAGCTCCTGGTGGCCTGATCCAAAAATGAAGAGTGTCTGTCAGGCTGACCGTAGACACTATTCTTGAGGGGCAAAAGGTGAGGAAGCATGGCCTCTCAGCCCCAATGGACTGGTGGCAGCAGAGAAGGAGTACTGGGTTCCTGGAGATGGAAGGCCTTGTTATCACCAATAAGTAGACACTTTCATGGTCCAACAAACATAGGGAAAGATGAGATGGTGAGCTTGATCAAACAGAAATGGTTTAATCGACACTATATGGTGATGCCTGAGAATCTTTACCATCGGTGCATGATATGCCAATAGATGAACAAAGCAAGGACATCTGTGACACTGAGTCATATAGGGAGATCAGGAGGTCCCTTTAATTGCATGCAGTTAGATGTTATTGAGCTTTCTATATGAAATGGCCTGGAAAATACTTAATGTGGTGTGCATCTTCTCCAGCTGGGTGGCGGCGTACCCGACTAGGAACGATCACAGTCCTGTTGTACCCAAAATATTGCTGCCCAAACCTATACCTCGCTTTGTATTTCCAATTTCTCTTGAGCCAGACCATGGAACTCACTTAAGATAGAAAGTCCTGAGAACGCTGTGTGTAGCCTTGCAAGTGGATCAGAGACTGCCTTGTAGTTCCTCACCTGAAGCATCAGGAATTGTTGATCAGAATATTGGCACACTGAAATCTCAACTTGCCAAAGTGTGTTCGTCTACAAGTGGCTAGCTGCTTTGCCTACAGTGTTAATGAGTCTCCAAAGTACCCCTGACTGGAGAACAGGATTGTCGCCACACAAGATGTTCATAGGAAGAGCCATAAGGATGTTTGCTGTGCCTGCTAGTACGCGTGTGAATATTTCAGATGATATGGTGCTCGACAATTGCTAAAGACTGGCTGATGTGGTGTGTTTTGTCTCTCAACAGGTTGAAGCAGCAACTGCCCTTCCGAGCCAGGAGCAGTGCTATGACCTTGTTCCCGCAGACTGGGTCTTGGTGAAGAATCAAGTTAGAAAGTCATTCCTGAAATCCCATTGTCATCTGGGTCACCAAGACAGGCGTCAAATGTGTTGGATTGCCTAACTAGGTGCATGCACTCCACACTCAATGAGTAAGACACAATGGTGAAGAAGGGTTGACAACAGGCTCTGATTCGCAGAGACAAGTTTCTGATCACCCTAAAGGAGCAAAGGGGGAGAAGAATGCACCCTGGTTTCTCAAATTCAAGAAGTGCCTCCAAGCCAAGAAGTGTCGCAGAGGCAAGTACTGAGTCTGTGGTGAGAGAGTCAAAAGTAAGCACAGGTAAACAAATAACTAGAACAGAATCCCACAGTTCTGATCCATGGGAAGGACTCAGCAATGTGACTAGTGGTGAAGAGTAGCGTGGCCAATGAGTTGTGAGAGACTGAAGCCGAGTATGCCTGCGGAACGCATTTCACAGACTCTTATGGAGGAGATAAGCTATGGGGCACATGCATCAAGCTAATTACCGGTTGCAAAGGGGCTGATTCCCTTTGGGACCTGTAATTAGGCATTTGGGATGCATCAAGCCCAAACCCAAGTACAAAATAGGTCATCGCAAAAATTGCAATTACTTATTTTGCAAATGCATTTATGGAATCACAATTAACGATTCCCTAAATGCAATGTATGAAACAATCTGAGATTGTGACATACAATTAAGGAAATGCAAATTACCACCAACTTCAAGTTGGTGGTGCATTTTTTTAAGTGCCATGTGGCGCACACACATGGCCTTAGAGCATGTGTGTGCGCCACATGTGCACACATGTCGATTTTCGGGATGAATCAGGTGGCCTTCTGGCCCACCTATCACCCTTGAAATTGCATTTGCAAGTACCTATTTGGAACGTGCACATTGCAAATGCCTTCCCATTCATTCCTATGGGCCTCTAGGAATGAATGGGAAGCATACCCTAATAGTGAATTGAAGTTTGCGAGTTGCTATTAGGAAATGGGTTGCAATTGCTATTTTTTGTGTGAAACCTACATGCATTGGCAATTGAGATTCCTCAATAGCGATTCCTTAATTATGGCTATTCAGGAATCGGAATTACCTAACTTGATGCATGCGCCCCTAAGTGAATAAAATGACAGTGAGGATGAACAACCAGTAGTCAGAAGATCAAAGACAACAAGGGTGACTAATTGAAGGTACTCGGTTCTTGTGTGGATGTACTTTACTGAAAGCAAGCTTGATCCATTATTTTATGAATCTGGTGACCACTCAGAATAAGGCTACCACAGTGAAGATTGCTAGATTTTTGGATCTTGATTTCTAACACAACATTTTTTAATTTTGTATTTATTTAATGGAAGTCAGGAAAATACATCTTTACATTATCCAGCTTTTTTTTTTTACATTTGTTTTGCTACAACACCATTGTTCTAATTGTTGAATTCATTTGCATTGACACTACTATTTACATTCTACATATATACACATATTTAGACATATTAACACCTATTTATATATCCCTGGATTGTTCGTATTCTAACAACTCTTTCTTCCAAGTCATAAGTGGATCCCATATTATCATTCCTTTCATCTTAGCTTTAATACCTTTACATTTATATAGGGACACTTCCGGTTGACCAATATTCAATATCCTGTGAACCCATTGATGATACATAGGTGGCTCCTTATCTTTCCAAAGAGTAGCAACCAGTAATCTTGCCACTGCAACCAGTAGAAATAACAGATCTCTCTGTGGGGTATCTAATTGCATCGTGCTGCAGTAACCCAGCAACATCAGGGTTGCGGGGATTTTTAGTTTGATATTCATCACTTGAAGCCAAAACTTCTATATACCTATTTTAAGTTCATCTAATTTCCCACACGAATAGAAAATGTGAATACTATCTGACGGTTTACTTTGCCACTTTGGGCATTCGTCCGTTTGACTCATGCCCCAGCCAAACAGCTTTGCTGGCGTATAATAGAGATCGTACAAAGTTTTATATTGTTGAGCTTTTAGATTTGATGACAGCAAAACCATCTTCCCTATCTCAAATATCCTATCCACTACAAGTGAACTACATCTATGAACTGAACTTTATTGAACTCTGAAATTCTTAGGGCCAAAACTCCTGGGAAAGAGTAGGGTTAACACTCTAAAAGAAGACAAAAGTAGCGTTAGGAATAACTCACGAAGACAGGTGTACATAACAATAGGTCTTCTGGAACTACACAGTTTTGCAACTTTGAACAAGTAGAAATGAAAAGTAGTATTCATTATTTTGCTTCCAATTGTTCTTTTCTTGAGATCTGACTGTAGAGACTGAAGGTGATCCTATCAAAGAATCAACGTAGGGTAATTGTGGCTATAGCACGATTGTCATCATTTTCATGATTGTTTTATTTATAGGTTTAGGTTCCCCTCCAGATACCTGCCCTATGAAGTTTATTCCCAAAGCTACTCCAGCTGCTTCCGTCTAAGAAGAGCAGCATAGTTTTGATCTGAGAATTTTGCATAAGGATGTTTCTGAAGGAGAATTTTCCTCAAAAGTCTTTTTCAAGCAGTTACAAGAGTACACTAACATAATGCAAGCTAAAGACTGTTATGCGTGTGCTTATGTACCAGCATCTATGGCGGGAGGTATAACTGACCACCATATTCCCCTTACCAATTGTATTTCATGTAGCGTCCTGCTTAGTTTCGTGTACCGTTGAAGTCACTTTGAATATATTATTTTTCGAATTATAATTTGGTCCTGTCAGAAATGCCATATGTGCAAACAGTTGAATCCTCAAGCTAATGTAAAAGAGATGGACATGGTGTGGCATTTCTTAAGGTCCCAAGTTAAACTTGATACTGCCCGTAACCACAAAAAAAAATTAATGTACGACCTATTTTAGCAGGTGCACACAGGTTTTAGAACCCATTTGCGCATGCAAAAACATATTGGGCCATGTACATAGCCTATTTAGCGAGTCGCAATGTTTTTGCGACTCACTAAATTAAATAGTTTTGAGACTCGCTATTTGGAAGCGAACACCCCTTCTAAATAGCGAGTCTCAAAACAAAGTACTAATGTACTAATGCAATTACAGTTGCAAAACACTTCAAGTAGGTGGTAATGCATCTGCAAATGGGAAGGGACCCCTTCCCTCTGCAAATGCATGCAAAATCATTTTTTAGGGGCAGAAAGTAACGTTTCCTTTTTTAAAAAAATTTAAATGCACCCCGTTTTCCTTTAAGGAAAATGGGCTGCATTAAAAAAAAGCTGCTTTATTAAAAAGCAGTCCCAGACATAGTGGTCTGCTGAGCGCAGCAGGCCAACATCCCAGGGAGGGCTGGCATTCACAATGGGCTCTCAAATTGCGAGAGGATCATTAATATTAATGAGTCTCGCAATTTGCGACTGCATTGACAAACAAAAAACAGTGGCAACTGTTGTACATTTTATTTAGCGCCTGGCAATTTGCGACTCGCAATTTGTCGCAAATTGCAAGGCGCTAAATGAAAGGGTCGTACATCTGGCCCAACTTGTTTATTAAATCCTGCTGAAAAGAAATGTATTGATGACCTGAAGGACGGGAGAGCAGAAACTGAAAGGGAGAGATATAGCAAAAGATGTATAGAAAGAGGAAGAAGAAAAATACAAAGAGTTGAGAGTGCAACCCAGGCTGGGTTTAGTTTGGCAACACCAAGGAAAGATGTGTTTCTATAAGAGAGCAGCGAATATTCCAAATTCTCAACTGATGGGATTGATTAAATGTGCTCACAAGTTTGAAGATCTGGGTAACACAAATCTGACACTTGCAGCTAAGAATTCTGCCTTTCATGGAGTTTATTATGTGTGGAGACAAAATGCTTACTTGAAACTACTTGGTTGGGAACTTGCTATTTAGCACTAGTATTTCCTAAGGTATATCATGTAGATAGTGTTGATAGTCAGGTAGTTGGATTTATTGGTGATTGCTTCACAAATAGTAGGAGACATCTTTAGCGCTGGCATTCTTTCTGTAGGTATTTATTACTGATGAGGGAGAGATGTGCGGGGGCACACTATGAAAAAGTTAAGCAATTGATCAGCAGTTAATCAGCTGTAGAATAATGTGGAAATCGGGTAAAATTAGTTTTTTTAAGAATCAAGAATACCACATGTCACAATATCCCTGATGAAGGGAAGTATCCCCAAATGCATTGGGTAACTTTTTAAATAAAAAAGTGACATTTGGAAATGGACTTTGGGCCATATAAATCATCAACCTGGTGTGCGATTCTCAAATAGCGATTTTTTTAGAAATCACTATTTGAGAATCGCAAATAGGGATGTATGTACAAAATCGCAATTTTTTTGCGATTTCTTAGTATTCCTTAATTACGATTAGCAAATCGCGAATTGCTATTAAGGAATACTTTCCCATTATTTGTATGGGCCAGGAGGCCCATAGGAATGAATGGGAAGTTATTCTCAATTTGCTTTTGCAATTTGAGAATCGTAAATTGAGAATAATTTCATGGGTGCAGGGGTGTCCAAAGGACACCCTGTTGCACCCCTGAAATCAGCATGGGTGCACATGTGGCGCACATACATGCCCTAAGGGCATGTATGTGCCTCACATTGCACTTTAAAAAATGCAAAAAAAGTGTATTTTTCAAGGAATTCGCAAATTACCACCAACTTGAAGTTGGTGGTAATTTGCGATTTCTTAAGGCATATTTGCATTTTTTTATGCTTCATACATTGCATTTAAGGAAAAGCAAAACTTGCGTTTCTTTAAATGCAATCGCAAAATAAGGAATCGCAAATTTTGTGATTCCTTATTTTGCACGCAGAAAAGTTTGGTACATACCATTTTGCACTAATGCGTTCGCAAACGCTGAAATTCTGCGAATTTTGGCATTTGCAAATGCATTAGTGCTTGGTACATATAGCCTCAAGTTCCTGTGTTTTTACGGAGAAAGGCGCAGAAGAATGGGAATGAGTAAAATAAATTGACAAAATGAAGAGAAAAGTAATGAGAATAGAGTGAAAAAAAGTGAAGATTAAACATAAAAAACTTTTCAATTTATTGGATTTATTTGGAGATGAACTTGGTTGTGCAGCTTGAACAGGGATCTAACAGGTTCCTTCGTATTTTGTCTCTAACATTTAGCACTGCTGGTGAAGCATGTTTACATATGAGTACATCGGAGTGCATCTCACCTCCTTTGTAATACTTTGAAAATAAATCTTGTGCCAGGCTCACACTTTCCTTTAATAATACATAGGGTAGGCCCCAGACAGCCCAGAGCACACGGTGCAATGCATTCGAAAAGCAAGGTATGTAGTTTTATGTTTTATGTGTCCTGGTAGTGGAAAACTGTTACTTTTTCTTTCACTATTGCAAGGCCTATATCTCGCATAGGATATTATTAGGATTACCGTCCTACATTTTATACGTGTGATTTTCAAATCGGAAGATATATCTGGTTCAAGTCTGGAGCTTCTGGTGTACTAATTTAAAATCCTAACATTTGATGAAGTCGGATTTTAAATTACAATATTGAAAATGTCACTCTTAAAAAGTTGGCATTTTCTTGCACCAGCCCTTTTTTGCCTGCAGCCGGTCTCTGGTCACATGACTGGGTATAGTTGGCAGTTGGGCTTTATGTATTCCTCTTAGACAGCCACACAAAATGGGTGCTTAGGTGTGACTGAGGGGGCCATCACTTGCAGGATGGGACAGAGGTGCTGGGCCCAGTCTCACTTACACCTGAATAGGCTGTTTCCTGTCCACACATATCCCATGTAGTTAGTCTGGAGCAAACTGCATCTATTCATTTCAAAGACATGCCTCTAGAAGCTTCTCCCCACTTGAAAGTCACAACTGTGTATAAAAGTAGGACCTCAGACACCACTAATTCAGTACACTTCTGCACCTGTGGATATTCTGCCCGGACAAAGGACTACTGTGCTGCTGAAGGACTGCCACTCTACTGGACCAAACTCTGCTGGAATCCTGCTCTGCTGACCTGCTGCCATCTTGCCTTGGTGAGATGGACTGGACCTGCATCTCTTAAACCCAGACCCCAGAGTGCCTCCAAGGGCTAACTGACTGCCACCTGTTCTGAAGTCTCAGGGACATAACAGGCTTACAAACTCCATGCACTTGCATCTGAACTCTGCCATGTGTGAGTCTTCCTTGCCATGTGGTTCTACCCCAGTTCAGGCCCCTGGAAGTTGGCATAAGGGGCTTGCCAGTGGAACAGAATCATCTTCTCTGCCGAGTGGCGCATCCCCAAACAGAATTGACGCCTCTCTTTGGCTGAGTGGAACATCCCCTAGAAGAACTGTAGCTGCTGCATGGATTGGACCTGTTGCAACATCACCCAACACAGTCCTCAGAACGGACGCATCGTCGACGGCACAGTGCATCCACAGCCCAGGTCCTCAGATCTCTTTGCGACGGCAGCTTCGACTACGACGCTGGACTCTCCATCACAGCTTCATAGCTCCTCTGAACCAAGGAATCACCAGCTGCGCGCTGCCTCCCCAATGCCGGACTTCGGATTCCAAGCCCCATCGAAAGGGTCTTTGAACACGACGCAACAGGATTTTGCACTGCAGCCTCACGGCATCTCAGGATCGACTGATCATTTTCACAGCGCAATGCATCTTTGATGAGGATCCACACAATGCTCTGTAACCAGGATATAATGTACTCTGGTCAGCGAGCCTAACTGGGCCCGTCCCAGTCAGCCTGTACTTGTGACTTTGTCCAGGTCCAATGCGAGCAGATATCCTCAATTGGAGATTTGTGTTTTGGGCGCTATTTCAATACAAACTTTAAAATTCAATATCTCTAGTTCTAATTGTTGCCCACTTGTATTGGCTCTGAATATAGATGGCCTCAAATGCATTTTGTAGCTCTTGTCCCATCTGACTGGCCAGTGAGAACTTAAAGGAAAGGCTCCAGGCTACCTTGACCCCATAACTGTCATTGCCACTCCCTTTGAAAGGGTCAGCATCGACATATTTGGACGCTTGCACCCCAAGACAGCTTTAGGCAACAGGCTTGTCCTGGTCTTGATGAATCATGCCACTAGCTACTCAGAGGCCCTCCCTCTGAGGTTGTTGACTGCACCTGTGGTGACCAGCGCCCTGATGGGGATTTTTACCCATGTGGGGTTCTGCGAAGAGGTTGTGTCTGACATAGGCACTAACTTTATGTTAGCTTACATGAAGTCCATGTTGGATTGGTGTTGGGTAACTTACAAGTTCCATACCCTATCACACCCCAAACCAACAGTCTTGTGAAGTGATTCAACAAAACATTGAAGAGCATGATAATGGGCCTAACACACAATATGTACATCTTAGTGGGCTGCGTGTAAAAGAAAAAAGTGGACTAGAAAAAGAGATTGGACAAAGCAAGAAAGCACTTTGCTGTTAGGACAAGAATCCACACGCACCCGAAGGCGACATGCTTCATCATTGAGTTCCCTCCTCACACTTTTACTGTGAGGTACCAAGTGTGGAGTAAAAGGCAAAGGGGAGGAGCGGATGTGTTGTTTTTTTAAAATGAACAATGTAGATGTACTAAAGCGAGGGGCAGAGTTGAAAGACAGTGAAAAGCGTAGATAAAACAATCTCATTATTGGGCAAAAATTGTCTTTTATTCTGATGCCCCCATTGGACAGAGTTAAAAAATATGAGTGGACGGGGGTAATGAGACTACCCTATCTTATGTGGTCAACATGTTTCTGCCAAGAAAGACTCAATAAATTTCAAAGGCATTCGGTAGGACCAAACGATGTGTGTCACTCTGCTATTGAATTTTCATGAAATAATTTTTTTAATGCCAATCATACATTCAACTTGGTCTTTACTTGTGTGGCCCATCTCAAAGCAGCAGGGTCCAGCTATAACACTGACAGATAAATAAACAGCAGTTACTCATTTTTTTTTTTTTAAGAATTTTTATTGCAGCAGGAGTATGCGTACAAACAAGTCATCAATGCAGATAGTATCGTACAGTCATGGTACAACAGTTCTGAGAAGGAAGACTTAGCCTAACATGGCCATTCAGCTCACACCCCGGAGGTCGAGCGACAGAATATAGTAGTCCAGTATTCGCTAAAACCTGACAGGGCGCTCACATAGAGCTATTTCTCAGGTAGCGCATATGGCTGCGTTTCTAACCTTCCTATTCCCCCCGCACCTGTTCCAGAGAGCATTAGAACAATAACAAACAACTTCCCCCCTCCGCCCAGGCCCCCCCTAAACCCCATCATCCCTTACCCCCCTAACCCCCTATCCCACTACCCTCCCCCACCCCTCCCCCCTGGCGTGTCAGAGGTCCACAGGAGCAAGCCCGATTTCTACGCGGGCACAGCAGGCACGAGTCCGACAAACAGGATTAAGTCGTAGGAAAGTGCAGTCAGCCCGTGGGGTGCGGGGCGACCTCAGGAGGGATCTGGGTTGAGCGCCCACCCAAGCCACAGTGTCTAAGGCCCAGGGCTACCTGCAGGGGAATCCTCGTTGTCGGAAGACGGCAGCGTGAGCTCCAGCACCAGCCGCTCCCAGGCCTGGGCCTGCTCCTTAGCAGTATCAGCGCCTGCTCTAAGCGCCAGTTGCAGACGTATCTCCCCCTCACAGGCGGCCCATTTAATGAGCTCCGCTCGCCACCTTCCCACGGCGGGCCCCCTATTTGCCTTCCAATGGGACGTTATGGTTCACTTCGCTAGCAGCAGACCGAGGTCCAGGAATTTACTAGTGATTTTGTTTTGCGATGTGCGTGGGAAACAGTGTAGGACGCAGTGTGCTATTGTGGGTTGCAAATCCCTCTCAGTGACCTCCCGCAGAGTCTCCACCACCCCTCGCCAAAAGGAGTCCAGTGCCGGGCAGGACCAGAACATGTGCTGGAAATCAGCCACCTCCACCGGGCAGCGTGGGCAGGTTGCTGAATGTGTCGGGAAGTACCTATGGAGCTTGTCAGGGGTCAGGTACGCTCTATGTAGGATGTAAAAATGCACCAGCTGAAACCTTGCATTGCGCGTCCCTTTCCAGGCCCGTTCAACTATGCCCGACCACGCCGTGTCAGGGATCTCCGTAGTTAAGTCCGCCTCCCATTTCGCCTTCAGAACCGCTAGCGGGGTCGGAGTCTCCGCAGTCATGCGTTTATAGAGACACGTTATAGCCTTAACCGTCCCCGCGGCCACTACTACGTATTGACAGCCCGTGGATAGCGGAGGCTCCACCAAACCCGCCTTCCAGTGTTTACGGATTGCCGCAGTCAGCGCCGCATGAAGGAGGAAGTCTCCCCCCGGCAGTCCGAAGCGATCCCGCAGGAGGTCGAAGGGAATGAGAGCCCCGTTGTCATAGAGGTCCCCAATGGTTAGCAGTCCCTGGTCTTCCCAATTCTCTAGCCGGTGCCATGAGCTCCCGCGCGGGAGCGCCCTGCATAGTTTGAGAGGGATCTCCGGTGCATAGGGCACCGTAATGTGGCCTGTCCGCAGATATCTATTCCAGCACTTCCGAACCGTCGCAAATTCTTGGGTAAGATGGAGGTCCCCAATCGGCAGGCCCAGTATGATCTGGGAGATCACCTGCACTGGCCCCATCAGCTCATCAGACCCGCTTTCCTCCCTCGTGGCTCTCGCTACCCACTGTGTCAACCACTGCAGCTGGGCCACTAGGTAGTACAGCTCGTAGTCCGGCACCGCTAGTCCCCCCTCAGCGCGAGGCTGCATAAGCGTGGTCAGCCCCACTCTGCGCCTACCTGAGCCCCACAGGAAGCCGGTAGCCATGGACCGCAGCCGGCGAAAGTAGCTCGACAGGACCCAGACTGGGAGGGTCCGAAAAAAAATAGAGCAGCCGGGGCAGCGTCATCATCTTAAGGAGCGCCACCCTTCCCGCCAGGGAAAGGGGGAGCATGCCACAGAAGTCAAAGTTCATTTTAGTGAGTCGAATTGCCGATCCAAGGTTGCCCTCTAGAATGTCTATGGTAGTATGGTAGATTGAAGTGCCCAGGTATCGAAGGCTCCTCTCCTCCAAAGTCACTCCTTCCGAAGAGTGTGGACATGGTTCACGTGCCCTAGCCGGGAACAGGTAAGATTTCGCCCAGTTCACTCTGAGGCCGGACACCCTGCTCAACGCTTGAAGTAGAGCCTTATCTCCCCGCAGGGAGGCCGCAGTGTCCGCCAGAAACAGCAGGAGGTCATCAGCATATAATGCGATATGATGCACCGGCCCATATACATCCAAACCCTGATATGCTCGTCCCATACAGGCATGCGCCGCCAACGGCTCGACCGCTAGGGCAAACAACAGGGGCGAGAGTGGGCAACCCTGCCGCGTGCCTCTCCCTACTACGCAAGCCTCCGATATTACACCCCCCGATCTGACTCTCGCAGTAGCGTTCTTGTATAAGAGTGCCGTCCAGTCCACAAAATCCGTACCCAAACCCATGGCGCTCATAACATGGAAAAGATATGGCCATTCCAGGCTGTCAAAAGCCTTTTCCATATCAACAGCAAATACCGCTGCCTCGCCCACCTCATAGGTGTCAGCCTCCAGAACGTGGAGAAGCCGTCGTATATTAAGCGCAGTGTTACGGGTCGGGATAAAGCCCGACTGGTCCACGTGGATCAGGGTGGTCATGTGGGGGAGTAGGCGCGTCGCCAAGATCTTGCTCAAGATCTTGTAGTCCAGGTTAAGCATGGACAGCGAGCGGTACGCCGACCTGTCCCAAGGTGGCTTGCCAGGTTTCAATAGGGGGACAATGAGCGCCTCGTCAGTGGTCTGCGGTAGGCTGCCCAAACGTTTAGCCTCATTGTAGAGCCTTGTCAGTCGGGGTGCCAGGAGGTCGGCGTAGGTGTGGTAGAACTCTGTCGGTAGCCAACAGCGCAACTTTCACCTCCCTTTCATCAATCTTAGCCCCTAGAGGTTTTGCAGCCTCCTCCTCCAGTTTCGGTAGCTCCAGTCCCTCCAGGAAGCTCTGGAATTCAGCCTCCCGCGGATGCACCCGGCTGCGATAGAGCTCTGTGTAATAGTCATGGAATAACTCATTTATCCCCTGTTGGTCGTATCGTGCCACTCCTGCATGATCTCTGAGTTCGAGGATAACCGAACTTCGGCGAGCCGGATTGGCTAGCCAGGCCAAGAGCGCCCCGGATTTGACCCGTTCCAAATGCGCACGTCGAAGGTAGGCTTTGTGATCGAAGCATCTGAGGCGGTCTACCATCGCCGCCACCGACTCCCTAGCCGCAAGGAGTGCCTCCTGAATGTCTGGGCGTTCAGGTCGGTCCTTCTCCAGCGAGTGTATCTTCGCGTCCTCCTGGTCAATTGCGCCGAGGAGATTCATCCGCATCCCCCGACCCCGCCGCAATGCAACGGCCGCACACTACCGATTTAAAGGCATCCCACTCGATTGTCGCCGATCCTGCAGTCCCCGCGTTATCCCGAAAATACGACTCTACATCCATGGCTATCGCGGCCCGGAAGACCTGATCGTCTAGCGCCTCTGGGCGAAGTTTCCAGGTGGGAATGCATGGGCGGTACTGCGACCATCGCAGGTGCATCAGCAGCGGATTATGGTTGGAAATCGTGCGCGTTAGGTATTCGCTGTGGGACACTTCACCATGCACTACCTGGGAGCACAGGAAGGCGTCTATGCGGACATGAAGTTCGTGAAGGGAGGAAAAGAAGGAGTAGTCCCTGTCTGACGGGTGGTGTGCCTTCCAAGCATCAATTAGCCCCCAACACTGCTGCCAGTCGAACGCGCAAGCGCCAGTCTGCTCACCGGTGCATTTAGTAAAGGGGGATGTGACCGGTCCAGTGAAGTATCAGATACACAATTAAAGTCCCCCCCAAGGAGCAGGGGGCCCATTAAGAACGGTGCCAATGTGCGGGACAGCAAGGAGAAGAAGGCAGGTTGGTCCACGTTCGGGGCATATATCTATCCCAGCGTGATGTCCCTCCCATCTAGTCTGCCCCTCACCACTACATACCTTCCCTCCGGGTCAATAAGCTTTTGCGCGCATTGAAAGGGTACCCCTGCCCTTATCCAGATGGCCACTCCTCTGGCATAGGCCGAGTAATCAGTGTGATATACCTGTCCCCGCCATCTACGCTGCAATGCTTTTCCTTCCTGCACTAAGAGATGCGTTTCCTGGAGGAAGGCCATGTGTATGCCTCGCCGAATTAAGAATGAGTGAATCTTTTGGCGCCTATGCATGGTGTGCATCCCCCTTACATTCCACATGAGACATTTGTATCCTAAGTCGGGTCCCATGGTAGTACACATTGTAGTCCATACAGTCCCCTATGGGAGCCTCTGACACGTCCAGAACCCACCCCCCATCCCCCATTGCTAACAGTTCTACCCAACTCCCTCTCCCCAGGACAGACAACCAACGTGGTAACCCCATCCAAACCCCGCAAAACAAGCGTCAATCAACAAGAGTAGGCTAGGCTATGTGGAACGTCAATGGCAGTCAGGTCCGGAGCCCACCCCCCCCCCCAAATATCCAAGAAAACAACCCCACCCATTCTTCTTTTCCCCGCAACAGTACAGTGATGAGCAATAGAAGCCAGCCGATCCCTGCCACCCCCGCAAGAACAAGCAGCACTCCCCTCATGACCCAATACCTTGTAATAGTGCGTCTCATGTCCTCACAGCCGCTTCAGCCAAAGATGCCGTCCACTGTCTGCGGGGTAACCACCGGGAGCTCCGTCTCAGAGAGGCCATGTGCGCTGCTGGAGCCCGGGCTAGGTTCAGCATTCTTTGAGTGTTCCAAGCCGTTACTGGTGGGGCTGACCTCCCCCTGGCTGATGGCCGCCAGCACCGCCTTGTTTCTCTCCTGTTGCCAGCCAGTGGGGGAGCCAGGCCGTCTCGTTGGTGTCTATGCAGAAGATCAGCGTCGAGGCGTGGTCGTCTCCATCCGTCGTCCCCCTGGTCTCTATCCATTCCCAAGCCTCCTGCGGCGTAAGGAAGAAATGAGTGCTCCCGCCAGCAATGACCTTGAAGCGGGCCGGAAACAGCATAGCATAGGGCAGTTGCAGAGCTCTCAGCTTCCGCTTTACCGCCAGGAAGGACGAACGCTGACGCTGAACGTCCCTGGTGAAGTCCGGGAAAATCATGACCTTGCTGTTACCAATGCGTAGATCTGGCAGCGCGGCACAGAGTGACATCAGCGCAGCTCTGCGACTGACTCCCTCCTTCACAAGGTAACGGACACTCTCTTTCTTTTCTTAAAGTGCAAGTGCTTTATTTAATTTGCAACGTAAAACATTCGCCACTGTACTCGAGTGTCTAGAAAGGAAAGATTTGTTTCACTGCAAGTAAACCTCTTCTGTCTACTTTTCATATACTGCGGATAGATCCCTTCTGCCTATCCTTCACCCAAGCATTAGAGAACCTGCTACTTCTTTGACTCATCCACTTCTTTTCGGGATATATACTAAGTCTAAAGTTTCACTAGCGAACCCTTTTGCTATCACTCATGCTCCGACAAACCTACTACTCCTCCTGTGTGACCCTTACTAGGTTATATCACAATTGAAGTTTCGTTAGCGAACTCGTTGCTATCACTTATTCAATTATTCATAAAGAAAAAACCCTAATTAGCGCTTCCAGTTCTGCCTAACCATGCACTAATTTTCCTCGAGCCACTGACCTCACTGCGAGGTAGACTCTCCTCACCACCCGCTATTCTGCCCCCGGGGATTCCAGACAAACATATAACAATCACTAACGAGTTGTGTTAATACATGAATCAATATTATTATTATTATTATTTATTTTTATAAAGCGCATAGTCACCCGGAAGTATCCCAGCGCTGAGGAACCTAAGAGACATGACTGAGGACTGAGTTAACGGGAGGAGCATAAGGGCTAGGGGAAAAGATGTGTTTTTAATCGTTTCCTGAAACGGAGGTAGTGGGGTTCCAGACGAAGATCTCGTGGGAGGGAGTTCCAAAGACGGGCCGCATGAACCGCGAACCGTCTTCCTCCTGATCGTGCTTTCCTAAACCTTGGGGCATTGATAAGGTTTTCTGCATTAGAGCGAAGGGTTCTTGTGGCTATGTAAGGGGTAATGAAGTTTCGGAGAATTGGAGGGCCTTGGTTATTCAGGGTTTTGTGCACCAAACACAGGGCTTTAAATTTAATTCTCTCCCTTATGGGGAGCCAATGCAGGAGTTTGAGGGCAGGCTTGGCCGAAGATCTGGCCGGGGTGTTGGTAATGATCCGAGCAGCGGTGTTCTGGATCCTCTGCAATTTAGTCAATGTTGCTTCCGGTGCACCCAAATAGATCGCATTACTATAGTCCAGTCTAGATATAATAAGACCCTGGACTAAAAGTTTTTGCGATTTCGGAGGAAGAAGGGGCAGGACTTTCCTCAAGGATTTAAGCAGACCGAAACAGGTCCCTACGACCTTTTTTGCTTGTGGGGCGAAGGAGAGCTCCGAGTCGATCCAGACACCCAAGCTTTTTACCTCTGTCTTTGGGTCTGGGGGGGGACCTAGACATGTTGGCCACATGTCCAACGGAAATGAGGTTCCTTTTGGGCCGAGTACAAGGACCTCGGTTTTTGCCCCGTTTAATTTTAGCGCTGATGTATTCATCCAGTGATGGACCTGCGTGAGGCAGTTAAGGAGATCGGCTTTCTGTTGTTGAGGGTGGGACAACGACACCACTAATTGGGTGTCATCAGCGTAGTTGATGACACTCACTCCGAAAGGGGTAATGACTTCCTCCAATGTGGACATATATATGTTAAATAATGTAGGGCTCAGGGAGGAGCCCTGAGGCACACCACATTGGAGGGGCATTTCGGAGGAGCGGGCGTCTTTCTCCCAGATCTGATAGGATCGTTGTGTCAAGAAGGATGAGAGCCAGGATATGGCTGTGCCTTCTAGACCAACTTTTGCCAGCCTTTCGATGAGGAGCTGGTGGTCCACGGTGTCGAACGCTGCACTAAGGTCGAGGAGGATCACTGCCACTGATCCTCCACCATCTAGCAGCGTTCTGGCTTCCTCTACCGCCGCCAGGAGGGCGATGTCCGTGCCCTGTCCTGGTCGAAAGCCCGTCTGGGAGTTTTTTAGCTTGTTGTTGGCTTCTAAATACTCTGAGAGTTTCTTATTGATGAGTTTTTCCGCAATTTTGCTTACTCCTGGGAGTAAGGAAATGGGCCGATAATTTGCCAGGTTATCAGGGTCCAGAGTGGGTTTCTTTAATAAGGCCTTTACCACTGCCTTCTTCCAACTCTGGGGCACAACTCCCTGTTGAAGTGACGTATTAATCAACTGGGTGAGGGCGGGGATGATGGAAGGGGCTACCCCTTTAAGCATCCGAAGAGGAGCAGGGTCTCTAGGGGAGCCACTTTTCATAGAGTTAAGCGTTGTTTGCACTTCATCTGAGGTGACCTGGCCCCATGTGGATAGGCCGGTGAGAGAAGTCGAATGAGGAGAAACGGTTTCTTCCCTCGGGTGCAAGGGGGGAATTGGATCCAGGATTAATTGTATTTTGTCCTGAAAAAAGTTAGCCAGTTGTTGGCATCTCTCTTGATCGGCTATAGGGTCAGAGGGGGGTCCATGATCTTGTACTGGTGGTTTTGAAAGTTCTTTCAGGATAGCGAATGATTCCTTCCCGGAGCCACCTGCTCTCTCTATTCTCTCCTGGAAGAACACGCTTTTGGTAATCCGGATAGCGGTTTTATAATTGAGAAGAGAAATGGAGTAGATTTTTTTATTCGCTCCTGTTTTCTCACGTCTCCATGAACGTTCGGTCTTTTTACATTCTTGCCGTAAGATTTTAAGTTCCGGAGTGTACCACGGAGCAGGGGATATCTTTTTTGGTTGCTTGAAAGTGGTGATTTTTGGAAGCAGAGTGTCCAGAGACGACGTAATCCAGTCACTGAATTGTTTATCTGCCAAATTTGGGTCCGAGGAAAGCATAGGAGTCGACTCGGTCAGAGAACGGGCCCAAATATCCAGTGGCAATTTATGCCATTGGCGATCAGTAACCTGGGTTTTAGCCATAGAGTAATTAGACCTGGGGGTTTCCCAGAAAAAGGGGACGAGGAAATGGTCAGTCCATGGAAGGGTCACCGGAGGCTCGGTGGTCATCGTTGGAATATTGGAGAAGATAGGATCCAATAAATGGCCCTTCTCGTGGGTGGGCTCGTTGTTCATCAGACCTACCTCTAAGGCTGTGAGGTCATGTCTAATGTCCGCGGCCACACGATCCGTTGGGTCAAGGAAGTGGAAATTGAGATCACCTAATAACAGGAAGTTGGAAGTGGAGGAGGCTAGTTGAGAGATGGCTTCAACTAAGGAGTTGGGGAAATTGCCTGGGGCCCCCGGGGGGCGATAGGTCAAAAGTCCCGCTACAGTGAGGGCTGGAGTGATTTGAATGGAAAACTGGCCGCACTCACAATCTTCAATGTCAGCGTTCGTCATCCTGCAAACGTATCGTTGCCTGTGGATTATGGCTATCCCGCCTCCCCTCCCTTTAGGTCTATTTAACGTTTGGCAGAGATAGCCTGTGGGGAGAGCTGCGACAACATCCGGATCAGTGCAATCCGAGAGCCATGTCTCTG
Organism: Lissotriton vulgaris; assembly: GCF_964263255.1. Classification (NCBI taxonomy): domain Eukaryota; kingdom Metazoa; phylum Chordata; class Amphibia; order Caudata; family Salamandridae; genus Lissotriton; species Lissotriton vulgaris. The sequence continues at coordinate 1,289,988,896 of NC_141691.1, forward strand.
TGAGGAACATTAGGTCGTAGTCGTGGTCCTGGATTAGGAGGTTTATTTCGGTGGCGTGTTTCGGGAGGGAACGGCAGTTGAGGAGCCCGGCTTTCAGGGCCGGTGTAATGCTTTTGGGGGGAGGGACCGGATTGCAGTATGGACAGGTCAGAAAGATTTTACCTTCTGTAACCGTGTGGTGGCAGGGCAGGGTGGTTTTAGGACGCAGGGCTCGTAATGTGTCAGCTGTATACACCACTCGCTCCTGAAGGATGCCTGGCAGAGTAACGGGGCCAAGGGCCGTCCGTGTCCGGACGGGCCCAGACGGGCTTGCCTTTGGCGCGCCTTCGGCGCGCTGACGGCGCGCCCGCTGCGCCCGTCCGCTGCGCGTCCGGTGATTGCACATTGTTTTAAAGGGTTAAGGAGGGGGGTGGGCGTGGCCTCAGGTGGGCGTGGCCTTGCTTCCTCGCCGTAAATGGCGGCGGGAAATTGTTTGTCAGGGGTTTGCTCGTTGCAGCGAGGGAGTCGCTGTTTCAGCGTGTCTCTAGCCCGCTAAGCCTGTTTGCCGGGTGAGTGCGCTTTTTAAAAGGTACAATTTTAACGTGACACAGAAAATACAAAGGTGATTGTTTTTAAAATCAAGTTTTTCAGCGTGCTCCCGGCTTCCGCCTCAGGAGTGTTTCAGGTTCTGTCAGTTACACGCTTCAGAACGCGTATATATACTGAGGGGGGTGGGCGTGGCCTCAGGTGGGCGTGGCCTTGCTTCCTCGCCGTAAATGGCGGCGGGAAATTGTTTGTCAGGGGTTTGCTCGTTGCAGCGAAGGAGTCGCTGTTTCAGCGTGTCTCTAGCCCGCTAAGCCTGTTTGCCGGGTGAGTGCGCTTTTTAAAAGGTACAATTTTAACGTGACACAGAAAATACAAAGGTGATTGTTTTTAAAATCAAGTTTTTCAGCGTGCTCCCGGCTTCCGCCTCAGGAGTGTTTCAGGTTCTGTCAGTTACACGCTTCAGAACGCGTATATATACTGAGGGGGGTGGGCGTGGCCTCAGGTGGGCGTGGCCTTGCTTCCTCGCCGTAAATGGCGGCGGGAAATTGTTTGTCAGGGGTTTGCTCGTTGCAGCGAAGGAGTCGCTGTTTCAGCGTGTCTCTAGCCCGCTAAGCCTGTTTGCCGGGTGAGTGCGCTTTTTAAAAGGTACAATTTTAACGTGACACAGAAAATACAAAGGTGATTGTTTTTAAAATCAAGTTTTTCAGCGTGCTCCCGGCTTCCGCCTCAGGAGTGTTTCAGGTTCTGTCAGTTACACGCTTCAGAACGCGTATATATACTGAGGGGGGTGGGCGTGGCCTCAGGTGGGCGTGGCCTTGCTTCCTCGCCGTAAATGGCGGCGGGAAATTGTTTGTCAGGGGTTTGCTCGTTGCAGCGAAGGAGTCGCTGTTTCAGCGTGTCTATAACAGCATTTCATCAAAAATATTTCAAAAACATTTCAAAGCAATTTTTTATTTGATCGATCGATACTTTTAGCAGCAATAACATTTTAGCAGCAATTTTATTTTACACAGTTAACAGCAATTAACCTATCTACCTATCTTAACTAATCCTTAACCATTTCCTTTGCTACCAGAAAATTACTGATAGAGCGCGCAGGAGACCCGACTAACTTTGTTACCAAATATGCACACTTGGGCCCATAATATATTTTATTTCAATTTACACTTTTATCTTAATCAGGTAACCTACACACTACTACCAGTAACCCTATTCTTTTCTATTTATTTCAATGTACCTGACTTACCAATCCTCATCACAGGTACCTAAGATCACAATGGATAAAGGAGCTAGCTGTAAAATAAGTAGACAACACAATACAATATACAATTGAAAATGTTTGTACTCTTTTATTATAACCACAGACTCAGGAAGTTTTGAAAACCTTTATCTAATAATCATCGTCATCATATGCCATGAGCCAGAGATTTACACAGATAAGACTGTCTATAACTAGAATTAGAAATAGCGTATAGCTATGGATAAGGCCGAGAAAACTAATCATTTAGAAATCGAAAAATAAAGGGAAGCAGAAAATAAGGAACATGCTATTTTTGATCAACAGACTTTCACAACTTCACTAAAGGCGGGTAAAGAAAGGGAACATGCTAAATCAAAGTAGACTTTTGAAATTCACTAACGGTTCAAAGGAAGTGAACCTTACGCAATTTGATTTATCCAGATTTGCTTATTCTCTATAGGGAGGGTAAGAATGGAACATAAACTATAAAATAACGATTTAGCATTTGGCTAAAGGTAGGTAGAAAAGTGGAACATGCTAATAAAAAATTAATGTATGAAAATCTCATTTATAAAAGGGACAGGGGAGAGAAAAAGGAACATATGCAATTATGCTTTATTCGAGGCGTTAGGAAGGCAAGTTTAGATAAACAAACACCCACACAGACTTTATTTTTACCTAGGATAGAGTGAAGACCAACCCTGGCCACGGGTCAGTTTGTAAAGACAGGAAAGGACCCTCAAGGATTTAGGTGCCAGTAGGCGAGCAGGTACAGCTCATGGACAGTCAGGACAGGATAACCCCAGAATTTTGGATCAGGACCGGGTTCACCAAAGGGTACGACCAACACCCGCAGTTTCGTTGCAACGCCTGCGCTACTCCCTCTCTGCAAGGAATCTGCCAATAACCCCGATTGGGTTCTCGAACTTCCCAGCAAAGTGCTTCGCCAGCACTCAAGGTTTCCCAAAACCCCGGGTGGGTCTGTGGAAAATTCAGACAGAGTGCTCCGCAGCTCCCTGGATCAGTCACCTATAGAGTGCGTTGGGTCAGTGACAGGTCAGATATTCGGACAAGTTGGAAAATTTCTCTAGCTAAACCTAGGCTAGTTATAATGTTTTTCGGGTCAGGGTACCAACCACCAATGTTGCAAGTGTAAGGATCCCTAATTTTGATTGGACAAAGGAGGAGGTTAAGTCATCACACCACCTAAATTTTAGACTTTCTCAGGCTTAATATTCAGTTCTCGTACCCACCCCTTAAATTCTAGCTTCCTGTGGCATATGTTTTACAGGGAACAATAGGGTATACAGCAGTTTATTACAAATGTAACAAATTCAGGTACAGATCAGCTTCTTCGGCTAGGTTTGAGTTCAGGTTCCCAGGAGCATCTTGGCAGTGGCTGCCAGCTGGCTGGATTCCACTGCTGCATGGTTTTCTTTTCCCCATCACGTGACTGTTACCATACGGGCTTCCAAAATGGGGTAGTAAGCACCTCCCAGGCCCAAAGAATACGATGCATGAAAAGCAAGCGAAAACAATTTAGAAACACAGAATAAAAGTTTACACTGTATACCATGAATGGCTATACTTCACCCCTTACTTTGTATTAACTATAGCATTAGGGTAAGTGCAGAACAAACAGCTTTGCAAAAGCGGCAATTTAAGCTCAGAGCATGTGAGAACACAAAGCAGCCATCTTAACTGCATTGCGCATGAGCAACAAATTCCCACCAGAACTGCGAGTACTAAATTCCCGCGTAGCAGCGACCATTTTAATGGCAAGCCTATTAGAATTAGTAAACACATAGGCAAGCTTCACTGGGACATACGGTGTAGTGTAAAAATGTGCAAAATTAGTAAGACAAACAGGTTGATTTAGTCTATTAAGGTTATTTGAGGTTCTTGATACAAGCAAGTCGCTTAACGTGCGAATCCTTGCTCCGTCACCCCGGGCTAGGTCAGGCGACAAAGACTTCAGGACAGGGTCAGGACAGGATAGATGACCTCTCAAGAATACCGACTGCATTGCACCCCTCTCTGACACTCTCTTCCTCCTTGAGATTCTTCCACGATCTTCTGTCTAACCCACTTAAATTAGGTTAAAAGGTTGTGCATTCGGTTTCTTCATCAGCATCATCTCACAGCATCAGCATCTCCCGCTCACAGCATCTGTGTCTGTGTCTCCCCGATCTCAGCTCACAGCATCTGGACTAACTAACTAACTAAAGGTATCTCAATTATACCCTTCGTTCTTCATGTATCACCCACTAAAGTTTCAATATTGTAAAAATACTAAATCTAATTGGTCAAGCAAGGGGGGAAGATCATCACGCCATGCTTACATGTCATCTAAATCAGTTTGACCATTGTTCACAAACCCACCCCCTTAATTTTTATTCATAATTTTATGTATTTATGCAGGATTTATAATGCGCATGGCTGCCTCAGCGACGAGGCGTCCCAGCGCAACCAGAAACCGGCAGAGAGAAACGGGGAGACCTACAGCACCAAATATTAAAGAGTGGGGAACAACCATGTTTTTAGCAATTTCAGAAATGTCAGAAGATTGGGGATGGCTTGAATGTTAACTGGAAGGGAATTCCAAAGTTTGGCTGCCAAGAAGCCAAACGAGCGACCCCCAGCCCTTGCTTTCCTCACTCGAGGGACACAGACCAGACCATGGTGTGCAGAACGCAAAGCGTGCCTGGGCAAATAGGGTTTCAACAGGCCTGATAGCCCTATGGGGGCTTGATGTCACAGGATTTTGTGTCCAATACACAGCACCTTAAAACTGAATACGGGCTTCAATTGGCAGCCAGTGCAATTTCGAAAGCACTCGTGCAACTGATTGAGGTCTTGGGAGTGCCACTAGCAAGTGATCTGCCGCATTTTGGACCCTCTGCAGGCGTTTGATACTTGCCTTGTTAGCACCTAGATATAAGGCATTGCCATAATCAAGGCTCGCAAGAATGGAGGCTTGTATAATGGTTTTGCATACTCTAGGCGGAAAGAGGCCAAGCAGAGGTCTCAAACCTCTTAGGAGCCCAAAACAAACAGCAGCAACAGCTCTTGTTTGCTTCTCGAATGTTAATCCGGAATCAAACCAAACTCCCAAGTTCTTTACCGACCCTTTCGGTAACGGTGCAGGTTTCAAATGTTCAGACCACCACTGCTCAGACCAGAGCTTCTGGTCCTTACCATATAGTAGAATCTCGGACTTGTTGGCATTTCACAAACGCATTCACGTTTTATTTGCAACAATTTTGTTAATAGTCTGAATAAAAGTCCATATCGTTGAACTTTTCAACATCCGTTCCCAGTGTAGGACACTTTGCGACATTGGCTTTCGTTCACCATCCCGAGTCATCATTCCGGGTTAACTTTCAGTAGTCTTGCACAGTTTACTTCAGTGATACATGAGAGGCCCAAATGCACACTAGTGATAAAGTCAAAAAGACAAATATTACTTTTACAAATAAATAGTTTCATAGTATACCACCCATCTCTACTCTATTCCCCTTTACTTACTAATACTTTCCCCTTATTAGCATTTGTAAAATAGTTAGTTTTCCTTTCAGCTAAGCAGATGCATGTAGTGAGTCTTCAAGACTCCATTTTAGTGCCTTCAGCTCATGGACAAGAATTTCCCACCAAGCGATAGCTCGTCATACTGCGTAGATGCAGTTGACGCATGCGCAGTAAAGATTTCCCGTTTAAAGCAGTTTTAGTCCTTTGTTCATGTTATTCGTGTTAGTAAACACATAAGCAAGCTTCACTAACCCGGGTATTCATGTGGTGCGCATTAGTTTTACACTAAACAATTTTAGTAATTTGTTAGTGATTTAAAAGAGCGGATTGCATCAGAGCAAGTCTCTTTTCTACGAGTCCTTGCTCCATCAGAAGGACTGGCCTTGCTGTGTGTTCAGGGGATGGGCTGCAGTTTGCTGATGTGACTAAGGAGAGGACAAGGGACTATGATGTGTGCTGTGTCCCCCTGCCTGAGAGGACTTTGCTATGTGCTGTGTCCTGAAGTAACTTGTCTCCAAGGGCCCGAGGAGAGCTGGTCCCCTGCTGTGGAAACTAAGGAACATAAAAGTTTCCAAGTGTGTCTCAGCGACGCTTTGTGTGTGCTTTTTGCATGCCTGATGCAGCTGTGTGGTCCGTGGTGTTGTATACGAGGTGCCCCGTGATCGCATTGCCCCCGCAGCGTGAAACATTGTCCATGCTGCTGCATTACTGTTTATGGCCTGAGCTGTCATCGTAACTGAGGCTGTGAGTAAAGACCGCGCCGCCGGCCCGAGCCGCAACGTGCTAAAGGCTTACTTGAAGCTACAAGGTGATAGGGATTGTGATTGTTTTTAGCCTAAAGGAATCTGCCCAAGATCTTCAACGAAGGAGAAGGCAGCGCTGTAACCCATCCGGCTACAGTGTTGCCTAGCCACAGAGCTGGAACGTGATCGGGATCGCCCAGCAGGACGTCCGACGAGCGGAGAGAGAGAGCAGCGCACCCCCCAGGTAAGGCTTTGACTCCGGTCGGGAGCCGCAAGCGTGTGGGGCCTGGTAGGCGTGTTGGAGTGCTACGATCTCTGTCCCGCTGCACCGCATTAGACGCGCTGAGTCCCCGAGCAGCCCGTACCTGCCCAGCAGTACCGGGGCATCCCCGGTAAGCTTACAACCGTTGTCTCTGCTGTTGGGGCCTAATGGTGCCCGAGTTGACCCAGCAGATTGGCTTACTGCATTATTATTGCATTACGAGCTGCCTGATTTTTGCATTACGAAGTGCATTATTATTGCATTACGAACTGTGTGATTCTTGCAATATGAACCGCATTATTATTGCATTACGAACTGTCCGATTCTTGCATTACGAACCACATTATTATTGCATAACAAACTGCCTGATTCTTGCATTGAGGACTGTCTTATTATTACGTTACGAACTGCATTAGAGATCGTGAATAGCTCATCAATACCGCAAGAACCTACAAGTGATTGCCGGCCTAGTAACTGGCCAAGTGAAATATTACGAATATGCATATGTTGGATTTCTACCATTTGGAGTCATTGTATTCCTTTTTATACAGATACCGCTATTTTTATTAAACCAGTGTGGTGTCCATTGGTGGTGTTATCACTGTGTTACCGGGAGTGGGGTTGCAAATACTTTACACATTGCCTTGGAGATAAGCCTGGCTGCTCGTGCCAAGCTACCAGGGGGTGAGCAGGGGTTATCCAAGAGTGTGTCCCTCCTTACCTTGACTAAAAGCAAGGGTCCCTATTTGGACTAAGGTACCTACCTCAGCTAACTAGAGACCCCCAGTTCTAACATTGGTGGTCAGCGGTTGAGGATTTAAACGTGTATTTGCAACTGACTCACAATGATTGATGTACATCACTAGTTTTAGCGCAGACCATGACGCAACCACATATTATTTTGCTAACCTGCAAAGTTGATCAATTTAAACAATTCTGCAGAGCTTTGGGATGTCCCATGAAAAGTAGCGACAAGAAGGAGGAGCTGCAAACGGCCTTGAGGGCCTGCTGGGAAGCCGAAGAGGCTCAGGAGACAGGTGATGCTGAGGTGGATGAGGATGACCCAGGGAATGGATTTGGTCCACAGGATTTGCCAGTGGAAGGACCAGCGTCAGGGGCTGGTAGTAACCATTCAGGGAGGAGCTTTTCCCCAGAGGAGCTGGAGGAAAACTAAAGGGCCAGATAGCTTGAGTTGGAGAATTTAAAACTTAAGGCTCAAGCAGAGGAGAAAAAGAACGCTCACACATTGGGAGAGAAGAAGATTCTCTTAGCTCATGAGTTAAGCATGTGGGAACTGGACATTAAGGCTAAACAGGTGGAGTCCAGATCGAATTGTGGCAGCGCACAGCCAGTGCCAGCGGATAAGGTGTACATTCCCAAAGACAGTGCGAGATTACCAAAGGGGTGATGCTATTTATGCGTGGTTCACGGCATATGAGATCGCACTGAGGATGAATGAGGTGCCTGAGAAGCGCGGGCCTATGGAAACACTTTGAGGCTTCTGGGAGGGATCTTTTACCACCCTTAGAGGGGGCGGGAACCCTGACCTACGCCAATATGAAGGAGGCTTTATGCCTCAGGTATGGGCCCACTCCTGAACAGTACAGGCAGAAATTCAGGAACTTCAAGGAACTGAAATCCAGTCCTTGGGGAGGAGGTGTGGATGAGTACACGCGTTCACTGGATGATTGGGTGATGGTTAGCATGGCAAATGATTTCAAGGAATTGTTCAATTTGGGCCCCAGGGAGGCCTGGCTCAGTAATCATTTTTCAGAGTTGCGCCAACACCTGTTAGAGTGAGAGCTCTTTGATTCCCAGGAGCATGCACCAGAGACATACCTCTGGTTAAGGGACAGAGGGTCTGGAGAGGCACTAAGGGGGAATCCCAGCAGCGACTCAGATCTTCCGGTCCCGTGGGAGGAAAGATGGGCAGACTGGCGCAGTCAAGTCCAAGAGAAGTGAGGGGGGGCGTGCAGGCTAGCACCCTGTCTCAAAGGAGAGGGATGGAGCTTAAGAGGCTTCCCCGGGGGGTCCGCAGCCCCACCCCAGAGACTGGAGGGTTCCTTAAGAGAGCACCCGGTTGGAGGTCTAAAGCCTACTTGCCAACTGTACGAGAAAAAACACCTAGTGCCAGGAGGTCGTGGGGCATCTGTAACCAGAGCTCCCGCAGTCCTGAAGCTTGTGGGTGCCGTTCCTAATGGCAGGCCCAGAGGTCTAGACGAAAGGTTGAGAGGGGGTGTTCCCCAGCAGGAAAACCCGTGGGTCAGGGTCCAGCCAGAAGTGCTGGGTCCCCTAGAAGTCACCAGGGTAACCCCGCTTGGAGTTGGCAAGGGACAAGCACCCCTATGGGGCCCGACGACTGCCAGGAAATATCAGTGGAGTAGCTTAGTTGTCCAAGGAGTTGTAACCAAGGAAACCCCCTGGGGTCAGGAAGGCATAGTCAGTCAGTCAAATTACTTTATTCGATAACTTAATATCATAAAAGGACATGGTACAATCATTACAATAGCAAAACAATTAATTACACATTAAAAATTCATTATAATTTAAAATTCATACTATACATGTTGTACTTATTTTACCTTATTTTGACACACACATGAGTAGTCTTTAAAACATTTTAAAACCATATTAAAATTATATTGTACATTAAGACTATATTCTAAAAAGAGAGAAATATGTTAATCAGGGCTACTTGGGGTCAGTGATGGCATAATGCTCTTGTTCCTGATACGGATAGCAGCAACCAGGAAACATGCAACATGAAACATTATTTGGGGTGAATTAAGTTGTTGTAGATACAACAATGCTGGCCTAACCTTTGTAAATCCCGCCTCCCTCAAGATAGGAAACAAATACTTCCTCCTGCACTCCTGATATCAGTCACAGAACATGAAGAAGTGTAAGGTATCCTGTAATAAAAAGTTATCACATTTACAAGGATCAGCCTCTTAAGGGGAACACCAGGTTTGGAAAAAGCCCAAAGAAAAATGAATCTGGTTAAACCGAAATCTGATTAAGAGATGCCGATGGTATGGGTTATTTACTGTAATCAGGTAAGGTTCGGGGACTGGACAACTGACTAGGGCATAGTTAGCTCTTGCCAATGGTTTCATCATTTCAGTCTCCTCTCGCTCTAAAGATAGTATATTCAACAGGGCATTTTTTGTCAGAGTGACGTCCTTTTTTGTTATGGTTTCGGGTGAAGAAAAAAGGGCCGAGCGCCCTATTTTTTGGAAACCAGATTTTATGTAAGACAGCCATGGAATTTGGTTTGCATTGTCCAGCGCTATACAATTTTTCAAGATAGTATGATTGAGGGAGATTTCTTTGTTTAACCAGATTTTTAGCCAATATATCAGTGGTGCTATTTTAATTTGATCTGTAACAAATCCAACCCCTAATTCAGTGTGGATGGTAAAAGTGGGGGTACACTGTGGGGCAGTTAAAACTCCTCTCAAAAATGTATTTTCTATTATCTGCATTTTAACATGAGGGGTATAGCCCCAAATCTGAGACCATACATGGCAACCGCCAGACATTTGGCTTTATAGACCTTTAAAAGTGCTTCAACTGGTCTGGCCCCAAGCTTTTTTGTGAACCCCAATAGTGCTGAGGCGGTCCTTGCAAATGCCATGCTACGACTGTTGGTTTGTGGGCGCCAACTTTCCTTTTCGTCGAAAACGACTCCCAGGTAGGGAAATGTAAGCAACCCTGCAAACCGCTTCCCCACTACAGAAAAAGGTTTTAATTTTAGTTTTACGATTTACCCTCCCTGCGATCATAACCTGGGATTTTTTGCATTTATCTTTAAATCCAGGTTCTCCATGAAGTTTCCAAAGGCATCTAAGAGCCTTTGCAGGCCTACCCCAGTGCGGGCCAGGAGGACGGCATCGTCCGCGTAAAGGAGAACTGGCATAACCAGTTCCCCTATACGTGGGGTGTCCAGAGAAACCTCCCCCAGTTGTGACTCTAGGGCGTTTATAAATAATGTAAACAACAGGGGTGCAAGAATGCACCCCTGTCTGACCCCCCTTTCTGACTTAAAGTGTCTAGTGCATCGCCCCTCAGAATTAACTCTAATTGAAGCGGAAAGGCCCGAGTGCAAGTCGGCTAAAAAACATGTATTAAAGGTAGATCAATTCCCATGTTTAAAAGTGTGTGGCAGAGCTTCGACCTGTTTACAAGGTCAAAAGCAGAGGAGAGGTCCATAAACCCCATATATAAAGACCCCTCCTTAGCTACTGTGTACTTACCGACTAAAAGATGAAGGTTTAGACACTGATCGATAGTACTCCGTTTCGATCTAAAACCATATTGTGCATTTGACAGCACACCTCTCTCTTCCAGCCACTCACTCAGTCTGCGCAGGACCACACGGCCCAACACCTTGACCGATGAGTCGATCAAGGAAATGGGTCTATAACAAGAGGGATCCTGTCTAGCGACAAACACAAAACGGTGGAAGGGGACCTAGGGGAAATATTTAAAGACCAGGCTCTGGGTACTATCCCCAAAAGGACCAATCAACAACAACGGTACCAGAGGGTCTCAGGTAAATGTGCCCATCAACACAAGAAAACCAAGCAAGAACTCACCTCTACACCCAGGCTATGTCCCAGAGAGCTCTCTGTGGATGAGGAAAAATACCCATCAGTCACCATTCGGATGCGCCCTTCATCATTTGGGATTTTATCCGTACCACCCGTCAGAGGATTGAACAACTCTCCTAGGAGGTAAACCCGGTGGTAGGGGGTATCCTCACTAGAAAAGAGAGATGACAGTGTGATATACCACTAGATGTAAATACGTGGTAAAGAAAGATGGGACTGGGGTGTGCAGTGCTAAAGAAGGTGTCAAGAAAAGAAACCAGAATAAGTGGGTTTAAAATTGGTTAAGAATAAGCACCAAACGAGGATTTTAATTCAAATGTGCTTACCATACCAACATTAAAAACAGTGCGCCCGCGGGCTGTCTAATTATGTGGACAGCCTCGGGACAAGAGGTGGTCGACTAGTTTCAGCATATGAATGACAGATTATGTCAGAAATGCTTTCTTCAGGACCAAAACAATTTAAAAGCTACTACACCATGTGAGAAAAAAGCCTAACCCTAGAAACGTGAAACAAGTGCAAACAGTCACCTGTAGGTTCTGGGTATCCTTACTGTCTGTACAAGGCACTTAACATGTAAGGTCAGATGGCCTCACCCCACCTGGCAGAGGCTCAGGGGAAATGAAGCACCGCTCTAACCGTCGGTACTCCTGGCTGGCGTCCTGGCCATCTGGGGATCCTGTCTAGCACCTTTTGTAAAAACCGGAATAATAATCGATGTGGCCCACGAGGCTGGAAGACTGTGAAATGGCCCCTCGGGAGGCGACACCGGGGCCGCCGTCACGTAAACCACCAGGGCTACCGCCACTCAGACACTCACCTTTCCTGGCGGATCATTCAGTAACAGCGTCCATGACAACGGAAACCCCTCCCCTCTCTGTATTGCAGGAACCAACCCAGGGAAGCCGAGAACCGGAAGCACACCCGCCTGACCCCGGAAGTCCCGCCTCCCCGCCGCCGGCAACAGAAAGAAAAGACGGAAGCGGGAGACCAGAAGGCGTCGGAAGATCGCGGCAGGAGATTGCGACTAGAGAGGAGGAAGAGAGCAGAGAAAACGGAGAAGCAGACGAATGGTGCGAGGACTGGTGGAGTCCCCAGAAGGAAGCTGAAGAGCGGCCCCAACTCACCCGGAGAGTTACGGCGGAGCGTGTGAGTAACACCTAGCCTCTTTGTTGCACCTTAAGTGCCTGTATATAGTGTAGAGCGTTTTTTCTTTCTTACCGAGCACAGTTTAGACATGCTAACCCTGGTAGCTCACTGTAAATACGTGTAAAGCACCTATATGTATATATCCCTGAAATACTAACCACCCCTTCCCAACACGTCTCACGCTGCTGCCCAGCACCTTCGCCTTCGTCCATACCCCAGTCGTCCTAAAACCCCTTCCCTTCTCCCCTCACGGTACTTTTCAAGCCCCTCTCAAACCGGTGATTGGTAGAGGTGCTACTGTTCCCAGTACGGTGGGACTAACGGCTCCTTTTTCTGTCTCCTCTTACTGCCCTCCGGAGAACTCCCCAGCAAGACCCGGACCTGCATCCCAAGACCCGGACCTTCACCCAAGACCCAAAACTGCATCCCAAGACCCAGACCTGCATCCCAAGACCCGGACCTTCACCCCGAGACCCGGACCTTCGCCCTAAAGACCTAGATCCCTCAGAGTCCTTGCCTTACCAAACAACCACCGCGGAGTTATCGGTCATTTGGTAGCTTTTTGGTAGCTTCCCTCCCTCATATTATTTGGACTACGTTGCAAAGACTCTCAGTGTTTGAAATAAAACCACACTATTGCATGCTATATCCGGCCTCCTTGCCTGATTTTCCAGCCCGCCGACCGCCCACGATCACAAAGACTATTTGGCCCTACCGAGTTAAAAACATTGGTTAAAATTTTAGACCAAATGTTTGGGGCAGCTCTAAACAAATCAGCAGGGACCCCATCAGGTCCGGGGGCCTTGTTCTTTGACATCTCCACTATTTCCCTTTCCACTTCACAAACCTCAAAAGTCAACGGGGACAAGACATTTTCGGGCAAATTAAGTTCAGATCTTTGTCCATTGACAGGAAGTCTATATATATTTTCAAAGTGGGCTATCCAAACCTCATCCATGATGTTACAGTCAAGAGGGGAATTGTCATCATTTGTAAACAGTGGCTGATTTACAGTTGCCCAAAATTTCCCACTGTCTTTTAGAATTTCAGGTGTCAAAAGTTTTGTTCAAGCTTCGTCCCGCAGCTCCCGTTTTCTTGTAGTTAATGCTTGTTTATATACAAGTCTCCGATTTGCTATAAGCCCCCTGTCCCTGTGGGTAGTCTTCAGAGCCTTAAGGAGGGCAGCATGTGACTGTGAACAGCTTTTATCAAACCATCTTTTACCAGACTGCGGTTTCTGTTTCCCATTTACAAGTAGTCTTTGGTTTATTTGTACACAGATGTTGTTAAATGCATTAATAATGTCAGGGCCTTGTGACTCAGCATCCAGACAGGTATTGACCTCCACCTCTACTTTAGATAGAATTTCAGATAGAAGGAATTTCAGATAGAAGGCTCTCCGGAAGTACTTTAGCCCATTTTAGTCTTCTCCCCTGGTCCTTTAGGACCACCTCCCTCACAGCCTTTTGTGATGTGGGCCTAAAGGATAAGGGATCACCCGGTAACAATTCAATTATCACAAGATTGTGGTCACTGTAGGTGGAAACCTCGGTTTAATATCTTTAAACATGAGATAACATAAATGATGTTAAAAATATATAGTCAATGATTGTACCTTTGTCTTTCCCCTTGAACGTCGGGATCCTGTTTTCATCCTCCCCGCATCCCGACTCATAGAGGTTCCAATTTGCTAAAAAAAAAGTTCCAGATCCTCACCCTGCTTAGTATGTTCAAAATGAGACGATGCAGAGAACGGTGGGCCCTCATACCCCTTATTCAAACAGAAATTATCACAGGGGTGGATATTAAAGTCCCCCATCAATAGGATCTCAAAGCAATTGGACTTCAAACAATAAGTTAAAAGGAATTGTTCTAACAAATCTAGGTTGTTACCAGATTCCATAGAATTATAAAAATTTATGAAAAGAACTTTCCTTGTGTCGGAGACTGAAAGTTCCACTGCTAGACAATTTTGACAACCTGTGTCAAGTTGCAAGAGCGAGCCCTTTAACTCTAGGGAGAACAAAGTAATCAGCCCTCCCTTCGCTCTCCCGGCAATACTCCGTCTTGCTGGAATACTGAACTGGCAGTAACCATCCAAGAAAAAACAGTTTAGGGGGTCCCAAGTCTCTTGAAGGGATATTACATGAAATGTTTTTAAAAACCTCTCCCAGATTTCATCACCCATTTTGGCCCTTAAACCAGCTATATTCTAGCTCACGGTTCTGCAGGATAGAGCTGGTGTCCCCTCTATGGGTACCTGTCCTTGGGTGTTACTTAGGCAATCGTACTCCTCCATTCCTGAGAGTGGAGAGAAACGATTTCCCAGTGTACACCCCATTTTATTTGAAGTCTCGACATTTGTGTTTACAGCCCTGAGTGGGTTCCCACCTTCTTACGCGGACCTTGAGCAACTATTCGCGTTTGTATGGGGTACCTGTGCTTTAACCACTGGGACAACAGGAAGCCATGCCCTATTTTGAGGGGGTAGGTAAAAATACCCAAGGGGAAGGGGCCTAATGCCCGGTTTTAGCAGCTCAGAACCATCCCAAAAAAGGCGATCTGCCATGTTTCTGGTTTTTTAAGTTAATTACCACACAGTCACCTTCACGCGATTTTCTTTGTCGGCCCACCCAACCTACTCTTCTGACCATATTTATACTGGCAGCTATGTCTGTGTCGCCACTAGAATAATTATTGCACCAGGTTTTAGTTCTTTCCATGAGCTCTTGATTACTTTCAGTCCCATTAATCTTGAGTGGAGGAACCCCTGTTAACACAGCCACTAAGGGGGCGGCTTGGGGCGGGAGATGTAATTTGAACTGGCATGGCAACTCGGCAGGATCCTTACCACAGTGCTGTGGGCCAACCAGGATAGACCTATGGTGCTTTACTTCATTTCTACTCTCAGAAACAGGAGACCTAACATCCCCCTCTGGGGCCAGCACAACTCGGGCAGTATTAACAGGTACATGTGCTAATTTGGGATGCGTAATTGGAGTGCCACTTTGCCCTGAGCTCCCTTGGTGCAAAGTCTGAGATGGTGGTGTCTTGTCCAGATGTCCACGAAACTCTTGGACAAAGCTGTCCAAAGCATCGCATCTCTTTAACAGTCCCGCTACACACGTGTTTAGAACATCGATAATATCCTTAGCGATGCTAGTCAATGCCGGCTCTAGATGCAGATTAATAAGCCCTTCAATTTTAGTACTTAGTCTGTTGACCAGATCATCCTCCGATATGTTATTAATGTGCTTAGTCTTCCTGTTGCACTTCTTTGTTTGCCTGACCCCCTTACCCGATTGGGTTAATATGGTCTGTATATCCTCCTGGGTTTGCAAAGGTCCCGGACTACAATCAATTGGGACCGCTGTTAGTGGTGATACATGACTAGGGCCCAGCTGGGATTCAAGTTGTGGGTCTATGAACTCTTGTGTGACCCCTCCTCAGGATGACCAGCCTCTTAGTTTACCGATGTTAAGCCCAGTTCCTTTTCTGCATTTGCAATTTCTTTTGTAATCACTCCCACGGCTGATGTCAGATATGATATAATAGTATCAGCTTTCCGTAGAATCTTTATCTTCTTATTCCCTTGGCTCCCATTACAGAGTTGTTTGCGCTTACCCATGGTTGAATCTTAAGGGGGTGGCCCGTCCCGTCCCCTGCCGTTCCCGGACGGCCCGCCCTTTGCCCGGCGGTGCCCGGCGGTGCCCGCCTGCACCCGCGACGCGGATGAGGCTTCCGTGCTTTAAGCGCGCGATGGGCGGAAGTGGGCGGTCCAGCAATGCAGCCTGGGAGCTGCAGTCTCCCCCAACTGCGGCCGTACAGCGATGGAAGAACGGCAGCAGAGGAGACCAGCAGCGTCAGGGCCCCAGGGGTGGTGCAACAGGTGAGGCGGTGGTGTTAGGTCCAGTAATGCCCCCGATGTCAGCAGCGTCTAAGGCATAGAACAGGAGGGTGTCTCTGCGGTAGCGGGCCCGCGTTTGGGTTCTATCGCCCCAAGCAGGGAACTCCATCAATGTAGTTGATTGGCCTACCCTGGCTTTAGACTGGGAGTGGGTTGTGTTGGACTTGGCCCTTTTTGGATAAAGTTCCTTAAACTTTTTGTGTTCCTCCTAGACCTTTTTCTGACATTATGTTGCTGACTTAGATGCTTTGGGCACTTTTCCACTGCTGATCAGTGTCAAAGTGCAAGTGCTCCCTGTATAAAGTGTTATCGTAATTGGTTGTCCATAGTTGGTATGTTTGCCTCACTAGTAAAGCAGGGATGTGGAATTCCTATAGCCCGACTCCCAGGACATGTTGTTTGGGGTCAAGGGCACCAAGTTTTAATGTTTATTTTGTCCTTGGGACAAGTAGGCCCAACCCCCTGCAGCACAAACCCTTTGGCTGCCAGTTTGCAGTACCACATTATGGATCAGGAAAGGAGACTATCTGCAGTTAAGGTAATATTTTTGCCTATATGTTACTGCTGTTCAAACTAGTATTTATGGTTCATTAAATAAAAGCCTTTATTATTAGGGTGAGCGCTCTAATTAAATATTGTAAGTGCCAACTACACTGCTGACAGTGGTTCCAGTACAAAAATGTTTGCACACGTGTTCAAAGTTTAGCAAAATGAAGCTATGTATAATGCTCCCGGAATGCTCTCTGATTTGATGAAAATTTTTGCAGAAACGCCTGAAATCACAATTGATTCATTACTTTCAAAATAAAATGTTCATTAAAAAAATGAAAGCTGAAAGCTGGAAAATTTTTTTTGCTAAACTACTGTAAAGTTTAAGGTACCCTTTCTTTGCATCATCATTTAGTAACGTGTTGATGCATGCTAGTGTTTCCCAAAAATTTTCGTCCTGGAAGATCAGTGTAACCAGTCAATTGGATTAGGGTGGGGGGGGGGGGGCAAAGCCAGTGGGTCTGAAATTAGGGGTCAGCTTTTTAGTTACGTCAATGTGTCACTTGTTTATGCATGGTATTTGTAAAACCTTATTGGGGTGCAAGCTGCTAGGCCCTCAACCTTATAAGAAACATTGGCAAAAGCAAAAATTGTTGTTTGGTCTCAAAAAGCACACACTGCCACAGTAGTAACTGGCAATGAACAAAAATACTTTGTGTATCGATATGCTCCTTGTGAAAGAACGGAATGCTGTCAACTCACAGTGAAGCCAGCCGAAACAGAACTTTAACACAAAAGGTCACGGTCAACGCCAGACCATATTAGGGGCCCAATTATTAAATAAAATTTCAAAAGTGCACCCAAGATACATGTCCTTGCATTAAGGGTAGTTATGCGGCTTTTCGTGAATTCCCAAGAATTTACAGAAGTAGGACAATAAATAGTACTCCTAGATAATATTTGTGAACTGCATTTTTGTATGGGCAAATATGCATGTGTAGATTTGCTCATGCAAAAATCTGAGTGTTTGCAAGTTCACTTTCCCTCCAACCACTTTTTTCCTAAGTAGGTTTACGTCTACCATCGTCAGGAGTAAATTTCCAACATTTCTCTGTATGGGAATATATTAGAAAAGAGTTTTTGATACCCTTAAAACATGCAAGTTAGTAGGTTTGCACCGACTCAAAAGGGCACTCTGACCCTGGAACTATTGCTTATCACTACCTTCAGCCCCAGTATGTAGATCTGCGGAAACGTGGCAACATAAGTGGATTGCAAGTATTCAAATACTACTATGGTATGAGCCCTGGCATAATCAAGGAGGCTATATCAGAACTCTTATATAATGAGATTGCGGCCATAATTTGTCGCTGCTGTACATGGCACCAAGTGGGCAAGTGGATTTTGTTACCGGACAAGTAGATTTATGAAGCAACCTGCCCCATGGACAAGTAGATATTTTAGTAAATTCCACACCCCTGTAAAGTCCCTAGTAAAGCGCACTATGTGTGCCAGGGCTGGTAATGCAAATGCTACTAGTGGGCCTGCAGCACTAATTGTGCCACTCACACTAGTAGCCCTAAGAAGAGATCTCAGGCCTGCCAATACAGTGCCTGTGCATAATTTGTTAACTACCTTTTTGTCCTGGCAAGTGCACCCATTTGCCAGGCCTTACCTTCCCTTTTTATGCACATCAGACACCCCTACAGTAGGCCCAAGGTACTCCACTGGGCAGGGTGCAGTGTATCTGAAAGGTAGTACGTGTACTGAGGTGTATACCATGTCCTAACAGTGAAATACTACCAAATTCGTTTTTCACTGTTGCAAGACCATCTTGCCCATAGGACACAATGGAGAATGCGATGTCCCATGTTTGCATCATATCTTCCCAAAGGCATAAGATGGAGAGATGGAGTTTAGTGTGCCTGAACTCAGAATTTAATAACACATCTTTTTGTAAACATGGTTTTTGAATTGTTTAGAAACCACGCTTTTAGAAGTCGCTGGTTTCATGTCTTAAACCCTCCTCTGTGCCTCTGCATGGTTGTATATTGCCTGCCAGGGTTTGGATGTGACATGGTCTGGGAAGTGTCCTGGCGCCAGGGAGGAGTAGGTGAGACAGCAACAGGCTGGCCTGCGTTTGATGTGGGGGGAAGAGTAGCCCCCTGGAGGTAAAGAGGGCTGTGTTGTTGCCACCAGAGGATGACTCCACCTCCTGCTGAGAGTCTGGGCCCCAGACCCCGACTATCAAAGGAAGAGGGTGTACACTGGCAAGAAGACACCCAGGTCTGGTTTGGACCGAGGTCAGAGCCCCCGGAACACAAAGACTTCAAAGGCATTTAGGGATATAAATGTAAGAGCTGAAACACCTGAACTCAAGACTGAAATCCATACTGAAAAAGGATTGAAACTACTTTGTGTTAAAGAGGAACCTGTGCTAAAGAAGAACAGCTGAAGAGACTGAAGAGAAGGACTGCTCTTGCTGTGTGTTCTGGGGCTGGCCTGCAGTTTTCTGATTTGAATAAGGAGAGGGCAAGGAACTTTGCTATGTCCCTCTGCTTGAGAGGACTTTCCTGTGTGCTGTGTCCTGAAGTAACTTGTCTCCAAGGGCCTGAGGAGAGATGGTCCCCTTTTGTGGAAACTCCTGAACATTAAAGTTTCCAAGTGTGTCTCAGCGACGCTGTGTACGCATGCTTTTTGCATGCCTGAGCCTGCTGTGTGGTTTGTGGTGCTGTTTACGAGGTGCCCCGAGACGGCATTGCCCCTGCAGCGTGAAACATTGTCCGCGCTGCTGCATTGCTGTTTGTGGCCCGAGCCATCATGGTAACTGAGGCTATGAGTAAAGATCACCGCTGCGGGCCCGAGCCGCAACATGATAAAGGCTTACTTGTAGCTACAAGGTGAAAGGGATTGTGATAGTTGTTCGTCTAAAGGAATCTTCCCAAGATCGACAACGAAGGAGAAGGCAGTGATGTAACCGGTCGGGCTACAGCGTCCCCTAGCAACAGAGCTGCAACATGATCGGGATCGCCCAGTAGGACGTCCGACAAGCGGAGAGAGAGAGAGCGATGCAGCTCACCCCCAGGTAAGGCTTGGACTCTGGTCGAGAGCCGCAAGCGTGTGAGGCCTTGGGAGGTGTGCAGGAGTGCTCCGATCTCTCTCCTGCTGCACCGCGTTAGACGCGCTGAGTTCCCGAGCAGCCGGTACCTGCCCAACAGCACCGGGGCGGCCCCGGTAAGGTTACCACCATTGTCTCTGCTGTTGGGGACTAGTGATGCCCGAGTTGACTGCGCAGATTGGCTGACACCATTATTATTGCATTACAAACCGCATTATTCTTGCATTACGAACTGCCAGATTGTTGCATTAAGGACTGTCTTATTACCACGATACGAACTGCATAGCATTAGGACTGCATTAGAGATCGTGAATTGCTCATTAACCACATCGCTGCTGTGGTTATTTTTCCCCTGTGCTGGAAATCGGTATTCTCTATTATTCATGACGAGCTCAGCTCGTCATCAGCACAGCTCAACTGTGCCTCATGACGAGCTGAGCTCGTCATGAGCATGGAAGGGGTTAATACCACAAGAACCTACAAGTGATTGCTGCCCTAGGAACCGGCCACGTGAAATATTATGAGTACGCATTTGTTGGATTTCTATCGTTTGGTCTCATTGTATTCCTTTTTATAAAGATACCGCTATTTTTATGAAACCAGTGTAGGGTCCATTTGTGGTGTTTTCACTGTGTTACTGGGAGTGTTTTGCAAATACTTTACACATTGCCTAGGAGATAAGCCGGGCTGCTCGTGCCAAGCTACCAGAGGGTGAGCAGGGGTTATCCAAGAGTGTGTCCCTCCTTACCCTGACTAGAAGCAAGGGTCCCTATTTGGACTAAGGTACCTACCTCAGACAACTAGAGAACCCCAGTTCTAACACCACTCCTTTCCGCAGAGTGGTGGTGCAGGGACTAAAAAATTCACGTCTGGATTATGGAAACTCCCTTCACTTAGGGAGTCATACATACGTCATTAATTGACTGTAGGTGATACAGAATGCTGCTGTGCAGATTCTCTATAAAATCCCTAGGCACAGATTGGCAGCACCAGGATTGGCAGTTTTGCACTGGCTGCCAAGACAGAAGAGAATCCAGTTTAAAACAATCTGCCTTGTCCATCGTGCCATCAAGAATTAAAAACCCCCCTATCTCATACAGCGCCTATTGACTTTCTACAGACAAAAAAGAACTCGGAGGTCAGAGAGTCATAATCGGCTCATTGTTGCTAGGATAAAAAAAAAAAAAAAAAAAAAGAACATGAGAAGTGGAGGGAGTTCTTTTACATACCTGGCACCTAAGTTGCAGAATGCTCTCCCAACACACCTTAGACTGGACAATTCAGAGATCAACTTTAGGAAAAATTTGAAAACTCGCCTATTCTAGTCTAATACAAGCTATGCATAAGTATTGCACCAGAGCTTATTAACAACGCTGGGAGGCCCGTCGGTTAGCCATGCGCTACATAAATCTCAGTGGATAGAATAGAATTAAGAGTGACAGTGATTTTTTGCTGTCCGCACAACGAATATGAACAATCGTCACTACTGTGTATCAGTGATTGATGGAGAATGATTTTTTGCCAAATAAATTTTGCTTGATCAAATCTGCTTATAAGTGTGTTATTAACAAAACAAACGGCTAACTTTGTGGAAAATTATTAACATGGGTACTTTAAAAGATTAAGGTGAAATACGTGCAAGAAAGATGTCAAGTTTAGTCATTAAAAGTTACAATGATTCTGTGCAGAAAGGAAATTAAAATAAGGGTTTTTATGTAAAAACACATAGTATGAAGGAGAGGCTTGCTAAATGTGCATTAAAAACTCATGTAGACTAAAGAAATGGTAATAATGGAAACGCTTACAGAAAAATGTTTTGTGAATCTTTATCCTTCTGATAACAAGAAAAATTGATTATCAAGAGTTTGCATTTAGAAACAAGGTTATGCTTAGGAGTTTAATTAGAATAATGAATCTTCTGAAAAACCAATTTTCTTATGTATTTCTTGTGTTCTCAAACTGAAGTATGTTTTATTCTTCAGAAAAACAACGGTTAAGGGTTTCTCTATGAAGGCCTCAAACTCTGGTAAAGTTATTTCCTTTTCCTAACGTAAGCATCAGAAGAATGTACTTCGTCATTCATTATTTCTAAAATGCTGATTTATCTGTTTGGCTAAGTTTAGATGATCACTAGAATTTCATTCCTACAGTTGGGATTATTTCTTTTTATGTATAATTGTGTTGATTATGTTGCAAGCTGATGTGGAGGTGAGCGCAAGGACATGGAGAATACAATTTCTTTTTCCTGCTTCCGAAGACACGATGATGACATCTATTTTAACAAAGGACTGGTTTGCAAAAGATCCGGATGAACTGGCTCGGACAATGATCACCACGTAAGCCTGATGAATAAAATAGTGTGGAGCTGTAAAATTGAAACATAAGTGTGATATAATTATTACTGTGACAAAACATCCTGGCAGAAGCTGTTTCTAAGAGAAGAGAACCTTTGCTGCTGTACTCTCTATGCTACTCTGGATGGCAATTTATCCTTGAAATTTCTGGGCGAGACTATCCTGATTTACATTGCACTAAATCGGCTGGTGATGTTGCTTAAGCTATACCTTTCCCGACGAAGGGTTAGCTATCTGGGACTATTGCACGATGTACATTAGTTTCATTGATGAGGTGCGAATGAAATCTGATTTGAATACTGACATTGCAAATTAATTATTTTTCCTTGTTTTCTCTCTCCCCGCACATGTTATTGATTTTATGATGTATTTGTCATGAACTGTTTTATTTATTGTGGATTTACCAGTAATAACAAAAATGATGAAAAACTGATAATTCTTATGTACTTGTATATCGACCATTCATATTTTTAAATATTTGGATAGAAGTAACTTGATAAGTATTCAGTTTGTCTTTATTGTTATTTGACATATTACATATTATGACTTATGTTGTTAGGCTTTTTCTTTATTATAGGTCCTCAAGAAGGAAATAGCTCCCGTCTCTTATCATGTCCCTATTAGCTCTACCAAATATCTATCAGAGGACCAGCTACTGTAAGTGGTAACAGTTTCTAGAGGCCCAAACTCTTAGTTATGGAAAGTTCCTGATCATTGAACGATCAGGGATATTGTGAATGATTACAAAATGTACACTGCTTCCATTGGATCAGTTTATACTCACTACTAAATACAAAGGGTTCACTGGGGTCCAGCATACCGCTCAAGAAAGGCTGTCAGATCAAGAAGTTGACTCCATCGCATATATTTCAGTACTGCACTGAGGGAATAATAAGAATGGACTCCACATCCTGTAATTCATGGCAAATCACTTAATCTCCCCATGCCTATCAAAAAATCAATGTGTCTTTCTTGTGTAACGTAACTGGTGTTCATGTGCAGTACTCCAATAACTTCGGGTCGAGTTCGCGCTATATAAATCTGCACACAAAAAAGGAAGTCCTACATTGAATGCTACAGGAAACAACTCCCACTTGCACACCAAATACCGCCTTCCACCGTCCTCCCCGAATCAAACAAACGCCTTATTAAAAGACAATCGCAACTGCAAATGAGTAACGCAAGCTGTCACAACACTAACAAACCTGAAACGTCAAACCAGAGCTTTGCCCTCGGGGTTCAGTGTCACGTGACAAATTTTTTTCCAAAGGAGGACATTATCTTCCGTCACGCTATAGCAACAAACGTCCATGTTGAGGACAGACAACAACTGATGTTCGCTCACTAGTCAAAAATCGAAGCCCTCCTTACTCACAGGTGTTACAAAAAACCCCCGATACTATGTTGTTTTCGGGCAGCGGTTTTATGACTCTTCTACCATCTCGCGGACACCACCAATTAATGAGACATAACAGAACCTCCTCCTACTGCAAATTTTCAAAATAAAGTTCCACCCACTCAATGTCACAGTCTTCCCAGTCGTCCTCTCCTCACGTGACGGTTAATCGTCTCGTTAATCCCGCCCACTGTCAGTCCCGCGGAGCTTCGGTTCTCACTGTTGATAGGCCAGTCATTTCTATTGCGTCAGATTCTAGTTGTTCCCGGAAGCCGGAGCATGCGCAGTATCACTTTCAGGCAAATAATTTTCCCGAGCTCGAGCGGGAAAAAGACAACCTTCCGAGCAGCGCAATAGAAATAAGACTAACAGTAAACAGCCTACAGATTCTCTGTAGATCATTAATTCCAGTTTGAGAGTAAAGGCTTCGGAAAGATGTACACTGCACAAAGAGAATAAAGATAACTACTGAAATCAATTAAATTGCTAGTTTATTTTTATCTATAAGTTAAAAAGCTACAACATACAATTTTAATTGATATGAAAGTCGGATTCTTGATACTGTTGAAGTTATGAAAAGGTTCTCTGCATTGAGAAAAAAATATTTAATGCGTTTAACTTAAAATTCTAATTTTTTAATGAACCCTTTCAATATGTCCGACTTGTTCACCAAAACTAAGTGGCAGTTTAGCCCTTCTTCGCTTTCGACGCTTGCACCCCTAGCTCACGTTCCGCTGTTGGAAAGGGGGTGTGCGCGCGCGGAAGAGCAACTTCTAGCTCCCGCGCTACTGTCTCTTTAAATGGTGGCCCGTGGCGCGCGCGCTCCCGCGAGTGCTGAGTCTAAGGCTGGGCTCCGCGGGGGGGAACGAGACTCCGGAGACGGGGGGAGGTCCCCGCCGCTCTCCACCCCTCCCACGCGCTGAACTAAGCAAGTGCGCCCCCAAACTTAACTCTGCGCGCGTCCGACACGCCCTCCAGGTCCTGCGCGTCCCCGCCCACAACATGGAGCCCCCTGGGGCCCCGCGGGCTCCATGCGAGGTGCGCTGCCCGGGGCAGCGGCCCCTGCGGCTGCTGGAGTGGAAGGTCACCACTGGTGCCGCAGTGCAGCTGGGCTCAGTCCTTGCCGTTTGTCGTACTATCCCTGCGGACACTAGCAACCGGAGAAGCGAGGAGCCCCCTCGAGTCGCCGCTGAACGGAAAGTCAAGTCGGACCGGGCCGGAGTTGTGTTGGAGCTGTGCGCGCAGCCCGGCCAAGTGGTTCCCCCTGGGTGAGTGTGAGCTTACTGACAGCCGCAGATACGCGGGGCCTGCAGGAACCGCGTGTCCTTCCCAGCATGCAATGTGGGGAGTGACAGATCCCAGTATGCAATGTGGTGGACCGAAACTTTGTGTACAGTGTTAGCTAGTGTTGCTGTCTGAAGTATGGGTCGATTTTTGAAGTTCCTGTTTGGGAAAGAGCTAATTGCACCTTTATGATAAACGTGTTTGGATTATCTATTCTCATGTCAGTTGAGAACCGTTGTATTCTTTCCAAGTTTGTAAATTGACTCCAAGTGCAGGTACTCCACTTGCACTTTTGGACGTGCGAGTTTGATAAGATATAAATTGTTATTGGATGATTAAAGCCTCACACGACTTGGGTCTTAGGATCTTTGTTCTTTGTTTATACTCTATCTTGGAATGCCTCATCTTTCCCACAACATTAGTACTTCAGCGTTGTTAAACGATTGACATTGCCTGCTGTAAATCACACATCGCATCCTTTGGGGTTGCCAAGTGTCAACTTCGATAGTTCGTAGGTTTTACCCAATTCTTTGTGTTATGACACTTAAGGTTTACATTTCACTTTATAAATGTGGTCTTTTTTGCCCTATTGCAAAGAACTGTTTGCAAAAAAGCAAGGGCTTTCATGACAAGGGTCCTCGTTCCAAATAGGATTACCCTACTGAAAAGAAATCGAGCAAAATCATAGGTTTAGTTTTTAGATGTATACACAACACTTTATACCAAGTCCATTAGACGAGCACCCATGCAGGCAAATATTAGGCACCAGGGCTCCGAAACCAACAGTAATGCATAAAGGCAAGTGTATTTGATAGAAGGGCACATTTGACATGCATTGTGTAGTCACGGCTAAGTGCAGTTTAAATGCACATGGTGTCCAGTACAGGTCGAAGTGTGCAACATGGAGTGTACAGCTTCTTCTAGTATTGGTTTTTTGTCCAGTTGCATCTAGAGAGCTTTGATTTTACGCCTAGATTAGATTAGGGTGCATTTGAAGTAAAGCTAGCTTTTAGCTATCTATAGGCAAAAACCTCTGGTAGATCGTACAAAACAATTAGTGCCCATAGAGCCTGCTCATTGGTTGGCTTTGTCACACTAATTTATTTGCTTGTTATATGATGACTTGCCTTCCTTTTGTGTTTGTCCCTCTCAGGGAGTTTACCGGGGTCACTGGAATTATGCCGTAGGGGAGAGCCAAAATATGCAGCAGAGTTGACTAATGTATGCAGCAAGAAAAAGCAAATATACCCACATAATGCATCACTTTCTGTGAAACTGTTATTATCTAAATTTTACACCTTTTGATATTGTGTATAGGTTGCCCCTCACTAACACTGGTCTAAAATTTAAATTTAGCAATAAGCAATAGAATAGTTACTAGTCAGTCTTCACAAAGAGCCTTTCAGTGTGCGGCAACACGTGTTGCTGTGTTTTAATAACTTTGAAACCTTTTGAGCTAGAAACGATTTTTTTGTTGAAATCTGCAAATTATGCAGCAGATGAATTATATGGCAAATGCGGCAAATCCATAATTATGTGAAAAAATGCAGAAGCCGCTCAATTGCATAATTCCAGTGGCCCTCAGTATATTCTGTTTACTATCCTGTTGATGAATGACTTGTACTCTTCCACTGGTCTTATTCAGGAAGCTACTTTATTATTTTCTTTCAACACTCAACGAGAGGGGACACTTTCCATTGCTATCCCTTGTTCGTTCTGCTTCTACCTTACTAAATGTTTGTATCCAGCATGCATTTCATGTTGCTCTCCGCCCCACAATCCCCTGGCTGGTCTATTGCTGCCCCGACTTTTCTTTTAATATTTATTGTTCCTCCCCCAGACCTAGCTTATCCTCAAGCAGTGTAGTTGCTCCCTGTTCACTCCAGGTTGCTTTCCAACGCGTGGTCGTACTTTTTTTTTTTTGCCAGAGCCAGTTGGCATTTGCTGTCTGGTGACTATACCTTACAAAAATTACTTTTGTGCTACTTAGATTTAATTTTTTCACACAAGTTTAATTTCATATTATTTGTCTATCTAAATGGCGTGCGCCAACTTGGAAGGATAACTAAAAATAAATGCTGTGGTCTCTTCCATGGTGGCAGCTTTGGTCACACATAGCAAAAGGTAGATTGTCAATCGTATCGAAGCTGCTGCCACAGTTTGTTACTCAATCCACTGGCAGTTGCCCCTTCTGTCGTTGGTTACAGATAGTTGGATGCACATGCAAACATACATGTTCGTTTTCTTAAGGTTGGCAGCAGTTCCTAATATTGCCAACATTTAGATGTAAAATTGTATTTTTTTATTTACATAAAACTTTTTGTCTAGTTTAAAATAATATGATCTTGTGTTCTGTAGGTTATATTTCATTGTTAAAAGCTGTTTCACTGCATGCAACATTTCTTATGTCTTATGAAAATGCCATGTTTTTTATTTTCACCCCAAAACAATTAAGTAATTCTCATTCTTTAGTGTACTTAATTTGTATCCTGTATACAGGTCAGTAAATGTACAAAGCTTATCAATTTTGGTTTTTATGCTAATTGATTTGAGTTGTTTTGCAGGTTTATTAGACTCTCAATCAATCGAAGATTTCTTGGCAATAGAAATCCTATTTTAAGCATTGATCAGAGGATACTAATGCCGATGTAAATCTCCCCCCCCCCCTTAATTTTTTTTTTAATTTATCGCCATTTACCTTGGAATCAAACTCAGTCCCCCCTGATCCAGCACCTCCAAGAGCTGTTTCTTTACATCAAGGATTTTAGTGTCTTCTATAGCTCTTCCGTATTTTCTCTGTTGCACATATCCTCCAAGGGAATTTGAAGACCAAAAGAAGGCGTAATCATTTTACCAAACCCTTCCCTTAACTTCTCTTTTCATTAGACTCTAGCCATTCTAAAGCAGGGGTCTAAAATCTATTCCTTTTCCTTTCCACAATTCTAACCAAACTTGTGATATTCTAAACAGCTTTTATACATTCTATTTCAGTTGGTGACAAATTGCTGATCAATTTCTTACATCTTTCTTTACGCCAAGAAATAACACCCCAAAAAAGACAACTAGTAAGCTTACCTGGAGTTCTGTGTCTAGTATGGCTGAAATATCGCTACCTACATCTTCCCAAAATTTCTGGATCACAAAGCACTCCAGGAACATATGGATATCGTCTGCTTTCTCGTAGCTACAGTTTATGCATCTTGACGTCCTCCCTTCCCCAACTTCGAAAATCTATATGGCGTCCAATACACTCTATGAAGACAAAAGATGTGGTTCCTTCTTAAATTGGCGGGATATACTGTAGAATATAAAAAAGTTAAGATACTTGCCACAGGTCTTCCAGCTGTATCCCCAGCAAGCTCTTCCCCCACAGGTCAGTCCGAAGTTTAAAGGCACCCTCTGATAATTCTACAAGTGACCAATAGCACCTCACCACTTCCTTCTTCTTCTGTGCTTCTCTCATTAGATCACCTTCCAAGTCATTAGGCAAACCTATCTCCTCCTCGGAAGACTGAAACCAGCTCCTTGTTTGAAAGTATTTACATTTAGAGACTTCATTCATGGACGCTGCGGCCAACTTATCCCAGCATATCAAATCTCCATCTTCCGCCACATCACCCCATCTTAGCATCCCTTCCTCCCAGAGCGGACTAGCCAGCAAATCCCTTGTCCATTCAGGTGATCCTGGGGAATTCCATATTGGTGCCCACTTACTAAAATACGCGAGTTTTACCTCCTTTCAAATCTTGGACCAGAGTTTCGCCATTCCCTGTAAAGTTTTAAGGCGCACTCTCTTAAAGTATTTGGGGTCGCCGAACTTATACATAAAACCCATGCATCTCTCCTTCAATATCTGACAGCATGCACCTAAATATTTTACCAATATCTGAGTTCTCTGGTTGGGTTAATAACATCTTTCCATTACTTAAGAGAAAGGCACACGCATAGTAGGTCAGATCTGGCAAACAGAAGCCCCCCTTTTAGGTCTCAACCTACGCATCGCACAGGCGTTGCATAGGACAGAGACCTGTGGCCATCCCCGCAGCTTTGGAGGCAAAGACGTGCACGCGTTGCATTGTTTCCAATGCAACACGTGCACATCTTGGCGATTTCCTTTTTGGAGCGCACAGCGCCATATGGTCGCACGCTCCCGAAAGGGAATCACCCATGCCCCCTCCCCCTGCTGCCACTTGCACAGCCAATGCTTGTTTAGGACTTGTGCCCTGCTTGTAGCTGGTTGCTTTTGAAAGAACAATGGTTCAAGGTAGGCCTTAAGAGGTCCTTAGTGGGGAGTACTACTCCCCACTAAGGACCTCTTAAGGCCTACCTTGAACCATTGTTCTTTCAAAAGCATCTCGTTACCCCAGGTTCTACTGTATGGGGTCCCCTTGTTTTTAACAAACACTGCTTGTAGCTGGTGCGCCTCCTGCTGGAAAAGGCAGGGAGAGGCACAAGAGTGCTGCAGGTACCTGCCCTTGACAGTACTTCGACTAAGCTCCGCAGTGGTGTGGGAAACGAACGGCTTAGACTATCGACAACAACTGACACCCAATCTCTAGAGTGGAAGGAAGCCCTGAAGTCAGAAGCTGCAAGGCTGTGAGGCGGTGCTCCTAGACCAACGTGAGCTGAGCGGTGAGCATGGCTGCCGAGGTACTGACCGAGCAGGCAGACCTGCTGTTTTACCGCTC
Source organism: Lissotriton vulgaris (assembly GCF_964263255.1). Lineage (NCBI taxonomy): Eukaryota > Metazoa > Chordata > Amphibia > Caudata > Salamandridae > Lissotriton > Lissotriton vulgaris. The sequence goes on from NC_141691.1 coordinate 1,290,018,192, forward strand.
TTACCGCTCTTACCTCTGTTTACTAGTTAAGAGTGCGGGCCGCGGCATTGGCATCAGTATCAGCTCTGAGACCGGGATGGAGCTGGTGCGGTAAGCCGTGGAGCATGCTCAGCGTCCGAGGCAGCCGAGGATTACAGAAGGCTGTTTGCCGGGTCCCTAGACCTACCAGGTCGTTAAGAAAGTTACAGCGAGGAGGTTGCCCCAAGCCACAGCTGCATTCAGAGCCACATTTGGAGGGATAGAGACGCTGCTGGCAGCTGCAGCGTCAAGGAGGCTGCTAGACACGCACACCGGAGAGGCAAGTGAGCAATTTTACGGGGGTGGGGGGTGAAGTTAATGCCGTGGTAACCTAGTCTGCACGGAGGCGGCCGGCGTTAGTCTTGTGTGGCTTGTGCAACAGAGGATTGCCCACCCTCCCTTAAGCCCCTGAGCTACTGAGACTGCGCTGAGTTTGTTCTTTGTTCCGTTTCCCTCTGCTATATCTATCCCACACCAACCAACTTTTCTCTCTCCTGGAGGGGCCCTATAGAGGATACAGCTGGAAAAGTAAACCCAGCAATAATACAGCTGTTAAAACAGCAAAGGGGCGTGCAAAGAGGGTAATAAGGAACTTGAGAGGAACTAAAAAAACAAGCATTTCCAATGCAATAGGTCTCGCTTTCACGCAAGTTTGAGCTATGGTCATTGCAAATAACCATGCCTTTTATTTTTGTTTTTGTTTTAAGAACCTAAATAGAAGGCATTGTCATTTACAATGCCAATAGCTTAAACTTGCGTAAATGCGAGACCTATTGCATTGCAAATGCTTGTTCCTTCTTTCTGCACAGTTTTTTTCACGTGATCTGCGGGCCCTTTGGGTTCCATATAAAACTGTTAATTTTACCCTGCAGTTTTTTCAGCCACTCTGCCTTAAATAACAAGCATTTGCAATGCAATAGGTCTCGCATTAGGAAAGTTTGAGCTATTGGTCTTGTAAATGACAATTCTTTTATTTATGTGTTGGTTTTGAAAATAGCAAAATTAATAACTTCGTTATTTACAATGCCAATAGTTATAACTTTCGCAAATGTGACGCCTATAACCTGGGGTTGCGCTGAGTGATGCTGTGGTGGTGCTGCTGAGTGATGCTGTGGTGGTGCTGCTGAGTGATGCTGTGGTGGTGCTGCTGAGTGATGCTGTGGTGGTGCTGCTGAGTGATGCTGTGGTGATGCCGAGGTGATGCCGAGGTGGTGCCGAGGTGGTGCTGAGTGATAATGTGGTGGTGCTGTGGTGCTGTTGTGGTAGTGCTGTGGTGGTGCTGAGTGGTGCTGTGGTGGTGCTGAAAAAATGCGTCCAACACCCGAGCTTAATGTCGTGTCTGTCGTCTTTAGTTATTTCAAAAATATTCGCTATTAAAATGGGATCATAGGCGGTGCAGTTCCAATGTTTATAAACATAAAACAATATCCTGTGTTGGACAACTGTAGGGTTTGCAGCGTCGTGCCAGAAGACAGAAATAATTACCCACAGTCCAAGTATAACAGATAAACAGTTGGCAAAGGTCCATCAGAGCTCACATAACTGTAGAATGACTCGAAGCTCCCAGGGCTGCCAAGGAATGAGTTGTTAGGACCAGCAAGTGAGAAAGGGTTTCGCAGGCTTTACTACACGGGGAGGCTGCACCACACCAGCATGAAATGAACAGGGAAAACATTTTCCAGAACAGCAAAAAACAAGTGTTGGACACATTTTAGCTCGGTGGAAAAACTGAACTTACATATGATACTGTATGCAGTGTTAGATAATAGGAGCGAGCGTTTGTGCCACACAACATTTTAACTATATAGTAAAAAATAAGTCTAAAAGTGTATAACAATTCCAAATCGGAAACAACCTGGTCAAACTCGCTTCCTACATATGTACAGGTCGGTCCGTATTTAGCTTACATGGAGTACAGCCAACAGACACCAACCACGTGTGGCAGAGAATGAAGGCGAGAATGTGGTAGCATAACATGCTCTTGGCATTGCTGTGGGGAGGGGGAGGGGAAATGCGAGAAACGGCCGCCAAGATAGAATGTGGCATAACGGCTAGAGCGGTCGCTTTTGAAGCTGGGGAACAGAGTTTGAGTCTCAGCGGGAGGGTCAAGATTCTGTGAACCTGGGCAAATCACTTAATCTCTCCATGCATAAAAATGAATCTGTGTGTGTGTGTGTGTGTGTGCATTGCAACTGGCTCATCATGTAAAGCGCTCCGATACCATCAAGCCGAGTTTGCGTTATATTAAAGTGAAGAAAAAACACAGGAGACTGAGTTCAAACACATATTTACAACAAGGGGTGGTGAGGGACAGAGTCTCTGAATTAAGCAGAAAGCTCTCACCCAGTCAAGAGATCAGGGCTAGATCCAACACCGTTTTTTAGCTCACTGCACCATCCCAGTTTCAGAACCTGGCTGTATGCAAATTAGTCTGTTCCTGTCCCAGTGCATGATGGGAACAAGGCAAACCAAACTACAAAAGCCAATTCTTACACTGGGAACAAAAATATTTACAACAAGGGGGTGGTGAGGGACAGAGTCTCTGAATTAAGCAGAAAGCTCTCACCCAGTCAAGAGATCAGGGCTAGATCCAGAATTGGCTTGGTAGTTTAGTCTGCCCTGTTCCCATGATGCACTGGGCCAGGGACAGACTGATTTGCATATAGCATATAGCCAGGTTCTGAGCTGGGATGGGGCAGTGAGATAAATAACGGTGATGGATCAAGCCCTGATCTTTGGACTGGGTAAGAGTGGTTTGCTCAATTCAGACACTCTGTTCATCACCACCCCCTTTTGTAAATCGATTTTGGCCACTATAGGTGTGGCAGGGTATACTCAGACATGAGTCCCTTTCTCACTGCTCCATCTGGATTCAAGCAAGCCGGGCCGAAGAGGCTGAAATGCCAGAAACCGGTCCCCGGTAGCTTGTCTCCTTTCTGGTAAAGAATTGGCTTGGTAGTTTAGTCTGCCCTGTTCCCATGATGCACTGGGCCAGGGACAGACTGATTTGCATATAGCCAGGTTCTGAGCTGGGATGGGGCAGTGAGATAAATAACGGTGATGGATCAAGCCCTGATCTTTGGACTGGGTAAGAGTGGTCTGCTCAATTCAGACACTCTGTTCATCACCACCCCCTTTTGTAAATCGATTTTGGCCACTATAGGTGTGGCAGGGTATACTCAGACATGAGTCCCTTTCTCACTGCTCCATCAGGATTCAAGCAAGCCGGGCCGAAGAGGCTGAAATGCCAGAAACCGGTCCCCGGTAGCTTGTCTCCTTTCTGGTAAAGAATTGGCTTGGTAGTTTAGTCTGCCCTGTTCCCATGATGCACTGGGCCAGGGACAGACTGATTTGCATATAGCCAGGTTCTGAGCTGGGATGGGGCAGTGAGATAAATAACGGTGATGGATCAAGCCCTGATCTTTGGACTGGGTAAGAGTGGTCTGCTCAATTCAGACACTCTGTTCATCACCACCCCCTTTTGTAAATTGAGTTCAAACACATGCACTTGTAGAGGGAGCAGAGCAGGAGGGGTTGGGGAGCAGAGCCTTTGAAGAGCGGAGAAGCAGATTGCCTTCAAGGCAAGTGTGAAGCAGTAGGCGGGGAAGCACAGGAGCAAATGGTAAGGTCAGGTCTGATGAGGCTTTGATGTGGGGAAATGCGCGTGCTTGTGGTCACGTGATTCACGTGAACTGTTAGAAATCCGCCTGGTATGGTACTTTTCTGGTTTCACAGCAATAGGTCTCTCTGCGAGACCTAAAAATGGGATCATTTGGAAAAGGAATGTAAACTTCAGAAGGATTATCATCTTCACCAGGTTGATTCTTCCTGTGATCCCCAAAGGAAGATGAGACCAGCTTAGCATAAGCTTTCTGACTTCTTTCATTACATTAAAAATATTTGTTTCCGGAAGGTCCCCAATATTCTGAGTGATCTTTATACCCAAGTATCTCATCTCCTTTTTGCTGATGTTAAGAGTTGACTCCAGGTTCTAAGCCATGACCTCTGTTTTTGCCCTATTCACTGAATACCTTGCTATCCAGTCAGTTTGTGAGGTTGTCGTTTAGTAAAGGGATCGTGATCTCCAGATCTGATGTATATACCAATAAATAGTCAGCAAATCAAGATACCTTACTTTACCACTCTTTATATCCAAAAGGGACTATGCGACTCTCCTTCCTAATCTTAGTTGCCAATAGTTCATTCAATCTACAGATTAAAAAGGAGAGGGGATAGTGGGCAGCCCTATCTTGTCCCTCTTATGTAATAGGCATGGAGAGGTTACCATTTATCAGAACTCTGGCCTGCAGTTTACTATATGTCTTAGCCAGAGTTCTACAAAAAAATTCCACCCAGATTTTAAGGCTTTAACATCAGCTGTAGATATGCCCAGTCGAAAGGTTTAGTAGCTTCCAGTGTAATAACTGCTAGAGGGGAGTTTGTTAGGTGGAAGCTAGATCAGCTGCCACTAGTAGGATAAAAGTCAGTTCCTGAATCCCTCCGCCCCTAACAAACCCTTTGTGATCTAAATGGAGGAGGCCCCCTACCACCCCATTAAGTCTCTCTGCTAAAATCTTTGCAAAAATCTAATAATCACAATTTATTAAAAAGCTAGGCCTATAAGAATCACATATATTTAAGGCTTTCCCTGGCTTCGGGATTAGTGTGACAGAGGGCTTGTCCCATGAGGCTGGCATGTCTTCTCCCTTTTTCAAAAAAATCAGCCAACAACTTTGTCAAGTGTGGCAATAGGACCCCTTCTAACATTTTATGTAATTCTAATGGCAACCCATCCAGTCCTGCGGCCCTACTAGATTTCTCTGCCCTTATTGCTCTTTTGCCACTATCCTGCTGTTTTATCACTGAACTGCTTGTTTCAGAGATACCTTGGGGGGCATCCAGACCCAGCCATGCCTTAACATCTCCCTCCGTGACTACCAGGTCCTCTTTGTATAATGCCCCAAAATAATTTTGGAAGTTTTCTTCAATTTCGTTACTTTCAATGAGAGACCTGCCTGTTGTTACGCACCTAACGTCTTTGTAATATTCTCTTCTTCGTGTTTCTCCTGTGTTTCTTCTATTTCTATTCTATCTATCTCTTCTGATTTTCTCTTGATTCATTCTTCTCTTCTCTTTGACTGCGCTAGCCTGCTCTGCTGTGGGTCCGTTATTCATGGATTCTAGACTTTAATAAAAGTCTCATCTTTACTTGAAGAAATCCTGTCTCCGATCATTCATTCCTTGGTACATATATTTCCTCGGTACAGTCTTTGACAAAAGATCTTACTTGATCTTCCTTTGCCTTCCACGCTAATAGCTTCCCACACCCCTCACCATATTCAAAGTGAGCGATTTTACTCGCCTTCCATCGCTTCCTTAGTCTTTCTTCTACTAAGCTAGACAAAGCCTCTTTTTCCACTTGTAAGGAGTTTTGCCCCTCCTTTCTCACGTTCCGTCGTCACCTCTAAAAGCTCCTGCCCTTGCTGTTGAATGCAGCTTTCTAGCAGACTGTCTTTTGCAATAAATGATTTCCTTATCTGGAGACTAGTTACTCTTCCCCTCAAAAAAGCTTTGTATGTGTCACATACTACGCCTGCTGGTGCACTATACATATTTACAGCAAACAATTCCTCTGATTCCACTTTGAATATTTCTATCACCGACTCGTCTAGCAACAGGGCTTGATCCATGGTCCACCATCTCAAAACTGGCCCAGCTGACACTGATAGGACCAAAGACACTGCCGAGTGGTCAGAGAAATGGGACCTCACATATGTAGCTTTTTCTACACACTCTCTTAGCCCTGGTCAACTAAGAAAAAAATAATTTCTTGACTGAATTCTGTATTTTCTGTTATTATATGTAAAGCCCTTCCTGACTCCATCCTCTCTCTCCAGATGTTGCACAGTTCCATGTGTACCATGGTGGTTTAAATTAAGGATCGCATCTTACTATTTATGGCGGACCAGCTATTGACAGAACGATCAATCGAGTCCTCTAGAAAAGGATTTAAGTCACCAGCCAGAATGACTGAATCAGTGAAATTCAATAATTCCATGAGCAGTCCCTCCAGTGGCCTTGTATCATCCATATTGGGTCCATACTATCCTACCACTGTGTACCTTTTTGATTATATATTTGAATCTTTACGATGACCCATCGTCCTACTCTTATCTACTGTGCTGTGCTCTACCAAAATATGTGGACTGTTCTTTATCAAAATTGCAACTTACCTTATCGTCAACTGCTCAGTAGTACACACCACCTTCTGTACCCAACCCCTAGCTTTAAAGACCTCTTTTATTTCCTCCTCTGTTAAGTGTGTTTCTTGTAAAATAATAATCTGTGCTGGGACATCTTTCAAATACTGCAACATTTTCTCCCTCCTTCCTTTTACCTTGAAGCCATTCTCATTCCATGACAATAGTTTCACTCTAACTCCCTCGTCTCCTACTATTTCTCTTATTCAAACACTCGCCCAAAATGGAGGGCGCCTAGCACTTTTTCTAGTAAATGAGGACAAGATTTTTTTCTTTTTTCTCTTTGTATGCTCCCACCCAGTGACCCCAACCCCTAAAACTACCCCCCCCCCTTACCCTGGAGAACCTTCCTGTCTTCTTTCCTATGTCGTGTCTGCCTATAGACAGATTTGGAGGACATATAACTCGGTCTTACAGCTTACCCCCTAAAGGTGAAACAATGTGCCTATACAAACAAAAATGAACCTACACACCCAAGGAAGAGAAAATACTTTCTACAGAATGTTATGGGGATGGGTACCCAGTACCATTAGTGGTCACCTAGTACACTCCCCTAACCCATTTTACGGAGCATCCGCTCCAGAGATAGATTTCATAAATGCTTCCACCTCCTCAACTCTCCTAAAATTCAGCATTTTGTTTTTATACATTACTCACAGAGAGGCTGGGATCTTTAATTGCGCAGTAGCACCAAGCTGTCTCAGAGGTTCCAACATTTTCCCTAATTCCCATTGCCTGTTTGGGGTAATCTGGGAGACAGCCGACCTTATCTCAAAGTTTACTCCCTCAGCATTAAGGGATTTTAATGTTAATGCCTTAGCAAGGATTTCTTCTTTTAATTTGTGTCGAAGTTCATAAAAATCTTTCTGGGCTTTGCACGATTAGGGTTCATCCTACAAGGATCTCTGTGTATCCTCTGGATGTCATCAATAATATCCTGCTCAGAGCAGTCCACGTGTGTTTCGACTTTAATCAATCTTGCTAGAAATGTTTTCAAATTATCTCCTTAGGCCTCTTCTGGAATTTTTCAGAAGCCGCAGATTATTACTTGTTTGGTTGTTTCCAACTTCTCTTTCATGCCTACCCCACATTATTTAAGCAATCTAATGCTCTCCCTATTTACTCCAGCTTGCAAGGTTAAGTCCTTAACTGTGGTTTCCAGCATTTGAGTACTATCAGTGAGGTCATCAAGCTTTTTCTCAAGATTGTTGCATGTCATTCTTATATCTTTTTGGTTAGCTTCTGACGTTTCAAATCTGCTTCTAATCTCCACAGTTAAAAGCTTGATCACTTTTGAGACTGGATGTTGTGATGTATTGTATTGTATTGTATTGTAATTGCATTTATATAGCGCTTACCACCCCTGGCGAGGCGTCAAAGCGTTTTTTCGGCGAGTAACACGCTACTCCGGGACCCATAGAGGATTAGTGTTGAATTAGTATAGTGAAACATGCAAGTACATTTTAAGTGGTGGATAGGTTAGTCAGTTAATTGGATTTGGAATGATAGAGGAGGACAAAGGTTTGTATTTATATAGCGCTTGTTGACGCACGCTATTCGGGAAGCCTACAAAGGATTAGTGGTGAATTAATATGGTGAAATTTGAAGTAATTTCAGTGGTGGATATTAGTCAGTTACTTGGAGTGAGAAGGATAGCGGAGCGATAGAAGGGGAAGAAAGATTTGCATTCATATAGCACTTGTTACCCCTGATGGGTGTTGAAGCGCATTTCTCTGGCGAGTAGCATGTCACTTCGGAACCCATAAAGGATTACTGTTGAAAATTAGTATAGTATAAAATATGAAGTAATTTGAGTAGTGGATATGTTATTCAGTTATTTGGGTAGTATATTAGTATAGTTTAATATGGAATTTGAGAAGTGAACATGTTAGTCTGTTAATTTTTAAATTGAAAAGGATAGTGGAGGGATAAGAGTGAAGGTGAAGTAGGAGGAGGCTTTTGGATGAGTAAAAAGGAGTTTTGGAGGGGAGAACTCAGAGGGAAGAGTTTGTAAAGGTTTGTTTTAGGGGATCGGTATAGTAAAAGGTGTTGGATGATGCAAGGAGGGGTAGAGTAGGAGAGAGTCTAGAACAGGTTATTTTGGCAATCATAGTAGCGGTATGGGGTTTGGGATAAATGAGAGTGGATGTAAAGGATACATTGTTAAATGTATAGAATGAGAGATAGGGTAGGGCATTGGAAGGAGTAGTAGAAGAAGTGTGAGATGAGTCAGAAGGTTGGGCTAGAAGATATATTAAGCGAAGTATAGGCTGAGAAATAGGGTAGTGCATTGGAAATGCTAAATTAAAAGAAATTGATAAATATATAGATCCATAATTACATTGAAAGTATATAGATACATAAAGGAGGTAAATGTATGTAGATTAAAGATATTGATAGAGGCACAGGATGAGAAATAGGGTAGTGCATTGGATATGCTTTTTCAGGAGAAAAGTAACAGACCGACACAGATCCAAGTACATTGAAGATACATTGATGCACAATGAAAGTATGTACATGTAGACCAAAGATGATTTTTTTTTTCTTCCAACAACATACTTATTTTACATGTTTATACAAAGTAATACACAAAGATAGGTACATATCTATAGTGAAAAAAAAATGCTTGAATACAGAGGGATATGCTGTAAATTTCTGTTTGAGTATGGTGCTTATGTGGGGAAGAGCCAAATCTTGAGTAGTTTTCTGAAGATAAGGTGTTGGGGGGGATAAAGAGTTCCATAGTTTAGCGGCATGAACAGAGAAGGATGTGCCACCCATGTTTTTTTTCTTGTATGGTGGGATTTTGAGGCGAGATGCACCTTTAGAGCGGAGGTTCCTTTGTTGAATGTGTTTGGTGATTTTATTCCTGATGAAGAGTGGTCCCATTCCATGTATTGCTTTGTGGGTGATGCAAAGCAGCTTGAACGTGGATCTTCTGGCAACCGGTAACCAATGCAGGGCTTTCAAGGCAGTGGAGATGTGGTCTTGCAGCAGAGTTCTGAATCCGTTAAAGGTGATCCATGGTAGAGGCTATTGGCTTAATCGAGTTTGGACAGAACAAGGGAGATGGTAGCTTGGACCTTGTGTGGAAATCCCAAATGAGGGAAAATTCGTCTCAGCGTTTTTATAGTAGCAAAGCTTGATCTTGCTAGTTTACCCACTTGGGCATTCATCAACAGCTTGGAGTCCATGGTCATTCTTAAGTTTCTTACTTCCTTCGATACTTTAGGCAGTGATCCCAGTTCATCAGGCCATGCTTTAAGCGGGTTGTAATGTTTCCAATCGCCACACATGAGTATTTCAGTTTTTGAAGCATTCAATTTGAGATGGCTCTAGGATCCACCTATCCACGGCTCTGAGACAGCTGAAAATTGGTGATTTCCCAATGTCTTTGGGGCATTCCAGTTGAAGGAGTATTTGCGTGTCATCTGCATAGTTGTAGCACGTAAGGTGAAATTTATTGATCACTACTGGTAATGACTTCATGCCGATGTTGAAAAGCATGGCCAAGATGATAGAACTTTGAGGGACCCCTGCTTTTGTGGAGAACGGTTTGGACGAGAAAGGTGGGGTATGGATGACATTAATTCTGTTTTGAAGGTAGGATGCGATCCAGTCTAGAGCAGTTCCCTCTATGCCGGCTTCATAGAGTCTTTGTTTCAGAGTGTCAAGGTCAACCATGTCAAAGGCAGCTGAGAGGTCCAAGAGGAGTAGCGCAGCAACCGCGTTACGGTCAGCTGTATTCTTTAGGTCATCCCAGATGGCAAGGAGGGCAGATTCAGTACCTCTTCCCGGGCGGAATGCTGTTTGGAAGTCTGAAAGTATCTCATTCTCTTCAATGAATTGTGACATCTGGCCGAACGCTGCCCTTTCTATCAGTTTGCCCAGGAACGGTCCATTTGTAATGGGTCTGTAGTTGTCAGGGTTCAGCGGGTCCAAGTTTGTTTCCTTCAGTAAAGGGCGTATGTGACTCTTTGAGTTTTCCTGGAAATATTCCAGTAGTTAAGGAATCGTTGATGATTCTTCTTAGAGTGGCAGCAGAGGCTGTTAAAAGAATTGTCTTGAAAGTTTGTGGTGGACAGGGGTCAGAAGGGCTGCTGGCAGTCCGGCTTGCTTTGAACAGGTCCATAAATTCATTGTGTGAGATATGTTGGAAGGAACGGAGAGGCTTGATTAGAGCATTCTTGGATTGTTGTTTTGTACAAGGGTTAGTGCTGGTGCTTTGTTTCTGTTTTAAGTACGATTCCAACTTGTCTGCTTTGCCTTGTAATGATTTGCCACTTTGTCTGTGAAATCTTGAGTAACAGGATGAGTTCCTTCTAGGCAATTTGGTTTGCGAAATTAATTGAGTATTTTATAAAATTCTTTATTTGCACATTTAGAGTTTTAAATTCTGTCTGAAGAGTACTTTTTTTTTAGCTTTTTTGATAGCAGACTTCTATAATCTGTTAATTTACTGTAGGTGAAGTTTGTCTAGTTTGGTGTTTGTTTTGAGCCAGGTACGCTGCAGCTTTCTAATTTGTTGTTTTATGTCTTTTATTTCTCTGTTTCTCCAAGGCGCTTTTTTTCTTTTGTTCTGTTGTGTATTTTTGAGTGCGATCAGGATGTCAAAAGCTTCCTGTAGCCACTCATATAGATTTTGAACAGAAATTATGGTTTCCAGATTTGTACTGGATGCTAGTTGTGTTTCCAAGTGTTCCAAATTGAGTTTGTTCCACGGCCGATAGGTGGATGGATGTAAGGTAGTTTTAGGTGAGTCGCTTAGCATTGTTTTATGTTGGAAGGCAAGCAAGTGGTGGTCTGACCATGTGACTGGAGTTATAGTTTGATAGGTAACTAGTTCAGTATTAGCAAAAAATTACATCTAGGATATGTCCAGCGGTGTGTGTCGGATTGTGGACAATCTGATGCAGGTTCAATGCGTCTAGGCCGGTGATTATAGTTTTTGGATGGGTCATATTGGGTTTATCAAACCAAATGTTCACCCAGAACGCATAGGTTGGAGTGTATTGTTATCAGGTATGAAACTGTGTCTAGAAGTGCATCTGGGAATGTTGCCTTGCTAGGTGGAGGTCTGTAAAGGAGCAGGAAGTTACAGGAGGGATTATTATACAAAAGAGTATGCACTATTCTTTAACAAAGTCGATCTATTCTAATTTAGGATTTGCAGAATTGAAATCTTTCCAAAGAAATGTAAAAGTAAACACTCGTTGGATAGAAAATCTTCATTGTGTTTTCTTTCGATGTGGGTAGTCTTTTGGTCCCCACTATTAGAGCTGATGCGCGTTTTGATGTGAAACCAAATGGGGTCAACCACCTTCTTTAGGGCACAGATAAAAATAAAATTACACAAAAGAGAACGTGAAGGTAGCCTTGAAGGGATACCACCTGTAGATAATATGGACATATAAAGCTCAATTAACAATAACATAAAATGAATATTGAATAGAACTGGTGTACTCTGAAACCCAAAAACAATTTATTAAGACCCATAGGGCTCCAACACCAAATGTAACCAACATACAAATATGAGTAGGACTGTGACACATACTGACAAAACTCACCCAAGCATGTGTATAGGCTTGAGAAGGAAACCAAGAAATAAATGTGAATATGGATAGATAGCCCAGTAAAAAGCCAAAAATACATTTATCATATGCATGGAAGTACTCTTACAAAAACGTACATCTTATTTTAAAATATGTACACAGCTATTAAGGCAGGTGGACAAAACAGTTACTTAATCAAGAGTGTGCAGCTAGGATGAAAAGACCAATTAGCAGCCACCAGGAAACAGGAATCAAAGCACTAGACGGCTGATGTTGTAATGATTACATACCTAGCATTGATAAATTAAAGCCCAAAAATGACTTAAATGTAGATGGCTGGCATACAAAGAAATGGAGATGGATCAAGGAAATTTCTCCCGAGCAGTAAGTGTAATAACCAAACAATGGCCCAGCTGTACAATGTACAGCATCGTCCTCAAGAGAATGCTGCAGGTGAAGAATAAAACACAATTCTATAGGGCAGGTATAGGATAACTTCTCATTTATCTGCATGATGTGGAAGAATAAAATACAAGAGTGTACATACACTGTAAGGAGAATTTGGTCTCCTGTAAAAGCATACAAAGGACTGAACAAAGTATATAACACTTTAAAGGCATACAAACCACATGGTAAGCAGCCGCGGTGTAGGAGCTCTCCCTTGGAGCTCCGGGTTTGGGATCAACTATCGGTTAATATCCCTGTTTATACCCGATCACCCGCCCCAAATAGTCATCGCATCTAGCAACGGTCCTTCCTACCGTTCCCTGATCGCGTCAATGAATAATCCCGACCTCCTTCTCGCCTCACTCATCGATGCCCATCGCCAGGATTGTACCCAGCAGCTCGGAGTTCGCATCGACTCTGCCTCCAACTTGGACCTTGAGACCTGTGTCGGTCTGGTGAGTCGGAGGTGATTCCCCTGGGTCTGTACCTCTCTCTCTCTGCCACCTTGAGCTGCTGACCTTCCACCCTGTGCCACCAGATTTAGCGCAATGTCTAGCACCCCAGGCTCCGATTCATTTTCACCTACCAAATTGTGCACACCCTCCTCTGTGGTGTTACATTCTTCAACTGTCAGAACTTGGAATCTGCTTGTGCTAACCAGATCAGAGACCTACACATTCATCATATCGCTACCCGATTTATGGCTACAGCCATCTTCCACCTTTTGTTAAAATAATCCTTAAACTCCCCCCTGTTTCTGTCCTTCTCCCATTTTTATACCAAAGTTTTAGGCATTACCTTGAACGTTCTATGCGAGGGGGTGATCTTCAACTTCTGCATCTTGAAACCCTGCATCTTTCCTTGTCCTCTTACACCTCCTCTCACCTCTTTGATATTTGTTCTTTTGGTGCGGCATTTGTAGGCTTCACTGTATTAATTTTTGCAGATTCTGGGGTCAAAAAAGCCTTTACTTGCCCCTCTGCTCTCGTACTTCTCAGTGCATATCTGTTAAGTATTTCAGGTCTTCCTAGTTTTGTCTCCACAAGAAGCTCTGACTACGCCTGTCTTCCCCTCCTCCTGGCTAGCGGCTTTAATGATGGGAGCCCCCCTTCGACCGTACCCGTGTAAGACGTGTCCTGCTTCTTCTCCCTTTAGCCTTTTTTCATCCCTGCATCGCTGCAGCAGCCCTCTGGTCCTCACCTGTCTCTGCATTGCTGGGCTCCTACTGGCTGGTTGAGCAGTCGCTGATGCTCCCTCCCAGGAAGGGAATCTGTTCTGCGCCTCCATGACCTCTATGAAGGCAGCGTGCAGCTTCAACCCAGCGCTACTCGGTGCCTGGAGAGCCCGTGCACTCCTCCTTGCAGTTCTCCCGTTGGGGCCCCGCCGTAGCCTTACTTGGGTGTGCTATCAGTTAGGCTAAATCACAGTTTACAATTACGGCTAACTAACACCCCTACACATAATGATTACCCCTAGCCGTGGATCCCGTGACTTGCCTCTAGCCAGCCGCCTTGTTCTCCTCCTGGACTTCCTGTATTCAGATGTTCAAAGATTGAACAAATAGTTTCCCCATGTCCGCAGAAGGCATTTGCACTAACCTAAAGAGTGTTTCTGATCATATATAAGTTTATTTTAAAAAATAGCTTCCTTTTACAATGTCAGAGCGATCTATTCTATACAGGTTTTTAGCAGTGCTATTTATTATCCACCTAATTCTGTTTTGGCTTTACCCGTTTAGCTTTCATTCTGCTGACCCATACACAAACTGTTTGCTGTAACCTTTTCCTTTACATCCATGTTTTGAGAACTTGTGTACTTCACAAGATCCATTTTGGGGCATTCAACAATCTGAAAAAAGACATGACTACAAACGCTCCATGAACACTCGGGGTAGGTTTTGCTACTCATATGGAGATCATGTCACATATCAAGGGGGTTTCTGCTCCTAACTAGTGAGATGGCATGCATAATTCTTAGGAATATGCATAGTACTCTTTATTTTATAATCATTTTACAGAAAGTTTTAAGAACAATATACATATAGCAGTGAGATTGTCCAATGGACCCAATTAAATAACTCTAGTGCCATCCATAAATGTGAACATTGCAAGATGTCTTCTGAGATTTTAGATAAAATAATTGCCCCAGAGCTGCCAGCAACCAATATGCTTATTAAAAAGCACAAGAAGCTAGACTCCCCCCCTGCTTTAATTGGTTGTACGCACAAATAGCCCAGGAGAGATAATCACTAGAATTTTATCACGCTTTTACCATGATATCCCAGTAAAATGCCATCAGAGGTAAGAATCGAGATACATGTATAGTTGCCCTGAGGAGTCCTTATAAATAAGGACAGACCGAAACATGCCAATACTTAAGAGGCACCTAACACTTGAAGGAGAAAAAAGCTTTAATAAGGATCTCTCTTCCTATGCCAGTGACACCCAATTGATAGTCACAGCCTTAAACAATGATCCGCCTGGATCTCAAAAATATCAAGATTGTATGAAAGCTGTCAACCTGTGGAGAAGCAGGCACTGTTTGAAACTCAACTCTGGAAAAACAGAGGTGATTTTATTTGGGAACCTCTCTCCTTCCCGATACCCAATCTGGTGGCCGGATTTGCTGGGCCCACCCCCAATTCCTGTCTTCAAAGCCAAAAACTTGGGGCTTATCATCGATGACAAACTCACTCTCTGAACCCAAATTTCATCAGTGGTATCATCATCCTATCATACCCTCAGAATGATTAAAAAAATATTATCTTAAATCCATAACAGTTCCAGGAAAAACATGATTACTGCCTTACTCCTTTCAAAACTGAACTATTTTATCAGTTTTTATATGAATCTGAAAGAAAAGCAACTGCAGTTAGTGCAGAATACCTGCAGCCAGAATGATTCTGAGTCTCCTGAAATTCCATTCCATCTCCCCCGGGCCCTGAAAGCGACATTGGCTTCTGATCTGCAGCTGGGTAAAATTCAAACTCCTCGGCCTTATGCACAAAGGACTTTACCATTCAGAACCAGATTTTCCAAGGCATGACTTCTGATTGTACATCCCGACTATACCTCTACATTCCACAAGCCCCAACACTCTTGTGATCCCCAGAATCAGGAAGGCTTACTAGGTAGGTAAGAGCTTCATATTCTGCACAACAAAACCATGGGTAGCATTCCAGCCCAAATCGGAGCCATTCCATCACTCCTCTTTTATAAAAAAAGGTTAAGACCAGGCTTTTTATTAACTAAATGTGCCATCTTCCGCATGCATTAGGTTCGGTCAGCACCAAGACACCCTTGGATAAACCTTTGCGTTATTAATCTTTTTAACATATTATTAATTTATACCCTTGATTACATGAGACAGCAGAATTACACTTTCTACAGATGAATATGCCTTTGTTCGGCATTTAACATACAGCAAAAACGAATTGTATTGTGCCTGAAGAATAATTATAAGGACTTATGCTATATATTTTTTAATATAGTTTTAAAGATTTGTTTAATGTCTATTTTTTTCAATAATACCAGAACAGTAAAATTAAAAATTAATAACCACACAGTATATGCATGCTGTGAAATGTCGTATGAAGGTATTTTTCAATAAAAATGATGCTGAAATAAACTTTTCTACCTGTGACGTTTGGCGATTTTCTATTTAGATAGTCCGATAATGTATCCCTAGTTGACATGTTGCCAGAATCGCAATTCCTAGAGGGCAGTAGATGGTCGAAGTGTAGCCATTTACAATGAGGGCTGACTACTCCATGGGCTAGTTACAGGATACTGAAAGGGCACACCAGGATGTGGTGTTACTTTTCATAGATTTTGGTGCACACCATAGATGCAAACGTTAGTCTTCCCAACTGGACATAGTTTCTTAACCCAAAAAGTTATTAGCCAAGAAACTGTGACTGAGAGTCTCATTGGAGGAGATCGACTGGGCCTCTCATTACTTTGGGTGTCTGAGCAGTGTGTAATGCCAGATTTTCGACAGGATGAATTGTTGTGTTTTTTTTTTTTTTGGAAGGAAATGGTGTTTCTCTCCCCCCTCACCTGCCCGGCCCCAAATTAAACGAGATTTGAAAGATTAAGGGTGTCTCAAGGTATTTCCCACAAATTGTGCATACCTCCTTATATTTCAGTATATAAACCACACACTTCATATCTAATACTTGAAGATGCTTGATGTGAATAAAAAAAGTAACCATTGCAAAAGAATCCCTTACAAAATGCTGATTATTATCAAAAGTACCTTATTTTGTGTACACAACGTATTTATGCTTTCCCTCTGCCCTCTCGTGTAGGCTAAACCTTCATAGCACATCATTTTAACTTCAGAGACTTTCCAGCTGATTATATGCTAGACCTGAGAGGGCATTAGGGACGGCCATTCAAATACCCATCCTTAGGGAATGCTGTGTTTTCCACCATTTTACTGTTCATCGTCCAAGTTTGGTGTAGGGCGTTTCTCAGATAAGTAATACTTCTACAACTCAAGGAGGGTTAAGATGCCTCAGTCCCTACTGGAGACGGGTAGTAGAGAGAGAGCGTGAGTAAGTACCTGACTAGAGTATGTGATGGGGTGAGTACCTTTGCATTGCACACAAGGTCATTGGTTTCATTGGGAGGTGCACCAAAGGGATGTTTTCTGGACCTGCAACTTAGATTTGTTCAACTGTATGTTATGTCCGTCTAGGATTGAAGTCCATGGACCATGCGTGAGCCTTCTCTTGCACAGGTAATAGCAAACAGTATTTAGATTAACAATAAGTACTGCCATCCAGAGGGGTAGGTTGGTATACTAAATACTACATGTATGTGACCATATGTTGTGTGACAAGCATTTGTATCACTCATTTTCACTTTAGTATTCTGGGCGCCTTTTATGGTTCTGGTATTTGAGTTTACTGAAGTTAAAGCAGGCATTGTATTTGGTTATGCTTCGTAATGTTGTGAGGTGACTCCTATTGAATAGTGGCTGGCACAGGTTAGAATATACAAATGTGCTTTATAATGGATGTATTGAATTATGGTCCACTAGATTTAGTTATTCCTCCCTATAGAGCATTAAGCATATAATATGTCAGTGTGTGCCAAATAATGTTGCCGTTCATTACATTACTTCTGGGCTATTCAATTACCGTGCCTCGGTTTGGGGTGTTTTTTCAACTTGTAACATCTCTGACAACTATGAGGCTTTGATTTAATGAAATATTCCCACTGACAGTTGATTGATCTGTGTGTGGCATATATGTTCTGTTAAGGTAGCAACTGGTAGCCAATTATTTGGATGCTGTGCTCGGGTTTGTGAGCGATGTTGCCGGGTAGTGTTTTTAGTTTTGTTTTTTTGGTGCAAGTTTGAAGTTTGAATTAAGCGTAGTATGGATGTCCTGTTGCGATGTTAACCCTTAGGCAAATTATATTTCTCGGATCTGTGTTATGCTCATTGGCAGGCTGACATTTGAGGCAGAATAAGCTCACATTTTCCAATCCCTCAAGGAGAGAAAATATGATGTGGAGAGTTTGTTTATGGTCCTATACATGTTTGACCTGACTCATAAATTGTTCCTTGCATTTAAGTAAAATGTGTGTGGAATTCGTGATTGTTAGGGAATTTTGGTAATGTAAAGTGAATCTTTCAGCAATCCATATTTCCCTGTCTCCTGAATGTATTCACCAACGTCCGACAAATGGTGTCCCCACATTGGAATCAAATGCACATTTATTCCTGCGAGTGGCTAATGTAACAGGGTTCATTGTTCCAGGGAAATGGTTATATCTCATCTGCACTCGAACCTTTTAAAGTGATAGGTTAGACCAACCCATCTTCCTTCCAAACACCCCTAGGGATAGGGAAAATAAAGGCCATTTCACACTTAAAATTGCGCTTCTTGTCTCTTCTGCTCTAAGAAATCTAGGTCCCCCTTGGGAACTAGGTTATAGGTGGTAAACACTCCAATGTACCCACTGAGGGGGCCTAAAAGCACTCAAGAGTATCGGGATCAAAAGGGAGAAAAAAGTGGGGTGGTGAGCAGAAGAATCTTAGCATCGGTCCCAATGCCCCAGCATCAGACATTTTTTCTGTTCAGGGGGAGGCAGAATGGGGGATACTTAAAGTAAAAAACACAAGAGGGTCCCTGAAGGTACTGAACAGGTATGGAGAAGAAAGCAGGGAAATAAAATCAGCAACAGAACCACTTAATTTGAATATGGAATTATGTCCATAATTCATAAACTGCTACTCATCAGACCAATGGTTTTGAGTGTTTATTATTAAAAAGTGTAAAAATATATTCAATAAATCTTTTTCCTTTTTTTGCATATATATATATATATATATATATATATATATATATATATATATATATATATATATATTCTTCATTATGTAAGTTAAAGAGCACAACCAAAAACACTGACATACAGAATATAAAGTATAGCGTCAAGTACATGAATCAACTAAAGAAATCTCTGTAAACGTAACTCGATACAAAAACAAGTAGACCGGTGAACAATGAATAATCCTAAGAAAAACGAATCATTCACAGAAAGGCAAACAATTCATTATATTTGGAATTACTCAAATGTCCATTGATACCTGTTTTAACAAGAGTGCGCCGATGTGCGTTTCGGAAGTAACTAGGAGATGGAATATCCTTCATCAGGACACTGGTTGTAAGGATAGGTTTACTGGCAGGTGGCAATCTGTGAGAAATACACTCTCTGGAAGTAATATACAAGGTGCTCAATCTCAAAAGTACAACCAAAGGTCTGAGGAACAGAAGACATAATAGAGTATGGACTAAAATGAAAACTAAATGAGGCGCGAGTAGCTGGAGCCAAACGTGACCAAGTGACCTGTATTAATCTATCACCGTTTCGTGTATGAAAAGTGAAAGAGAAAATGGAATGTGCAGGTAATCATGCCATACCATAAAGAATAAATATGTAGAAAAACCATAAGAATGTGCACCATGGTCCAGGAGATATATACCCAATACTACGACACCAAAACAGAATAAAAGAAAAAAGGAAAGAAAAGAGCCCCAAGTGCAGAAAAATACAAAAAAAATCACAAATGTTTAAGAAAGACAATGATCTAAGCTTGTTTCCGGTCCAGGGAAGGCATGGCTTGGCAGTTCGGGCTGGACTGTTCCCATGAGGCACAGGGTCAGACTGATTTGCACATAGCCATGTCTGAACTGGGGTGGCAGAGTGGGCTAAAGAACGGTGATGGATTAAACCCAGATCTTTTGACTGGGTGTGAGTGTTTGATTAGTTCAGATGCTCCGTCCATTACCACCCCCTTTTGTACCGCATGATCTATATATGCCACCTATTCGATGGAAACTAGCTCCAACACGAATCACGATAAAAGTGCGGTGGCAGTTCTAACGGCTGTGATGAGTCCCAAACTGTAGAGAAGTCCTTAGTCTAATGTAAATTATAAGAATAGAGAGAATAACATAAGACTGGTGCGCAAGGGGACACTGACATAAAATAAAATAAAGTAATCTCAAATATAGCTAATTGACCAGCTTAAAAAGAGCAAGATATGAAGGTTGGAAACGAGTAGTACCCATAAATGTCTCTAATGGAAAAGGTGCTTACCTGAAGGGCAAAGAAAGGTAGAATACGATACAGGAGTGTAAAAAGTGGTCCCAAGGAGCATCAAAATAGAGTTGGACTAGGGGGTCTGTAAAGACAGAAAATAAAATTAGACCACAAGACTTAAAAAGGAATGGCTGAATGACAATTGCAAACTACGGGTAAGGTCTTACCCGGGTGTCTTAATGAGACACAGTCACTAGAGGCTATTGTTAGGAAATACAGTGGCTGGAACGGACACACTAGGGGCCAAAAAGGTACTGCCCAAATGAGAAGATTTTCTAAAAGAAATGTAATCACTGGGAATCAGACGAGAATGGAAATTGTCGCAGGATTAATGATGAGTGACTGCAGAGTTTACAAAGTACTTGCTTCTACGTATTTGAAAAAGCCATGAATTATAGATCCAAGGATAAGCCAAACCTCTACTAAGTAGTCCGTAAATAAAATGAATCAAAGACACAGTATAAGTAAGCAAAAACGCGCGAACGAAAAGGGGGGGGGGGGGAGAGAGAGGACTCTCTCCCTGCAAAGCGATAAGAGAATGGAGCGTGAAACCAGATGAAGCGGAAACAATTTAGTTGCCATCTTGGAAGAACGTAGATTGGAAGGCAGCCGCCATATAGGACTGAGCAAACCTTAAAAGGTATACCAATAGTATTATGGTACTCTATTGGAATATGGCAGGACTTCAGTCCAAATTACATAATCAGTTATGGTTAAACTTTTTGAATACATTTGACATACTTTGCCTGCAGGAATTATGGTCCTTGGAAGAAAATCATATCGAAGGCTATAATACTTTGAATATACCGGCTATACCAGCGGCAAGTGGGAGGCCTAAGAGTGGCTTATGTATATATGTGTCAAATGTATTAAACATAACTTAAGTATGGCTGGCCGTCTCAGAACCAAATTACCAAGTACTGGTTATGAAAATAGACAACAGAGAAAGAATCATTTTGGTAAACTTTTATAATAACGCACATAGGGAATATGTAATTGATATGTTAAAACACCTTAGAGATGCAATATCTAATATTGAGAAGGACAATAGGGAAAATGTACTGTTAGTTTGGGGGGGCGATTTTAAAACTGCTTAGTTTCCACACAGTGATGATGTATTTTATGGCCTAGTAGATTAAATAAATTGTAACCTCCCCCATTTTATTCATAGCTTACAGGGTGATGCCTTAAATGAGATTTTATTCTTCTTAGATATGGGATTTGCAAATGTATTGACTTCCCCACCTACCCCATTCATGCAGATGTTTCATGGAAGAGGGTCGAACACAATTATAGGTTTTATAATCACCCTGAATAGGTCTGCCTCTAGGGTTCTAAGTTTTAAAACTCATGGAAATGTTTTAAGTGATCACTTCCCCCAAAGCCTGGAGATATCAGTTGCGTCAAAAATAAAGTCGGTACTTTACGAAAGGATTCAGCAATTACAAGGATTACAAATAAACAAAATAAATGGATATTCATTAAAATTGGCCCAGGTTGATCCATCGGTAGTCACTAAACTAGTGGCGGAAACTAGCATGGAAGATATCTTGAAGTGTCTCGATGAGAACACACCACACGAAGACATACTAGGGTCCTAAATTTCCATAACAGACACTATAAAGAATGCATTAAAAAGGGAAGTAAATAAACGGAAGGGAAAGAAAGCGGGCTGGTTTGACAGCAACTGCACAAAAGCATATAACATCTTAAAGCAGGCCTTATACAAAAAGGAACGGGATAAAGCAGAAATAACGCGATGTAGGCATGCATATAATTTAGTTTTAAAAACCAGAAAGAGGGACTTAAAAATGAAAGTTTGGGATGATTTACACAAAGCAAGCATAAAAGGGGACAGCATTGCATTCTGGCGTGTGGTCAATTCACCTTTTCTAAGGTCTGATACAACTCCAAGACTGGAAATCGCTATTGATGAAGGACAATGGGTGGACCACTTCTCCAAAATTTATGCCAAGAAAAAGGAGCTTAGTAACCGAATAGCAAGCCCAATACCTTATAGCTTTACAAATCAGCCGTTCCCAATCAACATAGATTTCACTGAAGACAAAGTCCAACTAGCTTTGAAAGCTAGTAATGGCGGAAAGGCACTGGGACCAGAAGGGTTGGCGGAAAGGCACTGGGACCAGAAGGGTTACCCGTAGACCTATTCAAACAAAATATGGGCCTATGGGGCCCTATAATAAAACAAGTCCTTGTATCAGTTTGCAAGGTAGGACTCATAGGGTCTTGGTCAGAGTCATTAATGGTCCCTATTTTTAAGAAAGGCGATAGACAAAACCCTACATGCTTATCGCCCAATTTCCCTAATGGGGAATATACAGCTCCATTTGCAGTGGAGAGGGGTATCAGGCAGGGTTGTGTCCTGGCACCCTTCTTGTTTACTCTGTACACTAACGGTCTTGAATGAGCGATGCTGGAGGGGTGTCACGACTTGCCACAAGTACAAAACCGACCTATACCCGCCCTACTCTACACTGATGACGCTGTGATAATGGCCCAAACATCACTAATTACAGCGTGTCCTCATCATAAACAATGAATATATGGAAAGTCTGGACTTAAAGATTAACACTAGTAAAACCTATGTAATGAGTTGCGGGAAGGCAAGCAGGAAAGAAAAATCTATTTTTAGAGGGGAAAATAAACTAGGAAACACAAAAACGTATCCTGGTGGACAATAAGGGCACTTGGCAACAGGCCATAAGGGCAAAGTAACTGTTATTTATGAAAACAACAACTGCCCTTGTAAATTTTGCACAAAAATTTGGCAAAAGGCCGCCATCGGAACTGATTAAAATCTATCAAGCAAAATGCATGAGTGCAGTATTATATGGGGCCGGGATTTGGGGACACTGTAATGTAGTAGACATACAGAAGGTGGAAAACGCTTTTATTCGTTACATACTGGCTGTCCCTAGTTCAACCTTGACTTTCGTCTGTCATACAGAGCTGGGGCTACAATATATCACGGATAAAATAAGGGCCCAACCAGTTTTATTATGGCATCGAATCTGGACCTCCACAAAAACCATCTTCAATCAACAGGCCATAAAAGATTCTCTTGAATTGGACCAAGCCCTAGCCATTAGATGGCTGAAGTACATTAAAGATTTCATGGGGGACTTAGGACAGCCTGAATTTTTCCATAATCCAGCAAAGATGTTAAATATCTCTAGGAAAGATTTTAAACAATGTACGTCACATTTGGAAGAGCCAGTGAAGCCCATAAACCAACAGTTCACTTACATCAGATGATCCTCACTTCCCCTAAAATGCAACCCTATTTGAACAATTATGGGACTGGGTATGACAGATTCGTAATTCTACGTTTTAGATTAGACTCTTTTTATCGTTTAGTATTGTTTCCCACAGTAAATGACTGGTCAAAAAATCTAGGTGTGTGCCCCTGCGATGGTGTTGCGTCCCAATCAACAATCCACATTGTTTTATTCTGCAACTATTATCAGGAACACAGAAAAAGGGGGATACTGCCAATTTTGAAAATTTGGGGGCTGTAGCAATGTCGCCCTGCCTATCGCACATTACTACTATTGGACAATGAATGTTACGCGAGGAATATTGCACTATTTTTGAAAGCAGTAATCCAGGTCAGGAAACCTTTGTAAATTTGTAATGTACTGTTTTTAGTTGCATACATTGCTTTTAGTAATATAAAAGTGGTTCTGATACTTCCCTAAATAATGAATTTTAAATAGAATGTTCAGAACGTGTAAATTTGTCTTTGTACAATGCTTTTATGTTTTATATCAAAATTAAATCGAATAAAGCGAATTTTAATTTGAATTTCACCTGCAAAGCGATAAGAGAATGGAGCGTGAAACCAGATGGAGCTGAAACAATTTGGTCGCCATCTTGGAAGAACGTAGATTGGAAGGCAGCCGCCATATAGGAATGAGCGAACATTAAAAGGTAGACTGTTAGGCGGAGTTCCGGCTAAAAGAAAAAAAGCCATCATACTGCAAAAAAAATAATAAAGCCCGTAAATAGAATGGATCCCCTAAAGGGAAAAGTGACTGGCTGAAATCAATCAAAAACAAATATATACTGCAAGAACATGGTATTTGCTACCTGAGTTGAGGCAAACCCAATGTGGTACACCAAGAAGGGGGATTTAGATGAGGAGTATGGGGATGAAATGAGTGAACTCTTCCCTAGGCCAGAGATAAGAGGAAGAGAGGGGGAAAAAGAAAAGTAGGTAAAAGGAGGCAGAAATAAAAAAGAATGTACTGAGGCCGATAAGGAAGAAACAATAAGGCAAACAGGATGAGTAATGATTCAGGGAACTCTTGCAACGGATGACAAATGAAAAGGGCTACAGGAAGTATGTCCTAACAAAAAGTGAAGATAAGGAATAAGAAATGGTAAAAAAAATACAATGGGATGACCAACCCACGGGTGACAAAGGAAAAGGACCACTAAAAGTATGTCCCAGGAAAAAAAGAAAATAATGAAATACAAATGGGATGACCAACCCCAAAGAGGGGTAACAAGCTAAATGGGTGCATGACTCTGTATAGCAAATACAGATATAATGAGACCCAAGCAGAAAGAGCTTGGAGGACTAAGTTATCTAATTTTCCCATGGAAGTTGTTCGTTCAGGCCTGTGTTGACTGTCTTGAGAGTGTCTATCCAAAACACTTCTCATTTTTTTTGTCAAGTCATCGATGTTACTGTCCTTCTGATTCTGAACTTTTTCTAGGATAATCCATCTCAGATCTTTCTCATAGTGTTGGTTTTGATGCCCGTGATCAACCAAAGGGGCTCCTGCTCGCTTGTTTTTGATGGTAGATTTGTGCTAGCTAAGTCTCTCTAAATTCTCAGCTGGTCTCACCCACATAACTATGTTTGCAAAGGCATGGGATAAGAAATATAACATTAGTGGTTGTACAGTTTGTCATCTCTTTGAAAATAATTTTCTTTGTCACCATTCTAGAACAGTGGAGACAATGGCAATTGCCACATTTGTGGGTTCCATAGATGGAGTTACTGCCTGTAACCAATCTCTGGGTGTATTCTTTCTCTTCCTTGTGGGTAGCTCTTAACAGTGAATTGCGAAGATTCCTGTTGCAACGGAACACACAAACTGGTCTCGGAAGATGAGTAGATTGCTCACCTGAGTTGAGAATATGCCACTGATAGCCAATAATTTGGCGAAGTTTGTTATTGAAGTTGGAGTGTCTCGTGACACACACTAACTTCACATCGTCCATCGCAGTTTTGTGTTAGAAGAGGTACTCCCTGTTGTAATATTTGGCCCTCTTATATGAGTCCCTAATGAGTCTGTGAAGGTATCCCCTATTAAGGAGTTTGTGTTTCAGTAGTTCCGCATGTTTGTCAAAATCACACATTTCCGTTCAGTTTCTGCATAGTCTCAGAAATTGACTAAATGGAATGCCATCTTTCTGACAACGAGGGTGATAGCTCTCGTAATGCAGGAGAGTATTCCTTGCTGTTGGCTTGACACTTCAATCCTCTGATTAGCAATATGGATCCAGATATCAAGAAATTCGATCTTTTCTTTGCTCATTTTGCAGCAAAATTTTAAATGAGGATCACACCGGTTAATCCACAAAAGACATTTTGAGAGTTGTTCTTCTAGCCCCTTCCAAATGAAGAAAATGCCATCAATAAATCGATGCCAGTGGTGGATATGTTCGGCAAAAGGGGTAATCTCGTTAAAAATGAACCATTCCTCAAATGTGCCCATATAGATGTTAGCCACATTGGGAGGCGCAAGCTGCGCCCATGCTAACACCCTGGACTTGTCAGAAGATGCAACTGTTAAATTCAAAATAGTTCTCTTGCAGAACTGTGGCCAGGCATTCAAGGATGAACATAAGGTCATCTTGGCTAACACTTCTTTCCAAGGTACTTTTGACTGATTCTAAAGCTCCCCGCTGAGGGATATTAGTGTACAGTGCCTCAATATCCATCAAGTCCAACATGTCAGTATGGGAGTTAATTGAGATACCTTCAATCTTTGATATGAGATGGCCAGTGTCTTGCATGTAGGTTGAACACCCAAGGTTTTAAAACTATGCCAACATATTTAGACAACTGTGCTGTTATGGACCCAGTCGTGGATACAATCGTCTAAACAGGAGTTTGGTAGTTTCTTTATGCGTCTTAGGTACCCCATACAGGGCAGGGATTCATGTATATGGTCTATTAAGGTACTCAAACTCCTGCTCACAGATAAAGCCTCTGTCAAGGGCTCTCTGTGTGATGTTAAGGATTTCATTTTTAATCCTCTGTCCTTGAAAAGTGTTAAATTTAGAGTAGTGTTCGGCTACCTCCAACATTTTCAAAAGCTGTTCCTTGTAGTCTGTGGTATCCAGTACCACAATGCCACCACCTTTGACACTAGGTGTAATAGTGACTTTGTTGCTGACCTGAAAGCTCTTATGGGCATTGTGGTCTTCATAGTTGAGGGTAAAAGATGGTTTGGGAACAAATCTCATCATAGTCTGAATTTTAGAGTATACTATATTCTCAAATATACCCACTTCAGGGCCTACCTCATCCAACGATGGAGTAAAGGTGGAGATAGGACGCAGTCCTATTCTGTTGGCAGAATGGGGGATATAAATCATCTGTGCCAGGTATGTACATCATATGTGCTAGCTCACATGTTTGTGGTGGCGGAGTGAGCTAAAGAATGATGTGGATTAAACCCAAATCAGTTGACTGGGGTGAGTGCTTGCAATGTTCAACACTCCGTCCATCATCCCCTTTCGTTTTGCTTTGCTTTCCCTAAGTTGGCAGGGTATGCCCAGATGTGGGTCACTTGCTCACTTTGCCACTGGATTCAAGCTAGCCTGGCTGATGACTGCTGATTACTCAGAAACCGGTCCCAGGATGCTTGTTTCCGGTCCAGGGAAGACATGGCTTGACAGTTCGGGCTGGATTGTTCCTATGAGGCACAGGGTCAGACTGATTTGCATATGGCCATGTCTGAACTAGGGTGGCGGAGTGAGCTAAAGAATGATGATGGATTAAACCCAGATCAGTTGACTGGGGGTGAGTGCTTGCAATGTTCAACACTCTGTCCATCCCTTTTGGTTTTGCTTAGCCCACATGTCACAGCAACTCCCAGAGAATCCTTAATTTCCTCAGTCACCATGATGAACGGCTGTACTATTGGGTTTTTGTGTCAGATGGCAACCAGGGAACCTTACCGTGGGCATTTCTGAAACCTAGCAACCCAGGGAAATCCTGGGGTGTGTGCCTTGCGTGGATGGCAGGATGATTTATTTCGCAGAATTCCCCGCAGACATCTATGCATAGGTCAAAAAAAGTCATTTTCCCAGGTTTGTGTGACAGAAAACTCAAATACTTGCCCAGACACACATGGAATATTGTTTTTATAGGGAAAAACTTAGGAACACAGAATAGTAGAACATCTGTTATCAATTGAATTTTCATTTGCTTCCAAATGTAAGCCAGTGTGCAAGTAATGTTTAGCGAAATGTCCTCTGAATTAGTTAAAAGCATGTACAAAATCCGATTGTGCAAATAACCACTATTCCTAAACTCATTATCTTGGGCATATTTCAGGAATGCATGTTTCCTTGATACCAATCTGTAGGAAAGTGCCCTTTTTAAGTCTCGCCTAGCGACGTAGCGCATGCGTTGCTCGCCTTAGCGAGACCTATAATCGCTGCTTTCTCTGCCGAAGGGAGACAGGAGGTGGCACACACGGACAGGAGATGTGCCCTCCGTACGCGTGCACATCTCCTGTCCCTGGAGGCCGGCGCGAGCATGGTGCGCTTTTCCTTTCACTGTGTCTTCCCCCCCGCCCCCCCCACCACCCCCTGTTGGCTCCACAGAGTCAGTCACCCTCTGCGCTGCCTTATCCACTGCCTCTGTTCATTGAGCAGCTGCAAGCAGGTTGCTTCACGTTTGGGAGAAGTCTCTTGATTAGCCTTGACGCTCAGAGTGAGGCGCTTGCACGAAGTGCCGCCAATAGTAAGGGTGCCGCGCTGCAGCACATTACGCTGCTTTACGTCGCTAGCAGTGGTAGCACCGGGAAGGGCCCTGATCTATATACATGATTGAGGCACCACTTTAAAAGATCCCGGCATCCGCAACAGGGCGTGTCCCTTGCAGACAGTGTTCAAGGCTTGGGCTCCGCCAAGAACTTTAAAGTAGCCTGTGCGCTGCCACCTCCTGGCCGCAGTGTGGGGGCTCCCAGTTTTGGGCACCTCTCTGCAGCAGTCAATCAAGCCTCCTCAGCTCAATTACAGGGCAGGGATGTATTGGTGTGTGACCACGAGGTGGCCACCAGCCGGGGGCAGGTCCGTTACTTCTGTGGCCTGCAGTCTCCGGCCAGCAGCAGCGATGGTGGAGGCAGTGGCTCTCCCATGATCCCCAGCTTACAACTCCTGCATCAAGTGGCAGTCCACGCCCCTGGCAACTCCACACAATCTGTCTTCAGCGAGCCAGCCAAACCAGGTCAGGCCACACAACTTCTGGGCATCCATTATTCTATGAAGCGGGGCCTCAAAGTTTCAGCCGCACAGTGTCCTTGGCAGCTTTCACCTCACACGAGGCGTCTCCCATGCTACACCGTATCATCCAGGCCTCACCTCTGATCTCGAGCAGCGCGCCACACTCCTATTCCTAAGTCGCATCTTGGGTGGCATATGGGGGAGGGGTTTGGGTACGGTGGGGCTGGGGACAAGAGTTGGGAAGCAGGCGTTTAGCGCCATGGTAGCCGAATATTTGATGGATGGGATTTAGTTGATGAGCGCCATCTTCGTTAGCGGTTGGCCACCCCCTTAACTTTTCCAAAGTTAATGTCCTCCAATTAACTGTAAGTTGAGCTGTTTTGTAGGGAATCGTCTAAAGACTGGACCAGCTTTTCTATCAACTTATTTAAGAATAGTAACGTGGCTTACAAACGCATGTCCTGCTTTTACCATTTACACTATCTGCTGACGCACCCACCCCCCCTTCTGGGAAGGGTGATACATTAGCAAATTATAAAGGCACAACGAAAGACCATCTAATATTTCTAACCTTAAAAAATGTACTTTCAGCTTACTGTGAAAGTGCTGTGAGCAATGCATGGCATTGTTTCTGTGACATTTATGAATTATATAAACAGAATCGCTGCTGTCACCACAGTTCCTTCCCCATTGTTCCCGGTGAAATCTTGGAGACCCTCATTTACAGTTCAACTGAACGTAACGCTGAATTTAATCTCCAGTTTGCAGCCTTCATAAACTTGTGCAGCCCTTCTCTCTGAAGCCTATGAACCTTACTGGGAAAATCTGCTTCATGTATTGCCATTCGTTGGGGAAAACCTTGTTTTCTTTTGTATTGATGATTAATTTGAAAAATATACCTTCATGGTTTCCATTCTATACCTTGCCTTTGGGGATTTTACTGCATGGATTTTCCTACGTGCTTTCTCTAGGTTTTCATAATGGGTTTAAGGCTCTCTTCTTTAAAGACTCTCACTTATCCCCGATCCATCAATCAGGCCTTTTAATGCTGAAAAACGCGGACAATAGTAAAATAAAAGTCCGACCCTAATGCTAAAAATATGCATATTAGCAGCTACAAAAACTAACAAAAAAGTGGCAATAACAGGCTAAACAAAAAGGAAAATTGCAACGCCATAAAGGTAATTCTACATGTCACTGAGCATACCTGGAACAATCGGGGTAAAGCCTTTTGTCTGCACAGCCCATGGACAATGCTAAGTCATAGCTGGGGTGAATGTCAGATGTCTTTGGACCAACAGCTCCCTGGATAAACCTGGTTCTTCCTTTCTCCAAGTGTACAGAGGATCGTGCCTTATGTATAGTTTCTCACAGGATGTGAGAGGTGTCCTTTGTCGTAGTAACGTGCTGAGAACAGTAGCCTTAGAATTTGCTCAGGGAGTGTACTAGCATGATGGACATGGCAGTCCAAAGTATTTACTGTATTTTGTGTGCACTGAAGTATACAAAAAAGTGATGGATGGAATGCTTGAATTAATCCCAGTGATTGGCAATTACTTGAGCTGCTTCCCTGCCCAGTTATTTTGAATACCATGCCACCAGAGTGTGGCCAAATACAATTAAGTCTTGACCCCCCACTCTAAAGGGACAGTCAAGCCCGAACTGTCAGGCCAGGTCTTAGCTGAGCTGGCACACAAGAAACACAATAACAGCTTTGGCCCTAGTAGAGATCAACTGTCGGGTTTCGCTTAGTTTCAAAGGCACAGTGTGTACAGTCCTCATTTCTGGGCATACCCATCTCACTAAGGCACCACACTGAAGAATATAAACAAGCATTTGCAATGCTATAGGTCTCGCATTTGCAAGAGTTTGAGCTATTGGCATTGTAAATGACGACGCCTTTTATTTATGTGTTTTGAAAACTTGCAAACGATGTGTAAATATGCACTTTGTACTTATTGAAGCAAGGCTTTTAGTAAAAGAGGCTCAGTTACTGCTAGCCTTGCTTCTCGAAAGCAAGGAGTATAAATACCGCTTGCACGTTTTCTAAACACATAAATAAAAAAGCATTGTCATTTACAATGCCAATAGCTCAAACTCTTGCAAATGCGAGACCTATTGCATTGCAAATGCTTGTTAGGTTGAGCATTGGAGACCTCTTGTATATTCTTAAGTATATACTTAAATATGTATGTACTTTTGGGCTCTGGAAAGCATCCCTAGGACTTGTCTGCTTCCGCTTAGGGACTTTTTTTCTGTTCAACTACCTCTCTTAATAAAAAAAAGGACAAGTAGTGGTCAGTAAAATACCAGAATTACTTTCTGCTGAGGGACTTTGTTTTTAATTTTTCTGGCAAATTCCTCTCTAACTTTCTTGATAGACGACCAACAGAGGTCCGCAAAATACCAGAACCACTTAAGCATTCTCTAGATTCCAGTCCACAGAAATGGTCTTCCACGAACCTCCGTAGACAATATTTTTTTTAAATCTTGTATTTTCAGTGTTCTGACCACCGAAAGCCCTGATTTTATATTAAAAACAGAGCTTTGGACTATACCATTTCCAGCTGAAAGGCAATATTTCTCTCCATGTGTTCCCATGCCT
Organism: Lissotriton vulgaris; assembly: GCF_964263255.1. Classification (NCBI taxonomy): domain Eukaryota; kingdom Metazoa; phylum Chordata; class Amphibia; order Caudata; family Salamandridae; genus Lissotriton; species Lissotriton vulgaris. Next base: position 1,290,049,186 of record NC_141691.1, read on the forward strand.
GGTGTGTCAGGCAGTTTGATGCTTACATTCCACCATGTTAAAGAACAATAGATGTTTCAGCACCGAGGTTAATGTGCTGCATAGCTAAATACATATAAGGTCCCAAACAAGAGACTGATTGCATTGTAAATGCTTGTTTGACATGGTCACCCCCTACTTTTTGCCTTTTCGACAAAGTGCAGCGGGTTCCTGCTAATCAGGTCCCCAGTACCAGATCTCTTTTCCAAAACTGTGCAATTGTTTCACCAATTTGCAATCCTTTTAGTACCATCTATAAGCCCCTAGTAAATGTTACCCCTAGTACGTAGGGCCTATGGCACTAAAGAGGGTCCTACAGGGCTGCAGCAGAAATTGTGCATCCAGAGGGTCCCCTCACCAACCTCATGCAAACTCCGGCTGCATGTCTTGGTGCATAGAATAGGAAAACACGACATGGGCCACAGCCTGTGTGCCTTGCCTGCCGACACTGCATGCAGTAGAAGTAAGTTGCCCCTACTGCAGGCCTCAACGCTCTGAGGCAGTGTGCGCTAGGCTACATGTGAGGGCATAACTGCATGAGCAGATATGCCCCGTACTGATCAGTTCCATTACTGCTAGTACAAGTGACCAGGGAAGCCATTTTAAAAGCATGTGCTGGACACTAGTGACGAGTTAATCTGCTACATGATGGCTTCTATGAAAATAGGGATGTTTGGTATTAAACATCTCGTATTAATGTACCCACATTGATGCCAGTGTCTGATTGATTTAGTAATACATGCGCACAATGGACACTTAAGCGATGCCCCCTGAAAACCTGAAAAAAGCATTTCCAATTGGCAGGGGAGCTTCAAAGAGTCCACCTCCTTTTGGTGAGTGTATGTGGTTCCTCTCACAAGAGAGAAAGACGCCCTCCCTTTGTCCAGAGCCCTCTGGCACCTGGACAGGTTAGAAAATTAGCTAGTCCTATAGGCTTCTTCTCCTTCAGGCTAGTACCACCCCATAAGTGTGCTACCTGAAATAAACACAACTTTTCAGAGTTGGCCATCTTGCTGATGGTAAACTTAGGAATTCTGAGACCGGGTTATGCCCACTTCCCGCAGGAAGTGGTCATATACATATAAGGGACGTAGTGTCCCCAGGGGTCAGTCCATTAGCTTCTACCCGACATTCCATAACTCCCCTAAATTCAGTATTTATGGGAGCCCCTGGCACCAGAGAAGCAGATCTTGACAACATAAGAATAAATACACTGACAAGCAGCAGAAGACTGAAGAGCAACTGACTCGGTCCCTGCCCTGCTGGCCTGTCTGCTGCTCCCTGTCGAAACTGCACCAAAGATGTCTCGTCCTACAGCTGTTCTGCCTTCAAAGCCTGGAAGATTTCCTCCCTTCAATAAAGACTCAAGAACTCCTGTGGAGCAGCAGAGCTGCTTTCCTGCGTCCGACTCCTAAGGACACTACTGCTCCCATTACTCCAAGACGAACTTGAAGTTGGCCAACAGTGCCAGTGTGGTCCCCCAGCCCTCCTGAGACCAAATTCACAGTGGTTTCACCCCTCGTGAACTTCCTGATGCCGCAGGAAATAAGAGTAACAACCCGCCTGGTAAATAAATAGAAGAAATGTATCTAGCCAATAATTTCAGTGTGCAATAAGTTACTATCCAGCCCATAGGTTTTAGTACATAAATCTCTTGACCCAATTTTTATAAAAAAAATAGAATACATCAAATGTATTCACATTCTCAAATGTATATTGTTGTACATTCAAAGGGTATATACAATATATTCAAATGCCGAAAACATGAAGCACTGTGCAGTCACCGCAGCCCTGGGGACCACCACCTCCCCAGGGCTGTGCCCTGAAATAGAGGGGGGCCGCAGGGCCACCTCCTGGACCCCTAGATGGCCATGGGGACCCCTCCTCCGGGCCGGCTCCTGCTATATCCCGGGGGGCCCAACCCCAGGAGATAGCTGTTTGCTTTGGCTTGGTGGGAACTTTACTGCTCCTGCTAAGCCGTGGCAAACTGTGCTCCATTTTGAAAAAGCGAAGCGTTTTGCACTTGCTTGCTCAAAGCAGAGGACAATTGGTGTGACACTGAGGGAGCTGCATGTTAGCAGCTCTCTCTGTTAAAGGAATGCCGGCTCCCGCAGGAGGTGGTGAGCCAGCAGGGACCGCGGGGCCTTGAGGCTCACCCCGCGATCCCCAACACTAGAAAGTGGGTTCTCTCAGTGGGACCAGGACAGACAGAGGTTGGGGGATGGGGTCCCTGGGGCCAATATTGGCCCAGGGAAGGGGGGGGGGTGGGGGGGGGGAAGAGGTAAGCGGCCACCCTCCCAGAATGTTTTTTAATTTTTTTTTTTAAAGCCAAGTTGCTGGAGGCCTGCCCCCTTTCTTCACCACGCTGCAAACGTGGCTCCTGGCACACTGTTGGTTGGGGATGAAGTCCCCTTGACTGCTGAGAGTCCTTGGGAAGCTAACCAGACCTCCTGTTACCTACAGTCCCACACAGTGGGATTGTGGAAAGGTCTTCGGAGGCCAATCCCCCTTTCTCCACCACTCTGCAAACGCACATTCTGGTGGACTACTAGTTGAAGGATGAAGTCCTCTTGGCTGCAGAGGGTCCTTGGGCCCCAGGAACCCCTTCTGCTACCTCCAGTATGTCCCAGACAGCAGGATTGCTGGGAGCTGGTTGGAAGCCCGCCCCCTTTCTCCACCACGCTGCAAACTCCACTACTGGTTAAAAAAAAAACCTGAAATTCACTGTGAAAACCAAAGGTTACAGGGATGTTATAGTATTAGCATTTAAAAAACCTTAGAAATTCAGTAAAAGCAAAGTTTACAAGGACTTTATGGTTAGTAAATGGCATACAAAAACTTTACAGAGAAGTTATTTTTTTGAAAATCTGTTTATTACCAGTATAAAAAGTACATTGGTATTCGACACTTTACATTCAAGAAATCCGTACAGTGATATGTTCATATATTTACAGTGTCATGATAAAGTATTAGACATTTTCAATTTTATTTTCATTTTCATGTAAACAACACCCTAGAAAAAACATCCCACATCCCATCCCTCCCGTCCCCGGCACTCGTAAGCTATTGCGTTCCAAGTTCTCGGTACTTGGCTTCGCCCATTGCAGTCTATATCTTTGTCAGACTCTATCACAGTCGTACAGGGCCATATAAACAATAATTGTATAGGGTTTCCGGGTGCTGCACCTAGAATCGTAATTCGCCATGGTGTTAAGGGGTAGCGTCAGTTATACAATCCTCACCTCAACCGGCAGTTGATGAGTGGTCAGACCCGCTGGTCCCTCCCGCTTCGAATGACCCCAGAATAGCATACCAATCTAAGAAAATCGGTGTTTTCCTGAGCCCCTTGCGTTCTTCGCGTTGTAGTGCCTCACCCTCTGCCTTACCCCAGCATAGCTCTGGGTCAGGTGGTTTGGCCGATTTCCGCCGCATTGTTATTGTGCGTTTTGCAAGTAATAAGGCCATATCAGTGAAACGGGCCACCACACTTCTCTTGCGCTCCACTGGCCCTAGTCCTAGTGTGGCATATTCTATGGTATCTGTCAGCTTGGAGGTAGCTGCACCAGTGAGCGCCTCATGTATTGTGTTCCAGTAGTAGCCTAATTTTGGGCAGTCCCATAGCATATGCAGCAGCCTTGCGTCATCCGCTCTGCAACAGGGGCAAGTGTCAGCAAACATAGCGTGTATGCGGTGAGGTGTAAGATACGCTCTATGTAGAACCATCAGTTGTTTGAACTTGAACTTCGGGTTCCTAGCCACTTTCTTTGGAAATTTAGGGATGCGTTCCCACTCCTTATCCCGAAGCGGTCTACCATTGTCATCCTCCCATTTCGTTCTTAGAGGTAGTAGCACTGTTGCTTTCCCTGTTCTAATACCAGTTGCAATCCCATTTAGTTAGATGGCTGCCCGTTCCCATAAGGTACTGCATTGTTAGCAGTGGGTTTGTAGGTGGTTCGTCCCCATTCTGCGTCCATGTCCTCATTATGTACTGTCGTACACCGGCATGCAGGAGAAACGATCCTCCCGGGATATGATGTGTGGTTCGGATGTCCTCAAAGGACATCGTGTGACCATCTGCAAACAGGTCCCCAGTTTGTGTTACTCCGGCGTCGTGCCACACCGTGAGTGTATGGTTTGATAAGTCCCGTCCCCAGTGGGATACCTAGTAGTGGGATTGTAGGGGCATATGAGGTCGTCGGTGTTGTGTATTTCACTGCTTTCCTCCAATAGTTTATTGCTAGTGGGAGTAGTGGGGATGACGCCATTGGAAGCTCCGAACGAGGCAAGAGCAGTGTATGGATTTTCCCCCTTGACCAGTCCTCCTCCGACATGCCAATTTCATGCAGATTCCGACCCACCAGCCAGTAGGCAAGCCATTGTAGTTGGCAGACAAAGTTGTATGCTCGGAAGTCCAGTACTCCCATACCACCAGCCTCCGAGGTGAGCTGTAGCTTGGCAAGACTTACACGCCTCCGTCCCGAGCCCCAGATGAGTTCCGTTATGGCCGTGTCCAGCGCTCGAAACAATGCAGCTGGGATCAGAAATGGTAGGCTAGTGAAGTAGTAAAGTAGGCGGGGGAGTACAACCATCTTGGAGATAGCCACTCTTCCCGCTACAGATAGTGGTAGTGTTGTCCAGAAGTGTACCTGTGACTTCAGTGCCAACAGTGATCTACCCAGGTTGCCGTCTATCATGTCCCCGGCTCCTCTATATACCTGTATTCCCAGGTAACGGAGAGTCGTTTCCGCCATTTGAAAGTTATGGGGTGCAAAGGGCAATGGGGTGGACGCACCAGCGGCGTTGAAACAGTATCCGTATGACTTAGGCTCACTGATGGTGAGGCCCGACAACGAGCGGAATTCTTCAAATATCTTGGGTATGGGGTCTAAGTCACCTCTCAGATCCCGCAGGTACAGAATGATATCATCGGCATATGCGGACACCACATGTACTGCCCCGCCTCTCGTTATGCCCCTGTGAGGTGCCAATGTCCGGAGTTTACAGAGCAATGGTTCAAGTGCTAAAATAAATAAGAGCGGGGACAGCGGGCAGCCCTGTCTGGTACCTCTTGCAACGTTCAAGGTCACCAATATGCACCTGGTCGTATGTACCCGTGCCGTTGGGTGGGTGTACAGTAATCTGACCCAGGCAACATTCGGGCGGTATCCCGAATTTAGCAAATGTCGCAGACATAAAATCCCATCTGAGGGAGTCGAAAACCTGTTTCAGGTCCAAGTAGACACAGCCCTCTGTTCCGTCTTCTGCTCGGTCGCACAGCATGAGTTGGGGCACACTCCGTAGGTTCATAGCCGTGCTCCTGCCGGGCACGAACCCACACTGGTCGGGGTGTATTAGTTGTGGGATGTATTGGGCTAGTCTCGTCGCCAGTATCTTGCTCAGTATTTTATAATCAGTGTTTAGTAAGATAAAGGCCTGTAGTTAGCCAGTTGCATTCAGTTTCTGCCTGGTTTCAAGAGGGAAACTATCAGAGCCTGAAGGGACGACTGCGGTAATAATTGAGTTTGCAGTGCCTCTTGATAAATAACCTGCAGGCTCGAGGCAAGCAGGTCGATATGTCTCGTAAAACTCTGCTGGGAGGCCGTCCGTCCCAGGGGCTTTGTTCCTCGGGAGAGCATGGATGGCCTGTCGGATTTCTGCAACCGTGATATGGCGTTTCAGATCGTCTCGTTGTCTGTCCACAAGCTAGGGCAGGTCTAGGTCCCCCATAAATTCCTCAAATGCCGTATGTGAGAGTTGTTGGTGTTGGCCGTATAACGTGGCATAGTAGTCCCTAAAAGCAGTGTTAACATATATCTGAGCCGTGGCCGTTAAGCCCCCCTGGTCTATAACCTCCAAGATGGGCAGGTGTGTCGGGGCATCACGTATAATGCGGGCTAGTAGGGGTCCTGATCTGTCAGCTTGTGTATGTTGCCTGCAGGTGTATTCCCTATAGTCCAGTAATCCTAGTTCCTCTAGTAGCTCAGCATGACGTATGTGTGCCTCCTGTAGTGGTGTGAAGGGCAAGTTCATACCCGCAGCCTCACTTTCCAGAATTGCTAGTCGACCCTCAACTTCTTTAATGTTGTCTATCACCTCACGTCTCCTGCCCACTCGAGCGGCCATTGCTTCCCCTTTAATAACACCTTAAATGCGTCCCATCCACTTGCCTGGAACTAGCAGTGTCTGTGTTCATGGTAAAGTAATTGACAATGGTATCTGCCAGCGATGTCTTAAAGACAGTATCTTCTAGCAGTTCCGCATTTAAACGCCACATTGGTATCGGTGTTGGGACCCTGCCCCATTGAAGTGTTATTTCCACTGGGTTGTGGTCGGAAAGTGTCTTACCCATATGTTCTGCCGTGAGTATTGCCTCCAATAAGGGTTTGGAGCAGAAAACCTGGTCTATTCTAGTGGATAATTTGTGTGGCGGGGAGTAAAAAGTGTATTCCCTGTTGAGTAAGTGTTTGCTGCGCCATGTGTCCGCCAGATCCCAACCCTCCGCCCACTGAGCCAGCGCATCTGCCTGTCTTCTGCTCTCGGTGGCGTGTAAGGGTGGGTGCGATCTGTCAAGTGAGGTATTCAACACCGCGTTGAAGTCCCTGCCTATAATCCATTTGTATTCTGCCCAGTCAGCCAGTATCCCACTTACGCTGGCCAAAAAGTCTGACTAGCCTGAGTTTGGCGCATACACACTTCCAAGCACAACAGGGAAGCCATCCAGCAGACCAACCACAAATACAGATCTACCCTCCTTATCTATCCTCTGTTCCACTGCCTTAAAGGGTACTGATTTCCGGAGCCAAATAGCTGCCCCCCTTGAGAATACAGAGTAAGAGGTAGCGAAAAGTTGTCCCTTCCATTTCTTTAGCAGCTTCATGCTCTCCGCATTGTTCAAATGGGTCTCTTGGAGGCAGGCCAACATGACACCTCTCCGGTTGAGTTGTGCCAGTATTCTGTGTCTCTTATGAACACACCCCATTCCCCGCACATTCCAGGTGCACAGTTTGTAGGTATTAAGGGGCTCCATGTCCGTTCATGATGCGTGAGTCCATCAGACTTCTGGGCAGATATGCCATATGTACCATATGTGAGGAGTCGAGTGCCATGTGAACGTGTAACTCCCTAACATGAAGGTCCCCAAGCAAAAAGACCTGAGGTCCAAACCAAGTTGCCTAACGTGGGCAAATGTCAAACCAGAACATGTCTATACGGTGGGGGGTGTAGTCCACGTACACCTGTCTTGTACCTGTCGGTGGTGTTACAGCGAGCCCTTAGCTAGTGTGCCCCTGTTTCCACCCACCCCTTCACGTGCCCGTGTGTGATGTTCATACGTTACCACCTGGAGTCCGCCAAGGGCGCAGTCAAAGTTCCTCTGCCATTTGTGCTGGGATTTTGGGAAAAAGCTGCAAGCTGTCTGCAGAGCCGGATACCTCAGTATGTGTACCCGAAGTGCTGACCGAGCCAGCTGCGCCTCCTGCATCGTGTGCGGCCAGTGCCTCTTCCGTCAGTTGGACCACGGTTGTATGTTTCACAGAGCTGCCCCTAGTCGACTTTCCACTCACTGTTGAACGTGCCGAGTGCTCTTTTCCAGTGTTGGGTTGAGGATGTTGATGGTCCGTCTGATTTGATGGTCTGTCACTCCGGTTATCTGCAAACGGATCTTGTGTGGTCGGCGGCGTTAGTGTCACCTCCATCCATTCCTCCGCTTCCTCAGGAGTGTCAAAGAAGTGCGATTTATTGTCGTACAGTATTTTAAGGCGAGCAAGGAATAGCAGGGCATATTTCAAATCCCTGTCTCGTAGTTTACGTTTCACTCCTAAGAAGGTAGACCTGGCTCGTTGCACCGCCGGGGTGAAGTCCGGATACACAGATATAGTTTTGTCTTCGTACCTTAGCGGCGCCTTCTCTCTCGCCACACATAGGACTGAGTCGCGGTCCTTATAGTGAAGGAGTCGTGCTGTCAATGGACGTGGTGGTGCCCCTGGCTTCGGCGGTCTCGCAGGCATTCTGTGCGCACGTTCTACACTATACAGCGGGGTTAGGTCTTGCGGGCCAACAACCGTCTTGAGCCAGTCTTCTACGAACTGCGTGGGATTTTTCCCCTCACTGCGCTCCGAAATTCCCAAGATTCGTACGTTGTTGCGGTGGGCCCGCCCTTCCGCATCATCCATCTTGTCCCACAGTAATTTAATCTGTTTTTCCATGCCTTCTATCTTCGTGGAGTGGTCCGTTTGCAGCGGTATCAGATCATCCAGTGCAATCTTCTGTTCCGAGACCTTCTCAGCCAGTTTGTTGTGGTCTGCCCTAACCAGCGACAGGCCAGTGGCCATGTTGTCCATCCGTAGTTCTAGTGCTTCTCTCGTTGCTCTTATTTCATTCAGTATAAGGTCCAGCTTGGCATCTTGTGTTCCCTTTCCCGTCGGCAGTATAATATCCACGTTGGGGGAGGCAAGTGGATCGTCCGAGCCAGTAGACTGCATGTCCGCGTTCATGCCCTGGTCTTGGGCCTTGACCCTGTGCTTTCCCATGGATCTCGTCTGCAGGGTGGCGGTAGACTGGCTTCGACAGCCCCCCGTCGCTTCAGCAGGCCCCACGTATCTTCGGCCCCCCTCCTATTCCGTGTAGGCAGTTCCTTTATCAGCCCGTCCGATAGAGATGGGGCTGCTGGTAGTGAGATTTAAAGTGAGGCCGGAGGATCTTACCGGTGCTGCAGGGCCCACGCTCGTATGTAGTGGCGCAGTTTTTATCTCCCCTCACGCAGTCGCGGCAGGGTTATTATTATTATTATTATGTTTCTTATATAGCGCCTGAATCGACCCCCGAAGGGGTATCTCCGGTACAGGCAGTTCTCAGTGGTACAGGCAGTTACTGCTTACCGCACTCTCGGGGGGTTGGGGGGGGGGGGGCATCGAGTTCTGACAGGGACTGCCGTTTTTTTGAGCTGCACAGCCGGCAGCCTCCGGTGCGGCAGCTCCGTATGTAGCCTGTATCCGTGTGTCTCACCTTGCAGGTTGTGCCTTGCTGCGTGCAGTCGTCTTTGCCGGTGCTGGTTTGGCAATCGCGCAATTGCTATGTTGCACACTGTGGGTTGTGTCTTGGCGCACTTGCCTCGAGGCCTCTTCACTGCCACCTTACGATCCGGTTGGTATGGCGATACCAATATCGCGCCGCTGTCCGGGCGCAAACCCAAGCTTCTTGTCCAAGGCGGTTGTAGTGCACTCCAGGGCGCTGTTTGGCCCGCCCGGCACCCGTCTCTGTGTCAGCCCTGTCCTCCGCACCACTTGCAGGCTCTCAGGGACCATGCGCGGGTGTATTCCCCCCGCCAGTCGTCCTCAGCCGGCCCGGACCGCGCTCAAAATTTAGGTCGCAGCTTCGCCCAGTGATGCAGGCCGCAGCAGCCCCGGCGATCTCACACGGTCCCAGCTGGCGCCACAGGGTAGGTTATTGCCGTCGCTAGGTCTCTCACACCCACGGCGTGTTCAGGGGCTTGAGTCGGGTGGATGGGACCTCAGGGTAACAGGATATTCAGCTAGTGTGTTGGGCTATCGACTGAGCTCGATCGCTACACGTCTGCCATGTTCGACTCGTAGCCACGCCCCCTCCTACAGAGAAGTTATAATAAGGGTCAGGTTTCACTCATACAAAACCAGTGAATTTCAGCAGTTATAGTTTGCTAAGCAAACTATAACTCAAGCCCCTGCAATGCACTTCTTATGACCTCATAAATGATATCACTCATGACATGGTCAGTGGCACTGATGACGTCACTGATGATATCTGTAGAATCACAGACGCACCCACTCCCACCCCATAGAACCTTTCATACACTTACTCAACCATTCACAGATCCATGCCAGTACTTCCACGTCAGTGGCACTGATGACGTCACTGATGATATCCGTAGAATCACAGACGCACCCGCTCCCACAGAACCTTTCATACACCCATTCACAGATCCATGCCAGTAATTCCACACCCACCCACTGATTCATCGATCTACACACACATCCACTTACTGACCCATACAGCCACTCATAAACCCACTCACTCACTAATATAGCCTCTGACATATCCACTCATACAGCCACTCGCATACCGAGTCAGCCACTTACTCACCCATATACTCACTCAGACAGATACTAAGCAGTACTCACTCACACAGATACGAACATGTAGTCACTCGCCTATACAATCACTGACACAAGTACACACACTCACCCATAACGCCACTCTTGCATTCATTCAATCACTTGCTCATACCGTCATTCATATACGCCATCACTCATCTATACTCCCTTTCACATACCCAGTTACCCTTATACCACTGACACATCCACTCCAGGCCTCACCAAATCTACTTGCCCACTTGCAATTGTAAGGCACATTTTAACAGGTCGAGCTATTTTAAGCACCTACTAGTCCCTCTGGCAAATGAACTTAAGCTGGAAAAGAAACAGGTGTTCTGTTCATTCAAAAAGTGAATGAGCAATAAAGATGCCATTAAATCTTGTTTTTATTTTGACACATTTGCTGTCAGTTCAAGGAAAGAGGTCAAATGTCAGTTTTTCTTTTTAGGTTTCGCCTGTGTGGGCTGCGCAGTTTCCCTGGCAACATTTTAATTATATTGAGGAGCTTTCAGTAACGGGCTTTAAGCCTGCCCCTCTTTCCCATTGGCTGGTGTCACCATTTATGCTAAACGGTGGCCAGCCATTGGGAAAGAGGTTTTGATGACGTATACTTTTCTCTTTGTCAGACGGCTCACTTGGACGGGCTCGCCTGACTTCCTTCTGCTGCAAAAGGTTTGTTATCTTTATGGGGCCATGTGTTTCAAACACATGGCCCCATAAAGAAGATAAACCTTTTATGACGGACGAAAGAGAAAGCAGACCATGCTTGTTTTTATAATCGCTTTATAGGGATTGTAGTTTCATTTTCCCTATAATGTAGTAGATTCAGGAAATTGTGATACTATGGGTGGAAGTGCTCTATGAAATGTAATTGGACTGCGTCTTTGTATGTGGGGTAAATTGCCAGTACCATCCGCAACATGTGACGTAACAAAAGAGGTCTAACGTGCACCATCTTCAATGGGGAGATGTGGCCGTTTTCTGGGAAATGATTCTTAAATTCTGTATCTCGTCTAACAACAAAATATCAAAAAATAGCTCCTCATTTCCAATCTCTGGAGTTAAAACCAATATAAAGGTTTTTTTTTTAAATAATTTTTTTTATTAACTTTACAGAAAACCGTGATGAGTATCACAATCATACAGTGAAAGACATACAATTGTACCTTAGGAAAGTCAAAGCAAAGGAAAGGGGTTGTGTACCTTTGACATTACTCATTACAGTTCGTCATTATATATTCAACAATGTGAGTGGTTCGTCAACCCGGGTAGTTTGGGGGGGGTTCGCAAATGTGACCCCTATACTCATTCCATTTGGACCAGCTATCGACCCATTTCTGTGGGCATCCCCATGCTACATAAACTGTCTTCTCTAGGAGCATGCACCAGCCCTTGTCCGTTTTTCAGGGACCAAGTTTAGGGGGCCCCGCGGGCCCCCACAACCTGTCAATGTTCCTCTTTGTGATTGCGAAGCTCAGTGTTGCCCAATTCCTCCCACGGGGTGACAAATCAGTGGGCTCCCATATATTCAGTAGACAACTCTTTGCCTCAACCCGTAGCTCCACGTCCCACACCTCCCTCATGCAATGGTGTATCCGTTGCCAATAAACCTGGAGCAATGGGCACTCCCATATAATGTGGAAGAATGTCCCTATCTCTCCATATCCCCTCCGGCAAAGCCTGTCTGCGCTGCGGCCCATCAGTTGCAATCTTGTCCCTGAAATGTAGACTCGATGTAGAATTTTAAGCTGAATCAAGCAAAGTCTGGATGATATGGCCACTTCCTTAAGGGACGCTAGCGCACTTTTCCACTCTTCCTTGTCTATCTCCAGCCCCTCGGACTCCCACTTTCTTTTAAGGGATTGCAATACATCTGGGGAGTTGTTAATAATTTTTTTATATGTAAGGGAGATGGCATGTTCAGGGAGGTGGCCATCTAGTAATCTGTCCTCCAGGGGGAATGAGGCTGGGGGAAGAGTCCCTGGGGGAATGTTGGATTGGAAGGAGTGTCGGACCTGCAGGTAACGGTAATGATCTGTGTGTGCAAGCTCATATGTATGTTGGAGTGAGGCGAAGGACACAACACCACCTGAACCCCATAGGTCTTTTATGTGCGAGATTCCGATTAAGTCCCAGTTACGAAAGCCTTTGGTGCGGCTCAGGGTACCTAGTCTTTCCGAAGCCCATAACGTGGTAGCCATAGTCCGTGTCAGCCCAGCCCAATTTCCGTTGCACTATGTGCCAGATTTGTACTGAGTGTTTGGTGGGCCCGGTAAGCGGGTACCTGCCAGGCCTAGAATACAGTGCCGCCTCAAAATTCCCCCCCGGTAAAAGCCACCCGGTCATTCCATACCCCGGGCCATTACCCTCGCAGTACGTGCCCTGATTGATGGCCGAGAGGTGCGCAGCCCAATAGTATTTACGATTGTCCGGGAGCACTATGCCTCAGTCAAACCAGCCTAATGTAAGCTTCTGGAGGGAGATACGAGGCGCCCCGGCCCACAGTAGCTCTCTAAGCACAGTTTCGAGAGATGCAAAATATGACTGCGACACCAGGTCTGGGTAATTCTGCAGGGCGTATAAAAATCTCGGCAGTGCCATCATTTTAAAGAGTGACGCCCTACCTAGCAGGGACAGCGGGAGCTTCCACCAGGAGGCCGAGCCCCTCTTGAACCGTTGCAGAGGTGGTAGGAGATTTCTCTCATACCGGGTGGCCGCGTCTTTGGAGACAAAAATCCCGAAGTATTTAAACCCCTCTGTGGCGATCTTAATCGGGCAGTTACGGGGAACCGCCGGAGGGTTGCTGTGGAGGACATACATTACGGACTTGCCCCAGTTTATACTGTATCCCGAGTTCCTTCTGAAACTAGTAAAAATGTCCATGGCCACCATGAGTGACTTGCGAGGGCTCGCGGGGTATAGAAGGATATCGTCTGTGTAAAGCGATATCCTGTCCTTCCACCCGTCTGCCCATCGGAGCCCCTTTAGGGAAAGGTCTTGTCTGATCCAGGCAACTAGTGGTTCCAGGAACAGGGCAAAAAGCAGAGGCGAAAGGGGACACCCCTGACGCGTCCCTCTCTCTAAAGTAAAGACCTCGGAAACGTTGTTGTTCACAGTGACCTGGGCCAGAGGAGACTCACCCACCCTATGAATTTGGGACCGAAGCCCAATTTCCGAAGGACCGTCATCATATATGGCCATTCCAGGGTATTAAATGCCATAGCGGCATCAAGCGATACCACAACTGCCTCCTCTTTAATGGTATGGCAGCGCCCCTTCACGCCGTGTAGATGGCGGAGATTGAGTGCCGTATTGCGATTTGGCATAAAGCCCAACTGGTCCGGATGTACCAGTGACGGCAGGACTAGCTTGAGACTATTGGCCAGAACCTTAGCCAGGATCTTGGGCTCCGCAATCAGCAAAGAGAGAGGCCTATAAGAGGCACATGAGTCCCTGAGTTTGCCATTCTTCCGGATGCCCACAATGGTGGCTATACGTTGGTCTCTCTGCAGCTTTCCCTGCTCCTTGCTTTCCTCAAAAATCCGCTTTAGATATGGGCTGAGGCCCTCCGACTTGAGCTTATAAAGTTCAATGGGCAGCCCCTTGGGTCCCATGGCTTTTCCTAAACGAAGGTCGCAGATAGCCTGACCTAGCTCTGCAGCCGAGAGTGGAGCCTCCTTGGTTTCCCGCTCTGCCTCTGTGAGGGTAGGCAAAAGGATGTCTGCCAGCAAGTCAACAGAGTCCTCCTCAGGCCGGTCAGACCCTCTGCTGTAGACCTTTCGGTAGTGCCTCTAAAACTCCTTGACAACCTCACGAGGTTCAGTAATGACTGCTTCCGGCTCGGTCCGGAGTTCCGCCACTACTTTCTGCAACTGTTGCTTTTTATCCAACCATGCTATGCGCTTGCCTGCCTTGTCTCCCTGGTTGTAAATCCTACCCTCTCTATCTCTAATAACGTTTTTGGCGGCATCAGTGGCCAGCGCCTTATACTCAGCCCTTTTGAGTTGCATCCGGTGGGTTATCTCCGGATCTCCCCGGGCAAGCACCGCCGCTTCCACGTCCCGCACATCTCCCTCCAGTTTAATCATCTGCACCTCCCGCTCCTTGCGACGGCCCGCAATCGCCGAGAGGGCCTCCCCTCTAAGTACCGTTTTAAAGACCTCCCATAACACCACAGAGGAGTCCACCGTACCATCATAATCCTCAAAATAATGGTCAATCGCCAGTGAAAGAGCATTACGTGTGTTTGTATTAAGGAGATACTAGGCATTGATCGGCGCTATACTTCCCTCCAGTTTGTCTCCGATAGTAAGATGGACCAGCAAAGGTTAGTGGTCCGAAATACCCCGCGCCAAGTGTGTGGCTTCTTGAATGGTGGTGCCGTGCTGTAAAGGCTGAATATGTAATTTAAGCAGGAGAATGATCGATGAGGACCTGAAAAGGTGTACTGTCTGTCGTTGGGGTGTTTGAGACGCCATAGGTCGGTAAAACCAAATATCTCAATGAAGTCAGCTAACCACATATGACCGGGGGTATGTCCCTTGAAGGATGTCTATCGCAGTGCCCTGAGACCACAGCGTTAAAATCGCCCCCCACAAAGAGCTGCCCTTCCGGAAGGGAGAGAAGCAACTTTCCTCAATCCTGAAAAGATTGGGTTTGAAGCCCGGGCGGGATGTAACTAGTGACCAGGTTTACCCTATGGCCCTCCCATTTAAATATAATGTAAAGGTTTTTAAAGCATTGCCAGATGCCAGGAACACAACTGGTCCAAACTTCCCCTAGCAGAATGGACATAATCTTTAGACTCCCTCAAACCACCCTACAATGCGGATCCCCCCGCAGCCAATGAGAACTTAAACAAGTGGATCTCAAACTCCCTAGACTCCGTTCCTCTCATTACTGTAACGAAACCAAAGCACACCACTAAGAGCACCCCCTGGTACTCCCAGGACGTACGAGGAAAGAAACGCCAATGTAAAAAACTAGAGCGATACTGGCGCCTAGACTACTCCCTCCCCAGGAAAATGGCGTACAGAGCCGCGATAAAAACGTACAAAAAGGAAATTAGAACAGCGCAAGCAGCTTTTTACGAGAGCAAGATCAATGCAGCTGCATCCAAACCCAAGTAAATCTATAAAATCGCAAAATCCCTTCTCAAACCGCCAGAAAAACCTCAAACCCCCCTCAATCCCCAAGCCCGCTGTAACGACCTGGCAGAATTCTTCCATAATAAAATACAAAGCATTTACACCTCCTTCCCCCCACACCCAAGCCCCAACTCCACTAATCACTCCTTCTGAAACACAACCACACATTCCATTCCAGTGCCACTCGTCAACCTTCCCCTACTTGACCTACCCTCACTACAATCCATAATGCACCTTGTAAAATCCGGATCTCCCAACGAACCAGCACCACCACGTTCTCTGCTGGCAGTCACTATGCACATCCATCCCACTATCTTAGAATTACTCAACTCCTCACTAGCCACCGGAATTGTCCCGCTCCCTTGGAAACTGGCCATGGTTAGAGCGCTCCTCAAGAAACCCAACCTATATCCCAATATTCCAGGGAACCTATCGACCTATATCCCTGCTGCCCTGGCTCAGCAAGATCTTGGAGAAACACGTCAACAAGATCCTGACGGAGTTTCTAGAGACCCATCAGCTGCTTGACCCCACCCAAACGGGTTTTCAACCCATGCACAGAACTGAGACTGCCCTTATTAATGTAATAGAAGAGGCAAGGAAGATCACGGATCAGGGAGGCACGGCAGCCATCATCGTGCTAGACCTAAGTGCCGCCTTCGACACTGTAAACCACAGCATACTACTGCAACGACTCACCAACCTAGGAGTCTCATCAATAACAATCTCATGGTTCGAATCCTTCCTAAAGGGGCGATCCTTCCAAGGCTTCGAAGGTGACACTGCCTCAGTCAGCAAACCTCTCGATTGTGGAATGCCGCAGGGCTCTTCCCTAAGCCCTACTTTTTTCAATGTGTACATGAGCCCCCTTGCTGATATCGTCCGCCCCTTCGAGCTAAAAATAATCACCTACGCAGACCATACTGAGCTAGTGGTGGCCCTGAGTCAGTCTCGCACCCCTCCCAGTCATCTTAGGGACTGCCTCGAGGCAGTGACCTCCTGGATGACATCTTCCTGTCTCAAACTAAACGGAGACCAAACCGAGCCAATGCTACTAGGTTACTGCCCCAAACCCAACATCCACCACCTCTGGCCTACATGCCTTGGACCCCCTCCGGCGCCAAAGGACACAATCAAAAGCCTTGGCGTCTGGCTGGACAAGTCCCTAAATGTCAATCACCAAGCAGCAAAATTATCAGCTACCTGCTTTGGTCTACTCGGATTCATCCGAAAAATTACCCTCCTCCTACCCCTCAATGCCAGATGAATCATGATCCAAGGCTTAATCCTGTCGCGTTTGGATTTTAGAAATGCCCTCTACCTAGGGACCCCACAGTCCACTTTAAAGAAGCTGCAGGTTATCCAGAACTGTGCAGCACGCACCCTTCTCCAGATACCGCATCACACCTCAGTCAAAAGAGAACTCTGGAAGCTACATTGGCTCCCCCTTAGGGACATAATCGCATTCAAGGCCCTATGCATCGCACATCGAGCCTTCTGGAAATCAGGCGCCACTATTAATCACACATTTATACAACAACGCTTTGGACAGTGGACCTGTCAATGAAAAGAAAGGCACCAATCCTGTGTTCACCAGTCACATTAATCTTAACCCTTTTGCGTGCTATTTCCAAATGCTCTCTGTCTTAAAAGCATCACCCAAACCTGGGGTAAAGTGTCAATTTTTGTCCAATTTGGAAGAACACCGCTTTGTAAATCAATCCAATCCAAGTGGAAAACTATATAATTCTCATAGTGTCTTCACATACAGACGCTGAGTCTTGGTATACATTTTCAATGGTTGTTTAATGTTCCTTTTTGGAAAAAAACCAGCCAACCCGTTTCGTTCTGAAAACAGAACTTCTTCAGGGCTGAAAGTTTAAAAAACATATAAAAAGACAATGATGGTGCTATACAAGACAACACAAGAAATGTAGACATTGACAGTGTCAACACAAATAAGACATATAAAAAAGCCTTAGTGTTTTATGATATATACAAAAAGAGGTACCTGATTTCCATATTAAAAAAGTACAAATGCTAAACAGCTAATATTCAGTGATATTGATACTAGCCAAACTAATTTTGTATCCTTTTCTTATTTAGACATTTCAATAAAACTCATTTTATATTTAACCAGACTCATTTGCGTCCCTCTTAAAGACCACAATTCAGAACCACTACAGTAAAAAAAGTTTTTGTCATTTTTATCATTAGTATTTTGTTACTTCTAGCCCGTGAGACCGAAAATGAACGAAATTCCATGTGTACTTTATCAAAAAGAATCTCCAGATTTAACCTTATAATTCACCATCTCTCATCACTGCATTTTGACTGGAAGCGATCTTAATAACAGCAGATAGTGAGATGTATCTTGATTCAGGGCCTATTATTGAGATTAATGATAAATATGCCCAACTAGATACTCAAAACATGCGTGTCAAAAACAACTTGGTCCCATAAGCATGTGGTCGCAAACAAATATCTTCAATTATACTAGCTGTATGGGACCGACCCAAAGCAAAAACATACAATATGCAAAATTTAAATAAAATGCATATAAATGAATAAATGAAACGTGCAACAGGTCGTACCGAAATAGTTGTTCCAAAGCACGGTATTATCCAATCACATTGAAGGGAAAGTCCGTTCTATCCGTGTAAATCTTTTGTTCTTCTTATTCCGAAACCCTCAGACAGAGCTCCAACTCAAGAAAGCATTTGCTTAGCTCAAATATTAATTATTTCATTGGGTCGCAAGTGTGTCTTAACCCAGTGTACTTCAATGTAATTATTTATTCAGAAACAAGGATCTGAAATAATAAAAAGAGTGCAAATGAGTGTTTGTTCTACAACCACTCACTCTTAGCGCATTGATTGTCTGTTTGGTTATTCATTTATAAATTGGGGGGCTTCGACCAACCTAACTCTGGAACTCCCTACCCCTCCACCTATGTGGGGAACCCAACTTAATGTCCTTCAGAAAAAAACTCAAAACCCAGCTGTTTAAGGATTAGAACAGGCTCCCTTGCCCTCTCACACTCTACGTGTCAACATTGCCTTGCCCCTCAGAACTCCCCCATCATCTGGGCTCTGAGCGAGACAACGGCAGGGAAGAGCCTCCTCAGGTGTCCTGTTTTCCTATCCCCTCCTTGGAGGAATTTTGCGTTCTGGCCAATGGCGTCTCCTCAGGTTCACCACTTGATCCAATGCCACATAAGATCTGGAAGTCATTCCAAGCCGAGCTGTTTCCCCCGCTCCACACCATCTGCTGTCAGTCGTTGGCTACAGCGTCCGTCCCAGACAGTTGGAAGTTGGCAATAGTAACACCTTTGCTAAAAAAAGGCTTCTCTGGACCCCCTATGCCCGGCCAATTATAGGCCCATTTCGCTTTTACCATTCGCGATAAAAATCATAGATAATAGGTCACAAGAGCATTATCCAACTTCCTGGAAACCAACTCTTGTCTGGATGTAGCCCAATTTGGCTTTAGGCCGGCCCATGGCACTGAGACCGCCTTGGTCACCGTGTTGGATGATCTACGAACGCGTGTCGACAGGGGTAAGTCAGCATTTTTAGTGCTGCTCGACATGTCTGCCGCGTTCGACACGGTGGACCATACGGTCCTACTGGGCCGCCTTCGGAGTGCGGGAGTAACTGGCCTGGCATTAAGCTGGTTAACATCTTATACTTCAAGGGGTTCCTCTCTCTACTCATAATACATTTGCACAACCAGTTGGTTGGAGAGGCGTCAGTCTCACTTCACCTAGAATATAGAGTTCTAGTGAGTTGTTCACTTACAACTGCTGTTTACTATGGATAAACTCAAAACCTTCGGGTTTTCTGAAGACCAATACAATAGACTTATGAACCTCAATCCTAAGGGTGGCAGTAATAAGTCTCAACAACAGTAGCCATGAGCAATTAGTGAAGATTCTGAATTCAAAAAAGAAATTAATCAGAACAGAACTTCACGCTGAATTCCTGATAGACTACCTAAAAGAAGGAGTTATTCCGATTGGATTGCAAGTAAGGAATGAGCCAGGTCTCTTTGTGGAACATCCCAAGTTCATTGAGACTTGGACTATGATAGCCAATCGATGCAGTAGAGATTGGCTCATACTGATTATAGAAACAGCACAGGAAATAAAAGAAATAGAGAGCAAGGAAATAGATAAAATGGAACCACAAGTGCTACAGTCATCAGCACTTGAAGACGCCAAAAAGAAATTAGAATAAATAAAACATGATGTAGACGGATATAGAGAGTACTTAACAAACAAAAAACTTAGAAAATTTAAAAAAGACGTAGAGAAGTACTCACTAGAAGCAGTTTATCCCTATACAAACAAGGATTATTTCTCAAATAAAAACGAACCCCGGAGTGATAGACCTTATCAGCAAAGACCCATATACTCTAGAGGAGGAGAAAATAGGAGAATTACATTCTCAGAAACCTCAGGATCAGGCAGTGAGGAAGAACCCGAGAGAGCACAGGAGAATAGATCTGGCCGCAATTTCGAAAGGGAACCTTTTTTAGGGAGACGCCCATATCGGGGCCAAAGAAACTTCAGAGGTTACAACCGCCAGGATGTTCCCCTCAGCCATCCACCTCAGAGCAATACAAAAGAATATATTACCACCAGGAACAAGCAATACTGGAGATAAAAGAATTCCCCATAATTAATCTCTCAAGTAGGGTCCTATCAGATATAGAGGAGGAAGTTCTCCAGAAAGGGTTTAGCTTCGCCCCAACCACCCTCTATCCTCTTTTTAACCTAGAAAGTGACTTAAAAATTTCTTTAGAAAGGTCAGACTTAACCAATTCTTTGAAAACCGAGACTACATTCCCCCAGAGAGTGTAACAGGACTCAAACCTAAGTCAACATTTTTTCCTAGCCTTAACCAATTGGATAAAAAGGTAGAGGTTTTTGAACACATGGTAGAAATGGAGATTAAATCCTTATATGATAAAACAGCCAAAAATAAATGCAATAATAATTTAACACAAGAACAAAGAGCAGCTCTCACAAACTTGCAGAAATGTGAGGAGCTCACTATCAAACCGGCAGACAAAGGGGGAGGAGTGATTGTTTTTAACACAACTCACTATGAAAAGAACATCAGAGATCTTCTCAGTGTAGAGGAACATTACAAAAAAGCCAGACTGACAGATTTAAATACGTTAAAACTAGAAGTTTCTGAACTGTTAAACAAAGGGAGAGAGGAAGGCCACATAAGTGACAATGAATATAAATTCCTTTTAAATAACCATCCAGTCATTCCAGCGATGTATGGCCTCCCAAAAATACACAAACAGTTAGACAATCCACCAATGAGACCTATTATCAGCGGTATTGGCTGTATTTTAGAACCCTTAAGCCGGTACGTGGATTTCTTCCTCCAACCTATAGTCAAAAAGCAGAGATCCTATTTGAAAGATACCACCCATGCAATCACTACGTTTGAAGGTAGAGGGTTCAACAAGGCGACCCAGTTTCTGGTCGCCTTGGATATAGAAGCCCTCTACACCAATATCCCTCAGAATGACACCATACAAGTAATAGCATCCATCTTAGAACATGAAGATCTCAAGGGAGGGAATGACTACTTTATAATGTCATGTATATATTTGATCCTTAAGAAAAAAAAATTTATCTTTAAGGACGATCTCTACCTACAGGTGAAGGGGACCAGTATGGGGGCCACATGTGCCCCCAGCCTGGCCTGCTTGTACGTGAGCAATTTCGAAGAGACACATATACAATGAGGTGGCCCCATATTTTGAGAACATCTTTTGCTGGCACCGCTATATAGATGACATCATCTTCATCTGGAGCGGTGCCAGCGAGACCCTCTCGAACTTCTTGGAGTGGCTAAATATGGGAGATCCAAACCTTAAATTCACAGGTCACCACAGTAACCAACAAGTAACCTTCCTAGATATCATCATCAAAGAAGATGAGGGGAGTCTCAAGGTGGAACTCTTTACGAAACCCACGGACAAAAATACCCTCCTGTTATATTCCAGCAATCACCCCAAATCTCAAAAAGATAATGTACCATTCGGGGAGTTCCTGCGTCTTCGCAGGAACTGTACCAACTTGAATGATTTCTATAAACACGCGGACAATACCAAACTTAAATTAGAAAATAGAGGTTACCCAAAGAAACTGATTAAAAACTCACTTAAGCGTGCACGGTTTTACGACCGAGACAGTCTCTTGGACCCTGAAAGAAAATCTAAAAAGAACTCTACATTAGATAGGATAGTATTTGTTACTCAGTACTCACATTTGAGCAATCAAATTAAGAATATTGTTAACAAAAACTGGAAAATATTGAATTAAAATAGGGAGACCCAATTGAACAAACCTCTATTCTCATTCCGTCGTAACAAGACAATCAAAAACCGTCTTGTTCACACCTATCCCATTGCAAAAGAACAGCAACTTACTCTTTCAGGAAACCTTGCCTCAGGTAACTTCAAATGTGGAACATGTTCCATTTGTCCACAGTGCATCGTAGGTACCAACGTAGAATACAATGGCAAGAACCTTAAACCTATTACCTTTAACAACTGTCGTAGCCAGAATGTAATATACCTGCTGCTTTGCCCATGCAATCTAGGTTACGTGGGCGAAACAAGTAGAGAATTGCGTATCAGAGTATTAGAGCATAAGTCAGCGATACGCACTTCCAAAATCAATGCGCCCTTAACAGAACACTACAAAGAGAAGAAACATTCCTGTGATGATATCAGATGGTTCATTTTAGAATAGGTGAGACAAAATAGAAGAGGGGGGGATGTAGACAGACTTAGGAAAAGAAGAGAGCAATGGTACTTTTGCCATCTAAATACAATAGATAAGGGCCTGAATACT
The DNA here is from genome assembly GCF_964263255.1 of Lissotriton vulgaris. Lineage (NCBI taxonomy): Eukaryota > Metazoa > Chordata > Amphibia > Caudata > Salamandridae > Lissotriton > Lissotriton vulgaris. Next base: position 1,290,071,361 of record NC_141691.1, read on the forward strand.
AGAGAAGATTGGGCTAAATGCCTGTAAAGGAAACTGAAAAACCCCCAACTATCGGTAACTCCCCTTCTGGGAATCGCTAATAAGAGGGACACAGTCCCACACTCTGGGACCAGTTCCCGGGTCCGGAAATTAATGGGCGCCTTACGCTCGATAATTAACCAATCCCCACTTAAACCTTTAATTACTGTAAGGTTTTTTAACTGAGTAAATCATCGTTACGAGCAGGAACAGAGCCCCACATTTTTGGGACACTTCACCATGTCCGACCAAAATTTATAATAGTTACCATCCAGAGATTAGCTAGGCAAAATTCCTCTTCTGATTTAGAAGTTTACAACCGATCTGTAACTGAATATAGTGCAATTACGTATTTCCTCCAGTATAGTCCCAATCCCTTGAGTAGTAAAAGTGAGAGAGCTTACCCCTTTAAATGTGCGAACAAAACATCAGTTTAGTTACTAAGAACATCAGCGAGTTAATATCGCCCATGAGAGAACGATAGCTAAGAGTATCGAGCACAATATATATACATTCAACCCTTGCAATATACAAGGGTTGTTGAAAAATCAGGCCAACATGAAGCAAGTTCAACATTGGACGAGCGCGTAAAATCCTCCTTTCTAGAGGACCACAGTGGAAACTGGAGAATTCCTTCGAACGGACATGCCTCCCAAACCATGAAACAGCCAATAGAAAAGAGCGCTTAGCAAGCCTAATATGCAAAGAGGCAGCTGCAACAGTAACGCACATGATTGGATGATAGAACATTTTTCTTCATCCAATCGGAGCACAGATGGGTGTACTTTAACTAAGCCAGCGAGACACAAAGAATCTATCATTCCAACACGAAGACCCGAGGCAACGAGACGTTACCGCTAGAGCAGGTAAGACTCATCCCGGTAGAGAGCATGTATAGGTGCCGGACTAATCAATCCACTATAAATTAAATAAGGCTATGCTTTTGTCCTTCTAGGGGATACAATAATATCAATTTAAGAAATTACCCCAGCGCTCTGAAAAGTAAAGGCAGCTTACTCCGCCACCACAACCCCCTCTACAGCGAGATTCTTCCGCTACAATAGGTAAGACTGCTCTCTTTCGAACTGAGCATAACTCTGGCTTGTAATTATCTACCCCGCTACACAGAATCGTGCTCTAAACATGCTCTTATATTGTCATTATTCTTTCAAGAGAGATTCGCTCTGTCTTTTTGAGAAAATCACCATTGTACTCCATCCCCGCCATAGACCAAGAACAGCGAAGAAGTAGTGGCATAGAAGTGTCTGAAGATACACTGATTTTAAAGCTTTCTAATCCTTAAGGGATAGGATACTCAAAGGAAATTTCGAGGTACGTCAAGCCATGGGCTAAAATCAACAAGAATGTAATAGGGTTAACTCCACCATCCCCTAACTTAGTGGTTTCATATGCTTTTCCCTTTAGATGGAAGCCGTTTAATAAGAACAACTTTATTCATCTTGAATGTAATTCATTACTTTCAAATAACTAGGAATCCCACCTGAGGATACAGGTAACAGCATAACTTTACCCACGCAGTTTAGTATTTAGTCCTTGCCGAGCACTTATAAAATAGTTTCTAAACTTCAATGGCAGAGAGACTATCGTTATATGCATACATAGAACAGAAACTAATGTCTTTTACTGCATTGCATCAACCATAAACTAATATTAGCAATAGTTTAGAGTGGCATACATCCAGCATCTCAAAAAAGCTCACCATTCCTCTTTAAGTGGGAAGATGCCATTTAGGTAACTGGCCCCTCCTTGCTAGCGCCTACCAGGCCACCAGATTGCAATATTACAAATTTGTGTTTAAATCTATGTTTTTAGTAGGGATATTTCCAAGATTATAACCTGATTAACTCCTCATAGTTGTATTTCTTTGAGTGTGCACGTAGAGACAAGTGTGAAGTCACAGAATATATAACTCAAGTATATACTAAACTAAAATACAATACTGTTTTTAATAAGATAGTGATGAGTTAGCTAAGGAATACAACATTGATAATGTACCTTTGAATCACTGCTATGTAGAGTGTTTTTTAACTTAGATAATTAATTGTATGTACATCTATTGTAGGACACCTATAAGGATCCAGATACACGACAGACAACGAAACAATAGTCTTGATAAAGGTGGCACATAAAACACGCAAAACCACCGAAACGCATCGACGCAAGTCTTTGTACAATTCATGTCCTTTCCTCCCCGGTTTATATACGATTGTGAGGTTATAAAACCAGGGAGTGATGAAATATCAATATTGAATGTCCACTTTGTAATTTTCAATTTGTATGTTTTACAATTAAGTTTTGTCTGTCCCCTATTTTGTGCTGGTCACAAAGTTTCACAGTATTAGTTAAATTTTAACTGTTTTTTAGCATACCCCCCATGTGAAATTGTACATTTTTTTATTATTGTTTCAATAAATTGTTATGTAATTCATATTCTGATTATTTTTTAGCTTGTGAGTTTATATTTAAATTTGTCATAGCTAAATCTTAGCTTCTCCTGTACACGTCCCAAGGGAATCATTTTGTTTGATTTAGGCCTAATACCCCAATTCCCTTGTTTACTTCAAGGGGTTCCTCTCTCTACTCATAATAACATCTTATCTCTGCAATAGACAGCAAGCTGTGGCGTTACCACCATATCGATCAGCCACACGTCAGGTGAATCAGGGTGTCCCCCAGGGGTCAGCGATCAGTCCGATCCTTTTTAATTTATATCTTCGACCCCTAGTAAGTCTGATAAAGCCATTCGGCATATCGGTCATCAATTACGCCGATGACACTCTACTGATTTTTTTCATTTGAGGGTAAAGAGACAGTGTCGAGGGACACCTTCCACCGTTGCATGTCGGCAACACAAGGCGACTTGTATGGGCTTGCTTCGAGACCTTTGAAAAATCTTGCTGTTACTTCCCTTGGGAGCCAGAGCAGAAGTGGTGCGTAGTTCCATTCTCAGTAGGTTAGACTACTGCAACGCACTGCTTCTGGGAGCTCCTAAGACTCTGATTCTTAAGCTGCAGAGGATTCAAAATATGGCAGCCAAATTGGCTTTATCTCGCCCACGTTCTGCATCTTCATCTGCAGCACTAGCTGATCTCCACTGACTACCTGTCCAGCAGCGGATTGCCTTTAAGGCTCTATGCCTTGTTTTTATGGCTCTGCACGGACTGGGACCAATGCTGCTCCAAAATCTCTTCTCCTGGTATCAAGCTGCCAGAACTTTGAGATCCTCCTCAGCGTTCCTGGTGATGGTTCCCAGGATTAACAGAGTGAGGATGGGCGGTCGTGCCTTAAGCTTCACGGCCGCCACGTTATGGAACACCCTACCTCTGGCGCTGAGGAGCAGGCAAGATCTGATTTCTTTCAAGAGGGATCCTAAGACTTACCTCTTTCCAAGAGCAATGTAGTGTATTTCATCCGATGGAATGATATGGTCTCAGCGCCAGGATACCCTTTGGGTGACAGTCGCGCTTAACAAGTATCTATACATTACATTACAATACACGTGTTTGTTTCGCAGCGCTAGGACGCCTCAGAGTAGCTACCGTGCTTTACAAATACTCTTCATTACATTCATTTCAGATACACACCGACTGCCTAAAATGTCCGTCAGTAACTCAAGTAGGGCTCCTTAACAACGCTATCGATGCGACCCACCGCCACCACCCTGACGCCCTTACCCTCTTAAGGCGGAGTTCTGTTTGGGTTTGAATGCAGGGGGTGGCAGGTACTTATTGTGTGTCATGTGGGGGGGGGGGGGTGTCAAACATCCCTCAGCAAGCCTAGACTGGAGTTTTTTACAGCAAGGTTGGGTAGTGAAGATAAGGAGCAAATTATCGAGTGTGACGGAAGCAGTATAGCGCTTAGTGGCACGTTAGCCGTACGGCTTCTAACACAGCGCTATCAAGTGCAGGTGTCATTGATCTCGATTGAATACATTGTATCTATCTAAGAAGAACGAGGGTCGGCGCATCGCCTTTATGGTCCCAGCCTTTGACCCGCCGTTTGTACAAAGACGTCCGTTGGGGGCCGTACTTTTAGGTAGAGAACTGCTCCTCCCACGAAAAATCAATAATTTTTGGCATACAGGAACAACTTCACACCAGGGTCGGACTGAGGCAGAAAATAGGACCAAGTACCAAAGTAAAAGTGGCTTCTATTAGCACATAGCTTCAAAAGTTGGCCCACATTTGAAAATTCGTGGCAGTTTTGAACTTGTAAAGACGCTGCCAAGGTGTTTTGCAAAGTGTGGAAGACTGCATGTGTTTGTGCCTGCTGCAGGCAACGTTGGTGCTAATATGAAAAACAACTTTAAAATTGACTCTCAGACCATAAAACAAGCCCACATGCAGACAAAGAAAGCGGCCCACACACTGTCCTGTCCGATCAGCCTTTGGGCACTGCCAGATCTCCCCACAGGCCTGCCCGACCCTATCTCATCTGGGTGCATTGTGTTCCTAGGGTATGAGAAGTATACCTTTCTTGAGGCTTCGGTGACCGCGTGTCCGAGAGATGAACCTCTCCCGCATAAGAGTATATTTTATGTGAGGGTGGCATTCTGTCGCGAAGAACTAAACTACCCCACATGAGGGCGGTGGCACACTGAGACATAAAAGCAGCAGGGGTCCGATCGTGAACTACGTGCTATAACTTATAAGGGCACCGTGAAGGTGGGGGCTCCTGGGATATCGGCACAGACAGCCTCGTTAGCCCTGATTCCACCTGAGCCTGGCGGGTATAGGCCGTCATCCCGAGCTCCGTCTTCATGAACTCTCATGAATCCCTGTCTCTCTCCCTGATTGGCACACACAGTAGGTCTCTTGAATTGGCACAGTCTGTCCAGATTGCCACACCGCCCTCCATGATTTTTTTAGTTTTTGTTGCTGATTTATATAGCGCAAACTCGACCCCAAGGTACTGGGGCGCTTATCAGTTACCTTACACAAGGACACATTCATTTTTGGTAAGCACTGGGAGATTACATGATTTGCCTAGAATCACAGGATACTGAGCCGATGCCGAGGCTCGAACCTGGTACCCCAGCACCAAAGTCGGCAGTGTAGCCGACGGACCGCATCCTCTCCCCTCACCAGATTCATGATCTCCCATAATACCAACGAGTCCACCCTCTGGTACAGAAAACCTAGGTTTCCTCACAGACTAACATGGCAGCCCTGGTCCCTCGTCTAAACTGATAAGTTACTGTTTCCCAAACCACAATGGATGGTCAGCACGATGAAATGCGAAGTTGCGGGTGGAGCCTGTGGCACCAGGTAGCAGCCAGATTTCAACAGAGATCGTTAAATTCACAATATTTCCTCAAATACCATATTAATGTTGACGTCGATTAACTCCATTTTCTGCAGAACATTTGAATATTGTGCTGTTTTTAAAAAGCAATCGTGGTCAACCATAATGATGTCTGATATTTAACCATAGCAAAAGTTATCGCGATTATGCGATAGAAGAACAAGTTACTATTAAAATGTCTTTCCTTGCATGTTGTGCTAAACGGGGTCGAATTCAGTCATGCATTTATTTACATTTTCTTTATATTTAACTGCAGTTGTTTTTAAATCGGAAATTAGTAGCATTAAGATGTAAATGCTTGTAAGCCAAATTAACCCCCTGCGCAGTTTTCCGGCTTGGCAAACGGACCCACAGGAGTTACTGATTGCTAATCTCCCGAACCCGGGGGAGGGGGGGGTTGAGGTAATGGGGCGGTGGAGAGCAGCAGGGAGGGGCTCTCAGGAGTGTGTATATTGATCGCACTGTTAGAGTGTACGGTCAATGTGTTTATCCACACTTGCGGGGGCTGCAGATGAGCACACAGCCCCGGGCTACAAGCGCAACACAGGCCCATCTGGTAGCGAGCTAAGCTCAAAGGGCAAGTCTATGAAATGGGCTTTTAAACCCACCCTACTCCCATTCGCCCTGGGCTCCACCAGGCCTTCGCGCCCAACATTTCTGTGCAGAACCCCCCTGCAGCGATGGCAAACCCGCACAGCGCATGTCTCTGCAGCTGTAGCATCTGTTGAAAGCATGTCCCCTGACCCCTCCAGCACCGGGTGCTGTCCAGCTTTCTGGAGCACCTAAAAGGACACGCCCCTCAACAGGGACCTTAGCTTTGATACCCATTGAAACGCATATGCTGGCGTTTCACATTGAATAACAAAGAAATGTAAGATAACAATAATAATGATATAATAATTTTAATGAGGACTGTGGTTCCGCACTCAGGAATGGATTTTCTTTAGACTGAGTACAGACCGTTGCTCCTTGGTGTAGGTTCATTGCTGATAGGGTGCTTGGCATTTTTTTGGGGGGTGGGGTTTATATAGCACAAACTCTACACAAAGGTGTTGGAGCGCATTACATGAGCACCAGTTACGTTACTCAAGGACACATTCATTTTTGGTAGGCAACGGGAGATTAAGGGATTTGTCCAGAATCACAGGATGTTGATCCCACACCAAGGCTCGAACCTGGTTCCCTTAACTCCTAATTCAGCAGCCCTGGACTTTAGGCCACATATTCTCAGCCAGTGCTGCATCACCAGCTAATGCAAGCTTTGAATACTTAAGAGGGCAATTCCATCACAAAGTAAGTCCTCCTACCAAACTCCTCGATTCACAGGAAGAGCTGGTTAAGAAATAGCAGAGTCCTAGCTCACTACTTTTAGAACCAACGATTCTACTTTACTAAAGTTTTGCTGTTTTCATCGTTTTAGTTTTATAAAAATTACTTTTTATTTCACCAGTCTCTTCAGACAAGGGCATCACTCCACTTCTTTCTTGCAGTGCGAGAAGCAGAAACCTAAAATGGTATTTTATATACCATTTTATGTTTCTGCTTATCGCACTGCGAGAAAGCAAAAGGGTATGCCTGGTTGGGGGCGGGTCTGGGTGGAGTGGCTTTACCAATGCTGTGGGCCCTGACTGTTTGACCGGCCCTCTGGGGCTGACCAAACCAGTTATGTGCACTCTGAATTTTCTCTCTGTAGGCTGCATGCAGCCTACATAGAGAAAATGGCCTCCGGATAGGTGCCCGCCTTGGCGCTTTCCCCACCAATCACAAAGCTGACATTGCAGCGTTGTGATTGGCTTAGGGAGGGTAGGGAGCCTGCATGCTTCTTTTTCCTGCCAGAGACAGGAGAGCAGGAAAGCATCAGGAAAACGTGGGACCCGGCCAGGAGCGGAGGTGGCGAGGGACCCGCTAAGGTGAGGTTTAAAAATAAAATAGTTTTAAAACCCTCCTCGCCCCCTCGAACCATTCCACACGCCCCCTACCCGCGAGTCATGCGAGCTGCGACTGGTTATCAGTGATGTCAACATTTGTGTGACACCATCACTTCCTGTGAATTTACCAGTTGTGCTTATTCGTTTTCATTGCAAGAAATACCGAAAACCTGGGAGCTTTGAGGCATCCACTTTACGCCACAGACGACCACCCTTTGCACCGCTCCTGGTCTCTACCGCTCATTGCTCTGATGGCGCCATGGACAGAAAGAAATGAGGTGCCCTCACCGGTGCATAAACGAGGCAACTGGGGAGAGGATATGGCCTAACAGCCAGAGCTGGTGACTTTGGAGCTTGGGGTACCAGGTTGGAGCCTCGCATTGGCTCAACACTCTGATTCTGAGAAAATCACTTAATCTCCTGTGCCTACTAAAACAAGCATTTGCAATGCAATAGGTCTCGCATTAATTAAGTTTGAGCTATTGGCATTGCTAAATATTGCTAAATATTGCAACACTGATTGGGGTTGTGTGGGGGGTTGGGGTTGTGTGGGGGGTTGGGGTTGTGTGGGGGGTTGGGGTTGTGTGGGGGGTTGGGGTTGTGTGGGGGGGTTGGGTTTGTGTGGGGGGTTGGGTTTGTGTGGGGGGTTGGGTTTGTGTGGGGGGTTGGGTTTGTGTGGGGGGGTTGGGTTTGGTTGGTTGGGGGTGTGGCTGGGTGTGGCTGGGTGTGGCTGTGTGGCTGGGTGTGGGTGTGTGGTTGGGTGTGGGTGTGTGGTTGGGTGTGGGTGTGTGTGTGTGTGTGGTTGGGTGTGTGTGTGTGGTTGGGTGTGTGTGTGTGGTTGTGGTTGGGTGTGTGTGTGTGGTTGTGGTTGGGTGTGTGTGTGTGGTTGTGGTTGGGTGTGTGTGTGTGTGGTTGTGGTTGGGTGTGTGTGTGGCTGTGGTTGTGGTTGTGGTTGGGTGTGTGTGGTTGTGGTTGGGTGTGTGTGTGTGGTTGTGGTTGTGTGTGTGGGTGGGTGGGTGTGTGGTTGGTTGGGTGTGTGGTTGGTTGGGTGTGTGGTTGGGTGTCTGGTTGGAGGTGGGGGTGGGTGTGTGGTGGTGGGTGGGTGTGGGTTGTTGTGTATGGGTGTGTGTGGTTGGTGTGTGTGTTTGTGTGGTGTGTGTGGTTGGTGTGTGTGGTGGGTGGGTGTTTGTGTGGTTGGTGTGTGTGTGGTTGGTGTGTGTTTGTGTGGTTGGTGTGTGTGGGTGTGGTTGGTGGGTGGAAGTTGTTGGTGGGTGTGTGTGGTGGGGGGTGTGGTTGGTGGGTGTGGTTGGTGGGGGGTGTGGTTGGTGGGTGTGGGTGGGTGGTTGGTGGTTGGTGGGTGTGTGTGGTGGGGGGTGTGTGTGTTGTTGGTTGGGTGTGTGGTTAGTTGGTTGGGTGGGTGTGTGGTTGGTTGGGTGTGTGGTTAGTTGGTTGGGTGGGTGTGTGGTTGGGTGTGTGTGGTTGGGTGTGTGTGTGGTTGGTTGGGTGTGTGTGTGTGGTTGGTTGGGTGTGTGTGTGTGGTTGGTTGGGTGTGTGTGTGTGGTTGGTTGGGTGTGTGTGTGGTTGGTTGGGTGTGGTTGGATGTGTGTGGTTGGATGTGTGTGTGGGGTTGGATGTGTGTGTGGGGTTGGATGTGTGTGTGGGGTTGGATGTGTGTGTGGGGTTGGATGTGTGTGTGGGGTTGGATGTGTGTGTGGGGTTGGATGTGTGTGTGGGGTTGGATGTGTGTGTGGGGTTGGATGTGTGTGTGGGGTTGGATGTGTGTGTGGGGTTGGATGTGTGTGTGGGGTTGGATGTGTGTGTGGGGTTGGATGTGTGTGTGGGGTTGGATGTGTGTGTGGGGTTGGATGTGTGTGTGGGGTTGGATGTGTGTGTGGGGGTGGGGTGTGTGGTTGGGGGTGGGGTGTGTGGTTGGGGGTGGGTTGTGGGGGTGTGGTTGTGGGGGTGTGGTTGTGGGGGTGTGGTTGTGGGGGTGTGGTTGTGGGGGTGTGGTTGGGGGCTGTGGTTGTGTGGTTGGGGGTGTGTGGTTGGGGGTGTGTGGGTGGGGGTGTGTGTGTGGTTGTGGGTGGGGGTGGGGGTGTGTGGTTGGGGGTGTGTGGTTGTGGGTGGGTGTGGGTGGTGGTGGGTGGGGGCTTGTTGGTGGGGGTGTGTAGTTGTGGTTGGGGGTGTGTGGTTGAGGGTGGGCATGTGCGGTTGTGGGTGGGGGGGTGTGGTTGGGGGTGTGTGGTTCTGGGTGGGGGTATGTGGGTGGGGGTATGTGGGTGGGGGTATGTGGGTGGGGGTATGTGGGTGGGGGTATGTGTCTGGTTGTGTGTGTGTCTGGTTGTGTGTGTGTGTCTGGTTGTGTGTGTGTGTCTGGTTGAGTGTGTGTGTCTGGTTGAGTGTGTGTGTCTGGTTGAGTGTGTGTGTCTGGTTGAGTGTGTGTGTCTGGTTGAGTGTGGTTGAGTGTGTGTGTCTGGTTGAGTGTGGTTGAGTGTGTGTGTCTGGTTGAGTGTGGTTGAGTGTGTGTGTCTGGTTGAGTGTGGTTGAGTGTGTGTGTCTGGTTGAGTGTGGTTGAGTCTGGTTGAGTGTGGTTGAGTGTGTGTGTCTGGTTGAGTGTGTGTGTCTGGTTGAGTGTGGTTGAGTGTGTGTGTCTGGTTGAGTGTGTGTGTCTGGTTGAGTGTGGTTGAGTGTGTGTGTCTGGTTGAGTGTGTGTGTCTGGTTGAGTGTGGTTGAGTGTGTGTGTCTGGTTGAGTGTGTGTGTCTGGTTGAGTGTGTGTGTGTGGGGGGAGGTTCTGGGTGGGGTTATGTGGGTGGGGGTATGTGGGTGGGGGTATGTGGGTGGGGGTATGTGGGTGGGGGTATGTGGGTGGGGGTATGTGGGTGGGGGTATGTCTGGTTGTGTGTGTCTGGTTGTGTGTGTTTGGTTGGGTGTGGTTGTGGTTGTGGGTGTTTGGTGGTGGGTGTTTGGTGGTGGGTGTGGTTGTGGTTGTGGGTGTTTGGTGGTGGGTGTGGTGGTGGGGTTTGTGGGTGATGGTGTGTGGTGGTGGGTGGGTGGGGGGTGGTGGGTGTTTGGTGGGTGTTGGTGGGTGTTTGGTTGGTGGTGGGTGTGGTGGTGGGGTTTGTGGGTGAGGGTGGGTGGTGGTGGGTGGGTGTGGTGGTGGGAGTGGTGGTTGTGGGTGGTGGGTGGTGGGAGTGGTGGTTGTGGGTGGTTGGGTGTGGTGGTGGTTGTGGTTGGGTGTGGTGGTGGTGGTTGTGTGGTGTGTGTGTGTGGTGTGTGTGTGTGGTTGTGTGTGTGTGGTTGTGTGTGTGGTGTGTGTGTGTGTGTGGTTGTGTGTGTGTGTGGTTGTGTGTGTGTGTGGTTGTGTGTGTGTGTGGTTGTGTGTGTGTGTGGTTGTGTGTGTGTGTGGTTGTGTGTGGTTGTGTGTGTGGTTGTGTGTGGTTGTGTGTGTGGTTGTGTGTGTGTGTGGTTGTGTGTGGTTGTGTGTGTGTGTGGTTGTGTGTGGTTGTGTGTGGTTGTGTGTGTGGTTGTGTGTGTGGTTGTGTGGTTGTGTGGTTGTGTGTGTGGTTGTGTGTGTGGTTGTGTGGTTGTGTGGTTGTGTGTGTGGTTTGTGGTTGTGTGTGTGGGCGTGTGTGTGGGCGTGTGTGTGGCGTGTGTGTGGCGTGTGTGTGGCGTGTGTGGTTGTGTGTGTGGTTGTGTGTGTGGTTGTGTGTGTGGTTGTGTGTGTGGTTGTGTGTGTGGTTGTGTGTGTGGTTGTGTGTGTGGTTGTGTGTGTGGTTGTGTGTGTGGTTGTGTGTGTGGTTGTGTGTGTGGTTGTGTGTGTGGTTGTGTGTGTGGTTGTGTGTGTGGTTGTGTGTGTGGTTGTGTGTGTGGTTGTGTGGTTGTGTGTGTGGTTGTGTGTGTAGTTGTGTGGTTGTGTGTGTGGTTGTGTGTGTAGTTGTGTGGTTGTGTGTGTGGTTGTGTGGTTGTGTGTGTGTGAGGTTGTGTGTGTGGTTGTGTGGTTGTGTGTGTGGTTGTGTGTGTGGTTGTGTGTGTGGTTGTGTGGTTGTGTGTGTGGTTGTGTGTGTGGTTGTGTGTGTGGTTGTGTGTGTGGTTGTGTGTGTGGTTGTGTGTGTGGTTGTGTGTGTGGTTGTGTGTGTGGTTGTGTGTGTGGTTGTGTGTGTGGTTGTGTGTGTGTTGTGTGTGTGGTTGTGTGGTTGTGTGGTTGTGTGGTTGTGTGTGTAGTTGTGTAGTTGTGTGGTTGTGTGTGTGGTTGTGTGTGTAGTTGTGTGGTTGTGTGTGAGGTTGTGTGTGTGTGGTTGTGTGTGTGTGAGGTTGTGTGGTGTGTGGTTGTGTGTGTGTGAGGTTGTGTGTGTGGTGTGTGAGGTTGTGTGAGGTTGTGTGTGTGGTTGTGTGTGAGGTTGCGTGTGTGGGGTGTGTTAGGTTGTGTGTGTGGGGTGTGTTAGGTTGTGTGTGTGGGGTGTGTTAGGTTGTGTGTGTGGTTGTGTGTGGGGTGTGTGAGGTTGTGTGTGTGGTTGTGTGTGTGGTTGTGTGTGTGGTTGTGTGTGTGGTTGTGTGTGTAGTTGTGTGGTTGTGTGTGTGGTTGTGTGTGTAGTTGTGTGGTTGTGTGTGTGGTTGTGTGTGTAGTTGTGTGGTTGTGTGTGAGGTTGTGTGTGTGTGGTTGTGTGGTGTGTGGTTGTGTGTGTGTGAGGTTGTGTGGTTGTGTGTGTGGTTGTGTGGTTGTGTGGTTGTGTGTGTGGTTGTGTGTGTGGTTGTGTGTGTGGTTGTGTGTGTGGTTGTGTGTGTGGTTGTGTGTGTGGTTGTGTGTGTGGTTGTGTAGTTGTGTGGTTGTGTGTGTGGTTGTGTGTGTAGTTGTGTGGTTGTGTGTGTGTGGTTGTGTGTGTGTGGTTGTGTGGTGTGTGGTTGTGTGGTGTGTGGTTGTGTGTGTGTGAGGTTGTGTGTGTGGTGTGTGAGGTTGTGTGAGGTTGTGTGTGTGGTTGTGTGTGAGGTTGCGTGTGTGGGGTGTGTTAGGTTGTGTGTGTGGTTGTGTGTGGGGTGTGTGAGGTTGTGTGTGTGGTTGTGTGTGTGTGTGAGGTTGCGTGTGGGGTGTGTGAGGTTGTGTGTCTGTGCGGTTGTGTGTGGTGTGTGGGGGGGTGTGTCTGTGAGGTTGTGTTTGGGGGTGTGTGTGGGGGTGTGTGAGGTTGTGTGTGGGTGTGTTTTTGGGTGAGTATGTGGTTGTGTGTGGTTGGGTTTGTGGTTGGGTGGGTGTGTGGCCGGGTGTGGGTGTGTGGCTGGGTGTGGGTGTGTGGCTGGGCTTATAGATCTATTGCATTGACATTGTGAATCCCCACTTTAGCAGCTATGGCGGGGTGGGACTCTTCTGTCTACAACTTGGCAGATAAACGGGCAACATTAATGCAATAAAGAAGAGTAATGTGGAAATACTTTGTGTTTAGTGTGACAACTACAGCCGAGGACGCTTGTCTGTTTTAAAGTTGAAGGTTTTCACTCAGGAGTTAGGTTAGTAAGAACTGTTGTTTTATTTTTTTGCAGGATTGATCCCTCGAGGTCCTGAAGAGAACCCCCATGATTTAGGGGTTTCGAAACGCATCAACCTTCTTTCTTCTTTCAGGCTAATCTTGTGACCATATTTTTGTAAAATATTGAGATTGTAAAAAGTTTTGATGGCCTGACATGTTATTGCTAGAAATATAAAACAAAGAAATTAAAATAGCACCACACCGCATTCATTAATAAGCGGTTCTTTTGAACCCTGGTGAGGCTATTCACTCTTTTCTTCTTTCCTTTTTTCTTTTTTGAAACACACTTCCCTTGATTGAGAAATGAATGCATAGGACGGTTGTATTGACTCAATTATAGATGATGAAAGTGATGTGTGATTGTAACCTCAACGCTTCTTAATTTATTACTTTTCTTTGTGTCTAAAAAACACCCCCATTTATACACCCAAATGGACTATAGATTTTAAATATTTCCTCTCCTCTATGAAATCTCTTTAGTACTTTTGAAATAATGCTGTTTTGGAATAATTTAAAGAAATATTCAGAAAATAAAAAGATTAATACAGTCGCAATTTGTTGTGTGATAATGCTACAATTGTTTAAGTCATTGGGCATTGAATTGTGTTAAATCAGATAGCAGTACTGGCATCTTGTTTTGTTGAGAATCAACTACACATGTGAAGCGCAGGACAGCGAGGGCCTATAAGCCTGGCTCTACATAAGAAACATAATCAGGAAATCAAAACTCGGGCGTTGGGGTTACATGCTGGAACAATGCTTAATATTATCAATGGAGAGTACACTTAATGAGCAACTGTGTAATATGGTCCAGTATTGCCATTTAAGAGTTCTGCTGTCACCATAACCCGGAGAAGGCAATACAGGGCCATATTACACGAACTAGAATGTCAGTGGTACGGACGGGTCATTACATTATTTTTTTATTGAAGGACGCACTGCTTATCACGCACCAGATAAGGGGTGATATATAAAGAGACAGGAACCACAGGAGCACTTTGGCTTGATGAAAAACTTTCAGCTTTGCCCTTGTTTTTTTGCAAATTAAGTACTGTAACAGCCTTTCTATTACTCCAATTAGGCAAAAACACGCCTGTCACCAGACACAGCCAATGGGTGCAAAATATTGCACAGGGACTCACAGAAAATAATGAATGGATGTTGGAATATCTAGGAAGACTCTTGGGTGGGGTTCTTGTGGAAGCTGAGCCAGTGTGCAGCAAGTCATAGAAAAGGCACACCGAAGTACCTAGGAGCAAGCCTGCACATGCGCAGAGCACTTCGGATTGAGGCAATTGTAGAGCCCGGCCAGTGACCATGTGGCAAGGCACAGAATGGGCATACAGAAGTACCTAGGAGCAAGCCTGCACATGCGCAGAGCACTTCGGATTGAGGCAATTGTAGAGCCCGGCCAGTGGCTATGTGGCAAGGCACAGAACGGCCACACATAAGTACCTGGGAGCGAGCCCGCACATGCGCGTTGAGGCCCTCCTTCCTGAACTTATTTACTGATAACTGTTCTCCGGCACCACAGCCCACCGCGATGAAGATTCTCAGTGCATCAGCAAGAGTTTTTTTATAAATAAAAATAGCTATATCCCCAAACGTAATCCATCAAAGCAGCCAGGAACGGTGGGCCAGAGGTGGCCCTGGGGTACGTAAGAACCACCATAAATACTGTGAGCACTGAAAGGCAAACATTACACAGCACAACGAATGGCGGGAAGAATGCACCACATGCATCTTGTGCGTTCGTACATCAGTAGGGAAGGTGACCGGGCGGTTTATCAGCGAATTCTCCGCTGACTTTTCTAGGAAGGAGCCCTCTCAGCAGTTCAACTCAAACAAGCTGGCTGCGCCCGTGAAGTCATCCTTAATCTATCATGAAAAGCAGCGATGGGCCCCCTCACGCAAGTGACATCCGGCCTGCGATGTACAACCTCTCCGACTTGCGGCCCAGCACCAGGTGGGATGCCACGGGTGCAGTGTCATGGTTGATCAGCAGCAGGCGACCATTGGCGCTTGAGCAAGCCCCAACAGAGTAGGATGGGGCAGATGTTCCTGATTCAAGTTGCAGTGGGACTGCTCTGCGGCTCGGATGCTATAGAATGTTCACTGGGAGCCTGGAAGCTCGCGGTCATCCTGCGGAACCTCTACCTTGGCAGGCCACGCTCTATCAACCTTTTTTTATTGATCTTAAGAGTGAGTTGCATGAAGTGAAATAAAAACAAGCGACACATGTATTATGGTAATACTGCATTCAGGGAGGTACAGCTGGAGATGTCAAATCTTTTGAAAAACATTGGATGGTTAGGGAACCAAATATACATTCATACGCTGAGATTGTAGGATTGTGCTGAAAGTGAAGACAGAGCAGTGTTTTAGCTAGTAAATTATGCAACTGCAGTTGGAAGATTTTAACATTGATGTCTCTAACTGAATAGGAGGAAAGATGGAACATCAAACGCTCTCCAGGCAGTTGTTGCCGATGCTTTCTATCAATGAAAAATGCAGCCACTATAGAGGCAATAATAATAAAACAAGCGTCATACGACACCTGGACTTGCAGGTCAAATAAAATAGAAAGTCTTGTCTTTGGGTTGGAGCCGTGCGAGACTGATGTGTCTGTAAGTCTGAGCTTCTAGTTGGTTCAGCGCCACCTCCTTGTTGTGGGTCTTATGGTCGACCTTGCCTTGCGCTGCCATGTAAAAGTACTCAGGCTAAAAAATGTTCAAGGCAATCAATGGTGTTTCTTTAATTCCGCAAAGGGTGTAGACAGTACTGTTGGAACCGGCCTCGTGGCGTGGCCCCACTCCTCCTGCATGGTGGGCCCTGGACTACATCGACCCCTGCCCTCGGGCTGAAGATACCCCCTCTGACATTCTCGAGAGCCGCCACCCCTGGCAACCACCGGCTCTTCCCCACCCGAACATGGCGACCCCTACTCGCCCCACGCTGCTGGCCCGGTCCCTATCCCGGGCTACCCTCTCAGGCCCCGACGCCATCTTGGGCCTTTCCCGTCCGGGCCCTGTGGCCTCGGCCCGACCTCGGCCGCGGCCCCAGCTAGGCCCCGACATCGAGGCACCAAGATCCGACCAGGGGGTAAAACGGCCACTTGACGAATCAAGGAGGAGAGGAGTTTCGATGGCCCTGCAGCCGTCCCCGGACGCCTGGTTTCGATCGCCCTCCGGCCTCCCTGGGTGCTGGCTCCGCCCTCCTGCTGGGTGTCTGGACACTCTCATCCCGGCCCCTCTGACCCCCAGGTGCGAGGGTCCGGACATCAAAGGACTCAAGACCTATATCTGGGGCAGCCCTGGAATGGGTCGGCAGTTGTACCCTGGAGTCGAGAGATCCCGAGAAGAACTCACCTACTTGGAACCTGAAACCACCTTTGGAGCCCTGCTGCCGCGGCCCAACCTCGCTGCAACCATCTTTGGAGCCCTGCTGGCGCTGCCGCAGCCCAACCTCGCTGAAACCATCTTTGGAGCCCTGCTGGCGCTGCCGCGGCCCAACCTCGCTGAAACCACCTTTGGAGCCCTGCTGGCGCTGCCGCGGCCCAACCTTGCTGAAACCACCTTTGGAGCCCTGCTGGCGCTGCCGCGGCCCAACCTCACTGAAACCACCTTTTGAGCCCTGCTGGTGCTGCCGCGGCCCGAGGAACCCCCCAGCTCGAGGATTGAGAGCTGAGCGTAGGGTATCCCTGTACCAAAGCGCCAGGACGCCCCTTTGCTGGGGCAGCTGTGCGCTATAAAAATACCAAATAACATAACATAACATAACCAGGCTGGTACCGAGACTGTCCCGCTACCCCCTTCCCGCAGTTACCAAGACCTTTAGGATCCCTTGATCCATTTGTACCTGTATCGTAGAGATAACCTGCTTTTTAATACTGATAAAGACGTTGAGAATCTATCCTTGTGTGGTGTCCATCTGTAGTGGTGTGATTGCTCGCCTGTACAATCCTAGGAGAGGAACCTCGCCAGGAGGCCTCTCGACTTCGCTCGGCCAATTCTAGAAGGAGAGGTGGGTCTCGGGGTGGTCGGCCAGACAGCCTCTGCCTCTTCCCCCTAAGATCGCCTTTCTAACAAGTACCAGTTGGAATAATGAAGAGGAAGGGTTACGGGGAACATGCTTATTGCGGAGAAACCGCATTGCTGGGAACAAAACATTTGCTAAAGTGTTTTTAACTGAAAAACCTTTGCACCTTTATTGCAGTCGATGATGGTATGAAACGCGGTGAAACTGGGAAACGTGTGGCAAAGATGTACGTTGAAATAACACGAGCATAAAGAGGACAGGTTAAATAAAAGAGGTCTTTGAGAGAAAAAAAAACTCACACGACATGAAAAGACTGGGAATCGTGGTGAGCTCTGCACCTGCCGCCTGTGCACTTGACGTGCTACCTGACACATTCCTTCGGAGCTCCCATTTCCGGTGCACTGGTGACACCTTTCCCTCACAGTCAAGCTCGCAAGTAATCCAAGAAGAGGGGCCGTACCAAAGGAAAGAAAGGGCTCCTGCAAACATCTTGATTTGAAAAGGTGCGCCTTTTGAGCTCTTAATCAATTTAAAGCCTCGAGACTCTTGTCGGTTGGGACAGTTGGGACATAGGAGGGGGTACGAGGGGTGGCGAGGAGGGGTTAGTGGAAAGGGGGGGCATGTTTACTCACGGCTGTTAAAAGAAAGTAGGGAAGGCACACAGCCCGCGGCCACTGGTTTTAAGACCAGTGTTATGGGAGGCTGCAGCAGAGGATACTCTCAGATGTTGGCAGCAAGCCAGCCACTGGCCCACACAGTGATCTAATCTGAGCCTCTAAAGCCAGGGTGATATACTTAACATACATGTGTGGCGATTCAAACTTGTGGCCTGCATATCACAACAGATGTTAACGTCAACAGTTGTCTGGTTCCACCATGTTCTAAGCTGCTTTAGCGTACCGAGCGTCCTGTTCACTGACTTAAAGGGGCGCCTAGTGAGCAGGACATTCATTAGACGCGACAGATGCCGTCCAGTTCTATATGGTTCGGATTTGAGGGTCAAATACACAAAAGGGGTTTCAGTGTGCAGAACCTGTTCTGAAAATAGTGTCATGCTCTGTAAAGAGAAAAATCCAAATGACAATATACTAAAGTGCATTGCGAGTCCAATTATCTTTGCATCCCACAAGGTGAGGGTGTCTTTCAGTTCATTGAAATTGCGCCAAGAACATATTGGAATTCATTAAAAAAAATCCCAAATAAAAGAAGGTGGAAATGGGTGCTCTCCTATCTTATTTGTAAGACCATGTATGAATAGTTTGTGACTGCTTCAGCAGCGGCATAGCACAGAATAGTTACCGAATGTACTTGGCAGTGTCTAAACACAGTCCGCGTACAGTATAAGCTGTCTGCGAGTAAAGCCTTTCACTGCCCAAGTGACACCCGTGGCCGTCAGGGTACGCACCCAGTAGCCTCGGAATGCTGTATGTGTCCACAGAAGTCACTACAGCAGTGCGCACCATCTCCCTTAAAGACATAAGGCACGGGTGGCAATACTGGTACATTACAAAAGTGAATGCAGTGAACCTGCTGCCCTCCAGCTCTGTGTACACAGCCAAACTGCAGAAGGAATTGGACAAGCAGGAAGTGGGATAAGGGAAGGGGTGGCAAATGGTTAGCACTTTCGCGGCCACTTTGATGTTCTCAGCGGCCACGTGGCTCACTGAGAACATCAAAACGGCTGCGAAAATCCTTCCAAAGGCTGCAAGCAGACAAATGGTGCGCGCGCCTGGCACACATGCAGGAGCATTTTTGAAAGTCCCTCCTTAACTCTCGCATAGCAACGCATGCGCATTGGCTCAGCGAGACCTTAAAATGAATGTGTCCTTGTGTAAGGTAACTGATGCTCCTATAAAATGCTCCAATACCTACTGTTTGCGCCACGTAAATCTGCAACATAAAAACTGGGACCCCTTTTTGAGTTCATAGGTCAGCCCCTGGCTCATTACATCAGTGCAGTGATTGGCTTATGAACACAAACATCTCCGCACCTCCCCTAGCTCTCCTGATTCACCCACAGATCAGCCCCTTCCCACTGATGTCTAGCTATTTGTTGGGTGGAGACGCTTGTAGGTGTGTCTTTGGGGTAGTGGTCGAAGTGCAGTAAAAAAGTATGGGAACTATGATACTGCACGCAATGGGGGCAGGGTGAGTGAGCCTGGGGGCGTGGTCAAAGACGTGCCTAAAAAACAAAATATTCGGTAACTGATTCGGTCTTTCACCTTCAGGTAACTACATATAACAAGCATTGAAAATGCAGCAGGTCTCGTCTTTGGTTAAGTTAAAGCCATTTGCTTTGCTAATGGTATTGTATAGCAAAGCAAATGGCTTTAACTTAATAAAAGGTGAGACCTCTTGCATTTTTAATGCTTGTTACTAATTACTGCTTGGATAATTGAGTTTATTTTTCCTTCTCTTGCTACAGGTAGAGGTTTTTGTCTAGTGAGCTGACTGGAGATGTCACTGGGGACATCACTTTCCCCATAATGCGGCGCATTTTCCTTCATTGCACCAGGCGCACATTTTATATACTTTGTGAAATCCCAGGCCATGATGTCACAGATGTCTTGCAAAGGACATCTTGCGAATTATTAATGTGCATATTGAAATCGCTCCGTACGGTCAACTTTGGAAATCAGAGAACCACTAGCCCCAGGAAGACACCTATACGTCCCCATGCTGTGTGTTGTTCTGGGAGATTCGAAAATGTTAATTACACTATAATGGACTATTAGATGAAGAAGTCTAACTGAAAGCCTTTTTTATGTTGTATATATGTACATTTTAAGATTGTTTTTTCATTGAAAAGTAAAACATCTTGCTGAACATCATACCTAAAAATGTCAACTTTGAATGGCCATGAATAAAGTTTGTATCTGTTCGACTGAATTTGTGATTCCAAGTTTACAATTCTTCACCATACATAAAGCATGTTAGATACATTCATGGCAGCAATTTAATTAATATTTAAAAATTACTCAATGCCATTTTATTTTTACAGCGGTGTTTTGGTGCGATTGGAAGAATGCAGTCATCCAGTTGTGATGAAAGGCTTGTGTGCAGAATGTGGTCAGGATCTGACACAGTAAGTATACAGGTTTTCCAGTTCCTGTTTAAGCTTTTATGGGAGTGTTTTTTAAACCAGTGATATTGAATTAGAATGAAAGACTAGCATTAGCTCCGTGAAAGGCTGTAAGGCAGTATCTGTGATTTCAAAACGCCATTGATTTTTTTATTTTATTTTAGACAAATTGTCTCCGTTTATCAAAGCAAAAGATGGCAGTAAAAGAACCAATATAATAACATTTCTGACAGCATTTTACTTCTAATTAGAACATTGGAATGTTGGGAGCTCCATTAAAGACAATGGAGTTCTCTGGGTTTCTAATGGTCGGTAGAAGCCCGCAGCGCCAACATTCCAAAGTTGTTTTTCACAGCTGTTGCTGGGAACAAAGGCCTTACGGAACCAGAGGGGTTTTCAGCTCCCTTTGGCTCTGTAAGGTCTTTGTTAGATTTGTAAGAACAGTCTGCCCTCTAGTGTTGGAATGTTATAATAGCTTTTTAACCCACCGTGGGTGGGCTATACCAGCATTAAAGTCACGCTCCCTTGTTAAAGGCTGGTATAGCCCACTATGGCGATCTATAATAGATATATTAACTAGAATATTTTGGCTTTTAACAATTGAAGTCTCAGTGCCATTCCTCAGAATCTTCCCCGGTGTCTGACAAATCTCAGGTGCCTAACAACCAGAGATCAAAATTCCCCAGTGCTTTGGCTGAACCCATGCAGGTCAAGGCCTTCCAGCTAGCAGTGTTGAATGTTTTTAGATGTCCCACAATCCTCTGGGCCACTTCCTAGTATAGTTGGAGAGCGCCCGTTCATGTGGGTTTGGTGGCTTTGACCCATATCCCTTTTGATGCCATGCTTTTTCATGGGCTTTGGTCTGTCACCCAGAGTAAGGTTCAAACTAACAAAGGACTGGCCTCCATTTGTTCGGCATGTCTTTGGCACCAACCCCAAAGTCTTTTTCCTGCAGAGCCAGTGCCATCCACAGATTCAATGGGAGAAAATATCTGTGCAGCAAAAAATTACAGTGGGTTTAACTTAAACAGTGAATCATTATCTGGAAACCTTCCTAGGGCCCAAGGTTCACACGCGTGGCAGAAAGTTTTGATTCAGATACCTTTTGATACGGACGATAACTATGTATTTATGGATGAGAATTACGTACGCATGGACGATGATGACTAGGAAGCTGATTGCCTCCTCACAATACCTGATGTGCCCTTATGTGTACGTACAACCAGAGGCCTAGGTTCTTCTCCAGGAAGGGACATCTCTTACCACTCTTGCCCTGCCTCAGTGGAGGTTTATCCTTTCATAACGTGTGTTCAGAAAGCAGTGGAGGACTTGGAACTGAATTTCCCTTCGGCAGAAGTAAAATCTAATATCCTGATTAAAATCTTGCAACCCACCACCGTTTCTGCAGAACATTGCTCCCAGTAAACCAATATGTTAGAGGCATGTGGGCTGCTGAATTCATATCTTGTGCATAGATCTCCGCCTAGTGTTGGGTCCGGATGATTGCACTTTGTTGTCATGGAAGAGTCTTCGAAGTATTACAAGATAGGTGACTCCTCCCTTGGACTACAGTGCGCATGGCATCTTCTCCATCCTCAGATTGTTTTTTTCCGCCATTGGGTTCGGATGCTAACTCCTACACTCCAACTTGGAAATAAAAAAATAAAAATTTCTAAAGGCCAAAAGGCCTTCGATTCGACAGTATTGTTATTGCTCGGTACCGCTCTACTCGATCCAGCCTTCCATCTCGAATCGGTCGTCGACGCGGGCCGTTGGGCATTTTCGACGCCACGTGAGTCAACCGTCGATGGAAAGAAGCCAGTTTAAAAGGTGCCCACAATGCCACTCCAAGTTCCCACATACTGATAAGCACTCAGTATGCAACAAGTGCCTTTCCCCAGACCATAAGGAAGAAACCTGTCCAGCCTGCGCCCAGTTTCGATCGAAGAAAACTCTTCGAAACCGACGGGCCGCTAGGCAAGAAATGCAGCGACAGGCACCGGAACTGGACAACATCTTCGATGATGACCAGGATCCACAGGAAGCTCCAGACTCGGACCTAGAAATCGTCACCGTCGAGGACTACTCGGACTCCGATGACGACATCCCACCGGGGCAAATCGTGAGTACACTGCCCCCGACACCAACTACCCCGTTACCAAAGGCTCCGGTCAAGGCATCGCCAAAAGGCCTTCTCCAAGATCATAAAGTTTCGCAAGCCCCGCCATCCGGCTCGGCTCCAAAACCGAAACCTTCTAAGACCCCAGGGCCCAGTACCATCGTCCCAAAGAAGGTTCCAGAGCCAAAGGTCGTCGACCCGAAGGGCGTCTATCCTAAAAAGGCCGTACAGCCAAAGAGCGGCGAGCCAAAAAAGACTGTCGACCCCAAGAAGGCCGCCCAGACGAAAATTGTCGACCCAAGAGAGGTTGTCGAACCGAACAAAGACACACAACCAAAGGGCGCCGAACCAAAAAAGGTCGCTGACCCCAACAAGCCTACTGTTCCAAAATCTGTCGACCCGGCAAAAGGTGCCGTACCGAAACCCGCGACAAGGCCGGAAAAACCTGTCGACCTGAAGACACCGGCTCCAAAAACACCAGTCGATCCAAAAAATACCATAGACTCGGAAATGACACTCATCCAAAAAAGCCAAAGTCACCAGTCGATCCGAAAAAGAACATCGACTCTGAAAAGGACACTCCTCCAAAAAAAAACTACGGAGCACAAGAAAGGCGTCGAACCGAAAGTTCCGGTCGACCCGAAAAAAGGCCCAGAGCTGAAAAAATCCTTTACTAAGCCAAAAGTCGTCCAAAAACCAAAGTCTAACACTCAACCCAGGACTGTAGAGGAAGAACTCTTCCACCCAGATCCCTCTGACGACCAGGCAAAGATATACATTAATCCAGAGACTGGTAAAGTTACCATCCTGCATAGAAAAAAGAGGCCTTTGGACTTTGAACCTCAGTCCCCTATTCCATTAAAGAAAAAGGACTTTGGGACTTCTCCCTCTAGACCCTTCATTCCTTTTCAGCCTATCATGCCTACTACACCTTTTATTCCCTACTCTCCTTATTCTCCTTCTCACCACGGGGACAATGAAGGTAACATGGGGGATGAGCCACAACCTCAATATGATTTCCCACAAGATCCTGAACCACAAGAGGAACCATGGGAGGAGCCACCAGACCCTTAGAACACCCATACCATCCCTGATATACCCTCTTATCCTACTAAGCCGTCACCTACTGATGACACCGTAGTCTTTAATCAACTCCTAGACAGGCCAGCACAATTCCACAATGCAGATATGCATAACGACCCTGTTGAGGAAGACTTCTTGTTTGACACCTTCCCTACATCAGAAAAAAGTGTCAAAACACTTCCCATGTTAAAGGGAGTTCTGAAACATGCACCTGACATATTTAAGGATACAGCCAGGGAACGGGTAATCAACCCCAGAATAGAAAAAAAGTATAGGGCAGCTCCTACAGACCTACTTACATCAGAAGGCAGTTACCACTAGACTCCCTGGTAGTGGCCAACGCACGAAAAAGAGCCAACTCCCAAACGACTGGGGAAGCACCTCCCCCCGACAAGGAGTCCAAAATACTAGAGGCATCAGGCAAAAGGGTAGCAGCACAAGCCTCCAACTCATGGAGGATTGCTAATACACAAGCCCTACTGGCTTGTTACGACAGGGCGCATTACGATCAGCTAGAAAGCCTAATACCTGAGCCTTTCAAAGCACAAGCCCAAGATCTTATACAAGAGGGAAAATTCATAACAAACGCCTCCATCAAATGCGCGCTTGACGCAGCAGACACTGCAGCTAGGTCAATCAACACTAGCATCCTACTACGCAGACATGCATCGCTGCGTATTTCTGGTTGCAAAAATGAGGTTCAGTCCACCATTCTTAACCAGCCTGTCAATCAGGATTTTCTATTTGGCCCTGCTGTCGACACCATTTTGGATAAAATGAAAAAGGACACAGAGACCACAAAATCAATGGGGGCATTGCAATTTCAACAACATAGAGGCTTTTTTCGTCGCTCCTCATACAGAGCAACTACACAAGGAAATACCTCACAAACATCTGCCTCATACAAAAGTAACACACAAGGTTCCTTCAACAAGAACACAAACAGAGGAGGTTACAGGGGAAACAATAATAAGGGAAGAGGACGTGAAGGCAATAACACCAGAACCTCCACGCCCACAAAACAGTGACTTCATTACGCTACCTCCAGACCACCTAACACCGGTCGGAGGCAGACTCCAACAGTTCCTGCCTGCCTGGAACACAATTACCACAGACAGGTGGGTGAGAGAAATTATCCAGTCTGGCTATTGCCTAGAACTGACTTCCACACCACCAAACATACAACCCAGACATCGTCCAAAGCCCAGGGAACACATCACCCTGCTACAACAAGAGGTGAACTGCATGCTAAAAAAGGGGCCATAGAGCAAGTCCCTTTCCAACAGCAAGGGACAGGAGTGTACTCCCTATACTTCCTTATTCCCAAGAAGGATGGTTCCCTCAGACCAATATTGGACCTCAGACCCCTTAATCAATACATACTATCGGAGCACTTTCATATGATCACACTACAACAAGTGCTCCCGTTGCTACAACAAGGAGATTTCCTAGCAACACTAGACCTCAAAGATGCGTATTTTCACATACCCATCCATCCAGCCCACAGAAAATACCTCAGTTTCACAATAGAAGGTCAACACTACCAATTCAAGGTTTTGCCCTTCGGGGTTACCACGGCTCCAAGATTGTTTACAAAATGCTTAGCGACAGTAGCAGATCATCTCAGAAGGCAACACGTCCATGTGTACCCTTATCTGGACGATTGGCTGATACAGTCAAAATCGTACCAACAGTGCGCAGCACACTCGTCTCAAACAATCCAGTTGCTACACAGCCTAGGCTTTTCAATCAACTACGCAAAATCACATCTGCAACCGTCCCACAAACAGCAGTACCTGGGAGCCACTATAGACACCTCGGTGGCAAAGGCATATCCAAACTCAGCAAGGATAGCCAGTATGCAGACACTCATTCTCAAATTCCTGCCAAAACACTCTCTGCCAGCTCAAGTCTTCATGCAGCTCATAGGCATGATGGCCTCCTGCATATTCATTGTCCCCCATGCCAGACTTCAAATGCACCCATTACAAGAATGCCTAGCACGGCAATGGAACCAGGCTAAAGGACAACTAAAAGACCTAGTGTTGGTAAACAGTTGAACTCACAACTCTCTGCAGTGGTGGAATCCACACAACCTTTCCAAGGGGCGACTGTTCCAAGAGCCGGTTCCACAACTAGTACTAACAGCGGACGCATCACTAACAGGCTGGGGAGCCCATCTCCTTCAATACACAGTACAGGGGCTCTGGACAAACAAACAGAAAAAGCTGCAAATCAACCAACTGGAATTGCTAGCAATATTCCTAGCCCTAAAAGCATTTCAGAAATACTTGTACAGCAAGACGGTGTTGATCCGGACGGACAACATGACCGCGATGTACTATATCCAGAAACAGGGAGGAACGCACTCTCCACAGCTGTCCCATCTGGCACAAAGCATATGGAAGTGGGCGATTCCAAAAAACATTTTTCTCCTAGCAGAACACCTTCCATGGAAGGACAATCCAGGTTGCCGACCTGCTCAGCAGGCACAGCCAACAACTACACGAATGGGAGATTCACCCCCAGGTTCTCCAGCCATTCTTCAAGGAGTGGGGTCGCCCAGAAATAGACCTGTTCGCCACAAAAGAAAACTCGAAATGCGAGTACTTTGCCGCCAGGTTCCCACATCCATTGTCACAGGGCAATGCGATATGGATGAACTGGTCAGGCAGATTTGCGTACGCTTTTTTCCCAGCACTGCTGATCCCGCTGGTGGCACGCAAACTGCGGCAACACTCCCTCACTCTAATCCTAGTTGCTCCCACATGGGCAAGACAACCGTGGTACACAACATTCCTAGAACTCTCAGTAGTTCCTCATCAAAAACTGTGCCTTGCACCTCATCTTCTAACTCAGAACCATGGAGAAGTCAGACACCCAGATCCCAATCAAATGAACCTAGCGATCTGGCTCCTGAGGTCTTAGAGTTTGGATACCTTAACTTGCCCCCAGATTGCATGAACATCATTAGGGAGGCAAGAAGACCAACCACACGAGCGTGCTATGCAGCTAAATGGAAGAGATTTGTTATTTACTGCAACCATAATCAAATCAACCCCTTAGACGCTTCAATACAAAACATTATATGTTACCTGCTGCATCTACAAAGATGTAACTTAGCATACTCTTCAATACGACTACACCTCTCTGCTATAGCAGCATACCTTCAAAACAGGCAACACCTTTCACTGTTTAGAGTACCAGCAATCAAAACCTTCATGGAGGGTTTAAAAAGGGTGATTCCTCCTAGGCACCCCCCTTCCCCAGTCTGGAATCTAAATATAGTGCTTACCAGACTCATGGGCCCTCCTTTCGAACCTCTACATTCATGCGAACTACAATTCTTAACGTGGAAGGTTGCATTCTTGGTTGCCATCACCTCACTCAGAAGAGTGAGCGAATTACAAGCACTAACGATTCAAGAACCTTTCATGCAGGTACATGCCAACAGGGTGGTTCTTAGAACAAACCCTAAATTCAATCCTAAAGTTGTATCTAATTTGCATATCAACCAATCAATAGAACTGCCAGTGTTCTTTCAAAATCCACAGTCAGTAACTGAGAGAGCCCTGCACACATTAGACGTAAAGAGAGCTCTACTTTATTATGTGGACAGAACTAAATCCTTTAGGAAAACAAAACAACTGTTTGTTGCTTTTGCACCACAACACAAAGGGAATCCAATTTAAAAATCACGAATAGCCAGTTGGATAGTTAAATGCATTCAAATATGCTATCAAAAGGGAAAACGCACTTTAACCGTCCCCCCAAGAGCACACTCCACAAGAAAAATGGGGGCATCCATGGCTTTCCTAGGAAATATTCCTCTTGAATATATCTGTAAGGCAGCCACATGGACCACCATACACACTTTCACAAAACACTACTGTGTAGACGTGCAAGCAAAACAGCAAGCTGTTGTAGGCCAGGCTGTCCTCAAAACTCTTTTTCAAATTGTTGCGGCTGGCACAGGTAGCCACCGCTAGAGGAGATACTGCTATACAGTCTATGCACAAGATATGAATTCAGCAGCCCACATGCCTTGAACGGAATATGCTACTTACCAGTATGCATCTGTTCTTGGCATGTAGGGCTGCTGACATTCATATCGCCCGCCCTCCTCCCCGGTGCCTGTAGCAGCTGCAGCATTATCTCTGGCATGGCCATCTCTTACTTTACTATCTCCATCTCTGCCACAATGGCGAAAAACAATCTGACGATGGAGAAGATGCCCATGCGCACTGTAGTCCAAGGGAGGAGTCACCTATCTCGTGATACTTCAAAGACTCTTCAAGACAAGAAAGTGCAATCATCCGGACCCAACACTAGGCGGCGATCTATGCACAAGATATGAATGTCAGCAGCGCTACATGCCAAGAACAGATGCATACTGGTAAGTAGCATATTCCTTCCTAGAGCCTACAATGGTTTCGCAGGAGAACCTCTTTTTGGGCCCCAGGAGTCCATAGGCAGATCCCCATGAGCCGTTGGCTAGCTCCACACTACCTCTACCTTTTGACCTTCCATTTGTCACTGGATTTTTATCTTGAGAACATCGTCAGAACTATTAAAATCCCCAAACACCCTTTGTATGGCTCCTTCAACATAGAGCCCAAGAAGCTTGACACCTAGGGTCACATTGTTTTTACCTCCAGCAGCTTGGCTTCATGCGCAGCTTGTGCAACTTCCTTTTTAGGTCTTGCGCTTAGCAATGCAGTGCGCAGCGCTGATCGTGCAGCGAGAATCCTTTTGACCGGGGTTTAAAAATGGAGCCTGGAATCGCACACGCTCTTGCGTGTGCTTTTCCTTTTAACTTCCGTTATTGGGCTTCGATTGCGTGTTTTTTTAAAAAACTGAGCACGCTATAGGCCAAAGGCGGGAGCATTGCTCCATCCATGGCCTGTTGGTGTCTGTTACGCGCACCAAAGCCCATCTGTTTTCAATAATCGTGCCCAGACACGGGCGCGATATTTGCAAACCTATGGCTCGCTGTGGCGCGCACGTGCACCACTCACGGGCTTGCACTTGGCTGCAGTGTCCTTCTTGAGCGCTGGGCCAATCCCAATGCGGCGCCGCAGTGGAGCCCCCAACCACGTGGTGCTTCTCTCCTTCTCGTTTTTGTCTACTCAGCAGGTCTGGCGGCTCTCATTCTCTTGTGAGCCCTTGGGATCATACGGATACCGCTATTCGGCGAAGGTAGTACACGAGCAGCTCTTACAACCTGGAACAGACTGCAAATGTTGAAGTCTTCGATATTCTAAATGCACCAGCCTAATGGCTGAATGAAGGTTGCATCCATCCATGTTTCCATCATTTGGGCTCCATTGTGTAAAGGGTTTTAATTTTAGAAGAACCTGCTTCTCTTAGAAATGCACCACAATTGTGCTAATGTTTTAAAAGATTTTCACTAAGTGGGACAGGTTTTTAAATTCTACATCCTGTGATTCCTTTTTGATTGAATGTTTGGCTGCTAGGTTTACGATTGTAATCCTTGTCCGAGGACGTGTCTCCGTAACAAAGCAGTGTGATTTTGAAACGGAGATCAGGTGCAAGTTTCAGTATAGTTTCACCTTTTGGCCACGGCGCCCACCTCTTGCATGGACTGTGCTGGTGGTTGTGAACAACAGCAGCTGGCCTGCTTCGAGGGGCACCACGCCTGCCAGATTTGCACAATTACTGTTTTGTGTACAGTAGACTGCAGCAGCAACTTGTCTACAGCTCTCCAGCCTTTGCTCAACTGTCCCTCAACTTGGTATGCAGAAATGTCCTGCCCATCACTGATTGTTTCCTAATGATAGCACTTTCTGCTGACAAGGGAAATGTCAGGAAGGATCAAGAGGAGACTAGAGACGGAGTTTGTTAGTAAAAGGCAAGTAGGGTAATCTTCAGCAATATAAACATTTGTCATGTCAGATAAGGAAGAGAAACATGCTTTCAAGATGGAATGTTCTTAAGATGCCTTGTTTAACTTTTAACCACACATGTAACTACATTCAGAAATCACTGCAAAAACCTGATTTGTTTTCTTCGCCCGACCAAATATATATCTCATTTGATTTGTAAAGTCATATGCTGCAAAGTAAAACCCGATTCAGAAAAGGGGGTGGTGATGAACAGAGTGTCTGAATTAAGCAGACCACTCTTACCCAGTCCAAAGATCAGGGCTTGATCCATCACCGTTTTTTAGCTCACTGCACCATCCCAGCTCAGAACTTGGCTATATGCAAATTAGTCTGACCCTGGCCCAGTGCATCATGGGAACAGGGCAGACCAAACTACCAAGCCAATTCTTATACTGGAAAGGAAACAAGCTACCGGGGACCGGTTTCTGGCATTTCAGCCGTCTTCGGCCCGGCTTGCTTGAATCCTGATGGTGCAATGAGCTAGGGACTCACATCTGAGTATACCCTTCCACGCTGATGGTGGACAAAAATGATTCAGAAAAGGGGGTGGTGATGAACAGAGTGTCTGAATTAAGCAGACCACTCTTACCCAGTCCAAAGATCAGGGCTTGATCCATCACCGTTTTTTAGCTCACTGCACCATCCCAGCTCAGAACTTGGCTATATGCAAATTAGTCTGACCCTGGCCCAGTGCATCATGGGAACAGGGCAGACCAAACTACCAAGCCAATTCTTATACTGGGAAGGAAACAAGCTACCGGGGACCGGTTTCTGGCAAAGTAAAACACGCCACAACTGACGGTGCCCTAGTTTGGCCTTTTCACTTTTAGTTTTAGTCTAGTGGCTCTTTGCGTGCTCCTGTTTAGTTTTCAGTAAAATACATATAGCACAGAACCAAAGCAAAGATGTACCACCACCTTAACATTTGTAAACACTTTAATGAGCAAAATATCTAGACTACAGCGACCACTGTATACTCTGTGGTAATTCTCATGCTTCAAAGCGCGAAATGGACTGTTTTTGCTTTGGTAGTGCAATCACAGTGCCCAGGGGCAACAGTCTTGTTTAAGTTTATGTGGAGAAACAAGTCTGAGCTCTTCACAAAAGGTCAATCACTTTGTTAATGATACGGATACTGGACTTCTACAAGTCTTTATCTCTCTGTCACTTGGGTAAACTTGCCAGCTTTTCTTGTTCCCATGCTTTTGGCGCAGTTTTAAGGTGTATTATCCCAAAGGAACTTGCTTAACAGCAATATTTGCATTTCACTAGCTTGGCTATCTCGATCAGCGAGAGGCATAATTGGAGAAGCTTTAATAATTTTAATTACTCATTCATCTGAATGCAGTAAAAAAAAAATAGTCTCGCCATTGAGTAAGTGTACTTGGGCTTTTTTCTTGCAACTCTCGGGGTTTTCTGAACGGAGAGGATTAATCCCTCTACGTCATTCTCAGCGGAATAGTTTCATACAGTGAGGGTCGAATGAAAAGGCTTCGATCAAAGAGAATCAAGCTATGGCACGGATGCATCTAATATTAAGAGAGCCTAACAGCCAATTTATACATGCGTTAGGCGTTTGCATCATTGTCCCAACTTCTGCCAGTTCCATACCTCACTTAATATCAGCTAAGTCAATAGAGCAACAGGCACAATAAAAGAATACAGTATGATTAAAACAACCTGTTTGCCTCTTAAAGTGTAAAATGTACCAATTACTGTCACTGCTTCTCTAAGTTAATTAAAAAAAATCCACCCCTTCCCACACACACACACACACACACACACACACACACACACACACACACACACACACACACACACACACACACATGCAAACCTTGAGAGGTATTGTTGCAACACAGCCACTTATTTTGCAGCTGTGGTAAGCCTTCCCCCTCCCCTCGGTACATACTACCCTTAGACCTGCTAATTGATTACAGATAATGGTGACCTGCCACTCTGTATTGCTATAATCCATAGGGTGAAACGCCATAGGCTCCAAGTTCAGTTTTACACATCTCGCAAATTCATTAAATCCATCCTCCATTTTCAGACAAACCAAGCATTTGCAATGCAATAGGTCTGGCATTACTAAATGTTTGAGCTATTGGTGTTGGATTATTAGCGATGCCAATAGCTCAAGCTTTTTTAATGCGAGGCCTATTGCCTTGCAAATGCTTGTTTTATCTGCTGTGTTAATGCCTTATAGGAACTGGCAAAACTCATAATGGTTAAACTGCCAAAGCACTGGTGAGTGTGGCCTAGAGGCATTTCAAATAGATCCTCTGCTTTTGATTCGGCAGACTCTTACCTGGTGTATGGGTACATCTGTGTACACTGCACCGTCCCGCTTGGATGCATTATAATCGATTTTCACGGGGAGGGGGGGGGGGATGTTCAAGCTCTGCTTAGAGACATACTCTGACTGAACATCTTTTTTGAGAGACAGCAGACTCCTCCTTGGGATGTTTCAAGAACAGAACTGCCACTGTCAGATGCCTGGCTTCTTCTGAACAGCAATTTCACCAACAGTATTGGACGTTTAACAGCTATTCTAGGACTGTGCAGTCCAGACGACGGCAGCTATCTCAGCCCATCCAAACGTCTCAGCAAATATGTTGCTTCTCTGAAGGCAGGGGTGTAATCTAAGAGGTCACCATCAGCAGCAGCAAATCGGTACCCACCATTCTCTGCAGCTTCCAACCCCCTCTGACTCCTGCCTCCAACATCATCTAATGGTTGAAGTGAGGGTCTCTTAATTTGTTAGCCTATTGGTGCTAATCATGGCTGATTACTAGGTCAACCAGCTAATCTGACAGACTGATGTCCAACCTTTCCTAGCCTTTCCTCCAGATCACCCCCTTCCTTCAGGTCTTACTCTCCAGCTCACACCTTAATTGAAGAGGCTCAAGTCCCATCCTTGCCAGGCAAATGGAAGTGGTGCCTCTGGAAGTGAGTGGCACAGGATTTTACTCTCCTTATTCTTGGTTCCAAAGAAGGACTGAGGCCTTTCCTTCATCTTCACCTTCTGAACTTGTTCATCCATCGGGACAAATCCAAGATGAGATCCCTCAGCCAGGTCCTCTTGACTTGAACTCAGGAGATTGTCTGGTCTTCCTGGATTTTGAGGACAGTACTTCAATTTTACGAAACCCCCCTCATTAGACAGTAATTGAGGTGCAAAATGAGGTCACCACACTACCAATTTGTGGTTCTACTGTTGAGACTGGCAGTCCCAATCATTTTTACGTATGTGCTGGAATTCTTGCCAGCTTTGCTTTTAAAGTCTGAAACCCATGAATTTCTGAACTTCGGTGACTGGCTGGTGCAGAAACCTCTCCAGTGGACGATGGCTGTTCTCCGCCACTTGACTTTACTGTCAAGTCCCAATAATCCTTCATTCCACACATAGACTGACATTTTGGGGTGGTGTGCATGGTTGTCATTTGGGGGTTGTCAGGGAGACTCAGCTGGGACCTCTGGCTTGCCCATAGCACCCCTGGGACTGCCTCTGTGTCCCCTTTGTTTTATTGGTGGCAAAAACAATGCCAAGAACAAGGGGCTGATCAGTATTCCTTATTTACTGCCTGTTTTTATTATACTAATAGTGAACAATATTCTATTATTGACTTTTAGTGTAATAAAAAATAGCACACTTAGCTGGAACAGGGCCTTCGGTGGCGCCATGGTATTAATTGTTTTCAAATGCATGTTGTCTGTTTTTGCGGGTGAGTGTGTGTTTATATGAGAGAATGTATGTATGTGTGATCATGTGTGTATGTGTAAGAATGTACGTGTGGGAGAGTGAATGAGAATATGTGACGGGTATTGTATGAGATGGTGTGAAATGAAGGCCCAAGTTTACCATCTTTGATGCAAGGCAAAGCTGCACCAAAGTAGGTGCACCTCCTTGCATCAAAGGGATAGAGAAAACTTGCTATTCCTACTTAGATATGGTGCATTTTTTCTCCCTGTTCACTGGCACACTTTTGCAGCTGTGGGCCAATGCATACACCATTGCACCATAGTGCAGGACTGTATGTGTTATCTGAAGCATAGGTTTTGTGCGGGAAGATGTTCGTTCCAGTACAAAAACAATTCATTAAGGCTTTTTTTCCCCCACTTTTTACGTGTGCTGTACAGTGCAGCACATATGCACACTTGGAAAACTAGGAGAAATGAAAACATTTCTTCTCTTTACTCCTGTCTAGAGTAGGCATAAGATTTTGGTTCCAATTCCTATTTACCAGTGTCTGTACGTAGGAATTTGTGTCAAACCCCATGGCTGTTGGAATGGGAATGCACATACACTACCCATGGAATGCACCCCTTTACGCAAAGTAAAGAGTAGCGCAACTGTGCGTTTTTTCTGTATACTATCCCATGCAAATCCTGATTTGCATTGGATAGTAAATCCTACCTTCACACATTGCGCCCGGTATGTGTCGGAAAAAGTGACACATACCTTGCACAAAGCTTTAGTAAACCGAAGCGCCGGGACACTCTTGGGAGTAGCCGCGCGCTATAGAAGAGTTTTATAACATAACATAACATAACAAGTGTCATAAATTATGAGTGAGTGAGAGGAAAGTGTGAGATTAAGAGTGAATTCGAGTGAGTGAGAATGAATAAGAATGAACATGGGGATGTACGATTGGCAAGTGAGAAGTGTGGGCAAGAATGTGATGTGATGTTTTCAAGTTTATTGTTGGTTCTGGCACAGTGAAGGCAATTATTATCGTATAGGAACAAGGGCAAAATACTTGTGCTGGCATACGTGCAGCAATTCGTAGCACAACAGACACCTATTGCAAAATGTTGGCACTAGTACCTATGATTAACTTTTGGCATAAAGTGCGCACAAAAATGTAATGTGATGCTTGCAAGTTTGTGGTTGGCCCTGGTACCCTGAAGGTAATTATTCTCTTATAGAGATTCCCATGGCAAAATACTGCCCCTAAAATACTTGCAGCAACTCTTAGCGTGACAGACACCATTGAAAAATAGTGGCATACTAGGGTTAATTCTTAGCATTAAGGGTACCAATGGTAAAATACTGGTACTTGCACAATAGAGATCATTGATGGCATAGAGGGCACTGTGGAAAACTGGTGGCATACTTTTTTTTTTTTTTTAATTTGTTTTTATTGTTGCAATCATATTCGCAGGAGTATATATTTGTCTGTGCAGCGTCAACATTCAGCTACAACCAACCGCTAGCGCAACTTTTCCATTTTTATTTATGTAACTTTCAACTTTAAAGGTCATTGATTGGATATTTGGCATCGGTCAATCTTAACATTGCTATGTTAATTAGAAACAGTATAGCGGTTAAGGCCTTGTATTCCACAGTTCGCATGTCTATTATCCCAGCCAGGAGAGCGCGGGAAATCTTGGGGCCTTCCCTGCCGTTGCACTTTCCCACCACCCATACTACCCCTACTCCATGTCATCTTCCTCCACTGAACTATCTAGGTCTTCCTCCTCTGGCAGCGGCTCGCACAGATCCCCACTATATGTGTTCCAAGGTGACCATATTTTGTTCCATTTACGTGGGTTGGCTCTTTGTTGATATACCGCCCTCTCCACCATCATAAGCATGTCCATGTTCCTACACCACTGAGCTAGG
The DNA here is from genome assembly GCF_964263255.1 of Lissotriton vulgaris. Lineage (NCBI taxonomy): Eukaryota > Metazoa > Chordata > Amphibia > Caudata > Salamandridae > Lissotriton > Lissotriton vulgaris. The sequence continues at coordinate 1,290,106,006 of NC_141691.1, forward strand.
GTCGGTTTTTCCGATGCCCCCCATTTTTGCGCTATGTCTTGCTTTGCCATCATCATTCCGATGATCACCCATTGTCTTCCATGTGGTGTCAAATTGTTTGGGCCCCATACATTAAACAAACAAACCTTGGGGTCAGGTGTGATTGGGATTTGTAAAGTCTGGGCGACAGTGCGTGTCACCCGCCGCCAGTAATCCACCATGCTGGGACAAGACCATAGGGTATGGAACAATGTGCCTTCCTCTCCGCAGTGTCTCAGGCAGTATGGGTGATCTGCTCTTTGAATTTTATGTAGAGTAGTGCGTGTATAGTATACTCGGTGTAGTATTTTAAATTGTACTAGCCTAAATCTCGCCGAGATACCGGCTACTTTGGGTGATGCCAGCGCAGCATTCCAATTTGTCTCATCTAACTCCCCTATCTCGTCCTCCCATGTCTCTTTCAGTTTTTGCAACGGGTCAGGTAGGTTGTTTATCAGTTTACGGTAAGTGAGGGAAGTAGCGCTGGCTTCCATGTAGTCTGTGAGTAATCGGTCTTCCAACGGAGCCGATTCCGGGACATTAGTACCTGGCTCTATTGCTGTCATTAATGCGTGTCGAATCTGTATGTATCGGTATGTTTCATTAATGCCCAATTCGTATTGTTCCCTCAGGGTCTCAAATGAAACCACCCCATCCTTCGTCCACATATCACCCACCGTGGAGATCCCGATGTTGTCCCATTGATCAAAGCCTTTACTGTGCCTCAGATTACCCAGGGTCTTGGAATCCCACAAGGGTGTAAGTCGTGTAATCACACCCTCCCATTTCAGTCGTGTTTGGGCTTTATGCCATAGCGTTACAGTGTGTTTAGTTGGGCCGCTCAGTTTTGCCGTCAGTCCTTTGTTGTAGAGTGGGGCCAGAAGGGTGTTAGTGCCTAGCTGACGTCTGTCTGCTAAATATGCCGGGTCATCTTGTGGTCCATGTATCCACTGGTTGATCACCTTGAGGTGAGCTGCCCAGTAGTATAGTTCCAAATTTGGGAGTGCTATCCCCCCACTGTACCAGTCTCTAATCAGTTGCAAATGTGCGACCCTAGCTGGTCTATTTCCCCATAGTAGGCCAGACAGTTGAGTCGATACCTGTCGGAAGAACGATGATGGGACCATCGCTGGCGTGTTTTCCAAGACATATAGGAAACTGGGCAGCGCCATCATCTTGAAAAGTGCTGCTCTGCCTAGTAATGTTAAGGGGAGGGTTTTCCAGTGTCGCACGTCTGTTTTCAACCTTTCGAGCAGCGGCCGTAGATTCAGGTCCTGAAAGGTCGTGTGATCTCGTGTGATGTGGATCCCTAAGTACCTGAAGGAGACGGTCTCCAATATTAATGGGCAGCCTGCACTTCGGATCGGCGGCGTGCCGTGTAGCACGTAAAGCACCGATTTCGTCCAGTTGATTTTGTACCCTGAGGCTGTCCCATGCCTCTCACTCAACGCCAGTAATACCGGAATACCCACCGTTAAGTCCGTTAGGTAAATTAACATGTCGTCGGCATATAGTGACACCCTGTCCTCCCAGTCGTCTCCCCACTGTATGCCCCGCAGTAACCGGGTGGTCCTGATGATGGTGGCTAAAGGTTCCAGCACTAAGGCGAACAGTAGCGGGTAGAATGGGCACCCTTGTCTCGTACCCCGCGCTAATGGTATTTCTCTCATGATGTGGCCATTTGCCGCGACTCGCGCTACAGGGTTTTTATACAATAGCCTAATCCATGTTATGAATTTCGGGCCGAAACCCATATGTTCTAGAACCGCAAAAAGGTAGCGCCATTCCACCAGGTCAAACGCCATTTTGGCGTCCAGCGAAAGGATTGCTGCTGGTTCTGACAATAACGGGGCTCGTGCCATCACCCCATGCAATCGTCTGAGATTCATCGCCGTACTCCTGTGCGGCACAAATCCCGACTGATCAGGATGTATTAGGTGCACCAGATGAGGCAACAGTCTGTTGGCCAGTAGTTTTGCCAATATTTTGCTCTCAGCGTTAAGGAGGGATATTGGGTGGTATGACCCGCATTCTTCAGGTGGTTTGCCGGGTTTTGGTATCGTTATTATAGTCACTGGTGGCATACTTGAGGAAATTCTTTGCATGTGGATACCAGTGAGAAAATGCTGATAATATCACTGAACATAATTTGTGGCATATATGTGGGCAACCTGGCAAATGGGAGGGTGGCAACCATGACAAAATGCTGACCGTGATATACTGATGTCGTTTTTAGGTTTCGCCTGCACAGCACTTGCTCTGTGCTTGTGAAATCTGTTGTATTTAAAATAAATCTTAAAAGGGGCTTGTATCCCACCCTTGCTTTCAATTAGTTGGTGTGTTTGCCACTTACTTTTCCTTCGTTACTATTGGTTGTAGCATGACCATTTCTTGATGTTCTTTGTATGTTCTTCTTATCAGTATCCCACTGCCGAAGTACCCCTTTTCATATGTGTCAAACTTCTTCCTGAGAAAATGTCCGCACCCCTGCATGTCCTCTCCTCCCCCGTCCTCTTCCCCAGGCGCTGCAGCTTGTTGAATTTCAGATTTCTCACCCAGACACTAAATGGCTGCAGTGCGATTCAGAGACTTGTATATCGCAAGTATGTATCTCAGTTTTGAGTTTCGTTGTTTACTCGGCAGTGTTTTCCACACCAGACACCCCGATGTTGCGATTCAGCCCTACGTGAGGCTTTTAAAACCTGCTTGTTTCACTTAAGCAGGGTCTAAATTTCAACCTGGGCGCTGGCTGAATTTGTATTTTTTTGTTCAGCCCTCTAACTGTGACGCTAGAGAACTTATGGGGTACCGGGCATGGCTAGTATGCACAAGCTGTGATGATGATAATGTGGTTATTTAAAATGGGGGTGGACAGAGGCGTGAGGTAGACTGGCTTGATTTCCTGGACGTCTGTAGCGGAACAAGTCCTCTTTGCTGACAAGTATCTGGCGCTCATAACATGAGGGGTAGAGATCTCGCGAGAGCATCAGAAAAGTGCACCCCAGGAAGTGTCCGAAGACCGGACTGTGAGTGCTTTCACAGAGGTGTACTGGAGAACCAAATACTTGGGACATCATGGACGGTAAGAAGAAAACATCCCTTAGAGGATGGCTTGCGTGTGAGGGAGGAAATGGGTGTCTTCTTGAGAAGGTCGTAGTTGTTATGGCGTCATTGTGTGGATGTCAGCAGGTGCTTGTTCTTTTTTCTTTTCATTGACTGTGAGTAATGACCTTTTTGATTATGTTTTGTAAGGTTGCTCACGTTTTTGCTCAAGAGGGTAGCTTTAGTGTCACTTAAGAAATGAAGGGCGCACCAGGTTCAGCCATACGCGATATAACGGTTTGATATATGCTCATACGTTGATAAACATAAATACATTTCTGCAATCTAGTGTGGTAATGTTGCAGTTTGCTCGTCATGGCCTTGGACAGTAAGTGTCCTTCATTTTGTGCCATACACTACCCTCCAGATGGTTTCCCGGGGGATTTCTTCCAGTTCTACTTGTACCATGGCATGCTAGATGCATTTTTGTGATTTAGTCCACATCAAGAGTTCTGAGGAAGGTGTGAGATGATTGAGTACTGCTGATCCTCATTGCCCCAGTTTGGGTGTGGAGGATCTGACACTCTGCTCTCTTGGCACTCTACATGTAGCAGTCTTTTCTTTCTTCCAGGCAGAGCAGACCTGTCCAAGAAAGAAAGTAGGGTCCACCACCCCTGACCCAGAGTGCTGTAGATGCATGCATGGAGGTTGAACGGTGCCAGCTAAAGTCCTATTGCCTTCTTGATGAGAATGCAGACTCTATCTTATCAGCCAGGTAGTCTGATATTAAATGAATCCTCCTAGGCTACTGGAACAAATTAGGACAAACAGCTACGCCGGTGTGGACTCCAGACAACCTGTGTCCTACTACATGTAACTTAACACACCATTTTGCTTTTGATCATCCTATCTATTAAAATGTCTTATAAAGATCCCCCCCAAGGGTAAGGCCTGTTTTCAATAGCAAGAAATTCAAAATGCTGATAATCTTTTTAGGTGCTCGGATTCAACTCTTGGGGTCATTGCTGGTTTGACCAATGTAGTGTGCTTTTCTGTTTCCCCCCCCCTCACCCTTTCTCCCTATATTTCCTCTTATGCATGATCATGTTCATGCTGAGCTTAGAATGCATGTGAATGGTCTTGATGGTCGCTAGTGATGGTTTCTGAGTGGCCTTTCTGTGTTTATTTATATATTTTTATTGAGTTTTTAAATTTTCCTTTTCCATCAAAATAACTGTAAAACGTTCAGAACCATATGGCTTGTCTCCCCCATATTGTACAGTAGAATCAACAACTAACATATCTGACATTGCACAGTTAAAGCCTTTCTACTGTGGACAACCCAGCCCCTTGTGAGGTGTCTGGGGATATAAGTTTCGGAGTAATCTTCACCTCTCATAAGAATTACACATTTAATTGTTCTGTAGAGCTTAACGTCTGCCTATGATAGACAACAGTATTCTATGTAAATACCTTTATCAATGGTCATGGCTACACAGCTTTCAAATAACTGCAGTACGGATGCTTCAGCTTTCCTCCGTATTTTATGACCATACTTAAGTATTCTCAAAATTCTGTAAAGTCTTGTAACCAGTGGCAGCTGGTGACATTTGAAAGTGGTGAGACGTAAAGGTTAGGTATGACTTTTAGGTAGTGAGCATCGCAAGCAAGCTTAATGGACAAATGTGGGGTCCAGGCTGGGTCTCCTCCAGAGAAAAAAATAAAAAAAGATTGGCAAATGTTGCATTATATAGCAAATTTATTTAGCTATAAAGCAGTGGGAACGTATAGTCTTGAAATATTGAACACATTAAAAACTATCCTTATGTAGTACTGTATTAATATGTTCAACAGTTATTTGCAAATTCTGCAATGCGACAACTTCAGCCTTTTAGGTTTAAAGTATTTTATTAAGTACAGTGGTACAGCAGCGAAAACATAAAGGAAAAAATGCAATAAGACATCAATGGCAAAGTGAATCAATGCTTTCTCCAGGGCTTGCCGCCACTTATAGAGTTCAACAGTCCCAGCCGTGTAAGGGCCGCCCTGGGTGGCCGTCTGAAGTTCTGTACCCGTGTGATGGACTGTAAGCTAGAAACAACCCCTCTGTACCTTTCTTTTAATAGAACAAACCTCCCCAACAACCACCCGTACCCACCCCACTCCCTCCCCCCCCCCCCCCCCCCCCTCCTCCCTCCGTCCGGCGCTGCACAAGGAAAACACAGACACTCGCTCCACCCTTCCGCATCCGCTCCCACTTTACGTGTGAGGTTATGCCTCGGTCATCTGGTAATTCTCTTTGAGGTTCTCAAAGGGGAGGATCCCGTCCTCACCGTACACATGAAAAGTGCCCTGCATCCCTTCACCCGCCAGTGTGTAAAGGCTCCTGGTTCCGTTCCCGGTGTGAAGTCCGGGTTGTCCACAATAGGTGTGAACGGAGAAGGGAACGTGGTGAAATCAAAAGGTTTGTTAGTGGCGTCCCATACCTTCAGCGGCACCCTCGTGATATAAGATTCGTAAAGGTTCGGGGGACGGTGCGGTCTGCCCAGGAACGGTATTTCCTGCAGGGGCCAGCCCGTTACCGCCTGATCCTGGAAGAGCCAGTGCTTATCCGACTCCCACCTGCTCCATTCCACTAGGTACCGGAGTTGCGACGCCTGGAAATACTTCTGAAGATCAGGGACCCCCAGTCCCCCTGCCTCCGGTGCTAAAGTCGTCAATGCCCTCTTCATTCGGGGTTTGCGGCCCTGCCAGACAAATCGGGACAGGTCAGTCTGCATTTGCCGTATCCAACCCTTAGGGGGCTGTAGCAGAAGTGCACGGAATAAATACAGGATCTGGGGTAAGACTGTCATCTTAAGTGCCGCTATCCTGCCTAGCCAGGATATCGTCCCCTTGTTCCATCTCCCCAGCTCCTCTTTTACTTTCTTGCTCAGCGCCTCGTAATTAACCGCCACCATCGCCTGTAACGTGGGAGCCAGCAGGATACCCAGGTATGGCACGTGGTGCCGTGACCATTGGAGCGGGAAACGCCTCTGCAAGTCCTGCCTCGTCGCAGGCGTCAGGGAGACATCCAATGCTGTAGATTTCCCCACATTCATTCTAAATCCAGCCGCTCCTGCGAAAGCTTCGAGCTCTTCCATACATGCAGGTAAGGCCCGCCTCGGATCCTCTAGCGTAAAGATTACATCGTCTGCATAGAGGCTAACCGTGTGAATATAACCTCCCATCCGCACACCGATCGCGTCCGGGTTCTGTCGCACTCTCTGGGCAAAGGGCTCCATGTAAAGAGCAAAAAGGAGAGGGGACAGTGGGCATCCCTGTCTCGTGCCACGTTCAATATTGAAGCGCCTTGAACCACAGCCATTGACACGCACCGTTGCCGACGGGAACTTGTAACAGTTAAACACCATGCTTCTAAATTTCTCCCCTATGCCCATTCTTGCCATCACCCGCTCCAGATACGGCCAGTGCACCCGATCGAACGCTTTTTCGGCGTCGACCGAAAGGAGCATCCTCTCCCCCGGGATCCGCGAGGCTTTTTCCAGTATATGCACTAACCTCTTAGTATTATCCACCGTTTGCCTGCCGGGCACGAAGCCGGACTGGTCCGGTTCAATCAGCCCAGGGAGATACTGCGCCAGTCTCGCAGCAAGGATCCCTGTATAGATTTTGAGATCGACATTTAGGAGGGTGATCGGTCTATACGAGCTACACTGAGTCCTATCCTTCCCCGGTTTAGGTATGGCCGATACTGTCGCCTGTAGGAGATCTGGCGGGATAGCACCGGGGCAGGCGAAGGAATTAAACAACTTGGTCAGAATGGGCGCTAAGATCGCACAGAACGTTCTGTAGAAAAGGGTGGTGTAGCCGTCTGGGCCTGGGGCCTTCCTGTGTTTCAGCCTAGAAATTGCCGCAACTACCTCCTCTATCCTAATCTCACGTTCTAGGTAGTCTGCTTGCGTCGGAGCCAGGGACGGGAGAGTCACCGAGTCCAGATACTCATCAGGCTCACCCATCACCGAGTCATCCTCCGCGTAGAGCTCAGAGTAGAATTGGCGGAAAACCTCAGCTATTTCGACGTCTCCTGTGACCGACTGCCCCCCTGCCACCGCAATCTCCTTTACTCGACGGCACTGGTGCGCAACTCTGCGCTTAGCCGCCAGTAGTCGGCCACAGCGATCCCCCCTGTATAATATGCCTGTTTTAGACGTAATGCCGCATATTAGGCCCTGTCTAAGTCTAAAGACGATAGGAGTTTCCTCGCCGCTTTCAGCTGCTTCCAAATCCTGGGAGCCCCAGTGCGACGATGTACTTGCTCCAGTTCCCTGACCTTTTGCGTGAGTTCCTCTCGTTTAACCTTTCTCTCCTTGTTTTCGGCTGAAGAAATCGCTATGAATTCACCCCGCAAGACTGCTTTAAGCGCTCCCCACTGAGTCGCCAATTTGGTATCGGGGTTGGAGTTATGCAGCTGAAATTCTTTCACAGACTCCGTTATGCGCTGCACCACCGCCTTTTTGTGTAGGAGAGTGTCTCGAAGACGCCAAACTCCACGATGGACTGGGGTCGACGGGAGGAGGAAGGTCCTCGAGACAGGCGCGTGATCTGAAAGGGAGATGACCCCCACCTCGGAAGCAGTGGCCATGTCCCGAACCGGGCCAGAGACAAGCAGATAGTCCAACCGAGCATATGTCTTGTGTGCGTGTGAGTAATAAGAGTAGTCCCTATCTAAGGGATGAAACCCCCGCCAAAGATCATGTAAATCTAAATCAGCTAATTGTGTTCTCACCTTGTTCGACAATTCCCCAGTCTGTGGGTAACGCTGCGCTGATCTATCCAGTGAGGAATCGAACACCAAGTTCAGGTCCCCCCCTAGAATGATGTGTCTGTCTGGTGACGCTGTGACATCTACTAAGGCAGAGTGAAGGAATCGGTCCTGTTGCTCGTTTGGGCTGTAAACCGACCCAATGGTAAACTGCAGAGGGCCCAATTTAAACCTATAGGCAAGCAGCCTCCCCTTCTGCTCTATGAGTTTGTGTATTACCTCTCCCCTAAAGGATTTAGATACTAGGATAGCTACTCCAGCCGTTTTAGTGGTATTGGAGGAAAAGAACTGTGTGGGGAAGGAACGGGACCGTAACCTATGGCAGTCACCGGCTAGCAGGTGCGTTTCTTGAAGCAGACAGATGTCTTCCTGAGAACCCTCCAACAAGGAGAGAATCGCTCTTCGTTTCGTGGGATTGTTCAACCCTTTTATATTATGGGTCACTACCTTCAGCCCCGCCATACCAAATCAGTCACCTCCCCTCAGCGGCTGCCCTGTAGCAGAAGGTACCAAACCAGTGATCGGATAGGCCCGCAAGCTCTGGCAAAGCTGAGTGAACTTAGCAGAAGCACCGGACAGAGCTGCCCCAAACTCCCCCCTCCCGGATCCCATGTCCCCCAACCCCCCAGCCCTCCCCCACCCCGTACCCCAACTCGAACCCCAAACTCCCCCCTCCTACCCATCTCCCACAGCCCCCCTGGCCCTCAGTCCTGAAAGTCCCAGTCCTGCCCCTACCGGACAAGTCTGTGGTAAATTACCTTCGTGGGCGACCTGCCACAAGTATCCCTCCTTCGCCTTCCCGCCCCCGCCTCCCCCCAAACCTGCTCCAACAGAAATGCAATGTCATTCTTCCCCCGGGGCCATGTTATGCGGTCAGTGCCACTTCATCCTCGACCGCCGAAGACCTGGAAACAGTTCGAATTGCATTCGCCATCTCAGCTCTAATTGTGGGCGAGCCCGGTCTGCGTGAAGCGGCTGACGACCTTCGTCCCGAAACCCTCTGCCAACCGCTGTTTGTAGGATCTCCCTTCCTCGGCGTGGAAGAATCCTCCTCTTCCGCAGTGATCCCCAATACTTCGCATACGTCTTGGAGAGACCGTAGCTGGTGCGATTCACCATTCCATCTGAAAATGAGGCGAAAAGGGTGCCCCCACGAGTAGGGTGTGTCATGTTGCCTCAGGAAGTCCGTCGCAATCTTAAACGCCTTGCGCTTCTGGAGTGTGATCATGGACAGGTCCTGATACAGCGCCACTTGGTGACCTCGGAACGTTATCGTCTGCTTCCTTCTCGCCTCGGTCATGATCCGCTCCTTCAGCGGAAAATCGGGAAGGAAAGCCAGATTGTCCGGGGGAGGCCCCGTTGCTCGCCGTTGCGGACCCACCCTATGAGCCCTATCTATCCTGATGGGGAAGTCCGCAGACTGCCAAGGATGTCACGGAAGAGCTCCTGCAGGTAGTCAGCCAATCCAGTGTTCTCTTCTGTGGACGGCACTCCCCGGACCCTTATATTGTTCCGCCGAGATCTGTTCTCCAAGTCCTCATTATGCAGCTGAAGATCTATGTGTTGGTCTCTGAGGCGGAGCACCTCCTGCTGCAGGTGCGTGATCTCCTCATCCTGTCTCTGCGTGGAGCTTTCAACCGTGGCCACCCTCTCGCCGAGTCCATCTACTTCTCTGCATATTTCACGCACTTCACCAGCCACTTCCTGCTTTAGCGCTTGAAAGTCCTCCCTCAGTGTCCCGAAAAGTGATTCCAAAAAGGATCTGGTGACCGGGGGCTCTCCACTGTCCACCATTTGGGAGCTGCTTGCTCCTCCCGGTGGCGTTGAGTTCTTGTCTCCTTTACCATGCGACTTACTAAGCATCTCCGGGAGTGTGCGTCCATTCCCCTTGCCACCCCTCTGTCCGGCCATTTTCCTGTGGCCCAGCAGCGCGTGCGCTATGCACTGCAACACCCAGTCGATGCCACACTCAACCAGGCCGGGAGCACCAGCGCGCGTCCTCGGGGGGGGGGGGGGGGCTGCGTCCGTGGTTCGGCCCCAGGTGCTTGCAGCAACACAGGTCCGAGCCCTCAATTAGCCTGATTGGTCAGCGAGTCCGGTGCACCTCCGTACCAGCAGCAGCCGCCGCCTCTCCTCGCTTTGCGAGCGCCTTTCCTCCACTGGTCAGTCAGCACCCCACAACAGCCAGTGCCGTGACGTCGCAGCGGCCCAGGGCCGGTGCGCCGCTTCCCCAAGTTCTGCTGCGCCGGCCGGTGGGTCCCGCTATGCCTCCTATGTCCGTGTACACGCGGGGGGCCTTCCTTCGCTCAGTCTTCGCCCCCAGGGGTCCCTTCCCCTCCCCAGCGAGACTCCTCGGGCCAGGCGCCGCTGCGGGCCTCCAATCGTCCCTGGCGTGGCGCACCGATGCACTAGCTCCGTGCGGGGTCTCAGGGTCTTTAAATATTGCCTCCGGGTACATTGCGTCGCCCCACGCCCCACCAGCGATCTCCTTACCTCCTCTGTTGCTCGCCGGGGGGGGGGGGGGGGGGGGCAGCACCCAGCTCCGTCTCCGTCCGGCCTCAGCTCTCCGGACCTGCATCGCTCCCGTTCTTGAGTGCTCTACGCAGAGCACCGGGGATCGCCTCCGCCGCGACCCGCCACTCCACCTGTGCTTCTACTCCAGTGCTCCAAGCCTTCACTCCCGCCCGGCTAGGCCGCAGCCGCGGCCTCGATTTGTCTCCGGGGCGGGTCCGGGCCCACTGCTCCTCGGAGGGTCCGGTCAGCGCTCTCCGATTCCAGCCTCTTAGTCCGCAGGGCCGCCGATGCGCTCCTTCGCACCGCAGGACCACTTCCGGAATCCCCCCGGTTCAGCGTCTCCTCCGGCCGGGCCCCAGTTGCGGCCTGCTCCGCTACCACAGCTCGGGGCTCCAGCGACCGGGCCCACCACACTTGATGCGCCAGCCGGCGGAGGGACCGGATCACAATTCAGCCGTGTCCGGAAGCTCTCCCAACCGCGCCCGTGCACCCGGGCTGGCGGGGGGGGGGGTAGAAAGGCTATTTTCTGAGGCTCAGGGCCTAGTCGGGTGCGGGAGCTCGGGAAGAACATGTCCGCCTACCCCGCCATCTTGGCCACGCCCCCAACTTCAGCCTTTTAAAGTGTGTGTTGGCCCAGAGTCTTGCACTGCATGTGAAATCAACTTTGGAAGAAAATGCTCTAAACAGGCTTCGGGGAGGACCCTCAGCTGATGACTGCAATCAATCATATAGGAACATGTGAAGACAGGTCTTTAATTGGGATGAAAAATGTGGGGATTCTCCAAAAGAGAACATGTCGGATACCTTTCTGTAAATCCCATAGTGAGCTACCCAACCAGTGGTTTGGTTTCTCACTGGGATGTAGTTGCATACAGATATATAACACAACAACTGACTTACACCTAAAACCTGTCATTATGATTGGCTTTGTCAATGGTTGTTAGCTGTTTAAGATAAATGAGCAACAACCAAGATTTGGTATAAATAATTAACCTTGAAAATGCTTCAGTTCTGAAATTTCAATGGGATTGAGGCCTGCGTAAGGAGTTTCGACCTTCAGTTATGCGCGCTTTGTTAGAAATGTTTGCCCTTTTTCTTTGGACATCTTCAACCACCTCTCTTTCCTCATCCGCACCCTCTTTTCACTCTTTCCCAAATGTACTTTCTCGCATCTCCCACTTCACCACTTCCAAACATACAATGCACTCGTGTTTGTCATTTATCTCCTTTTGCTTTTGCCCTGTAAATGTTTTGCCATCTGTGCACCCTGTTTCACACACACTTCCACAGAAATGCAATTACCACTAGAATACATGACCATTGTCTGGGAGCTTTGCAGAGGGGCCAACCCACTGACTGGCCCTTTGCTTTGGTTTCAGTATCAGAGCTCTCAATCAAAGCCCCTCATAAACACCTGGCACTGCTCAATGTATGCCTGGAAAAGAGATAGCAAGATTAGGTAAAACATGAAATAAGAGAGGAACTAAATCTTACTTACATTGCCTTAACTTTAACACTCATTGTTCGTAAATCCATGTTTTTTGGCATTAAGGTTAAGGACATGAAGCTAGGGCCAGTTGTAGTATCATACAGCAGATAACTAACTACTGTAAGCACATCTCTCTCTCTTGCTTTGCGCTTGACTCTGATATTTGGGTCAACTTCACAAAGTAACAAGAACCCTGGCCTGCTCGTCTTTAGGATCAATTTTGTGGGGAACAAATACAGCAGCTTTACTTCTAATGGGGCCAGTGACGTAGTAATGGGGTCTGTGACGTGCAGTCAGAGCTTGAGATGTCACAGTGGTGGAGGTAAGCGTGGCGAGAGGGTCTCCGCACAATTTAATTTAAAGTTTTTATTTTTACATACACAAAAAACATAAAACTTACAGTCATCGTGGAAATCTCGTTATAGGGTTTCCAGCCAATAACAGAAGATTAGCATTCTAACACTTGCCATTACCGAGAACAAGGCACCAAAACATCGTGCTGGCATCCACTCCTACGTATGACGAATAGGAAAGGGTGGGATCTATGTATGTGAATGATGGGCAGCTGCTCTCTTGCCCGAAACCATGACGCTGAAACAGTTACGGGTCTATAGTGGATACTTCCATAGACTGCAATAGGAATGGAGGGCTTTAGAACAGTAAGCCCTGCGTCGTGCGTCACAGTTGAGGAAGTTGATTTACTGGCTGACTTCCATCACCTGCTTCAGAGCAAGGCGGGGCTGGGAGCCTGGGACAGATAATACAGACTTAAATACATAGATTTGCTTAGAGATACAATTGCATCTCTAAATAAATCGATCTATTCAATATTTGTACAGGAATGTGTAGTAATTTCAATGGTTGTAACAAGGAAATGAGGATAGCCCTAAAGACCCTACTTCTCAAGGGCTAATTATATACTGAACAAGCATTTGCAATGCAAAGGTCTTGCATTTACGCGAGTTTGAGCTATTGTCATTGCAAATAACAATGCCTTTTATTTTTGTTTTCGTTGAAAAACATAAATAAAAGGCCTTGTCCATTACAATGCTAATAGCTTAAACTTGTGTAACTGCGAGACCTATTGCATTGCAAATGCTTGTTGAAGTGTTAGCCCTGTCTCCATTGGCTGACTTGTTACATTTCCTTTGCAGTTTTGCTTTATGCCCTTTATCTGTAGGTTTTCTGAATTTAAAGGGGTCCTGGACTTTAGAAAGGACTCAAAGTGAAAACATTCTGAGTGATGTTGGGTAAGTTAAGGGTCCTGTGTGTATTTTTACTAAAGGGGTCATTGGAAGGTGTAATATGTTTCCTGCAGATATTTATTTAACCAGCATCAGAGCACAAAAGCACCACAGGCCTGACATCATTGAACGATGAATGGGTCAATTCTGGGCAGGCCCCTCCTAGGCTTAATCCTTCTAGACAATTCGGGAGGACAAGGGAGACCCTGTCTTGGGGGGGGGGGGAAGGGAGGGGGAGGGTGTTTGGGAGTGAGTGGGGGGGGGGGAGGGATGAAAATTGTTTGAGCCACAAAGGCTACTATTGCACCAGGGAATACAAGCATTGGCCACGCGGCCGTAAAAGTAACAGCTGTGCAGCCTTGACAGCGAAAGTGATTGCGGGGGAAGCACGCGAGTGGGGCGCGGGCAGCAGTAATCACGCCATATGGCGCCTCTGCTCTAGCGCGTGCCCACGCACATGCACTGCAAGCTGTAGCCAGCGGTAGCATTTTTTTTAAGCCCTTACTTAAAGTCTCGCCAGATCAGCGCAAGCGCTGGGTCAGGCGAGGCCTAAAAACAGAAAAAGACTGAGAAGCATGGAAACATGCAGCTTTTATTAATTCTATGGATTTACATCAATTAATCATAGACTCAGCTCGAACATTGCGAGATCTTTATTTTACTGGATCTTTCCAAGGATTCATATTTTATCCAGATTGGAATAGAGTTGCTGCAAATTATAATACAATCAACATACAAATTTTACTATGTACAGAAATTAAACATTACAAAACTCAATACAACGCCAAATATGGTCCCTATAATGAAGACTCCTCTCTTACACACATCTACTTGTAGGAGGCTGTGCGTCAAATTTCTGCACAATCACTCTAAACAATAGTCTCTGGTGTAGGTAGCTGGCTCTGTCTATGCTATACCAAAGTGAGGTATAGTGTGCACAGAGTCCAGTGGAACCCCAAAGGTAGGCAGAGGTAAAAGTTAGATAGAACCTTACTCTCTATTTGTGGTAGTGTGGTCGAGCAGTAAGGCAGTATCAGAGGACCGTGTTAAACCTTTGTTGTATTTTAATTATCATATGGAACAAACCTTTGACCCCTCCCATACCAGTGATCTCATTACCAATATTAACTCCTTAGGACTAAGCATACTACCTACAGGCCCTACTCATATTACTGGACATTCATTAGATCTACAATTCACAAATTCCTCTAAAGTAGAAATTAGTCAAATACTTCCAGTCCTCTGGACAGATCACTGTTATCAAATTTCACATTGCTAGAACCTACATAAAACCCCAAAGTAGTTACCAAGTAAAACTGAGCAGACCTTGGAATAAGATCAATTTGGACTCCTTTACCGCCAATTTCTCCTCTCCTCTCATCACTAAGACCACCGATCCTAATAAAGCAGCTATTGATCTTGAACTTGCGATCTCCTCAGCCTTAAATCTAATCGCACCAGCAAGAGTATCTAGGCCTCCCACCAAAATCTCCCCATGGTTCACTCCAAACCTGGAAAAGATCAAACTTTGTCAGGACAGCAGAAAGGAAATTGCGGCAAACCAAAGCCCAAACTCACAGACAACACTATAAAACAATGCATAGGTCCCATATGAAAGAAATTGATATGGCAAAAAAAGTATACTTAGGCAACAGGATAACCCAGGCAGCAAACTCGCAGAGAGCTATATAAAATAGTTAAAGAATTTACAAACCCCCCTGCCTGTCAGCACTCTTTCAATGAATCACAAGATTGGGTTAACTCTGTAACATCGTATTTCCACGAAAAAATCAATGATATCCACAAACTCTTTCCCCAACTAACTCCTTCCTTTCAGACCGCACCCCTACCTAATCAAATCAACAGTGACCCCAAACACCAAAACAATGTTCTCAAAGAATTTCTTCCTTTTTCTGAAATAGAAGTAGAATCAACTTTGAACAAAATCAAGTCAGGATCTCCTGGGGACCCAGCCTTCTCTCAAATCCTAGTCAAAATCGCTCCCGCCTTGATCTCTGATCTAACTAAGACCCTCAATCTCTCTCTATCTCACACTTCTGTTCCCCTGCACTGAAAGGAGGCCACAATAAGGCCAATTTTAAAGAAACCTTCGGCCGACTCTAAACCACTCTCAAACTATCGGCCT
Organism: Lissotriton vulgaris; assembly: GCF_964263255.1. Classification (NCBI taxonomy): domain Eukaryota; kingdom Metazoa; phylum Chordata; class Amphibia; order Caudata; family Salamandridae; genus Lissotriton; species Lissotriton vulgaris. The sequence continues at coordinate 1,290,121,284 of NC_141691.1, forward strand.
ATCTCCTGCCCCTATTTGGAAAGGTCATGGAATCTTTGATAAACAAATAACTTGTAACTTACTTAGAGACCAACAGACTTCTTGACTCCTCCCAATCGGGATTCAGGGCATTCCACAGCACTGAGACTGCCTTGCTTGAAATTGTTGATAATGTTATGATGACCCTCTATTCGGGACAGTTTGCCATATTGATCCTGCTTGACTTGTCCGCGGCCTTCGACACCATCTCGCATTTCATTCTCTTAGAACGTCTTGCAGAGATTGGTGTCGAGGGTTCTGCGCTGCTCTGGATCAAAAGCTATCTAACTAACAGACGTTCAGAGGTCCAAGTAGGAACCTATTCCTCCAGTTATCTGGAAAAAGATAAGAGTGTGCCCCAGTGGTCAATATTGAGCCCTACGCTCTTTAACCTATATGTATCCCCCCTTGGCTAAAGTGATCAGAGCTCACGATTTTGGGACCGTATCCTACGCCGACGATACACAGTTACTGGTCACGGTCAACCAGGATCCAGACAAAACCAAACAGGTTCAAAAATTGTATGGTTGCAATTCATGACTGGATGACCAACAACTTCCTGATGCTAAATGCTAGCAAAACTGAGATCGTGCTTTTCGGTAAGGCCGACAAGATTTGGACAAATGATTGGTGGCCAACAACACTAGGACCCTGTCCCTCTCCCAAATCCTCAGTTAGGAACCTTGGGGTAATAGTTGACAACAGGCTGTCCATGACTGAACATGTCAGCAAAGTAGTGCACACCATCTTTGGACTAATGCGCAGTCTGAAGAAAATTTTCAAATGGATTCCCCTTACGTCGCGCATGCCCTTAGTACAAGGACTCCTTGTCAGCCGTATAGATTACGGGAATTCCTTGCTATCCTCCATTAGCGAAAATCTTGTGGCTCGATTACAGGTATGACAAAATACTGCAGCAAGGCTGGTGCTCAACCTCCCCCAACCCCACCCCATCACTGCCCTGTCTCAAAACTTTGCTCTGGCTCCCAATAAAGGAACGCATACAATTCAAACTATGCTGCCTAATCCATAAAACCATCCATGGACAAGGACCGATTTACCTGGGGAAAAAAGCTCAAATTCCATAACTCGGCCAGAACACTTGGGTCCACTAGCAAACTACTTCTAACTGTTCCCATGGTTCGCACTGTTCGAAATGGTGATAGGGCATTCAGTAAAACAGCTCCTGAAGCCTGGAACACCCTGCCCCTCCAGATCAGGACAGAACCCAACCATCTGAGATTCCGTAAGAACCTTAAGACCTGGCTCTTTTAGTCACCTGCTCACTGTTCCTGTCTTGTGGATCTGTGATGGAGGATCTGCTAGCGCTCTGAGACCTTCGGGTGATTTATGGCTATATAAATGCATTTTACATTACATTACACAGTCAGTCAACAAATGAATTCACACACTCAAAGACTGAATCTCAGACCAATTGTTTTTGTATAAAAATATTCTTTTAGTTATTTTATTTTCTAGAACCAAGCAAGCCTGGCACAGGCAAGCAATAAATACTTTTCAGTAGTAATGCAGTTCGTAAACAGTTTCGATTGCAATAGTAAATGTACTTTTATTTTACTTACAGTATTGCTTCAGAGAAATGTAATGATTTGTAAATATAGTACATAGACTTGAATGGGATTTTCAGTAAAATACCTGGTAGTTACGGTTTGGATTACTTTTCTTACTAAGAGTAGTATGCCTGGATACTACTCTGGGACATTTCCTGCAAACAGGTAAGTAAAATCGTTTTTGTTAAACCGTGTAATTTTAAAGATTTTCTTTAGGTTTTCAAACTTGACGCTTAGAAACTTTTCCAAGAAAAACAATCACTGCTATCCTATGGAGGAAAATAGTGTTATCGGTTTTGAGGTAAGTATTTGATAGTGGAAGTTGAGGTTATGAGGGTAGCTCAGGGGTCTCCCAGGGTCAGTGATGCACTCTCGTTACACCCTCAACGGCATTAGGCGGCCGGGTGCAGTATGTTGAGGGCCAATGTTATCCAATGGGGATAGGGAGCCTCCGGTTGGTGGCTGCTGACGAGCAGGCCACTTGGATGTGGGAGCAAAGCTCCTGGATTTTAGCTGAGGCAAATGGGAAAACAAGCCAGCACAAGAGGTTCACCGTCCGCAGGGCTGGGGCGACCGGGTGTAGAGTGCTGTTTTGCCATCAGGTGACCTGTTGTTTTCAATGAGGATTTTCGTTTTTGGTTTTTAGCTGCAGGCTCAGTCCAGGAAGACTTCCGGGCGGAGCCAACAGCTGGGCAGGTAAGTTGGGGGGCTCAGGACGTAGGTGCACCTCAGGTTTTTTTTTCTCCCGGCAGCAGGGTGGCTGGATGCAGGGGTGTCTTTTGAGGTTGAATTTCACCCTACCGGGCCACTCGCAGTTGGGGGTGGGGGTCTCAGTGCAGAGGCTGCAGGCAACATCGGAGAGTCGGAGGGATGCTGATCCCTACCATGTCACCCCCAGTGTCAGTTTGCCACCTGGAATTTTTATCTTTATACAAACACATGTGTATATGAAACTCTTACAATAGGAAAACATTAAACACGGCTAGAAAAGGTCATCAAGCAAAACCACAAGTACTACAATGTACTACACTCTCCAACTCCACCCTCCAACTCCCCCCTCACCATAAATCTCCACCCCTACCCTCCACCCTCCACTACTCTACTACTCTCTACACTACGATCTACTACTCGCTCTCTACTATCTAATAGTCACTCTCTACTCTTTACTACTCACTCTCTACTACTCTTTACTACTCACTCTCTACTACTCTCTACACTCTACTACTCACTCTACTACTCAACTCTACTACTCTCTACTAATCCCTACTACTCACTCTTTACTACTCTCTAATACACTCACTACTCACTCTACTACACTACCACTTACTCTACAACTCTTATACTCCCTACTCACTCTACTACTCAATCTCTACTACTCTCTAGTACTCACTCTACTACTCACAATACTCACTACTACTCACTGTAGTACTCTCTACAATGCTCTACTACTCACTCTATTAATAACTATTACTCTCTAGTACTCACTCTAATACTCTACTGCACACTCTACTACTCACTCTCTACTACTCACTCTTACTCACTCTCCTACTTACTCTACAACTCTCTAATACTCCCTACTTACTCTACTACTCAATCACGACTACTCTAGTACTCACTCTAATACTCTACTACACACTCTCTACTACGCACTCTCTATTACTCACTATTACTCGCTCTTTGCGACTCGCTCTTTGCGACTCGCTCTTTGCGACTCGCTCTTTGCGACTCGCTCTTTACTACTCTCTCTACTACTCCCTCTAGTGCTCTACTGCTTACTCTACAACTCTCTAATACTCCCTACTCACTCTACTACTCTCTACTATTCACTATACTCACTACAGTACTCTAAAACTCTACTACTCACTACTACTCTCTATTAATAACTCTATTACTCTCTTGTACTAACTATAATATTCTACAACACACTCTCTACTCCTCTACCACACGCTCTCTACTAATCACTCTACTACTCACTATTACTCACTTTACTATTCACTCTCTACTACTTACTCTACTACTCACTTTCTACTAGTCTCTACTCTAGTCACACTCTACTAATCACTCTCTACTACTCACTATCTACAACTCTACTAACTCTATACTACTCGCTCTACTACTCTCTACTACTCTACTCACCACTACTCTACTCACCACTACTCTCTACTACTCTACTACTCATTCTCTACTACTCACTCTAATACTCTCTACTCTCCAATCACTATACTACTCGCTCTATCTACTACAACTATTCACTAAAATTTGCGAGAGATTAAGCTATTGTCATTGTAAATGGCAATGCCATTTATTTATGTTTTCAAAAACAACACATAGAGAAAAATTTGTCATTTACCATGCCAACAGCTCTAACTTTTGCAAAGGCGAGACTGTTGCATTGTAAATGCTTGTATTGGTTACCCTACAAGTTTTTAGGTCTCGGCCTGCGCAGGCTGCGCTTGCGCAGTCTCGCTCTGAGACTTTGTCTTAGAGAGTGGGGCTTGAACCCTCCCCTCTTCTCCATTGGCTGGCTTCCTAAACGGAGGCCAGCCATTGGAGCAGAGGCCCAAGTGATGTCATTCTTTGTATCTAAGCCCGCCCTTTTGCGATTGGGGGCCGTGTTTTTTACTTTCTGGGCTATAAACAACAGTCAAAACACGCCCAACAGTCAGAAAAAGACGGGGATTAGATAGAAAGAAGAACCATTTGTCTGTAAGCCCCGTCCTTTTCAGACTGGTCGGCGTGTTTTTGACTTGTTTACAGCCAAGAAAGAAAGTAAAAAAACACGCCCCCAATCGCAAAGGACGGGCTTAGATACAAATGGCAGTGCTTGTTATATAGCGCAAACTGTACCCAAAGGTGTCGAAGCGCTTTTCATTAGAACCAGTTATATTACATAATTATGAAATTCATATTTTCTGAAGACCTTTTATAATAAAACTGGTTCTATATGTAACTGGTTCTAATGTAAAGCGCTCTAACACCTTCAAGTAATGTTTGCGCTATGTAAACTCCTACATAAACAAATAATCGTAGAGTCCCGAAGTGACAAGCCTGCCTTCAGAGACAGCAAATGCGCTCCCTTGACTTTACTGCAGGCAGCAGCGCCAGTGACGCGGTTTACTCTGTAGAGCCACCCGGCCTGTAGAGCATCATGAGCGTGTCGCCTCCAACGGCCCTCCCTCCTGGAATTGTAGCTCCGGAGCACTGCCGCTTTCCGGGCCTAGGCACCCAGCCCGTGCTGCTGCAGGGTGCCCCTTCCTTGTATGTGCACTGTGCAGGGCACAGGTCGGCTCTGCGACGTCCCGTCCGTGGGATCCTTTCCCCTTCTCTGCAACCCCCTTTCCACGGGCTAGCGCCCACTACGAATATGGTGAGTGTGACATGCCTACGGAGCAGGAAAGCTAACCGCTCAGCGGGCATGGTCTTCCAGCCTCCGGATTCCGCTCCGACGATACAGGGCCTCGCTGTCCCCTTACTCATAGGTCTGCAGCTCTTGAATGGGACTTTACCGATCCTCCCCCTTGTCTCTGCTCCTAGCACAGATTTGGAAAGGGTTTTAGTGGTTGCTCGGGTTTACGAGAGCAGGGTAAATTCCAGACAGGTGAGTCTCCAGGAGGCTGCCGTCAGGTGCTTGGGGTAGGAGGTTTCCATTAAAGTCAGTGAAGTTGAACGCTTCACTAACGTGCGTAGAGCAGGTGACCATTGACGTCCTTGGGTACTGGACTACCGAGGCCCTGCAGCAACCATGCCTTTGAAGCACGTTCATGGACTGTGACATTACTAACAAGATCTTCCTCTGTAGTCCTTTCACTGGGTAGGAGATTCAAACACCCGAACTCTAGACATTTTGAAGTTGGTGGGTGTACCTTGGGTCACTTGGATACATAACACAGTACACTGTCCGCAACATAGTACAGCACAGTTTTGGCAGTATTGTTTTGCTATGTTGACCACTTAACACGCGCTAATACGGTCTCAACGTTTTTTTCATCTAACTGGTGTATGTTTGTTACTTGAATGCATCGCTCAGCAGCTGATCGGTGACCAGTATATATTTGCAAAGAGTCAGTCACTGCACAGCGCTACACGTGGAAGTGAACTTTTTTTCTGTCATGTTTGATCAGTGTGTGAGATGGAAACTTTGTTGAAATTATGCAGCAGGTGTATTATATAGAGAATGCCGTAAATCAGTAGGGAAATGCCACATCTGCAGAATCACTTAATCATTGCGGTCCTGTCTGTGTGTGTGTGTGGCTCTGTCTGTGTGTGTGTGTGTGTGGCTCTGTCTGTGTGTGTGTGTGTGGCTCTGTGTGTGTGTGTGGCTCTGTCTGTGTGTGTGTGTGGCTCTGTCTGTGTGTGTGGGTGGCTCTGTCTGTGTGTGTGGGTGGCTCTGTCTGTGTGTGTGGGTGGCTCTGTCTGTGTGTGTGGGTGGCTCTGTCTGTGTGTGGGGGTGGCTCTGTCTGTGTGTGTGGGTGGCTCTGTCTGTGTGTGTGGGTGGCTCTGTCTGTGTGTGTGTGGCTCTGTCTGTGTGTGTGTGGCTCTGTCTGTGTGTGGCTCTGTCTGTGTGTGGCTCTGTCTGTGTGTGGCTCTGTCTGTGTGTGGCTCTGTCTGTGTGTGTGTGGCTCTGTCTGTGTGTGTGTGGCTCTGTCTGTGTGTGTGTGGGTGTGGCTCTGTGTGTGTGGGGCTCTGTGTGTGTGGGGTTCTGTGTGTGTGGGGGTTCTGTGTGTGTGGGGGTTCTGTGTGTGTGGGGGTTCTGTCTGTCTGTGTGGGGCTCTGTCTGTCTGTGTGGGGCTCTGTCTGTCTGTGTGGGGCTCTGTCTGTCTGTGTGGGGCTCTGTCTGTCTGTGTGGGGCTCTGTCTGTCTGTGTGGGGCTCTGTCTGTCTGTGTGGGGCTCTGTCTGTCTGTGTGGGGCTCTGTCTGTCTGTCTGTGTGGGGCTCTGTCTGTCTGTCTGTGTGGGGCTCTGTCTGTCTGTGTGGGGCTCTGTCTGTCTGTGTGGGGCTCTGTCTGTCTGTGTGGGGCTCTGTCTGTCTGTGTGGGGCTCTGTCTGTGTGTGTGTGTGGCTCTGTCTGTGTGTGGCTCTGTCTGTGTGTGGCTCTGTCTGTGTGTGTGTGTGGCTCTGTGTGTGTGGCTCTGTCTGTGTGTGTGTGTGGCTCTGTCTGTGTGTGTGGGTGGCTCTGTCTGTGTGTGTGGGTGGCTCTGTCTGTGTGTGTGGGTGGCTCTGTCTGTGTGTGGGGGTGGCTCTGTCTGTGTGTGTGGGTGGCTCTGTCTGTGTGTGTGTGGCTCTGTCTGTGTGTGTGTGGCTCTGTCTGTGTGTGTGTGTGGCTCTGTCTGTGTGTGGCTCTGTCTGTGTGGGGCTCTGTCTGTCTGTGTGGGGCTCTGTCTGTCTGTGTGGGGCTCTGTCTGTCTGTGTGGGGCTCTGTCTGTCTGTGTGGGGCTCTGTCTGTCTGTCTGTGTGGGGCTCTGTCTGTCTGTCTGTCTGTGTGGGGCTCTGTCTGTCTGTCTGTGTGGGGCTCTGTCTGTCTGTCTGTGTGGGGCTCTGTCTGTCTGTCTGTGTGGGGCTCTGTCTGTCTGTCTGTCTGTCTGTGTGGGGCTCTGTCTGTCTGTCTGTCTGTGTGGGGCTCTGTCTGTCTGTGTGGGGCTCTGTCTGTCTGTGTGGGGCTCTGTCTGTCTGTGTGGGGCTCTGTCTGTCTGTGTGGGGCTCTGTCTGTCTGTCTGTGTGGGGCTCTGTCTGTCTGTGTGTGTGGGGCTCTGTCTGTCTGTCTGTGTGGGGCTCTCTGTCTGTCTGTCTGTGTGGGGCTCTGTCTGTCTGTCTGTCTGTCTGTGTGGGGCTCTGTCTGTCTGTCTGTCTGTCTGTGTGGGGCTCTGTCTGTCTGTCTGTCTGTGTGGGGCTCTGTCTGTCTGTGTGGGGCTCTGTCTGTCTGTCTGTCTGTGTGGGGCTCTGTCTGTCTGTGTGGGGCTCTGTCTGTCTGTCTGTGTGGGGCTCTGTCTGTCTGTCTGTGTGGGGCTCTGTCTGTCTGTCTGTGTGGGGCTCTGTCTGTCTGTCTGTGTGGGGCTCTGTCTGTCTGTCTGTGTGGGGCTCTGTCTGTCTGTCTGTGTGGGGCTCTGTCTGTCTGTCTGTCTGTGTGGGGCTCTGTCTGTCTGTCTGTCTGTGTGGGGCTCTGTCTGTCTGTCTGGGGCTCTGTCTGTCTGTCTGTCTGTGTGGGGCTCTGTCTGTCTGTCTGGGGCTCTGTCTGTCTGTCTGTGTGGGGCTCTGTCTGTCTGTCTGTGTGGGGCTCTGTCTGTCTGTGTGGGGCTCTGTCTGTCTGTCTGTCTGTGTGGGGCTCTGTCTGTCTGTCTGTCTGTGTGGGGCTCTGTCTGTCTGTCTGTCTGTGTGGGGCTCTGTCTGTCTGTCTGTCTGTGTGGGGCTCTGGGGCTCTGTCTGTCTGTCTGTCTGTGTGGGGCTCTGTCTGTCTGTCTGTGTGGGGCTCTGTCTGTCTGTCTGTCTGTGTGGGGCTCTGTCTGTCTGTCTGTCTGTGTGGGGCTCTGTCTGTCTGTCTGTCTGTGTGGGGCTCTGTCTGTCTGTCTGTCTGTGTGGGGCTCTGTCTGTCTGTCTGTCTGTGTGGGGCTCTGTCTGTCTGTCTGTCTGTGTGGGGCTCTGTCTGTCTGTCTGTGTGGGGCTCTGTCTGTCTGTGTGGGGCTCTGGCTCTGTGCGTGGGTGCAAATGCAATAGGTCTCGCATTTCGAGAGATTAAGCTATTGGCATTGTAAATGACAATGCCATTTATTTATGTTTTAAAAACAAAAATAATGTCATGAGTCATGCCAATAGCTCAAACTTTAACAAAGACAAGACCATTGCATTGTAAATGCTTGTTCTTCTTCTTAGGTTGTGAGAATCTGTTTTCTTGGTTCAGGGCTGCCCCTTAAATACTGTATTTAGGGGCGTTTTAGGGGTCTCGGAGTCAGTAGCCAATGGGCTACTGACCTTAGGGTGACTACACCCTTGGTGTGCACACCCCACGTGGGGAAGTGAGCACAATCCCTAATCCTGATTGAGGAGTGCCTGCCATCTGCAAGATGGCGGGCACTGAAGAGTGGGCTTCACCTTGCCTCCCCCACCTGAGGGGTGGAGTTGGCAGATGTGGGCACACCTGGGCTGGCTAGTTTTTCCCGTCTGTCTTCCTGCCGAAAAGGGGAGACAGGAAGGGAGCCTGCTCCTGATAGCAGGAGATGCTGGGGGTCGCATTACAAAGGCTGCCAGGCCTTTTAAGCTCCCCTGCCACAGATGGTTCTTCCTGACCTGGGGGAGGTGTGAACACCTCTGCCCAGGACAGGCTTTGTTTCTGGGCTCCGGGAGCGAAGGCTCCCACCCTAGGGTACAGTAACATGACTTGTGGTGGCAGGCTAGTGTGTACCAGTTAGGGAACCCACCAGAGGCTGGTTGTTTTTCAGGGTGTAAAAGGGTAGCTAGACAACCAGTGACCAAAGACCCTTTTGTGTTGCCCGGCGGTGTCGCCTCTATTACCCACAAAATATTAATTAATGAAGAAGCAGGCGCTGGAGACTGAAAGGCAGGAAACGAGGGTTTATTCTCTCCGGAGGAGAACACATCAATTCGGACAGCAAGTATCGTCACGAGGTGCTCTAACCGCATCTCTGAGGCCTGGCCTCTTATACACAGGTTTATTGCTTTATTACATGAAACACATATTTGTCAATACTCTGATGTTCGGAAAGGCATCCTAGGAATCCCCGCTTCAAGCCCGTTCCCACACGTTTACAGTTGAAATCCCCACCCCGGTCACAACAGGTGATGATTATCGCGCAGCTGGACATTCCGCCGATTCACGGAATGTGTGGAGTTGATCGGATCTCATGGGGTGAAGGGTGTTCGATCGACTCGAGGGTCCTTTGATGGGGGGAAGCTTCCTACTGTACGGGGGTGTGATAAACAGTATCCGCAGGGCCAGGTGGCGGCCTGGGAACAAGGGAGACAAACGGGCACACAGGAAAAGGGGGTTTGTATCAAAGGACTCGGGACCATGAAAGGGATGAAGGGAGGTGTCGCGCTGGGAGATGGATGGGATTCCGAGGTAGAGCTGCGCTGAAGAGGGGTTTATGACCCGAGGCATATGAGAGCGAGGGGGGTTGTCAGCATGCGGGGGATGCCTGCGGGGCTAAGAGAGAGTGAAAGACGCGCTGGCTATCAGCTAGGGGCAGAGGGGCCATGGTGCTCAAAATGGCTGCCGCTTACGCGCAAGGCATGTGAGAGCGGGGGTGATCAGTGCGTGGGGGTGCTTGTGAGGGTGAAGAGCCGTGCTGGGGGTCAGGGGTGTGCAGAGGGTGGTTCTGATCAAGGCAGCTAAAGTGGAGGGGGTGTGCGACAAAGAGTGTGGCATCGGGGCAAAGGGAAGATGGCGCAGATAATGTTCACCAAACCGTATTAATTTTCCACAAGGGGGCATGTCTAAGATGCCCTCTGGGAGCATTTTTCATTACATCTCACACAGGCATCAGTGTGGGTTTAATGTGCTGAGAAGTTTGATAACAAACTTCCCAGTTTTCAGTGTAGCCATTATGGTGCTGTGGAGTTCGTAATGACAAGCTCCCAGCACCATATACTCTTAATGGCAGCACTGCACTTACAATGTCTAAGAATGGACTTAGACACTGTAGGGGTACAGGGCTCTTGCACCTGTACCCTCACCACTGGCATAGGACACCCAGCTTGAGGGATGACTGATCTACGCCAGGGCAGTGGGTTGTAGGCATGACACAAAGGGATGTGTGCCATGTCGACTCTTCACTTTGTTCTGCACCAAAACACACAGCCTGGTAGGCAGTGTGTGTGTGTAGAGGAACAGGGCCTCTATGGGTGGCACATCAAGTGCTGCAGCCCTTAGTGGTCTTCCCTAGTCACAGTGCCCTGGGTACCTGTGGTACCATTTACCAGGGGCTGACCTGTGGCTGTAGATGCCAATTGGGTTAGTTTTGGGGAAAGCACAAAGGCAGTGGGAACCTGATTGGCAGGGACCCAGGGCACATCAAGTGAAAGCGCATCAGTCTGGCAAAAAGTTGGGGGGGGGTTACTGCAACAGAAACCCACTTTCCTACATCCGAGGTCGTGTGTATTTGCAAATCAAAAAGTCATAAATCTTAACACAACACACAGTGTATTTAATACATTCAATAGTCCAGTTCTTCCAGAGACTTCGATAATGCAGTGCTGACGCGTTTCGGCCCTTTACTTATTGGCTTCTTCAGGACATAATGAAAGGAGTACAAAAATTCTCAAACTTAGAGCATGCCAAGCGAGAAAGGTGCAAAGGCCTCAGCTGTGGGGAGGCATCACAAAGCCCGTTGCCTACCTCGAGGCTGGTTTCCCGGAGAGCAAGTAGAAGGCGGAGCGTGGAAATGCAGTCCACTGCTAGACTGTATAGCAGCACTGCATAGGTCCGAACCAAGAAGGTGAGGTGCAGCACGTCACCTTCGCATCATCCGAGCTCACGCCACATTAGAGCAAAGCGGGGGCGCAGCCCCAGAGCCCTAATGGAGAAACAGCCCGTGTTTGTAACTGACCAAATACATGTTTATGCTGAGTATCGGCTCTTCTATGACCTTCATTTAAGTTTCTGTCCACAGCAGGTTTATCAGATCTTTGGTGAGGAGCTCCTCATCACAGTTGAGCAAGCTGCTCTGATTGTCCTTGATCTTTCCGCAGATCATTGCACATTTGACTGTTACACTGCCATCTACACTGAAAGAGTGGTGTGGGATATCCAGGAGTACACTAAACTGCATTAGTTCAGTGGCCGGAGTCCACCGCTTTGCATGTGCTCTTTAGAAACATCCTACTGCTGATACCTGTATGGTGTTCCCCAAGATTTCCCCTTTCATCTGCTACTGATTGTTTGCTGCATGTGCCCATTATCTTAGTTGAGAGGCCAGGAAAAGGCCCACCTCCAGGCATAGATGACACACAAATCTGCATTTGTTTGGAAAATGACTGGGTGCCTGCTACAGAATTTATCCAACATAGGATATGGGAAATCTTCTCTGAGTAAACTATGCCAAAGCACAAATCCTTGTCCTGGGAGTAAATTATGCCATCTCACACGCTCTCTTTGGTTTTATCCTTTTGTTTTGGGCCTGTCCCTTGCACTTCTCAGTACAAAATCAGTAGATTATTTTTAGGCCTTGCTTACTGGACCGCACATGCTTTGTCTGTTGCAAGACATTTGCTTTCACGGGGCTTAGAGCCCTCCCATGGACCTGGTGTGGCAGTTCAGGCTGGACTGTTCCCATGGGAGCAGGGTCGAGACTGATTTGCATTATGGCTGGGTCTAAACTGTGGTGGTGTGGTGAGCAAAAAAAGATGGATTAAACTGAGACGTGTGACTGGGGGTACATTTTTGATTTGTTCAGCAGTCGACCCATAATCTGTTCTTTTTGCTTTCATCTCATTTTGCAGGCACACTTGTAATGAACGCTCTTACATAATGATGCAATCAGCTGTTTTTAAAAAATATATAGATTTAGTCATGCGTCGCAGCATCTGGGATACTGTACAGCATAGCTTAAAAACTTTTGACAAAGCCAATAGATCACAAACGCGAGCTATATACTGCCTTTGGCAATGCTCGTTATGGTTGCAAAACGTGCAAGTTTCTATAATTTACAAAATTCTCCCTTTCCTACAAACTAAGGTGTCCTCTCACAAGGTGCCAAAGCTGTTTCAAGAATATTATATATTGATTGATTAATATATGTAAAGGCATGCCGAAGAGTCTTATAGTCTTGAAGCCTATAAAATTATACTGCCATGATGTGCTTGAAGTTTTTAAAGGTGTGACCATGCCAAAGCAGGTTTGAAAATACCCACTGCCTTTCAAGAGAATACCAAGATCCAATTGAAGATTATGGGGAAGTTTTCGATGCTGCTCAGAAGGCTCCGACTGATGGTTGGATACTTCCCAGGTGCATCGTAATGGGCTGGTCGACCTCCTTATTTTGATGGAGGCAGTCTGAAATAAATCTGACCGGTCCTTCTGGCTGGCTTCTAACGAGCTGAGAGTCTATCCGCCAGTCAGAATGCAGAAAGTAATCTCAAGGGTGGGCCTTTCCGTCCTTGAGGTTACGATGACTGTTTCCGACCCGGTTTCCATGCTGGTCTGTCCAACATGGAAACCATGTCGGAAAGCGTCTTTGGGGTCCCCCTGCAGGGTCTTCTTGGGTGCACGGCCTCCAGTTGGAGACCGAAGGGGCACTTATGGTGCCCCACTGTTCATCCCTGCACCTTGTGGCAGGCACCATGAGATGCCTGCCACGAGGTGCCGGGATAAACTGCACCTTCCATCTCTCAATCTGAGCTTGTTACAGCCGGTTTACACCTGTAACACGAGCTCCCATTGAGAAAAGTGGAATGTGACCGAACAGTGTTCGGTCGCATTATAATATGCCGGTCGGGACTGCCCACCGGGTGTTGGTCGGTCCCATGACCTATGCAGTGTCAAACGGAAGTGATTCCGCCCAATGAGGGCCTTAGTATTATCCACTAAGCCCAGAATACAAGTAGCAGGGTTGACTTAAAAAGATAGTGCTGCCCTACATTCCTACTAGAAACCTCTGTTCAGGTTCTCTGCTTCTGATTTGACAACACTCCTTAGTACTGACAAAAACATAGTGGCTGTTGTCTGCGAATGCTGAACCCCAAACTCCGAGTGGAGTCAAAGTGAGTTTGTGTCCAGAAACTCAATAAATCTGAACTTTAAAATAAAAGAAAAGCAAAAAAATCAGTTGTCTGAAGTCTTGGGTTTTGTGGCCATAACCGAAGAATATCTTTGGAAGGTGGTATTCACCTCATCCCGGTGAAATCTAGTAGTCTGTTGCTTACCTTTCTCACCGTTTTTTGTACAGTTCAGCCCTTCGAGGTTATTGCAAGATGACAACTGTTGCTTTACAAAAACAGCGGATCCATAAATAAACTGTAAATTGTTCTATACTGTCAAATGTATGCTGATTGGATATGTAGCTTGATTTCGACTAGACACCTTCAAACATGCAATAGTTATTTCAGTGATTTTTTTTTTCTTTTTCTTAAAAAGGGTTTCTAAAGTAACGTACCCACGTTTTGTGAAAATGTCTCCATTTTGCAGTTCGATTCTTTTCCTAAGGGTTTTTAAAAGGTTATGCAAATATTTTGTGTTGAAAATTGTAGATCTCATTTAAGAGCTAGTTTCTTTATATGTTTTTCCTGAATAGGTTGCAGAGCAAGAATGGAAAACAGCAGGTGCCGCGATCCACAGCCACGGTTTCCATGGTTCACAGTGTACCGGAACTGATGATTAGCTCTGAGGCAAGTTGTCTGGATCAGCTGTTCATTATGTAGGTCCGTAGTCCACAGGGGCCGCCATGGGTTGCACTGATGGAGCACATGCTGCACAAGGAAGGGGCAGACATGTTCATGCTCTGTCACTTTCTTTTTTAACGTTCCTTTATAAATATTCCTTTCAGGGTTTCACTGATTCCATATTCTTGTCATTTGATTGTCTCTTATGTTGCAAATGTTCCTTGGGCTAAATACTTCGGCTGGCGGAAGTGCCAAATGATTCGCTTGCAAAATACACTTTAACGAAAGGCTCAATTTAGTGACCTACAGGTTGCAGCGAAGCTCAAGCTGTAAATTGAAAGAATAATCAGTACCAGCAAATATATGCGTGTTCTTGTTAATAGTCTTCTATAGATGTGGGCAAGTCAACAAATGAGCTGGAAGAAGCTGGGCTAGAGAAGAGCCTGTGCACAAGCTGAACCCTGGCAACATTTGCTATGTAAATCCTACAACAAACCTCATGTAAAATATGATAAATATGATAAAGCCTCTTCAGAATTCAAAATGTGTATTTCTTTAACATGTGGCACAAATAAGTAGTTAAAAGTGATAGTTTTGTACAACTGGTAGTCTAAACTCACATTTGGAAGTGCTTTCTTATGCGATAATGAACAAAGCATTTGGTGAAGTGAAACATTTGCCTACGACTACACAGTTTTTGTGGGGAAACCGCAATTAATCCAGGTTTTCTGTTTTGTACAAATCAGCCAGTAAAGTTTGTATCTGTTTGTCTTTCCTTATGTGAGGCCTTGTTTTTATTTTTCTATAGCGCTTACTACCCCTGACAAGTCTTACTTCTTAGTGCAGGTTTTATATATAGCGTGAACTCGACCCAGGTGCTTTTCAGGATCCCCAGTTACATTACATAAGGTCGCATAATTTGTTGATAAGCACTGGCAGATTCAATTATTTACCAGAATAACAGGTTGTTGAGCCGGTGCCGAGACTCGAACCTAGTTTCATAGTATGCAGCTTTGACCATAAGGCCACATCCTGGATTCCGTGAAGGAGCGCAGCAGGCAGAAGCCACATGAAATCTCAGCTCGTTATGGTCTTGCAGTTCCAACAGGACCTCTAGCTGAGCCAGAGCCAGGCTTCAGTCTTGAGCCTTGCTCTAGCTTTCAGTGCCCACCTCCAGTCTTCAAAAACCTTATGATCTGAAAGAAACACGTTAGTGTTAGATTCCTTACCTTAGAATATCCCCAGGCGTCAGTCTGGATCCGGAAACTTTTGCGTAGCAGTACCCCTGCGCGTCGGTAGGCGTCGTCTGCAGGCGTCCCCTGCGGCTCTGCGTCCGTCGTTGGCGTCGTGCGCCGTGATGACGTCGCTGGAGTATATAGACGCCGCCTCCGCGCGCTGACGTCAGTTCTTCTTTTTTCCGCGCCAGTGGACGCAGATCTGAAGAGCAGTACTCCGGTCTTTGACCAAGTTTTTCGACTTATTATCACTTTGTGCCTGTTAGGATGCCTGGGTTCAAGCACTGTGATGACCGTGAGCGCACGATGTCGGTCACAGACAATCACCGCCTCTGTCTCCGGTGTCTGGGCCCCGACCACGACGTGGACTCCTGCGTCGACTGCCGGGCCCTCACCAGCAAAGCTAGACGGGAGCGGTCCCGCAAGCTACTGGAGCTCCGGGTGTCGGCCCCACGTCGGGACCGGGAGCGGTCCCAGTCCGGCCGGAGGTCGAGAGAGCGTTCGAGGGAGCGGTCGCGGGGCCGCGCCGAGCGTTCCGGAAGTCGACACCACTCGTCATCCTCGTCAGGTAAGAAACACAAGAAGTCGGGGCGTCGTCATCGTACCCCCGACTCCCCCCGACGCTCGCGCGATGCGGCCGGGGGTTCGGGTGACCCCAACCCCGCGGCTCCGCGAGAGTCGCCGGCGCGGCCTGCCCCATACCCTCAGGTCCCTGGGCACGGTGCGACGCCTGAGGAGATAGAGGCGTTCCTCATGGCCATGAGGGCCCTGTCTCCTCCGGCGGGTTCCACGGCGCCTGCGGGCCCAGTGAACCCGTCCGGGGGCCCTAGCGGTTCTGCTGACCCTACCTCGACGCCGTCGGATGCTCCGGCGCCGCCGGCGGCGCCGATCCCGGCGCCGCTAGGGCCTTCGGGGTCGACGCCGGATGGACGCCCATCCAACCCGGCGCCGATTCCATCGGGGTTGCCCACGGCTCCGCGCGACGCTGGTTCCTCGGTGCCGGCTTCGGGCGGCACTGGGGCTCCGGCTCCGGCTCCGGCTCCGGCGCCGCCGTCCCCTTACCTTCACGGACGCTGGGCCGGACGGGCGTCGCTCGACGCCGGTACCGGCGCCGATGGGGCCCATGAACCCCGAGGAGCCGGTCTACATCGTTGACTCCGAATACGGAGAAGATGAAGAGTTCGGTGAAGGTTGGGAGGGGTCCGAGGACCCTCTGTCACACGAGTGCCAGTATGACCCGGACTGGACAGGTGGCTTGGGGGATGCCAGTGGTCTGGACGACTCTCCTAACCCTGGTCTGATCTCTCCTCCTTCCGTGGCATTGGTGGAGGGAGCTGCTTATTCTGTGGTGCTGATGAGGGCTGCCAAGGCCTTACACCTTGAGCTCCCCGTCGCGGCCGTGAGGCCTAACATCCTCACCGAGGTCTTCAAACCGCAGTCATGCCCACAGGAGCCACTGCTGCCGTTTAATGAAGCCTTGTCGGACGTTCTGTTGGGCACGTGGTCCAGGCCCGCTTCAGGTGCGCCTGTCGATCGGAACGTGGCCAGGCGCCACCGTCCTTGTCCGGACGACCCCAAGTTCCTGTCTACCCACCCCACTCCTGAGAGTCTGGTGATCCAGGCCTCGACCTCCCAGTCCGCATTCCCGTCGGCCCCACCCGACCGGGAATCCAAGAGGTATGACCAATTTGGCAAGAAGGTCTTCTCGTCCATTAGTTTGGGCCTGCGGTCTTGCAACACCGCCGGCCTCTTGGGCCGCTACACCCACTCTGTGTGGGATACGGTCGCGGAACTGCTGCCAGAATGCCCCATGGAGGTGCGGGCAAAACTCGGTCAGGCTGTGGCTGAGGGCCGAGATGCAGCGAAATATTAGATACGGTGTGGTCTTGATACGACCGACTCGCTAGGCAGAGCTATGTCAACGACGGTGGCGATTCGTCGCCACGCCTGGCTGAGATCCGCCAATTTTTCGGCTGATGTCCAGAGTACATTGATGGACATGCCGTTTGATGGCTGTCACCTGTTCTGTGACAAGGCGGACCACGCGCTGGAACGCTTCAAGGACTCCAGGGTCACGGCCAAGTCCTTGGGTCTCTCGACCCAGCATCAGCAACCGGGTTCGTTTCGCCCCTTTCGTGGCCAAGGAAGGGGCGCCCCCACACGTGCTGCCAGCCACGCGCCGCAACAATCCTTTCAACGCGGTGGCGGCCGTGGAAACCGCCGTGGTGGCGGTCGGGGACAACGGCGGGGTCAGACCACACCCTCCTCCGCAGCATCTACCCCAAAATCCTCCTAGTCCGTGCTTTCGGCCCCATGTGACGCCAGTGGGTGGCAGGGTTCGCCATCACCACACTCACTGGCGCACGATCACTTCGGACAGGTGGGTGCTGCAAATTGTCCGAAGGGGCTACTCCCTCCCCTTCGAGACCTCTCCTCCAGCCATGCCACCGCAGAACCACCGTGTGTCGGGGGACCACTTGACACTTCTGCAGGAGGAAGTTACGGCCCTCTTGGCCAAGGGGGCCATCGAGCGCGTTCCTGGGCCAGAAGTAGGACGTGGTTGCTATTCCCACTACTTTCTGGTGCCCAAGAAGGACAAGGGGGGCCTACGTCCTATCTTGGATCTAAGGAACGTCAACGGTTTCCTCCGGAAGGAGAAGTTCAAGATGTTGACGTTAGCTCAGGTCTTGGCTGCTCTAGACCCACAAGACTGGATGGTAGCGTTGGACTTGCAGGACGCCTATTTTCACATCCCCGTCCTGCCGGCCCACCGGCGTTACCTGCGGTTCACGGTAGGCCTGGAGCACTTTCAGTTTATCGTGCTTCCCTTCGGCCTTACCAGCGCCCCACGGGTGTTCACAAAGGTGATGGCGGTGGTCGCAGCCCATCTGCGCAGGTTAGGGGTTTCAGTCTTCCCCCTACCTAGACGACTGGTTGTTGAAGGCGGGCTCGCCCCAGACAGTCGTCCACCACCTTCAGATGACGGCAGACCTCTTGCACGACCTGGGGTTCTCCATCAATGTGCCGAAATCACACCTGTGTCCCTCTCAAAAGCTCCTTTTCATCGGAGCGGTTCTGGACTCGGCGCAGTTTCGGGTTTATCCTCCGGAACGGCGGGTTCGGGATATTCAGGCTTTGATTCCCATCTTTCAGCCGCTATCCCGAGTTTCGGTCAGGTTGACGCTGCGGCTGCTGGGACTGATGGCTTCCTGCATCCTTCTGGTGCATCACGCCCGGTGGCGGATGCGGGCTCTGCAGTGGGACCTGAAGTTTCAGTGGGCCCAGCATCAGGGCAACTTGTCCGACCACGTCTTGATCTCGGAGGGCACTGCGAGACAACTGCAGTGGTGGCTTACGGACCGCGATTGGGTCAGGGGCAAGTCCCTCTCCCTTCCCCAACCGGAGCACGTTGTCGTGACAGACGCGTCCCTCCAAGGCTGGGGTGGCCACTTGGGAGAGGCAGAGATCAGAGGCATCTGGTCTCCGGCGGAGTCCCGGCTCCATATCAACCTGTTGGAGCTGCGGGCGATTCGTCTGGCACTGAAGGCATTCCTCCCCTTTGTCAACGGGAGTGTAGTGCAGGTGTTCACCGACAACACCACCGCCATGTGGTACTGCAACAAACAGGGCGGAGTGGGGTCGTGGACCCTTTGCCAGGAGGCTCTGCGCCTCTGGCAATGGCTGGAACGTCAGGGCGTGACTCTGACGGTTCAACACCTGGCAGGTTCTCTGAACGCCAGGGCGGACGAACTCAGCCGTCGGTGCTCGATGGATCACGAATGGCGTCTGAACTCGGACGTGGCGCAAGGCATCTTTCGGCAATGGGGAGAGCCTTGGTTAGATCTATTCGCCACAGAAGAGAACGCGCAATGTCATCAGTTCTGCGCGTTGGAGTTTCCAAGACGGCACTCGCGTGGCGACGCCTTTCGGCGCGAGTGGAGTTGCGGTCTGTTATACGCCTTTCCGCCTATACCACTTCTGCCCAGAGTGCTGAAGAAGATCAGGCGCGACCGGGCCCAAGTTATCCTTGTGGCTCCGGACTGGGCTCGAAGGTATTGGTATCCCGAGCTACTCAGCATGTCAGTCGGTCCCCCGATCCGCCTGCCCCTTCAGGAGGACCTTCTGTCGCAGCAGCAGGGGACGGTCCTCCACCCGAACCTGTCCAGTCTCCACCTCCATGCTTGGAGATTGAGCGGCGGCAGTTGAGGCCATTTGACTTGCCTCCTGAAGTCTGTGATGTTATTCTGGCAGCCAGGCGTCCCTCCACTAAGTCGGTATACGCCTGTCGGTGGAACAGATTTGTGGCATGGTGCACAGCAAAGGCTGTGGATCCTCTTTCTGCCCCTCTTTCGGAGGTTCTTCTGTTTCTTCTTTCTCTTGCCCAGCAGGGCTCTGCTCTGGGCACTATCAAGGGCTACCTTTCTGCCCTTTCAGCCTTTTTGAGGCTTCCTGATCAGCCTTCTTTGTTCAAATCCCCGATTGTCACTCGATTCTTGAAAGGCATCACTCACATGTTTCCACCTGTTCCGTTTGTGATGCCTCAGTGGGATTTGAACCTGGTTCTGACCTTTCTAATGTGTGCTCCCTTTGAGCCCCTTCATTCTTGTCCTCTCCGTCTCCTGACTTTAGACGGCTTTCCTGGTTGCCATCACCTCTGCCAGGAGAGTGAGTGAGCTCCAGGCTCTTTCTGTCCAACCTCCTTTCCTGTCCATTCATCCTGATAAGGTGGTTCTGAGGACTAGACCTTCTTTCCTGCCCAAGGTTGTTTCGGCCTTTCACATCGGGCAGTCCATCACCCTCCCTTCCTTCTTCCCGCCTCCGCATCCTTCAAAGGATGAAGAGCGGCTCCATCGTCTGGACCCAAAACGTGCGCTTTCATTTTACATGGATCGCACACGCCAGTTCCGGGTGGATGACCAACTGTTTGTTGGCTACGTGGGTGCGAAGAAGGGACGGGCGGTCTGTAAACGAACCATCTCTCGATGGGTCGTCCTCTGCATCAAAGCGTGCTACTCTTTGGCTCGGAAGGAGCCTCCTGTTGGGCTGAGGGCCCATTCCACTCGGGCCACGGCGGCTACCACTGCCCTGGGCCGGGGAGTCCCCTTGCAGGACATTTGCCAAGCGGCTACGTGGGCCTCGCTGCACACCTTTGCGAGGCACTACTGCCTGGACAGTCAAGTCCGGAGGGATGGCTTCTTTGGCCGTTCTGTCCTCCAGGACTTTCTGGTGTAGTATTGTATTGGTTCGCAGACCCACCACCGGGGTTGGTATTGCTGGGGTATGTATTCTAAGGTAAGGAATCTAACACTAACGTGTTTCTTTCAGATGAACAAGTTACTTACCTTCGGTAACGATATATCTGTAAGAAACATTAGTTAGTGTTAGATTCCTTACCGAACCCACCCATCCTCCCCGTTCTGCGAACTGATACCTAGGGTTAAGGACATCCCTTTCAGGGCCCTAGTTTTTACATGGCACCAGTGTTGGTTCTCTCATGGCTCTGCGTCTCCTGGCGCGGAAAAGCTGTGTACAAAGAACTGACGTCAGCGCGCGGAGGCGGCGTCTATATACTCCAGCGACGTCATCACGGCGCACGACGCCAACGACGGACGCGGAGCCGCAGAGGACGCCTGCAGACGACGCCTACCGACGCGCAGGGGTACTGCTACGCAAAAGTTTCCGGATCCAGACTGACGCCTGGGGATATTCTAAGGTAAGGAATCTAACACTAACTAATGTTTCTTACAGATATATCGTTACCGAAGGTAAGTAACTTGTTCATCTTGTAAACCCCGTCCAATAATAAACTATTTGTATGCAAGAAAGGTACCTTTCTTGTGGTTTCTGGTATAGTTAGAGAAATATTATAAAGGTCTCCTTAACTATATCTATCTATCTATTGCAACTCCTTCATAAGAACGAGCAGAGGCCACGTAGGGGAAACTTGGAAGCATCTTTATTTATTTAGTGACGAATGCATTTCGGCCTGTCCGGCCTTCTTCGGCGTCTAAATGTTCAGGGTGCTTCGAACTTAACATTAAATGCATCCTGCTGCGTCCAATTGGTGAACGTCTGCTCCGCTCCTCAAATATTTGCACACCCAACTCCGTTCACGGACTTGTAGTGGACTTCAGTTCCCAGGATACATTATTTTCCCAGGTAAGTGGTGTATGGCGATACTCCGATCTTGTCACAGTGGAAATGGGGACTGCAGGGATAATGTTTGTGCTGCCAGTGTCTTTTAGAGTAGAATAAAAGAGCCTCCTCTGGTCCCCAGAACCGCTTCAGCCTCCAAGCTCAGGATTCAGTAAGACGGGGGCAGGTATGGCAGTGCATCCCGCCCAGCTTGAAGTCAATGACTTCATTGCAACCGCCGTATGTAGTCCCGAACTCGAGGACGGGCCCAGACCGATCCAATTCCTTGGAAGACACACAAACCTGCCGGAGCAGCTGCTAGAGGGGACCGGGCCAACTTGAAAAGTGGGGGCCTCTGTAGCGGGTCTCTGGCTTGCGTCCTTAGTATCACCAAAGCAACTCCTTTATAAGAACGAGCAGAGGCCACATAGGGGAAACTTGGAAGCACATTTATTTATTTAGTGGCGAATGCATTTCGGCTTGTCTGGCCTTCTTCAGTGCCTAAATGTTCAGGGTGTTTCGCACTAACATTAAATGCATACTGCTGCGTCACAATTGGTGAACGTCTGCTCCGCCCCTCAAATGTTTGCTCACCCAAGTCAGTGAGTGGACTGCAGTTCCCAGGATACATCTCTTTCCCAGGTAAGTGGTGCATGGCGATACTCCGATCTTGTCACAGCGGAAATTCGGACTGCAGGGATAATCTTCGTGCTGCCAGTGTCCTGAAGAGTAGAATAAAAGAACCTCCTCGGGCCCCCAGAACCGCTTCAGCCTCCAATCTCAGGATTCAGTAAGACTGGGGCAGGTATGGCAGTGCATCCCGCCCGGCTTTAAGTCAATGACTTCAGTCTCGAACCTTGCTCTAGCTTTCAGTGCTTCGCCCACCTCCAGTCTTCAAAAACCTTATGATCTTGTAAACCCCGTCCAATAATAAAATCTATTTTTATGCAAGAAAGGAACCTTGCTTGTGGTTTCTGGTATAGTTGGAGAGATATTATAAAGGTCTCCTTAAAATATATATATGTGTGTGTATATATATATATATAGATAGATAGATAGATAGATAGATAGATAGATATAGATATATATATATATATATATATATATATATATATATACTGACGAAGGGATTCTACATTCCCGAAACATGTTTGGCGCAACAACTTCTGCGGGCCCTTTCATGATTCCCTGGTGCTAGCTGCGATAAAATTAACTGAAACGAACAGATGGTGTACGTGGCTTCTTTCCGTGGGGCAAATGTGTGTTTAATTGATTAGCGGCTGCGCCCAGTCGCTTGGAGAGAAGCCCACCGCGTCTATGCGGATCCAAGTCAGTACCAGACAGGTGTTGGCTGAGGAGACACTGTGCTGCCCTGCACACGAGTTCGCTTATCGCACCTACAAAGCGGAGACAGGGGAACTGGTTGGATAACCCACAGCTCCACTTGGACTTTAATGGACACAATCTGGGGCATACAGGAACGGTAAATTTCAGCACTACAGGACCCACAATGCTCAATTGCCACGCCCACTGGGGCGGGATCCCGCAATATAATGTGCTGAGGTGTCCGTTCTGTTTGCTTCCTGCCTGCCACTGACGAAGGGATTCTACATTCCCGAAACATGTTTGGCGCAACAACTTCTGCGGGCCCTTTCATGATTCCCTGGTGCTAGCTGCGATAAAATTAACTGAAACGAACAGATGGTGTACGTGGCTTCTTTCCGTGGGGCAAATGTGTGTTTAATTGATTAGCGGCTGCGCCCAGTCGCTTGGAGAGAAGCCCACCGCGTCTATGCGGATCCAAGTCAGTACCAGACAGGTGTTGGCTGAGGAGACACTGTGCTGCCCTGCACACGAGTTCGCTTATCGCACCTACAAAGCGGAGACAGGGGAACTGGTTGGATAACCCACAGCTCCACTTGGACTTTAATGGACACAATCTGGGGCATACAGGAACGGTAAATTTCAGCACTACAGGACCCACAATGCTCAATTGCCACGCCCACTGGGGCGGGATCCCGCAATATAATGTGCTGAGGTGTCCGTTCTGTTTGCTTCCTGCCCGCCACTGACGAAGGGATTCTACATTCCCGAAACATGTTTGGCGCAACAACTTCTGCAGGCCCTTTCATGATTCCCTGGTGCTAGCTGCGATAAAATTAACTGAAACGAACAGATGGTGTACGTGGCTTCTTTCCGTGGGGCAAATGTGTGTTTAATTGATTAGCGGCTGCGCCCAGTCGCTTGGAGAGAAGCCCACCGCGTCTATGCGGATCCAAGTCAGTACCAGACAGGTGTTGGCTGAGGAGACACTGTGCTGCCCTGCACACGAGTTCGCTTATCGCACCTACAAAGCGGAGACAGGGGAACTGGTTGGATAACCCACAGCTCCACTTGGACTTTAATGGACACAATCTGGGGCATACAGGAACGGTAAATTTCAGCACTACAGGACCCACAATGCTCAATTGCCACGCCCACTGGGGCGGGATCCCGCAATATAATGTGCTGAGGTGTCCGTTCTGTTTGCTTCCTGCCTGCCACTGACGAAGGGATTCTACATTCCCGAAACATGTTTGGCGCAACAACTTCTGCGGGCCCTTTCATGATTCCCTGGTGCTAGCTGCGATAAAATTAACTGAAACGAACAGATGGTGTACGTGGCTTCTTTCCGTGGGGCAAATGTGTGTTTAATATATATATACATATATATATTACCTCCAGAGCGGTTCCTTTGCGGGAGTTTCTGCAGCACTCTCGCATGTTCGGTATCCTGCGGCAGAACCAAGCCGCTAATTATCAACACAACTTTTTCCCGACAGGGAAAACAACGGGTCGCACAGCCAACTTGGATTTAAACAGCAATCATTTTTATTTCTTTCTTTTCAAAGGGCAACAGGCGCGTTGATCTACGCGTTTCGGTGTCACTCCACCTTGCTCACGATCACCGGGTTTGCCCCACCCTCAAACATTTAAACACATTTTTAAAAATTTTTTCAAAAATTAGTATTTCCTGTCACCTTTTCTACTAAGGATTCTGGTCCTTGTAGTTTTTCCGATTGTTTGAACAAAAAAGGTATTAATGATAGTGCAACCAACTCAACAATTTTAAAATTAAAAGTAAATGTTCGGTGCATTAACAAATGCGCCTTCCAATAGGCTTATGTCTCAATCTTTGTGCGGCCTTCCAATAGGCTGACTGATACTGATAATTATCATTATACATTGTGCATATAGTTCTGATTCAAATTTCTTTTCAAAGGTGCACATATAGTTCCTCCGATAAGGAGCCTATTGGAAGGCGCATGAGTTAATGCACCGAACATTTACTTTTAATTTTAAAATTGTTGAGTTGGTTGCACTATCATTAATACCTTTTTTGTTCAAACAATCTGAAAAACTACAAGGACCAGAATCCTTAGTAGAACATGTGACAGGAAATACTCATTTTTGAAAAAAATGTAAAAAATGTGTTTAAATGTTTGAGGGTGGGGCAAACCCGGTGATCGTGAGCAAGGTGGAGTGACACCGAAACGCGTAGATCAACGCGCCTGTTGCCCTTTGAAAAGAAATAAATAAAAAGGATTGCTGTTTAAATCCAAGTTGGCTGTGCGACCCGTTGTTTTCCCTGTCGGGGAAAAAGTTGTGTTGATATGTATATATATGTATATATATATATATATGTGTGTATATATCTCCTCACGGTTGCCTGTCAAGCCGCTTGAAGATATACATGTCAGTTGACAATGATAAACTGGTTTTTATTTTAATATTTTAATTAAAGTTTCCTTGTTGGATCTTATTTAATAATACAGCAGAATTGGACTGCGATTTCCTGATTCAAGCCAGAAAAGAGCATGCACTGTTGCTGTGGTTCGTGAGTGCGGGAACAATTGGTTGATTTAGGACTGGCCTTGAAACACTAGTTCTTAAAAAAATATGCAGTAAGACAGTGACTTTAAAAATGGGCCTTTCAATTTGTTTTCTCTTGTTTGGGCTGTGTAAATGTCCTACTAATTCCATGCTTCTTTGCCAATCTTGTTAAAGCAAGCTGAATTACTAGGACGAGAAGACCAGCATCGGCTGCAGCGGGACAAGAAGCTAGTGTTAATGGTTGACTTGGACCAGACCCTAATCCATACGACAGAGCAGCACTGCCAGCAGATGTCCAACAAGGTAGATTTCTTTTCATTACTATTCAATGTTCACTATTTAAGTGGTCTAATACTTTATTTTTTGTCAAAAGCCAACTAGTGGTGCAGAGTATAAGGAACGTGGGCAATGAGAAAATGAAAAGAAGTGATGTAGAAGTACAGCTTGCATGACGTATTTAGAGCACTCCTCTTCAAATTGTACCGTACATTCTCCATTGGGGGCGCAAAAGGATATCCATGGTTGGGGAGATGCTGCTTTGGCAAGATGATAAACTGAAATTTCAGCTGCTATTAAACAAGCGATTTTGAAACTCAGTAGCTTTTTCCCATCCAGTATACAAGCCAGAATATGGTCTTAACCTGAAAATTGCATATCAATTTTGTATATATTTCTTGAAGGAAATGCTTTCAAACACCACAAATTAATGTTTGATGCTGCTTGAATTATTTAACATTTTACATAATTGTAAGACTAACATTGTCAATATGAGTGAGTTATATTAGACCGTGATGGTGGGGGACTCTGCATCAAAGTTTGAGGACCCTGCTTTGGAATTTTTGTTATGCACGATTCTCATAGACGCAATGCAGACAAACGAGATGACATTTGAAAATTATAATGTTAAAAATTAATTTACGGCAAAGGGATTTAAGTGTTCAGCAGTAAATGTCTGTAATACAGAAATTAAAAGTGGTGTAAACAAGATCTTAATACATCAACATAAGTCAATCTGAGGAAATGCTTCAGTAACTAAGTGGGTAAAATCGGAGATAACATCTTCTTCTTTTGCCAGATGTTATTTGAATGGTACAGCCATAGATCGAACGTTTTTGGTTGTACACTGAATCTAAAAGTAGAAATTGTTTGTTTAGAATTGGTATATCTACGCTTCTAGTTGTGTTGCTTAAGCTAAAGAAATGGTTGATTGTGTCTGTGTGTTTCTGTATAGCTGTAACTGCCTTTTTATTTATTTTATTACTATTGTTGTGTTTGTAGAGAGGTTCAGTGTGGAAAGGCCCTATGACTCACGAGAGTTGTGGCTTCGTGAGTCGTGTTACCCCTCCCTTGTTAATGGTAATAGCATACCATGCTATGCACATCTGCATATATGGCTTATCCCATGGAATTTTAGTGTGTATTTGTTTTAACAAAAGGTATATGGTTAAATCCATAATTTAAAGGGCAAAATTTGTACCGTAAAGTGAAGTAAGAGGTTCATGAGTATTCGGTGAGATGTTTCCCTGTGTAAAGTAATTGTAATGTTTAATTTGTAAGGCGCTAAACTAGGTCTTTCACGTGACCGTTTTTAAGTTGAGCCTAGGCAGCGCGCATGCGCTGTCTTCAAGACATGCTGTATTCACTCAATGACTTTCATCATGCGCATCGCTTTTCATTGGTGCCTTTATGTGCCTTTTAATATTTCTTTCTTTTCATTGGTGAAATGTTTCAATTTTTTTCCGCCTTTAGGTGCGTTTTTCATTTTCAAGGCTACTTCCCCTGTTACATGTTCCCCTACTCTTAGGTTTATTTATAGTTCGTTTGATGCACTCTTTTTGTTGTCTTCTGCGTGGTCCCCTGTAATTCAGTCGAGCAGTTCGGGCAGTAGTTGTGTTCAAAATCCCCATTGGAAATTACATGGGGTCCCCCCACCCTTTTTCTCAGTCCCACTTGACGAATCACCCCGAAACTTTCAAGACAGCAGCTGACATGAGTGGCATACTCATTTTGAAAGTTTCGTGAAGATTAATAAAACGGCTTAAAGTTTTTGGCAATACAAAAATGCTTTTCCTATGGAAACTAGGTCCTAATTATAACTTCCTACTCTCAATCGCCAGTGGGTACTGTGCGTATGTGTGTATATATATGTGTGTGTGTGTGTGTGTGTGTGTGTGTGTGTGTGTGTGTGTGTGTGTGTGTGTGTGTGTGTGTGTATATATATATATATATATATATATATATATATATATATATATATATATATATGCATGTATGTATGTATTTTTTATTTTATTTTCCAATTGCTCAAAGCTTTGAAGAGAGCACTCTCAACCGATGTGAGCCTTTCCGTTCAGTAGAGCAGAATACAAGCAACAACATTTCCAGGCTTCCTTTCTCCTGCAACGCGTTTCGGGGATCCGGTCCCTTCATCTGGCAGCTGATAAGATACTGCATAGATCTCCAACCCTGCATGCATCCTTTTATATGTCCGCCTATTAGTGGGCTTACGCTGACTTGCATTAGTGTTTCTGTTGCATGCTGGATATATAGTTTTCGTTGGAGGTATCATTGTTCCCCACAGTGGGCCTCATGCCACATCCTTTCATTTAAACAGCTCTTCAAATGTTAAAATACCTATAGTAGGTCCCTTATATATATTTATATATATATATATATATATATATATTCTCAATGGTATGTCATGCTAAGAGTCGCTGCAAGTATTTTAGGGGCAGTATTTTGCCATGGGCAACCCTATAAGAGAATAATTACCCCACATATTACATCAGTCATGACATCTATGACCTCATTGACAGTATCACTGCTACATTTGCAATAAAAGTATTGATGGGAACTGCATGGCAGGAGCAAACCCTTGAGTAAATCGAGGATTTTTTTCTTGTTCTTCTACACAGGGGTGGTTTCTTTATTGGGTTGTCGTGGCATTGCCTTCTGTTTGTTGTGTTGCCCCTGGGCCCCATATTAAATCTTCTGATTGATTAAAAGATTTCCCACCTTGCCAGCGCACTGCTTTTATTACAGTGAGGCCCCTGGCAGTTTGCCTTTTTCCATGAGTGAGGGTGGCCGGACGTTTGAATAACTGACAACACATAGGTTGAGCTTGGCTTTGTGGTGAAATTTGTATGTCAGTTTGGACGGGTGCCCTGCTGTGCCCAGTCTTGCATGCACACGTGAGCCCTCTCTTACAAGCGTAATGTTAGGAGTCAGCAGGATTCAAGCCATAGCCGCTAAGTGTCCTCAGGAAAGCTGGCAGCCCCCAACCACGCCATTCCTCACGCTGCTCTAGTGCAGTTTATTGGGTTTCGCCTGCCGAAGGCTGCGCTCTGCGCAGCTTTTCGGCGCAGGCGAAATCTATTGATTACAATAAGGACTTCAGGAACGTCCCCCGGCTCCCATTGGCTAGCTCCATAAATGGAGGCTAGCCATTGGGTGCCGGATCTGTCCGTCAAGGCCGGATCAGATTCGGGGGCGTTCCCGAGAATTTTTCTCTTTTGGCCACGTCATGCAACAGTGGGCGGGGCTTTTTTTTTTTTTGGCTCGTCGAGGTTTGTTTGGGCCATTTGGCGGCCGACCGCCGGCCGAGGAAGTCAAGGTGAGTGGTTCCTTTCCTGTCCCCCCTCCCGCTGTCAGTTCCTTTCCCGCCCCCCCCCCCCTCCCGCTGTCCGTGTCTTTCCCGCCCCCCCCCCCCTGGATTCCCAGCTGCAAAATCGGTAGGAGACAGAGTGTCTCGCCTGAAGTAACTATGCAAGCGAGCATTTAAGACCCTTTGTGGGAAATAAATTATGAAGGTTTAACAGCGAGGTATCCCTAATTTTAAAATAATTATAAGAGAGAAAGACATGGGCTTAATAATTTAACACCAAGTATTGGAAGGGAGGGGTCCTAGCAGTTAAGAGGTTAATTTTCGTCATGTCGCACGATAAATTAGTCACCTCTCAAGCTCATATTGCTGCGCTCGACATACCGCTTTTCTCCCACCTCGTTCCTTGGTGTGCGCCTGGTGAATGATGGCGGCGGGTTCGGAATTCGGAAACGGGCTGCACGGATCTGGGTCAGCCGATGAGTCGCTGTTGCTTGAGGAGGGTTCTGGGCCCATGGACGATGATGAGCATCGGGGGGTGCATCGAAGGGGTGGCCGAGGAGTTCCCGCACCCAACACCCCTGGCCTGGAACAGCTGGAGGAGGAGGAGCTGGAAGAAGAGGAGCCGGGAGAGCTGGGTGGGCCTACAATCGAGGACCCGGTGAGACCCGGGAGAAGGAATGTCGACAAATTCATGGGATTGCGGTCTAAAAGGGACCCCCACGCTTATGAAATGGACGGGGCACTGCGAACCCCGCTTATTCTTGGGAAGGGAAAGCCTTAAGAGGTCACCGAGATAAGAAGGGTGGTCAGAAATGGAATACGAACTTGTACTATTAATGTATATATATGTTTACTTTATACCAGGCCTTGGCATTACCCATCCCTTGTGCGTTGTGCCACAATGTTATGGCCATCGATGCATTTGAGAACTCCAATATAACTATTTAATCTTAAAACGTAACGGATCATACGCACCCTCAAGATACTTTTTTTTGGCTCTACTGAGCCATATAAGTAACAGGGAGAAGGCAAATACAGTGTAATACTTATCACATTTTTAAAAACAAGTTAATTGTGAAGGGGTTGGGTTAGTCCCTAAACATACATCGTCCATTCGAGGGGGTTGAGTAAGGCCCTAGACGTACTCGTTGAATCCTAAAATATACCCCTTGCAGTGTGACATTTGTCATCTTGGTTAAGAACGTAATCTCCCAAATGAATGGGGGTAAAATAACGAAGAAATAAAACGGCAGTAAATAACAGTCTCCCAATTGGTCCAATAGGTTTTGATCACGTGTGCCTCTTCAATGACTAGAAAAGGGCCTACAAGGTGAACAGGCTGGCAGCACTCGAAAACTTCAATCCAGAGCAGGACATGGACTTATTTCTTTGTATTGTGAACATTTCCTTTAGAGCTCCCATTTATAGTTTGATTTGTCCCGTTAAAAAAAGTGTGCAATCGACTGTTTAGGTTGCATAACGCCTTTTCTCTCACATGTATGGTCTTGTGGCAGTTAGGTTTGGGTATTTATTTAAAGCATTTTATGAAAATCGAGGTCAGTAGAAGAATTCAAATGGAACTTTAGTTGTGCGCTTTAATTTAGTTATGTATTGTCTGATAGCAGACAACGGTATATACGAAGATGGTAATGGCTGTTCCTTACAAAATGAAACCAAAAAAGCAAACAAAAGATAACGGAAACTGGAGTTAGAAACACTGACCATTGGGATTCACGCAGTAATTCTAGCCTTATTCTGAGCTTTATTTTGGCTGAATCCCCCAGCGGCCATATATACTATTCCCCCAAATTCCGACCTTTATAAAGTTCCTCGCTCCTAGGGATCTGGAAAAGCGTAGGTCTTACCTATATATTGCACCTGTAGTTTTGCTTAATACCTCTGGTTGAAGTTCTGCGGCTTTAATGCCTGAAAGAGAGCTTTAAGATGTGTCAGAAGCGCTTGTTTATTTGCATGCAGTGGTTTACAACATCAAGTACGTTGCATATAGGGTGACCGGATTTTGAAAACAACTGGAATATTTCACAAACTTATGAGTTTACTGAAATCTGCCAGGACAGATGATAAAAAAAGGGCTTGCCATCAGTAAATCCGGGTTGCTTGGTCACACTGTTTAATTTAACGGTTTTAATAATTTTAAGTCATAACAGATCACATTTTTCTGTGTTTTCAGTTTTGCTCCCCTTCCCCCCAATCTGTTGTTTAGCTTGCCCCATCCTTCCTGCATTGTGTTGCTTGCCCTGCTAGTGTTGGCCACTGCATTGAGTTTTCTCCCCTAACTTTCAGTCATGCTGCTAATCAGCATGGCTAAAAGACATTGACAAAGCCAATTGCTGTTGCATAGGCGAGACCTATATTTAGTGATTTGTTAAGTAGCTTGCGCAAATTGCTGAATTTTCTAACTCCATTTAGTTGCCATTGGCCAGGGAGTGCTAGAGAGTGCAGAGTGATTAGGGAGTGCTAGAGAGTGCAGAGTGATTAGGGAGTGCTAGAGAGTGCAGAGTGACTAGTGAGTGCTAGAGAGTGCAGAGTGACTAGGGTGTGCTAGAGAGTGCAGAGTGACTAGTGCGTGCTAGAGAGTGCAGAATGACTAGTGAGTGCTAGAGAGTGCAGAGTGACTAGTGAGTGCAGAGTGACTAGTGAGTGCTAGGGAGTGCTAGGGACTGCAGAGAGACTGCTAGGGAGTGCTAGGGAGTGCAGAGAGACTGCTAGGGAGTGCTAGGGAGTGCAGAGTGACTGCAGAATGCTAGGGAGTGCAGAGTGACTGCCGAGATTAAGCTAATGGCAATGTAAATGACCATGCCATTTATTTATCTGTTTTCAAAACCAACACATAAATACAAATGTCATTTACAATGCCTATAGCTCTAACTTTTCCAAAGGCGAAACCATTGCATTGTAAATGCTTGTTAGCATATGCAGCAAGAGAGCAGCTTCTAGATTGGCTCTGTAAACTTGGCTGGGCTGCGACTGTGAATTGCCTAGTTCGTCACAACTTCCATGAACGCCTGAAGGCAGCTCGAAGTCACCAGTGTTCTTCCCGCACCTCTGAAACGGGAGTGCTCAGAGGCGCTGTCACAGAGCAGGTCTGCCAGTGCCATTAATTCACACTTCAATCACACTACATTCGAGTCCACTCGTAGCTCTATCAGCGGGAGCTGTGACCTAATGTAGGGCCCACACGCTGACATATGGAGGCGGCTGATTAAGACGTGGCTGAGCACCAGCCTCCCCTTCATCGACACTGTGGCGGAGGGCCTGCTCGGAAATACTGCTATCCTAGTAGAACTACTGTGCACGCCTTGGAGAAGAAACTGACGGATGGTGAGTCACTTTTGGAAGCTGTAAGTGCAGAGGCGGTCTCATTAGTGGGTGTAATGTAGTGTCTGCAGTTCACACATTACAAACTTTACTTGTTGAACCAGGGCTTCCGTGCTTTAAATCTCTTTCCCCAGCTGTGTGTTCCAGTCCAAGGTTACTACAGGCTCTGTTCAAAAAAAGGCTGGACATGTTACTCCTGTAGCCATTTGGATAAATGTCTGACTTTTCTGGAATTTATAGAAGATTCTAGTACAGTCACAATTCCCCTAAAGTTATTCTGGGATAATGATGTGCATTCCAGGTTACTCCTATGCGAAAGGATTTTAGCATGCCTACATATGCCATTTGAGTGCAATTAATTTACTGACTCTTTAGGTTTCTTTAATTTATTTCGCCATAAAAATGTTTCCTGTGTACAACCCCCTTCCTTACGAGGCCTGGGAGTTTGGAGTGTTCCCTCCCTGCTCCCACCCTGGACACACACTTCTTTCTGCCTTTCACAGAAACAACTCTTCAGCAGTATACACTCTGAGAATGTGCATACACTGAGTTGGCAGATACACACAAACTGCACAACTTTGTCCGTTCTTTCCAACTGAGGTACATATTCTTGTCCTGGAGCAGGCACAACACACACTTGTAGCATATTTGCTCGTACTTTGTAATGCACTACTAGCGTAATATTAAGTGTTAACATTACCATAGTATAAATTCACGCGTTATAAACTAAAATATGGTGTTTCACCGTGAATTGAGATGTTTGGGCCCTAAACTGAACTTGTTTGTGAATTGCCCCGTCTGAGTGTGGAAGACAATACATGAAATGTAGTGTGTTTTTGATAGTCTGTGTGCTGTGCCCCATTCTTATATCAAACACGTGTATATCCTGCTGAGAGGTCAATATATCAGTGACATAATCAGTGTGTGCGTGTCTGAGTGTGTGTGTTTGTGTTAGTGAGTGTATGTTACTGTTTGCTTGTGCATCGGTTTCTGTCTTAGTGTGCGTGTGTATTTGCTTGCGCGCCTGCCTAATGTCACAAGTCTCGGCACACATTCCGAATACCTCTGTGTGTAGCTGCTGTCTAGGATGGCATGAGTGTGTGTAGGTGTCTGTGTTACTCTGTGTGCGCATGCGTTACTGTGTTAGTATGCGTGTATATTTGCGTGCTTTCCTACCTAAGGTCACACGTCTCAGCACACATTCAATATACTTCTGTGTGAAGCTGCTGTCTAGGATGGCATGAGTGTGTAGGTGTCTGTCAGAGCGGGTGTGTTCCCTCTTGGAGAGTGTGTGATGTTTGCGTGGGAGGTCGCAACGCTTACCCGTTCGATCCCTGGGCCTCTGATCTGGGCCTGAATAGACTAAGCCGGTCCATTGACAGTTAAGAGGCCTCCTGCTCTTCTGCCCAGCGCATGCGTTTAAAGTGTATATTCAACCTAATGCAGCTAACGCCTCGCACTGACGCGCTGTGACAGACAGTGGGTCACTGCTGGAAGGTGGGAGTCACTTATAAAGTGAAACCACTCTATGGTACCTTCCACAGTGTTTGGCGAGCGCTGTTTGGCGAGCGCTCACTGCGATATGCTCGTGTGCTGATGATTTTAAAAACTTATTCTTTACTTATTTGATGCAATTTTATTTTTAGCGCTGTTACCTGGCTTTTAAATTCCCCTGTGCGCATACTTGCAGTTAAATTGTGTCCCTCACCGCTACTTTGGCGGCCCGGTCCCTCGCGCTTTAGAATTCTCGGAGCGCCATCTTGGGTAGGTGCACGAAACGATAGACACTCCCGCGCTCTAGCAGTCAGGAGGACTGGCTAGAGCTCTTCTTAAAGCGAGGGCGATGACGCGCAGCGTGTGCGCGCAGCGTGGTTGCCGCAGCCACGCCGGAGTCACGCCAGAGTCCAGCCCGTCTGCGCCCGTCCGCGCTGAGGCCGGGCTGGACGGCTGGACCACTGGCCATTACAAGGTAGGCGCCCCGGTCTTGAAATACTTTTTAAAGGAGGTACTGCGGCTGAAGCCCGCTCCTGCCCTATGCTCACACCGGTACAGACCTGAGGATTTTTTGTCACGTCCTGGTTGTGCGTGCTTTCTGAGTGATGCGGATGAGCCTCAGCTCTCTCCTCCCTCTGCTCCTCCGGAGCCCCGCCCTTCATCAACACCTAAAAATCCCAGCGAGTCCTGTCTTCTCCTCAATGCTCGCTCGCTCATTAAAAATAATATTGTATTCAAGGAATTGGTTTTAGATAAAACACCTTCCTGGGTTTTTATCACGGAGACCTGGGCCAAAGACTCTTCTGGCCCTGATCTGGTCGAAGCGGTCCCTGAGGGCTACTGCCTAACTCGAAATGATAGATTAGGCCGTGTTGGCGGTGGCCTGGCTATTTTGTATCAGGACAAATTTCACTGCCATACTATACCCCTTTCGGACCCCAAAGACATATTCCAGGTCTTATATTTTTCCCTCTCGGATTCTGTTAATCCAACATTTAATGGAATCTTGGTTTATTGCCCCCCTGGCCCAAGAGCAGGATTTGGGCTGAAATTGATGCAGGTTTTGGAACCCTATTTTGGCCGACAAAATCTGACCATTCTAGGAGATTTCAATTTCCACCTAGAGCTATTGGAGGCTCACGACACTATATCCCTGGTAGAAATAATGTCAGCCTGCGGACTCACCCAACTGGTGAACGGTCCCACCCACCGAGCGGGGCACACGCTCGATGGCATCTTTTCTAACGACCCTAGGCTGACAGTTGCCAACCCCTTCTATCTCTCTTGGTCGGACCATCTGGCCGTTCCCTTCAATATGATGTATCCTGAACGGAGCCTTATTAGAAGGGCCTCGAGCACTATGGAAGTGCGAAGGAACCTCAAAAAGATCAGGGAAGACTCCTTCCATCCATGGACATCCAGCCTGTCCATTCCTCGGGAGGCAGATACCCCCACAGCGGTCTCTATATTTGAAAACACCATTGCGGAGGCCTTAGAGGAGCTGGCTCCTGCAAGGTCATGCTATTCTGCTAGGAAAAGACCTTCAGCTCCCTGGTTCTCTGAACAGCTCCGGCTTCGGAGACAGGAAGTAAGAAGGCAGGAACGCTTATGGCATTCTAGCTGGGCCCCTAAGGATAGAGAAGCCCATAGGGTCCTGCTTAAAAATTATAAATTGGAAGTTATTAAGACCAAGCAGGAATATTTCACGGCACTCACTTCCTCACTTTCATCTCCTAGAGAACTCTTTAGGATTGTTGATTCCCTTACGGCCCTTCAGACACCGGATCCTGTGATTGCCTCTCAGGACCTGTGTAACAAGACAGCTGCCTTCTTTCAGTCAAAGATCGCCGACATCTATGCTGCTCTGGAGGTCCAAAAATCCTTGACCGCCGTTCCCTTGCTGCCTGCTCTTCTTGAGCCCGGTGCTGCTGAATCTTCTCAACATCAGGATCTGATTTTCCTTTCCTCCTCTTTCCTGTCAGGATCTTGAAATCCTGCTTGACAAAACCAAATCTGGCTCTCCGCTGGATGTCTGCCCGCTAAAGATCCTCAAGCAGTGTAGAGAATCTCTCCTTCCTCCTCTGGTTGACATCATGAACAGGGCGATGAAGGAAGGCATTTTTCCCCAGCAGTGGAAGAATGCTGTAGTAAAACCTTTGCTTAAAAAGCCTTCTCTGGACCCCGGGGTGTTAAAAAACTTTCGCCCCATCTCACTGCTCCCGGCTCCCGCAAAGATGCTCGAAGCCCATTTGAATAAACATCTGGCTGCATATGTGGAGAGCTCGGGCTGTTTGGATCTCTCCCAGCATGGTTTCAGGAGGGAACATAGCACCGAGTCTGCCCTCACCATAGTGCTGGATACTATCCGCACTAGAGTTGACGAGGGTCAGACCTCCCTCCTGATCCTTCTAGATCTCACAGCGGCCTTCGATACCCTGTCTCCTGTGGTGTTAACATCTCGCCTGAGGGAGATCGGGGTCCGCGGGCCTGCTCTGGGACTCCTTTCCTCTTTTCTCGACCATAGAGAACAAAGGATTATGCTGGGATCGTTTCTATCTCCATCCCTGTCTGTGCAATGTGGGGTCCCTCAAGGGTCAGCCCTTAGTCCTACCCTTTTTAATATCTATGTGACCCCCCTTGCCAGACTCATTAGATCTTTTGGGATGGAGGTAGTTTCCTACGCGGACGACACTCAGATCCTAGTCTCTCTCTCCCAGCCAGTTACGTCAACTGCCGCCAACTTTAGATCTTGCATGGAGGCAGTTGGCCAGTGGATGATCCACAACTCACTAAAACTGAATGGGGAGAAGACGGAGGTGATGGTCTTTGGAGGAAAGGAAACGATCTGGTCGGCGGAGTGGTGGCCGAACTCGCTAGGCTTGTGTCCCGAGCCCACCTCGTCAGCAAAAAACTTGGGAGTTATGATCGACCCCACCCTTAGTATGTGCCAACAGGTCAACAGGACTGTTTCGACCTGCTGGGGGATTATCCACATTCTAAGGAAAATCAGGCACTTTTTGTCACCCCAGGCAAGAAAGCAACTTGCTGTCGCTCTCTTTGGCTCGCGACTGGATTATTGCAACGCGCTGTATGCAGGACTGAACAAGAGTCATCTACAGCGCTTGCAGGTAGTCCAGAACGCGGCAGCGAGATTTGCTCTTGACCTACCGAAGCGTGCCTCTGCCACCGAAGCCCGAAAACAACTTCACTGGCTCCCCGTTGAGTACCGGATCCTTTTCAAATCAATGTGCCTGGTGTATAAAGCTTTAGCTAAATCCAGCCCTACAGGCATGGGATCCATTCTTTCTCAGCATAACCCCAGTAGGAATCTTCGCTCCAGTCACAAACTTCTTCTTTCTGTACCTCGTGTCAGAAAAGCAAGATGGGGAGGTAAGGCCTTTTCCTCCCTGGCACCTAAATGGTGGAATGCCCTCCCTCTGGAAGTAAGATCCTGCTCCTCTTTGCAAACCTTTAGATCCGCGCTAAAGACTCACCTTTTCACACGTGCATACCCGTAGTGGTGCTCTGCAAATTTTGTTGATTGGTTTTGATAGGCGCCTTGATACCTTCGGGTTTAGTCTGCGCGTTATAAGTTGCATAATAATAATAATAATAATAATAATAATAACCATACACCTAACAGGCCCAATTTTAACATCCAATCAGTTTAATGATGATTATAGCTATATACATGCTACATATTTTCGCTATCTCTGTCCACTGCTTTGCACTTTGCATTGTGCTAAAGAAGAGCTTTATGCACCCATCCTACCATACACATGCCCATCCATCCATTCAACCTTCTGTCAAGATTCTAATCACCTTTCCGTCCATGAATCCACCTCTTCAATCACCCTGTCGATCCATCTTGCCAACACAGCTGTTCGTTTGACCATCCATTCACTCATCCATGTCATATTTCCATTCACTAAGCTACCCATCCTTCCACAACACCATCTGCTCTATCCAATTTATCCATCCATCCCTTCCTGCATTCGTCTATTCACTAGCCAACCTCACCCATTCACCCATAACCTACACGTTCATTCATCAGCACATTTCACATTCATACTTCCTCCTCAAACACATCCATCCACTCTCATTCATCCACCCATCCATCCACATCACCAGTCATACATACATACATACATGCATGCATGCACCCACCCACCAATCCTCCTATCCACAACTGGTAAACAAAAAAGATCGATTTCTGAAAAATGAATGTATAAAACGTTAAGGTATTACATGTCAGCAATTTAGTTCCTGTTTGTTTCACACGTTTTACTTAATCTTGCAGTCCTTAAGAGTGTTCACTATTTCCAGGATGGTGTATTTCTGGTTTTTTTGTGTAGCATATTTCTCTTGGAAGCAAAAGAGACACAATTGATGGACGGAATGCAGAACAAATCAAAACATTCTCACCAGGAAGCAGATCTGGGTTTAATCCATCATTCTTTTGCTCAACATGCCATCCCAGTTTAGACCTGGCCATATGCAAATCAGTCTTGACCCTGTGCCTCATGGGAACTTTCCAGCCCAAACTGCCAAGCCAGGTCCTCCCTGGACCGGAAACAAGCATCTTAGAACTGGTTTCGGGGTTTCACCCCTCATCAGCCAGGATAGCTTGAATCCAGTGGCACAGTGAGGCCGAGACCCACGTCTGGGCCTACCCGGCGCACATTTCACTTGGACAGTGCATACATGGAACTGAGTCGCCCTCTGGTGTTTTTAACCGGCCACCTTTGAGAGCTCTGCAGCAAAGGCTGAATGAAGACAGTTCAAATGGTTCACAGTGCCTGTCAGTGGGTCAAAAAGGTGTTCAGAATACTTGGTCATCCAATCATTGACCTCTCTGTTGAAAAAACAAATCAATGGTCACTTATTCCAGTTGCAATTGTGATTCTGTGCAACTGTGTGTGAATGAGGTACACAGTTACAAAACACATCAAAATTGGAGTAGGGTCAGAGGCCAAAGTTTAACGACTCAGCAGGATATACAGCCCCAAACTAACATCAGAAAATACAAAGAATATCCTGCAGTCAACAACTATAAAGACAGAGAATAACCGTACGACTACATAGACTGATCAGCAAAAAGTACGCAAAATTTTTACGGATTCCCATCACTCACCGATCCCAGTGACATGCTTCATCATCTGGGTCTCCTTTATAGGGCTACTACTCCACCATAATGATGGAGGAGCCCAAGGATGTTTTACAAAGTATTAATCACTACAGATGTGAGCAAGTATGATGAAAAGAGTGTATGGGAAGAAGGTGCAGTGCAAAAAATTGTGATGTGAATCTAAAATTGAAGCGGAATCAGACTATAGTTTTATTCTTGTCTGATCCGAACAAACATTAAAAACAGTGCAAAAGACAGGGCGGGTTCAACAGATAACCGTCCATTTACAAGAATTGGTCGACATGTTTCAGCACAAGCAGGCAAAAATTAACCTAGTGCTTTCATCAGGACCTCTTGAGTATAGAATGCTACTGCCATACAATTCAGTGATGTGATCAAGTGATAAACAAAAAAGGATACGCTGCGAGTCTAGCTTCTCACAGTTTCCATTCCTCTTGCCTCTTGGAAAATCTATGAGATATAAGAGGTATATAGAACAGTCTTGGAACACAGTTATAATTTGTCTTTAATAAAATCATGTGGCTTAAATTAGCCATCAGATACATTCAAAAAGTACCTAGAATACACTCCAAAGAGTGTTACCTCAAGGGTATGGAGGAAACGCCTCACCCCACCTGGCACCAGCTCAGGGCAAAGGAGGCACCACTCTATAGAAGAGACAAAACAACCAACCCTAGTTTAGTATAGTGTATCGACTCCTCTTAACGTTAAAAACACAATCGTAATGGCCAATTGTAAAGTGAAACCCTCATCCCTCACATCAATTCACTCACTCCCTTTATAATACACATTGACCACCTCTAGATATTGTGGCCATATGTTATGTTTGAAAATGTGACAATATCGGTTTGTATATATTATCATTCAGTCCCGATATGTCTGACTCTTAATAGGTTGAAATAATCATGGTTAGAACGTATATAGAACTTATATAATCTACCCAAGGAGGATATATATTGTGCAGATTGACTTCAACACTAACTTAAAAACTGCCAAGATGTGAAGCAGCACATTACTAATAGATATTAGAACCTCGGAGCAACAGTTAGCCCCGTGATAATCGAAAAAGACACAGAATTCTCATCTGGAAACACGCGCATTCACTCACCTAACCATCGGTACCTCAGGCGGTCATCTCAGCCGCCGGGAAGGTACCGATCGGTAGTATCGGCGGTGTTTATAAAGAGCCTTAATCATTGTTCGCGGGTCTGCTCACTACCTCGTTGTTTGGCAAACCACGCGAGATCACGCTCGGAACTACTGACCATACCTAATTAACTTAAAGTACATAGGGCATGCCACTCTTAAAGACATTGGACCTCTGCACATTTCTATCTAATGTTAGGATTATATTGAATGCATGTACAGTACTCAGTACACTACAATTCCCAGCATTCCAGTCGATTGTTTGCAGTTTGCTGCGTGACCCCATGTAATCACGTTGAATACAATGCCTAACTTTGCTCTCCCTGAGGTGAAATCTATTCCCTCCGATAGGCTTTTGTAATTTACATATTAGCTGCAAGCTCCAATTCAGGCGGCTCTTATTAACCTGTCACATTTTTCCGAAGATTAAATAACTGAGCTACATTTCCCATGAGAATTGGGTATTGTCAGTAGTTCCGAGCGTGTTCTCGCGAGACCACGTCTGTGATCTCTCGTGGTTTGCCAAACAACGAGGTAGTGAGCAGAGCCGCGAACAATGATTAAGGCTCTTTATAAACACCGTCGATACTACCGATCGGTACCTCCCCGACGGCTGAGATGACCGCCTGAGGTACCGACGGTTAGGTAAGTGAATGCGCGTGTTTCCAGATAAGAATTCTGTGTCTTTTTCGATTATCACGGGGCTAACTGTTGCTCCGAGGTTCTGATATCTATTAGTAATATGCTGCTTCACATCTTGGCAGTTATTAAGTTAGTGTTGAAGTCAATCTGCACAATATATATCCTCCTTGGGTAGATTATATACGTTCTATATACGTTCTAACCATGATTATTTTAACCTAATAAGAGTCAGACATATCGGGACTGAATGATAATCTATACAAACATATATTGTCACATTTTCAAACATAACATATGGCCACAATATCTGGAGGTGGTCGATGTGTATTATAAAGGGAGTGAGTGAATTGTTGCGAGGGATGAGGGTTTCACTTTACAATTGGGCACTACGATTGTGTTTTTAACGTTAAGAGGAGTCGATACACTATACTAAATTAGGGTTTGTTGTTTTGTCTCTTCTATAGAGCGGTGCCTCCTTTGCCCTGAGCTGTTGCCAGGTGGGGTGAGGCTTTTCCTCCATACCCTTGAGGTAAGACTCTTTGGAGTGTATTCTAGGTACTTTTTGAATGTATCTGATGCCTAATTTAAGCCACATGATTTTATTAAAGACAAATTATAACTGTTCCAAGACTGTTCTATATACCTCTTATATCTCTTATAGATTTTTCCAAGAGGCAAGAGGAATGGAAACTGTGAGAAGCTAGATTCGCAGCGTATCCTTTTTTGTTTATCACTAGATCACATCACTGAATTGTATGGCAATAGCATTCTATACTCAAGAGGTCCTGATGAAAGCACTAGTTTAATTTTTGCCTGCTTGTGCTGAAACATGTAGACCAATTCTTGTAAATGGACGGTTATCTGTTGAACCCGCCGTCTTTTGCACTGTTTTTAATGTTTGTTCGGATCAGACAAGAATAAAACTGTAGTCTGATTCCGCTTCAATTTTAGATTCACATCACATTTTTTTGCACTGCACCTTCTTCCCATACACTCTTCATCATACTTGCTCACATCTGTAGTGATTAATACTTTGTAAAACATCCTTGGGCTCCTCCATCATTATGGTGGAATAGTAGCCCTATAAAGCAGACCCAGATGATGAAGCATGTCACCGGGATCGGTGAGTGATGGGAATCTGTACAAATTTTTGCGTATTTTTTGCTGATCAGTCTATGTAGTCGTACGGTTATTCTCTGTCTTTATAGTTGTTGACTGGAGGATATTCTTTGTATTTTCTGGAGGTACACAGTTGCCAAGTATTGAGAAGGCGAAAGTAAATGAAAATGCAGTGCTTACTGGTGAGTAGGTAGGTGCGTTGTGTTTTGGGGGTTGTGAAGTGAAGTTCTCTGGTTATACTGCATAAACAGCTACCTACGTCATTATGATATCAAATCGCTTGATTGATGTCATAACTACACTTTCATACTTGTTTTAACCATCTTGCTTTCTCAAATGTGCTTTAAAATGCATCATTTGCTCACTCTTTTTTTCAGAATTTTCCCCAGATGGAGACACTCTCCCCACCCACTCCTTTCCAATCCTCTTCGATGGTCGGGCTCACTCGCTACGCTCGCCACAGGGCCTTCATCCCACACTTTTAGGCCTACTTCTTTCAAATGTCACCAGCCACCACTGGTTCTACATATATTTGAGCATGCCAAATTATTCCAGTCTGTCATCGAGCCTGTTTTCTAAGCACATTCTTTTTGTTACGAAGTATAGCAAATACAGGATGATTGAAGTTTCTTCCTTTTTTTTAACGAGCTGTGTAACCGTTGTTTTTCTCTGCGAGTTCAGTGACGGTCATTTCTTTATGTTTAGATTGTGACTGACAGAACTGTTTTCATCTATCCTTTCCTTAGGGTATATTCCATTTCCAGTTAGGCCGAGGGGAGCCCATGCTGCACACGCGGTTACGTCCCCACTGCAAGGAATTCCTAGAAAAAATTGCCAAACTCTACGAGCTACACGTCTTCACTTTTGGTAGCCGGCTGTATGCACACACTATAGCAGGTGAGACACACTTTGTTGAAGTGAGAGTGAGGAACGTGGACGTGTTTTGTAATCTTATGACCCGTACGAGGTGGAAGGTTAAGGAAACCGAGATGCTGACTTTGTGCCTCTATCCTAATAAAACACGTCATACAAGTCCACCTAAATGGGGCAATGTAAAGATTGATGCGATAAATGTAAATTCGAACATAATGATATTTATTTTGAAAGTCCGAAAGATTGAAGTATGCATTTGCCTTCATCTGACGACTTGCTTTAGGTTGCCAATTTGTAATGTTTTTCTGCCATCTAGTGGCCAAGGCGAGCCTAACTAACGAGATTGTTGCAATTCCCGAATTATACATTTCTAGGTGGCTGGCTCGAAGATTAAGACAGTCCGACTTCCTAGTCCTATTGCAATGGACTTTTAGTGAACGCCAGTTCTATTGTACGTGATTTATGAATGCACAGTACACTACCTTTTTGCTTGAGAAGCTTATCCTAGATATTTCGGATTCGTCCCTATGTTTCACAGGGAAATTCAGATTCAGTCCGATTTATTATAGTTAAACAGCTTTTCCGTTCAAATCATGTTCATGAATACATTTTATCGAAACCTAAACAAAATGCTTAGTTGTATAATAAAACCGAATTCTAAAACATTTCTAGAGCCATTGATATGCAAGATTCTGCTGCAAGTAGCTATCGAGTAGGCAAAAGTCTATCAGACTGTGCTCTAGCCTCTAGGTGAAGCTGTCCGTGCTAAACGCAAGTTAACAGCAAGCACTGGGTAAGCTAATGGGTATCGACTTTGGGACCTATTCGCTCTGCCAATGCCCTTTGTTCTTGTGGCACAGCACCAGCTGGAATAACTGCGATTGTGAAGTCGCGCACGCGTGCACCATGCTGTATTTGTTCCACCTGGCCAATTTTTTAAATCCACCACTGCAAGATGGGTAAGAATTCTTTTTATTTTTTAAGTAGAGAGAAGCTCTTATTTACAAAGTGGAATGGCCAGCAGCAGTTTGTAAAAAGTAATAAA
The DNA here is from genome assembly GCF_964263255.1 of Lissotriton vulgaris. Classification (NCBI taxonomy): domain Eukaryota; kingdom Metazoa; phylum Chordata; class Amphibia; order Caudata; family Salamandridae; genus Lissotriton; species Lissotriton vulgaris. The sequence continues at coordinate 1,290,164,853 of NC_141691.1, forward strand.
GAGAAAAAAACAGCACTGGGATGGTTACAGAGGGGCAAGGGGAAAGCAGCACACAGGGGAAAGGAACACAACGCAGCTTGTGGGGGTGAAGCGAGCAGCATGGGGGCACTGAGGGAAGCACATCGATGAGCTGGAGCAATACAGAGAACGGGGGAGGTAGGAAAGGGAGCACTTGAGGGAGACAGTTGAAAAACACATGAACCCTCATGGAGTGGTTAAGGACAAGAAAAAAATCGTTCTGTCATAGTGGCCAGTGGAACAACACAAGTAAGAGGATACACTCCAGGGCAGGGTCAAGAACAAAATCAATAAGAGCATCCTTCAAATCAGAATAATGATGGACAATAAAGCCAACCAATGGTAAGCAATAGACCACTCAGCTCTTTAGCTGGGTGACCAATGAAACTCTGAAACTTAGAGAAGAAAATGTCTATAATATCTGTATTCTAGTTTAATCGGGAAAGAGACAAAATACAGTGCAGGCTTTTTCACTGAAGTCACCTATTCCCAGTAGAACATGTAGAGATTTCCAATCAAACCTCATTTTCTCAGAACCAAAAATCAATATCCCTTCTGAAAAAGAAATCCGAAAGGATTTAGGAAAAGAACTTGAGGAAAAACTCACTGATCACAAGAACAAATGTGGATCTGGCATGGAAGACTGAGCTGCAGCATAAAAGTTGAAGAGTCCCTCTCTAGTGAGTACAAAATAACTCTTGATCCATTTTTACGACTTGATGCCCTGAGCCAATAGTTCATAATATTCTACAGTTGTCTGCCAAACGGTATTCCAGAATGCTGACATATAGGGATTTCGCAAGTGAGGATTATACATGTGTATCTGATGCTTAAATAACTACCCTGTCCCATACCATTAGGGCAGGTACCTCTGATTCAGAAGCCGAAGTCCTTTAGAGCCTAGGAAAGCAGCACGGAGTTGAAACCTGTAACCCACTTCAGATTACAATACATTGGGAATGAAATATGAAATGCACCAAATGAGGCAGTCCTCCCAGATATCTGTCAGCAATCTTGCTTTTAATCTGTTCCTTTGAGAACTAAGGGTTTAGGAATGACCGACACCCCCACATGCATATTGACTTGGGTGCATCCTTATTAGCCCATGCACCTGTGATTGTGAATTCACAGAGCGAGTTTGGTGGAACACTTGACTTGTTACTGAAGTGTACGAAAAGCTTGCTTTTTACAATGCTTATGTGCCCAGAGACGTCCAGGGTCTAGGCTCTGTGAAATATGTCCATGGTATCTAAAAACACCTTCACATTTACCCAGATGCTTGCAATGCTGTAATGCGCTGTATCTATGAAGGAATTTTAGTGCTTTACATTCATGTTTTACTTTTACATCATATCCTTTGGATTTCACCGCAGTGTGAAATTACTTTTACCTTGACACATCATTGAACTAATGCTTAAATGAAGTCTTCAGGACTAGGCCTGTATGTTGCTTTCATTTGGAGAAAAGGACTCAACCCAAGTGTGTTTCTGATATGATCTCTCAGCCGAGAGAATAGATTGAGAGTTGTTCATGAACCACATGGCGAAAGGAAGCCTGGTACTTCTGTGCAAGGACAGTGTGATCCCTATGAGCTCGGAAGAGAAGGGACTCTGATTACATTTCATCCAGCAGCACGCTGATCACCTGAAAGAAAAACATTAACCTGCCCGATTTTCTACCGTGGACAAAAGGATGGGGCGTTAATGATCGAAAATAGGAGAGAGATCTACAGACATGGCAAGGAGACTGAACTGAACAAATAATTTCTGAAAGCATATTTCTGTTGCACTAGGCTGATAGCTTAAACAAAACAAGCATTGGCATAGCCAATAGGTCTCGCCTTTAGGTCTTTAAGTGTTTAGCCATGTGGCAGATTAACCTGGGTGCTACAACATCTATTGTTATTTAATGAGCAGCACATTATCCAGTGTGTGTGTGTGTGTTAGGGTGCACCATTCCAGTGTGTGTGGCCTATCCCTGACCGCACCAAGAGTACCCTACGAATAATGTATTGTTTACAGTCTGTTTGGCTGTACTGAACAGAACAGATGCAGAGAAAAGATATCAAAAAGTGAGTACTGTCAAATTCACTCTCATTTAACAAATGCAGATTGTGTTACACAACTGCCTGGAGGCTGAATCTATACGTTGTACTGTTATGACATAATCACTAACATACAAGCTCCATATAGTCCCATCACCACCACTCTTCACAAGATGTAAGTGCTTAAAATAGCTCTACCATTCACGGATCCACAATATTATTCGCGGTTTCAAGTCCGCCTTAGTGCATTTGCAGTCTAGCAGCAAGGGTGTTATGCGCCTTAATGCAAGCAAGTAATTCCCCCCGCCATCATCTGGCATGGCCGGGAGTAAAACAAAACTTTAACTGTAGTAGAGGGGGCCCTCACACTGCTAGACCGGATGCCAGTGTACCTGCTGCACTTTGGACAACCACAACCAGTGCATTTATAGTCCCGGACTGTGCAAGGACAGCCCCTAAGAGTACTGTGCGGATTCCCAAATTGCACAGAAAGAACGGCTTTATAACATACCTCGTATACATCTATAATGTCTTAAAACGGAACACTTTAAAATGAAAACGGCAGTAAAGACGAGCACTGCCCTGCACGGAGCAACTGCCTGGCGCTTCCCTTATGAATGGATCGATGGTATCAACAACAGAACGGCACACCTTGATTAAATGTTATTCGTCTGATTATACAACAACAAAAACAATGAATTGTGACCAAAGTTGGAGTAACTTTGTTATACCCACAAAAAAAATACATTAGGTTGGTAGGCACCCATCTCATTTGCTCCTACCTCTTTGCTGCTGGCCCAGCACGACCCCTGCCCAGAGCAGCAGCAGGAGGATGGTCCTTTGGCGGGACATCTCACAGGCAGGCTCGTTCCGGCCCTGCAGCAGGCAAAGGATGAATGCGCAGCCTGCTTGTCCCAGTGTCCCTGGCGACCCTCGTGATTCACAACGAGGCTTCCGAGTCCTCACCTTGAACAACAACCTTGCTAAAGGCGCAACTGGGTCTTCCAAGTAACTCCTGCCACCTCCTGCTGGAAGAGACCAAACAGAGGATCATTTGGCCCTGCTAGCCTGGCAGCCCTTGCATCTTAGTATTCCTTACAGCCCTACAGCGTCTATTCTGTGATGCATGCTGCACTGCCCTGAGGCACATCTTCACCGCAAAGTGGAGGCCCTATGCATGCTGTAACTGAGGAATGGGGTGGAAAAACCAGTGTCAACTCCTGAAGCCCCTGAAACATTCCTCAGCCGTGGCTCTTCTTGTGTATTCAGAGACACAAAATCAGAGCTCCAGATGCTCTCACCACATCATTAAGTGCCATAAAACCAGAGAAGGGTACATTAAGGACATAGGGAAATGCAGGATGAAGCTGGAGTGACAGAGGGATAAGGGACTGAGCGGGGATCTGGCATCAGGGAATTTTTAGGGATGGGAGGATAAAGGACAAAGAAGGAAAAGAGGTGAGAGAGGGAGAACGGGGTAAAACTGTGGGGAAAGAGTGGCAACGAGAATGACAAAGGTAAGACCCTGCTAGAGAGAAAGTACTCGGGGCCAGATAGAAGGCAAAAGGGTGGGAGTGAAAAACCCTTATTGAGATGTCTAAAAAGGGGAGGTGGAAGGAGATGTAAGGGGGCAGATAGGAAGAAAAGAGGATCAGATGAGACAAAGGAAGAAGAGACGAGGAAGAAGAGGTAAAAGATGACTTGGTCAAAGAAGCTTAAGGGATTTGACAAATGTGAAGAAGGGAAAATAGAGAATGGTCATAAGAGGCAGAGAAGGGCCAAATGGGCACAGCTATGGCAAACGGTCGGTGGATGACCAGCAAGGCATAGGGGACGACAAATGGGTGGATAAGAAGGAAAAAAGGCCAGAGAATAGGCAACATACAGAGACCGAGGAATAGAGGAGGACGCGGAGATTGGATAAACGTGAGACTCCAAAAAATGGTTTACAGCAAATATTACAGAAGAAGAGAAGGGAAACCACAGGCGTACAGATAGGAGCGTGGGTGTACAAACAGGCACGCCGTTTACTCCCACCACAGCACCCTGTTCTCACACGCACACTTGGAGTTCATCCTGCTGTCTGTTTATCTTGCATAGTATATTATACTAGCGCACAACCTTGCAGTTGCCAAACGCAGCGGTTTACTAGCTCAGTTTAAAGACATACGTTCTTTAGTTAGTTTACCAAACTTCGTTTGTGTGAGAAACTTGTGTTTTTCGCACACAACAGGAACCCCAAACACTGAGGGTGCAGTTCATGCAGACAGTTCATATGTGCTGCCCACCTCCATGCCAAAGAGCAGCAGAAGGAACAACTGCCCAGGGCAGGAAGTGACAGCTGTTCCTGCCCTCGGAGCTCTCTGCAGCATTCGGATCTCATCTGCACCACAACATCAGATTGCACGTGGAGGACAGTGGGATCCTGGGGAAGCAAGTCGTCCAGGCAGGGCAAAAGGCCGTGAGGTGGCGTGGAAACGTCCACTACGGCGTCAGTTCATGGAGCAAGTCGGGGCAGTTCGTGACGCGCCGCCGCCTCAAGTCCAGTCTGCCGCTGCACGTGGCGATATATAGAACAGACGGGTGCACGAACCTCCTTGAGGAATAACTGAGGCTGTGGGCTTCTGTGTGTCATGCATTCCTGCAGATTTACTAGCCAGTTGTGGCGAGTCAGGCGTCCTTACCAGATAGTTTGCGGCGCTGCCGTGGCGTCTCTTCAGAGGTGCTGCAGTCGTCTGTGGAGATTGGTGCTGTGAACGGCGCCGAACATTGCGTTTCCACGATTTACACCCTGCCTTGGAATTGTTCAAACAAAACCATTTTGCCGCCAAACTGTCGAACAGGTGACGAACAAATGGCTGATTTAATCAATGTTTTACTTGGAGGCGAAAGACTGCATAGGACCAAGCCTTAACGGGGTGAACAAGCTGTGAAGAAAGACAGCTGGCAGAAACAACTGAAGGAAAACTACCCATGGTAATATTGTACGGTTTACACAACGATGAATGGAAAATAATTTGTTTTTCAATACTTGCTTTTCAGGGATAGCATTTCGATCCATTGCATAAAGTGCACACAGTTCACAAATTAACTCGATTTAACTGGTGCAAACTGCAGACAATCATGTCGGCATCATGCAACACTTTTGTCCACAACACTACAGAGGAAAGGATGGGTGCATATTGTTCCTGTTATTCCCCTGGCCCCATGGCTGTGTCACCTCCTCCGCTCTCCATCGGTAGCATCAGAGGTGGACCCCGGAGCCCCTGCTTTCACCATCAGCGCCATCACACCCAGCCCCCACCCACCCCCGGGGCTTCTCTTGCCCCCACCTGGCCATCGGTGCCATAAAATGCACCGAATTCACCGCATGAGATCCAGTGACACCCCCGGTGGCCCCTGGCGCACCAAGGGGCAGTGCAGTGCTCCTTTACCTTGGGCATCCACAATGCTGACTCATTGCGTACGTACTTTCCAAAGGCACTGACCTGCATGTGACCCTGTCTTTGGAAGAGGAGCTGTCCTGGTGTGCGCCGGGGAGAAGCGCTGTCCTGGGAGTGACTCTGCCCCAGCGCCGCCGGCCTGTCACTGAGAGACTCCTGGGTCTCCTCTCTCCTGTGCCAGGCACTCACTCACCAGTTTCCCTGCAGACAGATATTGTCCTGTTGCCTACAAGTAAAACGGCGATCCCGCATTCTTTCAATTTCAGAGCAGGATGTTTCTCGTGATTGCTCCATCCGTCAATTCCGTTTTTAGGTCTCGCCTGTCGATGCGCATGCGCATCGAGCAAGCGAGACTATGGGGGCTTATCCACTCTTTATCCAACTTGCAAGGAATCGTGGCGATTACTTGTAGTGCCCGTGACTTTTAAGCTCAATGCGCATGCGCATTGAGCTTAAAAGCGCGTGCACATGCCCCCAGCCGCCTGCCTTGCCTACTCTCCCGCCCCCTCACTTCTTGATTGCACGGCCCCTCGCCGTCTGTTCCCGCACTCCTCCCACACCCCCGCTCCGCCCCCTCCCCTGCCTGCCATGTCGCGTCGCATTTCTCCTCCCCCCTCCCCACAGCTCCCCTCCTCCTACTCTCCTCCCCTCGCCGTCTGTTCCCGCACTCCTCCCACACCCACCCTCCGCCCCCTCCCCTGCCTGCCATGTCGCGTCGCATTTCTCCTCCCCCCTCCCCACAGCAATGCCCTCCATTTTGACTCGCTGCCTCCTCCTTGTTACTAACTTGTTCTTTAATACCTTTGTTTCGCGATATTTGCGTCAAAGCCAAACATTTCTATTTTCACTGTGAGTAAAAGATGTTTCCCGCCCCTACTCGGTGACTAAAAATAATTACATCCGAGCGTGGGATCCTGGTGGATGCCGACCACTAAACCCCCAGGCTGTGTGGAATGCGGTTCTCTGTAGGGGTATATTGCATTTCACAAGGGACAGGATGAAAGTTGCCTTGATAATATCTTTTCAAAAAAATAGCAGGAAGCTGTTTTTGGACTCGTCACTGACCCATCGCGTTCCAAATAACAGGGACAGTGTATTACGTACAAGGTCTATGGATGCCCAAACCTTGGTTTCATCCTGGTGTTGGCAAAGTACGTTAGGCAGGATAGCAAAGCATTTTTGCTACTTCGCTGCCTAAAAACCTTGGCGCAAACTTTGTGTCTGGTCTTCTGCCTCATAATTGATGTGCGTTCAAACGTAGTCATTTCAGGGGCTCGGTTGAAGGCTCGCCACTAGGTCATGCTGAGATCTGCAGGTCACAAACCGAATCCCACCGAGGCCGACTCAGCCTTCCATCCTTCAGAGGTCAGTAAATTGTATAACATTGCAATGGGTAATAAAAACATCGGTTATTCGCACTGTTAAGAAACGTCAGAGGTATGCCATGGAGCGCTATCTAACCCCAAGTGATTAGAGTAATTATATCTGTTTTTAAAAGATGTATTATTATGTTCGAGGCATATGGGCTGCAGATGGTACATTATGAATAGATCGCCATCTGGTGTTGGGCTCGGATGATTGCACTTTGTTTTTCTCTTGGAGAGTCTTTTGTATCTTGGTGACTCCTCCCTTAGTTGGTAGTGCGCATGGGCATCGGCTCCATCCTTAGATTGTTTTTTTCCGCCATCGGGTTCGGATGAAGATCGAGACGCTCCAGATCAATTTCTGAAGAAAGTGATTTTTCGGCGCGTATTCCCTTTCCAATTCGACGGTATTGTTAGCGAACGCGTTCTTTTCCATTCCGACGCGTTACAAATTCAAAATAGAAGAGAAAAACTTGGATCTACGTCGAGGAACAGGAGACCTTTCTCGGCGCAGTCAAGCCCGGAGTCCATGGAAAGGACTCCATTCAAAAAATGTCCATCGTGTGGTGCTAAGTTCCCACACAAGGACCTACACGAGGTGTGTAACCTCTGTCTATCGCCTGAACACGAATCCAGGGACTGCGAAGCCTGCGCAGCATTCTCCTCCAAGCTAACGATCAGAAATCGTCGAGCTCGGAGACACGAGGCTTCCAGAATGCAGGCGGAGGCGATCCCGGAGCTGTTCGGAGACGAACAAATCGAGGAAGAAGAGGACCAGTCGGGGTCGGAAGGGGACCAGTCGGAGGTTGAAGAACTCTTCAAGCAACAAACCGTGAGTGACGACGTCCCCTTACCGAAAAACCGACCCCGTGCGGTAACGACCCCGCCCTCGGGCCCGGTCAAATCGCTGAAAAAAGTTTCCGACGCCCCGCCTTCGGGCCCGGCAACGAAACCGAAACTGAAACCGAAACACTCGGAATCCCACCACGTCGGATCCGAGAAAAGGGCGTCATCGACTTCGACACCGAGGCGGCATACAAAGGAGAGCTCGGTATCGAAACATTCCATGTCGAAAAAGAAATATGATGTATCGCCCAAAAGACACTCGATACCCAAAAAGTCGGAATCGAGCAGACATTCGGTGTCGAAAACAGAAAGATCTGAGGATCGAAAACAAAAACAGCTATCGGAACCAGGACCCTCGGTACCGATTCAAGAGCAACAAACAGATCCCAAGCAAAAGATCTTGTTTATTGACCCACAAACTGGGAAAGTGGTCACGAAGAAGAGAAAGAGTGAACAGTCAGAAGATAAACCTCTTCCTCCAAAAAAGAGAACAATGGGGACGAACATAACTCCTCCTGCTTCTCCTCGTCCTAGAGACACACCCTCTTCTCCTATTCCTCACAATAGGCCACATATTCCTACACCCTCCACACCAAGACCAGCTACACCTCAGTCAGATGTAGACAGTGATATAGGGGAGGGAGAACCTCAAGGGGATGACGAATCTATCCAGGATGAGGAAGATCCATGGGAAAATTACGATGTAGGGTCAGATGAGGACAACGACCCAGAGCTAAACCCCTCAAAGCCTTCACCACCTGATGATAACACAGGTTTTGTGCAGCTCATTAATAGGGCAGCAAAATATCACAAACTAGATATGCACACAGAACCTCAGATAGAGGATTTCTTGTTAGAGACTCTACCTAGTGCACAGAGAACATCAGGTACTCTTCCTATGCTAAAGGGTCTTCTCACTCACACAGAAGAAATATTCGAAAACCCAGTGAGAGCCAGGGTGTTAAACCCAAGAATCGATAAAAAATATAAAGCGGCTCCAAAGGACCCAATATTTATTAGAGGGCATGTACCTCTAGACTCGCTGGTGGTCTCAAACGCTCGTAAGAGAGCAAACTCATTATCTACAGGAGAGGCTCCTCCACCAGATAAAGAGTCGAAGTTAATAGATGCATCAGGCAAGAGAGTAGCATCACAGGCAGCAAATAGCTGGCGTATAGCTAATACACAAGCTCTACTCGCACGTTACGACAGGGCACATTACGATGAGTTAGAAAAACTTCTCACACATCTTCCAAAAGAACATCAGAAGAAGGCAGACCAATTAATTCAGGAAGGTAAAATAATAACTAATACTTCCATTAAGTGTGCGTTAGACGCAGCAGACACTGCAGCAAGGTCTATTAACACTAGTGTCATGCTAAGAAGGCACGCATGGCTCAGAATCTCAGGATTCAAACAAGAAGTTCAAACAGCCCTACTGAACAGACCATTTGATCAGAAGACATTGTTCGGTTCAAGTACAGACGAGACATTAGAAAAGATGAAAAAGGATACAGAAACGGCTAAGTCAATGGGAGCATTGCAACAGCCAATGCACAGAGGTTCCTTTCGTAGATCCACCTATAGAGGGGGCTCAAAAAACACAGGAACAAATCAGCAATCCACATCTTTCACACCAACATCACCCAGAGGTAATTCAAGAGGTAATTACAGAGGTAACAACAATAAGGGTAGAGGCCGCGGAAATAATAACAACCGCAACGCCTCAACACCAAAACAGTGACTTCATAGATCTCCCCCCAGACCACATAACACCGGTCGGGGGACGTCTATCACAGTTCCTACCTGTCTGGGAAGACATCACGTCAGACAAGTGGGTGAGACAAATTATCCAACATGGTTATTGCCTAGAACTCACAGCTACCCCACCAAACATCCCCCCCAAACAGCGCCCAATGAGTCAGGATCATCTGACATTGTTAAGAGAAGAAGTGCTAGCACTTCTACAAAAGCATGCAATAGAGAAGGTCCCAAAGGATCAACAAGGAACAGGAGTATACTCTCTATACTTCCTGATCCCCAAAAAGGACGGGTCCCTACGACCAATATTAGACCTCAGACCTCTCAATGCTTACATAAATTCGGAGCACTTCCACATGGTCACGCTCCAACAAGTACTCCCTTTACTGAAGAAAGGGGACTTTCTTTCTACACTGGATCTAAAAGACGCTTACTTTCATATCCCAATTCACAAAGCCCACAGAAAATACCTAAGGTTTGTGTTAGAAGGACAACACTACCAGTTCAAGGTCCTTCCGTTCGGTGTCACAACAGCACCGAGAGTTTTCACAAAATGCCTAGCTGTGGTGGCAGCACACCTAAGAAGACAACAAATACATGTCTTCCCATACTTGGACGATTGGCTAATAAAGGCCAAATCCAAGGAAGAATGTCTTCACAACACACAGAAGACAATTCAACTGCTGCACCACCTAGGGTTTACGGTGAACTACAAAAAATCACACCTGCAACCAAACCAGATCCAGCAATACCTGGGGGCTACAGTAGACACAGAAAAGGCAATAGCATACCCCAACCCAATCAGAGTACAGACAATGGTCGGGTTAATACAAAAATTTCAACCACAACACTCACTACCAGCACGAGTGTTTATGCAACTATTAGGCATGATGTCCTCTTGCATACTGCTAATACCACATGCCAGACTACAAATGCGCCCACTACAAGAGTGTCTAGCGACACAGTGGAATCAGGCTCAAGGTCAGATTACAGATCTGGTGTTGGTAAACGACCGGACGTATCGCTCTCTGAAGTGGTGGAACACAGAAAACATTTCCAAAGGACGGTCGTTCCTAGAGCCAGTTCCACAAGTAATAATAACAGCGGACGCATCGCTCTCCGGATGGGGAGCGCATATGGACAAATACACAGTACAGGGGAAGTGGAGTGCGCAGCAAAAGAAGCTGCACATCAACTACCTAGAACTGTTAGCAATATTTCTAGCACTAAAAGCTTTCCAAATGCAAATAACAAACAAGGCAGTCCTGATCAGAACAGACAACATGACTGCAATGTATTATATTCAAAAACAGGGGGGGACACACTCTCTCCAACTGTCCAAACTAGCACAGGACATATGGAGATGGGCCATTCCTCAAAAAATCTACCTGTTAGCGGAACACCTACCAGGAATTCAAAATCAAATAGCAGACATCCTAAGCAGACAGTCAGAACAAGTTCACGAATGGGAACTGCACGACCAAATACTACAGCCATTCTTCCAAAAATGGGGGCAACCAGAGATAGATCTGTTTGCAAATCATCAGAACGCAAAATGCAAACAATTCGCATCCAGGTACCCACACCAAAGGTCCCAGGGCAATGCACTGTGGATAAATTGGTCCAACAAATTTGCTTACGCGTTCCCTCCTCTACCACTAATTCCATTACTGGTGAGGAAACTGCAGCAACACTCAATGACAATGATACTAGTGGCACCCACGTGGGCAAGACAGCCGTGGTTCACCACGCTGCTACAACTCTCACAAGTACCACATCAAAAGCTAAGGTTATTACCCATGCATCTTACACAGAACCATGGAGAAATAATGCACCCAGATCCCAAACAACTGAACCTAGCGATCTGGCTCCTGAGGTCATAGAGTTTGGATATTTAGATTTACCACCAGAATGCATGGAAATCATTAAACAGGCAAGACGTCCTACCACTAGAGCATGCTATGCAGCAAAATGGAAGAGGTTTGCTATACACTGTAACAGTAAGCACATCAACCCTCTGGACGCATCCACTAAACAAATCATTTGCTATTTATTACACTTACAACAATGTAATCTAGCATATACATCTATTAGGGTTCATCTAGCAGCCATAGCGGCGTACCTACAAAACAGACAACACCTGTCATTGTTTAAAGTACCAGCAATTAAAGCTTTCATGGAAGGACTCAAAAGAGTCATTCCACCAAGAAGACCACCTTCCCCAGTCTGGAATCTCAACATAGTGCTTACCAGACTCATGGGACCACCCTTTGAACCGATGCATAGGTGTGAAATACAATTCCTCACATGGAAGGTGGCCTTCCTCATAGCTATCACGTCACTTAGAAGAGTAAGTGAACTGCAGGCTTTTACGATTCAAGAACCATTTATGCAGCTACACCAAAATAAAGTGGTTCTTAGAACAAACCCAAAATTCTTACCAAAGGTTATTTCAGCATTCCACATCAATCAGTCAGTGGAATTACCGGTTTTCTTTCCAAAACCACAAACAGTAGCGGAAAGAGCCCTACATACACTGGATGTTAGGAGGGCCATATTGTACTATATAGAGAGAACACAAACTTTCAGAAAGACAAAACAGCTATTTGTTGCGTTTTCTCCCACACATAAAGGCAATCCCATCTCCAAAGCGGGCATTGCCAAATGGATTGTAAAATGCATTCAAATATGCTACTTAAAAGCAAAGAGAACATTAACTGTTCCTCCTAGAGCTCACTCTACACGTAAACTAGGAGCATCTATGGCATTTCTGGGAAACATTCCACTAGATGACATATGCAAAGCGGCTACCTGGGTTACACCGCACACTTTCACAAAACACTATTGTGTAGATGTGCACACAACACAACAAGCTAGAGTGGGACAAGCAGTATTAAAAACATTGTTTCAGACAGTTGCAACAGACACGGGCGACCACCGCTAGGGAGAGAACTGCTGTATAGTCTATTCATAATGTACCATCTGCAGCCCATATGCCTCGAACGGAATATGCTACTTACCAGTATGCATCTGTTCTTGGCATAGAGGGCTGCAGAGTGGTACATGCCCTCCCAGCCTCCCCGGAAACCTGTGTCTGTTCCAACACTATCTTATTTAGATACACTTACATGGGCACTCTTATCTGTATTCTACTATACTACTCCATCTAACCCTACTATGGCAAAACAATCTAAGGATGGAGCCGATGCCCATGCGCACTACCAACTAAGGGAGGAGTCACCAAGATACAAAAGACTCTCCAAGAGAAAAACAAAGTGCAATCATCCGAGCCCAACACCAGATGGCGATCTATTCATAATGTACCACTCTGCAGCCCTCTATGCCAAGAACAGATGCATACTGGTAAGTAGCATATTCCTTTTTACTTCTGCACAGTGCTAAAAGCAGTGCAAAAGTTAAAAAAATGTTATGACATGCGAAAGTCACGGAGCATAGAAATATTAATATTGGCGTGCAGTTCTAGATTTTTCTCTTGCTGTTTTAGATTTGTCCTATATGGAGAAAACCTTTCAGTATTAGGTAATTGGGTCTGTCCTAAACACAGTTTAACTTTATCACAAGTCTTATATTTTATTTTAAAAAACATAATAATGATACATAAATATATGTATACATGCAATTTTTCTGTCAACCTTCTTCCTCGTTTGTCTGTTCTCGAGGCATTCAGATTTTGCTTTCGCTTGCCACAGTCTGTAGCCTAGCTTCAGCTACTGGCTCTCTTCACCGCGATTGAGCCCACTTTGCTCTTGCACATATGCAAATACTTCTAAAAAGGAGTCCACTTCAGTCCCAGGTCCGGTAAACCCATACTGCCATAATTAATTAATTTATTTATTTTACTATTATTCACCCCTCTCCCCCAAAATTGTACCCGGACCTGCCTACGCCCCACATGCTGTCCGTGCGCATTTAAACTTCACTGGACTGGTCCCTTCTAACTGCACCTCAAAGCTCTCGGGTCGTGGCATGTGTGTGGCCTGAACCTGCACACTTTCAAACGCCCCTGGAGGGCACTTGAATCCCCGCTGTGCTATCTCTGGTATTTGGGAGCTCCGCCCCCTGCATTACACTGATACCGCCAACCCTACCACACGTTAAAGCAACCCGATCATTCTCACCCCCCCCCCCCCCCCCCCCCAACCAACCCTACTGATCCGGTGACTATTACATAAAGGTAATTGCGAGAACTGCATGCTGTGTTTGTCTACTTGGCTCCATTGGTTGCCGCTGAATCACACCACCGGTGTATTAAACCGCATTGTTGCATCTTTTAGACTACTCAGCAGGCCCTCTCGATTATTCTGACCGAATTGCCCCCTAGAGTGCATCTTTTGCTTATGTTAAATGAGGATTAAGATGAAGAATTATCGGCACAACGTGAAGCATGTGTGCAGGTCCGCAGAGAGGGATATTATTTATTACCATGGGGGGGGGGGGTCGTGATCAACTCGTGCCCTCTTCCGAATCAACGTTAAGCTGCACTAGTTTATATAGCGGACATTTTTCCACTGTCCTACATCCACCACCCCCTCACACCCCCTAACCCTCACCCTCACCACCTCACACACCCTCACTCACCCTCACACACCCTCACACACCCTCACTCACCCTCACACACCCTCACCCTCACACACCCTCACACACCCACTCACCCTCTCACACCTGCTGCACTCTCCTGCTCTCTAGAGATGTGGCCTAACGACCAGAGCTGCCATCTGTCACGTAAATACAAAACATGTTGCATTCAAAATGCTATAGGTGTCACATTCGCGAAAGTTATAACTATTGGCGTTGTAAATGACAAAGCTATCAATTTAGCTATTTGGAAAACCAACAAATAAATAAAATATTTGTCATTTACAAGACCAATAGCTCCAACTTTTCTAATGCGAGACCTATTGCATTTCCAATGCTTGTTAAGTGGAGCTTGTGTGCTGAGATGGCTGTGTGCTAAGCTCTCTGCTGTCATCTAGTGTGACCTGTAAGCCTCGAGTTCGAGTCCCAGGAAGGCTAGCTCAGCTTTCCTTCTGTATCCAGCATATAACATATATTTTCAGTGCTTAGGAGCGGCAGAAGAGTAGTATAGAGCTGTGTATGCATTTCAAGTTGCGGAGTTGTTGTATACTGATGGGATATATAGAAAACGAACTTCGGCATAATGACGCAACGTGTTGGGTAAAGTGGGGCGCTGCTCACAAGTACCCTTTAATCTGCCTGGAACAGTAAATGAGTATTAAATAAACCGGAGGATTTTGGAACACACTTCATCTAATTTCAGCAATATGGGGAGATAATAAGCCCCAAACTGTTTTCTATTTCAGGTATGCCTGTTTGTTTTTTTGAAATCGGTTTAGGGTTTTTAATGTTCAAGTCCCACCCACCGTTCTATTCTTGAAGGGCTAATCATGTTTACAGCTACAAATAATAGCAGTGTAAACAGATATTTTAACAAAGTCCCCCAAGAAACAAAAGTGAAAATAAATTGAGTCTACTGACAAACTCTCAAAGTATGGGTTTGCATTTTTGTGCGCCTTTTGCAAACTCAGTTTTGGGACATTCTGGTAGAGGACACTAGTTTTTAGACAAAGTCTCAGTGAAGTATGGGTTTGCACACGGTGTGTCGTCCTTAGATTGGCAGGGCGGGCAATCTGCCTATTGCTGCAGATTCACATTCACCCTCCCACCTCCCCGGCAGGCATTCACTGGTGTCATATTTCATGTATTGTACATTCTATATAAAAGTAGGAACATATATTGTAGTATTACATCCATAGTGCCCGATTTTTCAACATATATGCTAGCACTATCCTCACTCGCCATTATGGCAGGGTAAAATGAACTCCAACTATGGAACCGTTGAACATGCGCATTCTTGAAGAGGAGTCGCGACATAACATCAGCAATAAAAGACTTTTTCTAGAAAATCAAGTTGTATAGTCAGAGCCCAACACTAGATGGTAGGAGTGTGCTTAGGATGTGAATCTGCAGCACTACACGCTACAGATAGATGCTTACAAGTTAAATAACGTACTCCTTTCCTTCCTCCTTTGAGATGGGTCTTTGATGAATTAGATATTTCAGAATATGTGGCATTTGGTGCTAGGCTGTACTCTGTTTTGAGGAAATCTGTTGTCTCTGGGAGATCAGATTAGCAGCTGCTATGAAATTGGTGGACACCGTTTGCAGTCCTTGCTTTAGAGCAGATTCCAAGGTGGTCAGCTGTCCTTAAAAAATATATTCTTGCAAAGGATCGTGTTACTGTGACCTCCTTCTTGTGAGTTGTTGGTGCATACCTCTCCGACAGCTGGTATGAATTATAATCTGGAGAAGATAGGTACTTTTCATATCTGTTTGCCATGCTTCATCAGTGGGAGCTCATCCCCCATAATGTGATTTATCTTTAGCCTCTAGCTAGGCCATGGATGCAAACTTGCCCAATCCAGCGGGTATATCAGCAGTAAATCCCAAGAGGGCCTTCTCTGGTGTGGGGACAATGCCTATTGCGAGCATCTTTTGTAGTATTCTAAACACCTTATCCGAATATGTAACCATTGTAAGGCAATTCCATGCTATATGTTGAAAAGCAGCTTTAAACTGCTTTATATTTCTTGCATTTCACTGTACTTCCAGGTGAGAATTGAGCAAGATGTTCTGGGGTGTAATACACTTGATGCAGAAATTTTAATTGCAGGAGCTTATATCTGTATTCAGTGGTACATATTGATATTGAATTTGCGCACAAAATACCCCCACCACGTATCGGAGATTTCTTTACACAATTCAGGTTAAACCTTCTGTTTTTTTTTCTTTTCTTTTTTTTGTTGCAATATTTACTGGAAAGGCTCATGTGGAGAGCAAATCTTCAGGCATACAGGAAATTCTCTCAGCAAAGTCTTCCCTGTGGTTCACCTTTTTCAAAACTTCAAGCTTTGCTGGAAAATTTGGGAAACCAGAGAGCACCGCCCAAGCCGAATGTCTTAGTCTGACATATCAATATCTCCAGTGAATTATTCCACCCTCTGTCCTGAAAAGCTTGCAGTCCCTTGAAGGTTGCCTCCAGAAACATATTGCCCAGCACCACAATGCCTATTTTCTGCAGTAATCTAACTGTAGATCATTCAAGTAATAGTGAAAAAAAGGCTTATTCTGTATGGATAAAAGGGGAGTAGGGTTCTTCACATCTAAGTAGCCTACTGTTTTCCACCAAGCCTATGTGGTGGTCTATTACATCAATTGTGTCGCACCTATGTCTGGGTTTGCATGCTGTTACGTTAGGTAAAGAGTCTGGCCGAAACAGTATCTGTTCCTCCCTTATATGTGTGAGAGCTGTAGCGGTATGAAAGCAATATTTTTTCGATGACCATTAAGTAGTCAAAAAAACTCGGGGGTGTCTACATTAGGGAAATATATGTTAAGTGAAACTATAGGTATTCCTTGTGTGTCCCATGACCAATACCCATTGCCCCCCTATCTGCCTGCCATTGCTGCAGAATGAAGGACACAGTCTCTATCAATATGGCTACCCCTCTGGAATAGGTAGAATACGATGCAAAGTATATGTTGTCCCCACCTGGTGGCTAACAAAACTTGCATGCCTGGTGATGTGTGCTTTTTTTCCCCCGCAGAAACCGTTTTCGCTCCATGGCGGTCAAGATAGGTCAGGACCTAGTGTACTTCACGAGCATTGTTCAGCCCCCAGACATTCCAACTGATCATCTTAATAGTGACTGGTATAAAAGCATGCTTAATTTATATAATATTGACAGCAGTCATTGAGTAGTTGTGGTGGTCCACTATATGGCATGACATTTTCCATGTTGTGCGAGGTTACAACCACACATCGTAACATTTCCAAAATAAATCCTGACCCTCTCGCCCACCCATGCCAATCCCATTTGTCAGCAAATTATCCCTCCCATGCCAATAGAAATATCGAAACTCATGCAGCAGTGTTCTTAACCCCTTCTGGCGAGCTAAAGTATGGAGGGGGGGGGGGGGTGCGAATGAGGGCATGCAGCTGGCCTGGAGTGACTGAAGGACCCCCACTGCTATGAATTTTTTTACCCATCGGGCCATTGCATATTCAGCCATCTCAGACGGACGCCATCCCTCCCGTACTGTACCGTAACCACAGTTACCATTAATACAGAAACATTAACATACCATTGCCACTGAAAAGAATATACACTGCCCCTGAAAATACTGTCTAAACCGTGTCATTAGCTTCGTACATTTAAAAAAATGGGCATCTAATGACTCCCAAAAACACTAGTGGGGCCATTGACCTCCATATGTCTGAGTACAAAGTAATATACAACGGGAAAAAAGCAACATCAGTCTCATTGTCACTGCAAGCAGAGTTCCAGGATCGTTCCTTTCAGCTTGTCCTGGATCTGCCACCATTCATGTGAACTTACCTTCCGGACCTCACATGTGTCTCCATGAAGTTCATTGCTGCTTCTGGCTGAGTGAAGAACACCCTTCCATTAGATCCTATTCTAAGCTTGGCTGAAAAGAGCATAGCCAAAGTACTTTGTAAATCGTTTGCCCAACTGCTTCTTCAACTCCTGAAAGCATCGCCTGGCTTACTGCAAAAGAGGAGTAAAGTCAGGGTAGAATATTACTGAAGTGCCGTTATGCGGGAGGTCGAGTTGCATGTATGCAGCAAATCGCTATGTAGGTTATCGAAAAATAATGAATTATAGGTTTTTGGCTTCCCTACTTTGCGGCTAGAAAGTTAATATTAAAAAAAAAATTCCAACAGTTCCTGCGAAACAATCCATAATGAATAATTGAGGCACACCCTCGCCCAAATTAATCGGTATAAAAATGGCAGGTCTGTCATCTGAGTCATGGGCGTTGACTAAATCGTACTTTAAAAGGTAGTTCCCCAATGCGGCAGCCCTTTGGTCTGAGTGAGGAATGGATACTTTCACGTCAATCTTAATAGATAACAAACATGACACAAATATATTCAAACCGATTTTGACAGTAGAGTCCCTACGTATTATCAGGTTGGTAGACTTGTTTTTGGACATGAGTTGAATCACAAACAATAATGAAAAATTGTGATTATTGTGGAGTACAAAATCATTATTGTAAAAATTAATTATATAGACCTTCGAATACTTCTGAATCATCACATGAAATACTTGACATACACTGTGATCTCTTAGTAGTAAAATGCAACAAATAAACTGTGTTTACCCTCGTGCCTCTATTATTACTGCTTGATTACAAAAGCAAACCAGCTTTTAATTGATTTTAGCCTATTATTAGAAAACATGAACAACTCCCCTGGTAAATGTCTTTCTTTTTGTGACAGCCGGTGGCAGACAATCCAGTCCTACTGCAATCTGCTTTTGGCGTTTTATCAACCACACATTTAATTATTCTTTGTCTCGTCATTTGCTCAGATCTTAAGCAGCTAAAATTACATGGCGACTATTTCTTATACCATTATTATTATTATTATGTTTCTTATATAGCGCCTGAATCGACCCCCGAAGGGGTATCTCCGCGCTTGCCTTGGGAACCCGTCCTGGCTTTTCCCTGTGAGATAGCCCCTACAGGGCATCCCCAAGGTGAAAGCCAGGCATCCCGCCGCGGGGGGGGGGGCGTTGTGGAGATTAAGCAAGCTTAATGCCCAGAGTTGCAGAGTGTGAACCCATGATTAGGTCAGGCACCGAAGCGAGAATTATCGAGTCCATGGACATTTGAGCTCAAGACCCTGCCGCGTCGGGAATTGAACCCTGATCCCGGGTCTGACTTCTGCTTCAGGGTCTGCCTGCTCTAACCAGTGAGCCACACTTCTCCACGTTGGGACATAATATGATTTTACCCTCTGACTACAAATATTATAACAAGGCTTTTCACGTGCCTTTGTTTGGGTGGGGATTGTGTGCTTTAGGACCACTTTTATTAGAATATTGTTTTTTCAAGATAAATACTTCTTGCAGACACATCTGTTGAATTTCACCCTACCACCACCACCAACTTCACAGCTTCTCTTCCTCTTCTCTCAAGGCATTTATTTTAATAGTGCTATTTTGAGACTGGTAGTCACGTCGTAGCAGTTTTGCATTTGCAGGTAGTTCTGAAGCGATGTCTCTTTTTTCCCCTACCTCTGGTCAAGATTGGATTCCTTCCTACCTAGCACTACAATATTAAATAGCCCTATACACACTCCGCTTGTCAACACCTCTCCCCCTTCGTAGTAGGTAAACATTTAAAAAACTGAAAATCCAAAGGAAGGAGCTCCTGGAAACCTAGTTGGACATCCCTTGGCAGTAAGCACTTCAAGTTTCACTCCAGGAAATTGCCTGTGATATTTAGGCAACAATATCCCTTTTTCAGTCAATCCCTGTATGTACCATTGTTTTGCACTTAGCTGCCTATGTGACCACCTTGCCGCCAAACACTTGTTCTCCATTTGATTAAGTTGTTCCTCAGAAAGAGCTCAAGGCCTTATGCTACCTCCTTTCTACACACCACCATTTAACTTCTGGGCAGGTGTTTCTTAAGGCTCAATGACCCCCCTCTTACTTTTTAATTTGTAATACTTTCGAACTTAATCTAACTATGCTGACTGCCAGGTCGTTTTAAGGCTGCAAAAAAATTTGATCTTGAGCTATCAGGAGCGAGTGCTTACTGACAAGACACTTGGGGTTCTGCAGAATCGCAAAGTTCTACACTTCAACAGAGCTTGTTAACTGTGTATTGTGGGAATTATGAACCCTACCACTGTCTGCCCACTGAATACCAATCACCACTACAGAAGCAAATAATGTAGGTGTGATCATAGACTACAGCTGTTCCAAACACAAGTTATCAAAGTGACCAAAATCGAATTCATCACCATGTGAATCTAAGCAGGATCTTCCTTCACTTGGGATTCTTCAATAGTGTACTTGCATCTAGAGCTCTAGTCTTGTTATAGCTCAACTCTGCCAAGGGGCGCTTCATAGGACAGCACAAAAAATATCTTGCAAGTTACAATTGATCCATAACTTTGCTGCAAAACAAGTGCTAACCTTGAGCAGACATGACTACATCATCCCCGGCCCTCAAGGCCACACAGTGACTTTCCTCGACATAAGGAATTTCATGCTTACATCCCTAGACCACCCACTGGTTGATTCCGGGAACAGGACTTTTTATGACATTCATAACTTGGTCTATACTCCCAAAGGCTCAATCTAAGAAACAACAATGTCTCACTCCAGATCATCTCTCCCCTGATTGGGTGGACCATCATTCTACGAAAATTGTGAAACATGCTCCTAAAGAAAATATGTTCTTTGCCAACCACCTACAGTTAGAAAATGTTGCCGTTTACTGAAACTTTACTCCAACTGAACCGACCGCTCAAGAACTTACGGTTTCAGTGTTCAAGCTGTGATCGTATCTCTGTTCCTCCTACACTACATTTCTCATGTATCTGGGCAGCTACATGCCTAATACAGAACGATTAAATCACACTTTCGATTTTCAGACATCACACCACCACATGTCTAACACTGCATTTAGCAATTTTGCTGCCTACTGGACAGAGCCAATATTAACCTGTTCACCCACATACCCACAAAGTGCTGTGGATCTTGCAAAGGGTATCAAAAGCCCTACATAAAGACCCAAAACATACAGTACCATACATGATTACTGACACTCATATGTTTAAAAGTGAGACCTGAAAGTCTCAGTTGACTGTAATGCCTTTTTAGTCGAGTTCTATTTGTAGTGTTATGAAGAGAAGACATAGGACTAAAAGCACATGGGTAGCCGTGGCAGCCCAAGCTTTCCTTTCATGACTCTTATGCAGAAATGAATTGGACATTAGGAGTCATGCTGGGCCACAGTTGTCCTTCTTTAGAACAGTGATCTGCTCAATCTTAAATACAACTACAGGATATAAGATTATTTGGAAATCTGTTAAAAAGAAAATTGATATTAAGCTGTTGTCTCGCCTAATTTGCCACAGGAAATGAGACTTTGGGCTTCAGCAATTGACTTTTAACATCACCAATAAATGTAAGACATGGTTGCTTCCTATTAAATTGTTCACATACACAGAATCTCTTAACATGTTGCTCAATATCTGTCCTAAACCTTGCTCATTCCTCAATGCAGCTTTTCAGTGGTGACTCTTAGAGTTCCACTTTGTTTCAATATAGTGTGGTTATGCGGCTAATAGCTGTTAAGTATATTCATGCCATAAACCCATTGCTATTATTAAATCTGCTTGTTACGGTTTCAGATGCAGTGAATGCTGCATGGCAGCCACTGTGTACTGTACATTAATAATGTCTCTGGACTATGACGTGAAGAATAAAACCCATTTTTGCGTCACTTCTTCAGTTTGCCTTACTAGCCAGCACTTAAGTTATTTCCTTTCCATAATTTGTATTATTATGCTGCATTATCTGTTCGGATTTAGTGACATGAATTTGCACAGAAATTTCCAGCCTTTAAGAGTGTTGCTGTCTCAGTTCCATTTTAATGGTTAAGGCTTTTGAGTAACACTTTTGTTTTACACTTTGGTATATAACAAGTTGGTTCATGCCTTCTCTGTGGGTTTTAATGCAACGTCCATATATGGGGTCTCTTTAACTTATAAAAGGCTCATGAGCCTTTTGAGTCTTCTGATATCTAGTGGGGGAGCAGAGAGGGCTCATCTTTGCGGCATCGCCCCCGCCTTTCCCTTCAGACCACGCTATTCCCTTTTCTAGGAAGTTGGATGAGGTCCGAGGAGCGCCATCAGCTCACAAGGCCCCTCTGTGCCAGGTATGTTCAACATAGACCCAGAAGGACCAAATCAGTGTCATTTTTTTGGACTGTCCTCGACCTCTTATTGATCTTCAATCCCCCGAGGCACACCCGTCCAAATCCTACGCTGAACGGAACCTCCCTGGAGCGTGTCAAGACTTTTGTATACCTGGGGGTCACATTGACTGAACATTTCACTTGGGATCGCCAAATTTCTAAATCATCCTTGAGACTGGCCCAGATTATGGCAGGCATAGGTAGATTCCACAGTGCTTCGATTTTTAAACCTGTCACCCCTGCCCTTGAGATTTACAAAACACAGGTCAGGTCAGCAGCTTTGTATGCCGCAGAACTTTGGGGACACGCGAAAGCACATGAGCTATCGAAGGTTGAGCATGTCTTCATGCGCCACCTGGTCGCTCTTCCACAAAGTACTCCCCTCATACCACTACGCCTAGATCTAGGCTTGGAACCCATCGACGAGCTGGCAGCTGCCCGACCTCTGCTCTATTGGAGAAGGCTTTGGTCTGTGCCGGAGCTTGTATCCTTTAGGGCAGAGTTCACTGCAATCTGGGGTCAGCTACAGCATGAGAACATACCCTGGCTGGCCCATGTTAAGGCTTCTTTCCACCAAATTGGTATGCCACAACTTTGGGATGCACCTGATAACAGTTGCGTGAGGACGCAAAGGTCCCAAATAGTGGCGGCTGTAAGGTCACACAATCTTAAAACCCTACACTGCTCGACCGCCTTGGGAAGGCTGTCCACAGAGTTTTTATTGACGAAAGTTAGCCCCAGGACGGAGGTGTTTCTGGACTTGGTACAGCCCCCATTCGCAAGGAAACTGTATACCCAACTGAGGCATGGCTCCCTACCAATAGGGGCACTAACATCCAGATGGTCACACTCGATGGAGGACAATTGCCCTGCTTGCAACTATTGGAGGGAAGACATTGTACATATATTTTTTTTCTGCCCCGCATACAGCGGAATTCGGAAATGCTGGATCCTACCACTGTGTAAAAATCTGGGTTTCAGACAATGTGCTCAAGCTACAAGAGTTCTAACCTATGATACTGCCCCTCCCATTGTCTTTGCTGTTTCCCGTTTTTTATATGGCATGTGGCGGAGAAGAACCCTTTTTTTAGTATGAACTAATGTCCCACACTTACCCATACCTTTATTCTCTAATAACTCATTGTTTAATAACTTTTTAATCCAACTGTATTTGTGGTTTTATTATTGTGCTTGTACATATTTTATTGCACTTTTATGGTCTTTTGACCGAAATAAAGTTATCAAATGAATGATTTTTATTGAAAAACATTGAATTTAAATGAATCTTTTGCAGATATTCTGTTATCTGGCATGTCTGGCTGATATACACTCCTTGATCTATGGCTTACAAACACAGCGCTCTTTCCACAATCCACGCCTCGCCCTAAACGTGTAAAGAGTTAACTCGCCCCACCTTTTCAGTGCTGCAATTTAGTATTTTGGGACAAATAATTAAATCTTTGATTTCCAGGTACAGTTGCAAAGAGTCGAACCTTTTCCAAGTTTTTCCACTAAAAAACAAATTGCAGCAGCAATCCTCTCACAATAGAACTAGTGGCTGTTAATATGAGATTCCTTCAGTAAAAATAAAGCACCTTTGCATTTGGTGTGTCACTTATTTCTGTGTGTAAGTCAGTGAGCAAGAGATAGCATGATGCACATGAGACTTCCCTTTGCATAACTTAACAAAAGAAACATTTCTTTAAATGCACAAAGGCCTTTCAACATATGCTATTGTCTGTGTTTTTTTTAACTCTACACCAAAGCAAAATCCTAGCATTAACATATGTGTTTCATTGTGTGAGTAGCAAACTCCCAATGATAACCTGAGCCAATCTTAGGGTGTACAGTATCTTGCACTTAAAATGTCATCCTCTCTATTGCATACTAAAGTTGAATGTTGCTTTTGAGTTATACGTTTTTAAATTGTCAATTTAAGGATTTTTGCCCCAGTAAATTATTTTAGTGTGTTTTTCCTATGCACTGCAGTTCTCCAATACCTCTTTTGCAAGCAAGTGACCCTGATGGTACTTGCCCCTAGAAAGTTCTGATGAGTTACAGTGCTGCTTCTGTACGAAGGCTGCTGCAAACACAACAGTTGATGGACAGAATGCAGAACAATGTCATACATTCACCCCAGTACAGAGATCTGGGCCTAAATCCATCTTTTTTTGCACACCACCCAGTTCAGACATGGCCATATGCAGATCAGCCTTGACCCTGTGCCTCATGGGAGCAGTCCAGCCCGAACTTCTGTATGAAGACAGGCACAAATTAGCCAGTTAAATATTTAATTTTAAAGCGTCCATCACCAGGAAGCTTATAATAATCCTTAGGCAAGTTGTTCCATTCCTGGGTGGTTACGACCACAAGTGTGCCCTCCAGCCTCGTTCTGTTCGAGGCATGTGGGCTGCTGAATTCATATCTGGGCATAGATCGCCGCCTAGTGTTGGTTCCGGATGATTGCACCTTGTTGTCCTGGAAGAGTCTTTGAAGTATCACGAGATAGGTGACTCCTCCCCTGGACTACAGTGCGCATGGGCATCTTCTCCATCCTCAGATTTTTTTCCGCCATTGGGTTCGGATGTTATTCCTATACTCCAACTTTGTAATCGAAACTAAACTTTTCTAGAGGCCAAAAGGCCTTCGCCGGTATTGTTCTCGCACTGTACTTCTTGACTCGATCAAACTTTCCATCTCGACCCGGTCGTCGATGCGGGCCATTAGGCCTTTTCGACGCCACGTGGGCCTGCTGTCGATGGAAAGGAGCCCATTCAAAAGGTGCCCACAATGCCACTCCAAGTTCCCACATACTGACAAACACACAGTATGCAACAAGTGCCTATCACCAGACCACAAGGAAGAAACCTGCCCAGCCTGTGCCCAATTCCGTTCGGAAAAAACCCTTCCGGATTCGACGGGCTGCTAGGCAAGAGATGCAGCGACAGGCACCGGAACCAGACAACATCTTCGAAGATGAACAAGAACTTTCAGAAGCGGAAGATTCGGATCTAAAGATAGTCACCGTCGAGGATCACTCTGACTCCGATGACGAAATCCCACCGGGGCAAACCGTGAGTACATTGCCACCGACACCAATTACCCCGTTACAGAAGGCTCCGGTCGAGGCATCGCCTAAAGGCCTTAGCCAAGATCCAAAACATCATTCAGCAGCCCGCCGTCCGGCTCGGCTCCGAAAACAAAGATTAAGCTTTCAGAGACCCCAGATCCAAGTAACGTTATCCCGAAGAAGGTTCTACAACCCAAAAAGGTCCTTGACCCAAAGGGCGTTGAACCGAAGAAGGCCGTACAGCCTAAGGGCGTCGACCCGAAGAAGGCCGCCGAACCTAAGAAGGCCACCGAACCAAAGAAGGCCGCCGAACCAAAGAAGGCCGCCGTGCCAAAGGTAGCCGAACCGAAGAAGGTCGTCGACACAAAGGGCGTCGTACCGAAGCCTGTGGTCCAGCCGGAGAAGGTTATCGAGCCAAAGAAAGGCATCGAACCAAAGACAAGTGCACCTAAAAGACCGGTCGATCCAAAAAAAAATTATCGACTCGACAAAAGACAGTCAACCTAAAAAACCTGTCGAGCACAGAAAGCGTATGGAACCTTGAGATCCGGTCGATCCGCAATCACTCGTCGACCCGGACAAAGAGGCCGAGCTGAGAAAGAGCAATAAGGCACCGAAAGTTGTCGAACCAAAAAAGGTTATCGACTTGGAGGAAACAGTCGATCCAAAAGAGACTAAGCCAAAGAAGTCAACGACACAGCCACGGACAGTGGAAGAAGAACTCTTCCATCCAGATCCATCAGAGGAACAGACACAATTATATATAACCCTGAGACTGGTAAAGTCACAATCCTACACAGGAAGAAGAGGCCATTGGACACAGACACTCATTCCCCCATTCCTCTAAAGAAAAAGGACTTTGGTACTTCTCCCTCTAGACCTTTCATTCCTTTCTATCCCACTATGCCTACTACGCCTTTTGCTCCTTACTCTCCTACGCACTATGATTACAATGAGGATAACACAGGGGAAGATCCTCAACATGATTGACTATCCAGAGGATCTTAACCCTCAAAATGAACCATGGGATGATCAGACTGATCCATATGACACGCATCCCATCCCTGACACCTCCTCATACCCAACAAAGCTGTCACCTACTGACGACACCATTGTCTTCAACCAGCTAATAGATAGGGCAGCGCAGTACCAAAACGTAGACATGCACAATGGACCCTATAGACGAAGACTTTCTATTTGACACATTCCCTACTTCAGAGAAAAATGTCAGAACACTTCCTATGTTGAAAGGTGTATTAAAACACGCGCCAGATATATTTAACGCGTAATCAAACCCAGGATTGAAAAGAAATATAGAGCGGCCTTTACAGACCCTACTTATATCTGAGGTCAGTTACCATTAGACTCACTAGTAGTGGCTAATGCATGCAAAAGGGCCAACTCACAGACAACAGGAGAAGCTCCACCTCCTGATAAGGAGTCCAAAATACTAGAGGCTTCGGGTAAAAGGGTAGCGTCAAAAGCTTCCAATTCAAGGAGAATTGCAAATACACAAGCTCTACTAGCTCGTTACGACGGAGCACACTATGACCAGCTTGAAAGTTTAATGCAACACCTGCCTGAGCCTTTCAAAGCCCACGCTAATGACCTCATACAAGAGGGGAAATTTTTGTCAAATGCCTCCATGAAATGTGCGCTTGACGCAGCTGACACTGCAGCCAGGTTCATTAACACCAGCGTCTTACTACGAAGACATGTATGGCTACGTATTTCTGGCTTTAAGATCGAGGTGCAATCTACCATTCTTAACCAACCAGTCAATCAAGACTTCCTTTTCGGCCCTGCAGTCGACACCATTTTAGACAAAATGAAAAAGGATACAGAAACTGCAAAATCATTGGGTGCATTGCAGTTTCAACAACACAGAGGTTCCTTTTGACGCTCCTCATACAGAGGAGCTACACGGGGCAATACTTTACAAACCTAGTCTACATACAAAAGCAACACCCAAGGTTCCTTTAACAAGAACTCCCAACAGAGGAGGTTATAGGGGCAACAATACTAAGGGAAGAGGACGTGGAGGCAATACCACCAGAGCCTCCACTGCCGCAAAACAGTGACTTCATCACACTACCTCCAGACCATTTAACACCGGTCGGAGGCAGAATCCAACAATTCCTACCAGTCTGGAACGCAATTACCACAGACAGGTGGGTGAGAAAAATGATCCAGTATGGTTATTGCCTAGAACTCACTTCTACTCCACCCAAAATACCACCCAGACACCGTTCTATGTCCAAAGAACACATCACCCTGCTACAACAAGAGGTGAAATGCATGCTGGAAAAGGGGGCCATAGAGCCAGTCCCTTTCAAACACCAGGGGACAGGAGTATATTCACTATACTGCCTTATTCCCAAAAAGGATGGTTCTCTCAGACCAATATTGGACCTCAGACCCCATAATCAATACATGCTGTTGGAGCACTTCCACATGATCACACTACAGCAAGTGCTCTCGTTGCTCCAGCAAGAAAACTTCCTAGCAACATTGGACCTCAATGATGCGTATTTTCACATACCCATCCACCCAGCTCACAGAAAATATCTCAGGGTCACAATAGAAGGTCAACACTACCAATTCATGGTTCTCCCCTTCGGGGTAACCACAGCTCCAAGAGTGTTTACAAAATGCTTAGCGACAGTAGCTGTACATCTCAGGAGGCAACACATCCACTTGTTTCCATACCTAGATGATTGGCTAATACAAGCAAAATCGTACAAACAGTGTCTAAGAGACACATCTCAAACACTTCAGCTGCTACACAACCTAGGTTTTTAGGTCTCGCCTGTCGATGCGCATGCGCATCGAGCAAGCGAGACTATTGCGAGTTATCCACTCTTTATCCACACTGCAAGGAATCGTGGCGATTCCTTGCAGTGCCCGTGACTTTTAAGGTCAATGCGCATGCGCATTGAGCTTATGCGCATGCGCATTGACCTTAAAAGCGCGTGCGCGTGCACGTCCGTCTCCTAACAACACACACACACCCTCTCCCCCGCTCCGCCCCCTCCCGCCGTGTCGCATTTCTCTTTCTCCTCCCCCTCCCCTCTCTTCCTTCCGTCTAACGCCGTGTCGCACCTCTCCGCCCCCTCCCCGCTCCGCCCCCTCCCCTTCCCTCCGTGTCGCATTTCTCCTCTCTCCTCTCCCCTCTCCGCCCCCTCCCCTGCCCGCCGTGTTATTTGTTTATTTTACCCGCCGTGTCTCTGCTGCTTCCCCCTGTCCTGTCTCTCCTCCTCTCTCTCTCTATACCCTCCCCCTCCTCCCCACCACTCCCATCAAGTCCCTCTGGCCCTTCCCTCCACCCCGGACCCCTCCTCCCCTGCCCCCTCCACCCTTTCTTGTTCGGATTTGAGGTTGAACTGCGGTAAAGCACAGGGCTGAGTTGGTTTCTAAAGTCTCCTGCCACATTGCCGCCTCCTCCCCTCCCTGCAAGTGCATTTTTTTGTCCTTCGGACTCCTATGGGTTTTCGCTCTCCCTGTGTATACATACCAGTGCGAACCCCTCTGTGCGACACGCCCCTTCCCCACCTCCTCCCCCAGACCTATTGGACGATTCCACGTCACCTGGCCTCGCCCCCTCTCTACTTCCTTCCAGACATTTCTGGTCTCCCTGACTACGCCCGAGGCTCCTGACTGACCCGGAAGCACTCCATACACGTCCAGAGGTATGTGTATCATCAAGGCTGCTACTTTGGCTACTTGCGCTGGCCTCGCAGTCCTTTGACCAGTACCTCTCTCTCTCCCCTCAGATTCAGTATCGGCCATTTCGGTACCCCCGTGGATGTACCGTACTTTCAACCGGACAGAAGACATCGATTTTTGTCCGCCGGATCCACGTCCTTACCTACTACCCTGTTGCGAGTGGCTACAGAGACCAATCAGGTACACTGCCTCTAGCGCCCACCTCCCGTGATCACGCCTACCTGACCCAATGTCCTAAACCCCTGTTTCCCCACAGATCACAGCCCCCTCTGATGTGTGTTCGAGCCACCACCGAGGACTTATTCACTACCGATGCCTCACAGGTATATTGCATGCAAGCGCCGCCATAATACCAACCACCCCCCTCCCCCCTATCAGCTTTCCACCTCCTCCCTTTGTTCCTCTACGCACGTGTCCCAAAGTTTTTTTTCTGCCTGTATTTCATAGCCTCACTTATGGCCCTATCTACTATTAGTTCTCCTACACGCGCTTTTAGTCTGCTCTGTAGCAGCTATCATTCCCCAACCTGCCATCAATTTCACAACGCGTGCTGCTTACACGCAGTTTAGTCCTGCCCATGTGCTACTCAGAGTACCAGTTGTTCCCGTACCTGTCATTTAACCATGCTACGTGCGCCGTAGACCTGTGCTTAGTCACGTTTATTCGCAATTTTCTTTGAAAGAGTATCGGGAACGACGCTCAACATCCTCTTGATTCTTGATGATGTCCTTTGGTGTCAGTCTATGGACCCAGTAGGGAGGCAAGTAGGAATCTATTTAGTTGTCAGTTTTATTTTTTATTCAGGGTTGTTTTCTGGGCGATTTTGACCGGGGTTTTACAAAATTGTTACAGGGCATTAACTTTTCTAGATTTTGAAAGTTGGCCGTTTTCACCAATTGCCGGGTTTGTTCAGCATTGCATAGTGACTGTTGGTATGTAATGTTTAAGAGTGAGGTTTAGAATATGCCAATGGCAAAGTTTGGAACTTTCTGTTTGGGGACACCCCTCACCCTCAAACCCTCACCCTCACTCACCCACCCTCAACCCCTCACCCTCACTCACTCACCCTCAACCCCTCACCCTCACTCACTCACCCTCACCCACCCTCAACCCCTCCCACTCAACCCCTCACCCTCACTCACCCTCAACCCCTCACCCTCACTCACCCTCAACCCCTCACCCACAACCCCTCACCCTCAACCCCTCACCCTCAACCCCTCACCCTCAACCCCTCACCCTCAACCCCTCACCCTCAACCCCTCACCCTCAACCCCTCACCCTCAACCCCTCACCCTCACTCACCCTCACTCACCCTCACTCACTCACCCTCACTCACTCACCCTCACTCACCCTCACTCACCCTCACTCACCCTCACTCACTCACCCTCACTCACCCTCACTCACTCACCCACTCACCCTCACTCACCCTCACTCACTCACCCACTCACCCACTCACCCTCACTAACCCTCAAACCCTCACTCACCCTCAAACCCTCACTCACCCTCAACCCCTCACCCACCCTCAACCCCTCACCCTAACTCACACTCACTCTCACTCACCCTCAACCCCTCACTCACCCTCAACCCCTCACTCACCCTCAACCCCTCACTCACCCTCAACCCCTCACTCACCCTCAACCCCTCACTCACCCTCACCCTCACTCACCCTCAACCCCTCACCCTCAACCCCTCACCCTCACACAGTGCAATAGGTCTCGGAGCATTTGAGTTAGAGCTTTTAGAAATGTTTATGGCTTTTTTTTTTTAATTCTTTAGCATTGGCTACAGGGAACAAAAATGCTAAAGATTTACAAAAAAACCCATAAACAATTCTAAAAGCACTAACTCTAATGCTGCGAGACCTATTGCATTTCTAATGCTTGTTCAATAAACTACCCAAAATCGCACCTACAACCATCCCACACACAACAATATCTGGGAGCTACTATAGATACCTCAGTGGCAAAGGCATATCCAAACTCAGCGAGGATAGCCAGCATGCAGATGCTCATTCGCAAATTTCTGCCACAACACTCTTTGCCAGCTCGAGTCTTCATGCAGCTCATAGGCATGATGGCCTCTTGCATATTCATTGTCCCCCCATGCCCGACTTCAAATGCGTCCACTGCAAGAGTGCCTTGCAGGACAGTGGAACCAAGCTCAAGTACTACTGAAAGACCTAGTGTTGGTAGACTGTCGCACTTACAACTCTCTGCAGTGGTGGAACCCACAAAACCTTTCCAAGGGGCGACTGTTCCAAGAGCAAGTTCCACAACTAGTACTAGCAGTGGACGCATCACTGACAGGTTGGGGAGCCCACCTACTTCAATACACAGTACAAGGGCTCTGGACAATCAAACAAAAGAAACTGCATATCAACCAACTAGAGTTGCTAGCAATATTCCTAGCCCTGAAAGCATTCCAAAAATACTTGTACAGCAAGACTGTGTTGATCTGGATGGACAACATGACCGCCATGTACTATATCCAGAAACGGGGAGGAACACACTCTCCACAGCTGGCCCACTTGGCACAGAGCATATGGAAGTGGGCAATTCCAAAAAACATCTTTGTCCTGGCAGAACATCTCCCAGGAAAAGACAATCAAATAGCGGATCTGCTCAGCAGACACAGCCAACAACTACACGAATGGGAGATTCCCCCCCAAGTTCTACAGCCATTCTTCAAAAAGTGGGGGCACCCAGAGATAGACCTGTTTGCCACGAAAGGAAACTCAAAATGCCAGTACTTTGCCGCCAGGTTCCCACATCCGTTGTCACAGGGCAATGCAATATGGATGAACTGGTCGGGCAGATTTGCGTACGCTTTTCCCGCAGCACCCCTGATTCCGCTGGTGGCACGCAAACTACGGCAACAGTCACTCACAATGATCCTAGTTGCTCCCACATGGGCGAGACAGCCATGGTACACAACGTTCCTGGAGCTTTTAGTAGTTCCTCATCAAAGGCTACGCCTTGCACCCCATCTTCTAACTCAGAACCATGGAGAAATCAGACACCCAGATCCCAATCAGATGAACCTAGCGATCTGGCTCCTGAAGTCTTAGAATTTGGATACCTTAACTTGCCTCCAGACTGCATAAATATCATTAGAGGCAAGGTGACCAACTACTAGAGCATGCTCTGCAGCTAAATGGAAGAGATTTGTTATTTACTGCAACAATAACCAAATCAACCCATTAGATGCTTCCATACATAACATTATATGTTACCTACTGCATCTTCAAAGATTCAACCTAGCATACTCTTCTATAAGACTACACCTCGCTGCTATAGCAGCATATCTCCAAAACAGACAACACCTTTCACTGTTTCGGGTACCAGCAATCAAGGCTTTTATGGGGGGTCTCAAAAGGGTGATTCCTCCAAAACACCCACCTTCACCAGTCTGGAACCTAAATCTAGTACTCACCAGACTTATGGGACCTCCTTTCGAACCTCTACACTCATGCGAATTGCAATTCTTAACATGGAAGGTGGCATTCTTGATTGCCATTACTTCACTCAGGCGAGTTGGCGAACTACAAGCACTAGCAATTCAAGAACCCTTCATGCAGATACATGCTAACATGGTAGTACTTCGAACAAACCCTAAGTTTATGCCAAAGGTCATATCCACTTTCCATATTAATCAATCAATCAATCAATAGAACTGCCAGTGTTCTTCCAAAATCCACAGTTAGTAGCTGAAAGAGCCCTACACACACTAGATGTAAAGAGAGTTCTGCTTTATTATGTGGACAGAACTAAATCATTCAGAAAAACAAAACCATTATTTGTTGCTTTCTCACCACAACATAAAGGAAATCCCATATCAAAGTCAGGAATAGCCAGATGGATAGTTAAATGCATTCAAATATGTTACCAAAAAGCTAAACGCACTTTAACTGTCCCCCAAAGAGCACACTCTACGCACAAAATGGGGGCATCCATGGCTTTCCTAGGGAATATTCCTCTTGAAGACCTATGTAGAGCAGCCACATAGTCTACTATACACACTTTCACAAAACACTACTGTGTAGACGTGCAAGCAAAGCAGCAAGCTGCTGTAGGCCAGGCTGTCCTCAAAACTCTTTCAAACTGCTGCAGCTGGCACAGGTAACCACCGCTAGAGGAGATACTGCTATACAGTCTATGCACAGATATGAATTCAGCAGCCCACATGCCTCGAACGGAATATGCTACTTACCAGTATGCATCTGTTCTTGGCATGTAGGGCAGGTAGTGATTTGAAGTTATTTGACATTCTACTTGGCTCTGTCGATCTCGTCCTCTTGGGGCACACTGGGTTGATATAGAGAGTGGATTTTATTTTTGAAGCAAAAGGGCACATCTTGGATTACCATATTTGCCTTCAGTAGATTCTACACCTTGTGTAGTAGTTTCCAAGGGCCTTGGGTCTGATGTCCTCTTGTGTGCAAGTTGATCTCCTGCAGTATCCAGGTGCACCTTGCTTGTATGAAGAGTCTAGCCAGTAAGCATTAATCTAGTGATACTTTTAATAGTAGTCCATTGTCACCTTTCCCTTGTACCAGATGATTCTCCCCACACCATCATCTACCCCAGTGGACTCTATCCTTAAATGTAGACTGAGAGAAACAATCTGTGACGTCTGACTGGAGCATACATGGGTTGAATCTGTCATGCCCATGTGACTCTTTAAGGTTTCAAAGATTTCTCTGGCTGTTCAAGCAGTGTTCTGATGCTTCACACACAAGCTCTAAACTTCGTACGAGTTTTTGGAAATGGGCACACTGGACTACTAGTAAAAAAAGTTGCTTTGTAAGACCTGTCCTGACTGAACTCTCCCCATTTGATAAATTTCTTATGTTTGTACTGCTTATTTTTTTAGGTTGAGCCTAGCGCAGGGGCATCTGTTTCTAATTCAAGTGGCCACGCGCGCGTCTGCACTTATCAAGCACTCGTGCTTGTGACTGGACATGTTTATTGCCCTCATCGCAATTGCCACCCTGCGCTTATCTCAGTTCCTCCCCACCACACTACACATCTTTAGTTTCTTATGAGCAATCTGGCGTGCAGCTCTCCCACAGTGGTTTACAAGAGTGTTCAGCATCAAACTGGTTGAAACGAGTAGTTCATATTTTGTTAGGCACAGTCATCTTTACATGCCTGCCATCCATCGTAGGGCATCCACACACCTTTTATGTGGTCTTTTCCACGGTAAAGGACATGTCTACGCTGCCCTTCTTTCTCGCGATTCTGGGCAATGCCTCTTATCCTAACAACAAGGCACAGATGTAGCAGGATAATTTCCAAAGTGCTTGAGACCTGTATTCAAACAAGCTATTTAAGGGGCAAGGTGTATTGAGCTGAGTCTCTTGGCTAGTTGGCAGTCTATAAAGGTGCAGAAGAGGTTTGTTTCCCAGTACCCAGATTTCTACTCTGTCGGCAGGGACATTTGTTGGGCCCTATACCCGGTAATTGATAAGCAAATGTGCTGCTCTTTAGTGTGGCGTTGAGTCTGCCATACCCAGCCCGCATTCTTAAATCGAATTACAACAATTAGTGAAACCCATGATCTAGGCCCTCACTGCCATAGTAACACTCGTAGTTGTTGAATTATTATTAAGACAGTGGTATGCAAAAAGGATAATTTTGAAGAATGTCAATGATTTTAGATAGGAGTGTCATCTTAGTGAAGGCAATTCTCCCCTATATTGAGACTAGGAGTCTAGGCCGCAGAAGTGTGCCTTTACACATGTGGTCTAACAGTGGGCGTTCACGTTTGGTTCTTGCAATCAATCCTTATTTTTTGCATTTTCGATATCTAGGTATGTGAAGAATCTCTCCGAAATTATGATCCTCTCTCATACCCCCTTCCCTCCCCTACTGTGTGATTTAGAGGAAATAGTCTTGTTCACATTTATTCTGAGGCTGGAGTGTTCCTCGAATATATTAAGACTATTGTATTGCCCTGGAGATCTCAAGGTTACTCAAGTAAACGAGGAGATCATCATCGGAAAGGGATACCTTATCTTCAATGTTCTCAGCCTACTTGGATCCTGAGATGTGCTCTTTCTGAGTTTTTGTCCCAGTGGTTCAATGGCTAGAGTAAATTTCACTTTACTGTGGTAATTAACTGGAATTGGACCTTTGCTTTGTAGTTGTAAATGTGAATTTATTAGTGCAGTTGCTTTAAAAACAAGCATTGGCATAGCCAATAGGTCTCGCTTTTGGAACCTTATAAGTATTTAGTTATGCAGCCCATTATCCTTGGTGCAACAACATCAACCGTTGCATGGCTAAACACTAATAAGGTCCCAAAGGCGAAACCTATTCGCTATGCCAATGCTCGTTTTCTTAACTGATTGTTGTATAGCAATTGTACGACAGCTGTAGTACTATACGTTATTGGTTTGAATTTTGCCAAAGCTGACTAAGCCTTGCACCTTAAGAGGATCAGCCTTTCTTCCTTACAGGGTCAGTAAATTGAAGACCAGTACATTGAGTGATAGTAACTTCAGTTAGTGATTTCTTTTCTGTTACAGCTTTCATTAAAGGTTCAATAGAATATGAAATGTTTATTCATGTGATAACTTTGTCTGATGATCTACAATGTTGCTGTTGGACAGTAAGTGGTGGTATATACAAGATTTTAAAGAATTAGAGCATTGGTTCTTAAAGTAAGAATAAAGGGCCAGATGTACAATGAAATGGTTGCAAAATACTGGTTGCAATTTGCGACCAGTGTGGTAATTTGGGAACCGATGTATGTGCTAATAGGTCAGGTTTCAAATTGCAGATTCCTAGTGGG
Organism: Lissotriton vulgaris; assembly: GCF_964263255.1. Classification (NCBI taxonomy): domain Eukaryota; kingdom Metazoa; phylum Chordata; class Amphibia; order Caudata; family Salamandridae; genus Lissotriton; species Lissotriton vulgaris. Next base: position 1,290,200,763 of record NC_141691.1, read on the forward strand.
TCGAAATTCCACCTTCCTTTTGTATTAAAGTGGTACGTCACATTTTCTGACCCACTAGCAATCTCAGCCAGCACAGGGATGGTGGCCTGCTGAGTTTAGCAGACGCCCATGCCTGCATTTGCTTTTAGATAACGCTCCTTTTTTAGGTCAAGCCTAAGGCATTGCTTTAGCAATGCTTGTTGGCAAGATAATAGTAGGCGACCTAAAAAGTCTATCAAAAATGCGGATCGGACACAGTGCATGTGAGCACAACCACGCGCTCGTGCGCGTGTGCTGCGCTCCACCTCTGCTGCCACTTCAGCTCACCAGACTGCGCACCCCCTCACCCCTCTCTCGCCAATATCCCTCCCTGCCACCCATCCTTTGATCTGATGCGCGTGCACATCGCCAGCCAAATCACACACCATCATTTGTCTGTGCCTCGGCATCAGACTTCAAAGGCTGCCACTCCCGCCCCCCGCGTGCACATCGCACACCACCATTTGTCTGTGCCACACCCTCCCCCTCACACACCCCCTCACCCTCACACCCCCCCTCACCCTCACACCCCCCTCACCCTCACACACCCCCCTCACCCACCCCCTCATCCTCACCCTCACACACACCCTCACCCTCACACACCCCCTCACCCTCACATACCCCCTCACCCTCTAACACACTCTCACCCACTAACACACCCTCACCCACTAACACACCCTCACCCTCTCACACACCCTGTCGGGACTCACGGGAGGCTTCCTCCTTTTAACGCAATGCTGGCTACCATCTCCCCCCCCCTACTAAGTTATCAAAAGTCAGTTCATCCCTCAAGCTGGAGTGCTTGTTGGCACCGATGGAACTCCAAGATGGCTGCCAACATGCACATACTGCAACAGCATACCGCTGTTAGCAGTCTAGTCTTTTAGGCTTCAGAACACCTGGTGAAGTGTGCTTCAACATTCCACTGTGCACTTCACTGCAATAATAATTAAAAGAGCACTTGCTTTCCCAGTGTTGTGAAAGTCAGATAGGGTAGTTGCGATAAAATCGGGGTTAGCTTCGTCAGAACTACATTCCCTCACTAATCAGGTTAGTGTTAAACTTGTAGCTAATATAAAACATTCTGTGAGAAAAGGTTATCGTGTCAGAGATACATTTCTATTTAAAAAGGAAACAAAGTCAGAATATATTTTCTTTCGTTTGAAAACTGGAACAACCTTTCAGTAAAAGCTTTCCTTAGCTGAGAAGATTAAATCAAAAGCTTTTTAAAATCAAGCTGTCTTATTTAGCTGTTTCAGAATCTGTCAGACCCAGGTGTGACCTTTCAACACACTGTGTCTTCTTTGACTGAAACTTGTTCACTCTTCAGAGAATTAAAGTTTGAAGAAAAATAAGTGAAAGCCCAGTTAAAGTACTCCAGTAATGTTCTATGGCCAGAATAAATTAACTGGCAAACATTAAAACCCAGTGCAAATAAATTGTGCTTCCAGCAAACACTAAAACTGAAGGCCTGATTAAAAGGAACACTTCCTTTTAACATTTAACCAAGGTCCTGAAGCATTGTTTAAGAACTAATTAAAGACAGAAAAAAACAGTCATCCTACACCAGAAACCCCAGTTCAAGGCCCACTCAGTCTCTTAACAGTGAGTTAACAGAAAGAAAGAGAAACCCAAATATTACGTAAATTAGGAATACAGAAATAAATACTTACCTTATCTTGCTTACTTTAAGGAATAGCAGGTTCAAATGCAGATTGTACCTGAGAACGAAAGAAAAGAGAAAAGAGATTTGAGTGAAGTCTTCTCATACACCCTAGCAAACAATACATGAGAAGTAGAAGAGAAGTAAGCTTCAGTAAACATTCTGGTAAGATAAGTTATTTATACACAATAGAAAAAACAGTAGGTTAAAAGGAACAGTAAATAAAGGTTTTTTTACATGTTACTGTTGCAGTCCTGTGTGAAGAAGACAACGTAGCTGAACAGGCAGAATATTCGAGCAGTCTCTTCTCTGTCCCAACCCCTTTTACCCTCTTAGAACTTACCTGCAATGGAATACTAAAAGACCTAGCAGGGTTGGGTCTGAGAAGGGTATTTGGATCTAGCGTCATTCTGCTCCTGTGTGGTTCAGACAGCAATAAGTATATATACTCTGACACACCCACACCCTCACTGTTGGACCTGACCTTGTGGCGTGGCCCCACTCCTCCCGCATGGTGGGTCCCGGACTACCTCGACCCCTGTTCCCCGGCCAAGAGCGGCACCTTCCACCTTCTACGAGTGCCGCCCCTCTGGGCCGCCCCCAGCTCTCCCCCGACTGAACTCGACCTCATCTCCTCAACCCACTCGGCTGGCCCGGACCCTTTCCCGGACCCTCGTCTCCGGCCCAGCCGCCATCTTGGACCCTCCACGACCAGGCCTCGTGGCCTCGGCCCGACCCCAGCCTCAGGCCCAGCAAACCCCCGACATAGAGGCATCACGATCCAACCAGGGGGTAAAGAGACCACTTGACGAGTCAATGGGGGAAGGAGTTTCGATGGTCCCCCATCCGCCTGGTGTCGATCGCCCCCAGCCTCCCTGGGCGCTGGCTCCACCCCCCTGCTGAGTGTCTGGACTCGCACATCCCGGACCCTCCGACCTCCAAGTGCGAGGGTCCGGACATCAAAGGGCCCCAGACCTATAACTGGGGCAGCTCCAGAGCAGAAAGGCAGTTGTATCCTGGAGTCGAGAGACACCGATACGAACTCATCTTCGTGGAGTCCTGCTGGCGCTGCCGCGGCTCATCTTCGTGAACCATCCTTGGAGTCCTGCTGGCGCTGGCGCGACTCATCTTCGTGAACCATCCTTGGAGTCCTGCTGGCGCTGCCGCGGCTCATCTTCGTGAACCATCTTGGAGTCCTGCTGGCGCTGCCGCTGCCCATACCAGAGAACCCTCCAGCTCAAGGATTGAGAGCTGTGCGCCAGGCATCCCTGTACCAGACCGGTACCAAGACTGTCCCGCTACCCCCTTCCCACAGAGACTAAGTTTAGAGGGATCCCAGTATCCCGTTCCTTCTGTATTTGTTACGATAACCTGCCAAAGAATACCGATAAAAGTGTTAAGAACCTATCTTTGTGTGGCGTCCATCTGTAGGGGGGTGGTTACTCGTCCGTACGATCTGAGGAGAGGGCCCTCGCCAGGAGGCCTCTCCCCCTTGCTCGGCCAACCCTCAGGTTTCCCGTCTAACATTGGTGGCCAGCGGCGCGATTCGAGCCAACGCAAATCGTACGGCGAGTAACTCGCCCCACTACAAATGAAAAACACACAGCGACCATGACGACGAAAGAAACCGGAACAACCGCGAAATTCCAGATGGAACGGCTGGAAGATTACAGTCACAAGGAATTGAAGCAATTCTGCATAGACTTGGGTATCGCTACCACAGGACTAAGCACCAAAGATGACCTCAAGCAGGCCCTGCAGACTTGGGTGGAGACGGGAGCGTCGCCTCCCCAAAACGAAAACATTGCAATCACTGAGAACCTTGCAACCCCCGAGGAGGAGAGGAACACGGGCCTCTCTCACGAGGATGCCCGAGAACGAGAGAGGAGCCGGCTCCACGAGTTGGAACTAGCTAGACTCCGCTTAGATGGGGAACTGAAACTAGCGGAAAAGAAGATAGCCCTTGAACACCTACGATTACAGGGAGAATGGGAAGAGAAAAAAAGCCAGAGGGAGCTGGAGGAGAAGAAGCTCGCGTACGAACACGAGCGCGGTTTGAAGGAATTAGAAATTAGGAAATAAAACAGGGACATCGGCGTCTCCGAGAACCAGAGCTCCACTCCCTCTACGGACACCAAGGTCCACATCCCCAAAGATGTCGTCCGAGAGTACTACAAGGACGACATCCAGCAATGGTTTAAGGCCTACGAGGTAGCCATGACCTCCCACCGGGTTCCGCGAAAAGACTGGGGGGCCGGGTTGTGGGGGAGATTCGTCAACGAAGGGAGAGATGCCCTGCTACAGCTCCCCGACGCTGAGATGACCTCCTGCGAGCATATGAAAGCCGCCCTCCTCACTCGCTATGGGCTCACCCCCGAGATGTACCGGCAGCGATTCCGAGACTGTAAAAGGATCCCCGGTACCACCTGGGTAGAATATGTGAACTTTTTTAGCAGAGCCCTAGAAGGGTGGATCAAGGGCAGTCAGGTCACCACCTACGAACAATTGTTCGATCTCATCGTATGGGAACACCTCTCCAATAACTGTTTCGTCGAACTAAGGCAGCATCTCCTCGACAGTAAACTGACCGAGCCCCGGAAACTCGCCATTGAAGCAGATCGATGGGAGAGCACCCGGGTCCCCCGGAACTGGGCGGGAGACCAAGGCCGAGCCTCCCAGGGATCCCACCGTCCGCGAGGAGGAGGAGGAGGCCAGGGCCGGGACACCGCCACGGTGCCTCTCACCAGCACTCCCCCGTCCCTGGCCGGGAGAGGAAGCCCTCCAGCACGGCCGGGATCCCGCCCCAACGTTATCTGCCACAAATGCCAGCGACCCGGTCATTACCCCAATGACCCCAAGTGTCCGAGAAACCAACCATCCAACCCCACAGGACCGCTAAACCGCCAGATAACCGCCGTCTCCCTAGGGGAGGAACAAGGCGAAGAAGTCGTCGAAGACGGTGAACAGTACCAGCCCGAGTGGGAACCCGCAGCCATGTCCCTGGTATGTCTGGGCGAAAGAGACCTGGTCCCATGGGCCCCCATCCCGGCCAATACGCAGAAGTACAGCCAGTGGGTCACCATTAATGGACACCGGGCCGAAGCCCTCCGCGACACGGGAGCCAGCGTAACGGCCGTCCGTTGCCATCTGGTGACCCCAGATCAAATCCTGCCCAATATGCTATGCCCAGTACGGTCTGTGGATAACTCCGAAAGCCTGTGCCAGATGTCCCGCGTCCCCTTTGAATGGGGGGGGGGGGGAGTGTCGGGCATGCTGAAAGTGACCGTCCGAGACGATGCCCCCGTAGACTGCCTCCTGGGGAACGACCTCGAGAGCTCCCCCTGGACTGCCGTTGAGCGGAGGGAGCATCTGAGGATGCTTGGCGTCCCTGAATGGGCCTGTGCGACGACCCGATCCATGGCTGCCTGCGCCATCCCCTCCACTGAAGAACCCGAATGGCCCGAACCTCCACCGCCCGTAGTCACTGAAGACACCGACCCTGAACCCGGTCCACCGGGGCCCAACGACGAAGAACCTGACCCACTCCGCGACCTCCCGGAGCTGGCCCAGTGGCGCCAAGAAGGTGGCCCCACTCAAGAACAGTTCCGCCAAGAACAAAAAACGTGTCCCTCCCTCGAGGGGATCAGACAGCAAGCCGCAGCGCAGAGCGCAGGGGATGCCTCGGGGGCTCACTGGGTCTATTGGGACAATGAGCTTCTCTACAGCGAGCAGAAGATTGCCGAGCTAGGGACCAGCCGGGTGCTGGTAGTCCCCCTCCGATTCAGAGACTTCCTCCTGAACCTGGCTCATGATGTACCTCTCGCCGGGCACCTGTGGCAGGACAAAACTTACAGCCGCCTGGTGACCCACTTCTACTGGCCCAAGATGAGGAACGAGGTGATCAACCACTGCCGAGCCTGCCCCACCTGCCAGGCCAGCGGGAAGAGCAGCAGAAAAATAAAAGTCCCCCTGCAACCCTTCCCGGTCGTCAACACTCCCTTTGAGCGGGTAGGGATTGACATTGTGGGGCCCCTGGAGCCCCGGACATCACAAGGTCACCGGTTCATACTCGTCCTGGTGGACCATGCCACCCGCTATCCCGAGGCCATACCTCTCCGGACCGTGACAGCGCCCTTGGTGGGCCGAGCCCTGATGGGGATCTTCTCACGGGTGGGCTTCCCCCGAGAAGTAGTCAGTGAATGGGGCACGAACTTAATCTCCCGATACATGAAGTCCCTCTGGCAACAGTGCGGGGTCACATACAAATTCACGACCCCCTACCACCCGCAAGGGAACGGACTGGTAGAACGCTTCAATCGCACCCTCAAGGGTATGATCATGGGCTTGGCGGAGCCCTTACGACACCAATGGGACGTGTTGCTGCCCTGCCTCCTATTTGCCTACCGGGAGGTCCCACAGAAGTCCCTGGGATTCAGCCCCTTCGAACTATTGTATGGTCACCCTGTCCGGGGTCCCCTAAGTCTGGTCAAAGAAGGATGGGAGGTGACCACCCAGAATGCTCCTCCTGATGTGTACCGGTACCTCCTGACCGTCCGGAACCAGACTCGGCGGTTCAGGGAACTTGCCAAGGCCAACCTCGAAGCCAGCCAAGAAGACATGAAACGGTGGTATGATCAAAACGCCTCGTCCATTGAGTTCGAGCCGGGACAACAGGTCTGGATCATGTCCCCGGTCGAACCATGCGCCCTCCAGGACAAATGGACGGGGCCCTTCAAAGTGGTGGAGCGCAAGGGCCCTGTCACCTACCTGGTGGACATGGAGTCCCCCAGGAACCCCCTCCGGGTCCTCCATGCCAACCGACTTAAGCCTCACTTTGTTCGCTCAGAACTTAGTCTCCTGATGGCTACTGACAGTGGGGCTGAAGAGGACTCCGAGCCCCTACCCGACCTCCTGAAGACCCTCGAAAAAGACGGCTCCGTGGAAGGAGTCCACCTCTCTTCCACCCTGACCCCAGCACAACGCCAAGGCTGCCAAGACTTATTACAGCAATTTGCCAATCTATTCTCTCTCATCCCCGGGGTCACCCCAAGGTGCCTCCACGATGTCGACACCGGGGATAGCCCACCAATCTGGCACCGGGCTTACAGAGTTCCCGATTGGGTACGTGCCTGCATCCAGTAGGAAGTGTCCAAGATGATGGCTCTAGGAGTGATCGAGCCCTCCGACAGCCCATGGGCCAGCCCGGTCGTGCTGGTCCCCAAGGCCGCCGCCCCTGGCGTCTCCCCCGAACTCAGATTTTGTGTGGACTACCGGGGCTTGAACGCCGTCACCCGAACAGACGCTCACCCCATCCCTTGGGCTGATGAGCTGATCGACCGCCTGGGGGCCGCCCGCTACCTGAGCACCTTCGACCTAACTGCGGGCTACTGGCAGATCGGCCTCACCCCGGGCTCCCAGGAGCGATCCGCCTTCTCCACCCCTGATGGCCACTACCACTTCAAGGTGATGCCCTTCGGGATGAAAAACGCCCCCGCCACGTTCCAGAGACTAGTGAATAAGGTGCTGGCGGGGCTCGAGGAGTTCAGCGCTGCCTACCTAGACGATATTGCGGTGTACAGTCTCCACTGGGCAGAACACCACCAACACCTCCATGAGGTCTTGGCCGCCCTCCGACTGGCAGGACTAACAATAAAAGCCAGCAAGTGCCAAATCGGCCAAGGGTCCGTGACCTACCTGGGGCACCAGGTTGGAAGTGGCCAGGTGGCCCCCCCCTCCAACCCAAGATCGCCTCCATCCGGGCCTGGGAACCCCCGGTCACCCAAACAGAGGTCCGAGCCTTCCTGGGGCTCACAGGGTATTACCGGCGCTTCGTGAAAGACTACTGCAGCATTGTGGGCCCCCTTACAGAACTCACGTCAAAGAAGCACCCACCGAAGGTACACTGGACCCCGGAGTGTCAGGCCGCCTTTGAGACCCTCAAGACAGCAATGTGCACCGCACCCGTGCTCCAAGCCCCCGACTACAGCCGGGAATTCATAGTACAGACCGATGCCTCCGATCACTGCGTCGGAGCAGTTCTCTCCCAAATCAATGCAGAGGGGATTGACCAGCCTGTAGCCTTCATTAGCCGACGTCTGCTGGCCCGAGAACAGCGCTGGAGCACCATTGAGCGGGAGGCCTTCTCCGTGGTGTGGGCCCTCAAGAAGCTCCGACCCTACCTCTTCGGCACCCACTTCCGGGTACAAACTGACCACCGACCTCTGCAATGGCTGATGCAGATGCGAGGGGAGAATCCGAAGCTGTTGCGTTGGTCCATCTCCCTGCAAGGGATGGACTTCACTGTGGAGCATCGCCCCGGCAACGACCACGCCAATGCAAACTGCCTGTCCCACTTCTTCCGCCTCGGCGACGAGAATACCCAAGAAGATGGGTGACTCTCCCTGCCTTCAGCTGGGGGGGACGCGTGTTGGACCTGGCCTCGTGGCGTGGCTCCACTCCTCCCGCATGGCGGTCCTGGACTACCTCGACCCCTGTTCCCTGGCCAAGAGCGGCACCTTCCACCTTCTACGAGTGCCGCCCCTCTGGGCCGCCCCCAGATCTCCCCCGACGGAGCTCGACCTCATCTCCTCAACCCACTCGGCTGGCCCGGACCCTCGTCTCCGGCCCAGCCGCCATCTTGGACCCTCCACGACCAGGCCTCGTGGCCTCGGCCCGACCCCAGCCTCAGGCCCAGCAAAGCCCCGACATCGAGGCACCACGATCCAACCGGGGGGTAAAGAGACCACTTGACGAGTCGATGGGGGAAGGAGTTTCGATGGTCCCCCATCCGCCTGGTGTCGATCGCCCCCAGCCTCCCTGGGCGCTGGCTCCACCCCCCTGCTGAGTATCTGGACTTGCACATCCCGGACCCTCTGACCTCAAAGTGCGAGGGTCCGGACATGAAAGGGCCCCAGACCTATAACTGGGGCAGCTCCAGAGCAGGAAGGCAGTTGTATCCTGGAGTCGAGAGACACCGAGACAAACTCATCTTCGTGGAGTCCTGCTGGCGCTGCCGCGGCTCATCTTCGTGAACCATCCTTGGAGTCCTGCTGGCGCTGCCGCGGCTCATCTTCGTGAACCATCCTTGGAGTCCTGCTGGCGCTGCCGCGGCCCATACCAGAGAACCCTCCAGCTCAAGGATTGAGAGCTGTGCATCAGGCATCCCTGTACCAGACCGGTACCAAGACTGTCCCGCTACCCGCTTCCCACAAAGACTAAGTTTAAAGGGATCCCAGCATCCCGTTCCTTCTGTATTTGTTACGATAACCTGCCACAGAATACCGATAAAAGTGTTAAGAACCTATCTTTGTGTGGCGTTCATCTGTAGGGGTGTGGTTACTCGTCCGTACGATCTGAGAAGAGGGCCCTCGCCAGGAGGCCTCTCCCCCTTGCTCGGCCAACCCTCAGGTTTCCCGTCTAACACTCACCCTCTCACACACCGCTCTACTGCCCTCACTCTACCGCCCTCACTCTACCACTCTACCGCCCTCACTCTACCACTCTACCGCCCTCACTCTACCACTCTACCGCCCTCACGCTACCACTCTACCGCCCTCACGCTACCACTCTACCGCCCTCACGCTACCACTCTACCTCCCTCACGCTACCACTCTACCTCCCTCACGCTACCACTCTACCTCCCTCACGCTACCACTCTACCTCCCTCACGCTACCACTCTACCGCCCTCACTCTACCGCCATCGTGCCCTCACTTTCCCGCCCTCACTCTCCCGCCCTCACTCTCCCGCCCTCACTCTCCCGCCCTCACTCTCCCGCCCTCACTCCATCTATCTATCGCCCTCCCTCTATCTATCGCCCTCCCTCTATCTATCTATCTATCTATCTATCTATCTATCTATCTATCTATCTATCTATCTATCTATCGCCCTCCCTCTATCTATCGCCCTCCCTATCAATCTCCCTCCCTCTATCTATCTATCGTTCTCCCTCACTTCCTCTATCTATCTATGGCCATCCCTCACTCCCTCTATCTAACTATGGCCCTCCCTCTATCTATCTATCGCCCTCCCTCACTCTATCTATCTATCGACCTCCCTCACTCTCTCTATCGCCCTCCTCACTCTCTCTATCGCTCTCTCTATCTATCGCCCTCCCTCTCTCTATCTATCGCCCTCCCTCACTCTCTCTATCGCACTCCCTCACTCTCTCTATCGCACTCCCTCACTCTCTCTATCGCACTCCCTCTATCTATGGCCCTCCCTCACTCCCTCTATCGAACTATGGCCCTCCCTCTATCTATCTATCGCCCTCCCTCTATCGCCCTCCCTCTATCTATCTATCGCCCTCCCTCTATCTATCTATCTATCGCCCTCCCTCACTCCCTCTATCTATCTATGGCCCTCCCTCACTTCCTCTATCTAACTATGGCCCTCCCTCACTCCCTCTATCTATGGCCCTCCCTCACTCCCACCCACCTCCTTCTCTAACTCCCTGTTCTCTTCTCTTCTCCTGTGCTGATTTACTGCTCTCTTCCACCCTGCCTCCTTCTCTCACTCCCTGTTCTCTTCTCTTCTCCTGTGCTGATTTGCTGCTCTCTTCCACCCTGCCTCCTTCTCTAACTCCCTGTTCTCGTCTCCTGTGCTGATCTGCTGCTCTCTTCCACCCGCCTCCTTCTCTAACTCCCTGTTCTCTTCTCCTGTGCTAATCCGCTGCTCTCTTCCACCCGCCTCCTTCTTCAACTCCCTGTTCTCTTCTCCTGTGCTAATCTGCTGCTCTCTTCCACCCGCCTCCTTCTTCAACTCCCTGTTCTCTTCTCCTGTGCTATTCTGCTGTTCTCTTTCACCCTGCCTCCTTCTCTAACTCACCGTTCTCTTCTCCTGTAATGATCTACTGTTCTTTTCCACCGCCTCCTTCTCGAACTCCCTGTTCTCTTCTTTTCTTCCTCTGCTGATCTGCTGCTCTCTTCCACCTTGCCTCCTTCTTTAACTTCCTGTTTTCTTTTGCTGTGCTGATCTGCTGCTCTCTTCCACCCGCCTCCTTCTTTAACTCCCTGTTCTCTTTTGCTGTGCTGATCTGCTGCTCTCTTCCACCCGCCCCCTTCTTTAACTCCCTGTTCTCTTCTCCTGTGCTGATCTGCTGTTCTTTCACCCTGCCTCCTTCTCTAACTCCCTGTTCTCTTCTGCTGTTCTCTTCCACCTCGCCTCCTTCTCTAACTCCCTGTTCTCTTCTCCTGTGCTGATCTGCTACTCTCTTCCACCCCACCTCCTTCTTTAACTCCGTTCTCTTCTATTCTCCTGTGCTGATCTGCTGCTCTCTTCCACTGCCTCCTTTTTTAACTACCTGTTCTGTTCTCCCATGCTGATCTGCTGCTCTCTTCCACCCGCCCTCTTCTCCAACTCCCTGTTCTCTTCTGCTGTGCTGATCTGCTGCTCTCTTCCACGTACACCCTTCTCTAACCGCACACACATAAATACAATCACGCACACATACACATACAACCGCACACACACACACAATCACACCTCACACACAATCTCACACACAATCTCACACACAATCTCACACACAACTACACACACAAACATCACCCCACACCCAACCCCACACCCAACCCCACACCCAACCCCACACCCAACCCCACACCCAACCCCACACCCAACCCCACACCCAACCCCACACCCAACCCCACACCCAACCCCACACCCAACCCCGCACCCAACCCCACACCCCCAACCCCACACCCCCAACCCCACACACCCAACCCCACACCCCCAACCCCACACCCCCAACCCCACACCCCCAACCCCACACCCCCAACCCCACACCCCCAACCCCACACACCCAACCCCACACACCCAACCCCACACACCCAACCCCACACACCCACAACCCCACACCCACACAACCCCACACCCACACCCCCAACCACGCACCCACACACAACCACACACATCTATCTGTCGCCCTCACTCTATCTATCTTTCACCCTCACTCTAAACGCGCTTCAACGCCCATCAGGGGTAACAAATGCTATATGAATGCAAATCTTTCTTCCCCTTTTATCCATCCGCTATCCTTCTCACTCCAAGTAACAGTCTAATATCCACCACTGAAATTACCTCATATTTCACCATATTAATTCACCACTAATCCTCTATAGGCTCCCTGAATAGCATGCGTCAACAAGCGAGCGATAAATAAATACAAACCTTTGTCCTACTCTATCCTTCTGCTATCATTTCATATCCAAATAACTGATTAACCTATCCACCACTTAAAATGTACTTGCATGTTTCACTATACTAATTCACTATACTAATTCAACACTAATCCTCTGTGGGTCCCGGAGTAGCGTGCTACCCGCCGAAAAAGCTCTTCGACGCCTCGTCAGGGGTAGTAAGCGCTATATAAATGCAATTACAATGCAATTACAGTCTATCTTTCACCCTCACTCTATCTATCTTTCACCCTCACTCTATCTTTCACACCACCACAGCATCACTCATGGGCACCACAGTATCACTCAGGGGCTCCGCAACATCACTATGCGCTACCACAGCATCACTTGTCGCCACCACATCACTCAGCGCCACCACAGTATGAATCTCTGCAACCATTCAACAACAACTGGTTCAAATATGTTCTCTCAATGTTTCAAGCTTTATTACAAATGTCACAAAAAGATGTTAATATTTCACTTCGGTTCTTGGATTTTCGCCACAATAAAATACACTGAACATAATCTTCACAAAAGTATTTTACAAAAGTTTTAGCTATTGCCATTATAAATTACAATAACTTTTATTTAAGTATTAATTATTTAAAAAAATAAAATCTATTATTTGTAATATCAATACATCTAAGTCACGTAAATATAACACATATTGCAGTACAAATGCTATAGGTGTCACATTTGCGAAAGTTAGAACTATTGGCATTGTAAATGACAAAGCTATTAATTTCGCTATTTTCAAAACAAACACATAAATAAAACATTTGTCATTTACAATACCAATAGCTCAAACTTTCCTAATGCAAGACTTATTGCATTGCAAATGCTTGTTTCTTTTTCTTTTCAAGAGCAACACATTATCCTTAATGCTTAATGATGAGTTTGGATAACAAAATGTACATTTCATTTTTCTGGAGTAGGCAGTGGTCCATGGGACCACTCCCTACTATTAAATGTTTTAGTAAACATTCACAAAGGGACCCACCCTCTCCCTGTTTGCGAGTACTTTACCACCTCTTTTGAGGAGGTGGTAAAAGATTGTTTTGTGACCGGAAGTCAGTTGCAAAACATTGACATACCAATCCGATTCGATATTTGGAAAGGATGCTTTAAACATTGCCCTTTCAAATACCTAAATGGAATTTGGTTGCTATCCTATATTGTGTTCTTGTTATGTGTACATGAGAAAAGGCCTTTTTGAAGTCGCAAACACTAATTCTGCAAATCTTACCTTTTAATGACTTTTAAACGGCTTCCCACATCTGGCCCAAAATGTTATCGGGAGAGAGCATATTGTCTCTGTGACCTTTAAAGCATAGTATATGGCAGACCACATGATTCCTGTTCACGGGACACCTTATTTCTAGCCCTGGTGTAAACAGTTGGTGCATTCTGGAAGTTGAAGTCTTGGTTCATTTGACTTGAGCCAATTCAATTTGCTCCTCTGAAGAGGATGCTTTTTAAAAAGAAGCCTCCAGGACTAGAAAAGTTTTAATTTGATAACCCTGCAAAGAGTAGGTTTTCAGCGATCTACTCAAAGGCTCAATTGAAGAAGGTTGTCTCTTACAACATTGAAGTAAATTACTCTTTAATCCCAGGCCTGTAATATTAGTGCGCCAGGCATTAGAGACCTATTTGAAACTGCTGTCTAGGTACATGGTGACATTTTTGAAGTTGAGTATATAATTACTTATATTTGGAAGTTGTGAATAAAATTATTTTTACGGGAATCCTTTTTTTGTTGTTTTCTAAATCATGTACATTTGGAATTAAACGGATTGCAGGTCTTTTTTGCCCTCGATGTTTAGCCTTTTGGCTGCCATGGTAGGTCTGTTTCACCACCATCGTTTAATAGTTAGCTGTGTCTCATTAGTCTGCTACCTCCTCTTGGTTTGATAACCCTGCATAGGCTCTTCTCTGGCTTTATACCGTGTCTTTTCACATAGTGCTGAGTTTCATACCTCTTGTTCTTCTTCCCTCCTCTATTGCTGCATAGTCTTTCCTCTCCAAACTTGTGCCTTCAGCATCTCCCTCCTAGATACCCCACTTAGCCCCTCTCCCTGCCAAAGGAGCTAGGTCGCAGTTTATTGTTGCTCATACATTCTCACATTTAGTCTTCTGCCCAGCTTTTGGTTCTAAGACTCCTTGTTACTCATTCTGTACCCACCACTGCTCATTCTTCTCTTCCCTCTAGTTATCTTTCCTCCATCCATCCCTGTTGCTGCTCATCACACCTTAAAAACTCTGCTGACAAAAGCCTTGTGCTTTCCACCTCGCCATTTATACTGCTGTTGTCTAGCTTTCCAATTGTATGAGGTTTGCATTCTCCTTCTCATACCAGGTGTTCAGTCTCTCCTTCTGTGCCACAGGTAGGTATTCTCACCTTGTTTCTCCTCCCTAGTACCCAACCTTCTACTCCACGTCCCCTTTATGATCAGGCTTGTTGCTTAGTCCGACCTTTGCCTACCTTTTGGAGCTTAGTGTTGTGTGTCACTGATACTAATTCCTTAATCCCAGCTATTCTGTTGCTCTGTCTTCAGTCTGTGGTTTCTCGGTTTATAAAATATATTCTGTGAGTAGCCGTGGCAGCTGTACTAACCATTGCATATATGAAATAATATGCATACGAAGTATAAACAAATGTCTCACTGAAGTGTTTTGCAAATGGCTTACTCAACTGACAAAAAAGTATGATGAAACTTATCAATGGTGGGAAACGATTGTGGTGAATGCAGTAGGTCTTTAGAAGGAGCTATTAACCAGCACTAGAAAAGTGTGATAATAAATGTTATGAAGGAAATTATTATTGCGTATTTTCTTAATTGTAGGGTTTTTGGACCCTGAAAAGAAACTTTTTTCACATCGGATATTGTCACGGGATGAATGCATTGATCCATTTTCTAAAACTGGAAATCTCCGGTACGTATATCTGGGTATCTTGCTAATCACTGGTCTGTCATATTAATTATGTATTCTGGGTAATTGAAGTAATAAACACTTCAGCACAGGTATAATCTTTACACCTGCATTTTTGCTTCGTTTTCAAAATGAAATGGTGGGCATAGACTGTTTTTGTAGAGGTAATTGTAAAAGTTTAGCAAATGCTCTTTTCCCATCTAATACAATTGTTTACTTCTGGGTTGGGTTACATTTCTTAAATCTTGTTGCCTGGCTCTACTCTTCCTTCTTTTTTGGCTCTGTACCTCCAAGTTCCTTTAGAAAGCTAAATGAGGCCCTCCACCGTCCTCACCATATTACTCCATGTCAGCAGGACACAATTTTTCAGGTCCTTGACGTTAATTTGATACCAATTGTTGCATGTGGATTTGTGGTCTTAGTTAAATTCAATTCATTATTTGATTCAGACCAATGGAACGTAATGAATTGTACATGTAAACCCATAAGTAGGAAGTGTGTGTCCATTGCAATGGCAACCCTACATTCTGCCTGACCTCTTTCTGCTACCACTTACCATGTGCAGATTCTTCATTTTATCACCTTCCACTCCGGCAATTCCGTTATTAACGTTGTGTTATGTTATAATATGTTTTTTCAAAAATAGTGCTTGATCATCCAAGATTCTTTTAGTGGTGGGTATGTAACTGGATATTAAGAATCTGAAGTGAGGGGCGTGGCTTGTTCGCGGACCAGGATGGCCGTAGAGTACTGAAGCTCCCGTCCAGGCCCGCTAAATCCCAAAAATATCCTGGCCCCTGGTGGTTATCGACCTTCCCGGAAAGAAGTAACGGGAGAGGTGAACCTATTGGCACCCGGATTGCTGATTCAAGGAAGCCGGTGTCCCAAAATGGAGACGGGTGACCGCAGCAACTGAAGGGTGAATCCACGGGGGTCACAGCTGGGACTAGACCAGCGTCGCCATAGGTGATGGGATTGCGGTGTCGGAAAGACCTATGGGACTGTACAAATACTGCAAAATGGAAGCGGCGATCGGAGGTGAGAGAGCGCCTTGATTAACCGTTACCCAATTGACATTGGGGAAAGCAAAGATCTGGGACCAAGCACCCGAAGCCCTGCGGAGGGAAGAGAAGGCGTGGGTGGAGCCCGGTGAGTGGAGCTGCGAGGGCTGAGCCAGACAGAGAGGCGACAAACCAGACGTGGCCCCGGGGGAAAGCAGCTGCTTATGGGCCCATCGCGAGCCATCAATCCGGGGGATGGACTTGAAGCGAAGCCTGTAAGGGGTGGTGAGAAGGCCGATTTTCCCGGGCTGCTGCAACCAACGGGGGAATTCGACCAGCGTCACGACCAGGAGAGAGTCCGAAACATATAAGCGGTGAGCCAGAGTGTTCATTAAGCATCCAGGAGGCCACACGGAGGAGGAGGGAGGGGGTGCAAGCATCAGGAGGTTTACTATAGTGATATACTGTCATCAATGGAAACTAGCCGGATGGGGAAATAAGCAATTACTACCCTATAAAATAAGTCCAAGGGTAGAGATCTAGTGAGAGCCTCACTCCCTGGCAGAACAGAAACTTTGGAAATGCTGTGATTAAGAAAGGCCCTACACGATTGGAAGTTGGCTTGGGGAGGGGAGAAGATTCCAGAGCCTGAGCGCTTTGGCACAGATCTTTTAGACGGGCGGCAACCATAAGGAAGATGGGGAAGCCAAGAGGGGCGGGCCAAGTCCAGTCTAATAAAATGGACAACTATGCAGTTACCTGACCCCCGCTCAGAAGAAGAAGATGAGGAGGCAGGGTATCCATTTCTCACCGCGATCATGGCGGCAATACGGGACTTCAGAGGCTCCTTGAAACCTAAAATTGACTCTCTCGCTGGAGGTCACCCTAATAAGAGCTGATCTATCCAAACTAAACGGACAGGTGGCCACGCAGAGACTAACATCAACCAGCTTCAGTCCAAAACGAAATGGCTAGAATAGCAAGTTCTCTCCATAACGTAACAAGCGATGCAGATGGCAGCACGGCTGGAAGACCAGGAAGGGAGAGCAAGAAGAAACATTAGGGTCATTGGGGGTGCCTGAAGGAGCTGAAGGGCAAAGCGTGGACCTATTCCTAGAGTACCTTATCCTCAACAAGTTGCAGCCCACACTCCTCTCAAAGTTTTTCTCTATAGTGAGGGCTCATAGAGTTCCGGCGCCGCTTCCCATGCCAGGTAACCCACTGCGGACCCTAATTGCCAGAATATTCAACCACTGCGATAGGGTTGCAATACTCCACACGGCCAGAGTAAAAGGTGTCCTCCCATACGAGACCTCTACCATTAGGTTTTTCCTGGATTTTAAGCTTCCAAGTGCAGAGGCAAAGGAGTTTTGACATAGTTAAAATAGAACTACGCTCCAGAGATCTCAAATATGATGCTCTTTCCAGCTAGACTCAGGTTAATAGCAGAAGGAAAGTTCGCAACACCGGATGAAGCATGGGATTTGCTGGAGGGCTGGCGCACAAGCAGAAAGAAACAAGATTGAGGCACCAGTCGAAGGTGATCAACGAATGGTAGGAGGGAGCCAGCAATCGAACAGGACCAGCAAGCTTTCTCTGGGAGTCCTAATGACCCAGGCATCACGAGGGCAGACCGAAATGAGTGAAGGAGGGGCTTTGTATGGAGGTGAGGCACAAGCAGGGGGCGGCCTTGGAGCCTACCAGAAGGGTGTCCAGAGCCACCAAGACTTTGGGAGGTGCACGAAAGAACAATGTTGGCAGAGACATTGAATTGAGATATATAAGGGACTACCAATTGAAATTGGGCTTGGTCGGGGAGGGTTAAATTATAACCTAGTTGTTTGTTGGTCCTGCTAGATCGACTGCCCCATAATCTATTTACTAGAACTTAAATGTATGTACATGGGCGACAGGTGCTCTGCAGATGGGAGTTTTGGGATTTCCTTAACAGCAGGGTAGCAGGGTGGGGTGGGGGGAGGGGAGAGGGAGGGCGGGAAAATGTGGATAGTTACCTTAGTATTGCACTGTACCACAAGAGCGAGAATAGCAGAGCAGTAGTTAGGGAAACCCATCTGGAGAATGAGACTTATATAGAGAACCTATGTGAAGATGGGGAGCCATAGACCATCCCAGTCCTCGATTAAGATCTGGTTCTGGAATGTTAACGGCTTAAATGGAAAGTTGAAAAGATCAACAGTATGACTATTTTATAAAGCACCATGCACCAGATGTAATTCTCCTCCAGGAGACTCCCCTCATTGGGAATCATTGCAAGGCTTTAAATAGATGAGGCTACACTCTCAGGCCACATGCAGGAGTACTGGAGGTGCTGGCCCGAAGGGATATTTGATGACCTTGAAACCCCGACACGAAACAAACACACCTAGCTGTGGCGACAGGGAGCTTCTCAAGACTAGATTATATCATTACACAAGTCCCGGGACTGGAAAAATTCAGAGAAGCGACTCGTATAGCTAGGGGGATATCTGACCACTCCCCAGTAGTAGTAAAGTTAGTAGGTCTGGGGAAGGACTATATGCTGCCACTGAGAATCAAACCTTGGTACTTCAAAGATGAAGACTTTAGCGAAGAAATATGGGTCTGGACGGAACAGTACGTTTACGAGAACCTGGGGAGGCCTTTAAACTGGTCATTAGAGATCGAGTGCAGGCGAGAATAGGAGCCATTAAGAAAGAGAAATACATTAAATGTGTCGCTCTCAAAAAAGATATAATCTGGAGGCTCAGACAGTGGGAAATGATCCCGAAGCAGATCAGGAGAGACACCTCCTCTGAGTCCGACAGAAAGAGCTCAAAGACCTAGCTGAAGTCAGCACCATGGCACTGTAGTGTAGTTCCTATATTCCCAATAGGCTTTGCGCATTGGAATAATATATCCTATAGATTAGATTTAGGACTGAGGTCGACTAGGTCCCTATCGAATATATTAGACTTAATTGCTCAGAGGTCAATAGAAACTTTCTCGAATAAAAAAGAAGGGATTAGTTTCTGACAACCACATAAACATGACAACTTTGTTTCCCCAAGATAAAACTGATCATCAGTCCTGGAAACAATAGATAGATATTTCACTCAATCGTGCATGCTTCGTTTCATCAAAGGTGCAGAGAAAATAGAAAGACAGGCGTTTTCAATAAAAGGATTTATTGAACAGTCTTCTTTTTCAAGCATAAGAAATGAACTGCTACAATCGTAAAATGGGTTGCAAAAAATGCGTACAGTAAAAAGAGTAGAATGAAATAATACTGTAAGAGAATTGTATGGTTCCTAAACCATAAATAAATACATACATAAATAACAGAGGCTAAAAGTACTCCACTGGTGCTTCTAAAATACGCCTACCCCGGTGTACCTAACCTAATCTTAGTACGAGGAAAGAAGTAAGTGAGGTGTAGCATAAATGTAGTATTCTTTGCCAAGAATCTGTCCAAGAGTTCTCTTGGGGTCTAATCCGCTCCGTACCTTAATTTGGAATGAAGGAGGTCAGGCACAGGACTCAATTTCCCAACAACCCGGAAGGGTAGCTTGGAAACACTGGCGCTGGATTTCTCGGCAGGAGAAAAGACAGCGTCTCTCTCAGTGCGTCTGCTGGAGGGTCTGCTTCCTTCGGCACTTGCAGAAGCAGGGCACGTAAGGCAAGTAGATAGTCGAACTGCTCCAAACCACCGTGTGTTTGCTATGGCAAGTGTGGGCATATTTATACCTTGAAGTTGCCGAGTTTGACGTAAAGGTGGACATAATAACGTCATTAAAGACTCTCAGTTCTTTGAAAACACGATGAGTTCTTGGACAAGTCCGTATTCAAGCAAGGGGAAGTCCCTAGTCGTTGAAACTGAGTTTTCCAAGAAATCGTTGTCGATTTTCGGAACTAGTGGAAGTAGCTCTGCCGTATTTTGACTGCATAAGCTATGTCTAAATATGGTTATGATTCTTATGCCTATATAAGGACATAGTGATTTATACATATATAAGGGCTTGACTCAGGAAATTTACAATAGTGTCCTAAAATGGTTCACAACAGCACTAGTGTGGGCAACACAACACCAGCTCTACCACATAGGTGATAAGGCCAATAAACTACTGGTGTGGTTAGATAAGAGACCGAGGAAAGGCAACTGGGTTCCCGGATTACACGACGAGAATGTGAATAAATATGAAACCAGGGTGGAGATAGCAGAGGAGCTTGCTTGATACTACGAAAAGATTTACACATCTCACTCCAGGCACTCTGCAGGGGATTGTGGAGCTTTTCTGCGAGATATCTCTATGCCACATCTTGGAAAGGAAGCTAAGGCAAGCATAGATACAGACCTAACGGTAGATGAAATGAGTGCAGAATCACGGGCCCTACAATCGGGGAAAAGCAGTGGGCCCTAATGGCCTGCCAGTAGTGTTATATAAGGCTGTGTTGGATGTAACAGTTGAACCTATGTTAAATATGTTTAATCAGGCTTTGCAAGAAGGTATACTTCTACCGGACCAACGAATTGCGGTGTTAACAGTAATACAAAAACCAGGAAAACAACCCACTAGTTGTGGATCATAAAGGCCACTTTCACTTTGAAATTTTGAAGTAATAGTGCTTGCCAAGCTCCTGGTCACCAAATTAACCGGGGTGATAGAGACATTCATTCATTCGGACCAATTGGGATTCATGCCACATCGAAGTACACGGTTGAACCTTCGTCGACTGTTTGGGATACTGCATATAACTAGGCCACACCCTGGTCAACTGGCAGCCCTCCTGTCTTTAGATGCAAGTATGGCTTTCAGTAGTGTGGAATGTAACCATCTGTATGCGGTCCTGATACATTGCGGCCTCTGGCCCAAATTTATCGCCTGGGTTAAACTTCAATATAATCAACCCTTGGCCAGGGTGAGGGTTAATGCCGTTGTGTCCCGTACGTTTACCTTGCAGAGAGGTACCAGGCAGGGGTGCCCGCTCTACCCAATTCTCTTTGCCCTGGCCCTGGAGCCACTAGCGACGTGGGTGCGGCGGGACCCGTTGATCTGGGGGATCCCTGTAGGAGACGAATGGGAAGACCAAATTTCTCTCTCCGTGGATGATACTCTATTAAACGTGAAGTAACTGCGGCAATTAATCAACCACGCCCTACAGATCTTCCATATATTTGGTGAATACTGAGGGTACCGGATCAACTGGGACAAATCATTGTCATTTCCTCTCTCCGGAGGACCCCTCATCTTAATATCCTGGTGTACAGTACCCGTACAAGAGGAAGGTTTTAAATACTTGGGGATCTAGATCACACAGGATACAAACAAGTTTCATAATCAGAATTTAGGGCGGCAACTAGACTGGCTTACAGTCTACGCGAAGTAGTGGCGCACGCTCCCACAGGCGTTGATGGGATGCACTGCTCTTTAAAATTATGGCTCTTCCACAACTACTTTACATGTTGCATAACTCGCCATACGAGGTGCCTCCCTCCTTCTTTCGGAGAGTAGATTCAGAAATTCTGGTACTATTGTGGAGCTGGGCTGCCCCACGCATAGCATTAAGTAAGCTACAGAGAGGGGTCTTCAAAGTGGGACTGGCGTTGCCCGATATTCGCAGTTACTACTAGGCCTCACAGATAGTGAACATCAATGGCTGGATGTTCGAAGACAGGGCGAAACCAGCATATAGGGAGGATAGATTGACTATGGGCCACAACCCCTCAAGCATTACTTTGCAAGAAGCGAATCGATAAACACCTCCCCGTACATACAAGAACAGTGGTAAGGGTATGGGAAGCGGCCATGAAGTACCTGGGATGAAAGAACAAAATCTCAGGGATGACTCCTGGGGACTTTCTGAAGGAGGTCTGTAGCTTGGATGTTTTTGCCAAATGGTAACTGCTAGGGATCGAGACACTAGGGTACATTTGGAGAGGAGGGGCATACATTCCATTCGTAGAGTTGCGAAGAGATTACATGATGGGTCAAGGGGAATGGTTTAAATATATCCAATCAGGGCATGCACTACAGAAACACATTACTGAAGGAGAAACACTAAAAGAGGCCACACCATTAGAAGATAGGATACTGACAAAACTGTTTTGTGAAAAGACAATATCCCTATTTTATAAAAAGATAGTCAATAACGCCTCAATCCCCATGAGCACAGTGCGGTTGGCATGGGAAAAAGATGTTGGTACCTTGGACGATGAGCAATGGGTGGAAGTACTACAGGGCCCGAGAGGTAGCGTCCATTCTAGGTTCCGACTTTAACAGCTTAAAGTTTTACATAGTGTTCTACACCAGGTCAGTGTTATACAGATTGGGGAGAGGTGAAAATGTGAGTTGCCATAGGGGCTGTGGGTAGGAGAGCTCCTTTTATCATCTTCTTTGGGAATGCCCGAGTCTTCAGGAGTTTTGGATCAAGATCGCCAAGACAATATTGGAAGTAGTGGGCATGGAAGTCCCATTAGAACCTAAATGGTTCCTCTTAATTACGGAGGCAAACAACTGGCCACGACACGTAAAACAATGGTTGGTACTGGCAGCGGTGGAAGCGGAGCGTAATGTAGCAAGGAAATGGTGGGCGACTACCACCTTGACACTGGAGGAATGGGAAAGAGATCTGGATTTGTGTTGGCAAGCAGAATTTTCGATTTATAACAGTACGGGGTGCCGCGGGAGGGGGGGAAATCTGGAAGGCATGGCAGACATATCGAGAACTATAGGTGGGATTAGAAGTATCACTGTGTTCACCACTAATCAGGACACTAATTGCTACCGGATTAAGAACTTTAAATGTAAATAAAGGGATTCATTTATAATACAATTCTGTGTCTATACAGCAATTCTACATGTTAAGAAAAAAAAGAATCTTAAGTCTACCGTGTTGGGTAGTGTAAAAGGGTGAGGGCAGTAGTTTGTTCCATGCTAAGGTGACAGCTGAGAAAGTGCTCAACCTCACTTTCTCCGTCTATGTAAGTGCAGGCTGTGAGAAAGTGCCCTCTTTCTGCACGGTTGCCCCCACTTTTTGTTGAATTGCTGATGTGCTTTGACTGAGTGTGGGCTAGGCTCCTGCTAATCGTGTACGCAGGGCCTATGTTCTTTCCCTAAAACTGAAATGAAGCCTAAACCCAATTGACCTGTCTTGCCATGGGTCAGCCCCTGGTAATTGGTACCACAGGTACCCAGGACACTGTGACCAGAGAAGGCCTCTGAAGGCTGCAGCACTTATTGTGCCACCTTTAGAGGTCCTGTACCCTTAAACTCGCACAATGCCTTTGCAGGCTGTTTGTTTTGGGCAGAACAAAGTGAAAAGTTGACACAAATGTGTGCCATGCCTACAACCGACTGCCCCGGCATAGATCAGTCACCCCTCTAGCTGGGTGCACTATACCAGTGGTGAGGGTACAGGTGCATGAGCCCTGTACCCCTGAAGTGTCTAAGTATATTCTTAGACATTGTAAGTGCAGTGCTTCCATTAAGACTATATGGTGCTGGGAGTTTGACATTATGAACTGCACAGCGCCATAATGGCAACACAGAAAACTGAGAAGTTTGGTATCAAACTTCCCAGCACATTAAACCCACAGTGCTGCCAGGATGGGATTTAATGAGAAAAATGCACACATAGGCCATCTTGGAGATGCCCCTTGAAAACTAACCTACGACTAGTGTCCAGGCTGAGTGGCTGCTTTCAGCTGCCACCATCACACGTTTCTGGACCCCTGGTTCGAGAGCCTGCTGCTCTCTGGGGCCTGAACAATGCACATCCTGGGACGCGGTGCCAAGCCTCCTCCCTCAGGATGGTCAGGGTTCACAAGGGGAAGCTTCAAAGGCTTGCCTCCTTTGTGAGCTTTCCCAGGCCCCTTGCTGCTTTCAGCAACTGGTCCTCACTAGTTCTAACCCCCACTTTGGGCGGGAGAACTGGCGGGAAAAACAAGTGAGGAAGAGCGGTGTGCCCACCTCCTGCCAACTCCACCCCTCAGGTGGAGGAGACACGGAGAAGCACAACCCAGTCCCCGCTATCTTGCAGATGGGGGGACCTTAGCCAACCAGGGAAAGGCTCATGCCCCCTCCCACTAGAGGGTGGCATAATAGGGGGTGCAACCACCCCAGGGAAGGGACCCATAGGTCCCTGCCTTTTACCTACTTGTAAGTATTTAGGGGCACCCCTGAACCTTGCTTCCTCAGACAAGAAGAAACTACAAGGAGAAGGAGGACTGAACAGCCATGAAGCTTACTTGGCCCCAGCCCTACCGGCCTGTCTCCACCCTGAACTTGCTCCTGCGAAATCCCGGTGTGTCTGGCAGCCAGCAACCTCAAAATCCTCTGTGGACCTGCCTGCCTTCAACCCCAAAGACTTTGTCTTCTGTGAACACCGGATTTGTTCATCTGCAACCTCTGGCTCCGGACAGATACTGCGAATCAGCCCCACTCTGCACCTGCCGCCACGGGCTGAGCTCAAGTGGGCAAACACCACAAGGAGGTGACCTCGGCGATCCTGACCCGAGATCCGGCGACCCTTGACCTGTCTCAAACCTCCAGCCAAT
This sequence comes from Lissotriton vulgaris, assembly GCF_964263255.1. Taxonomy (NCBI): domain Eukaryota; kingdom Metazoa; phylum Chordata; class Amphibia; order Caudata; family Salamandridae; genus Lissotriton; species Lissotriton vulgaris. The sequence goes on from NC_141691.1 coordinate 1,290,225,086, forward strand.
GCCTGCAGCCTAAACCCAGAAGGTTCCTCCACCTGCGACCAGGAGCTGGTAAGATGATCCTACTCCAAAAGGCACCCCTGCACATGACGCCCCACTGCCTTGGGGGCCCAAACCCTCAGTGTCTAACAACCCCTAACTTCCCAATTTACCTATCGAAGTGGTGGTCACACCCAGAAGACCTTTGTCCCCAAGCCTTCAGTGTCTTTGCAAACCAGAGATTCCCCATTGAAAACAGGACGCCTGACGTCGAAACAGCACCCTGCACCTGGCTGCCCTAGTGCCCGTGAGGGTGTACTTATGGTGCTACATTGTTTCCCCATTTGCCTTGAGCTGAAATCCATGAGCTTTTCTCCCACAACCAAGTGGCCTGCTCGTCAGCAGCCACCAACCGTAGGACCCCTATCCCCCATTAGATAACATTGGACCTCAGCACCCGGCCCCCCCCAGCACGGCTGAGGGTGCACCTTTTGTGCTGGCTTGATTCCCCATTTGCCCTGAGCTAAAGTCCAGGAGCACATCTTCAGCAGCCACCAACCGCTGGCGTCCTATCCCCCATTGGATAATATTGGGCCTCAACACTCTGCACCTGGCCGCCCTAGTGCCGCTGAGGGTGTAACGAGAGTGCATCACTGACCCTGGGGGACAGCCGAGTCTACCCCCAGAACCTTCACTCCACTACCAAATTCTTATCTTTAAACCGAAACACTATGTTTGAGGTATATGAGCTGCAGATTGTACACCTTAGCATTAGACCACCACCTGGTGTTGGGCTCGGATGATTGCAGGTTGTTGTTGTCTTGGAAGAAGTCTTTGTAGTCATGATATAGGTGACTCCTCCCTTGTACAACAGTGCGCATGGGCATCAATTCCATCATTAGATTGTTTTTTCCGCCACTGGGTTCGGATGAAAGTTTCTCCGCTCCGGCCAGAAAAAAACATTTTCAGCAACTTTGAAGCGCAGAACTTCCACAAACTTCAACAAACTACCTTCGACATCGAAGACGAGGCTTTTCGACGACATAACTTCCATTCCAGTCATCGAAGTGGGCCGTTAGGCCTATCGATGCCGTACGGCCTACACCACATGGCGAGAACTCCGTTCAAGAAATGCCCGAAATGCCAGGCAAAATTCCCACATAGCGATCACCACGAGGTCTGTAACCTCTGCTTATCGCCGGAACACAACGAGTCGACCTGCATGGCTTGTGCGTCCTTCTGATCGAAGAAAACCATCCGGGATCGTTGGGCTAGTCGACACGAGATGAGATGAGCCCCAGCACCGGAGGATATCTTCGACGAAGAGGTTTTCCTCGTTCCCGAAGAAGACTCTCCGGAGCTCCAGATCATATCAGAGGCAAACGACTCAGATGACTCCATTCCATCGGGTCAGCGCGTGAGTACTACTGCCCCTGCACCACATACTCTGGCCAAACAGAAGGCAAAGGTCAGCTCTCCACCCAAGGGGCCCAGTCGAGACCGAAAATCCACTTCGACCGCCCCACTATTGAGCCCGGCTCCGAAGAAATCAACAAAGCCTTCTAGTGCCTCGACACAGAGTAAACATCTACTGTCGGCACCGAAACATAAAGACACCTTGGCACCGAAGCCAAAAATCGTACCGGCACCGAAACATAAAGAAGTGTTGATACCGAAGACGTCCACTTCCACATCATCTGTGCCGAAGACAAAAAAGCCTGATTCCGAGGTGACCAAAACCTTGAATACGCCTATGAAGCCGAAAACAACACCTTCGGCACCGAAAACTTTGCCACGGGACGTTACAACACCGCCCAATGCTAAAGAAAAAACACAACCTCCACCGGAGCCGAAAAAATCGAAGCCCAGGAAGGTTGTAGAAGAGGAGGAACTTTTTACACCAGATCCTCAACAAAAGAAGATCTATATAGACCCAAAGACAGGTCATGTGGGCACTACAGTTCACAAGAAGAGACCAGCAGATGCACCTCAGACTCATGTGGTGTCTGCCAAGAAGGACTGTGCAACATCCTCTGTGCACCCTTCCTCTCCTATACCTCTTCTTCCTCCTTCTCCTATACCGCCTCACATATCACCTCATATATCTCCTGCACAATCTCCAGTATCATCACATTCCTCACAGCAAATTGATGATGAATATAACTTAGAGGGAAGGGAGGATTAGGAAGAGCCTAGCTCATACCACATAGATGAGGGAATATGGAATTATTCAAATTCAACAGAGGTACCCATATATGATTTTCCAAATCCACAGAATATGCCTGTCGTTCCAGAACCGCATTCATACCCATCAAAGCCTTCCCCTCCAGAAGACCCAATTAGTTTTAGTCAGTTGTTAAACAGAGCTGCTGTTTACCATGGAGTGTCTAGGCATTCTGACGATATTGAAGAGGATTTTCTCTTAGACACCTTTGAGCACTCTCAGAGGACTGCTCAAATTCTTCCAATGATTAAGGGAGTAGTCAAGCATGCTCCAGAAGTATTTAAAGATCCTGTACCCACAAGAATTTTAAATCCTAGAATTGAAAAGAAATATAGACTAGCACCTACAGACCCAGTCTATATTAAAGGACACCTTCAACTAGATTCATTAGTGGTGTCCAATGCTAGAAAAAGGGCTAATTCTCAAACATCAGGAGAAGCGCCCCCACCTGATAAAGAATCAAAGGTAATTGATGCATCAGGGAAAAGAGTAGCTACACAAGCAGCAAACATGTGGCCTATAGCAAATACACAAACCCTCCTCTCTTGTTATGATAGGGCTCATTATAATCAACTAGAAAAACTACTTCAACATCTACCAGATCAGTACAAGGATCAAGAAACTTCCCTTATACAAGAAGGCAAGATAATATCTAATGCCTCAATAAAATGTGCACTAGATGCCGCTGACACAGCATCTAGAGCCATAAACACCAGTGTCATACTTGGGAGACATGCGTGGCTACGCCTTTCAGGGTTTAAACAAGAGGTGCAAACTACCATTTTAAACCAGCCTTTCAATCAAAACCAATTATTTGGTCCTGAAGTAGACAACATACTAGAAAAGATGAAAAAAGACACTGACACGGCTAAGTCTATGGGAGCTTTACACTCTACACCAAATAGAGGTTCCTTTCGTCGCTCCTCCTACAGAGGAGATTCCAAGCAGACTGGAGCAAACACTACATCATCTTTTAAGTCACAAACCTCCTCCAATAAAGGATACTTTAGAGGAGGATATAGAGGAAACAATAACAAATGAAGAGGTCGCGGTATTAATAACAATCAATCCTCTTCCACCACCAAGCAATGACTTCCCTCTGCTCTCCCCACAGCATACCACTCCTGTAGGGGGCAGATTAACACAGTTCCTGCCTGTCTGGAACTCCATTACAACAGACAAGTGGGTAAGACCGATTATCCAACATGGTTACTGCCTAGAACTTACAGCAACACCTCCAAACATACCTCCGAGACAGTGTCCAATATCTACAGACCATCTAACTCTGCTTCGACAAGAAGTGTTATCACTTCTACAGAAGGGTGCTATTCAAATAGTTCCTTTAGAAGAACAGGGAATGGGGGTTTACTCGCTGTATTTTCTAATTCCCAAAAAAGACTGGACACTGAGACCAATACTCGACCTTGGGCCCCTCAATCGCTACATACAATCAGATCATTTCCATATGATCACTTTACAACAGGTGATTCCACTACTACAACAGGGCGACTTCCTTACAACACTAGATCTAAAGGACGTCTACTTCCATATCCCCATACATCCTGCTCACAGAAAGTATCTACGGTTTGTACTAGAAGGACAACATTATCAATTCAAAGTCCTTCTATTTGGGGTAACCACGTCACCAAGAGTATTCACAAAGTGCCTAGCAGTAGTAGCAGCACATCTCAGAAGACCAGATACATGTCTTCCCTTACCAAGACGACTGGCTAATAAAAGCAAAATTGTTTAATCAGTGTGTCCAGCACACACAGCAAATGATTCAAACATTGCACGACTTAGGATTCACAATAAACTACACCAAGTCGCACATACAGCCTTTACATGTACATCAGTATCTAGGAGCTACACTAAATACGTCCACAGCTCTAGCGTATCCCAGCACAGCCAGGATACAGAGCATTCAAGCCTTAGTCATCAAGTTTCACCACCAGCAGTCTCTACAAGCCAGGGTGTTCATGAGACTAATAGGCATGATGGCATCTTGCATCTTCCTAGTACCACACGCAAGACTACAGATGCGTCCCCTACAAGAGTGCTTAGCACAACAGTGGAACCAAGCTCAAGGTCAACTATAGGACCTGGTGTTGGTGGACAGCTGCGCATATTGCTCTCTGCAATTGGGCAACACCAAAAACCTGACAAAGGGGCTGCTGTTCCTAGAGCCTGTTCCACAAGTAGTGCTTACAACAGACTCATCCCTCACTGGGTGGGAAGCCCATCTCTTACATCACACACCTCAAGAACAATGGACCATTCAACAGAAAAGGTTCCATATCAACCACCTAGAGCTGCTAGCAATATTCCTAGCACTCAAGACTTTTCAACTTCAAGGACAAAACAAAGCTGTCTTAATCCGGACGGACACTATGGCAGCCATGTACTATATACAAAAACGGGGGGGGGGGCACTCTCTGCAACCAGTGGCAGCTGGTGACATTTGAAAGTGGTAGGGCGTAAAAGTCGTGGTGGATGAGTGTTATGTTGCAAGCTAAGCGAGATAACCTGACTATGGTGTTTAAATGCAAAGTGTATCACTTCATAAAGCACGGGCCTCTTTTGTTTTTTTTCTTCTTGACATGTGTCACAATTTGGAATTCTGCTCTCATGGGATAAATGACAGATTACGTGGTGTAGTATTTTTATCCCCTGTACACACACACACAGCCCCGAATAGTGCTGTTTGCTAATATTGCCTGTGCCATGAAGTCAGCCTGCACAATGAGTGTCAGGGAGGTGTAAAAGTAAAACAAACGACTATCGTATGTTGAGCCTTTTAATCATGTAATTGTGAAGTGACATCCAAGTCTGCGGACTTGTGTTACCTCTTTGTGAGCGGGCCTGCTCCCCGGCCGGGCACCCCCCGGCTTTGTGCAGAGTCGATGCTTTAACTACACCCAACTTTGGCCGGCCTGCTACATATTACAGCAGCGACACGAGAGGGGGCAATTGAAGTCTTTGGGATTCGGGAAGGATGAAATATGCATGGCTATCCATGACAGCCCTGAGCCCTGTAAAGGCAAGCAATTAGCCGCGTAATCCGAGAGAGCCCGCCGAACCGGCAGCCCGGCGGCTCGCTATTAGTTAAATGCATTATTATGTATGTCCTCAGCCCATCAAATCAACACTTACTTGCATTCTAATTTAATACGCAGTAAACATTCCTGGGACCGCGCTGTAAAGTGTACTTCTCGCCGGCATTACGGGGGGTGGTGGAAATGGGGTCCTGAGGGGATGAGGGGGGAGGCGGGAGGGGTTTGGAAACATACAACAAATATATTTAAAATAGAATAGTATAAACTTACTTACTGTCCGGAGACTCCGTCGGCCGTCCCGATTCCCGCCGTCCTCGTTTTCAAGTCCTGTCCTGCAGCACGTCATCAGGAAGGCGGCGCAGCAGGCAGCCTCCCTCTCCACCGCCCCGTTCTTGATTGGTGCGGCCGGCTGCCCCAGGCTACGTCATTTTCTCTCTGTATGCTGCTACTGCAGCATACAGAGAGAACAGGGAGAGTTACTTGAGGGCAGGGGGGAGTGCCTTGGGGGAGTGGCTTTCCCACTGTTGTTAATACTGTCTGTTTGGGCGGCCTCAGGCAAGCCACTCCCCCTGCCCTCGAGTACTGTAAACAAGGAAGTTCTGCTTTCTCGCCGTGCGAGAAGGCAGAAACAGAAACAATGGTTGTTATATAATATGATAACTAGCATTTGTTCTTTCTGCGAGAAAGCAGGGCGGGGCGGCGCCCAAACGCCCCCATGGAGAAACTGCCACTGTCTGCAACTGTCCCAACTTGCACAGAACATTTGGAGATGAGCCATTCCTCAAAACATAAATCTGCTAGTGGAGCACCTTCCAGGAGTCCTCAATCAGATAGCAGATCTGTTAAGTCGGCAAGCACAACAGATTCACGAATGGGAATTACATCCACAAGTTCTTCAGCCATTCTTCCAGAGGTGGGGGCATCCACACATAGATCTGTTTGCCACCCACGAAAACACAAAATGCCCAGCCTTCGCCGCCAGGTTCCCACACCCACAGTCCGAAGGCAATGCGATATGGATGAACTGGTCAGGCAGATTTGCCTACGCTTTTCCGCCTCTCCCACTCATTCCATTAGTAGTGCGCAAGCTCAGACAACAGTCTCTTACAATGATACTAGCAGCTCCCACATGGGCACGCCAACCGTGGTTCACCACACTACGAGAACTGTCTCTAGCTCCGCCTCAAAAGCTACGCCTCACACCATCCCTGCTAACACAGAACCATGGAGAAATCAGACACCCAGATCCCAGCCAACTGAATTTGGAAATCTGGCTCCTGAAGTCTTCGAGTTTGGTTATCAAAATCTACCACCAGACTGTATGAATATCATTAAAGAGGCTAGAAAACCCACTAATAGAGCGTGTCACGCAGCTAAATGGAGAAGATTTGAAATTTATTGCAAAAATAATCACATTGATCCACTGGATGCTTCCATCCAAAATATCATCTGTTACCTTTTACATTTACAAAGGTCTAACTTGGCATAGTCTTCCATACGCCTGCACCTTGCAGCAATTGCAGCATATCTACAAAATAGACAACACCTGTCTCTTGTTAGAGTACCAGCAATAAAAGCATTCATGGAGGGAGTAAAAAGAATAATCCCACCAAGGTTACCACCTTCCCCAATGTGGAACCTAAATTTAGTACTCACAAGGCTCATGGGACCCCGTTCGAGCCTTTACATAAATGTGAACTGCAATTTCTAACATGGAAAACGGCTTTCCTTGTTGCCATTACCTCTTAGAAGAGTAAGTGAAATACACGTTTTTACAATACAAGAACCATTTTTTCAAATACATCCTAACAAAGTGGTTCTTAGATGTAATCCAAAATTTCTTCCAAAGGTCATCATTTCCTTTTACCTAAACCAATGCGTAGAGTTACCTGTGTTGTTCCAAAACCCAGACTCTGTGGCAGAAAGAGCATTACACACATTAGATGTTAAAAGAGCTCTTTTATACTACTAGATAGAACAAAACCCTTTAGGAAGACAAAAAAACAGTTTGTAGCTTTCTCTCCTCCTCATAAAGGCAACCCGATCTCCAAAGGTGGGATTGCGAGGTGGATTGTAAATTGTATACATATATGCTATGCTAAAGCTAAACGTACACTAACAGTCCCTCCTAGAGCGCATTCTACTCGCAAACTAGGAGCCTCTATGGCTTTCTTAGGAAACACACCATTATAGGATATATGCAAGGCAGCTACATGGTCTACACCACATACCTTCACTAAAGACGATTGTGTTGATGTGCAAGCCAAGCAGCAAGCTGCAGTAGGACAAGCTGTCCTTAAAACTTTATTTCAAACAACTGCAACGGATACAGGGGACAAACGCTAAGGGAAGACACTGCTGCACAATTGATGCTTAGGTGTACAATCTGCAGCTCATATGCCTCTAACGGAAAATGCTACTTACCAGTATGCATCTGTTCTTGGCATGTAGAGCTGCAGAGTTGTACACGCCCTCCCGCCTTCCCGGGACTTGTATCCGTTCCAGTTTTCATCTTATTTAGAGGCACATGCATGGACATGCTTTTTTCTTACTATATCTCTACTAACTCCATCATTTCCCATCATGGCGAAAAACAATCTAAAAATGGAGTCGATGCCCATGCGCACTGTTGTCCAAGGGAGGTGTCGCCTATATCATGACTACAAAGACTTCTTCCAAGACAACAACCACCTGCAATCATCCGAACCCAACACCAGGTGGCGGTCTAATGCTAAGGTTTACAACTCTGCAGCTCTACATGCCAAGAACAGATCCATACTGGTAAGTAGCATTTTCCTTTCCTCCATAGGATAACATTGACTGTTTTTCTAAGTCTGGAGTTTGAAAACCTAAAGAAATTCTTTAAAATTGCACTAAAGAAAACGATTTTACTTACCTGTTTACATGAAATGTCCCTGAGTAGCATCAATGTATACTACTCGGAGTAAGAAAAGTAATCTCAAAAGTAACTTACCTGGAATTTTACTGAAAAGCCCATTCAAGTCTATGTGCTGTATTTACAAAGTATTGTATTTCTGAAACATACTGTAAGTCAAAACAAAGTGCATATACAATTACAATTTCAAATTGTTTACAAACTGCATTACTACTGTCAAGTATTTATTGCTTACCTGTGCCTGGCTTGCTTGGTTCTAGAAAATAAAATAACTAAAATAATATTTTCATACAAAAACAATTGGTCTGAAGTTCAGTGTGTGAATTCATTTGCTGACTGAGTGTGTACAACAAATGCTTAACACTGTCCCCGGATACTGCCTTACTGCTCGACTACACTACCACAAATAGAGAGTGAGGTGCTATCTAACTTTACCTCTGCCTACCTATGGGGTCTGTGAGAAAATGCCATCTTTCTTGCATTGGTATGCCCCCACTTTTTACTGAACTGATAATGTGCTTTGACTGAGTGTCCCCTGGGCTCCTGCCAACCAGGTGCCCAGGGCCTTTGTTCCTTCCCTATAACTGTGTTGAAACCAAAGCCCAATTGGCATCTCTGGCCACCTGTCAGCTTCTAGTAAATGATACCCAGGGCATGGTGACCAGAGAAGATCCCTAAGGGCTGCAGCACTTACTGTGCCACCCTTAGGGGCCCTGTACCCTGACACCCACACACTGCCTTTGCAGGCTGAGTGTCTTAGTGCAGAACTAAACCGAGTCGACATGACACACATCCCTGTGTGCCATGACCACAAAACCCACTGCCCTGGCATACCTCAGTCACCCCTCTAGCTGGGTGTCTTATGCCAGCAGTGTGGGCACAGATACATGAGCCCTGTGCCCCTACAGTAGCCAGGACCATTCCTGGGCTCTGTAAGTGCAGTGATGCCATTAAGAGTATATGGTGCTGGGAGGTTGTCATAACGAACTCCACAGCACCATAATGGCTACACTGAAGACCGACAAGTTTGATATCAAACTTCTCAGCACATTAAACCCGCACTGATGCCAGTGTGGGATTTAATGTAAAATGCACCATAGGGCATCTTAGAGATGCCCCCTGAAAACCTAACCTTCAATCCACGTCTGGACTGAGAGGCTGCTTAGGCTGCCACACAGCAGACATGTTGATGGACCCCTGGGTGGAGAGCCCCCGCTCTCCTGGGCCTGCAACAATGCACATCCTGGGCGAGGTGCTAGGTCTCCTTCCCCAGGATGGGCAGGGGGAAGCTTCAAAGGCCTGCTGCCTTTGTGAGCTTCTCCAGACCACTTGCTGTACTCAGCAACTGACCCCCACCAGTTATGACCCCCACTTTGGCGGGAAGACTGGCGGGAAACCCTACATCAGGAAGGGGGGTGTGCCAGCCGTGCCAACCCCACCCCTCAGGTGGGAGAGGCGAGGTGAAGCACGACCCCTAAGTATCTAATCGCTTCCGTGGACCACTGCAGTGGATAGTCTGGTTCGAAAGGAGTTGTGATTGGTGTAAGTGGAAAAACTATTGACTTGGGCCAGTTGAACCGCAGTCCCAAAAGTGCGCCAAAATTTACTACTTCCCTAAGGACAGAAGAAAGGTTGCGTTCCGGGTCGTGGACGTATTGTAGCGTGTCGTCCGTGTAAGTGGCCACTATAAGCTCATATTTCGGAAATATAATGCCATTGTGACTGCGCTACTCTTGTAACACACAGGCCAGGGGTTCGGCAACTAATGCATACAGTATGGGAGACAGAAGGCAACCCTGTCTCGTCCCTCTGGTTATGGCGATAGGGTCCGTCACTAATTGCCTATTTTGATTCTGGCGGAGGGGGAATTGTATAAAACACCAACCAATTGGAGGAAAACTGGGCCTAGTCACATCCTATGCAAGGCCTTCTCCATGTCAAGGAAGACCACTACTGCCCTTGAGTCTTGCCAGATATGTTGTAAGTCCCCAAAGACTGTGCGTAGATTGTAGGTAAGGTTCCTGTCGGGGACAAATCTAGCTTTTTCGGGTGCGACTAGTGTCTGAACGACGGGAACTAACCGGTTAGCTAGAATTTTAGCAAATATTTTTGTATTGACGTTAAGTAGAGAGAGTGGACGGTAAGATCCTCATTCCTCTGGCGGCTTACCCGGTTTAAGAATAGCTATTTTAACCGACTCTCTCATTGTAGGTGGCATAGGGCCTGATACGCACATGTCCACAAAGAGTTTAGTCAAATATGGAATTAAGGTATCAAGGAACGCTTTGTAGATTGCTACAGTAAGGCTGTCCACACCAGGGGCATGGCAGCTTTCATCCTCGGCAAGGCTTGAACAATTTTGTTTCTTTCTATGGGCATCATCAGGAACTCATGATATGTATTCGTGAGAAAGGGGAGTTTGATACGAATAGTCTAAAATTTTGTCCTCCGTTCCGGTAGAGCGAGTATAGGTCAGCATAGTATTGTTTAAAGCGCTCCGCAATTTCCGCCTCCTCAGTTAAGATATCGCCGCCTGCTGATTTGACTTCCGAGACCTGTGTAGCACTGCGCCTTTTCTTAAGTAGTTGGGCTAGTACCGCACCTGACCTTTCTCCCTCACCATAAACCCGTGCGGTGGCGTATTTACTGAAGTGTGTTAACTCTGCGTCCACCGCTTCTTTATATTCTCCCAGCAGTTCCCTAATTTCCAGAGATACCCCTTTGTCAGCGCACGTGAATTGTCGTTTTTCTAAGACCTCCAATTTCTTTTCCAAGTCCACCAGACGTTGTAGTATGGAGCAGAGGACCCCCGAATGTTTAGCTATTGTATCACTGCGAATATAAACCTTGAAAGTCCCCCAGACCACTTGAAAACTATCCACGGATCCCACATTAGTTGTAAAGAAAGTCTCTATGGCTTCGGCCAATTCTTCTTTAAAGGCCGAGTCCAGTAAGGAGTAGGGGGGAATCTCAAAGTGAACGGCGTAATGGACTTCCGAGGAGTGGCATGCACTAGCAGGAGGGGAGAGTGATCCGACAAAGTACGAGGGAGCACCTTACACTCTCTAATGTTGTCATTTAAAAACGAGGTCGTAAGCCAATAGTTGATCCAGGTACGTAGGTTATGATAAGCTGAATAGTTTGTGAAACCCCCTATGCACGGATATCGTGAGTGCCAGTCATCCCAAATGTCCAGTCTAACCATAGCGCTCTAGCTGCGGCGGAAGGGCGACTCACTGGACCCCCGACCGATCTAGGTTTGGGTTTCTGACCAGGTTTAGATCCCCTCCCCAAAGGAATCACCCCTCCATGTACTTACTGGCAGTGGTTGCGAGTGCGTCAAAGAATTCAGGACAATCGTAATTTGGGCCGTCAATATTCACTATCGCTAGGTCCATGCCTTACCCTTGACACCTAGTGATCACATATCTGCCGTCACTGTCCGTGTGCAGTGAAACTAAAGAGTAGGGAGATCTAGGGTTAACCCAGGTGAACACCCCTCTCGCGTGTATGGTAAAACCTGAGGCATGTATATTATCCCGCAATCCCCTGCCATGAAGTATCGGACTATTAAGTGGGAGGTGGGTCTCCTCTACTAAGGCAATGTCAATGTCGTGTCTTTGCAGGTAATTCAGTACTTTGCGGAGCATCCTATAATCATTAAGTCCCTTAACATTCTTTGTAAGCGCTACTGTTAATGTTGCTGGGTCCAGCCAATATAAGTGTTGCAGCTCAATCTACAACCTGACCTGTTTAATAGGCATTTGTCATGTACACCATGCGAATACTGGCAGAAAGAAACAGCAATCATCAAAAACAGTGCAATTCCCAAAACCCGCCCTCCCCCCACCCATGGCAGACCACAGACCACCCCCAACTTGGTTGCGGTGTTTCCCCACAATCTCCTGATTTCCCCCCGCAAAAAAACAAATACCCTCCCAAGTGTGATCCACTCGCGGGCAGATGTTGCTTGTCTAAAAAGGAGTAAAATTCGACCTGGGTAGGGCTGAACTCCAGACACAGTCATAGCATTAGTGTTCAAACTACACCTCTATTTGAGTCACCAACCCCCACAGCAGTAGGAGACCAAGGTCTGTAAGGGTAGCCAGTTTTCCAGTATGAGCTGACACGGACTGCCTATCTAGCATGTCATGATGGCTCCGAGACAGAGCACACAAACTAAACCACCCACCTGGTCCCAAGTGTCAACCCCAGCGCCCCCTTGCGTTATTCTGGCGATTAGCTCCAGCATTATTGTGTAGGTGAAGGGCTAGTAGCTGAGGCGGGCCCCTCTACTGCCATTGACGGGAATTAAGTCCATACCACAGTGACCAAAAACGGGGACCCAACACTCTACTCCCACACCCAGCCCCCAAGCAGTACTTATCGCAATTAGGTGCCATACAACATTTAGTCCTGCTCCTCCAACTGTCCCCCTGCTCTTCATCTAGCAGTTGTCGCTCCAGGCTGTGGTGGTGTTCTGTGAAGATGGTGGAGCATCCCCGTTTGTTGACTTTGAGTCTCGCAGGGTACAACATGGCGTAGTCTACTCCAAGGTCCTGGAGCTGCTGCTTCATCGGTGCGAACTGCCGGCGCGCTTCCTAGACTCGAATAGTAAAGTCCGAGAACAGGGAAATCGTGGATCCTTCGTATCTCAAAGGCAATTATTCCCTTGCCAGTTTCAGCGCAACATCCCTGTCTTGATTGTTGAGTAATTTTGCGATGATCGGCCTAGGCGCCGCTCCCGGAGGTGACCGTGGTCCCAAGGAACGGTGCGCCCTTTCCACCTCAAACATTGCAGAGAATACTTCATTTCCCAGTAGAGACACCAGTAGTTTTTCAATGAATTCTTCCATGTTGCCAGTAAGGGTAGTCTCCAGCAGTCCAGTGATTCTGAGATTGCAGCGTCAGGAGCCCGCTTCTAAATCCTCCGTTTTGTCTTGTAAGACCAGCAGTGCAGAGCTGTTTGTGTTCAGTATCCAAGGTGGTTTGCGCTCCTTCCACTTCTGTCAACCTGCGCTCTGACATGTCCAGCCTCTCAGCGTGTTGGTCAAGTTTCTCGTCCATGCGACCATCCTGTAGGATAGTGCGCCCATCTTGGTGCCCAGGGCAGAGATACCGCTCTGCAGACTCTTCTCCATAGCCACCAACGTGCCTCAGATATCTGAGGGAGACTCTTCAGCAGGCTGCTCTTGCATGCTAGTAGCGTCTTCAGTAGAGGGGTCCCGGGACTTAGATCTTTTGTGTTCGAACGACCGTTTCGGTTGCGCTCTGTCCACTCTGCCAATTCTTGCCGCAAGTAGTTCCTATTTTGTGGCTACCACGATTCAGACGTCTGGGGGGCAGGGGGGTCAGGGCTATATGGGACGTGCCAGCCGGCAGCCCACAGGTGGCATCTCCAGGCAGCTATGCGTGTGCCCCGCCATGTCGGGAACAGGGGCAAATGGGTCTACGTAATCCACTCACTCATCCGCCAGGGTACCAATCCCCGAAACCAGGCCTCAGAGCTCAGGCCCACCGATCCGGCAATGGCGCCTACACCCAGCTACTATGCGGGCACAGCTTCAGTGAGTAGCAGTAGACACTCCCGGCCTTACAGGCCTACTCGCACGTCCTGTGGGAGGTGGCCGTGTCTAGGCGCTCAGCATAGTGCATTCCGCAGCTGGTGCAAGGAGGGTAGAGAGGAGGCAGTGGGCAATAGGACCTCCTATAGGGTTGCCACAGCAATAAGGAACACTTCAGCTCGGACTATCATTTCCAAGGCAGAGTTCACGCAGGGTAGCAGTCACTCCATGGATCCATTCTGGGGGATACAGGGTGTCCCAGCGCAGGGTCCACGTCGTCTGAATAGTAGGCACCACTCCTAATACACCACACAGCCTCAACAGCCCAACCCCCAGGGCGCAGCGATAGTCGCATATGTCCATAGCGAGGGGCCTTGGTGAGGTGCAGGTTCAAAATGGCGGCTTCAAGCAATGAGGCACCCCAAAGTCCTCTCAGTTTCAATAATACGTCGTTAATAATGGCATTGTCACATCCGCATACCCCCCAGCACCAGCGACTGCTCCAGGAGCACAAAGGGATGTAGAATTCTCAAAGGCGCTGGGGCGCGGATCGTTGCTCTCGCCTGCCACCGATCTCCAGGCGAGCGTCGGAACCGCGCGGTCCACTTAATAGGCCAGCAGCGCAGGAATAGAGCATGGGACTGCTCACCAGTGGCGCATCAGCAACGAGCTCAGCGTAGCCTGGCCAATCTGAGGTCAAATCCGGTTGTGGAGCGAGGTGAACGCGCTCCAGGCTCTCGCTTGACAATGCCTCCTAGCCTCTCAGCCTGGGGATTGGGGCCTGGCCACACCAATCACAGCGGGATCTCGCAGCTCCGGCCACACAGGCAACCCAAAGATCGGAGTCCGTTCGGACGATCCGGCTTTCCTCCGGAGGCCAACAACGCCTTTTGGTGCGTCACAGGTAGCATAGTTGCAGGATAATCAGTGAATTGTGTGACGGTGATACGGAGCACACAGCTCAAGCGGCCATCTTGGTCGTGAGCAAGCTCCGCCCCCTTGTACCTGTTTTTTGAGTGTTTTTGTGTCCACCACTAGAGTGTTTGTAACATTTTCCATTACCTTTACCCAAGACCCCAGGTTCCATAGGTATGCTCCCATCAGAGAAACCTCCGTGGTCACTGTCCATTTTCTCTAAAGATCTGCTCTCGCCCCCTGCGATGCATCATAATGCCATGTAAGGTTGGTTCAACCGTCTCTGTGATCTGATAGACAACTAGCTGCAGATTCCTTAACTTAGAATATCCCCTGGCGTCAGACTGGATCTGGAATTGTTTTTGCAGCAGCACCTTTGCACGCCAGGGGAGGGTGCCACATGACCCCGTTCTGACATCGTCCACGAATGTGACGTCATCGAGGTCATACAAGTCCCTCCCGGCGTGCTGACATCAGTTTCCTTCTTTTCCGCGTGCAACGCGGATCCGGGGCAAGCGGTTCCTCAGGCCTGTTTTCAGGCCCCTTTTTGACGCTTTGCATCTGGAACAGTGTGCGATGCTTTCGGGCTTTAAAACTTGTACCCCCTGTTCTCTGCAAATGTCAGCGACAGACCCACACCTTATCTGTATGTGGTGTCTGGGCGAACGCCACGACTCGACGGACTGCGACGCCTGCCAACACCTCAAGCCGAAGTACAGGCGGGAGCGCTGGATGAAGCTCCTTTCGGCTCGCCTGTCCTGGTCGGAGTAGTCTCTACCTCTAGCCTCCTCATCGGCCGCAGGTCCCTCTGGCATTGGTTTCCAGTTGTGGCTTTGGTCGCCCTCTGGGGCACGGGTGTCGTTCGCCCCTTCTGGGTAAGTCGCTGCGCTTGTCGCTGAGGTACTCTACCTCCGTTCCCTCTGTTTTCGGGGGGACTACTTCCTAGAGTCCTCTGGACGTGTACCCAACTCAGACCCAGATAGAGAATTATGCCGCCGCCCTGCAGGCCTCCCTTGGGTCCTCTCCTGTCCCTGGGGCATCCTCAGGGCCTCCGCTACTTACGGTGTCTCCGACAGACTCGCCGGTGGGTTCGCCTTCTGCACCACCTGAGCCCTTGCCCTCCAGGGACGAAGGAGATAGTGTTGTCAGGGTGTGGCCCGGCTAGGTCCCCCTCTACGACCCATAGCGCCCCTGCCACGCCACATAGTCCCGTGGGGCTCCCTGTGGCGTCGCAGGTAGCTGCTGGTGCTCAAAGCCTTGCTTCGAGCACACCTCTGCCTTCCGAGCATGCGGCCGCCTGTCCGGCAACGGGGTCGGCGCCGTTCCGGCACCGTAAACTCGCCTCCCTGGCTCCGACTCTGGTTCTTACTTCGGAGTCGGAGCCTGTTGTCGTTGAGGCAGAGTTAGCGCCGGTGTGGCGCCCTAAGCTTTCCTCCCTGGCTCCGGTGCCGTCTCCTTCATCGGAAGCGGAGCATGTCGTGGTGGGGCCGAGTCGGTGCCGGAAGAGGAATGGTCGGCGCTGATCGAAGTCGCTTTGGTGTCGCCGACGCCGAGTGTTGACTCTTCTCCGGAGGCTTCTGGAGAGAGTCTGGCGTCGCCATCACGTCCGGCGATGCCGAATCTGTCCTTGCGTGTCCTGTTGTCCCCCCACCTCCATAGAATTCTTGGACCAGGCAGGATCTCTGCCTCCTCAGGAGCCCCATCAGGACCCTCATTCGTCAATGGGACTTCCTTCTTTTGGGCCTTGGTTGAACACTCAGTTTCTTGGTCAACCACCTTGGAGTGGAAGACTTAGTGTACAGCCCTCACCTACGGATGAGTTGCTGTCCTCTCCCCGGAGGGCTACCAAGGCTGGTGCGTCATTCCATTTAGTGGTCTCCTTGGCCGCTCATGTTCTAAGCATGCAACCCCCTTTGGTCCCCTTGCCTTTGGACCCTCTGCTAGATGTCCACCATCACTGGTCTGGAAATGTGGAGCCACTTCTGCCCTTTGTAGCCTCACTTTGACATCCTTTTGGGCACCTGGACTCGGCCTGCTTCCGGTGATCCGGTGACTCGTTCTGTCTTGTACTACCACCGTCATGCTTGACTTGATCCAGTTTGCTTATTCGTTCACCCAGACGTACAGGGGTTTGTTCTGCAAACTGCCTTCCCTTAGCTAATGCTTCCTCTCAGCTGTGAGTCCAGATGGCTAGAGTCGTGGGGTCGGAACATCTTCTCCTCCACTGGCGCCACCCTTCGTTCATTGAATACAGTGTGTGTCTTGGCTCTGGCCACCTCCTCCCTGTGGGACTCTGCAGAGTCTCTTCTTTCGGCCACCTCTGAAGGCGCTTGTTGACCTTCATCTTCTCCGGATGGCCAGGACCTTGCTGAATTTACGATCCGCTCGGCCTTAGATACTGCTGATTCCTTAGGCCGAGCTATGGCTGGTCCGGTTGCCTTACGGCGCCATGCTTGGTTGCGGTATAGCGTCTTCCCGGAGAATATATGGGAGTGCCTTGTTGATCTACCCTCTGATGGGGTCCTATTGTTTAATGCTCCTGCTGAATCGGCTGTTCAGCACCTACTTAAGCCTGTGTTTCCCAGGTCTTCTTTTCTCATGTTCTGGGGTGATTCCCCTTTCATTTAGCATCCTTTAGATGCATTCTGCGTTTTGAGCTGGCAGTACGCCTACTGTGGCGTGTTCCACAGGTTGTTTGTGTCTGGTCCTTTGACTGTGGTTTTCCCCAAGAGGTGTTCCCCATAGTTTGGGGGGGTGCCTTAATACAAGGGGGGTATTTGTATGCTAATGTATAGCTCTGCTTGATGCCAAGTTGGTCTGGAGATCCGTTTGGGCTCTATACGTCCCCTGGTGCTCTTATCTTACCGTTGTACTGCATTCACTGTTGGGACTTTGGCGCTATCTTCTATACGTCATGGATATACGTCGTCTTGCATATGTGCCTCATTCTCCTCTTTTGGAGGTTTTCACTGTTTGACGCTTAAAATGCGACTACCACCTGACGTTAATGCACTAGGGTTGTTCCTCCTATAACACCCATGCTGCATGCTCGTGGCTCGTTACCCTTTTATATCTACTGCGAGGTCTGATCCTATGTCTCCGTGTGTCAGGAAGCTTTCACTGCTGCACTCTGGATTGCCCCTGTTCTGCGCGGCAGTGTGTTTTTCAGTACACTTAAGTGCTCTTTGTTGCTTTTCCTGCATCTTCAGCAATAGGGTCCCTTTTGCGTCCCACTCCCTGGGGTGGTCCCCCAGCTTTGCGCTGCTCCCTTCTTGGTGTTCAGATGCTGAACGATATCTCTTTCTGGAAGAGGGTTAATTTTCACTCTGTCAGAGGATGTGGTCTAGAATTCTGAGATTCTTTTCTACATTTCTACTTATTCCTCTTAAACAGCTCCTATTGGTACTCTGGTGCCTCTGCTGCCACTTCCTTCGGATGTGGCCCTATCATTGGGTATCACCCTGCACTTTATCGGCTATGTCTGCGGGACAGCTCTTCTGATGCCGGTTGTCCCAGGTTCTGCACCCTGCATCTCTGTATTTTGTGAGTTAATTCTCACCTTAGTCTTCAGGCTGCCTGGTTGGGCAGTCCTATGCTCATTTTAGCTATGCCACCTTGTAGTTTCTGTGGCTGTCTGCTCTGTGCTTGTTTCAGTGATGGCCTGCATCAGCATGCTTCAGGTTGATACTGTTCGCCCCTGTCCCCACTTTTGGTGACTAGGTGTGCACTGGGCGTGTTTCTTGTTCCCGTCGTTAGTACTAAGGCATTGCTCAGTTCCTACCTCTTGCCCTTTGGTTCCTGGCTGTAGCCTCTCTGGCCTTCCTTCCGTGGGCTAGTCTGGTAGGCTCTAGTTGCATCTCTTCATGTTTTCCTCAACCTTTGGTTGGTGTCCACATAGTGCATCATTAAGCTGAGAGTGGTCCTTCTTCCTCCTTTGTTCTGGACTCTCTCTCCATCTCTTTTGTTCTGGTATATGGCTGGTGCAGTTTCTACATCTCCTACTTGAACGAGTATGATGTATCACCATTCTGGCATTTTTGAGACGTCTTGTCTCCCGTTATCATTTGCTCTTCCAAGCTATTTGAGTTTGTCTGGCTGTTCCGCCACAGCCTTCCCCATTGTCGGTCACTCTGTTGTCGGCTCAGTGCTTTGAGCACTTTCTGTTGTGTATGTCGCAGACCCACCTCCCCCCTGGGGGTATGGCTGTGGTATCTATTCTAAGTTAAGGAATCTGTGGCTAGATGTCTCTATCAGATGTACGAGTTACTCACCTTCGGTAACAATGAATCTGGTAGAAACGTTTTCTAGCTGCAGATTCCTTAATGCCCACCCATCCTCCCAGTTCTGCGAGGACCTTGCCAAGTGAGTTTCTCCACTCCCCTCTTTTCATTTGCTATTGGTTTTTCTTCCACAGGTGCTTACATTGTTGTGCCCCTTTCAGAATTGCCATATGCAGCGGACTCCCTCCAAGGGGCTTCTTTCCTGTAAGATGGTGCCTTTTGCTTCACCTTCATCAGAAAGATCATCTTTTTCTTCTCTTCTTCTCCTGCTGCCTACCCTCCCTCCCGCCTTCTCTATTGACTCGGGGCTCTTGTCTCCTCTATTGTCTTCTTCTTTGGGATCTGTTGAGCTCTGTTTCAGACCTCCATTACTATAGGGGAAGTGTCAGTCTTTTCATACCTTCCTGCAGTGGATGATTGTTCTTTCTGTACTCCGTCCATGCTGGACGGCACAGTTCTACATGATAATAAGTCTATTTCTGTCTGTTGAAATATTCTTCCCTTGTTGCTCGCACTTGGGGAAGGGTCTACACTTCGCTTTGCAGGGTTCTTCTCACAGCTTGGTTCCACTCTTGCTTTTTCACTAATATGTAGACAGTGTCTGAATCTGTCTTGTATGGTGGTGTCTTACACCATCCTCCTTCTTTATTTCACAGATTTTCATCCTTTGCACACTGTTCCCATACTTTCACAGTTTTTGTTGGTGGCTCCGTGTTGTGCTGTGGAAAAGTTTCTCAGAAGAAAACTGATGTCAGTGTGCTGGGAGGGACTTATATGACCTCGCTGACGCCATGTACGTGGACGACGTCAGGGCGGGGTCGTGTGGCGCTGTTCCTCGGCGCGCAGAGGTGCTGCTGCCTGGGGATTATCTAAGTTCAGGAATCTGCGGCTAAATACGTCTCTACCAGATACATAGTTAACGAAGGTAAGTAACTTGTATGTTAATTGCGATCTAGGGCCTGGATCTGTCTCCTCAATAGTACCCGCCATTGGGTCTATAGGCATTGTATACTTATCCAATTTTGTTTGCTAGGGACCTTAAGTCCTTACCCGCCAGTCATGTCTCAATGGCCTTATTTTGTTGCTGCCTACATGCCCCCTCTGCTGTTGTATGGGGAGGGGGGGGTAGAGAAGGAAGGTCAGAGCAGTACTCACTGCTGTCTACCCAGGCAAATTCTTTGTGCCTGTTGGCCTGTCTCTATTCCGGTCTTGGGTTCCCGGTCATCCTCCGATGAGCTGCTGAAGTCACCCATCCCCCATTCGCCCCAGGCCTCTTGCGCAGCAATCCGGCCCAAACCGGCTTTCAATTTATGTGGCTTGATTCATGCAGAACCCAAAGTGAGGGGCAGGCCCAAAATCCCCTTTTGCAGTCCCTGTTGTGCGCAGGTGAGCCCTATCTGTTTCTCTGGTGGGATCTCACTCTGCGTTTGTGGTTCTATCTCACTCTGGGTAGAGCGCCCAGCTATCCTCAGTGTATCTTTAATCCATCTTCCTGTATCGCCGGTCTAGAAACATCTGTGTGCTACCCCAGTGACCCTCGCTGTAGCGGGATGTCTCTCGTTGTCTGGTCTCTCCACCGCAGTCTACTTCTCCGGGCTTGGGCCGTCCAGAACGTGTGCTTCGGTCCCACCACTGTTGGCACTAAGGATTCTGTGTAGGTTCGCTGGCACTGGTTCTGGGTGCTGCTAAATGTCGCCAGATCCTGCGGGCCAGGGCCCAGTTTCAGTACGGAGGGCCTCTTGCCATCCCTCAGCTCAGTCGTGGTCGTCCCAACCCTCAACGCCAGGTGCACCACTTCAGCCGCGGCAACTGAGCCCGCAGCTCTCAGGCCCACTGTCCTTGAGCCCGTAGAGCTGTCAGGTCGAGATCTGCCGCTCTTGGGAATCGCTGGCCCCAAAGATACCTCAGCTCACCTGTCCGCTACGCACTGCCCATTTTTAACGGATTATGTCTGGATTTTAGGGGATTACCTGGATCGGCCCGGCGGAGCTTTAGATTGCGGCCATCTTACTTTGCAGCAAGCGATGCCCCAATGAGCAATTTTAAGTTGATAAAAAGATACTCCATAGCAAAGGATTAAAGTGCTGTTATGGAAAACGAGGTGTATAAGGCAAGCATTTTAAAAATAGAGGACCTTTCTTTTAACTTTAATCCAAACCAAGAGCTTTTACAAGCGGTCTATCACCAGTAACCGTCTACCTGCAAAGAGTGGGACATTTTGCCAAACTTAGTGGCTGCTTAGACTCTCCTCAGCATGCTAGGGAAACACTCTTGGAGAGAATGTATATTATGGTAACCTGAAAACCTGTGGGACTGACAAACTGCAGGCAGGCAGTGGTTCTTAAAAGCAGGCGTAAATACAGTTTGGTTGTTGATGAAACTATTGCTAGATAGAGCAACTTCCATTCTCAACATGTGGTGAGTTCTTTTAAAAATGCAGACTTGCTCGTGGTGACATGGCAGAATATGGCATAACCCTTACAGCCCTGTATTGCAATTTGTAAATTAATAATAGTGTCAATTCAGTTGCTTAATCCAGTAGTGTTCCAGCTGGAATGCATCTGTATTGGTGCATGCATTTTGCTACCTTAAGTATAGAGTGGTTCTGCCTTTTGAATCTCTACTATGCCGTACTGTATCCTCAGTGATGGTAACACATAGCATATTGCATACTTCACATCTGCTTTTTTTTATATAGATGTGTTGTAAAAGAAGATATTTTACCAAACTTAGGATGCAAGGGGGCTAAGTTCACTCATTTAAGGTAAAGGTAAGGTAAAAATCACACTGAAAAGGTGTTTGTTAGCAGAGTTGATTGTGGTAATAAGGAATTTGACCATTGCTCTGTAGCAATAAATGTGTGTGAGACATTACAGCTGCTTTAGATATGTGTTTGAACCACATTCATTTTCACTGGCATAGTACAAATAGGGGACGTGCAGATGCACTGTTATTGACAATGTTGAGTGTGGGAGAGGCCATTTTTTAGGGTTTCCCTCTTTTAAACGCATTAGTCTTTGTTTAGACCAGTCGTAGGTATTTGCCAGTGCTTCAATATGGCTTTTTTTTGTTTTCAAACCTTGTGTTATATTTTGTAACATAGGTGATCAATACTGGCAGCTGTCTTATCCCGCCCTTTAATAAAATCTCTCTGGGATTGTTCCAGGCTCCTTTTTGTGCCCTTCGCAAGACGTGTGGAGTTTATGTACTACTTCAAAGTGAGATACTGTTTGTTCATGACATTATTCTAATTCTACCTGCAGATTGTCTCAAAAGGTCTTGGGACTAGAAACTAAAAAAAAATGCAGAAGTGAATTGTAAGCAGTCCTGTTGTTGTGCAAATGACATTGTTTGGTCTAGTAAGACCTCTCTGTTTTATACTTGCCGTTAAAGAGAAGTGGGAAACCTGTCTTGGTCATTCAGCCATTTAAACGAAATACCAAGTGTCTCACCTGGGTCTTCCCAAATCATTAGTAGATGATTAATGGAATTTTTTCCAAGTATATATGATTCTTAAACCTATTCTTTGGGTACAGTATTTTCAAATGATGACACCATGAATGTGCCCTAGAGATATAAAAGAGATCTTTGAATTAAAAGGAGTTGCATGTAGACACAATTCCTGATAAATACTTCAACCTGCAGATTTCTCACGTTTTGAATTTTCCCAGGTGTCTGACTAGATCTGGAAACCTTTGTCATAGCTTTCCCTCAGCGGCAGCTGGTGCTGGATCTCTGCACCAGATATGATGCAGGTGTAACTTCAGTGGACCCTTACAGTGCCAGCCACCATCTTGAAATCGGTTCCCTTTTTCCGAGCTCTTTTGGTCTCCTAAGCTGCTGTGCGTGGTCTTTCACGTTCCTGAGACTATTTTCTCTAGATTTTAATTGTGAAGTGCTAGGGATATCTCCTAACTCCCCACCTCAAAAAAGAGGATTTAAGCATTGCTGCTCTTGTCATGGACATATGTCAGTATACAGTCACACTAGGACTTATTCTGGTGCCTAGTGCCCAAGCACTACTTGAAGTTGTGCAATAAATGCTGCCTCATGTATGCTAAGGACATAAAGAAGTGGAGTGCAGAGTTGTTCATGGTGAACCAGACGAGCATCGCTCTCACTGCCATGTCGAGGTTGTCTCGAAATCACATTCTTCCCCGTCCTCCAAGTCTTTGAGAAGTGTCGCTCAGGGGTTAGAGGCGGCAGACCCGGAAGCTGAGATCGGCCGTGGACCAGGGTTCAATTCCCCGCCTCAGCGGGTCTTGGGCTAAAAATTCCACGGACTCGATAATTCTCGCTCCGGTGCCTTCTCGACTCACCGGTTCACACTCTGCGACTCTGGGCAATAGCTTGCTTAATCTCCACAACGGCCCCTTGTGGCGGGATGCCTGGCTTTCACCTTGTAGATACCCTGCCGGGGTTATCTCACAGGGGAATATCAGGACGGGTTCCCTAAGCAAGCGCGGGGAAACCCACTGCGGGTAGCTGTGCGCTATATAAGCTCAAATACATTTACATTTGAGGGAGAAAGCATTACAAAAAAAGAGAAAAAAGGTTTACCTCTCGGTGTCAAGATAGGCCACCTTAATTGACTCTTTCTCCACTGGAGTCATTGTTGGATTTGGTCAAAATGACTCTGCTTGGGAGAAAATCCACCAACCGCGCTCCACCCACCCTGGTGCTTTCTTTATGACCAGTTTTTAATCTATACAGGTCTCTCTCCTGGTTCCCCTGCAGACTCTGGCTCTGATGCCATTCATGGCTCCATTGCCCACTCCGACCAAAGAGGAGTTTCCAGGAATGGGTGCCAGTAAGGCGCGCTGTGATGGCAATCTTTAGGAACGTTGTGTCCCCTGTGATGTGCCTCTGTGAACCATGGGATAATTTGGGGCTCCTTTTGGGATACCGCCGGCAAATTTGCTCTCAGTGGCATTCAACCTCAGGGGCCTTCCCAGTGGTGCACACTCGGGCACAGAGTCCCTTGCAAGCAGGTCCTTCACTGATGCAGATACCGGCAACCCTGACACAATCCCTGGTATTGCACCATCTCAGGCCCCTCCTTAGGAACAGCCTAACAAAACTAAGGTCATCATAAGATCCAAGAAGAAGTCTCAAAGACTGGCCTAAAAAGTCATATTCAGGGAGAAGTCCCAATGTGGCCATACACCAGCGATATTGGCAAATCATAGTCTATCTTTAGCTTGGACTCTTATCACATACAAGTGTGTGATGTGAGTACCAAATGACATTTGGTATAGCAGCAAGGCAGCCAATTTGCTATGAGCTTCTTCCCATAAAGCTGCCTTTTTGGCATTGTGAAATGCCAGTGGGCTGATACATCCCTGGAAATAGAGATTGAGTGCCCCTCGTGGCTATCTTCTCCCACAGTAGCCTCATTTCATTAAGATTTGACGAAGGCTGCAAAGCTGCTGGAGTGATCCCTACCTACAGTGGAGTCTGAATCTAATACACTGAAAGAGGTAATATAACCCACTTTGCCATTAGAAGAGCTACTGCTTCAGTTTAATGAAGCACTGCTTGGCTCCATCAAGTTAGCCTGGGTAAAGCCCACTTCTGCTCTAGCCTTCAATTGACTGATTGTCTGCCAGCCCCAAAGGATCACGCCTTTTTCTTGTCCTGTCATTTCCCAGAAAGTTTCAGTGGCTCAGCCACAGAAAATCGTGGGGCCTTATCAACTGCCTCACCTGACGGGCAGTCTGAAAATCTGGAGGCAGTAGGCAAGAAATTGTACTCTGCTGGCAGATTTGCCTTACTGTCAATGAACACCTTGTATCTCCTTGCTCAATACACCTACGTCTTGTGGGAGAAAAATAAGTAATTGTGGTACTGAGCTTGTCAGACCCTCTTAAAGACCAGTTTTCTGAGGTGATGAGGAACGGCCAGGATGTTCCAGGCAGGGCATGAGGGCAGGCCTAGACTAAGTGACCATGACCTCCTCTGTAGGCCTGAGAAGGTAAACATGGTTGAGGTACACTGGCTCCTCTGTTGACTTACAGGTGTGCTTAATGGATGGGAAACCGCGTTATCAATACCGCTGGAACTATGTAGGGCCTTAACGGCACTGGAACAACTAAAGCGTTTTAACAAAAGTATTTACAATTACTTTTTTAACCATATATATGCCTTTACCACAAATTACTTTACAACAAAAATGTAAGTAATTTACAGTTAAGAGTATCTATCTATCTAAGGTTTTTGGTTTTGATAATAGCGCGGTTTGGTGAATCTTCACAATTTCGAGAACTAATTTGCCACTTGCTTTAGCTACTGTCTTGAAAGTTTCAAGGTGATGTCCAGCAGGGACGCGAAAAAGACATTTTCTCCATATTAATTCTATTTTACGTCTGTGCAACTACCGCCTGAACCGCTGGACGGAATTACACCAAATTTTCCAGAAAGCTGGATCATGGTCCATAGAAGTGCCTGTTGGTAGTTTGCTGCAAGTTTGTTAAGTACGTTTTAAGAGATATTAACAGGAATCCAAATTTGTATACCTAGAGGCACGGATCCTTCATGAATCCAACAGTCTGTGCTGCAATCTAATTGGCTGCCAACAATTTTGGGACTCCGCTTCAGCCGAGACCCACAAAACAAATTACAATATAGAAAAGGGGGCAGGGTAGGATTACCCTGATCCCCTAGTTGTGGTGGTGGGGGGTCCTAGAGGAACCCACCCTGGGGTTTAAAACATTTTTTTCAATTTTCCCACTTTTGCAGGTGGAGCCGCAAATTTGTGGCAATATTGGGGGGGGGAGGGGGGGGAGCAGCTGTGTCCTCACGAGCTTGTTTTCAATAAAGCCCCCAGGTGGGCCAGGTCCAGGGGGCGTGCATGTTTAATGACATTAAAAAGGCGGGTGCACATGGCCTCCCTACATGGGTCACCACCTTTCCAGGGCTTATGATAAAATTATGACGAGGGGGGCCGCATGCACCACCCCCCTGTGCTAAAAATGAAACTAAGAGGGGTGTGTACTGACTCCCCCGGGGGCCAACACCTTCCGAGGCTTATGTTAATGTAAAATGCAGGGGTGCCTTGTTACCTCCCCCCCCCTGCCAGGGACCTCCACCTTACCCAGGGCGGCTACAATTAACATTAAATAGGGGGTCCATGCAAACCTCTGGTACCACTACCACCGCCACCTCCCTGGGGCTACTTTTAACGTTAAAGAGGGAGGTCCCTAGCTCCTTTTGATCTCACCTGTGCATGGGCACCCCCATTTCCCACTAGGAGATTCAACTAAAGAAAAAGGCCAAGGGGATGGGCCATCAGCCCAGCGCTAAAAGCGCCTCTGTTATCCTGCTCTGCAAGACTATATACTACCTAGACTTGGGATAACTCGCCCCTTTTGACCTCACCTGTGTCTGGCAACCCTATTTACCTCCAGGATACGGGGCAGGAGGTGCGACTGCAGAACGGAGCACAAGGGTGCAGGGTCATCACCCCACTCTAAAATAGTCTCTGCTGTCCTGCTGTGCTAGACCATACACTACCTGGACTTGGGGTCACTAGCCCCTTTTGACCTCACCTGTGCTTGGGGATCCCAATTCCAACCAGGATACGAGCCGGGAGGTACGACAGCAGAATGGAGCCCAAGGGAAGCAGGGCCATCACCGTAGCGCCTCTGCGATCCCGCTATTCAGGACGATGCACTACCTGGACCTAGGCTCACCTGCACCTTTTGACCTCACCTGTGCCTGCAGACCGCATTTCTCTCCAGGATACACTCGCCCTCAGAATGGAGTATATGCCATAGGACAGCAAATGCACCAATTTCAGATCAGCAGCTTTGAACATTTGGTACACATTTCTGAACTCTTGCAGTGTAAACTGACAGCAGCACATAGTACCCAGTCTAACAGATTGACCTGAGAAATTAAATGCATTTAAAACCATACCTCACTGTCCTGACTTCCATGTTAGTGCTCCTGTCTATTCAGATTCAAATCATGAAATGTGAATATTACTTATTGAAAGCTATAGATCTTTAATGTTGGTGTCCTTCATACATTTCATCCCAAAAGAAAAGTTGCACAGTTGACTGAGTACTCTGATATAAAAATCTCACCAGCACTTTCTTAGAGCGCCGCTCAGCACCGACTTCAACATTGGCTCAAAAGAAAAATAATCCAATAGAACTAGGTAGCTAGTAAAAGGAATAGGTTATGCATGTCAGTGATTTAAATGTTTTTTTTTTTTTTTTTTTTAATTTTTGAAAACCTTTATTTGAGAGCACAACACACAGCTGTTTAGCCTAACATCCCGGAGGCAAGGCAGCAAAAAATGGAGGAGGTCAGTGGTGTGCAACATTAGAAACATAATCATCAAAGGTTAAGTTTTATAATAAAGAAACAACAACTGGCGCCCATGGGCGCGAAAGTGGCAATAAGTAAAAAGTGTGTGATGCTGGGTGTCCGGGGATGGGTAGGGAATAAGGCAGGAATACTATCGAGAAAGGAAGAACGCAGGATGGGATAGAGGGAGATGGGGGAGGGCATCAGGAGAAATAAACACTTCGAAGCTCAGTTGGCGTCACAGGTCAGGGAAATGCATCATCCTGCTGGTCAATCGGTTCAGGCGGTTGGCACACACCCCCCCTATATTCATTCCATGCTCCCCAGACTTTCATCCAATTCCGTGGCCTCCCCCTGGCTACATAGACCGTCTTTTCCCTAAACATACACCAATCCATGTTGGCCTTCCACTGCACCAGTAGAGGGGCCGTAGTAGCGCCCCACCACTGGGCTATGTCCCTCTTCGCCACCATGTTCCCAAGGGTGACCCACCTAGTCTGCGCGACATTATGATCGGACGGTTCCCAGACATTCAGGAGGCACCGACGGGCCTCCGCATGGGAAGCCACGCCAGTAACTTCCGCCATCACGCGGTGGATCCTCCTCCAATAGGAGGCGATCACCGGGCAATCCCAGAGGATATGTAGGAAGGTGGCAGAAGCCCCACACCCTCTGCGGCAAAGACCATCCGGGGAGAAACCCATGCGCATCAATCGGGGCCCAGTCACGTATACCCGATGGAGGATCTTAAACTGTACGAGGCGAAGACGGGAAGAAATGGCAACCTCCTTAGGTGAGGAAACCGCACTTTGCCAGTCCTCGTCGTCCAGCTCAAGGCCATCCGCCACCCACTGATCTCTCAAGCCAAGGAGGAGGTCTGTGCGTACATTTATCAGCTTCTTGTATGAAAGGGAAATCGCACTGTCCGGCACATGCCCATCTAGGATCCTATCCTCCAGCGGGGAACTTTCAGGAATGACGCCATCCGGCGGGGAGGCCGAGAGCAGCGCATGTCTCAACTGTGCATAGCGGAAGAACTCCGTCGCGCCCAGCTGGTACTCAGTCTGTAACTGGGGGAAGGTCTTAATCAAACCCCTAGAGATCATGTCCTCAACTCTGCTGATGCCAATGAGGTCCCACTTGTCAAAACCTTTGGTGTGCCACAGCCTACCCAGGATGTCGGAGTCAAAGAGGGGAGTGAACTTCGTGAGCCTGCCCTGCCATCCCTGCGCCTTGGTAACCGCTTTCCAAATGTGAACCGCCGTGCGGGTGGGGCCAGTCAGTTTGCGGTCAAAGGACTTGGAATATAGGGCACGGTAATAATTTCCGCCGCCCATAAGCCATCTGTCCATGGCGTATCCAGGGTTCTCCACTGGGCCGTAAAAACCATGGTTCAGGGCAGCGAGCTGCGACGACCAGTAGTACCGGCGCACGTCAGGGAGGGCTATGCCCCCATCATACCAAGGAAGCGTGAGTTTGTGGAGGGCCACACGGGGGCGGCCCTCCCAAAGGAGATTGCGAAGAAGGCCTTCGATGTCGCGGAAGTAACGGGCCGGGACAGGGTCTTGCGTATTCTGTAGTGCATAAAGGAATCTGGGAAGTGCCATCATCTTAAAAAGGGCAGCACGGCCTAGGAGAGAAAGTGGCAGGTGGCGCCAGCTTTCGACGTCGCGTCGCAGCCGCTGAAGAGGAGGGAGCAGATTGTTGTCATACCGGAGCTTGGCGCTGCCGGATATGTATATGCCCAGATATTTAAAGCCGCGCGACGCAATCTGGATGCCGCAGCCCCCGGGGAGGCGCGGGGTATCCCCTTTGAGGACATAGAGGGACGATTTGGCCCAGTTAATAACCAGGCCAGAGTATCGCCCAAATAGTTTGATGACATCGCAAGCCACAATAAGGGATCTACCCGGTGAAGACATGTACAGCAGGATGTCATCAGCGTATAGAGAGACCCTGTCCTCAAAGCCGGGGGCCCATTCAATACCTCTCAGGTCGGGGTGGGAACGCAGCTGCGCCGCAAGGGGTTCAAGAGCCAGGGCAAACAACAGGGGGGACAAGGGACAACCCTGTCTTGTGCCACGGCGCAAAGGGAAGGGCGCCGATAGGCGACCATTGACCGTGACATTGGCCATCGGGTCCGCATAGAGGAGTTTCACCCAACTGATGAAGACCGATCCGAATCCAAGTTTAGCCAGAACCGCCCATAAGTAAGGCCATTCTAGCGAATCAAAGGCCATGGTGGCGTCCAGGGACGCCAACACCGCTGGGTCCTTGAGAGTGTGGGCCCGGGCCATAACCCCATGAAGGCGGCGCAAGTTCAGGGCGGTGTTACGGTGGGGAATGAATCCAGATTGATCGGGGTGCACGAGGTCACTAATAACTCCAATCAACCGATTAGCCAGGAGTTTGGCAAGGACCTTGGGTTCCACATTAAGGAGGGAGATAGGACGGTAAGAGCGACATACGTCCCGTGGTTTACCTTCCTTATGGATGACCACGATGGTAGCCAGTCGTTGGTCCAGGGGAAGGGAGCCTCTTTCAAGGGATTCAAGGAACATCTTGCGGAGATGCGGGGAAACCGCATCCGACCGGATTTTATACAGCTCCACTGGAATACCATTGGGCCCAGAGGCCTTGCCTGAATTAAGGGAGCGGATAGCAAGGTCAATCTCATCCGCGGTGATGTCCCTATCCAGGTCCTCCCTTTCTTCCTCGGAGAGACTGGGCAGGTCGATATCAGCGAGGAAGGTCGTAGTATCCGCCTCCGAGAACTCTGAGGCAGACTCATAGACTCCGCGGAAGTAGTCCGCGAAAAAGTCAACAATGGCGCTGGGATCCGTAAGGATCGTACCGTCCTCACCAAGGAGCTCCGGCACCACTCGGCTGGCCATCTCTCTCCTGTCGAGCCAGGCCAACAGTTTCCCGGCCTTATCGCCCACATCGTAGATGCGGCCTTGCTGTTCCTTGGCGAGGACAAGAGCGGCATTAGTGGCCAAAGCTTGGTACTCCGCTTGTTTCAACGAGAGATTGTGGAGGGCCAGGGGGTCAGAGTCGGAGCGCAGCTGGGTCTCGAGGTGTAGCACCTCCTGCTCAATGGCCAGCATAGCCGAGTCTCTATTACGGCGGGTGGCCGCAATGAGTGCCTGGGCCTCTCCACGGAGCACCGTCTTAAAAGCCTCCCACAGTGTAACGGCCGACTCCACCGAGCCCACATTTTCGGTAAAATACAGGTCGATAGATTTGGCCAAAAGGGTGCGGGTCTTAAAATCGCGAAAATACCAAGGATTGACCGCTGCCGGGCGTTCCGACAGAGTCACGCCAAAGTCAAAGGAGACCCATAACGGGGAATGGTCGGAAATGCCTCGGGCAAGGAAGCGGGCCTCCGACACAGCCAGTGCGTCCGAGGCCAGCGTAAGGACATAGTCAATCCGCGAGAGACTTCCGTGCGCACCCGACAAGAAAGAGAATTGACGAAGCGTGGGGTGCAAAAGCCGCCACGTATCCACCAGCCCAGTAGAGTCTAGAAAGGACGGCAACCACATCTGTGATCCACGTAGATCGCGAGGCGGTTGGCGATCGAGGAGACCAGAGCAAACCGAATTAAAGTCGCCCCCCACTATCAAACGACCAGCCGGCATAGACAAAATGGCACCACCAAGGTCCTGAAAAGTACTAGACTGCAGCCCTGGGGGGACGTACACAGACAACAACGTGAGGGAACGCCCTTCCCATCTCCCGGATACAGCGGCGTACCTCCCCCTATCATCTATCAAGGTGGTCACTATCTCTAAGGGAAAGGATGCGCGCATGAGAATCCCCGCCCCCCTGGAGCCGGAAGAGAACCCCGAATGAGCCACCATTTTATAACCTTTGCGATTCAGGGCTTTACAGGCATTGCCCACCAAGTGCGTCTCTTGAAGAAGTACAACATCCGGCATATGCCGTTTAACCAGTTGAATAACCACCCCTCTCTTGATACGATCACCCAACCCGTTAACGTTCCAACTAAGAATTTTCAACACCCTACCCCTCATCCCTCCGCCGCCCGCCCCACCCATCACCCAAAGACACTTGCATCAGTAAAAGTCCAGGATCACCATTGTCCGTGTGCCACAAAAAAGAGGAAAAGAGAAACACACAACAAACCAAAACTGTACCCAACCAACCCCCCACCCTGCACCCCTGCGTTAGACTAAAAAGCCCTCCCAACCTGCAGTGTGCCTGTCGCCCCATTAACTATTCTACCAAAGACCCAGAGGAGGAAGGAATCTCCATGGAATCGTCCCGCCACCCACCATATAAGTAAAGGAGAGAATAATCACACCAAAACAGTAGTCCGGCGGTCATTCGAGGCAAGGGTAGCCCCGGCTCCCAGTTCATTCTTGCCGCTCCGCTCCGCCTGATGCTCCTCCAACATCTTCCTCTCGCTCTTCCCGTTCTGGTGTCACAGTGTCCAGCCACTCGCTCACATTGTCTGGGTAGTCAAAAAAGTATGCGCGGCCCTTGAATTCCACACGGAGCTTCGCAGGGAATTGCATAGAGTATTTGAGACCCATGTCCCTGAGGCGTCTCTTGACTCCCGCGTAGCTCAGCCTTTGGCGCTGCACCTGCCTGGTGAAATCCGGGTAAAAATGCACCTCTGCGTTTTGGTATTGTAGTGGCCCGTGCGATCTAGACGCCTGGGGGATCACATCTCGGTCCCTGAAGTTGAGAAGGCGTGCCACAATGGGTCGTGGCGTCGCCCCCGTTTTAGGTGGACCACCGGGCACACGGTGGGCACGTTCCACCGAAAAGAAGTTGCTCAGTCCAGAGGGCGCCAGATGCGTCTTGACCAGTTCTTCCACAAAGAGATCCGCCGCGCCATCCTCGGACCCTTCCGGAACCCCCACTATGCGGACGTTCTGCCGCCTGGCTCGCCCCTCAAAGTCCTCCAGCCGTTTCGAGAACTGATCGGCAGCCGATCGCAGGTTCCGGACCTCCGTTTGTAGTTCAGAGACATCCGAGGTCAGACTAGTGGTCTTAATGTCCAGCGCTCTCACACGGTCGTTCGTCTTGCCCAAGTCGGTCCTGATCAGAGCAATATCAATGGCCATGGAATCCACCTTGTGAGACAGGATCTCGTGCTGGTGTTGTGCGTCAGCACGGAGACTGGTGATGGCACCCATAATGTCCACCAGAGTAGGATCCGAGCCGTCCGGCGGGGCAGTAACTGGGGTCCCCTTGGAGACAGCACCCGACGTAGGTGGCGATTTGAGATTAACATACCGCTCCATGCGGTTGTTCTGCGTCTGTTGTTTGCCACGACTACCTTTATTTGATGCCCTCTCCGGATCGCCTCTGCCCGCCATGTTGGGTCCACGAGAACAAAGGACCGGTGGTCTCAGGTCAGGGTCCACAGCCAGGAGTCAATCAGATCAGAAAAAACACTCAGGTCGACCAGGGCAAGTCCAGATCACAGCGTCTGCACCAAGGAGATGGCAGGCAAGGCCCTCGCAGTGCGATCGAGCGAAGTGGCGAAGTGACGAAGTCCGGATGGACAATGGCACCGTTACGGAGCGGAGTTCAGCTCGACGTAACTTTGCTCAGGAGCAACCGATTTGGGATCCGATTGCAGCCCCCGCCCCAGCAGGCCGCCAGCTATACAGTGCCACCAACGTGGACCAGGATTCTAGACAGGATAGTTGCGGTGGATCGGACGGTCCACGGAGCTCCGAGCTCACGCGGCCATCTTGGTCGCCCGCTAAGCTCCTCCCCCAGTGATTTAAATGTTTAGTGTAATACCAGTCTGATAGGAAAATGTGGAAGTCCATAAGCCTATGAATGCTACCAATGCTAGAAACCTTCAGTTGAATAAAACTTTTTTTAAATTAAATAGGAAATGTTCATCTAGTTAATAGTTCTGCCCTTCTGTGTCCAAATCAGAACATAAGTGGCCGATTTTGTAATAAAAACACCTGTTTCACTGGTTTATTGATGGTCCTCTGAAGTCCTAATTCTTTTTTTCCCGTACCTATAATACTTTTTTCATGATGTCCCAGTCTCTCAATATGCACTCTCCTGTCCGTGAGTGAATGCCTCTCCAATATGAACATATTGTTGTACTATTAGCAGTGTTTTGTTGCTCTTTCAAAGTTCAGTCTTGTTGCTACTGATTATTGAGATCTTGATTTTGATATGTTATGTGATATACTAACCACAGGGACTCAGGCTGCCATATTGGTTTAATTACATTTTGTAAGCACACACCATAGTCCCCGAAATGCTATTATATAAACAGATTCAAATGAACATGAATCAAGTGACCTTTAAAAACCAACCCTTAGATTTGTTAAAAGCGTTTTACTCCACCAACTTACTAAGCAAAAATGAAGAAAGAAGCTACAGTTTTGTAACAATTGCCATTAATGGTCATTCTAAATGCATTGATCTAGTTTTTG
Organism: Lissotriton vulgaris; assembly: GCF_964263255.1. NCBI lineage: Eukaryota > Metazoa > Chordata > Amphibia > Caudata > Salamandridae > Lissotriton > Lissotriton vulgaris. The sequence continues at coordinate 1,290,258,750 of NC_141691.1, forward strand.
GAGACTATGGGAAGACTGTTCCATGCTGATGGATAGAGGCCAGCGGTAGCTTGGGTCTAATTTAAGTTTTGAATCTGGTGATTTCCAGCAGTAGTGAATCCTTACTTCTGGTTGGTACGTTTGATCTGTGCCACATGAAATATGGTTAATCTCTTATTCTTTTCTATGGCTTTTCTAATGGACCGCTTTGTACGCCAGGCCAGTTGACCTTGAACTGTTGCATGGCCAGTAGGCACAGTTAAATGGGTTTCCTTTTGGACTGGTGATTTTTTTTCCAATTGGAGATATTAGATATGCACACATTAATAGTAGCCTTCCCAAGACTATCTTGAGAAGTTCCATACCATGGACCACATTTTGTTCAGGTCTTATAGTCCTTAAAGATGAAATGGACAGTTTTGTGGGTTATAATTGTATGAGTATTGTGGGACAGGATCAGGACTGGCTATATAACTAAAGAATGTTAAACAATATGAGGGTCAGCACACATCCTCTTTTAACAGGTTATATGTTGCAGTGTTAAGTGAGTCTTGCCTCATCTATCCCTGTGGACCGAAGCCGCATATTGGAATGGATACCAGTTAATAGTGGAGTTAACCCTGATTTAATTCATATCCTTGATATCTATACCCTCCGTGCCTTTTGCTGTCATGACTTCTGGCCAAATCTCTGAACTGATTGGGTTGCCTTCGTAAACATTCTGACAAGTTCCCATCTGTCTTGTTTCCTAATATGACCTCAATAGATACATCCCTGACTTTCTTACTCCCTCTGACTGTAAGGAATTCTACCATCAAAAACTTGTCATTTCCTCCAGTCCAGACCCTTTTTAGGTCTCAGCTAGCATTGCTACGCACATGCCCAACTCCCCCGGCGAGATTTTATGTTTTTGAGGACCTTGGGTAAAGGGCTTTAAGCCCCACCCCTCTTTCCCATTGGTCTGCGTCACCGTTTATGATAAACGGTGGCCAGCCATTGGAAAAGAGCTTTTTGTGCTGTGTACTTTCGGCTTTTTCTGACGGCCCATTTGGACGGGCTCGTCTGCTTTCCGTGCGTCGTGAAAGGTTTCTTATCTTTGAGGCAATGTGTTTCAAACACATGGCCCCATAAAGACAAGAAATCATTTTGCTCCTGATAAAAGTGAAAGCGGAGCATGCTTGTTATCCAAGGGTTTCCCAGGGGCCAGGCAGACGCTGCAAATACCCAGCAACCATTTACATACCGACAGCTTCTGTTTGTGAACTGGCCGGGAGGTTAAATCCCCAATATCATGCACTTTGCTGCGAGCAGGTTATTACCTCGTAGAACAATCGCTGATGCTTTACGAAGTCTGTCAATGTCTTTTTTTTTTTTTGTCTCTTCAACATCTTTGGCGTTGTTACTTTAAAACAGGGTCAGAAAGCGCTGGCGCTTCCATATGGAAATGTACGTTTTTTGATAAAACTATTCATGTCGCGTGAGCCTGTTTCCGAAAATTTCCAGCAGACAAGAGAACTGAGACATTGGAAGTAAAGTGGCCATCCGAGGATCACACACACGCTAGGCTCATGTTGTGAAGCTGGGACCAGAGGTCCGTTCCACCTTTGCTCTAGAAGACCCCATCTCCTCAAGAAAAGATCAAGAAACAATGGAGTTCATGGTTAAATTATGAGTGGACACATGTGGTGTGAGTGAGGGGGGGGGGGCATCTCACGAGTCCTTGTGTGATGTAACTGATGCTCTTGTAAAGCACTCATACTTTCGGTCGAGATCGCGCTATATAAAATTGCAAAAATAAAAAAAAATATGAGGAACACAGAACACAGTAATCCTCAAGAGAGCAGGCGTCACAGGAAGTGCAGGCTACATACTATAGTTATGGTTAGCCTCTTGGACACAGGAAGGGAGGGGGTGCTCAGTACGCCTCCCTCTTTGGGAAGTCGGGAGGGCGGTTTCCGGCCTCTACTGCGTGCAGAGGCCACACTCCCACTGAGCTTTGACACGCACCCACGCTCTGGGTCCAGGAGAAGCCCTGTCCCCAGGCAAGGCTCCGATCATCTGGAGTTACAAGGACCCCAGATGTTGCCGCCACCAGCACCCTCGGACAGGCAGCAGGAGTATGTCTTAGTGAGCACATGCTGCGCACACTTCACAGCAGTCAGCAGCTTTCCAAGGCCCCGGCCTGCAGCAGATGGGTGGGTGTGGCCGAGCTCAGTAGTGCAAAAGGAGGGGTGGGAGGGATAGCGCTCTTGCCATGCGCACCCCTCTTCGGCTCATCACGCACCATCCCAGTAATAACAGTGAAAATCACACCACTGCGGCAGTGCATCTCCAGCTGGCTGACACGTGCACCAGCAGGCCGGCTGTGCTGCTGGCAGGGCAGTGCACCAGCATACAAGTAGTAAATGTGACCTATTTGCTAGAGTGGTGGTACAGAAAGCTGTGCCTTCAGCTTGGGTGGCAAAACCCTGGTCCAAGGTGGCTCAGAGGGAAGTAGAAGCTGGAGACAGGAAGAAGTAAGAGAGTAGATAAGTCTGGCATAGAGGGGTTAGAGAGAGCAGGGAACAGAAGAATAGTTTGACAGTATGCATTAGAGAGTAGTACAGTAGAGATGATGGAAAGAGAAAAGTAGGGGCGATTGAAATGTGTGCGGGAGGCGAGGGTAGGAGAGGCTGGTGAATACAAATGAAGATGACACAAGTAAAATAAAAAGGTATTGAGAAGAATGATGAATGAAAAACAGGGGTAAACATGTGCGAGAAGTAGAGAGGAATAATAAACGAGCATTAAAAAATGCAATAGGTTTCGCCTTTCGTTAAGTTAAAGCCATTTGCTTTGCTATACAATACCATTAGCAAAGCAAATGACTTTAACTTAATCAAAGCGAGACCTATTGCATTTTCAATGCTTGTTTTATGTCCATCAGCTATGAACATTTTCTTCTTCTTGAGTCACCATTAAAGCCTGAGCACTTGAATCTAATCAATCACCTGGAAATTCAGTTATTCTACACCCCAAAAGCAATATTTGCATACCATTTCAACATGGTCTGTGCTGTATGCATTTTAATATTTTACCAGACCATTAGTCCACCAAAGTCTAGACTCCCTCTTTGTGAAACAAAAGAACATAAGTAGTGATCTGGGCCCTTTGTCCTCTTCATTACTCTGGTTTCTCAGAGACTGGTTATTCAGCGTGCAGACCCATCTCCTGAACAGGTTTATAAGTTTCGACTACCTGCAAATTCAAATGAGATGGCTAGTTTTGTTTTTTCCAGTGAGAAGCAGATGTATTACCTTTCTTACCAGTGATTATTTGTTTAAACAACATTGAGAAAACAATGCAGCTAAGACATTGCCACAGTCAAAAAGTACACTTGTAAATTTACTCCTTTTTGTCACTATCCCATGTCTAAGATTTTGTATCCATTTCTGCCTGATTGTTTCCTTTAATTAATTGTTTCCAATGCTGGCATAAGACATGTTTTTATGAGAGATCTGTTTGCTGTTTATTATCTTCCCCCCTCCTAGAAACCTCTTCCCATGTGGAGATTCAATGGTATGTATTATTGATGACCGAGAAGATGTTTGGAGGTTTGCACCAAATTTGATAACCGTGAAGAAGTATGTATATTTTCAAGGCACAGGTGATATAAATGCACCACCTGGATCAAGGGAAGCACAGATGAAAAAGAAAGGTGATATATTTTTGTGTTAAAATGGCTATTTTTAACATCCCCACCATTCTGCATAAGCAATGGGAAGTGATGCATGTGTTTTTATCTTGCAACTGGGTTAATTGACCAAATTAAAGATGAACGGTTTGTTTTAGAAAACTAGGGAGTGTTTGGAGGATGGAAACTCTGCAGAACATTAAAGACGTATTTGTGTTCATTATGCCTTCACATGCTCACATCTGAGGGCAGTGTACTAATTTTAAAGCCAATTTGATATTTGTGAGCTGTCATTACAGCCATGTTTCCTTGGCCCACTAACTGGAGAAAGCATATCTTCTTTATCAATGGTGTGTAGCTGGTACACAGATTGTGGTTGACCATAATATACTTAGATAGGCTGCTAAAACTCATCTAGTGGTATCATTCCATAAAATGTACTGGCAAAAAACTTTCTACATGAAGTATGTGCTACCACTCCTTTTACTCTGACAATCATGCGTGACATATCAATTCATCTTCTCTCTTCCTGTTAACATACCATGAATACTGGATAAACAGATGAGGAAACATCTGGGGCTGTTTTAGAAGTAGATAGAAGCCCAATAACATTTCCCATTCTTAAGTTAATGGTCTAGAGAAACTTCTATGGCACTTTACTGTGTGGACTAACATAAGTTACTTTTTGTCCCCTTCCCTTTACCATAGTAAAATACTTGTTGGGGGGTCCTAAAAAACGTTAATGCTTACTTCCTAGTTATCCAGTATTGGGGTATCTTTCATAGATTCACATGCCTGAATCATTCCCCGTTGTTGGGATGGGAGTCCCCGGTACATAAAGTAATGTCCCATTAGACATACAGAGTAATAGGCCAAAGGCCTCACATTAGTAACATATCCAGGTCCTTTTGTAATAAGGACCAAATTCTAGAGAGCGACCAATCAGCTGCCAACACCCTCTGGAACCTTCCTGGAAGGAGCTCCACTCCCTCAGATTTTTTCCGCAAGTCGTGCTAAAGGAGTCTCCACTGAGCTCTGCTCAGGTTTGTTCCTGATCTTTGGATTTAAGGTACTTTCTTTGGATATTTCCCCATCTGAGTGAAGTATTTACTGTCTTTGTGTTGAATACTCCTAAAAAAGCCTTTTTAGGCCCTGTAATACTTGCAAAAAGAAGAGATTGCATGTCGACGACCAGCATAAAGACTGCCTCTGTCTTTATCCAGACTATTCTCCTAAAGACTGCAAGGTATGTCGTACTTTTACTACGAAGACTTTAAAAGATCGTGAGGGAAGGCTTTTAACTTGGCTGCAGAGACTTAAGGACAAAGAAGACCTCTTGTCCTCTGAGGGGAGTGAAACTTCATCGAACTTCTCTTCAAAAACTCCTCAGAAAAGGCCCAGAGATGTTTCTCCAGATCTTTCTATGCAGCAACCTCAAAAGAAGATGCAAAAACAGTCTTCAGAGGTTCCAAAGCTTAAAGATTTGACATTCCTTTAAGGGTCAAAGAAACCAGCTTCAGACCCTCTAACTCTACCGCTGAGGGTGAAACACACTTTCAAAAAGCCTTCCTCGGCCCCGTCGACGACCACCTTGTCGCGATAGCCTCGACGACAACAAAATCTCCTCAGGTTGCCATTGGAGTGACTTCGTCGTCGACGACCGTTTCAACACTCTCAGTCCCGTCGGCGTCTTCCGTCTTCGACGACTGCACGTACCCCTTTGTTGTCGACGATCAAAATCAAGAAATCCTCGCCGACGACAGCATCGACTATGACATATACGACAAGTGCCACGTCGTTGATGACACGCACGTCGGCGATGGGTGTACCGTAGACGACCATCCCGTCTACGACCGCTTTGGTGACGAGAAGTTTCTCGTTGACGGTAGTGTCTGTTGCAACCATCGGCGATTCCTCATCGACGACGTCTATACCGACGACGGCCCTGTCGACGACACCTACGTCAAGAATGTAAATTACATATTTTCATCACAAAATTACAAAACGGATGCTGTCTCCCTCTTACATCACTCAGTAGGGTTCAACCATTACCTCCCTTGCACCTTTTGGATGAGGAGGATGAGGATAAGAATAGTATGTTTAGGGCTGCAAGAAGTCCCTCTGGAATTAATGTTAAGTATCAGGAAGACTCTTGATTATGACGATCAAGACATGGATGAGCAGGAGTACTATCATGACGACAGTCTTCAGCAACAACCACAAATGGTTTGACTTCCTTCAGCCTTGGTCTCTGACCTGCAATTTACGATCTCTGACTACAAGAGGAGGTTTCCTAACTCTGCACAGTGTCCTGCTCCAGTTTCATCGACGCCACAGAGAGCACAAGTTCCACCTCTGCCGCCTCCACCACCTATTACCATTAAGGTGCCCGTGCCACCTCTTCCATCTACTGACGATGAAGAATAACAGGAAGAGGGGGAGATTCAGGATACACAGTCCCACTTTCAGCACCCCTGTATAAAGAGGGCAGATGCTTAGACAACATTGGGAAATGGTTTTCCTCTGTCAGCGCTAACAGTACGAGCGTCTAACTCATTAGCACTATTGGGATGCTACAACAGGCAAATGTGGTCAGATATTGCACCGTACTTGGAGTCGTTGCCGCAGGTATCTAAAGACGAAGCAAAAAGGTGGTTATGGAAGGCGAAAGGCCGGCTTCTGAAATTATAGACTGTTATGGACATCGCATCCACTGGTTTCTGCCAACTGGCTGGAGCGGCAGTTCTGCGGCGCCAAGGGTGGCTTAAGGCAACGACATTCTGGCCTGAAATTCAAACCAAGATCCTTGATGTGCCTTATGACGGACAACTCCTTTTTGGTACCCATATTGATGATGCCCTCGAAGGTATCAAAAAAGATACGGATATGGCCAGAGCCCTGGGTACCCTTCAGTATAAAAGCACCCCTTTTCGTGGCTCAAGGGGTAGAGGGCAATACTCTAATAGAGGAAGATACCCACAATACAGGTCTTCATATTCCTCCTCTAACCAGCAATACAGACCACAGTTTCAGCAGAGACAACAAGCTCAAACTTCGTACATCTGAAAGAAACAGGTTAGTATTAGATTCCTTACCTTAGAATATTCCCAGGCGTCAGACTGGATCTGGAAATGTTTGCGTAGCAGTACCCTTGGGTGTCGGTAGGCGTCGTCTGCGGCTCCGCGTCAGTCCTCAGCGTCGTGGGCGCCGTGATGACGTCGTCGGAGTACTTAGACGCCGCCTCCGTGCGCTGACGTCAGTTCTTCTTTTTTCCGCGCCAGCAGCGCAGTTCTGGAAAAATTGGTACCTTAGTCAATTTTTGACTAATTTTTTTACGATCCGTTTTGATCTACTTTCGAAGTCTTCGACTCCGATCAGTGCCGGTAGGGATGCCAGGCTTTAAACCCTGTGAGGGTAACGGACCCTCACCGCCGGTGCCTTTACTGTCGACCACTAGGACAAGGCCTGCCCCGACTGCCGGGCACTGACATCGAAAGCTAGGCGGGAGCGGTCCCGCAAGCGGCTCGAGTTCCAGCAGTCGGTCCGCGCCACAAGAGGTCCCGGTCCGGACGGAGGTCGAGGGGTCAGAGCCATCATAGCTCCGGGAGTCAACATCACTCTTCAGGCTCAAAGTCGTCAGGTAAACACAAGAAGTCGAAGAGACGTCATCGCTCTTCCGACTCCCCCCGACGCTCGGGTGACACCGCCCACCATCTGAGTCGCAGGCGTCACGGCCTGCCCGATACCCTCCGGTCCCTGGGCAGCAAGCGACGCCGGAAGAGATTGAGCGCTTCCTCATGGCCATGAGGTCCCTCTCACCTCCGACAGGCTTGACGGCGCCCTCGGGCCCAGCAGACCCGTCTGGGGGCCCTAGCGGGTCGGGTGCTTTGGCCCAGACGCCGGCTGGTGCTTCGGCCCCGCCGCCACCGAAGCCTTCGGGCCCGGCGCCGCAGGGCCCCACTGGATCCGCTTCCGGATCCGGGTCGTCGCCGGTTGACTGACGACCTCACTGGCGCCGGTCCTTCGGGTGTCACCTCCGGCGCCGCCTTCGGGCGACGCCGTCCCCGATACCTCCCTCGATCCGGTTCCAGCGTCGACACTGCGCCGCTGGGCGCCGCTCTCTGCGCCGCTTGGAGAGTTTTACTTCAATGAACCGGCCCCATCCTTTGACAACCCTGATTATCAGGAAATGGGTGATGAGGAGTATTGGGAGTGGTCCGAGGAACCTCTGACACGTGAGTGTCAGTCCCAGCAGGACTTGACAGGTGAACTTGGGGATGCCAGTGGTCTGGACACTTCGCCAGACACTAGTTTCGTCTCACCCCCTACCGTAGCTACGGAGGAGGGGGCAACCTTCAGTGTGGTGCTGATGAGGGCGGCCAAAGCCTTGGGCCTTGAGCTCCCCCGTCGTGGCCGTGAGGACTAACCTCCTCACTGAGGTCCTTAATCCGCAGTCCAGTTCGGCTGAGCCTCTGCTGCCGTTTAATGAGGCCTTGACTGACGTTCTTTTGGTCATTTCGTCCAGACCCGCTACAGGTCTGCCTGTAGATAGGAACGTGGCCAGACGCCACCGCCCGGCCCTGTGCGACCGTTGTTTACTGTTCACCCAACCCACCCCCGAGAGCCTGGTCATCCAGGCCTCCAACTCCCAGACCGCATTCCCGTCGGCTCCACCTGATCGGGAATCCAAGAGGTATGAGCAATTCGGCAAGAAGGTATTCTCTCCCGGAGTTTGGGACTGCGGTCTTCCAACACCACATGCCTCTTGGGCCGCTACCCCCACTCTCTGTGGGACACGGTCGCGGACGTGCTGCCACAATGCCCGGCGGAGGTCAAGGCTAAACTCGCCCAAGCCCTTGCGGAGGGTCGAGATGCAGCACGTATTTCTAACCTTTCTCTTTTTTTCCCACGCTCATTTCCCTGTCACTATTATACCTTTTGCCAGACTTGCAATTTATTGCTTTGCATTTTAATGTTGTGATATATATATTTTTTTTAACTAATGCTTTATGCAAAAGGAAATGTGCTTATCGTTGCTTTCTACTCTGATTCAGGCACGTGAATCTATGAAAGATACCCTAATACTGGATAAGAAATGTGTTACTTACCTGTAACTGCAGTTATCCAGTACTGGTATCTTTCATAGATTCACATGCCTGAATCATTCCCCGCCGTCGGGAGTCCCCGGTACATTAATAATGTCCCAATAGACTTAGAGTAATAGGCCAAAGGCCTCACATTAGTAACATATCCAGGTTCTTTTGTAATAAGGACCAAAATCTAGAGAGCGACCAATCAGCTGCCACCACCCTCTGGAACCTTCCTGGAAGGAGCTCTAGTCCCTCAGATTTTTGTAAGCACAGTGCTATATAGAGAAACAACTGAGTGCTAGGTGAGCACTTCCAAGGGAGGCGGGTGGGTTGCATGAGAATCTATGAAAGATACCAATACTGGATAACTGCAGTTAAAGGTAAGTAACGCATTTCTTCTAAGTGCAGTGTTATGTAATTAAGCATGATTTTCGCATGTGTTACACTTTAGTCCGGTAAAGAACTAAAAACGTAGTAACATCTTTCTGCACCTTTACAGTCGGGTGAAGTACATGGCCTAAATACATTAATTTGTAAACTTGTGGCTGCATGAGCGGGTAACGCTTGCCTTTATCCAGATACCTTATGTACAACAGCTGTCTCGATTGGTGAATTGATTTGACCTTTGTTTGTTTCTGGTAAGTCTGTTCTACCTCTCTAATCTACCTTGCCCTCATTGGAGTTCACCTGAAGCTCTGCTTTGCTAGTATCCGTCTCTCATCAACACTAGTTTTACGGAGAACCCTATACCCCCGTAAGATTAAGCAGTTGGGGATCCTTTCCAATTTGTTCATTGTGCTCTGCCCTGGAGTCTTTCTTTAGGAAACCTTTGCAAGGTTTCTTGTGAAAATGTACCCAGAGGTTCTCTATTCCACTGCTCCCCTCCAACTTCAATTTTAAATGTAAATCCACACAAAAGATTGTCAGAACTATTAATCTGCAGACAGTGTACCTGTATCCTACATGTCCTCAAACAAACTTGCACACCCTATTTTGCAGCATTGTGCAGTGCGTTCATATAGTATCCTGATATTTATTAGGTAGGCATAAGGTATTGCACTGATGTCAAGAGGGTGCACTCACTAACAAAAGGGTTATGTTTGCCTTTTCAAATTTGAATGATCAAGTTTGACTTTAGTATGTTGAAACACAAAAATGCATCTTTGTAGTTTTGGTATGTTTGGGAATAGAGCGGACTGCAGCACCTGTTCCTATCGCCACACCTGTCGCTCCATGTCATAGAGTTTGACAATATACCCCCTGAAGATATCCGTGTAATAGAAAACTCTGGAATGAGGCACGTGAGGTGAAGGACACTTGTCTTTTTTTTTTTTTTGTTTTTTTTTTTTTGTTCAAGAAAAGTTTATTAAAACGGACACTTGTCTTTGATTTCAGTTTTGTTTCATTTTTGCATTGGGTGCGTGTTTCACACAGTGAGTGAATGGAAATGATTTAGACTACACAGATAGCTGTGTAGTTTGAGCAACTAGTTTAATCTGATGTTTTATATTACCTTCACCTAAGCTCCTCTAATTTCTTTAGAGAACAGCATGCTCCTTTAAAGTTTTCCTACACTACACTACAGTCAGGGCTTCAGATTTGATTCGGTATTGCATATATTGTCATCACTATTTTTGATAGTTGTGATTGGAATGATTTTGTCGTAAATTTTAAAAAACAAATATTCCTGAAGCATCTATGTAATCCAGAAATAAAAAATATATTTTAGTAAAACCAATTTTTTTGTAATCCACTGTTTGTAGCTGTAAAATATAAAAAAAAAAAAAAGATTTATTTGCCTTTATAAGTCCCTCTTTCGATCAGGCACCAACAATAGTGGCATTTGCCAATATCACTTATCTTGGTAAACAACAAGGGTATCGCAGTTGGAAGCCCTATACAGATTCTATGGTTGTACTCCATAGTTTTTCGGTCAGGATTGTTTGCTGATTATAGAAACTAGAAATAGGCCTCTGTGCTCCTTATCTGGTAAACTGACTCCTAAAGCCAAATTGGATAACCCTTAAATCTGACACTTTAGGTCAATAAAATATTAGTGGCTGGTATTAATGTTGGGTTTAGGCAGTGCGTGAGATGACATGGCTGGACAAAGCACAGCTCGAATTTTAGTATTATGTTAGTTCTTTTACTGGGAAAGTTATTCATGTGTATGTGACCTGTGTTGGAAAAATCCTAATTATCAGTGGTCATTTTACTGGCTTTACTAAATCGTTTTTATGCAGTTTGTGACACTGCAAAAGTAATGCACAAACAGTGAGCTAACAGCACTTTAAAACTGTGTTTTTTTTTGTTCATTCAGTCAATCATAGTAAAAAAACTGAAACTTTGGATCAAGCCACACCCCTGTCACAGGACTCCGAAGAATCAAAGAATATTCCTGTAGAAGAGCAGAGAAATGGCCTAGGGAAACCTAGGAAAGAGCTGAATGGGAGCAAAGTTGTGAGCAGTGAATCTCCTAAAGGGGAGTCGAACTCTGGTCCTACAGATAACTCAATAGACTCCTTGAAGGAGCCTGCTGAACACATTATAAATCCTGCCAGCACAAAGGACGTGGTAAGTGCAGCAGATTCTCAGAGTACGTTACCACCTGAAAGCATGGTAATAGATGATAAACTGCCTACCAAGAACACTTTAGCCAATGATTTGCCACCTGCAGCAGAGAAGCAGCTGTCCAAGGACACCATGGCTAATGATTTAGAGTTATCTAGTGACAGTGAAAGTGAAGGGGATATTAGAAAATCCCCTTCTCCTTCGTCCGCTTCAGACAGTGAAAGTGAAGAAAAGAGAAGCTGGAAAAGGTCGAAGAATCAAGTCAAGGATGTTGCTGAACAGGAATGTAAACCTGAGGTTGTGATGGAAAAGCAGGTGGGGGAAAACCACACTGAGGAGCACTTAATCCCTCCTGTCCTTAAACAACCTGACAAGGCATTGGCAGAGCAAAATGTTTCAGATGCAAGTGAGCACGATGGCCTCTGTGACCTTGGTAATGGGTGTGCTGACAAGAAAGAAGCTGAAACAGAATCTCAGAACAGTGAACAGTCTGGGATTACAGCAGGCGAGTTTTTAGACCAGAGCATGGAGGAAGAGGACGATGATGAGGAAGAGGATAATGACCACGATGACCACTTAATATACCTTGAGGAAATCCTCGTTAGGGTACACAATGATTACTATACCAAATATGAGAAGTTCCTGAAAAAAGAGATTCAAGATATTCCAGACATACGCAAAATAGTTCCAGAACTTAAAGGTAAAGTGCTGGAAGATGTTGTTATAACTTTCAGTGGACTTCATCCTACAAATTTTCCTATTGAAAGAACGCGGGAGCATTACCATGCAAGGGCACTTGGAGCCAAAATCAACAAAAGCCTCAATTTAAAACCAGGGGATCCAAACCGGGTAACTCATCTTGTCGCTGCAAGAGCAGGTCAGTTATTTTTTCTCTTCTTTCTTTGGATCATTGGCATTATTTTTAAGATATTTATGTCCATATTCATTTTGATTCTCGCTGGAAAATTGCCACATCGTTACTGGGCTAGAAAGTAATTCAGTAGCTCATGTTCTCCTAGTTTATTCTGTCACATAATTACCAGTGTTGAGTATGTGGAGGAGCTATGACTCAAGATAGACATTGCCTAGTTGATTAGACGTTGTCCTTATGAATTGCCATATGTTTTTCCTTTGATTGAAAATATTTTGTCCTTGGGCCCCCTGGTGCAATTGAATGATATAAAATATCTGAACTTGAGAACACATGGGGCTTACTTTAGAGTGTGGATGAAAATTCTGATTCCTGTACAAATATGGGTATGTACAGGATTAGAATTCTGGTTTGTGCGATCACACCCCTAACTGCATTACCCTTGATGGATTTTGGCAGGTCAACACCCCGAAATGTATCAGGGGGCAAAACATGGACTTCGATGCGAGAAATTCCAAATTTGTATGTTATTCCTTTACTTTTAACCTGTTAGAACTACGAAATAGGAGGTATTAACTGCATTTGGTGAATACCTCACACATGTTGTTGGATGTACTGAATGCGCTAAATACCACCCCCCTCTCCAAGTGAATTGATGCCTGAGTAAACTAAATATGTATAGTTGACAAATCTCAAAGGCTTCGAGTAAATCTAATCAACTGGCAAATGCCTATGATTCAATAGAAAGAAAAGTATACAAAAAGTGATGGAGAGAATCCTTGAATTAATCTCAGCAACTGGTAATTACTTGGGCTGCTTCCAGTCTATCATTATTTTGTACACCATCCCACCTCATTTTTGAAGCCAACCCCATGCAAATCAGTCTTGACCCTGCTTCAATAGGAACAGTGGATCCCGAGCTGCTAGGCAAAGTCCTCCCTGAACCCAGAACTCAAGAAACTTAAAACCGGTTTTGCCCTTATTAGGGTATATCAGTCTCGTATAGCTTGGTTCCAGTGGTACAGAGTGCACAGGACCAACCTCTAGGCATACCAGTCTCACGGCACTGCATTGAGGTATTCAAAAAAGTGATAGATCGAATGCTTGAATTTACCTCAGCCACTGGTAAATACTCTGGGCCACATCCCAGTCCATTGTTTTGTATGTTACTGTACCGCCCTAAATGGCCTGGTATGCTCAGGCATGGGTACTGTTCTTTCTGTGCTAATGGAAGCAGGCTACATCCGACTGAGGAGCCACAATAAGGTCGAAACTATTCTTGGGTTGCTTGTGTTCGGGTTCAAGGAGGACCTGGTCTGGCAGTCCGGGCTGGACTACTCTGAGTAGAGCAGCGTAAAGACTTACTGGCATGTTTGCGGGTCCAAACTGAGGTGACCTGGGCCGCAAAAGAACAATGGGTTAGAATGCTACCCCAAACAATTGCCAGTGGCTAGACTTATTGCAAGCTTTCATCCCATCAACTTTTGGGTGTCAGTGGAAAGTGAAGATAGTACAGAATAGTGTGTGGAACACCAGGGGATTTGCTGTAAGGCTGAAGAAGCTTCTTTCTTTCATGGGTCAAGGGAATGCTTGTTCAACCATTAATTCAACACTTCAATGACTGGGTGTTCTCTGAAATGAAATTAAATTAAATGTATTTTTATAAAGTGTTTGAATGTCCAGAGGCATCTTGATGCAGCCACTACATGAGGACGTGAGGGTAAAATAAATTTTTTGCTATCGGGAGAAAAGGAAAGCGATGAAAAATGGATAATATATTAGCTTAACAGCCATGTTTTTAAAGCTTTCCTAAACGGGGGAAGATCTGTCATTTTTTTCAGACTAAGGAGGAGAGTGCTCAAAAGTTTGGCCGTACAGATTACAAAGCTTCTGCCTCCCCATTGGAATCATCTGAGATTGGAAACAGTCAAGTTTTTGGGCACCGGCCAACATAATGACCTGAATGGAATATGCCAGGGAAAATATAATTTAAGATAGTCTGGAACGGATTTGTGTAGTGCTTCATAAGCACTGCAGAGAGCTTTGAATTTAATGAATAACCAAATGGGCAACCAGTGAATGTCAGTTAAGGCCTGTGAGGCTGACTGATGCCTATGGATTTCTAGCAGTAGCTGTAGCATTCTGCTGAATCTGCAGTTTATTTAGAAGAGTTTACTGCATGTTCGCGTAAAGGGTATTTCAATGAACTAATTTGGATAGTACAATGGCAATGACAACAGTCTTCTGCTGCACCTTGGGAATGAAGGGCAGCAGTTTTGTAAGTGCAAGTGTAGAAGGCTGATGACGTCACAACAGTAATTTGTTTTTCAAAATTCAGCCTGTCATCAAAAAGAATCTCTAAGTTCCTCACTTTCCTGACCGGGGTTGGTAAAGTGCCCATTTCTTGAGGCCACCAAATAGAGGACCAAAAGAAGATGTTATTGCTCTAAATAGCGTGGCGCTGCTGTAGCCATCATTCTCCCAGAGCATTGGATCTCTAGCGTGTGTGAATGGTACCATCCTGATATCACTGCACTTCATTGCAATGGTGTTCCATCTCAAGAAAGGTATTTCATACAGTAGATAGATATTTACTTTGTCTTATGTCTTACTAACTGCCCCAGCACACGCAGATATCTTTAGGTTTCAGTTTGAAAATGAATGTATGTTGCATGAGCCAAGATGAAATTAGGTCTGAAAATATTGAGTTCATTAATGGTTTATCTTTGCTCACAGTTGGAACAAAAAAACTCTTGAAGGTAATATTGATTCTCCAGTATTAGGGGTGTCTTTCATAGATTCACATGCCTGAATCATTCCCCGTCGTCGGAGTGGGAGTCCCACGGTACATAAAAAAGCAATAATATACCATAAATATATAGTAAATAACAATTAAAACAAACCAGGAAGTAAAGGAGCCAAAGCTACAGTAGAAAAAACTTCCACACCTATGACTATCCTAGTCATTTTGTATAGTCCAAACTACAGCCAATCAGGCGCCAGCACCCACCAGAAGGTTCTCCCCAGAGGCTCAGGCTCCCAGATTTTCTACCGCGCGTCGTGTGAAGGGAGTCTCCCTGAGCTCTGCTCAGTTTTCTTCAATTTTCTTCATTTGTCTTAAGATTTTACTTCATATCTCACAGTTTTGTAATGTATTATTACACGAAGTCTATCTGCAGACCCTGCGTCACTTGTGGAAAGCTGAAACCTTTTCCTGTGTACCCTCATGAAGAGTATATGGACCAGCACTCTGCCTGTCTCTGACATGGTAGGAGAAGAAGGGGATGTCTTGTGCTTAGGCTATACCCCCTTCTGGTGTGGGAGGATTTTTTTATTTGTACTACACCTTAATGGTTTGAAATGATGTTTCTCCTCTACTTCACCAGTTGAAGTAACATCGAAATTAAGGGGTCTCTGGCCTTCTTTGAGTCTGCCTCCCACATTTACGCCCACGAGATTTACTCTCCGGCGTCTAGACTCACTCTGCGCACTTTTCTGACTGAAAATGTGCCAGCTTGTCGACGATACGGTCGAAGTATTCTTTGACGACATCTCTGCCGTCACTGGTGCTCTGCATCAACAATGGCTCCAGGATTCCGTTGATGACAATGGGGACAGTGCCCTCTTGTGGACTGATTGTAATTCGCACGGAACTGCGAAATTGACGAAGAGCCTCGTCGACGGATAGCCTCGTCGACGGGGAGATAGCCTCGTCAACGGAGTGTGTCGGCCGTGAGGTGAGCCTCGTCGACGGAGAGGAGCCTCGTCGACGGAGAGGAGCCTCGTCGACGGAGAGGAGCCTCGTCGACGGTTGGCCCAGCGACAGGTGGCCCAGCGATAGCTGGTCATCGGCAGTTGGCCCATTTACAGGTGGCCAACCGATAGCTGGTCATCGGCAGTTGGCCCATTGACAGTTGGCCCATGGACAGTTGACCCATTGGGGCTCGTCGACAGTATCCTTTGTCAACAATGTACTTCGTTGACAATCATCCTCGTTGAGTGTGAGCTTTGTCGAGCATTGGCATAGTCAAGGACTAGTTTCGTTGACGACAAAACTGTGTAGATGGAGGGCTCGTTGACTGTGGCCACGTCGAGGGTCGGCTCCATAGACGTTAGGCTTCAGCAGTTTGTTAGGTTGATAGAACCAGCGTTATGTTTTTTAACTGACGACTAGGCTGCCATGTCCTGTTCCTTGGCGAAATCTTACATCTGAACTTCTATTACTTTACCCTCCGGCGGATGTTGGAGGATTAAAACTCCTCATGAAGGGAACGGTGGATCGTTTCCATCAAACCCTCGTCACAAGGTCAGAAACAGACCGTTTTTTTCCTTTCATTTTACGATTTGGCAGACGTCTTTGCCTCATCATGAGCCCAAGATCTGCGCTGGTGTTTGTCACGCCTCAAGCACAAATTTAAAATGCCAGACAATTCAACGCGCCTGTCTTGTCTCTCAACTTCAACCTGACCCATCTTTTGCTCGGGCGGCCCAGACACGTCCTCACAACTCCGCTTCTCCTTTGACTTTTTTTTATCACGACCGGGAAGGTCGATACTTCGTATTATAAGGGAGAAGAAGTTTTCCACAATGGCTGCAACCACAGTTCAGCCGGCAACCCTTTAGCTATTTTTAGCAGGTTCCACTACCACAGATAGTCTAATATATTGGCACAGGTGGCCCGTATTCCCGAATACTCCTCAGCTGACGTTTCTAGGATTTTACAGAAAAATAGGAGTGCATCATCAACAACAGACCGTGCAGTGCACATTGCATCTCCAAGTTTTAGACAGCCCGTAGAGGCGGCAGTATTGCAGAGATAGGGTTGACGGAACTCTCGGTTCTTCGCCCAGAGGTTCACTCTAAGATAATGGTCGTACCGTTATAGAGATTTCTTCTTGGCCAACATGTTGAGCACTCACTAACTGAGCCTTCGTGTTTTTTCTCCAGTACAGAGAGCAACCCTTTCGTGGTGCCCGAGGGCAGTGCCACATCCTTTTTTCCAAGGAGTTCCACCCCGTATCATTTTTACAACTGTATTATTCGACTCTAAATCATATGCAGGAGGTACTTCTTCAAGGAAACAACACCTTACCATAGAACCCACCCGTAAACCATCCCAAGAGGGATGACGGTGGAATATCTCTTTTATTTCATTTGGTCAACGATCCAGTTGGGGGTTCTAATAGTTATGTCAAAAGGACACGCTTTAGAATTTGGCAAATTCCCTTTTGCTACACCTTCAAAGGGACCGCTTCCTCCTCATCTGCGCGAGTCGTTTGCACAATTGTCTATATTGATACACACAGGGACCGTCGGAGTGGTTCTGAATCTACAACAGAGTTGGAGTGTACTCTCAGTTCCTCATCGACAAGCAAGTCAAGAAGTAGCACCAGATTTTTGATCTTTGAGCAAACTATTCAAAGGTTGTACCTCAAGAAGGTCTTGAAGTACTACTGCCAAAACGACTTGATAATTGCACTCGACCTCCAGGGTGTCGATGTTCATGTGCCAATTTTTTCAAAAGCACAGGAGGTAGCTACGTTTTTCAATAGCTTTAAAACATTTTCAATTAAAAACCTACCTTTGGACTTTGGTCCGCTCCACGTGTTTTTATCTAGATCCTGGCACCAGTGGCAGCCTATCTACGTCTGCAAAGCATACAGATTCATCTTTACTGAGACAAATATATAATCAGGGCTTGCTCTTCTTAACAAGCAATCCAGCACACCCAGACTTGGCAGTCACTGTTTTAAAGCCTGTTTTTTTCAACACATCATGACCAGTCTCAACTAGTCCTAGCTCTGATATGAACATTTCTTGGAGCAGCAATCGATACAAACCCAGCAAGGTTGTTTGTCTCACATGAACGACGGGCTTGCAGCTCCCACTTGCTGTTTCTTCTACATACATTACGGTCCGTTTTCAGTAGATCCTCAAGGTCATTCCTGACCACTTCCTCCACCTGCATCCTGGTGGTTTTTCCTACTACAGATTACACATGAGAAAGATGCTAGAGGAATTAGACAAGCAGTGGTTGCAAGTCTCCGGTTCATTCGAAAATCTCATAACTAATCACTCCTTGGATGCAAGAGGTTTTCTTATTTTGTGAATCTAAGAGAGAAATTTATAGGAGTGTGTTTTTCCTTCAGGAGGCGTCAAATTACACAATCAACACAAACTCATCCCTCGAGAGTTGGGGAGCGCATCTTCAAGGGCTGAAGGTCAGCGGGACATGGAGCCCACAAGAAAGGGCCTGGCACATCAATCTGTTGAGCGAAGTGCCATCTTCCATGCCCTCAAATCTTTTCGCGCAGTACTTCAAGGAGCCACTGTATTGGTGCGCATAGACAATACAAATGAACTATGTCAACAAACCGAGAGGGACAAGATCAGTTCTGTTGCCTCAGGAAGCCCTGAATTTTGGGCAAGGGCAATACAACACATACTCAATCTTCTGACGGTTCATGTCCCGGGTACAGGGTCATTCAGCAGGACGACAATTTCCACTCTCGAGTGGAAGCTTATTTAACGGACGGTGGTTTCAATCTATTGGCAGTGAGGTCATCCAGATTTGGACCTTTTTTTTTTGCGACCAAGAAGAACAGCAAATGCTGGTTCTTTGCAAGTTGGCATCCCCATAAAGACTTTCAGGGGAATGCGTTTCCGATCAAATGGTCTCAATTATCTGCTTGCGCTTTTCCACCGATACCGTTGGTTCCCAAGGTCCTGCGGAAGATGAAGGAGCAGTGTCGGCTGATTCTCATGACCTTCAGATGGTTTCGCCACTACTTGTTCACCGAGCTTCTTTTTTCCTGTCGGAGTGCGAACCAATTCTGTTGTGTCCAATTCCGGACCTACTCTTCATCCAGGGCAGTCAGGTTTACCACCCGGATCCGACTTCTCTGAAGTTAACGGCCTGGCGCCTGAGTACCTAGAGTTCGCCCATCTAGACAATCCTGCGGATTGCAAAGAAGTATTAGCCAAGTTAAGAGCACAGTCTCAAATGAAAATGGTTTTTATATCTGGTGTCGTTCGGCTGGACTTCATCCTTTTTTCTGTTAAAACAGAGCAAATCTTTCCAGTTTTTTCGTACAGCTGGCAAGTTAGGGATTGTCTCATGCAATCCTAAGGGTTTTTCTGGCAGCAGTTTCCAGATACCGACAAGATGGGACAACTTCTCTTTACTCTTCAAGAACTATACAACAATTCTTCAAGGAATTTTCAGAATGTTTTTCTCCGGTAGGTCGTCCGCCACCATCGTGGCATCTCAATGTGGTATTAGCACAACTCATGTGCCCTCCTTTTGGACCTTCCACAGAACTGATCTGTAATTCCTTACGTGGAAGGTGTCACTTTTATGGGCTTTGACTTCCTCTAGAAGAGTCAGTTATATCCAGGTTCGCACGGGTCATCAGCCTTTTCCAGAAGTTTCACAAATGACTCTGTGGTTCTTCTCACTAATCCAAGATCCATACCTAAAGTGCCTCTGGACTTCCACCGGTACGAGCCTGTCAATTTAAAGACATTCTTCCTCCTCCACAATCCAGAAAGGACATTGCTTACACTAGATATTAGGAGATGTTTAAAGTTCTATTTGCAGAGGACTGTTCCGTTACGCAGATCCGTTCAACTGTTTATCACCTATGGTGCAATTCGTAAGGTCAAGCAGTATCTAAGCAAACAATTGCAATAATAATCTCTGCTGTGATCGCTTTTTGCCATGCACAAGCAGAAGGACTTTTGCAAGCAGCCCCTAGAGTGCACTCTACGAGGGCAGGGTCTTTCTCAACTGCTTTGTTCGCTGGAGTCCCTCTCCAGCACATCTGCAGTGCAGCAACCTGAGCTAGCAGGCATACTTTCACCAAACACTACTGTTTGGATGCAGCCAGCGAGACCGATGCTTCAGTGGGTCAAGCAGTTCTACGTAACCTTTTCGACTAAATTGAGCCTCTGTTTCCCACCTCCTTTTGCTGCTGTCAGAAACTTATTATGCTGTTTCATTGTGCACAGGCTTCAATAATTTCATTTTATCATGCTTTGGGCTATGTTAATATAATATATATATGTATATATATATATTTCGTGATTATGTGCATCACAGGTTTGCAAGCTTGGCTACTAATAGCGTCTGCCTAGCAAGGATATGTACTGCTATCTACTCTGATTCAAGCTTGTGAATCTATGAAAGACACCCCTAATACTGGAGAAGAACAATAGTTAATTACCTTTAATCTGTGGTTCTCCAGTGTTGGTGTCTTTCATAGATTCACATGCAACTCGCCCACCTCCCCTCAGAGGCTTTTAGGCTATATTGGTTTATCTTCACTCCTTGCGAGAAAATCTGAGAGCCTGAGCCTCTGGGGAGAACCTTCTGGTGGGTGCTGGCGCCTGATTGGCTGTAGTTTGGACTATACAAAATGACTAGGATAGTCATAGGTGTGGAAGTTTTTTCTACTGTAGCTTTGGCTACTTAACTTCCTGGTTTGTTTTTATTGTTATTTACTATATATTTATGGTATATTATTGCTTTTTTATGTACAGTGGGACTCCCACTCCGACGACGGGGAATGATTCAGGCATGTGAATCTATGAAAGACACCAACACTGGAGAACCACCGATTACAGGTAAGTAACTATTGTTCTTGTTTGCACATGCGGAAATTATAGTATAAAGTACACTTCATCTGTAAGACCTTCGAAAGTAAAATTGCTGGATTTTAAAATCCGTTTAGAAGATAAACCATGGCATGCAAAAATATTTGGCATAGTGACTGACCAATCTGTTATTCAGCAGTTTTTGTTCAACTTCTTTATTAAACAATCTATCCTTTTCTAGATATTCTGAATGAAGAAAATAGTCTCAGGTGGGATTGAGTTTATAATGAGAGAGAGCGTGCCAGATGTTCTGAGAAAAATCCAAGCATTGAAAACTACTGCTGAGATCAGAACAGGACAATCTGTGTTGCAATTAAAAACTATGGCTAACGGATAACAAAATTGGTATATAACTTTTTACTCTGCAGAGTTCTAAAATTGAGCAAACAGTAAAAGATAATTGGGCAGTGATTAAAGCTGATGCAGAACAGAGTGTGATATAGGAAGAACCATACATGGATACAAATGTGTTTGTATTTGTAGAACTTTTTAATACCAATGGAAAGGTTAGAACATAATTCGGTCCAAAGTGCAATAGGTGAACCACACTAACTGCTCGAATATAAACAAGGAATGTGTTCAGTACCGACAAACAAATGTAGACATTCCATTGTAGCAACTTACTGTTTCCCAGTGTGCATCTTTTCTGGATTTATATGCTTGCATTATTCTGCCATGTAGTCATTCGGTCTCGAATTCTCCTCTGTATCCTTCTCTGTTTGTGCTTTTTAGGTCTCGCCTAGAGTGCAGCGCAAATGCGCTGCTCTAGGAGAGGGCCTCTTGGCATCACTCCAGACATTCAGAAAGCTTTAATAAAGCTTGTGCATGTGGTTGTCACATCAATTGGCCTTTGCATGTGGCTTTCAAAAACTGAATGCACGCAATTGGCGTAAGGCGGGTGCATGTCCCACCTCTTCTTAAAATGTTCATTTCCATGGCCTAGGGCGAGCAGGCTGGCAGATGCATTCATCTGCTTTCGCTTTGCTTTTGCTTGTTATCTACTAACGGAATTTATTGCCTGCCCTGTTTAAACTAGTATCCTGTTACTAATTGATTTCCAGCTTCCACTGCTTGTTGGAAACTGTTGCCGGGGGCGAGGACATGGCTGCACCTCTGTCGCTGGTCGAAAGCCACAAGGAGCCGTTAAACATGGGATGGCAGCTTATCTTTAATGGGGCCACCAAGTTAACGCATGCTTCTTTAAAAACCAGTAGCAACGAGTTCCTAGCGTGCCCAGTGTTTGATTACGCATGGTGGGGATTTAAGATCAGTTTTGAACACATTTCCCTTGATGGTCCATTTACCAAGTACAAGTTAACTAGATAGGCCAGCAATTGAGGCATTTCCAGTTGACCAGTTACTAGTAGTTTTTTTCTGAATCCAGTTGTGGAATGTGCATTAGACTAAAAATGACCATTGGAGGGAAAATGTAATTTTTACATGTAAAATAAAAACACCAACTGATCAGCAATCCCTAAATTACACAATGAACCATAAATCAACTGTAACTGTATGCATTGCACTTCACCTGATTAAAAAGAACACTTAAACAAGCCGTCTGAGCCCAAATAAACATTTTGCAACTGGCAAAATAGATATTCCGATAGCCACCATAAAGGCAGTTACGTTTTTAAAAGTAAAGATGCTTGGCTTCGTTGCAGGAGTGCTCTGGGAGAGAGACACCCCCACACAGCACGAAGATTGTGTTAAAAGAACATTCCCAGGCGAGGTGTCAGTGCCCAGAACAAACAGTTGTCGCCAGAGCATATAATGGTATTTGCTGCAGAAAGGACAGGCTACGAAGGCGTAAGAGTCTGACCATGGCTGATTTTTAGTGACCGTTGTATTGGTCCAGGACAATGCAGGGCTATAAAGCCTGGCAGGGATGGCCGCGTTGACTGCCATCACTGGGGCTGGTAATCACAGGCTGCCCTGCAGCTTCCTGCTAATTAGAGACTGCCCAGAGATGTGTGATGGGAAACAAAAGGCAGGTATGTGGCAGACATTCTGGGATCTGCCGAATGTACCCCATCCCGTGCAGATGACCCCGGGGTTCCTGTTATCTCAACCCTGACTGGGTGAATGGAACCAGCCCAGCAATCCTTCAGTATCAAACCACCTCCCCACCCCGCAGTTTGTGTTCCAAGCAGGGTACCCCCCCCCTCCCCCATTCAAGTTGAATAATAATGTACCAAACAAAACTCATGCATTACTTTTGTCACCACAAAAATATGACAACAGCGGTGACAGTTGTCGACTTAAAAAATCCAGCATGTGGCAGGTTTGTCATGAAGAGTTTACATGGAAGTTGAATGTCTCTGGGAATGTAAACGTAAAAAAAAATTATTGACGTTGTAAGTGCTTCATTGCAATCTGCTTCAGTTTATCGGTCATGCACTCAATAAGTCCCAAAGAGTACCCAGAAAATTAAAATACGTCCAAATTTGAATTATACCTTTAATAGCAATGTGTGTGAAGTGTGCTGCTCATACCTCACTAGAGGAGCTCATTTCACCCTTCCATTCTTCCTTCAATTTACCTGTCCATCCATATTTTCCCCTTCCATCAAACCATCCATCTACAGGCTCTCATTTTGTCCTCCTCTCATCCAACTGTTCATTTGTGCACCAATACATACACACATCTATCCATCAATTCTATATATATATTCATTAAACAATACATCCATGTATCCCCCTCTCCATCCTTAAACCCTTCTGATCATCGTTCCATCCATCCATCCCTCCCTCAAACCAGACTTTAAGCCTTCCATAAACCCTTCCTTTTACCCATACTTTCCGCAATCCACCTACCCTTCCTTCCAGACATAGATCATTTCACCTCTCCATTATCTCTTTCACAATTTAATCTATCTAACATTTTACCATTCTTTCATTGTCGTTTTTCACATTTCTTCCTTCTTTTCACAATGCCTAACTCTATTTCTTTTCACCTTTTTTCCCTCCCTGCTCTCTTGCTGCCACTTTTCCTACCCATAATCTCCCTTTTTCCCCCTTACTATCTACTCATCTTTATTTCTTCCCTTTTACTTTTCGGTCTCTCCTACGCAGCGCAGCACAAATGCGCTGCTCAGGAGACCTTTAGCCATCGTGCAGCTCTTTTTCAAAGCACATACTCGTGCTTATGGCGGCATATGGCTTCCGGGAGTGCACAGCGGCGCGCCACAAGCACAAGTATGTGCTTTGCAGAAGATCTCTCCCCGACGCGCGCACCACTCGTGGGTGCACCCCTCCGTCTCTCTCTCCCGCTGCAACCTGCACGAGGCTCCGCTTAGTTTGAGGGTGTTTGGCTTAGCGATGTTGCATTAATGTTTCTTTAACTTTTCTTACGCAATTCTGGGTTTAAATCTTAACCAAATAAGCATGTTTCTGCATCAGGCCTCGTGGCTCTGGCACTGTCAGGGGTATTCCGTACCTTACAAAATTCCAGGGTTACACACCAGTGAAATGTTTTCATGAGGTCGGGTTTTAACCAGTAACTGAGTAATGTGACGGAGGCCTTTGCTCCCGCCTGGCACTTCCGACGCACACACTTCACTACACTCCCTGTCCTTAGTTAGGAGTCGCTACGGCTGGGCCTCACCTGGTGACGGGTAACGAGCAATTTATAAACAACGCACCCAGTAACGAGCACAGCTCGGCAAAAAAAGGCCAGGAGAGGGATGACTAAACGTATAGTTCAGCTATGTATATTTATAGCACCGCTGATATAGTCCATCGTCACGTTTTCACTCGGCGACCTTTGCTCGGACGTCTGCCCCTCCCATGATTGACGCTGACTATTTATCGATCACACAAGGTGCATCGCCAGTTTTACAAATGAGCACAGCTCCACGGAACTCTCTCACCCCTACAACAATGTGCTAACACACACTTGTGGTACTAGAACGAAGACAACATACACTCCTACAACGAGCTGACACATCAATATGGGAATACAATGGTCTATTTTGCAAATAGCGGAGCTGCACCCACTGCTTACTGGGCAACTTAACTTCTCCTATCATTTGGATACATTACGCAGTATTTTTATTTTATATAATTAATTATATCAATATGGCGTGTATATATCTACCACTATTATTATAATTAATATTACTATCGGTGGCAGGCTTGAGTAGGAATAGATATAGAAACGAAACTGGTACTCATCTGATGCGGAGACTAGAGTTAAAAAACGGTGTTGATATTTCTTAACATACTTGTCTCCCCCTCCGAAGCCTTGTAGAATGGAGATAGAATACAGTTCCATTTGATTGGTGTAGCAGGTATGGAGGAGGGGCAGATCTTCTTCCAAAGCACTTACAGTACACATGGTACCAGTCCCTCTCTGGCCCTGGTTCACATCATACCCAAAGCTGGGGCACCCATGACTGATCAACTTAAGACCCATGCCAATTATTGCTTGTGCAGACAGAGTTGTGTTCATACCCTGCACCATCATCCCTGCCCAAACGCTGAAGCGGCTTTGCTACTGTCCCTCTCCTGCCCTGGTTCACATCAGACCCAAGCCAGGGGCATCCATGACTGATCAGCTCAAGTAGACCCATGCCAAATCTAGTTTGAGCATAAGGATCTGTGCTCAGGTTTGCACCCTGACTCACTCTCACTGACTGACACTCACTCTCTCACTGCCAAACTCACTCACTCTCACTGACTGAGAGACTCTCACTTACTCTCCCACTCTCTCACTGACTGACTCACTCTCTCCCACTGACTGACTCACCCACTCTCTCTCACTGACTGACTAACTTGCTCACTCTCTCCCGCTGACTGACTCGCTCACTCTCTCTCGCTGACTGACTCGCTCACTCTCTCTCTCGCTGACTGGCTCGCTCACTCGCTCACTCTCTCTCGCTGACTGACTCACCGACTCTCTCTCGCTGACTGACTCACCCACTCTCTCACTGACTGACTCACCCACTCTCTCACTGACTGACTGACTCACCCACTCTCTCTCACTGACTGACTCACCCACTCTCTCTCACTGACTGACTCACCCACTCTCTCACTGACTGACTCACCCACTCTCTCACTGACTGACTCACCCACTCTCTCACACTGACTGACTCACCCTCACTGACTCACCCACTCACTCTCACTGACTCACCCACTCACTCTCACTGACTCACCCACTCACTCTCACTGACTCACCCACTCACTCTCACTGACTCACCCACTCACTCTCACTGACTCACCCACTCACTCTCACTGACTCACCCTCTCACTGACTCACCCACTCACTCTCACTGACTCACCCACTCACTCTCACTGACTCACCCACTCACTCTCACTGACTCACCCACTCACTCTCACTGACTCACCCACTCACTCTCACTGACTCACCCACTCACTCTCACTGACTCACCCACTCACTCTCACTGACTCACCCACTCACTCTCACTGACTCACCCACTCACTCTCACTGACTCACCCACTCACTCTCACTGACTCACCCACTCACCCACTCACTCTCACCCACTCACTCTCACCCACTCACTCTCACCCACTCACTCTCACTGACTCACCCACTCACTCTCTCTCGCTGACTCCCCCACTCTCTCTCGCTGACTGACTCCCCCACTCTCTCTCGCTGACTGACTCCCCCACTCTCTCTCGCTGACTGACTCCCCCACTCTCTCTCTCGCTGACTGACTCCCCCACTCTCTCTCTCGCTGACTGACTCCCCCACTCTCTCTCTCGCTGACTGACTCCCCCACTCTCGACCCCCATGCAACATTCTTCTGCCCGTCTCAAATGTTTCCCCCATTAATTCCAGGTCGCTTCCTGAATATCCCTTGCATATTTCTGACTACATGAAAATAATTCTTCCTATTTGTTTCCTCACAGAGTCCTATTTAAGAGCTCCTCAGTAATCGACCTTGCTCTAGCGGTCCCAACGGGGTTCTCTATTTGCAATGTAGACTGCCAAGTATGTCCAGGTGAATGAATCTCCATCATTTTATTCCTCCCATCCTACTTGTTCCATCACCTGCAAATCTGTATAGGTTCCTGCAGAAGCCTGCAAATATATTATAACAGTGGGTCTTGCCTTTGAGACCTTATAAGTGTTTAACCATGAAACAGTTGATGTTGTTGCACCAAGGATATTGTGCTGTATAACTAAATACTTATAAAGTCCCAAAAGCGAGACCTATTGGCTATGCCAATGCTTGTTGTCTTTTCCTTCAACCCGGGTATCTGAGCGCTCTCAAAACTGGAGTAACAATTACCAACCTCAAATGCTCTCATTTTATTGACTGGAGAAGGATGAAAGGAGAAGAGTCTGCTTCACACCATTCAGGTTACAAAGAGCTACAGT
Source organism: Lissotriton vulgaris (assembly GCF_964263255.1). Lineage (NCBI taxonomy): Eukaryota > Metazoa > Chordata > Amphibia > Caudata > Salamandridae > Lissotriton > Lissotriton vulgaris. The sequence continues at coordinate 1,290,285,931 of NC_141691.1, forward strand.
AAGCGTGCGCACTGCCCTTGAGCTATAGTTCTAAAGACTCCTTAGTGCCAGAGGGGCCTGGGAACTAATAGCGCCTACCGCCACTTCGTTTTGTATTTTCAGTGTACTTTGTTCCAAGGGCTTATATAGAGCATATAAGTCTTTTGGTTCCGGATTATGGCTAGTTGGTACCCCACCCTGGACCCTCCCCTTCCACACACACACAAAACTGTAAAGGTTCTTGGTAGTCGAAAGTCGTTCCAACGCGAGAAACTTTTTTATCTCTAACAGACAGGCTCAGTTTTAGAGTTAGTGCAGTGAAACAATTAGTATAAACGTACCGCTTACATTTCACATGTGCTTGCAAGTTTACTGCGCTACAAAATGCTGATTGTTCTTGATTATTATTGCACCAAACCAATCACAATTACTATCTCATAATCGGAAGGCAATGAGGGTCTGCTGTGCTCCAAACTGATAACCTGCAGGTTGTACAAGATCACAGCAGCAGGGGCTTAGCCCACCACACTATTTCACACAAGCGCTTTTTTTTTTTAAGTCCATTCCCCCGCACTCCCCAACTGTTATGTTTCAGCTGTACATTTCTCAGGTCCAAGTCTTTAGTTACAACCATGATGATAATTTTGTTTCAGATGCAAACTTCCAAACCCCCCCCCCCCCCCCCCCCCCCCCCCCCCCTCCCCCCCCCCCCCCCCCCCCCCCCCCCCCCCCCTCCTCCCTCTCAGCGGCGTGACTTCCATTCGTTCAGCAGGTGCAGTGGCACCGGTACCCAGAGCCCTGAGGGCCCGTTGAGCCCTGATTATTGCTGTATTTTATAATTCATACAGCAGCCTGGGTGGCCCATTACTTGCACTAGGCCCATGACACGTTGGCTACACTACACTACACTACTGCCACTCACAATTTAGGGTGCAAATCACATCTTAAATGTTTGCTACCAGGATTTGCTGCAAAAAAACCTGCCACAAATCGCAGGAGTGAACTGCGCAAAATTTCATTTTTTCGCACCCTCTATTCAAAGAAATATTGTCTTGATGTTTTATATGTATGTTTATTTAATTGTTTTGACTGCTAACGTGTTGCACTTCATCCTCAGCAGGGGGTTTAAGACACTGTAAGCAGATGGAATTTCAGAAAATAAATGTCTTAGACCAGCACAGCACCACCATCTAAGCTTGACTCAGCACCACCTTCGCATCACTGATTACGGCACCATTTTAACACCACAGCATTAACACAACACCACCTCCGCATCAGTGCAACACTATCGCAGCACCACCCCAGCATCTGCACAGCATCCCTTCAGCACCAGTCAGCGCCACTCATCACCACTGAAGCAACACCACCTGAGCTTTACTCAGCAGCACCTGGGCACGACCACAATCACAGCACCACCTCAGCATCACTCAGCCCCAGCGCAACACCACCCCAGCACAGTACCACCTCAGTATCACTCAGCACCACCGCAACACCAATGCATCAGTGCAGCACTACCTCAGCACCTTATCCGCATCTACGCAGCACCACTTCAGCACCAGTCCGGGTCACTCAGGACCACTTCAGCAGCACCACCTGAGCTCCGCGGCAGCTGAGCACTACTACAACCATCAGCACAACACCACTTCAACATTATTCAGCTCCAGCGCAGCACCACCGCAGCCCTACCTCAGAACTAGCACACCACCTCAGCACCACCTGACTAGTAACACAGCTCAACCTCAACATTAGTGCAGCACCACCACCTCCGGACCAGCACAGCATCCAGCACCACCTCAGCATCGCTCTGCACCACCACAGCACCACCTCAGCATCGCTCTGCACCACCACAGCACCACCTCAGCATCGCTCTGCACCACCACAGCACCACCTCAGCATCACTCAGCACCACCTCAGCATCATTGAACAGCACCGCAGTATCACTCTGCATCACCTGAGCACCACCTCCGTACAAGCACACCACCACCTTAGCACTACTTCAGTTTAACTCTGCATGATCTGAGCACCAGCACAGCACTACCTTGGCATTAGTGCAGCACTGCCACCTCTGCATCAGCGCAGCACCAGCACAGCATCACTCAGCACCACATCAGCACCAGCACAGAATCTCCTCCGCATCACTCACCACCACAGCACCACCTCAGTATCAGCACAGCACCACCTCTGCATCAGTGCACCACCACCAGCAAAGCACCAGCTCAGCACCAGTGCAGCCCCATCACAGCATCAGCGTTGCACCACCTCAGCACAACTTCAGCATTAGCGCATCACTCAGCACCACCTCCGCATCACTGAGCATCACCTCTGCATCACTGAGCACCACCTCTGCAGAAGCACACCACCACCTCAGCACCATGTAAGTATAACTCAGCATCACCTGAGCATCAGCATAGCATTACCTCAGCACCAGGATAGATAAACTGGAAGACATTGTATATGTTAATTTTCTTTTAATAGGGTCGTTCGTTTGTACATAATGTTTACTTTGTTATATATATAAAGTCCAAAACATAAATGCTTAGAATTAATTAATAATTAATTGCAGGTTTATATAGCGCTAGGATCGACTCCCGGAGGAGTATCTCCGCGCTTCGACCGCTGCGAAACCCTTCCTGGCTTCCCTGAGAGATGGTTCCTTAGTGGGTATCTCCAGGGTGAGACCAGGCATCCCCGGCGGTCTGGTGGGGCCGTTGAGTGAAGATGAGGCAAGCTAATGCCCAGAGTTGCCGAGTGTGATCGCTGATCAGAGTGGGCACCGAGGCGAGAGAATTATCGAGTCCGCTGACCCTGGTCCAGAAACCTGCCGCGTCGGGAATCGAACCCTGGTCCCGGGCCGTCCTCTGCTCTCGGGTCTGCCGCCTCTAACCAGTGAGCCACACTACTTCACTTTATTATAACTTTTAAACATGCTGCATAGCAGCCATGCTGCTGTACAACAGAGCTTAAACGCATTGTGAAAGCCATTAGCTCTGGCAAAACACTTATTAGATCCCAAAGGCAAGACCTATTTGCTATGCCAATGCTTGTTTTGTTTGGTTTGGACATAGACTGTCCCACCGTTTGGTGATTTTTCCAGCCTCTTCTGATATCATACGTTTCATCTGAAGCTCCCACATGCAGTCGCCATCTTCAGATTCTTTTTTCCCACCGTTGACTGAAAAAGTAGATGGTGATGGCTCTACGATCTACGACAATAAGCAGTTTATTCAAAAGTTCATCAAAGTACCAGACCAGACCTGACCACTAAAACAAGGTACCTAATGAAAAGAATAATTAATTAATGACATGTCGAGGGTGACACAAAGAATGTTCGGATAGAGAGGCCCTCTGCTCCGTGTGACATGGTGATGTCACCCTTTAAATTCTGCCCAAAGAACCATCATAGATTTGCACAAAAAGATAGCCACCAAATGTGCAACCTTTGCTTTCTGCTGGACCACAAGAGTGCCAACTGTGAAGCTTGTGCAGATTATACGCCAGACACCTTAAGGGAAAGAGGAATACAGAGATAAGCACAACAAGTAATACAGGGGCAGAAAGAGACTTCATCACTGAGAGACCTGGGGTTGTCGAGAGAAGAGGAGGACAACATAGTCGCAGTTGCTGAAAGGGAAGGCTCGGATGCTGTAATGAGGCACGTCGAAAAGGCGCAGTGAAAACACTCAAAGAAATGTTCGCAGGTAATGCCGAAAAAAAGCATGTCTCGAAGCATGTCTCGAACAACAGACTCAAAATCACGAAGGGCTGACTCAGCGTCAAAGATCTTGCCCACCAGAGCAAGCGGAGGACAAAGGAACTCCTCAGATCACACAGCAAGGACACAGCAGGCGGGGAGGCGACTGAGAAGTCCATGACGTTGAAAGATCGAAGTTGGGGGGTGCTGAGAAAGGGGTTGAGGACACCTCGATGAAAGAAGCCTCGACGTCGGAAGGGAAATCGACTCCAGAGCAATCCGGGGGGGGGGGGGGGGGGGGGGGCAAATTAGCAGTATCAAGTATGTACTTTAGGTTTAATTTAAAATGTAAAATAAAGGTGGCTCTAGAGGGAGGGAGATTCAGCCATCTTTTGCAGATTGTTTTCTTCCAACTGTACTGGGGCATCACTATAAAAACCCCAACCCCTGCTTCAAACGTGGCCGTAGGGACACCCTGTCTTTTGTATATTTTAAGAAAAGGAGAAATAGGGGACCTACGATCCTATTAGCCAAATTAAAAAGTGAACCAGCTACCCTCCCTAGTTTCCGACTTGCAGTAATTACTTGCGTCTTTAATTAATTACTTGCGTAAGGCCTAAGGCCTAGATAACAAAAACTTGTCATTCCACTTAGCTGTTTTTCTCTCATCTTTAGTACTGTAGTAGCTTTCTTTCCAGGGCGACGTGCCATAGTGTGTGATTTCTCTTAATTGGGGTGTAGGATGAGAGTTGACCCCGAATAAAGAGAGTACTGTTATGGCAGAGGGTTTTGAAAGAAATTAGTTTTTTGTATGGGAAGCCAGTGTAGAGCTGTCAGGCAGTGTGAGAAACTTTCATAACGAGGAAGACCCATATCCAGTCGAGCATCCATGTTCTGGAGGGGCCTAAGCTGAGAAATTGCATGTTTATAGAAGCTGAAGTAGACTGCATTACAGTATTCTATTATTGAGAATATTAAGGCCACGTTAGCAGGATTTGGCAAGAGAGAAGATAGGTTAGAACTTGTGACATGGATGTGAGCTTGGCAATTTGAACTTGAAATAGGAACAGTCAAATGCGAGGACTAAGTTGCTAGCTTGATCAATAGGAAAAGTGGAGCCCATACAAGAGGTCCATCATGTATCCAGCAAGAGAGAATAATTGCCACCGAAGTTGAGTACTTGGGTTTTATCCAAATTTAGCTTTAAGGGATTGTTTTGCAACCAATCGTTTGTATCAGCCAAACACACATTTATTGTACAAGGTAATTGGGAAGTTTTGGAATAAAAGTGGAGCGAGCAAAACCAGCGCCATGATTGCTGATGAGACAGGCAGGAGTGGCAAAGTAGAGGCTGAAAAGTGTCAAACTTGTGACTGACCCATGAGGCACACCATAGGGCACAGGGCGAAATGAAGATTGACAGCGTAGAAGGGCTGTGGTTTGTCCTCGATCTGAGAACCATTGTAAGGCATCATCTCGCTCCTGCTCTTTTCAAGCAATAGCGGCAGGGCGTGAGACAGTGTCAGGGTTGGCGAGTGGTACAGAAGGACCAGCACAACTCACTCCCCAGTCCACAAAACAATGAATGTCATCCAGAGCAGCATAATGTACATGCTTCCTCCCTTGTGTTGAATGTAAGCCCACAAAGGCAAGATCAAGGAAACCTGTAGTTTCTAGGTGCTCAGAAATGTGATTAGTTGAGGCTGAGATCAACAATTTAGATAGTAGGGGGAAGAGGTAGATGATCTAATTGGAGATCACCTTGGGAGTCAGTGAAAGCTTTCTCCAACAGAGGGTAATCGAATAGCTTGTTACCAAGATAAAGGGGCTCAACCAGACCTATATGGAGAAGTGTGGCTCAACGGTTAGAGCGGCAGACCCTGATGCAGAGGTCTAGCCCGGGACCAGGGTTCAATTGCCCGCCTCAGCGGGTCTTGGGCTCAAAATTCCATGGACCTGATAATTCTCGCCTCGGTGCCTATTCCGATCAAGGAGTCCCACTCTGGGCAATAGCTTGCTTAATCTCCACAACGGCCCCCACAACGCTAAGGATGCCTGGCCTCCACCTTGGGGGTGCCCAGGGGTGGACGCCTCACAGGGAAAGCCAGGATGGGTTCCACAGCGGTATTTGTACAAGCGCCTTGAGACCCTTGCGGGTAAGTAGTGCGCTATACAAGTATCAATTTTTTATTTATCAAGACATTGGAGGTATCATTAATGGCTTGGCCAGGGATGTGGAAGGTTAAATTGAGGATCTAAATTGTACATGGATCTGAGGGGGAGCCGGAACTGGTGGGGCATAGCCTCGTTGAAGTCTTTCCACCCCAAGAGATTTGAATGCTGAGTGAATTGTACTGCTTTTAGAGGATGATGACCAGGAGAAGGAAAATAGGTAGACTACAAACAGCAGGTAGAGAACGACATTGAGTATCTTGTATGTCAAGTAATGATTTTTTGCCCAGTTGCAAGTGACAGAAAAACAAGTCAAAGGCATTGTTGCTCAGCAGGTCTTTAATTTCTAGCTCGTATTTAGGGAGGGAGTGAATGTTAAGTGCACATGAGATGGGTTGAGGTCAACCTAAAATAAATAGGAAAAGTAAGAAATTAGTAAAATGAAAATTAACTAAAATAACGGTGCTAAATGTGTTGGAATAGCAAAACCTAGACTAATATAACAAGACAGGTGGGTCCAGGCATGTACTTGTACAAGGAAAGTAAAAATGATGGTGGGAGATCTTTTCAGGGTGGGAGATCTTTTCATGTGGTGGCCTCACGGCTGTGAAAAAGCCTTCCCCTCCCCATTAGACAGAGTTCAGACCTTCTGACTTTTAGGAAAAGTCTTAAAACGTGGGTTTTTCAGCACTAAACTGTTTGTTCGTTGTCTGTGTGTTCCGATGTTAGGTGACGTATGTTCTGCTCTCGGCGCCGGGACACTCCAGGGAGTGGCCGTGCGCTTTATAAATAAAGAAAAAGAAAAATTAGAAAAGTTTTTAAAAGCATTACTGGCGAATGTCAAATGTTCAATCACATTTTTGATATGGCTAACAACTATTCTGGTGGAGGTGATGTAGAGAAAAAAAGTCTTTTGGATAGAAAACCGTGAAACACCATTCTGTAGTGTAGTTCCTATATTCCCAATAGGCTCTGCGCATTGGAATAATATATCCTATAGATTAGACGTAGGGATGAGGTTGACTAGGTCTCTATCGAATATACTAAACTTAATAGTGAGTGCTAGCTAGCTCAGAGGTCACTAGAAACTTTCTCGAATTCACAAGAAGGGATTCGCTTCTGACAACCGCATAAACATGACAACTGTGTTTCCCAAAAATAAGAAATATATCTCTAGAGTCGCGGAAACAATAGATAAGTATTTCACTCAGTCAATCGTGCATGCTTCGTTTCTACAGAGTTGCAGAGAAATAGAGAGACAGGTGTTTTCAATAATATTGAACAGTCTTCTTTCTCATGCAAAAAAAGTGAACTGCTACAATCTTAATGCAGACTGCAAAGTATAATTCGTACAGCGAGAACAATATTATAAAATAATACTGTACGAGCATCGTATGGTTTCTGAACCATATAAAAATACATACATAAATAACATTCACTAAAATAGTCAACTGGTGCTTCTAAAATACGCCTACCCCAATGTACATAACCTAAGTCTAGTACGAGGGAAGAAGTAAGTATTGTGTAGCTTAGGTTTGGTTTTCTTTGCCAAGAATCTGTCCAAGGTTTCTCTAGGTTTTAATCCGCTCTTAACCTTGGTTTTGATTGAAGGAGGTCTGGTATCTCTGTCTCGGGACTCTATTTCCCAACACCCCGCAAGGGGAGCTTGGAAACACTGGAGCTGGATTCTCGGCGAGAGAAAGGCAGCCTCTTGATCAGTGCGTCAGCTGGAGGGTCGGCTTCTTTCGGCACTTGCTGTAGCGAGATGCGTCGGGCAAGTAGATAGTCGAACTGCTTCGAACCACTGTGTCTTGCTGGAGCAAGTGAAGGTATATTTATACCTTGAAGGTGTATAGGAATGCCATAATTAAACGTAAAGTCGGGCATAATAACGTCAGGAAAGAATCCCTAGGGAATAGTCGTTCTTTGCAGAGTACATGAGCTCTTGGACAAATCAATATTCAAGCAAGGAAAGTTCCCTAACTGCTTGAGCCGATTTTTTCAAGAAATCGTTGACGTTTGTTACGGGTGGAAGTAGCCATGCCTGTATTTGGTCTGCATGGGCTATGTCTAAATAAGGGCTTGATTTTTGACAGAAAGAATCCAGTCAGGGCCTGGTAAACTTTAGATGGATATCCAACATTATCACTAATGTTTACATGAGTCAAAGTGGTTTAGGCCATTGGATCTAGGAATATTAAGTGGCAGAGATATCTGTGAGCCACAGTGATACGAGGGGTTTTTGTCATGATATGTAGTTTTTGTCTTTTGTCCATAAATTGCCAATATGTTTTGGATATGTCTCTATTAGTTGTGCATTTTACTATTGTGTTTGTGTAACATTGTTCTCATTTGTGTATAATTCTTTCAAGGTATATTCCTTGGATTTTAAACTGCATTGTAATGATTTGTATGAAATTGCCTTGTTTTTTACTGTCTAGACATTGGTTTTTAATAAAATTAGATTGTTAACGATTCTATTTCTTTGTGGAAACCTTTTTATATCACCTGATACACAGTGCACTATAGGTCATTCTTCCCTGATAAGACAGGGCTGAGGGCATTGGTGAACAAGTTGACTCCAGGGATTCCCCCTTTGACTTACTGTCTTCCTACCCTGTTCCCTGGTGAAAGTGGGGTACCCTCTCTTTTTGAAACCCTTTAATCCGCTCTTAACCTTGGTTTTGAATGAAGGAGGTCTGGTATCTCTGTCTCGGGACTCTATTTCCCAACACCCCGCAAGGTTTGATTTCTATGCCTATATTAGGGCAATGTGAATTGTACCTATAGAAGGGCATGAATCAGGAAAATACACTTGGAGCCTAAAACGCCACACAACACCCACTCTACTTTATTATGTACGACATTACTAAGTTCTAAACACATAAAACATATCTAAACATGTGCTAATACCCCACCCAAAATACATAAAAAATGCATTGGAATTGGTTCTACACGAGAAGAGCATTTGTGCTGTATGCATTTAAAAGCAATGTTCCATTCAAAGCATATAGCTGACATTTGAAAAACGCTATCCGAATGAATCATGAAAATACATTTATGAAATGGCTCTTAAATACAGAGTAAAAAGTCGAGACCATTTCATGGCAGAATTATATAAACTTGTTTCAGAGTGGACAAGGTCAAATATTGTCTCTTGGAAGTTTTCAAAGAATTCTAATTCACTAGGAATAGTTCTTCCTTAAGGAGATTACTTTGTGCCAAGAGAAAAAAAAATCAAATTTGGGAAAAGTTTGATCATAGAAAAAATAGAGTTCCAAAGTTAGAAGCTTGTTTTGAAAAGCGAAGGTCGAATTCAGAGTGTCACTGAACGCTGTGTGCTAACTTCAAAAGTCAGTGTCATTGGAGAAAACATCAAATCTTCTAAGCCTGTAAAGAATTCATCCACTATTGTAGGTGAAAGTTGGACTACCTCGTTAAGCAGATTAATCGCACATAGATGAGAAGCATTGCTGTCCGCGTCAGTCGCATTAGCAATGTTCGAGGTAGATAGTACCTGTGCGCTTGTTGCTTCAGGTATCTCACAGTCTGCATTTTGCGTCTGTGAGATCTTAACGAATGCCGTCATCAGAATTGGTAGCCGCTGGGGACAACACAGTGCATGAGCCGTTACTGGTTCAAGCAAAGTTTCAACTTCCATTGGCAGGCCTGATGGGAGTGTCGGAGAGATGTCCAGCACACATTCTTCTCCACATAGCAGGCATCGTAGAACAGTAAGATACAATCTTTCCAGATTGGTCAGAATGATAGAACCCACGTGGTATTCAAATCTCTCAAACAAGTAAATCCCAGTATTTGTATCATGCGCTCGCAATTAATTGTCAGGAGAGTGTTCTCCAAGTTGATCTGGGTGTTGATGGGGAGTAGGCTTGCCATATCGGAGCAGAAGGAGCAAAAATAGTATCCCTGCTACAAGTCCCAAAATGAGAGGCAGGCCGCCAAACAGAGTGCACGAAGTTTGGAAATATTCCTAGGACTGCTTCAAAAGGTACTAACAGTCCTGAAAAAATCGTCTTAAATACATGTACAATACCACTCGTATAAGACATGTTTAAGATACGACCTAACATGTCTGAGAAATGTACAGGGCAGTTTGTCGATTAAAGCGCATGTATCTCTGCAGAAGTCCTTGCAACTTTCAGATCATACGTCTCTTTGGCCGATGTCAGTGGCACAGTTTTTTGTAAAAGAATGTATTTCATTCTGCTTAGAGTATCAATTCGTATAGAAGAGATGTTCAGTGAAGGCCATAATGGCGACTCCCCGTCTGTCTTAGTTTTAGGTAATAATACTTGCATAAAGCAAGTGACCCTGGCTGACACAGTTACAAGATAGGGGGTTCCTGGCAACATGCTACAGCAGCTGTGATCATTTAACATAACATAACGTAACTTCCATTAGAAAGCTGCCTAAAAATTGGATCAATCACTACAGCTGGAGAACCTTGCAGGTGTCAGGATAAGTTGTTCGAGGAACCATCGCAGGCCCCGTGTAAATTAATACCCTGACATAGGAGTGAACCACTTAGTGCACTTTCGCAATTGGTACCACTAAGAAACATTTTTCCCACACTCCAACATCTGTGTGTGTAAGGTAAATCCCAGGATGTCTTGATGTATTCTTTACCCAACCTTTCATATACGCCTGCTGGTATATGTTTTAAACCATACTGAAAATGGAAAATTGTAACAGGCAGAGTGATTGTACCGTGTATTATCCATTCTGTTGCTGTTTTCTCAGAAACAGTTAATGAAAATCTTTCCAGTTTTTCAGTGCTCAGCACTGTATAGTCTGCTCCCCTCTGTGCCAGTGTGATTTGTTTATCTGTAAGGTTAAATTCAGAAAACAATGACGTGGTGTTGTTTAGACGCCAAGGCACATAGCCGGAACAAAAGTTTTGTAACATCCAGCCCAAAAGCATTATAGAACGTAATTGTGACTGACCATGTTGTAACATGACCAAGTCCTGCCCCATTATGTCTATGGCAGAGGATACTATGCTGTCAAAAGAATATATTCTGGATGAGTCGTTAACCCATTGTCAACTACAGAGAGATTTCTCTAAATAAATACTATCAATTTCTCATATTCGTTTTGCAGTCTCTGCTTGCGTAGTTTTTCATGATTAATTATATAGGGCATAGATACCGACGTATATAAAACGTTTATGAAGCGGTTTAGTAGGTCCTTGTAAGAAGTCCCTCAGATCAACGCCATCTATGAGTAAAGATAAGTGTTTTACTTCTTTAGTGTAGATTTTTTTTTAGCCACTCAAGGCACAGTTTTCCCACACTGTATGATGTTACTATCCCTGGATGTTGTCTTGGAACATATCTTGGATCTGGCCTAGTGTATGTGAACCTTTGTGTCTTATTCAGTAATCTATCTTGACAGTTGTTTGTGTCTGTGGCCCAGATTAACCATTTTTTCCAATCAGGATCTGTTCTGTTGTGAAGAAAAATAGTATGTCATCGACCACCCCTTCTGTAGTGTTATTACTATCCGGTGTAGGTGTAGGTATGGACGGTTTGTTTAATTCTTTTATCTTAGCTAATCCAAAACAAGATGTCTGTTGAACAGTGTCATTCAAAAACATTATTTGTTCTGGGATAATGCAGGCTCTAAATAAAGCTTCTAATCCCTGCACTTGCCAGTCTTTTGTGCCCTAGACAGTTTTTGTCTCAATGTTGTCTTTCCAAAAGTCAAAGCCTAAAGTAGACAGCTGAGCATAAAAGGCCGCAGAATAAATTTGCTTAGTATTAGTCAGCATAATTTTCATACCTGTCCTATTAAAATTTTTAAAGTAAAATGTTTCTGGATTTGAAACATTAAAACCTGAAAAGTATGGAAATTTGTCATAAAATGTTTTTGAGCTACTCTTCGGTTGTGTAGGACAATGTTCCCATTGGTTATAAGTTGAAACATTTCTAGGGTTTGCAGATTTATGCAAGACTTGAGGACCATAGTGATTATAACAGTACATTTGTTCATAATCATGTGTACCTTCTAAGTATTCAAGATTTGTACATTTTGCAGACATTTCTAAGTCTGACATCATATTATTAATAGTCTCAAAGTCCCAATCATCAGAAAAGGTGCTGGGTGAAACAAAGTAACTCAAGGAAACCTTGAATTGGTGTGGAATCTCAACAGCTCTCCAGGACCAAAGATGTCTTAATCAGTTCTGTCCCAAGCTATACCACCAGGTATATGAACGGCTGTGATGTTCACTGAAGACAAGTCTCTTTGTTCACGATGAGATGATTTGTGTTGTTTGAGGAGTAAGTTGATGTTCTTACTTGCTGTGTCCTTTTTACTATATCTCCCATTTATCAGCATTTCCAAGGTAAATACCAGAGTCAACCAAAGAAGAACAAAAAGTACACCCAACACAATCCATAGTTCAAACCATGGCGAAACCAAATATGTCTTTTCCAGTTGATGAAAAAGTTTGGTTGCTTGTCCTTTGAAAGTTCTTTTAGCTGGCGTTGTTTCCAGTTCGCTGGGATCCTCTGAAAACGTATCAAAGTTAATGAAGCATTTCTGTCACTTGTGGGGATTGCTTCAGGATTCAATAAAATCGCTAGAACCACTTGATCACTTGTCATATTAGTATAGTCAGATGCTATTTCAATGTAGACAGGCGTTTCTTGACTAACTGTTATTTGGGTCTCAAGAGGTACAAGTTCCATAGCTTTGTTGCATAGTCCTTTATTCTCTACTGCAGTCTTCAAAAGTTATCAGTCTCTCAGTTTGAACCTCTTGGATTGTAGCCAGATTCGGGCGTCTGCTACATCTTTGGATTCCACTTGGCCTACTACTTATGATTGGCCACATGTTGTGGTTTGACCAGGTCGATGGATACGAACCTGTTCTCCTTTCTTCCAGCAAGGAGTGCAGTAACACTGTTCTCGATCCGTGGATTGCTAGCACAGGTACTGGTTGTCTGTAAGAAGGCCCAAATCCCATCTTGTCCGCAATCTTTTCTCTGACTAGATCCCCAATCTTTGGAATCCAGGCAGGCCTTGCTGGGATGGGTGGTTTCTCTTCAGTGGTTGTTAGCTTCAGGAATACGTTGCTTTGACTTTTTCTTATTTCATTTAAGTCCTGCAAAACAGCCAAACAGTCTTTGATATCAAAAACTTTTTGTTGACCTTGACGATCAAGGTCCTGGACAATCATTCTTGTTCAAAAAGGATTTCATTTGGAGTGATAACCCCTAGAGAACTTCTTGGCAGATTATTAAGACTACGTTGGACACTTATTAGATGTTTAACCCACCCGTCACCCAAGCCTAATACCCTAGCTGTTATAGATTGATGTATGTCCCGGTTTTTTCTCTCCACAATTGAATTTCTCTCAGAATGGAATGGACTAGAATACCGCAATGCAACGCCCAGATTGCCCATGGCTTCCTTGTAAGCTTTTGAGCTAAACGCAGGACCCTGGTCAGAATGTAGCGTGCCTGCTTTGTGTATCAAAGCTACTCTACGTTTCCGGTTTGGAATCACTCTATCCCCCACTCCAGGGATTCGAGCAAAAGGAACGGAGTTTGCATCAATTATGTATGAATATTCGAGTGGATCGGTTTGAAGTAACGCTGCACCGCTGCCTTTGCTTGTCGCATTGACAGCTAGCGTTATTTGGCTGTCTATTTTCGTTTTTGAACGAGTGATTGCAGCTACGGAAGTAGTTTGTACAGCTGCCTTCGTGGCTTAATCAGCCAATGAATTCCCTGCAACGTGAACGCCATCACGTTGATGACTCAGTGTATGGATCACATGAGCTTTTTGTAGTTCTTGTCTTAACTGAACTATCTGTTCCCAAAGCAACTTATGCTTGATTTTGCCACCTTTCGCATCTTTGAAACCGTTTTCAATCCAGTTCTGCAAGTATTCATTGTAAGATTGAACACAGTAATAGTAATCGCACACTATGAGTGTGAGGAATTCGCGATCAGTATTTTCAACTGCCATCTTGAATGCTTGTAGTTCAGCTCACTGAGCTGTACAATCTCCTATAGATAGCTTTTTAGTGACCATAGGTCGGGATTTACCATCGCACCAGCAACCTTTAACGATCGCGCACGCAGCATTATAAGCTTGTTTGCCTCCAATTACGGGTCGTGCTGAACCGTCTGTATAGATTATACATCCGTACTGTTCTAGAGGCAGAATCTCAGTGGGCAGAGGACATTGTTGTTCGTATTGTAGAAATTCTTGTCTTCAAATAGGGGTCGAAAACGTATTCAACGTCTGTTGCAGCAAGAGAATTAACCCATTGTATCTATCTCGGATGTAAAGCCTTTGCATTTCGAATGCTCTCTTTTGTCACTGCCTCTAAGGCAGGTACAGCAGTAACGACCATTATGCGCTTACCCTGTGCTAGGGCTCTCTTTTGATACTGCAATTTGAACCGCTGTCAAATTTTTTTCTGTGGAAGTGAATTTCATTTCTGCTTGTGTGTACAAGTGTGATTTATAAGCAATAGGTACTTTTCTCCTTCATTAAAGGTTAAGTACGTGAATCCGAATCTTCCTGGAAGGATTCGGATCACTAAGTTGCGTATGTTTACGCTTGTTTGCAAATGTTTTCCTGCCAACATGTCTGTTTGTAATGAACGCAAAATTTCTGTGTTTTTGAGTCCAATTAACTTTTGAAATCCTGTTTGATTAATTCATAGAGAGGTTTAACCTTTTGTGTAATTTAGAATGTAAGTTCTTAAGAAATTTAGGAAACCTAGAATTGACTATGTTTTTGAGCATTTTTGGAGGTTGGAGCAGCGCACATTTCTCTCGAAAGTTTGCTGCCAGGCTTTTGCCTTCACTTGATAATTCATATCCTAGAAACAGGACGCTAAGGTGGGCAATTCGTGATCATTAGGTTGAGCCTCAGGCATTGCTTTAGCAATGCTTGTTTCATGAGATTATAGTAAAGCTTTCAAAAGTGTACCCAAACTGCGGATTAGGTACAGTTCATGTGAGCCAGGCGCGTGCACATCACCAGCCACATCGCACACCCACACCATTTGTCTGAGCCTCGGCATCAGACTTCAAAGGAATGCGCTCCCCCGCCACAGCAATGCCGAGAGCTTGTTGAGGCTGCAGCCTATCCCCTCTCCTTTCTGCTCTCTCACACTTGATTTATCTCTCTCTCACATTCTTGTGTGACAATATCCTGAATTTGTTCTGCTCCAGTGTGGGGCAACATGAACCGCTTGGACGTGCCCTTTGTAGCACTTTATGAACAATGCAATTTACGAATAAAGCATCTTTCATCGGACGGCTTCTTAGCGCTAGTCAGTAAAATGTACTTTATGAACGTAATCAGCTGACAAACAGGCTCAACAGAACCCAAACTCTCCGCGTCAACCAGACTGGACAAGCTGCAAACTAGGTCACATGACTTCATGCGTAATAAGATGCACAAGGAATTCTCTTCCAAGTTATTTAATTACTGGAATCATCCATTAAATCAGCTTCCATCCGCTCGCTGCTCAAAGCCCCCCCCCCGCGGATGCCACAGAAACTCACACGGACGGACAGACAGGGTGCACCGCATCCCCCAGACACACAACCCCCCAGACACAAAACCCCCAGACACACAACCCCCCCCCCCCAGACACACAACCCCCCCAGACACACAACCACCCCCAGACACACCTCCCCCCCCAGACACACAACCCCCCCCAGACACACGACCCCCCCCAGACACACGACCCCCCCCAGACACACAACCACCCCCAGACACACAACCACCCCCAGACACACAACCACCCCCAGACACACAACCACCCCCAGACACACAACCACCCCCAGACACACAACCACCCCCAGACACACAACCCCCCCCAGACACACAACCCCCCCCAGACACACAACCCCCCCCCAGACACACAACCCCCCCCCAGACACACAACGCCCCCCCCCCCAGACACACAACGCCCCCCCCCCAGACACACAACGCCCCCCCCAGACACACAACGCCCCCCCAGACACACAACGTCCCCCCCGACACACAACACCCCCCAGACACACAACGCCCCCAAGCACAACCCCCCCACACAACCCCCCCACACAACCCCCCACACAACCCCCCACACACACAAACCCCCCACACACACCCCCACACACACAAACCCCCCCACACAAACCCCCCCCACACACACACACACAATTCCACACACACACACACAATCCCACACACACACACAATCCCACACACACACACAACCCCCCACAGACAACCCCACACACACACACCCACACACAAACCCCCCCACCCCCACACACAACCCCACACACACAACCCCACACACACACAACCCCACACACACAACCCCACACACACAACCCCCCCACACACACAACCCCCACACACACAACCCCCCCCACACACAACCCCCCCACACACACAACCCCCCCACACACACAACCCCCCCACACACACAACCCAACACACAACCCCACACACACACAACCCCACACACACACAACCCCCCACACACACAACCCCCCACACACACACAACCCCCCACACACAACCCCCCACACACAACCCCCCACACACACAACCCCCCACACACACACAACCCCACACACACACAACCCCACACACACACAACCCCACACACACACAACCCCACACACACACAACCCCACACACACACAACCCCACACACACAACCCCACACACCCCCCCCACACACACACACACCCACACACACACACACACACCCACACACACACCCCCACACACACCCCCCCACACACACCCCCCCACACACACAACTGCACACACACACAACCCCATACACTCACAACCCCACACACGCACAACCCCACACACGCACAACCCCACACACGCACAACCCCACACACGCACAACCCCACACACGCACAACCCCACACACACACAACCCCACACACACGCCACACACACACAACCCCACACACACACAACCCCACACACACACAACCCCACACACACACAACCCCACACACACACAACCCCACACACACACAACCCCACACACACACAACCCCACACACACACAACCCCACACACAACCCCACACACCCCCCACACACACACACCCCCACACACAACCCCACACACCCCCCACACACACACACCCCCACACACACACCCCCACACACACCCCCCACACACACAACTGCACACACACACAACCCCATACACTCACAACCCCACACACGCACAACCCCACACACGCACAACCCCACACATGCACAACCCCACACACGCACAACCCCACACACGCACAACCCCACACACGCACAACCCCACACACGCACAATCCCACACACACGCACCCTACACACGCACCCTACACACGCACCCCACACACACGCACCCCACACACACGCACCCCACACACACGCACCCCACACACACGCACCCCACACACACGCACCCCACACACACGCACCCCACACACACGCACCCCACACACACGCACCCCACACACACGCACCCCACACACACACCCCACACACACGCACCCCACACACACGCACCCCACACACACGCACCCCACACACACGCACCCCACACACACGCACCCCACACACACGCACCCCACACACATGCACCCCACACACACACACCCACACACACACACACACACACCCCACACACCCCACACACACACCCCACACACACCCCACACACACACCCCACACACACACCCCACACACACACCCCACACACACACACCCCACACACACACACCCCACACACACACCCCACACACACACCCCACACACACACCCCACACACACACCCCACACACACACCCCACACACACACCCCACACACCCCACACACACACACCCCACACACACACAACCCCACACACGCACAACCCCACACACGCACAACCCCACACACGCACAACCCCCCACACGCACAACCCCCCACACGCACAACCCCCCACACGCACAACCCCCCACACGCACAACCCCCCACACGCACAACCCCCCACACGCACAACCCCCCACACGCACAACCCCACACACGCACAACCCCACACACACACAACCCCACACACACAACCCCACACACACACACACTACCCCACACACACACACTACCCCACACACACACTACCCCACACACACACTACCCCACACACACACTACCCCACACACACACTACCCCACACACACACTACCCCACACACACACACTACCCCACACACACACTACCCCACACACACACTACCCCACACACACACAACCCCCCCACACACACAACCCCCCCACACACACAACCCCCCACACACACAACCCCACACACACACAACCCCACACACACACAACCCCACACACACACAACCCCACACACACACAACCCCACACACACACAACCCCACACACACACAACCCCACACACACACTACCCCACACACACACTACCCCACACACACACTACCCCACACACACACTACCCCACACACACTACCCCACACACACTACCCCCCACACACACTACCCCACACACACACTACCCCACACACACACTACCCCACACACACACTACCCCACACACACACACACTACCCCACACACACTACCCCCCACACACACACTACCCCCCACACACACACTACCCCCCACACACACACTACCCCCCCCCACACACACACTACCCCACACACACACACACTACCCCACACACACACACACACTACCCCACACACACACACACACACTACCCCACACACACACACACACACTACCCCACACACACACTACCCCCCACACACACTACCCCACACACACACTACCCCACACACACTACCCCACACACACCAGGATAGCAAAACATATAGCAAAACAAAAATAGCATAACACAACAAAACATAGCATACACAAAACACATCAAAACATAGCCTACCAAAACATAGCATAGAATAACAAAGCATAGCATAGCATAGCAAAACACAACAAAACAGAGTATAGCATATAAAACACAACATGTAGCACAACAAAACATAGCATAGCATGACATAGCCTAGCAAAACAAATCATAGCTTAGCACAACAAAGCATAGCATGACAAAACATAGCATAGCATGACAAAACATAGCATAGCTTAACAAAACATAGCATAGCTTAACAAAACATAGCATAGCTTAACAAAACATAGTCAAATAGGCTTTATTTCGACATAAAAAATATCTTAAAAAGCATACATACATATAAAATTCTTTTTGAAGCATTGAAAGTAAAAAGTGTAAAAAACCCCTTGCATGATAGGAATCAGCAATTTTTACTATAGTTTTTAGGGGGAGAATTATATAAATTACCTAAAAGAGGTATGTTTAAGAAACAAACCACAGAAGTAAGAACATGATTAAACAATTTGCCTAAGTCTCTTTGACCGAATCCGCCATGCCCACCCAAGATACTTCGAGGTGGCGCATGCATAAAATGTGCGAGTGTCTGAAAGTAATATCCTTAGTGCCACATTACAATGTCTTGTGCCCAAGGTGAGACACATGGGTTTTAGCCAATTCATCCGTGGAACCTTATAGGCAGGGCACTCGAATAACAAATGAGGGACAGATTCACGGCGCTGTGGGCAGAAGGGGCACCATGGAGCAGTCTGGTAAGGAATTTTCCAGTGGCATGTGAGTTCCATTACAGGGAGAAGACCTATTCTAAATTTGAAATACAGGGATCTTTCCCATGGGGCTGAGATAATATCCAAATACAGTTCTCTAATGGGGACATCTTTGGACTCCATAAAGTTTCTAGTCGTTTTGCAAATCGTTGCAGAAGAGTTTCTTTTGTTTGCCACCCATCTCCAATAGAGTTGTTTTAGCATTGATTTGGGCGGGGCTGTCTGTTGATGCCATGCTTCTTCCAGCCCCAGATTTGCAAGTAGTGCTTTGATGTCCCTTAGCCATTTTATTTTTGCCCAACCTGTAGATTTGATTATCTCCCGCAGGCCATCCGCATAACTTGAGAGCTCAGGCACTCTCCAGATGCGGGCCCACAGAAGCAAGGGGCGTAACTTTGCTTGGTCTTCAATCGCCCGACAGCCCATGTCCAATTGCAATGGTAGAATGGGGACAGATGGACCGAGGGACATCAAACTTCTCAAAAAGATGTTCTCAGCTCGAGTAAGCTCTTTCATGTTTGACATTCCCCAGAGTTCCGCCCCATAAAGAGCGGCACTTACTCCTCTGGCCGAGTAAATGTCCATTACTGCTGCTATTGGTTTTGTGGAAGCTGCTCTCTGCTCTTTCAGCAGGGCCCCAGTTACTCTTTTCAAACTGAACAACATTTTGGTCAAGTGATAGTCCCATTTCATGGAGTCCACCAGCCGGATACCCAGATAGTCGAACGTCTTGGTCCTTTCCAGTGCAACAGACCCCAGTGTTGGAGGAGGGCCAAGTTTTTGCGGAGGGTTCAGGATGAGATACTTTGTTTTATCTGTATTAATGCAGAGTCCTCTCTGCTTGCAAAAATCGTCAAAACCAGAGAGAAGCTGCTGAAGGCCCATTGGGGATTTTGACAGAAGTAAAGTATCGTCCGCAAAAAGCAGAGTGGGAATTAAACGGCCTGCCAAACGGGGTGCATCTGCTGGTATCCTGGTCAAGTAGTCCACCACCCCATTTACATAGAGCGAGAAGAGGGTTGGGGCAAGTACGCAACCTTGCTGCACACCTCTATTCACATCTATTCTTGAGGTCTTTTGACCATTCGGCCCCCAGCGTATTTGGGCATAGTTCTTTTCATGGAACCTCATGATCAGGTGAAGCAAGTAGGGTGGCATGCCAAGGTCACTCAAAACCTTCCATAAGTTGTTTCTGGGAACCAAATCAAAGGCCGTCCGGAGGTCGATGAAGGCCAGATATAAAGTACCCTTCCCAATCGTAACGACCTTCCAGTGGATCATGAGTAGCCTTAACGATTGTTCTATTGTTCCTGTGCCAGCTCGGAACCCAGCCTAGAAATCCGAAAGTATCTTATTTTCGTCTGCCCACTGCTGAACTCTGGCTAAAAGGACCTTGCCCGCTACTTTTTGCGAACAATCAATCAGGCTAATCGGCCTGTAATTAGCTGGGTCGTCTCTTGAGCCTTTCTTGTGTAGGGGGACCACCTCGGCGGCCATCCATGAGGCGGGCAGGGGAGCCCCCGCCATAGCCGCGTTTAATACTGATGCAATTAGCATACTCCAGTCACCTAAGTCTGCACGAAGCAGGTCGCCAGGAAGGCCATCGGGACCAGCCGCTTTGCGCAGGACAAGAGATTTTATAGCACCTTCCGCTTCTTTCCTGGTAAACAGACTTTCCTCGTAACTCCCATCACCTCGAGAGATCTGTGGTAATGGAAAATCCATCGCTTCTGCTACAGATGCTGTATACAATTTTGAGAAATGTGAATACCACAGATCCTCAGTTATATTGCATGTGATGACAGTATCTAGGGATCTGTTTTTCTTTCGTAATAAGTCCCAAAAACCTTTTGCATTTTTTTCTACGCTGGCGACACGGAGTTCCTGCCAAAATGCATCTTCCCAGTCTCTCCTTGCTGCCTTTAACTCTGTTTTGTAACTCTTGCGTTTAGTGGCTATTAGTGTTGCGTCTCCACTTTTTACTGCCATTATTAGTGCTCTCTTTCCAGCACAACACTCCGTCGAGTACCAGCCAAATTTGCCCTGTCGCTTGTCAAGGTTGTTGTTTCCCTTTTTTATTTTAACCTTGAATAGGTCCCCAATCGACATCGAGACCTCGCTAAACATTGCTGAAATCTGATTTGGGCTGACAGGCTAATTTTCCAAAAGTTCACAGGCTGCAGTGGTAACAGCTCTAATGCATGATAGTTTTTCTTCATCGATTACCACTTTGTCCCATTTTAAGCGTCTTAGGCAGTTTGAGGGAACCACCCCTCCCGATGACCTTAGCTCAGGTATATCATGATCTCCACAAGCTGAGCAACTCTCCCTCCACCAGCATGTTAGGGATAGTGAAAGTGCGTTGTGGTCACTATCCAGGGAAGGTAGAACTATCATATCCTTCATGTGGGCCCACAAGGAAAAGTTTAAAAGGATATAATCTATCCTGGATGAGTGACCCACCCTATTATATGTATGTGCCCCCGCTAGGTCTGAGCGTGTTCTCCCGTTAGCTGCTCTCAAGCCGTGCTCGAGTGTAAGGGAATTTAATTGAATAATTCTGGGGGTCCATCTATTTATAATTGGAAGATCAAGTGACGGGACACCTCTCCTTGAATCTTCGTCATACAAGTCCAGAGATTCATCGGACAACAGGGGCTCGAATGTACAATTAAAGTCCCCCATGACCATAATTAAGGAGTCTCCACGGCACACCCCTAAGGCTACCTCCAAAGCCAAAAGAGTTGGTGACAAAGCTCTCCCTGAAGCCCCACGTGTGTAAATATTAATAATCTCCAGCTTTTCAGCTTTCCTTGGGCATGTTACAGTAAGGCGCATCAAGTCTGGAGATTTTTGGGGATGATGGTGTACTCTCCAGCCTAGAGAAATATCTACCCAGACTAAGAGGCCTCCAAAAGGGCGACCTCTTCCCGATGCTGGGATACCTGCCGGGACAAAGAAGGTGGCATGACCCACTCTGTGCCTTGGTTCCACGCACCACGTTTCTTGGAATGCACAGACTGAGTGGGGTTCAATGAGCGCCACCCAGTCCGGGGCATCCAACTTGTTATTTAAGCCTGCCACATTCCAGCTAATGGCTTTCAGGGTAGGACGATACAAAGGCTCAGCGCGTCCTGCTTCCCTACCCTGTGTACCCGAAGTTTGTGCTCCATCCACCGACTCAATAGTCTGACCGATCGCCTGAAAAAGGGGGAGTAATTGGGTAGAGCGTGGATTGGGGCACAGAAATGTTAGACAGGGGTGCCCGCCCAGCTATGCGTGGTGTAATGACCCTAAGAGAGGGGGCATTTATTACTGCTTTATCACCAAGTCACCAACCCCAGCCCTGGGATGGGGCTGCTTGGGTAGGTGTCCATGCCCTTGCTCTGACATCCAAGGTTGGGTAATGCGGGAACCATGCGCCTCTGCCCCCATCCTGAGAAGATTTCTTATACCCCATTAAAGGAGGGGGGTGATAGAAGTACCCCAGGTCCCTAGTTTGAATGTCGCAGAAGTTATAATGCGACTGCTGACTGCAAATCATACCTGCTGCTCTAGGATCGTTAAAATTGATCAGCACGCAGTCCCCGGTTAGATCCTTACGTCTATTTCCAATCCATCCCACACGTCGAACAAAGGCTATTCTGCCATCAATATGCCCTGGGAGGGGTCTATTTGCTTTGAGCCAGGAGAGCGTCTTGTGTTTGAGATCAGAATACAACTCACAAGAACCCTCTTCAAGCTCCGGAACCCCCGTTAGAATTACCACATAAGGCTTACAACCAGGGGGGAGACTAGCATTTGGAGTGTGCCTTCTTACCCTATCTTTTGGTGTTTTAGCCGGAGATTTAACTACGGTTTTCGCTGGGGGTTTAGGCGCAGCCTGTTTGGCAGGAGTGGAAGAGGATGGAGTTATGTCAACATTCGTTGTAGTCGGTGTATTTCCTGCTACCTTAGAAGTAGGCACTATGGGCTTAGGGTTTGGGGCAAAGTTAACCTTAGGGGCCTTGGGTGCCTGGGTACTAGATTTATTCCTTGGGCGGCCCAAACTGGGCTCAAGGGTAGGGGTAAGGGTTTGTGGTGCGGATATGGTTCCACTATTAGGTTGGTGTAATTGGGAAGCCTTCCCCGGTACAGGCATCTTTTGGCGAGATTTTAACTCAGGGTGAGCTACGGTGGCAGAGGGAGCTAAGGAGACAGCACCACTCATTAGCCCTCCATTTTCTTCAACCTGAGCCTTGGCGTGAAATTTGACCAGTGATTTCACAGCGTAAAAGTTATCCAGCATTGACTGCTCGAGTGTAGCTAGTTTACGTGTGAGACTGTCAATCTTGTCTACGAGAGGCATCACCACAGACTTAATTATGCTCTCTACTTGGGGGAAAATGCTGGTATCTAAGGAAGCCAACGGACCTAGTACGCCCTCCGACGCGATATCTCTGGTGTGGGTCGCAGGGGATTTTGGATGTGGGACTTGGTTAGTACTGGTACCCCTTTGGTCGCAGTATGCCTACTTACTTTACTATGCGGCTTTTGAGAGCCCCCCCTGCGGGGGCTAGCAGGACGCTTTCTCTTCTTTTGTGCGACTAGCCCTAAAGCTGGATTCCCTACGGGGGTATTTTGAAGAGCCACTACTCTGGAGGTGCTAACTTCAGTGTGTACAACTGTGGGTGGAGAATTTGAGGCTTCATTGGACAACACAGGGGGGCTAAGAGCTTTGTTGATTTCAGAGTCGGAGTCCTGAATTTGCTCCCCCGGCGAATGGTCAGTTTGGACGAGTGGATTAGGGTGTGTTGGGTCAAGAACAATGCTTGGTGCGGTGGTAGTTACCCTTTCTAAACTTGCCCTAATCCGACTCACTCTCTCGTCAATGTTTGGGGAATCAATTATCACCAGTGGAGTTGGGGAAACATATGCAGGGCTGGGGGCTAGGGCAAGGGCGCCCAAGGATGTGCGCTTGTTAGACATGCCCATGGAATCCCGGGATAATCTTCGTTCTGCCAGGATTATCTCTTTTTCCACTATAGAGACAGCTCGAGTTATAAATTAGTCCATTGTACCTATGACAACGTCTCCCGCAGCTTTCTTTGTTTTACTTGATCTAGTGCCTGTAGCCATACTCCCGTTATTAGCGTACCCACTTTACGGAGCCAAGAGATGTGGCCCGGCCCGGCCTCTTCTGGCCCCTGATGGCCTAAGATGGTCCCGCCCTTGTCCCGGGCTTCTCCCGCGATGCTCCCGCGTGCTCCCGCACAGCGTGGACGGGGCGCTCCTTTATGGGGGCGTGGATCGAGGGGTGGGAGGGGCAATAGGTCTGCAGGTGTGCCGGGGCGCAGGGACTCCTGGTTAGTTGAGTCCCTGTAGCGGCAGCGCTGGTGTGTAGAGCGCGACCCTGCTCCCTGAAGTCCTTCCTTGGGGCTGTGAGCAAACGTGCTCCCAACAGCCTTACTCTCCCAAACTGCGACGCGGCACCCGCGCAGCGGGTGCCGCTAGCTGTAGCAGAAGGCAGATGCAGCTACAACAGACTTGGCAGCAAATGTGGGAAGACGCCGGTAAGCCCTCGGCGTTTCAGTGTCCCGCTGGGATGGAGGGATCTGCTTCCTTTTCACCTTCAGAGCGAGGGGTGGGAGGGGCAATAGGTCTGCAGGTGTGCCGGGGCGCAGGGACTCCTGGTTAGTAGAGTCCCTGCAGCGGCAGCGCTGGTGTGTAGAGCGCGACCCTGCTCCCTGAAGTCCTTCCTCGGGGCTGTGAGCAAACGTGCTCCCAACAGCCTTACTCTCCCAAACTGCGACGCGGCACCCGCGCAGCGGGTGCGGCTAGCTGTAGCAGAAGGCAGATGCAGCTACAACAGACTTGGCAGCAAACGTGGGAAGACGCCGGTAAGCCCTCGGCGTTTCAGTGTCCCGCTGGGATGGAGGGATCTGCTTCCTTTTCACCTTCAGAGCGAGGGGTGGGAGGGGCAATAGGTCTGCAGGTGTGCATAGCATAACAAAACATAGCATAGCATAACAAAACATAGCATAAAAAAGAATAGCATATCGCAACAAAACAGAGCGTAGCATAGCAAAACACAACAAAACATAGCATAGCATAACATAGCATAGCAAAACAAAGCATAGCATAACAAAACACAACAAAACATAGCAAAACAAAACAAAACCTGGCATGACAAAACTAAGCATAGCATGACATAGCCTAGCAAAACAAATCATAGCGTAGCACAACAAAGCATAGCATGACAAAACATAGCATAGCATGACAAAACATAGCATAGCTTAACCCCTTAAGTGCTGCGTCGGTGCGTTGGCCGACGGCAGCACTACCTCCCCAGTGCTGCGCACGACCATTGGACGTCCATTCAGCACTGGTTCCAATGGACAGCGCAGCACTGGGGAGGGATGTTTACTAGCATCTATGAGGTTAACAAAACATAGCATAGCTTAACAAAACATAGCATAGCATAGCATAACAAAACATAGCATAGCATAACAAAACATAGCATAGCATAACAAAACAAAGCATAGCATGACATATCATAACACAACACAACAAAACAGTATAGCATATCATATCAAACATAACATATCATAACAAAATAAAGCAAAGCATAGCATGACGCAACAAGACATAGCATAACAAAACATAGCATAACAAAACAAAACATAGCATAACAAAACATAACAAAACAAAACATAGCAAAACAAAACCTAGCATAGCAAAGCATAGCATGGCATATCATAACAAAACACTACAAAACATAGCAAAAAAAACATAGCATAGCATAACAAAATAAAGCAAAGCATAGCATAAAACAACAAAGCATAGCATAACAAAACACAACAAGACAGTATAACAAAGCATAGCATAACAAAGCATAGCATAACAAAGCATAGCATAACACAACATAGCATAACAAAATATAGCATAGCATAACATAGCAAATTACAACAAAACATAGCATAGCATAACACAAAAAAACACAACAGATCATAGCATAACAAAACACAACAAAGCAAAACACAACACAACAGAACAGCATAACAAAGCATAGCACAGCATAACAACATAGCATAGCATAACAAAACACAGCATAGCAAACCAAATGCAACAAAACGTAGCATAACAAAACAATGCATAGCATAACAAAACACACTAAAACATAGCATAGCATAACAAAGCATAGCCTAGCATACCACAACAAAACAAAGCATAACAAAACAAAGCATGTCAAGTCAAGTCAAGTCAATAAATTTGTATAGCGCGCTACATACCCAGAGGGTCTCAAGGCGCTTGTGGAAGGGTGGGGAATTATTTATCAAATATCCACGTTTTAAGTTGCTTCCTGAATGCTAGGTGGTTCTGAGTAAGGCGAAGATGAGTGGGAAGTGAGTTCCATGTTTTAGCTGCCAGGTAGGAGAAGGATCTACCGCCCATGGTCGTTTTGTTGATGCGAGGTACAGTGGCAAGGGCTTGATTGGAGGATTGTAGCTGGCGGGGGGGGGTGTAGAAGGACAGTCGTGTGTTGAGGCATTCGGGTCCGATTTCGTAGAGTGCTTTGTGTGCGTGGGATAGGAGCCGGAAAGTAATCCTCTTATTGACGGGGAGCCAGTGGAGGTTTTTCAGGTGGCCAGAAATGTGTTCGTTACGTGGTATGTCTAATATGAGCCTGGCAGAAGCGTTCTGGATGCGTTGGAGTTTTTTCTGGGTTTTTGCTGTAGTACCGGCGTAGAGGGTGTTTCCGTAGTCCAGTCGGCTCGTGACCAGAGCGTGAGTGACTGTTTTTCTAGTTTCGGTGGGGATCCAGCGAAATGTTTTTTTGAGCATGCGAAGAATGTTGAAGCAAGATGAAGAGACGGCGTTGACTTGTCTGTTCATCGAGAGTGAGGAATCCAGGATGATGCCCAGGTTGCGTGCGTGGTCCGTCGGGATAGGAGCTTTTCCAAGGGCCTCTGGCCACCAAGAGTCATCCCAGGCGGAGGGGGAGGTGCCTAGGATGAGGACTTCTGTTTTGTCTGAGTTCAGTTTCAGACGGCTGTGCTTCATCCATTCGGCTACTTCTTTCATTCCTTCATGCAGGTTGGTTTTGGCCGTGTTCGGGTCTTTGGTGAGTGACAGGATCAGTTGAGTGTCGTCGGCGTAGGAGATGATGTTGAGGTTGTGTTGGCGTGCGATGGCCGCGAGGGGGCTCATGTATACGTTGAAGAGGGTGGGGCTGAGTGAGGACCCTTGGGGTACGCCGCAGATGACTTCAGTGGCCTCTGACTTGAAAGGTGGGAGGCGGACTCTCTGGGTTCTTCCGGTGAGGAACGAGGTGATCCAATCTAGTGCTTTTCCGTGGATTCCGACGTTTCTGAGGCGTTGTAAAAGGGTGCTATGACAGACCGTGTCGAAGGCTGCGGAGAGGTCGAGGAGGATAAGGGCGACTGTGTCTCCATTGTCCAGTAGAGTTCGAATGTCGTCTGTAGCTGCGATGAGGGCGGTTTCCGTGCTGTGCTTGGCTCGGAAGCCGGATTGTGAGGAGTCGAGTGATTTGTTGGTTTCGAGGAATGCGGCGAGCTGGTTGTTGACCGCTTTCTCGAAGACTTTGGCCGGGAATGGTAGGAGTGAGATAGGGCGGTAGTTTTTGAGTTCGGTGGGGTCAGCTGTGGGTTTCTTCAGGAGGGCGCTGAGTTCGGCATGTTTCCAGCTTTCCGGGAAGGTTGCGGAGTTGAGGGAGCAGTTGATGACGTCTCGGAGGTGCGGTGCTATAATGGAGTTTGCTTTGTTAAAGATGTGGTGAGGGCATGGGTCTGTGGGGGATCCTGAGTGGATAGAGTTCATCAGACGGATGGTGTCCTCAGTGGAGATTGGCTTCCAGTCATTGAGGGTGTCCAGGGGGGGTGGGGGTCCTGCAGGGGGTTGGGTGGGTTGGTCTTCGGGTCGGTTGTCGAAGCTGTTGTGGATGTCTGCGATTTTGTTGTGGAAGAATGAGGCTAGGGAGTCGCAGAGGGCTTGAGAAGGGGTGATGTCGTTGGAGTTGGCCGAGGGGTTGGTAAATTCCTTGACGATGTTGAATAATTCCTTGCTGTTGTGGGCGTTGTTATCTAGTCTGTCCTTGAACGCGGCTTTCTTGGCATTCCGGATCAGTTGGTGATGTATACGGGTGGCGTTTTTGAAGGCGTCCTTGGTGCTGGTTGGGTCTTTTTTCCAGGCCTTCTCAAGGGAGCGGCAGAGTTTCTTGGATTTCTTAAGATCATCGTTGAACCAGGAGGCCTTCTTGCTGCCTAGTTTGATTTGTCGTTTTTTCAGTGGTGCTAAGATGTCGGCGCTGTTGGATAACCATTGGGTGAGGTTGGTGGCTGCTTGGTCTGGGTTAGAGGAGTGGGCTGGGGGGTTTTGAAGAAGCGATGTGGAGATCTGGTCGATTGTGATTTTGTTCCAGTTTCTTTGCAGAGTGGGTTGGGGGTGGTTGTTGGAGGTGGGCTTGTTGTAGGTGAAGTGAACGCAGTTGTGGTCAGTCCAAAGGAGAGCTGTGGTGTGGCTGAAGGAGACATGTTTGCTGGAGGTGAAGATAGGGTCGAGTGTGTGACCTGCGATGTGGGTGGAGGTGGTGACAAGTTGTTTGAGTCCGAGGTTGGCGAGGTTGTCCAAAAGGGTGGTGGTGTTGCGGTCGTTGTTCTTTAGCATAGCATAAAAAACACAATAAAACATAGCAAAACAAAACATAACTTAGCATAACAAAATACAACAAAACATAGCATAGCATAAAAAAACAGCATAGCAAAGCAAAGTATAACAAAACAAATCATAGCATAGCAAAACAAAGCATAGCATGACAAAATATAGCATAGCACAACAAAACACAACAAAACATAGCATAACAAAACATAGCATAAAAAAGAATAGCATATCGCAACAAAACAGAGCGTAGCATAGCAAAACACAACAAAACATAGCATAGCATAGCATAGCATAACATAGCATAGCAAAACAAAGCATAGCATAACAAAACAAAGCATACCATAACAAAACACAACAAAACATAGCAAAACAAAACAAAACCTGGCATGACAAAACTAAGCATAGCATGACATATCATAACACAACAAAACATAGCATAGCATACCAAACATAGCATATCATAACAAAAAAAACACGACATAGCAGATCAAAACAGCATAACGAAACCTAGCATAACGAAACACAACAAAACATAGCATAGCGTAACAAAACACAACAAACCATAGCATAACACAACAAAACATAGCATAGCATAACAAAACACAACAAAGCATAGCATAGCGTAACAAAACACAAACCATAGCATAATAAAATATAGCATAGCATAAAAAACATAGCATAGTATAACAAAGCATAGCATAGCATAACAAAACACAACAAAACATAGCAGAACAAAACATAGCAGAACAAAACATAGCAGAACAAAACATTGCAGAACAAAACATTGCAGAACAAAACATTGCAGAACAAAACATAGCAGAACAAAACATAGCAGAACAAAACATAGCAGAACAAAACATAGCAGAACAAAACATAGCAGAACAAAACATAGCAGAACAAAACATAGCAGAACAAAACATAGCAGAACAAAACATAGCAGAACAAAACATAGCAGAACAAAACATAGCAGAACAAAACATAGCAGAACAAAACATAGCAGAACAAAACATAGCAGCAAAGCAAAACATAGCAGCAAAGCAAAACATAGCAGCAAAGCAAAACATAGCAGCAAAGCAAAACATAGCAGCAAAGCAAAACATAGCAGCAAAGCAAAACATAGCAGCAAAGCAAAACATAGCAGCAAAGCAAAACATAGCAGCAAAGCAAAACATAGCAGCAAAGCATAACATAACATAACCTAACATAACATAGCAAAGCAAAACATAACATAGCAAAGCAAAACATAACATAGAAAAGCAGAACATAACATAGAAAAGCAGAACATAACATAGAAAAGCAGAACATAACATAGAAAAGCAGAACATAACATAGAAAAGCAGAACATAACATAGAAAAGCAGAACATGACAAAGCATAACATAGCATAGCACAGCAAAGCATAACAAAACATAGCAAAACACAACACAACAAAGCATAGCATACCAAACATAGTATATAACAAAAAAAACAGCGCATAGCATAACACAAGACATAGCATAACAAAACCTAGCATAACGAAACCTAGCATAACGAAACCTAGCATAACGAAACCTAGCATAGCATAACGAAACCTAGCATAGCATAACGAAACCTAGCATAGCATAACGAAACCTAGCATAGCATAACGAAACCTAGCATAGCATAACGAAACCTAGCATAGCATAACGAAACCTAGCATAGCATAACGAAACCTAGCATAGCATAACGAAACCTAGCATAGCATAACGAAACCTAGCATAGCATAACAAAACCTAGCATAGCATAACAAAACCTAGCATAGCATAACACAACACAACAAAACATAGCATACCAAAACACAACACAACAAAACATAGCATACCAAAACACAACACAACAAAACATAGCATACCAAAACACAACAAAACATAGCATAACAAAACATAGCAAAACACAACAAAACAGCATAGCATAACAAAATACAACAAACCATAGCATTGCAAAGCATCGTAAAACAAAACATATCATAGCAAAACATAGCATAGTATAACAAAACACAACAAAACATAGCATAGCATAACTAAACATGGCATAACAAAGCATAGCATAACTAAACATGGCATAGCAAAATAAAACAACAAAACAGCATAGCATAACAGCATAAGCAAACAACAAAACATAGCATAACAAAACACAACAAAACATAGCATAACATAACAAAATAAAGCATAGGATAGCAAGACAAAACAGCATAGCATAACAAAACAAAGCATAGGATTGCAAAACAAAACATAGCATAACAAAACAAAGCATAGCATAACAAAACACAACAACAAATAGCATAGCAAAACAAAACATAGCAAAGCATAACAAAACAAAACATATCATAGTATAGCAAAACATACCATAGCATAACAAAACAAACATATAGCATAGCAAAGCATAGCATAGCATATTAAACACAAGAAACATAGCATAGCATAACAAACCATAGCATAAGAAAGCATAGCATAACAAAACATAACATAAGAAATCATAGCATAACAAAACGTAGCACAACAAAACAGCATAGAATATTAAAACACAACAATGCATAGCATAACAAAGCATAGCATAACAACACAAACCATAGGATAGCATAACTAAACATAGCATAACAAAACATAGCATAGCATAACAAAACAAAACAAAACATAGCAGAACAAAACATAGCACAGCAGAAGATAACATAACCTAGAACAGCAGAACATAACCTAGAAAAGCAGAAGATAGCCTAGAAAAGCAGAAGATAGCCTAGAAAAGCAGAAGATAGCCTAGAAAAGCAGAAGATAACATAGAAAAGCAGAAGATAACACAGAAAAGCAGAAGATAACACAGAAAAGCAGAAGATAACACAGAAAAGCAGAAGATAACATAGAAAAGCATAGCATAAAAAAACATAGAATAGCATAGCAAAACACAACACAACACAACACAGCATATCATAACAAAGCATAGCATAACATAAAACAAACCATAGGATAGCAAAACATAGCATAGCATAACAAAACATCATAGCACAACACAACATAGCACAACACAACATAGCACAGCACAATACAACATAGCACAGCACAACATAGCACAGCACAACATAGCACAGCACAACATAGCACAACACAGCATAGCACAACACAGCATAGCACAGCACAGCACAACATAGCACCGCACAACATAGCACCGCACAACATAGCACCGCACAACATAGCACCGCACAACATAGCACCGCACAACATAGCACCGCACAACATAGCACCGCACAACATAGCACCGCACAACATAGCACCGCACAACATAGCACCGCACAACATAGCACCGCACAACATAGCACCGCACAACATAGCACCGCACAACATAGCACCGCACAACATAGCACAACACAGCATAGCAAAACATATCATAGCAAAACACAACACAACAAAACATAGCATAACAAAACAAAGCAAAACATAGCAGAACAATACAAAGCAAAACATAGCAGAACAATACAAAGCAAAACATAGCAGAACAAAACATAGCATAACATAACAAATCATAGCACAACAAAACATAGCATAGCTAAACAAAGCATAACATAGCTAACCAAAGCATAACATAGCATAGCAAAGTATAGCATAGCTCCCTGTAACAGCTCCTCTCGCTGGGCACTATTCCATCTGCCCCTCCTCTTACCATCGACCATCTGTTTCTTTTAGCGCCATGAAACCCTTGGGTGACCGCGCGCTTAACAAATTCCGCATAAGATAAGATCCCCTTTTTGGGAATATCCTGTTTAGCGACAGCCATCAATCTGATTGTTATAGCCAAGAGTAACTGGATCATTTCAGGATTCCTGTGGAACATTTTAAACAAGAACCTCTCAAAATTGCAGTGCTTACCTGACTTAAATGGCCGAGGGGTCGCCATCGGAGGATCGTTATCCCAGGGAGCTGACCCATCGCAGCCCTTCACCGGACTTCACCACCAAAGATCAACGATCGCTGAAGCCTCGCCGGTTCACAACACTAAAGGGCGGGTAGCTTTTACTTCGGACTGATTCATTGATGGACTCTACCAATACAGCTCGACGACCGCTGTAGCCTCGCCTGTAGGTAACACCCTGGGGCAGGAAAATCTGAGACGGCCCAAGGCGAGAGAGGCTAGCGGGACAGGAATCTCCCTTTGAGGCCCCCGGTGACCGCAGGATGAGCCTACAAACCCTCGTTTCCTTAGCCGCAGCAAGCCTCTGACTGCAGAGGACAAGTCGGCAACAACTCGCTCTGATTCCCCCACCCATCTTGACGCCTGGATCCCCTACCGCTGCGGGACCTGCACTCGGCACGACGCCTGGGTTGATCAGCTCTCCTCACTTCTGCGGGACTGGAAGAGGTTGCAGGTCTGCCTGGAGTTAACTGGGTCCCCCAGTTCCCCCACATCGGAATCCCCTCACTATACCAGGGCCATCAAGAGCTACCTCGGAAACCCGAGCATGGTTTCAGGGCCTTTTGGCAGAACCACCAAGCAGCGTTCAGGCCCCAGAGCAAGACAGCTGATCTCGTCCCCGATCGAGATGACTGGCGGGGCCCTAGGAGGTGGGATCCCTCCCCACAACGATGTTGCCATCGCGTCTAAGACCTCGGTGTTTGAGGACTCCGGGAGCAGATATTGTCCGACGACGCGGTAAAGACGGGAGAACAACAATCTCTCTTCGCTGCTCCACCCCTTTATGAAAAGCGGATCACTACAACGCTGAAGTCACTTTCAATTGGGCCCCCACTTCGGAACTAATAGCACAAAGGAGGATATATACAGCGCCTAATTACTGCAGCAGCACCTTACTTCCATTGGGACTCATGATGCAACGTGTGCTTTTTATTTGTATATATTAATCGACCCCCAAGACGACATAGTTCTGTACGCTAAGGTACTGTTTGCTTTATTTATTCCCTCTATTTATCATGAACGTCTCCTCCTCTCATAACTAAACATTTTCCATGAGAACAATGGCTCAAAATGGCAGGGGTCATAAATTACAATAGAAAATCGCCTCCCCCATCCACTGACCATTACAAGGTCCGGGTAACAACATTGCCTTTGTACTGGGATCATCAAAACCGAAATAGGACTTGACTCCCCACCCTCATTACCTAACCATCAAAATGGAAACAGGACTTACCTCCTCAGCCCCATGATAGAAAGCGAAACAGGACAACACTCCCTCTCACAAGTCATGAAAACAGACAGAGGACTACATAGCTCTGCCATTTTAGACTAGTCCTCCCCTCAGTTGCCCAATTCACAGTCTACTCGGATACCGACTTTCCCCCCGCACTCATCAGATCAACACCTCTGTGCATTCCCCCCCTATTTTCACTTGACCTTTCCCTGCCTATATTTAAGAATGCCCACATTTTAGACTGAATCATCTACTTCCAACCCGCAAATACAGTAGCCCTGACTCAACACTGCCCTCCGCCAGCCTGACGCCCTAGCCTACACTACAACACACTCCCCTCACCTACACCACAGTTCACAATATGGAACTCACAGGCACTCACACCTACAAAATCAGTTACCCCCCAAGCTCACTAAAAAATCTGCCAAACGCTTCAAACACAACTTTTTGAAATCTCACCCAGAAACCCCCTTTGCGGACCCTTATTTCTCACTACACCATGGGGTCAAGACCACTGATATCATTTTCTACACTAAAAGTAGAGCGCAATGGAGGAAAGCCTTCCTAACCTTACTCGCGATTTCCTCCACGAGGAAGTCCGCACATGGTCTAGCGATTTCCATTGCACCATCACAACTCTTCCCAGCGACAGCAACCATCACTATTTACAACAATGGTACTATCCTCACTCAGTCCACGGACTGTAGTGTAAACCTATTCGATAAAATATTTCCCATTAAAGAGCATGTCTCCAATCCACCCACTCCTGTCCAACTGACCCCCACTCCTAGCACCCAAGACACCACAACGCCAACCCATTTTGCCACCTGCCCACCCCACTGCCATCTAGGTGCTCAGAACCTCACTCCTCCCTCAACCCTACTACCCCACCCTACAACACACGTCTCCTTTCTCCACCTCTTCCTAACATGCTTCCAACCTGCAGGACTGTAACAACAAACTCACCCCTCATTCAATCTGGCAGGTCCCCCGGAACGACCATTTCCCCTCCCACCCTTAGTCCCCACTCCCACATCACCATCCCTCCCCCTCCCACCCCTAGTCCCCCCTCCTCCATCACCGTCCTTCCCCCTACCTTGGCACTGTCTCATAACGACACATCCTTCCTTCCTCATTCCCGTATTGTAGTCACTCACACACCCTCTATAAAAACAGCTCCTTCACTGTTTCCAGTCAGGTCACTCCCCTTCTAACAACTCTCCCACCCTTACTCTCCCTTCCCCTGCACCTTCCCTACTCCACTTGCTCACCTCGAACTCTGAACCCCCCCATTCCTGCCAATCCCCTGTGCTCACAAGGTGGTGTATACAAGGTCTCCTCACCACGGACATTCTACGAACATCCCACCCCCCTAACCCACCCTCAGAACATCTCATCTCCTATTACTCCTCCCACGCCCCCTCTACTACCATACGCTCCTACTACCCTGTTAGCTCTAGCTGCAACTCCTCTACTCTCACTCACTACTCTTTTCTATGCCTCCTGCTACTCCTCCCACGCCCCTTCTACTACCATCCGCTCCCCTACCCAGTCAACTCCAGCTGCAACTCCCCTTCTCACACACACTACACTCTCTTCTACGTTTCCACCCAATCTTATACCAGAGCATACTACACCCATGGACTCCCCTATCACACCTCTTCATCCACCACCAACCACTCCGATTACCCATACCAATTACATATCCAACACTCTACTAATCACCTCCCCTTACTCTTCCCAGGCCTCCACCATATCTCACACCAAGCCAAATCTCCCCAACCCTTACCACGATCTTCCACCCCCACCACTACCGTTCCTAACACTACTTTGGACAAGATTATGTCCACCCTTCTCCAAATTAAAGAGGATCTTCATACCTTCAAAGAGTTGTTTTCGAATCAACCCAGGCACCCCTCACTCCCAAGTACCCTTTTACCTAACAAGCCCCCCAACCATCCTTTAACACTCACACAAACAAAACCCTCCTTACTGGACCTCAATTCCTGGCCGTAACTCTGCCACCCGCCCTCTGCGAACCATCAATCCACTTTCGGGGTATGACATACTCTCCCTCATACACTCTTATGATCCCGCTCTCACGACCGACATATCCACCACACACCTTCCCATCCCTACTATCAACCCCAACCCACATTGGTCTGCCACACAAAACAATAGAGGTACCGTTCCAAATAATCTTAAAAAAGTCTCCCTCACTCTGGATCCCTCCTCCTCCCTCGTCACTCCGCGGCTCTTTTGCACACTACTCAACTGTAGATCTGCCCCTAGACATGCATCTGACATAGCCGACATCATCGCACTGGACCTTGACCTGACCATACTCACCGAAACCTGGCTAACAGAATCTTCATCGCCACTCATTGACATTCTAGTACCCCCTAACTATCACATCAGATTGGATAGGACTGGCAAGACAGGGGGTGGAATCGCATGCATTCACCGGATCAACCTCTCAGTAATTAGAGCCATTTCTCCTATATTCTCCTCTTGTGAATACATTTGCCTCGACGTCAACAGCGAGGGCAATCCAGTATGCTCTCTACATATTATTTACCACCAACCAGGGGACAACCTCACCTTCACTGAATAACTCATGGACATGATCAAAACACACAAATATTTCATGGTGATTTCAACCTTCATTGGAACGATCACACTGACTCGGTGGTCAATAGTCTCAAAAACGGCCTCACCCAAATCTGCAACAGCCCTACTCACGACAAAGGCTCTATCCTGGATCTAATCATCTCCAAAGGCGACTCCACCCAACTCGAGTCAATCCAACCCCTGTGACTGGTCTGGCCACCACATTATCAACTTCTTCATCAACGAAAATGTTAAACTCAACCCGGTTCAATCCACCAAACTTAAGGTCTGGAAAAGAGACCTGAAGAAACTCAATCCCAACTCATTACCGTCTCCCAGCTACAATCTTCTCCTACCCCCTACCGGCACCTCCGACATTCAGGCTCTCACCGACCACTACCTCAATGACCTCGATAATCAACGAGGTTGCCCCTCTTCAGTTAAAGAGAGTCTCCTCTAAAAACTCAAAACCATGGTACGATGGTCTGCTTAATGAAGATAGACGAGCTATGAGACTGGCAGAACGCAATTGGAGATCAGCCCCCTCGGCTATGCACCTTAAACCACTTAAGAAGAAGATAAACGCTTACTTTAGAAAAATCAAACGTTTGAAAGCAGATTTCTTTAGCCACCAGTTTGACCAAGCAAAAAAACGGCCCAAAAAACTGTTAGAGTTAATCAAAGCTCAATCCAAGGAAGAACCTCAATGAATACATAACACAACTAGCACTCTACCGTCCTGTGAAGAATTCTCTACTTTCTTTAACCTAAAGACAGATAACAAGAGGAATGATCTCCTCACTGATCTAAGCCTATACTCCTGCCCCCTCAGCAAAACACCCATTGAATTAAAAAATAAGGCTACATGGTCGTTCTTTGATACTTAGACCGAAGAAACTATAGGCAAGATTCTCAGTACCCTGAAACCCTCCAATCACCTCACTGATTCTCTACCTGCAAACGCTGTAAAGGACTTCATCCCATTGCTTCTCCCGCTTTGGACCAAATATTTTAACAGTTCACTTCAACAAGGATTCATCCCGGACTCCCTCAAAGTGGGACAAGTATCGCCCATACTAAAGAAACCCACAGCAGACCCTACCGACCTAAACAACTATCACCCTATCTCCAATATCCCTACCGTGGCCAAATTGTTAGAAAAATGTGTACACCTCCAACTGACAAAACACATCGAGCACTTTGACCTCCTCAACTCACACCTATCAGGCTTCCGAGCAGGCCACAGCATGGAATCAGCCATAACACACATAATTGATGACGCGCCTCAAATTCTAGATAAGAACGGTACCTGCCTCCTCATCCTCCTCGACCTCTCATCAGCCTTTGACACGGTCAAACACGAGAACTTACTCGATCTGCTGAATATCAGAATGGGTCTATCAGGGACAGCACTCAAGTGGTTTAGCTCCTTTCTTCATTACCGGACTCAGAAATTCAAGATTAACAACACTATGTACTCACCCGTTCCAGTAACACTAGGTGTCCCACAAGGATCCTCCCTATCCCCAACATTGTTCAATCTAGTCATGGAACCACTCACCGCACTGCTGCAAGCATCTAATGTGCAATTTCACATGTACGCAGACGACACCCAACTCTACCTTAAAATGCAATCCCCTGAAGACATCAAACTACTCAACACAACGCTTAGGAACACACAGACTTGGTTGGCCGAGAATCATCTCAAACTTAACGCTCTAAAAACGGAATTCCTCCTAATAGCACCTCCCGCCAAAGTCCCCATCACTCAGGCTTGGCTTAAACACCTAACTGCACTAAACGTCTAACCTACCATCGTGGATTCATTGAAATCTTTAGGTATAACCCTCGACTCCAATCTCAATATGCAACATCATATCAGCAATGCAACAGGGAGCTAATTTCCAAATCAATACTTTGAGGAGCTGAAACCCTTCCTCCCAGCCAATGACTTCAAGACCGCAGTCCAAGCCCTAGTTATCCCTCGGGTAGATTATGGAAGTATCGCCCTCTGTGGCCTCCCCATATCAACAACTGCACCACTAAGAGCCTCTATTAATACTGCAGCGAGACTTATCACTGGGTCAAAAAAACGCTCACAGATCTCTCCTGACTTAAAATCCTTGAATTGGCTGCCATACGAAGCTACAAAACACCTGAAAATCGCGTGCATGACACACAAGGCTATATACCACAACTCGCCCAGTTACCTCGGTCAGAAATTGACAATTTCAGGTGGCTCAAGAGCCACAAGAAGCACAGAAAAATCTTCTTTTGAAACCACAAAGATTCCACAAGAATAAAAACTTACAAACGCTCCTTCTCAGGCATGGCAGCAGTATCTGGAATGCCCTCCCTCCAGAAGCCAGACTTATCTCTTCCACATCATCCTTCAAAAAAAAAGTAAAATCGATCCTCTTGGATAAATTTACATGAATATAGGCTGAGGAAATCTCAAGACTCATTATTTTTTCTTTTACTACATTGTCTGCCCTGACCACCTATGTACCTTTGTTACCTTGTATTGCTCTCTATTGATAACCTTCTGCTCCTCTTTGCACAAAACACCTTGTTAATTATTCTTTTGTCTTTTTATCCCATATGTATGTAAAGCTCTCTGATATCTGTAAGGATCTTCTTCGCGCTCTATAAAACTTTCAAAATAAAAAATTAATAAACAAAACATAGCATAACAAAACACAGCATAGCATAACAAAACAAACCATAGGAAAGCAAAACATAGCATAGCATGACAAAACATAGCATAGCATAGCAAAACACAACAAAACACAGCATGACAAAACATAGCATAGCAAAACACAACACAACAAAGCATAGCATAGCAAAACACAACAAAGCATAGCATAACATAACAAAGCATAGCAAAACAGCACAGCATAGCATAACAAAACATAGCATAGCATAACAAAACAAAACACAACAAAACATAGCATAGCATAACAAAGCATAGCATAACAAAACACAGCATAGCATACCAAAACACAGCATAGGATAGCAAAATATTGCATAGCATAACAAAACATAGCATAAAAAATCATAGCATAACAAAACATAGCATAGCATAGCAAAACACAACAAAACACAACAAAACATAGCATAACAAAACAAAGCAAAACACAACAAAAGATAGCATACCAAACACAACAAAACATAGCATAACAAAACCTAGCATAACAAAACATAGCATAGCAAAACAAAGAATGGCATAATAAAACACAACACAACATAGCATAGCATAACAAAGCATAGCATAACAAAACATAGCATAACAAATCAAAGCATAGGATAGCAAAACATAGTATAGCATAACAAAACAAAGCATTGGATAGCAAAACAAAATATAGCATAGCACAACAAAACGAAGCATAGCACAACACGTATCCTAGCACAACAAAACGTAGCATAGCA
Organism: Lissotriton vulgaris; assembly: GCF_964263255.1. Classification (NCBI taxonomy): domain Eukaryota; kingdom Metazoa; phylum Chordata; class Amphibia; order Caudata; family Salamandridae; genus Lissotriton; species Lissotriton vulgaris. The sequence continues at coordinate 1,290,326,292 of NC_141691.1, forward strand.
CAACAAAACAGCATAGCATTACAAAATTCAACAAAACATATCATTGCATAGCATAATATAGCATAGCATAACATAATATAGCATAGCATAACATAATATAGCATAGTTAAACTCATAGCAGCGAGCCTGCTAGCTTTAACTGACAGTGACTGTAAGCAACTCTGTCAACCCAGAAGCAGTCACTCTGTCACCTTTGCTCTTGTATTGCAGTGGCTTTGTTTATTAAACAGTGCCCATATTTATACTGTTAGCACTTTACTTGTGCGATTTTCAGGGCTCAGAAAACTTTGATGAATCGAAGTTCACAACTGAGGCTGTTAAGTTCGCGCTATGTAAAACCCCAAGGATAAATAAAAAACATTGCCATTTACAATGTGAATAGCTCCAAAAATACAAGACCTATTGCAAAGTACAAAACATTGCCATTTACAATGCCAATAGCTCCAGCTCCAACAAATGCGCGACCTATTGCATTTCCAATGCTTGTTTGAGATTGAATTTATACCCCTCAGAGGCGAAGCCCAATATTATGGTGTTCACCCTGTTCAAGTGCCTATCCAAGTCATTGTCTGTTAGATAGATGTCATCGACATATGATAGTGCTTCATCATCATACGTTTGTAGTAACTCTGTTACTCTGGCTGAAAATAACCCTGGACTATTCTTGAATCCCTGAGGTAGACAACAGAACCGACGCTGTGTCCCCATGATTGAGAAAGCGGTCAAATACCTACTCTCTGGTGCAATATCTAATGTTTTATATTTTTTACGCACAATGTTATTCATTAGTGCTGCACTGTGTGCATTTTGTACTGCAAACGTTTTGCAACAGGAGTTTAAATGTCTGTAATCCAAAACTAGACGATATGTATTGTCTGGTTTGGTATTCAAGTTGATCTAATATCTTCCTGACCGTTTTTTTAGCTTCTTGCTTAACTGGGTACTGCCTTTGTGCAGTCGGTTGAGTTTTTAACTGGATTTTATGTTGAGGGGAATCCTCATCCCATCCTACAAGATTTTTATATAATGCAGGAGCTTGGGCTACTGCCCATTTTCTGGCATAAGTATATTTTTTATTAATTGGAATATGATTGGAGAAGGCTGGCATAATGATGTCTTTGCCATGTGAGCACTAACTGACAAATTCAGGTGGCCAGTCTTGTTCAGCTAGAAGAATGTCATAACCCTTAGAGAGCTTCTCCCAAAAGAGTGCTCTTATTTCAATCGTTATATCCCCCTCCATCCGGAATGTTTTCATATAAATTGTGTGGGACCCAAACTCTGGTATCAGCAGTTTCAACTTGGATGTACTCATTCAAGTCCACTGTCTCCACCTGATCCTTCAAGATCTTGCGAGCTACGGTTACTTCTGCTGCGCTGTCCAACATTGTCTGAGCCCATTCCCAGTTCTTGAGTTGTGTCCTCAAGATCCTCGGCATGTCTGATTTTTAGACCTGCTACCTTCTTTTTGGTGAATTGAGTTTTCTTATTTTTTGGAACTTGTTGATCGTCTTTGGACTTCACGCATTCTTCCTTTTGTTCTGACCGTCCTCTTCTTTTGGATTTCTGCGATGAAGTCTGCAAGGTACGAGAGGAATGTGTATCAGTATCTTGATATCTATCAGGTTTTCTCAAATTATCCCTATTCCTGAGGTTATACCTCCTTTCAGAGGGCTCCTTTTGAAGAGACGTACATCGGGATTGAGATCGCTTCTCTTTGGAATTTTGTTTAGTGTTCTCCCACTTCTTTTCAGGAAGAGTGAGAGTGTTTTTTATAAAGACCTTTTCAGGACTTTCAGGTAGTTGGGGTTTCACTGGTTTACCACCCAAACTGTCTCTACCTAGTTCTTCATAGGATTTTTCTATTATTCTGGCTAGTTCTTGCGGTTGCTTATTTACAACAAATTCTCTTTGCTTTTGGCGGGTCGCCACGGATGCTGCTTCATCTTTAATATTAGCAAATATTATTGTTGAGACCTGTTTGAAATCTTTCAGTAATTTCATACCTACATTTAAAGCAGGCTCTGCCCTGTATTCATTTTGAATCTGTTTCAGGACGTCTGGTATTACCGCCATAGACGGAACACCATGTGTTTTGGTGTAGATTGCAGCAAAGACTGTACCCCAAGTGTCCCAGTCCTCGAGGTGTGGTGCGATCCCCATTGGTAAACAGATTGTTAAAATCCTGTGTTTCTCATGAGGAGTAGTATCAGGAAATACTGCCTCGATTTGAGTCATTTTTTGAGCTATTCAGATTCAGAATGGAATTTGTTCCCTTTTTCCTGGTAATTTACCAATGACTGATTGTATAGTCTGTGGTGTGATTTTATTTGTGTTCCCCTGGTAAGGGGTGTGTTGTGGAATCCTTATAGGAAGTTGGACTGTTAAGATTCCGCATGACATATTGAACCAATTGTCTATGTATTTTTATTAGTTGAACTAATAGTTCCGCACCTGACATTTCTTCAATGGCAGGATGTGGTGCATAGCTGGCTAATACCGTCCATGTTGCTCATGGTCTACCTACTGGACCAAGCCTGGTAATGTGATTTTGATTTTGTAGGGCGCCTTTAAACCAGAGCACATGTTCTTGGTAAGTTAGTGGAATTTCAATATTCTCGAAAGGAATGTATTGCTGGAGGTTCCTCTTTGTAGAAGTGAAACACATGTGATACTGGATTTGCTTCAGGGAAGATAATCCATGATTAGAATACCTCTGTCTGACGAATAGTGATGGCTTTTCTTAAATTTTCTGGGATGATTATAGCATCCACATCGGTCTCTTGGAAACCAATAACATCAAAGTCTGGTAGGGCTGCATCTGCTGCAGCTCCACCGTTTTTTTCGTTGTCGCCGTTAACCAACATTGTTTAATGAAAGATGCAGAGCAAGTTTCAAGGAAACAAAGATAAGGTGCAAATATTTTGGAACACTGTATCCTTCAACGTTGAAGAAACCAAAAACTAACGCATAGGAATTTCGTCCTACTCAGTTATGGCTGATATTTTATCCTTTTGCCTACTCCAGACGTCTATTAGAGTATTTTACGGGAAAAAGGGCTCTCTGAGAAAAGCACAACTTAGTTACTTTAGTATCTAGCGTTAAATTAGTGCCTTACAAAACGTTGGGCGCCATGTAGTGTCGTTCCTATATTCCCAGTAGGCTCTGCGCATTGGAATAATATATCTTATAGATTAGACGTAGGAATGAGGTCGACTAGGTCTCTATCGAATATACAAAACTTAATAGTGAGTGCCAGCTAGCTCAGAGGTCACTAGATACTTTCTCAAATTAACAAGAAGGGATTAGCTTCTGACAACTGCATAAACATGACAACTTTGTTTCCCAAGAATAAGAAATATATCTCTAGAGTCGCGGAAACAATAGATAAGTATTTCACTCAGTCAATCGTGCATGCTTTGTTTCTACAGAGTTGCAGAGAAATAGAGAGACAGCGTTTTCCATACAAAGTTTATTGAACAGTCTTCTTTCTCATGCAAAAAAAGTGAACTGCTACAATCGTAATGCAGACTGCAAAGTATAATGCGTACAGCGAGAACAATATTCTAAATTAATACTGTAAGAACATTGTATGGTTTCTGAACCATATAAAAAATACATACATAAATAACAATGACTAAAAATACTCAATTTGGTGCTTCTAAAATACGCCTACCCCAATGTACCTAACCTAAGTCTAGTACGAGGGAAGAGTAAATATTGTGTAGCAATGGTTTGGTTTTCTTTGCCAAGAATCTATCCAAGGTTTCTCTAGGTTCTAATCAGCTCCATACCTTGGTTTTGAATGAAGGAGGTCTGGTATCTCTGTCTCGGGACTCGATTTCTCAACACCCCGCAAATGGAGCTTGGAAGCACTGGAGCTGGATTCTCGGCGAGAGAAAGGCAGCCTCCTGATCAGTGCGTCAGCTGGAGGGTCTGATTCCTTTGGCACTTAATGTAGCGAGCTGCGTCTGGCAAGTAGATAGTCTAACTGCTCCGAACCACTGTGTCTTGCTAGAGCAAGTGAAGGTATATTTATACCTTGAAGTTGTCTAGGAATGCCATAGTTTGACGTAAAGTCGTGCATAATAACGCCAGGAAAGAACCCATAGGGAATAGTCGTTCTTTGCAAAGTACATGACTTATTGGACCAATTAATATTCAAGCAAGGCAAGTTCCCTAACTGCTTAAGCCGATTTTCCAAGAAATCGTTGTGACGTTTGGTACGCGTGGAAGAGGCCATGCCTTTATTTGGTCTGCATGGGTTATGTCTAAATAAGGGCTTGATTTCTATGCCTATATCAGGGCAATGTGAATTGTACCTATATAAGAGCATGAATCAGGGAAAATACACTCGGAGCCTAAAACGCCACACAACTATGCCTTCCAGGCGATTTGTATGACCAGACACATTACAGGAATCTATTTCGTTAATGTATATAATGGGACATAATGGATACTGGCTTTGTGATCATTCATTACATACTTGGGTATTGGAGACACTGGCATAAGCACGGTGCTGTACATAGTGGGATATTTTGGATAGTGGCAAGGGGAGGGTGCCTTACAGATTAACATAGTGCCAGTTATCTCCTAAGAATTATAGTTTAGAAATGGAAGGTATGATGAGCGATGGCTTGGAAAGATCCTTTGGGAATCGTGCATTGTTGCCTGGGGATAGTGCTTTGTAGACTGGTGCTTCGTGGTAACTGGCATTAGAGAGGCACATAGAATCTATACAGCTTCTAGTTGTGGTATTGTCATATTTCATTAGCTCTCCTTCATAACTGCATGTAACATCGGTAGGATGTAGGTTTGGTAGTACCCACCACATTCCTGGAATGGAGCCAAAAATTCAAGTTAGGTCTGGCATTAGAAATTTTCCTGGGCTATTTTGCCTTCCCAGTCCACCTTTGACAACATCTAATACAGAGAAAATCAACTAGATTCATGAAGTAATTGCGCACAGATTGGGTTTGTTCCTGTGACAATGGTTCTGCGCTCAAACGAATCCTGTGAACCTAGGAATACATCTTGTTGAGAAAACATTGTTGCTTATTTTGGAGTTCCCATTAAGGATATATTCAAACCTAATAAGGCAATTTCAGTTATTTGGAGGAGTGCTACTGCCTCGTGAAAGGCACCAGACTCTGTTGGATGGGGGGCATCTGGGCCTATTCCCCCCTAAGAAGGTCCTGGACCTAATCCAGTCCATCGGAAGTTGAGCATAGTTCCTTACAGAGTCCCAGTACAATATCATCAGTACTGGTGCTGCCATATTCTGACGTGGCTGTATTGCCCATAACTATTCTCTACTCTTACAGATCTGTATGAGCTGCGTCATTTTGTGAGGCACAAAAGATCTTTCTAAATGTTTTGGATGCTATATTTGGTCCTTACTTGCATACAACTTCTTCAATACATTGTAAGCACATAAAAAGAAAAAAAAGTGAAAATAGAGAATGTTCTTCAGGTGATGCTTTAGACAGCTTGAGTAAAACTCCCCATGTCTTTAGTACTGGAGGTTGAAATTAAATCTCTTGCACAAACTAAACGCAAGCTATGCGGTTCTTCTCCCTTGAGGCAACAGTTTGGTTGCTCATTAGGTATTTCGGTTCTACCAATGGATTTGCTTTGTGACGCCTTTATATAGAATTTCTGATATTTTCACTTTTCTTTTGTCTTATGAGCTTGGTTTTACAGAGCACTCTTCACCTCCTCCTCCTCCTTTTTTATTTTTGACCCGTTTTGAGGTTTGTAGAACTATAGTGTTCAATTTTTATGTTTACAGCAGGGCTGTAAACCGTGGTCCTTCTTTGACACCCTTGAAGAGTGTTTGGCTTCTAGCAGCCGAGATTTAGTTGAATCTCCATTGTCCACTGAAGAGGACATTGTGCATGGTTTAGAACACCTTCAGCATAATATGTAAAATGGCATATTTGGTGTTGATGGTAATATATTTTATCTGAAACTCCTCTTTGGAGGTTTCAGCTACGAAAATCGTATGAAGGCTAAACACAACCCACCAGGTTAGTCCCAGACATTCATGTAATAAGCATTGCAAACTTGGGAATGTGATTCCTCCTTCAAAACCCATTATCAGCCCCTTCAAACCCCTTAGTACTGATGGAGTTTTTAATGCAGCATTATTTTACCATATGGAGGCAACCCATTTCGAAACATTGGCGTCCACAACTTTAGACATAATTATAGCATCAACTTATTGTTCCTACTCTTAACCCTGTACAATTGTGACAAGTTTGAAAAGTATTCTGACTTCTTTCATCTGGAAGCATCATATGTTTCTTCTCAGGACCTCTGAGACAGAGGTTTCAGCTCTACAGCAGCAACTAACGATTTAGAGATTTTCTCAGGCAGAGCAAGCAATGACTGATTTTGTGTGCCCCACCGTTCCTGGCAATTTGGAGCTTACTGTGATATTTTTGGGATTGCAGTCTTTTATGCCTCATTTCTTAGAAAAAATATCTGTATTCCAGACAAAAAGCTTCTGGTTTGAGCTAGCTGGTTGAATAGCCGTTTGAAAAATGATCTCCTCTGCTGTCCATATAAAGAAGAAAATTAGTAAATGAGTATTTAGGTAGCTACTCTGGCTAGCTAATACCATGCTGCTATTGATTGGCAGATACATCAGTTAACCCTCCATTCACTTTTCAGAAAGTGGGTGTTTTGTAGACCTATTGCTATGTTGAGAAATCTATCTTCGGTCAGGGAGCATAAAGACTCTGGCAAATGTTCTGCTTGATTGGTCAGTGAAGTTTCTAAATGCATTTTTGTTGACTGTGATCAGCAGAATTCGTAATACATTTTTTAACTCCTTCAAGTTGAATATGAGCTGTACATTCTATATCTGGCCTCAGCACATTTGTGCCTCTGACCTTCCTGCTCTTCACAAACTTCATTCCTGAACTTCTTCAGACCCTGGATCTCTTCATCTTCATGCCGATTTTCTATTCCTCCATGCCACTTCTGACCACAAGAGCCTTGTTCCTTATAAAGCCTATGCACACTTAAACTTGTTGGAAGGGAATAAGCTGTGATGGATGAGGCCGGGAATGACTAGACTCCTATATAAACATTTCCTTAGATGATATCTTAACTTATGTTATACATTTAGCAAACTCAGAAATCTGTGTAGACTCCGGCTAGTATCTGAAGGTAATGCTGCCAGTGTGTTACCTGAAGGCATTTTCTCTATACAACAACACAGTTGACTGATCTCTCCTTTTGCTTTCCTTAACCACAAATCCTACAATGTAGTGACATTATCTTTAGTCCTTGCCTCTTCAGTGTGCAGCTTCAGCTTACCGTATATTGTTACATAGAATTTTTGACCTGCAAATTTATTTTCCGATAAGGTGTACTTAATCTGCGGGGCACCAGGGCACCTGCACTTGGCTTCCACTTCAAAATTTAAAGCGACTGCTAGAAACATTTTCTTGACCGGTCTGTTGTGCAGACAATTCGCCAATAGTTATGAATGAGTCATAGTGAGGTTTACGAATAAAGGATTCATTGTGAGGTAATTTTATTTCCTTTTTCCGTTTTAATAAGGATATTTAAAATAAAAAAACGATGAATATCAAACTACCCCTTTGATTGATTCAATCAGCTGGAGTCTTTGATTTTGGATTATATGTAACATATTGGTCTTTCCGCAGACTTTTTTTTTTCTTGAGGTTTGATTTGATCCAGCGTAAGTAAATATTTTTCTTCATCTGCTGGACTGGGCCCACAATTATTCATTTTTCCTCTTTTATGAAATCTTACTCTAAGCTCTATTTCTATACATTACATAGAGACATTGGTCCTCTGTTGGATCTTTCATCGTCGTAGTGAGGGATAAGAATTCAGGATGTCTAAATCTTCAGCCTCCCAATGAGGACTATTAATTGGTGACCAACTCACAAGTTCAAAATGAAGATCAAATACACCAATCAATCAATCAATCAATCATAACACTTGTATAGCGCACTACTTCCCCGGGAGGGTCTCAAGGCGCTTGGGGGAAGGGGTCCGCTACTGCTCGAACAGCCAGGTCTTGAGTTGTCTCCTGAAGGAATGATGATCCTGGGTCAGCCGAAGGTGGATGGGGAGGGAGTTCCATGTCTTGGCCGCCAGGTAGGAGAAGGATCTTACTCCGGCAGTGGCTCTTCGGATGCGTGGTACGGCGGCGAGGGCGAGGCTGGTGGACCGTAGCTGGCGGGTGGGCGTGTAGAAGGTCAGGCGGTCGTTGAGGTACTTGGGGCCCAGGTCGTGGAGAGATTTTTGTGCGTGGGTGAGGAGCCGGAACGTGATCCTCTTGTTGACGGGGAGCCAGTGCAGGTTTCTCAGGTGGCCGGAGATGTGGCTGCGTCGGGGGATGTCCAGGATGAGTCGGGCGATGGCGTTCTGGATGCGTTGGAGTTTCTTCTGTAGCTTGGCTGTGGTTCCGGCCTAGAGGGTGTTTCCGTAGTCCAGTCGGCTGGTGACAAGTGCCTGGGTGACCGTCTTCCTGGTTTCGGTCGGAATCCATCGGAAGATCTTGCGGAGCATGCGCAGGGTGAGAAAGCACGATGAGGAGACGGCGTTGACTTGTCTGGTCATCGATAGTGAGGAGTCCAGGATGAAGCCCAGGTTGCGTGCGTGGTCTGTTGGCTTGGGTGCGTTGCCCTGGGCGGGGGGCCACCAGGAGTCGTCCCAGGTGGAGGGCGATGGTCCCAGGATGAGGACTTCCGTCTTGTCTGAGTTCAGTTTCAGGCGGCTGTTCTTCATCCACTCTGCGACGTCTTTCATCCCTTCGTGTAGGCAGGTTCTGGCGGTGTCGGGGTCTCTGGTGAGGGAGAGGATGAGCTGGGTGTCGTCGGCGGAGGAGATGATGTTGAGGTTGTGTTGGCGTGCGATGGCTGCAAGAGGTCTCATGTAGACGTTGAAGAGGGTGGGGCTGAGTGAAGATCCTTGAGGTACGCCGCAGATGACTTCGGTGGCCTCGGATCAAAATGGGGGGAGGTGGACTCTCTGTGTTCTTCCTGCGAGGAACGAGGTGATCCACTCCAGTGCCTTTCTTGGATGCCGATGTTGCTGAGGCGTTGAACTAGGGTGCGGTGTCAGACAGTGTCGAATGCTGCAGAGAGGTTCAGGAGGATGAGTGCCGCTGTTTCCCTGTTGTCGAGCAGGGCTCTGATGTAGTCAGTGGCTGCGATGAGGGCGGTCTCGGTGCTGTGGTTGGCTCTGAAACCGGACTGCGAGGGTTCGAGGTATTCGTTCGTCTCGAGGAAGGCGGCAAGCTGTCTGTTGACGATCTTCTCGATGACTTTAGCAGGAAAGGGGAGGAGCGAGATGGGGCGGAAGTTTTTGAGGTCGGTGGGGTCCGCTGTTAGTTTCTTCAGTAGGGCGCTGAGCTCGGCGTGCTTCCAGCTCTCCGGGAAGGTGGCGGTGTTGAAGGAGGTGTTGATGATGTCTTGGAGTTGGGGTGCGATGGTGGAGTCGGCCTTGTTGAAGATGTGGTGTGGGCAGGGGTCGGTCAGTGATCCGGAGCGGATGGTGTTCATCGTGCGGGCTGTGTCCTCAGTGGTCACCGTGGTCCAAGTGCGGAGGGCGGTGGTGGGGTGCGTTGGTTCGACGGCTGGGTGCGTGGATGGTGCGCTGAAGCTGTTGTGGATGTCGGCGATCTTGCGGTGGAAGAACGAGGCGAGGGAGTTGCAGAGGTCTTGTGACGTAGTGATGTCGTTGTTGCCGGTGCTGGGGTTGGAGAACTCCTTGACGATGCTGAAGAGTTCCTTGCTGTCGTGGGCATTGTTGTCCAGTCGTTCCTGCAGAGATTTCTTCTTGGTGGTGCGGACAAGCTGGTGGTGCTTGCGGGTGGCGTGTTTGAGGGCGGTCATGTTGTCGGTGGTCTGGTCGAGGAGCCAGGCTTTCTCGAGTGTGCGGCAGGTCTTCTTGGAGTCCTTGAGTTCGTCGGTGAACCAGGATGCCTTCTTGCTTCTGGGTCTGCTGGGAGGGTTCTTAAATGGTGCGAGGTCGTCGGCGCAGGCGGTCAGCCACTGCGTGAAGTTGCGGGCTGCTTCGTTGGGGTCCGTTGCGCTGGCGGGTGGGTTCTGGCTGAGGGAGGTGGTGAGCTGGCACTTGGCTTCCACTTCAAAATTTAAAGCGACTGCTAGAAACATTTTCTTGACCGGTCTGTTGTGCAGACAATTCGCTAATAGTTATGAATGAGTCATAGTGAGGTTTACGAATAAAGGATTCATTGTGAGGTAATTTTATTTCCTTTTTCCGTTTTAATAAGGATATTTAAAATTAAAAAACGATGAATATCAAACTACCCCTTTGATTCAATCAGCTGGACTCTTTGATTTTGGATTATATGTAACCTATTGGTCTTTCCGCAGACTTTTTTTTTTCTTGAGGTTTGATTTGATCCAGCGTAAGTGAATATTTTTCTTCATCTGCTGGCCTGGGCCCACAATTATTCATTTTTCCTCTTTTATGAAATCTTACTCTAAGCTCTATTTCTATACATTACATAGAGACATTGGTGCTCTGTTGGATCTTTCATCGTCGTAGTGAGGGATAAGAATTCAGGATGTCCAAATCTTCAGCCACCCAATGAGGACCATTAATTGGTGACCAACTCACAAGTTCAAAATGAAGATCAAATACACCACTCTCCAAGACCATGCTTTAAAAATAAAGTATTGCAAATGGAAGACCCAGTCTCCTCAAGAATTTAAGCTTGTCCAGGATAATATAAACCAGAAGCTCAGCAGTCGCAATCAAAAATTAAAGCATCAGAACTTGATGATCTAAAAATAATTTATGATGATCTGTTATGCATTTAGAATCAAAACTGTTAAGCGCAGAAAAAAGAATCCAGACACATTAACAGACTCAGGCATTTTTAGATAACCCCACACTTCGTCAAAATATTCTAAAGAGGATGGTTTCCAAAATTATTTTAATGAGGATTGTTTAGCATGTCAGATTCCCACTACCAATGAAGATAGAATGGTTCAAAAAAAGTTCATTTAGAACAGGACAAAGGGTTCAAGTCAAAGTCCACTGAGGAAAAGTCCATAAGCATGGGCAAAGGGAAAAGAACAAAATCCGGAAAGTTCAGATCTGGTTTCTCATCAGACAGTCCAAGAGAGTTCAGCAGGCAAGCTCATTGTAAGAGAGAATCAGGGGCATAGAAAGGTAAATAGGCTGTCAGAAAAAAAGAATACCATGTCAATCAGCAGACACAATGGACTTGCAGTCCGAAATGGAACAAGCATTTACAATGCAATGGTTTTGCCTTTGTTAAAGTTAGAGCTATTAGCATTGCTCTTGACACTCTGAAGCTCCACTCTGCATTCTGAAGCTCCACTCTGCATTCTGAAGCTCCACTCTGCACTCTGAAGCTCCACTCTGCACTCTGAAGCTCCACTCTGCACTCTGAAGCTCCACTCTGAAGCTCCACTCTGAAGCTCCACTCTGAAGCTCCACTCTGCACTCTGAAGCTCCACTCTGAATCTGAACTCTGAAGCTCCACTCTGAAGCTCCACTCTGAAGCTCCACTCTGAAGCTCCACTCTGAAGCTCCGCTCTGAAGCTCCGCTCTGAAGCTCCGCTCTGAAGCTCCGCTCTGAAGCTCCGCTCTGAAGCTCCGCTCTGAAGCTCCACTCTGAAGCTCCACTCTGCTCTGAAGCTCCACTCTGAAGCTCCACTCTGAAGCTCCACTCTGAAGCTCCGCTCTGAAGCTCCGCTCTGAAGCTCCGCTCTGAAGCTCCGCTCTGAAGCTCCGCTCTGAAGCTCCGCTCTGAAGCTCCACTCTGAAGCTCCGCTCCGCTCTGAAGCTCCACTCCGCTCTGAAGCTCCACTCTGAAGCTCCACTCTGAAGCTCCACTCTGAAGCTCCGCTCCGCTCTGAAGCTCCACTCCGCTCTGAAGCTCCACTCTGAAGCTCCACTCTGAAGCTCCACTCTGAAGCTCCACTCTGAAGCTCCACTCTGAAGCTCCGCTCTGAAGCTCCGCTCTGAAGCTCCGCTCTGAAGCTCCACTCTGAAGCTCCGCTCCGCTCTGAAGCTCCACTCCGCTCTGAAGCTCCACTCCGCTCTGAAGCTCCACTCTGAAGCTCCACTCTGAAGCTCCACTCTGAAGCTCCACTCTGAAGCTCCACTCTGAAGCTCCACTCTGAAGCTCCGCTCTGAAGCTCCGCTCTGAAGCTCCACTCTGAAGCTCCACTCGGAAGCTCCGCTCCGCTCTGAAGCTCCACTCTGAAGCTCCACTCTGAAGCTCCACTCTGAAGCTCCACTCTGAAGCTCCACTCTGCACTCTGAAGCTCCACTCTGCACTCTGAAGCTCCACTCTGCACTCTGAAGCTCCACTCTGCACTCTGAAGCTCCACTCTGAAGCTCCACTCTGAAGCTCCACTCTGAAGCTCCACTCTGAAGCTCCACTCTGAAGATCCACTCTGAAGCTCCACTCTGAAGCTCCACTCTGAAGCTCCACTCTGAAGCTCCACTCTGAAGCTCCACTCTGAAGCTCCACTCTGCACTCTGAAGCTCCACTCTGAAGCTCCACTCTGCACTCTGAAGCTCCACTCTGCGCTCTGAAGCTCCACTCTGCGCTCTGAAGCTCCACTCTGCGCTCTGAAGCTCCACTCTGCGCTCTGAAGCTCCACTCTGAAGCTCCACTCTGAAGCTCCACTCTGAAGCTCCACTCTGAAGCTCCACTCTGAAGCTCCACTCTGAAGCTCCACTCTGAAGCTCCACTCTGAAGCTCCACTCTGAATCTGAACTCTGAATCTGAACTCTGAAGCTCCGCTCTGAAGCTCCGCTCTGAAGCTCCGCTCTGAAGCTCCGCTCTGAAGCTCCGCTCTGAAGCTCCGCTCTGAAGCTCCACTCTGAAGCTCCACTCTGAAGCTCCACTCTGAAGCTCCACTCTGCACTCTGAAGCTCCACTCTGAAGCTCCACTCTGAAGCTCCACTCTGAAGCTCCACTCTGCACTCTGAAGCTCCACTCTGAAGCTCCACTCTGCACTCTGAAGCTCCACTCTGAAGCTCCACTCTGAAGCTCCACTCTGAAGCTCCACTCTGAAGCTCCACTCTGAAGCTCCACTCTGAAGCTCCACTCTGAAGCTCCACTCTGAAGCTCCACTCTGAAGCTCCACTCTGAAGCTCCACTCTGAAGCTCCACTCTGAACTCTGAAGCTCCACTCTGAAGCTCCACTCTGAAGCTCCACTCTGAACTCTGAAGCTCCACTCTGGCGCTCCACTCTCCACTCTGAAGCTCCACTCTGGCGCTCCACTCTGCACTCGGTATAATCTTCATGCCTCCTACTTTCCCTGCAGCCAACCATCTCCTCGGATGACGGGCTGCCGGCGATACCTCCCTGCAGCTTGGTTTGACCTTCATGCCCTTTCCCGGCGGGTGCCCTCAATCCCGGACCAGATTCGGGGGCGTTCCCGAGAAGAGGCTTTCGGCTGACGTAGCCAAAAGCCAAAGAATCTCGGGAACGCCCCCGTGTCTGGTCCGGCATTGACGGACAGGCCCCTCATCCAATGGCTAGGCTCCATTTACGGAGCCAGCCAATGAATGACGAGGGCCGACCCAAAGCCACACTACAGTTCTCATTAGGTTTTTGCTGCGCAAAAAAGATGCGCAGAGCGCATCTTTTTGGCGAGGCAAAACCTAAAAAGGGCTTAGCTACTAGCAAAGCCTCAAGTCATGACCCCCACTCCTTTGGGTTGTCAGTTCATCTTGTAAAGATGCAGTTGTGTCATCAATAAAGGGTCCACGATGGTCTGATCTTGTGGTTATCCGGTACAATTTTGCTTCTCCAGCATGGTTTCCTATTAATGTCATGAGAAATGACTGTCCTTTCTGTCCTCGCAGGTTATTCGCCAGAAAAAAAATTACATTATTGCATTCCATGATTTTTGTCCAAGAGTCAGGTTCGCACCAGTTCATTCCACAGTGAACACTAGAAGAATTCCCTTTGGTCTGTGTATGCAACATTTCGCATAACTAACAAAGATATTTGAAGAAACGTGCAAAGTCCATTTTATTAGGATATGAAATAATGAACATGAGATCACGAATTATTAGATTTAAAGTCATTATCTTTCTTCAGTATAGTAAACTCACAATTGGAATCAAACATAATGAATTAAAGCAAAAATTTCATATTAAAAATAACTGTAATGTCTGTTTATACTGCACAAAAATTACTAAAGTTGGGTATGGCCGACTCATACGATTTGCAAAATACCTAGATGGGAATTACTCTTAAAAATCATTTTACAAAAAATATTTCTGACCTATTTATGATCCTAATAAAGGAGAGTATCACTTCCTAAAATATTATTCTTGTAAGCTATACTATCTGTTTTGCATGGACATTTTCTGTATGATGCTTTACAATAAAAGCATTAGATATGCGAAAATAGTGGGACTTTATTTTGACAATAAAAGCTCCATAAATCGTTTTTTATAAGTAGTCTGTTATAACACTTTAATAGTTAACATTTTAATCTCTTTATATTCTAAATTCTCGATTTCTACACATCGAGGCCCACTTTTATGATGCTGTTACTTGACTTTTCTCAGTTTGGGTTGTTTTTCTCAATATGTGCAATATGCATATTTAGGTTTCAGTGCCTACATCAGTAAATATGTAGTGTAAAGAATAATCATATTTTGCGGTCTATCAATCTTAACACCCAGACAAGCTGAAGGTAACCAGTGCTGAACGGGTCTGTTCACCAAGGGGATGGGTAGGGGCGGGGTGTATGTATGTATGTGTGTGTGTCATGTTCTTTGCTGATTAATAAAATGCCATTTTACAGATGTGTTTTAGAAAGCTTTCCTGTGTGGTTAGGAGGGAAGCCTCTGTCACATTTTCTTTTTAGGTCTTCGAGATGTGTTGTGTTCAGAATATCGGATTTACTCTCCACCCACTTCCCACCCTTGTTTTCAATTGGCTCCTTTGACTGTCTTTTGGAAATATTGTTTTCTTTCATTAATGTCTTTAGTCGTCCCTTCTTAAATTTCTCATGAGAACTGCCCCTGTTATATATGATATTACTCTGTACGTTTTATTTACAGTTTGTGAACTTTGTTTATTTTATTTTTTCATTCAGTTTTTCATAACTGGTGTTGTAGACACGACAGCTTTGCACTTCCCCGACCATAATGGTTTTTAAATTGTATTTTACTACTTGTGTTGCAGTGCAGCATGCCACCCTTTATCTCGAAGTATGGGGTTGCGCCTTTGTTTGGTTTTGCATGGCTCGGCTAGCCCACCTCCATTTTTTTAAAATAACTTAAAACATACTTAAACTCTTTGCACGGCGCTCTGTTTCAGGAGCACTGTGCTTAATCTTTTACTTGCAGCTTCGGCACTGCTTCTCCCCGTGGGGTGGCCTTCTTCCATTAAAAAATAAAAACTACCTATTCTACACTTCTTTTGGCCGCTACATGCGTAAATCGTCTGCGCCTTTGTCTTCAGCCGGCGGCTCTGCCTTGAATAGATGTGCTGCCATTTCAGAAAAGGTTGCTTCTCCATTGCAGCGGCATGTCACTTATGAAAAAATACCATGCTCCCGCTATCATGAACCCCATATAACCCATGGTATCCCCCTGTACACACCCATTCCTACTACTTCCCTGAATCCAGCCGTGGAGAGGCAGGCTGCAAGCAGCGCTCCTTGGTAAGCTACTCCTGGGATCACCTCTACAGATGCAAGGACCACAGTGATCCAGACTTGAGCCGGGTTCAGACCTGCCCTGCAGCAGCTGGTCCGCTGCCGCCTCCACCGCTCTGCAGCACGCAGGATGGCGGGTCACTGGTTGAAGGACAGCCATCTGCGATAGTAGGTGTCCTTCATTCGTGTCTGTGTGTATGTGTGTGTGTGTGTGTGTGTGTGTGTGAGACAGAGAAACGAGGTGGCGTGGGCCATCCTTGGTTCTGGCTTCGACACAACCTCTGTGCCTGGCACTCTGGGCTCCCCATGCCCTACCAGCCCAAGTCAACAGGCAGCTGCCCCAACTGTGCCTTGCTGCTGTTTTCAGATTGCAGAGTCTCATCCTCCTGGAACCCTCTCTCAACTTGCTATTATGTCCTTCACAGTCACTTTTCATTGCCTTCCCTCCAACCCCTCTTGCCTTGTTGCCATTTTCAAATTGCTGTTCATAGGGTAGTTTCTAACTCTGAAGTAACATTACCCCTTTCGATGCTGATGACGAGCTGGGCTCGTCATGGTGCACAGTGGTCGTGTGCTGATGACGAGCCCAGCTCGTCATGAGCCCCACCCTCGGGGGAAGCGCTGGCGCTCCCCCCGAGGTTCTCTGATCTTCGTTATTTCGCTGGGGGCGGCAGCGGAAGACCTTCCACTGCCGCCCCGGCCCCCCCCCCCCATGGGAATCCCTGATGACGTCAGCGCGCACAGCGCGCGCTGACATCATCAGGGATTCCCAGCGCTCGGGAAGCCATCTGCTTCCTGCGCGTCTGGGGAAAAGGTGAGATTACAGTGTCTGGCGGGGGTTTGGGGCAGCGAAGAGGCATCAGGGGAGAGGAAAGAGTTTTTCCTCTCCCCTGATGTCTCTTTGCAGGGCATTTCTGCCTCACGATCGCGCACAGCGTCGCGATTGTGCGGCGGAAATGCCCCCACTAGCACCAGGGATGTAATTTTAGATTATAGGAAGCGACCCCTTGGGCAAGGGTCGCTTCCAGGCGGGCTGTGATAATGTTTTCGTTTTTCTGCCCCCCCTGGGGGCAAATCGGCCCGTTTTTTCGGCCGTTTTGCCCCCAGGGGGGGCAGAAATTCCCCACTAGCACCAGGGTTGTTTTTTGGAGCCAAGATGGCGGCCATATTTTTTGTTTACGTTTTTCTGTCCCCCCTGGGGGCAAATCGGCCCGTTTTTTTTGCCGTTTTGCCCCCAGGGGGGGACAGAAAATGCCCACTAGCACCAGGGATTTTGTTTTTAGCTTTTAGGAAGCGACCCCTTGGGCAAGGGTTGCTTCCAGGTGGCCTCACACTTAACTTTTTGTTTTTCTGCCCCCCTGGGGGCAAATCGGCCTGTTTTTCGGCCGTTTTGCCCCCAGGGGGGGCAGAAATTTCCCACTAGCACCAGGGATATTTGTTGGGGCACTGTTTCTTTTGGGAAGCGACCCCTTGGGTAAGGGTCGCTTCCAGGTGGCCATGATTGTGTTTTTTGTTTTTCTGTCCACCCTAGGTGCAAATCGGCCCGTTTTATTTGCCTTTTTGCCCCCGGGGGGGGGGGCAGAAAATACCCACTAGCACCAGGGAATTTAAATTTAGTTTTTAGGAAGCGACCCCTTGGGCAAGAAGTACTGCTTGGCTTGCGGTGTGTGTGGAGTGGCACTTGGCTTGCAGTGTGCGTGAAGTGGTGTTTGGCTGGTGGAGTGGCGCTTGGCTGGATGGTGTGCGTGGAGTGGTACTTGGCTGGATGGTGTGCGTGGAGTGGTACTTGGCTGTCTGTGCACGGAGTGCTGCTTGGCTGGCGGTGTGTGTGGAGGTGCGCATGGCTGGATGGTGTGCGTGGAGTGGTACTTGGCTGTCTGTGCACGGAGTGGTGCTTGGCTGGCAGTGTGCGTGGAGTGGTGCTTGGCTGGCGGTGTGCGTGGAGTGGTGCTTGGCTGGCGGTGTGCGTGGAGTGGCGCTTGGCTTGCAGTGTGCGTGGAGTGGCGCTTGGCTTGCAGTGTGCGTGGAGTGGTGCTTCGCTGGCGGTGTGTGTGGAGTGGCCCTTGGCTGGTGGTGTGCGTTGAGTGGTACTTGGCTGTCTGTGCACGGAGTGGTGCTTGGCTGGCGGTGTGTGTGGAGTGGCGTTTGGCTGGATGGTGTGCGTGGAGTGGTACTTGGCTGTCTGTGCACGGAGTGGTGCTTGGCTGGCGGTGTGCGTGGAGTGGTGCTTGGCTGGCGGTGTGCGTGGAGTGGCGCTTGGCTTGCAGTGTGCGTGGAGTGGCGCTTGGCTTGCAGTGTGCGTGGAGTGGCGCTTGGCTTGCAGTGTGCGTGGAGTGGTGCTCGGCTGGCGGTGTGCGTGGAGTGGCGCTTGGCTTGCAGTGTGCGTGGAGTGGCGCTTGGCTTGCAGTGTGCGTGGAGTGGTGCTTGGCTGGCGGTGTGTGTGGAGTGGCCCTTGGCTGTCGGTGTGCGCTGAGTGGTGTTTGGCTGGCGGTGTGCGTGGAGGGGTACTTGGCTATCTACGCACGGAGTGGTGCTTGGCTGGCGGTGTGTGTGGAGTGGCGCTTGGCTGGTGGTGTGTGTGGAGTGGCGCTTGGCTTGCAGTGTGCGTGGAGTGGTGTTTGGCTGGCGGTGTGTGTGGAGTGGCGTTTGGCTGGTGGTGTGCGTTGAGTGGTACTTTGCTGTCTGTGCACGGAGTGGTGCTTGGCTGGCGGTGTGCGTGGAGCGGTGCTTGGCTGGCGGTGAGTGGCGCTTGGCTTGCGGTGTGCGTGGAGTGGTGCTTGGCTGGCGGTGTGTGTGGAGTGGTACTTGGCTGTCGGTGTGCGCTGAGTGGTGCTTGGCTGGTGGTGTGTGTGGAGTGGCGCTTGGCTGGTAGTGTGTGTGGAGTGGCGCTTGGCTGGTGGTGTGTGTGGAGTGGCGCTTGGCTGGTGGTGTGTGTGGAGTGGCGCTTGGCTGGTGGTGTGTGTGGAGTGGCGCTTGGCTGGTGGTGTGTGTGGAGTGGCGCTTGGCTGGTGGTGTGTGTGGAGTGGCGCTTGGCTGGTGGTGTGCGTGGAGTGGTGCTTGGCTGGCGGTGTGTGTGGAGTGGCGCTTGGCTGGTGGTGTGTGTGGAGTGGCGCTTGGCTGGTGGTGTGTGTAGAGTGGTACTTGGCTGTCTGTGCACGGAGTGGTGCTTGGCTGGCGGTGTGTGTGGACTGGCGCTTGGCTGGATGGTGTGCGTGGAGTGGTACTTTGCTGTCTGTGCACGGAGTGGTGCTTGGCTGTCTGTGCACGGAGTGGTGCTTGGCTGGCGGTGTGTGTGGAGTGGCGCTTGGCTGGTGGTGTGTGTGGAGTGGCGCTTGGCTTGCGGTGTGCGTGGAGTGGCGCTTGGCTTGCGGTGTGCGTGGAGTGGCGCTTGGCTTGCGGTGTGCGTGGAGTGGCGCTT
This sequence comes from Lissotriton vulgaris, assembly GCF_964263255.1. Taxonomy (NCBI): domain Eukaryota; kingdom Metazoa; phylum Chordata; class Amphibia; order Caudata; family Salamandridae; genus Lissotriton; species Lissotriton vulgaris. The sequence continues at coordinate 1,290,345,391 of NC_141691.1, forward strand.
GGCTTGCAGTGTGCGTGGAGTGGTGCTTGGCTGGCGGTGTGTGTGGAGTGGCGCTTGGCTGGATGGTGTGCACGGAGTGGTACTTGGCTGTCTGTGCACGGAGTGGTGCTTGGCTGGCGGTGTGTGTAGAGTGGCGCTTGGCTGGATGGTGTGCGTGGAGTGGTACTTTGCTGTCTGTGCACGGAGTGGCGCTTGGCTTGCGGTGTGCGTGGAGTGGCGCTTGGCTTGCAGTGTGCGTGGAGTGGCGCTTGGCTTGCAGTGTGCGTGGAGTGGTGCTTGGCTGGCGGTGTGTGTGGAGTGGCCCTTGGCTGTCGGTGTGCGCTGAGTGGTGTTTGGCTGGTGGTGTGCGTGGAGGGGTACTTGGCTATCTACGCACGGAGTGGTGCTTGGCTGGCGGTGTGTGTGGAGTGGCGCTTGGCTGGTGGTGTGTGTGGAGTGGCGCTTGGCTGGTGGTGTGTGTGGAGTGGCGCTTGGCTTGCAGTGTGCGTGGAGTGGTGTTTGGGTGGCGGTGTGTGTGGAGTGGCGTTTGGCTGGTGGTGTGCGTTGAGTGGTACTTTGCTGTCTGTGCACGGAGTGGTGCTTGGCTGGCGGTGTGCGTGGAGCGGTGCTTGGCTGGCGGTGTGCGTGGAGCGGTGCTTGGCTGGCGGTGTGCGTGGAGCGGTGCTTGGCTGGCGGTGAGTGGCGCTTGGCTGGCGGTGTGTGTGGAGTGGTGCTTGGCTGGCGGTGTGTGTGGAGTGGCGCTTGGCTGGTGGTGTGTGTGGAGTGGCGCTTGGCTGGTGGTGTGTGTGGAGTGGCGCTTTGCTGGTGGTGTGTGTGGAGTGGCGCTTGGCTTGCGGTGTGCGTGGAGTGGCGCTTGGCTTGCGGTGTGCGTGGAGTGGTGCTTGGCTGGCGGTGTGCGTGGAGTGGTGCTTGGCTGGCGGTGTGCGTGGAGTGGTGCTTGGCTGGCGGTGTGCGTGGAGTGGTGCTTGGCTGGCGGTGTGTGTGGAGTGGCGCTTGGCTGGTGGTGTGTGTAGAGTGGTACTTGGCTGTCTGTGCACGGAGTGGTGCTTGGCTGGCGGTGTGTGTGGACTGGCGCTTGGCTGGATGGTGTGCGTGAAGTGGTACTTTGCTGTTTGTGCACGGAGTGGTGCTTGGCTGTCTGTGCACGGAGTGGTGCTTGGCTGGCGGTGTGTGTGGAGTGGCGCTTGGCTGGTGGTGTGTGTTGAGTGGTACTTGGCTGTCTGTGCACGGAGTGGTGCTTGGCTGGTGGTGTGTGTGGAGTGGCGCTTGGCTGGTGGTGTGTGTGGAGTGGCGCTTGGCTGGTGGTGTGTGTGGAGTGGCGCTTGGCTGGTGGTGTGTGTTGAGTGGTACTTGGCTGTCTGTGCACGGAGTGGTGCTTGGCTGGTGGTGTGTGTGGAGTGGCGCTTGGCTGGTGGTGTGTGTGGAGTGGCGCTTGGCTGGTGGTGTGTGTGGAGTGGCGCTTGGCTGGTGGTGTGTGTGGAGTGGCGCTTGGCTTGCAGTGTGCGTGGAGTGGTGTTTGGCTGGCGGTGTGTGTGGAGTGGCGTTTGGCTGGTGGTGTGCGTTGAGTGGTACTTTGCTGTCTGTGCACGGAGTGGTGCTTGGCTGGCGGTGTGCGTGGAGCGGTGCTTGGCTGGCGGTGAGTGGCGCTTGGCTTGCGGTGTGCGTGGAGTGGTGCTTGGCTGGCGGTGTGTGTGGAGTGGTACTTGGCTGTCGGTGTGCGCTGAGTGGTGCTTGGCTGGTGGTGTGTGTGGAGTGGTGCTTGGCTGGCGGTGTGTGTGGAGTGGCGCTTGGCTGGTGGTGTGTGTGGAGTGGCGCTTGGCTGGTGGTGTGTGTGGAGTGGCGCTTGGCTGGTGGTGTGTGTGGAGTGGCGCTTGGCTGGTGGTGTGCGTGGAGTGGCGCTTGGCTTGCGGTGTGCGTGGAGTGGCGCTTGGCTTGCGGTGTGCGTGGAGTGGTGCTTGGCTGGCGGTGTGCGTGGAGTGGTGCTTGGCTGGCGGTGTGCGTGGAGTGGTGCTTGGCTGGCGGTGTGTGTGGAGTGGCGCTTGGCTGGTGGTGTGTGTGGAGTGGCGCTTGGCTGGTGGTGTGTGTAGAGTGGTACTTGGCTGTCTGTGCACGGAGTGGTGCTTGGCTGGCGGTGTGTGTGGACTGGCGCTTGGCTGGATGGTGTGCGTGAAGTGGTACTTTGCTGTTTGTGCACGGAGTGGTGCTTGGCTGTCTGTGCACGGAGTGGTGCTTGGCTGGCGGTGTGTGTGGAGTGGCGCTTGGCTGGTGGTGTGTGTTGAGTGGTACTTGGCTGTCTGTGCACGGAGTGGTGCTTGGCTGGTGGTGTGTGTGGAGTGGCGCTTGGCTGGTGGTGTGTGTGGAGTGGCGCTTGGCTTGCGGTGTGCGTGGAGTGGCGCTTGGCTTGCAGTGTGCGTGGAGTGGTGCTTGGCTGGTGGTGTGTGTGGAGTGGCGCTTGGCTGGTGGTGTGTGTTGAGTGGTACTTGGCTGTCTGTGCACGGAGTGGTGCTTGGCTGGCGGTGTGTGTGGAGTGGCGCTTGGCTGGATGGTGTGCATGGAGTGGTACTTTGCTGTCTGTGCACGGAGTGGTACTTGGCTGTCTGTGCACGGAGTGGTGCTTGGCTGGCGGTGTGTGTAGAGTGGCGCTTGGCTGGATGGTGTTCGTGGAGTGGTACTTTGCTGTCTGTGCACGGAGTGGCGCTTGGCTTGCGGTGTGCGTGGAGTGGCGCTTGGCTTGCAGTGTGCGTGGAGTGGCGCTTGGCTTGCAGTGTGCGTGGAGTGGTGCTTGGCTGGCGGTGTGCGTGGAGTGGTGCTTGGCTGGCGGTGTGTGTAGAGTGGTACTTGGCTGTCTGTGCACGGAGTGGTGCTTGGCTGGCGGTGTGTGTGGACTGGCGCTTGGCTGGATGGTGTGCGTGGAGTGGTACTTTGCTGTCTGTGCACGGAGTGGTGCTTGGCTGTCTGTGCTTGGCTGGCGGTGTGTGTGGAGTGGCGCTTGGCTTGCGGTGTGCGTGGAGTGGTGCTTGGCTGGCGGTGTGCGTGGAGTGGTGCTTGGCTGGCGGTGTGTGTGGAGTGGCGCTTGGCTGGTGGTGTGTGTTGAGTGGTACTTGGCTGTCTGTGCACGGAGTGGTGCTTGGCTGGCGGTGTGTGTGGAGTGGCGCTTGGCTGGATGGTGTGCATGGAGTGGTACTTTGCTGTCTGTGCACGGAGTGGTACTTGGCTGGCGGTGTGTGTGCAGTGGTACTTGGCTGTCGGTGTGCGCTGAGTGGTGTTTGGCTGGCGGTGTGCATGGTCTGGTGCTTGGATGGTGGTGTGGGTGGACTGGCGCTCGGCTGGCAGTGTGCGAGTACTAACTTTCTGTTGGTCACTACACACACTGCTAGTTGAGTGACACTCTACCCAGTCCATCATTTTGTGTAGTTGCTGTGGCAGATACGTAAGTGTTGGGCCCTTGAATGGCGCTGTCTGCTGGTGTGAGTGTTGTAATGTGATGGGTCCGCGGCTGGCGGTGGGTGGGCCAAAGGCCTGTGACTAAGGCAGGGGGGCTTAACTTGTAAAACTTACATGCTACTTTTTTAAAAATTCCTTTTTGGCCTGTTCTGCTTTGGGGCACCCACACAAGTGAGGTATCCTTTTACTCGGGAGAACAAGGGGAACGCTGGGTGGTAGGACATTTTTGCCGGCACGGAGATCCCACGCAAAAAAGTTTGGAAAAATGATATTTTTACCTAATTTTAAGGTTTGCAAGGAGTTCTGGGTAGGAAAACATTGGGGGACCCACGCATGCCATACCTCCTTGGAAGCCCCCGGGTGTCTACTTTTCAGAAATGTGTGGGTTTGGTAGGTTTCCCTAGATGGCCGTCTAGCACGGTGCCCAAAACCCAGGTAACCCCTCTTGCAAAAGCTGGTGGTATTGAATGTCAGTACCACCAGCTTTTGCAAGAGGGGTTACCTGGGTTTTTGGCCCTGTGCTAGACGGCCATCTAGGGAAACCTACCAAACCCATACATTTCTGAAAAGTAGACACCCGGGGGCTTCCAAGGAGGTATGGCTTGCGTGGATCCTCCAACGTTCCTTTACCCAGAATCCCTTGCAAACCTCAATTTTTGCTGGAAAAATCAGTTTTTTCACACTTTTTTTGTGTGGGAAAGCGTGGCGTCACTGGGCTCACACAAATTTCCTCCCACCCAGCGTTCCCCCAGGTCTCCCGATAAAAATGGTACCTCACTTGCGTGGGTAGGCATAGTGGCTGCAACAGGAAAAGGTCCAAATCGTACGGTGGAGACATTACAATAACCAATAGCAAGATTACCTTCTTTTTTTGGGGGGGGGACTGAGTTTTTGGACCGGGGCTCGGCGGGCATCTTTGGAAACTACCAAACCCAAACAGTTCTGAAAACTAGACACCCGGGGGAGTCCAGGGAGGTATGGCATGCGTGGGTCCCCCAATGTTTTCCTACCCAGAAATCCCTGCAAACCACAAATTTAGGTTAAAAAAACAGTTTTCCATACATTTTTGCGTGGGATCGCCGTGTCGGCACAAATGTCCTACCACCCTGCGTTCCCCCTGTTCTCCCGAGTAAAATGATACCTCACTTGTGTGGGTGGGCCAAAGGCCTGTGACTAAGGCAGGGGGGCTTAATTTGTTACACTGAAATACTACTTTTTTCAACATTCGTTTTTGGCCTGTTCTGCTTTGGGGCACCCACACAAGTGAGGTATCCTTTTACTCGGGAGAACAAGGGGAGCGCTGGGTGGTAGGACATTTTTGCCGGCACGGTGATTCCACGCAAAAAAGTTTGAAAAAGTGATTATTTTACCTAATTTTAAGGTTTGCAAGGTGTTCTGGGTAGGAAAACGTACGGGGACCCACGCATGCCATACCTCCCTGGACTCCCCCGGGGGTCTACTTTTCAGAACTGTTTGGGTTTTGTACTATCCAAAGAATACCACCGAGCCCCGGGCCAAAAACTCAGGTCCCCCCCCCCCCCCAAAATCAAGGTTGTTTTGCAATTTGGTATTGTAAATTCACCACCGTACAATTTGAACCATTTCCTTTCGCAGCCACTATGCCTACCCACGCAAGTGAGGTACCATTTTTATCGGGAGACCTGGGGGAACGCTGGGTGGGTGGAAATTTCTAGATCCACGCAGATTCCGGAACTTTCCACCACAGAAATGTGAGGAAAATGCGTTTTTTTTCCAATTTCTTAGCTTTGCAAGGGATTCTGGGTAAGAGAACCTGGGGGTAGGCAGTCGAGTGACCCCATCCTGAATTCCCCTGGGTGTCTACTTTTCAAAAATGTATAGGTTTGCTAGATTTCCCTAGGTGCCGGCAGAGCTAGGGTTCAAAAACAAAAGGTAGTCTCTTTGCCCAAAACGTGCACAATTTCACTGAAAAATTGAGTTGTGACCACGTTGCGTTTTGCACTGTTTCCTGTCGCAGCCACTATGCCTACCCAGGCAAATGAGATACCATTTTTCTCGGGAGACCTGGGGGAACGCTGGGTGGGTGGAAATTTGTTGATCCACGCAGATTCCGGAACTTTCCACCACAGAAATGTGAGGAAAATGCGTTTTTTTTTCCAATTTCTTAGCTTTGCAAGGGATTCTGGGTAAGAGAACCTGGGGGTAGGCAGTCGAGTGACCCCATCCTGAATTCCCCTGGGTGTCTACTTTTCAAAAATGTATAGGTTTGCTAGGTTTCCCTAGGTGCCGGCAGAGCTAGGGTTCAAAAACAAAAGGTAGTCTCTTTGCCCAAAACGTGCACAATTTCACTGAAAAATTGAGTTGTGACCACGTTGCGTTTTGCACTGTTTCCTGTCGCAGCCACTATGCCTACCCAGGCAAATGAGATACCATTTTTCTCGGGAGACCTGGGGGAACGCTGGGTGGGTGGAAATTTGTTGATCCACGCAGATTCCGGAACTTTCCACCACAGAAATGTGAGGAAAATGCGTATTTTTTTTCAATTTCTTAGCTTTGCAAGGGATTCTGGGTAAGAGAACCTGGGGGTAGGCAGTCGAGTGACCCCATCCTGAATTCCCCTGGGTGTCTACTTTTCAAAAATGTATAGGTTTGCTAGGTTTCCCTAGGTGCCGGCAGAGCTAGGGTTCAAAAACAAAAGGTAGTCTCTTTGCCCAAAACGTGCACAATTTCACTGAAAAATTGAGTTGTGACCACGTTGCGTTTTGCACTGTTTCCTGTCGCAGCCACTATGCCTACCCAGGCAAATGAGATACCATTTTTTTCCTCGGGAGACCTGGGGGAACGCTGGGTGGGTGGAAATTTGTTGATCCACGCAGATTCCGGAACTTTCCACCACAGAAATGTGAGGAAAATGCGTTTTTTTTCCAATTTCTTAGCTTTGCAAGGGATTCTGGGTAAGAGAACCTGGGGGTAGGCAGTAGAGTGACCCCATCCTGAATTCCCCTGGGTGTCTACTTTTCAAAAATGTATAGGTTTGCTAGGTTTCCCTAGGTGCCGGCAGAGCTAGGGTTCAAAAACAAAAGGTAGTCTCTTTGCCCAAAACGTGCACAATTTCACTGAAAAATTGAGTTGTGACCACGTTGCGTTTTGCACTGTTTCCTGTCGCAGCCACTATGCCTACCCAGGCAAATGAGATACCATTTTTTGCCTCGGGAGACCTGGGGGAACGCTGGGTGGGTGGAAATTTGTTGATCCACGCAGATTCCGGAACTTTCCACCACAGAAATGTGAGGAAAATGGTTTTTTTTTGTCATATTTTTAGCTTTGCAAGGGATTCTGGGTAATAAAACCTGGGGGTAGGCAGACGAGTCACCCCATCCTGAATTTCCCTGGGTGTCTAGTTTTCAAAAATGTATAGGTTTGCTAGGTTTCCCTAGGTGCTGGCAGAGCTAGGACTCAAAAACAAAAGGTAGTCTCTTTGTCCAAAAAGCACAAGATTTCACTGGGAAATTGAGGTGCAACCACGTTGCGTTTTGCGCTGTTTCATGTCGCGGCCACTATGCCTACCCACGCAAGTGAGGTACCATTTTTTTCGGGAGACCTGGGGGAACGCTGGGTGGGTGGAAATTTCTAGATCCACGCAGATTCCAGAACTTTCCACCACTGAAATGTGAGGAAAATGTGTTTATTTGGTCAAAATCCTAGCTTTGCAAGGTATTCTGGGTAACAAAACCTGGGGGTAGGCAGACGAGTCACCCCATCCTGAATTCCCCTGGGTGTCTACTTTTCAAAAATGTATAGGTTTGCTAGGTTTCCCTAGGTGCTGGCAGAGCTAGGGCTCAAAAACTAAAGGTAGTCTCTTTGTCCAAAGAGCGCAAGATTTCACTGGGAAATTGAGGTGCGACCACGTTGCGTTTTGCGCTGTTTCGTGTCGCAGCCACTATGCCTACCCACGCAAGTGAGGTACCATCGTTTTCGGGAGACCTGGGGGAACACTGGGTGGGTGGAAATTTGTTGATCCAAGCAGATTCCAGAACTTTCCTCCACAGAAATGTGAGGAAAATGTGTTTTTTTTGTCAAATTCGTAGGTTTGCAAGGGATTCTGGGTAACAAGACCTGGTGGTAGGCAGTCAAGTCACCCCATCCTGAATTCCCCTGGGTGTCTACTTTTCAAAAATGTATAGGTTTGCTAGGTTTCCCTAGGTGCCGGCAGAGCTAGGGTGCAAAAACTACAGGTAGGCACTTTGCTAAAAAAGGGTCAATTTGTAACTGCAAAATTTAGGTGTCACCACTTTGCATTTTGCGCCGTTTCCTGTCGCAGGCACAAGGGCGACCCACACAAGTGAGGTACCGTTTTTATCGGGAGACTTGGGGTAATTCAGATTTGTAAATACACTGTTATTACCAATTGAGCTTTTGCGCATTTCTCCCTTTCAATGAAAGACATTGTGTAAAAAAAAAAAATTTTGAAAAATGACCAATAATTCTCATGCTAGTATGAGTATTCCCAATTTTGAAAATTAGCAATAATATACTGTTTCTGAACTCTATATTTTGTACCCAATTCAGAAATACATAGGTGTCTTTCATACAGATTTTTCCATGTATACATTTTCCAAGACAAAGTGCTCTATACCCAGTAAATGAAAAAATACCATTGCAAGTTGCTGCTCAGTTTTTGGATCTGGGTTCGTCGGGTTCTTGGTGAAACTACAAGTCCTATATATCCCCACAACCAGGAAGGTCTAACGGATGTAACGGTATATTGCTTTCTAAGAGCTGTCAAAACTAGAAAAAGTTATAGGTGAAAACGTTGAGACAAAAGGCTGTTTTTTTCAACAAATTTTCAATTATTCCAATATTTAACTGTTAGTTTCTATAAAGAAACCTTCATGGATTTAGACAAATGACCCCTTTCTGAATTCAGAATTTTGTCTACTTTTTGAAAATGTACAGCTTTCTAGGATCCATTATTGCTTTCAAACTCATTTCTACCATTAACTGGAAGGAGGTGGAAAGCTCTAAAAATAGCAAAAATAGGATATGTCCCAGAAAAATGCCAAAACTGTGTGAAAAATGTCGGTTCTCTGACAAAAGACTGTCATTTCCTAAAAGCTGAGAAAATGGAGATTTCAGCCCCACAAACCCTTTTTTGATAACATTTTCAGGGAAAAACCCAGAGGCTTTCATTTGCAGCCCGTTTTTCCCATTTTTCTGAAAAAAACAAAAAAATCACTATATTTTGGTTAATTTCTGGGACCCCTCCAAGGTAATCCACAAACCCTGGGCGCCTTTAGAATCCACATGATGTTGGAAGAAAAGGACGCAAATTTGGCGTGGATAGCTTATGTGGTCAAAAAGTTACAGGGGCCTAAGCGCGCACTACCCCAAATAGCCAAAAAAGGGCTCAGCACAGGAGGGGAAAAGGCCTAGCAGCGAAGGGGTTAATTGCTGGGGTTATGTGGCGGGGAAGGACTGGTGCCTCGGGCTAAGTTTGTGTGCAGCCATGTCACCCTGTTGTCTAAGCACACAAAACAGAGACGACAAAACATTTCAGGCGGCTACTACGGATGATGTATGCTTTAAAGGGAAATTATATTGATTTAGGAATTAGTAAACAAACAAAAAAAGCTTGTTGATATTAAAAACGCCTTGAAGTGGTTGCTTCAGTAATTTTCAGCGATTTCCTGAAAAACCCCCATCACGCATGTTTTCACAAAATAATTCACACAACAGTCACGAGCAACACACAATTCCCCCACTGCTCCTCTTTATGCAGATCCCCCGCCAGGTGTGATTGGTAGGCTACAAAGGGAATAGGAACAGTATGGTTATGTGGTTAGGAATGAGGGAGATGAGTGTTAGGGTGACCTGTGTCATTGTTACTTCTTTGCCATCACAGCTACTTAGGAGTCTTTATGACAATCAAAATCGCTACAGTAATCTTTTTAAAGCCGGTCAGATGCTTTAGAAACAGACAAACATACTATGTACTATTGCTTAATATCAGGGGTATTATCAAAGTATTACATTTTTTGTAACCTTGCCACTTTTGAGGCCTCGGGTGGTCATTGTTTCGCCTGTTGCACACTTTTTAATGGACCATTTTGGTCTCTGCATCAAAGAAATGTGTGTTTTCATTTGTTTGGACTCTTACCCCGATCTGTACTGTTTTTATAAGGAACTCTGGATTCGAATATAGCCCTGAGGTAGTCGCAGGGCATTTCCCTTTTGAGCAACGAAACACGTGTTGGCTTTTTGAGGCTAAAGATTTTCACAAGTGAACAAAGAATCAAAAAGGAATGAAAAGATCAAGATAACTGCTAACTTTTGTTTGTTGTTAATGACAATATATCTGCTAGTATATAATTTATTTTCCACTTACCCTCCCTCATAACCTATTTCTCATTTTCTGGGTCTCCAATGCCAAAAGATCTTACAAATGGCGAGAGCGCTATACAAATCTAATCACTCCACTGCAAACAAAAAACAAAAGTAAAATACATTGTCAATTACTACGTCAGAAGCTCTCACTTTCACAAATGCGAGACCGATTGCATTGCAAATGCTTGTTTGCACAATTGTTTCCCGCAATAGAAGACGAGCCGAATGGAAGAAACGAGATTCAAAGCTATAAGTTGCTTTCAACCTTTTTAGGTCTCGTTCGAGACCTATTGCTGTGAAGTCGGGCCTCAAGGGACTTAGGTCTGGGTACGAGCGCAAATTGCACATCGTGGCCGCGCGCGCCCAGCCCCCGCCCCCTCCCCCTCCCCCCAGCCGTGCACATCTTTCTCCACATTCACAGCCTCTCCCAATCACGCGCGTGCGCACACACACGCAGGCACACACACACTGCATACACACACGCGCACGCACACACACAGGCACACACACACACACACACACACACATTCCGCACCACTTACTGGGCTCTTTTGTCGTTGGCTCCTTCATTCCGTCGCATCACCGGATTTCTCTCCTCCTGCTGTCTCCCGAGAACGCCAGCACTCCCGGGATCCCTGCGTTCTTCTGGGCTCTCCGCTACCCACACCCCTCTGCCTCTAAGGTGCCCGCTCCGGACAAGCTACATCACCGCGAGCCTGGCTCAGAGGCGGGGCATCTCCCGGAACCTCGCAGGTTCAAAATAACTTTCCTGCCTTTCAAAGCAGAGCCCGCCTCTCTTGCCTGCGCTCGTAATATACGTGCGCGTGCTTGCTGCTGTGCGTAATTTGGAAGGAGGTTTCCAGAAGAGTTCTTTCGAGGGGGTGGAGACATTTGGCAGTGGAGCTGTAGCTTTAAACTGGTTTTTATAGGTTTGCTGAACGATTTTTCATAATAAATGTTTGCAAAAATAAATTAATAAAGCACATGCTCGCCAAGGCCAGACCTATTGGTCTTTTCGATGCTTGATTGTATTGAAGTCCACTGTGCAATGAATCACCTCCTAAAAGTGACTTGCCAGAGCAGAAAATTTCAGGAGAAAGCTCAAAAGTTAGTGCTCGTTTTCATTGTTTAAACAGCAGCTGCAATTGTGCTTCGGGAAATGTCTTTCTTGTCACCTGCTGCTTTTGGCAGTAGGTACTGTGACGTCACAATACAGCTATACTGTAATAGCGTATTGACATACAATAGTGATACCATTTTCGTTTTACGGATCAGAAGTGATGTCACAACACTAAATTACAGACAGTTATTACACAGTGATTGCAAGCTTCCATGTGTTATTGCTGCATTGTATTTATTAATCCAGTTTATCTGTCACACAGCGCTTCGAAGCAGGTGTAATAAGGCATATACAGCACGATACCAAAACATTTAAACATGATGCTTGGCAAAAGACCCTGCTCTGAATATAGCTTTCCTAAATAGACCGCAACTGACAAGCAGGAAAGACACATAGTGCTGCGATGCGCCTCTTCACCCAACTGTCAGTCGTGGCTTTTTATCAGTGAAGTCCAGCGCCAAAGGCGTGTGTGCGCATCAGTAAAAGCATTCTTAGCAAGAAAAGTAAAAGAGCCCCTCGGTTAGCTTAAAGAAAAAGCTGCATGCGAAAGTTAAGAATGACGGGCGGAATCTTTAAAAAAAGAAAAAAAAAACAAATATCTATTTCTCCGGCTCTCAAAAGCAAATAATTCCTGTTATTTTGTATATCTATTGAAAATGTGCACGTGTTGTGTATATTGTTTTATTGTCATGTGGACAGTTTTAATCAATAGAATTAATTAGTCCGAAAAGAGAAAAACACCACACTCCTGTGACTTTCGATGTGGTAGAAAATGTTCCTGCCTGGCCCTTACCTTGTGGGTCCCGTTGCACTGGAGCAGGACTGTAGCGCTAGCCTCACTGGTGGCGGAGGGGCTTCCAGGCGCACTGGGCGCCTCCTCGGCTTCTCGTTCACCCACCATAACAGGTGACACTCCGGCTGGTCTGTGCGGTGCACTGCTGCTGTTTGACGGCTAGCTCGGGTCAGCCGCGGACAGGCACGTGGAGGAGGCGGAGTCACACAGACCCCACTGCTGCTCACACACTCTGAAACGAGTATTTCTCCGTGACAAGTCTTTCCCACGCCAGAGGAGGCACGCCCCGCAAGATGCGTGGCGTAGTTTTATTTCATGCTTTCACTTCTATCATGTCGACATCGAACCTCTCGACTTTGGAGAGGTGAGAAGCGTAAAATAAATATACAGTAGTGAAAGTGTTAACGCATCTTGCAAGTTCGTGAAACTCACTGTTGCAGGCTCACTGTCATCTGAAGATTTATGGGGCTAAGGGTAAACATATTTTGGGCCCCTATTCAGAACAGTTTTGAGTCTTATTACCCATTTTCTGCCAAACAATACTGAACCATACTTACAATTTTCAGAAACTCCAAACAGACAAAAACGCTTCTTGGCTGGGGTCTTAAAATCCTTCTGTGATACTGGATAAAGAGACAGAGGTCGCGGTAGGCACAAAGAGGGGCAGATGTTGAGATGGAGAAATATAGGTAATATAGAGAGACACATCACTTTCCCAGGGGGGGTCTTGAAAAGTGGCCCACTTTACCCATCCCTGATAACGTCTCTGGCACTTTCATCTTCATCACAAGTGAAACCTTCCTGAATCCAACATCTCAGATCGTCCTCGGTCCCATCCTTCCACTGAACCATCCTGTGCTGAAGATGCTCTGGTTCGCAGATGACACATTTGATGGACGAAATGCAGACCAAATCAAAACATTCACCCCCAATCAAGAGATCTGGGTTAAATCCATCATTCTTTTGCCCACCATGCCACCGCAGTTCAGACCTGGCCATATGCAAATCCGTCTTGACCCTGTGCCTAATGAGAACAGTCCAGCCCGAACTGCCAAGACAGGTCCTCCCTGGACCGGAAACAAGCATCCTAGGACGGGTTTCGGGGTTTCACCCCTCATCAGCCAGGATAGCTTGAATCCAGTGGCACAGTGAGCCCGGACCCATGTCTGGGCATACCCGAAGCACTTAGGGCGAGAAAGCAAAAGAGAGGCCCAGGTCTGAATAATGTCATCCATCTAATGCCCAATGGGAGGACAAGTTGCACTCTCTGTGCAGGAAACAATATATAGAACACTTGCACCTTTGGTGTCTCCTCGTCATGCACAGTTGGAATGGCAACTATACGGATGGTACCCTTTAGCCCGGATCTACCGGCTTAAAATATCTCCTAAGCCAGGAGGAAAGCCTCAGAAACAGGGGACACACACCTGTGGATTGACTCACCCCATATTGTGGGTCAGCACAACTGCTGTTGTGTGACACAAACCTGCATTGGGATGCTGGGAGACCCAACCAAGGGATTCTTTAACACTATTAGTGCGGCGCATTTTCCTGCTGTGCGCTGAACTTTGAAAAATCCTGCGGTTCATGACGAGCTCAGCTCGTCATGAGCGTACGAGAGGTGTACTTCATGACGAGCTGAGCTCGTCATCAGCGTTGAAGGGGTTAAGATTCTCATTACAGTGCTGATAAACTGGGCCGGCTTTAGTGCAGTGCGACTGGTGCAGCTGCACTGGGGGTAAAACCGTGGAGGGGCGCTGACCTCAGGGGGCGCGCTCTGTTTACCATTAACTTATGATTGGAGAGATGAGAGGCACTTTTGGCCAGCGGTAGTGAGAGAATCCAGGAAGGCAGTCGTGGGGTTTGGGTGCATCAAAAATTACTGTGGCACCGGGCGCCACCACCACCAAGGAACACTCCCATCAGCTCTCCTCAACAGGAGTCTTCTCCAAGAGAGACTTGAATTCTGGAACATTCTTTTTCAGGAACGCCTCTGAGTCACCTGGCATTCACATTTGCATAATAAATGCTGACAGGCAGGCCTCTCCCAGGCAGACTCTTTCACCTTCCTATTACTATCCTTCTCATCCAGCCTGGGTTTTATACGCTGCCTATGCCATGAAAAACAATGGACTGGGATGCAGTCAGAGCCATCACCAGTGGCTGACATTCATTCAAACATTTCTTCCATCATCTTCTTGTTTGTTGCAGTAAACACTTAAAGGTTGGCAGGCATGCCCAGGTATGGGTCCTACGCTCACTATGCCACAGTACTCGAGGTATACCTCATGGACAACACCTAAGAAAGGCGAAACTGGTCAGGTTGCCAGTGCTTTTTAGGTCTCGCCTAGCGAAAGCAGCGCATGCACTGCTTGGCCTTGGCTACACTATTGTTGTCGGTTTTGACAGCAAGGGAGACAAACCATGTGCGCGCATGGACAGGCGATGTGCACGCGCATGGCGTCTCCTCTCTGCCTCACACGCTCCCACTGCGCGCTCATACGCTCCCATCGCGCGCTTGTTATTTATTCTTGTGAAAATTAATTTTTTTTCCTTTTTGTTATTTTTTGCAAACATAATTGACACCTTTAGTCTGCTATGTTTTAACTTGTTATCACTTTTTCACTTTTAATATCTATTACATATATTTGGAAAATAAAAAAACATTGCAGGCTTACAAAGCCAGACCTATTAGTTCTCTCGGTGTTTGTTTTTACTTTACTTAACTTTTGTGTAAACAGCCATCCTTCAAATTTGCAGTTCTCTGGGCACAGGGACATTTGTGATTTGCTGGAGGTCACGGATGCTCAAAGGCACCGGGAGCTTTCGCTTGTGACATTTGACTTAAATCAAGGATGTTATCCGTGGTTTGCCCCACCTCGCAGACATGAGTGAGCCTCGCAGAATTAATCGGGCCACGTGCGTCTGGGCCTGCGAGTGCTGATGCATCCGGAAAGTGGCTTGTGAGAACCAGGGTTCGCTTGCCCTCAACAAGGGGTTGCTTTGCACTTGAGTGTGTGCGGAATAAGATAAACAAGAGGATGAGAGCGCTTAAAAAGTAATTTAACCAACAATCCCCATTGAGTGTGTAGGAACAATGCACTTCTGGATGGGATGCGTTACACCTGTCCAAGATTTGACATTTGCCATAGAAGTTCAGGGTGATAGATTTAAAACACAGCTGCCCTTTGATTTTCAAATAATGTTTTCCTACCCCCTCCAGTGGGATGTTACACTCTATTACCTCGGTGAGTTCACTTAGGGATTTTCAGACCTTTCCTGGCTGTGTTTTATTTTGAATTATGAGAGAATTAGCCTTTAGGTCCACGGAAAATGCTGCCAAAAGAAAGAAGGCTTTGAAAATGCTACAATGAGAAACATTAAACTTTAGCCATCTATAGATTAAATATTCCAGTCTCCGGTACTTTTTTAAAACACATGATTTTGGGTACACCATATAGTAATCTGTAATTGGGTTCTTTCAGAATGTCTCATATTCGACCCCGGAAGTCAGTGTGACTGCAGCCTTTCTTTTGAGGATAAAGCATGCTCCGGATGTGGATGAAAGTGTTTCATGTTAGAGCCTAGGCAAGAGCACTGCTTAAAGCAACATAACCTCCTGCACTAAACGAGTTTTTCAGGCCTTTTTTCTCCAATGGACACTAAGATATGTCTTTCCAATTCTTAGATGCAGCTGATGTTCAACAGACAGTGACAAAAAGTGAAAGAATCATTAAATATGCATTTTCAAGGCAATAGGTCCGCCATTTGCGAGAGTTTAAGATATTAGTATTGTAAATGGCAATGCATTTTATTTATGTTTCAAACCCCAAAACATAAATAAAAGGCATTGTCATTTACAATGCCAATAGCTTAAACTTGTGTGAATGCGAGACCTATTGCATTGCAAATGCTTGTTCCTTACAGCCAGTGGGTTGGAACACAGAAATAAAGTTTAAAAGAAAAGCAAGTGCTACCTTTACTTCTAATTAGCTCCATAGCAGAATTTGACGGTTGTTGGTACAACGGTAAACTTGCCTGCTTTCTCAGTGTTTTGAAGTTCACTTGCCATCAAAATGTGACGCTGGCATTTTTAGGTCTCGGCTTCGAGACCTATTGTCACGGAGTTCACTCTCAACTGAGCCAGAGCGGTGAACGAGCGCCGATTGCATCTCGTGGACGCGCACGCCGAGCCTCCTGGAGCCGTGCACATCTCTTGCTCCACATTCACACTCATGGAAGCACACACTCACGCACACACACACACACACACACACACACACACACACACACACACACACACACACACACACACACACACACACACACACACACCCTCCCTCTCTGCCCACTCCCTCTCTCCCGCCCCCCCTTGACCCCCACTCACCGGGCTCTTTCCCTCGCAGTGGGTCAGTCATGGCAGCAGGCAGACTCGGTGTCTTCTCCGGGGATCTTCAGCTGATGTGCATGCCCACGCTGCGTCTCGTGCGCGCCCGCCACACTGTTTCGCGCCTGTTGATCCTCAGCTTGTTGCTTACAGCCAGTGGGTTGAACTTGAATGTACTCGACAAAATATCCTTATATAACTAAAAAGTGAGCATCATCTTCATCTCACGTTTGTAAAGGTAACCATGAACATCAATTGTGTTAAAATATATTGAATACGATAGATCACCTTCCACTCGCCCATACATATACTTTAAATTTCTTATTCATATTATTAGAACAAAGCAACGCAGAAGATCATTTTTGGTTGTCTGTGGGTGGGGAGATGGGGTTAGCACTCTCTGCCCTCTTTTCCTATCATTGACTCTTTGGCAGAGTGTGAGTGCAGAGTGTGAGTGCAGAGTGTGAGTGCAGAGTGTGAGTGCAGAGTGTGAGTGCAGAGTGTGAGTGCAGAGTGTGAGTGCAGAGTGTGAGTGCAGAGTGTGAGTGCAGAGTGTGAGTGCAGAGTGTGAGTGCAGAGTGTGAGTGCAGAGTGTGAGTGCAGAGTGTGAGTGCAGAGTGTGAGTGCAGAGTGTGAGTGCAGAGTGTGAGTGCAGAGTGTGAGTGCAGAGTGTGAGTGCAGAGTGTGAGTGCAGAGTGTGAGTGCAGAGTGTGAGTGCAGAGTGCAGAGTGTGAGTGCAGAGTGCAGAGTGTGAGTGCAGAGTGCAGAGTGCAGAGTGCGTGCTGTTGAGTGCAGAGTGCGTGCTGTTGAGTGCAGAGTGGTGTGTATTGGCAATGCTATCTATTTATGATTTAAAGAAAAAAAAGAAATGTCATGAGCAATGCCAATAGCTCCACCTTTAATGATGCCGAGACCATTGCATTGTAAATGCTTGTTTAAGACTCTTATCCCTTTCCTTCCCGTCATGAAGTTAATTGGCGTGCCTGTGCGGAAGTCGTGTGCTGTTGTGCTAGTTTTAAATGTGCTGTTGAGGAGGGCGAGAGTGAAGGAAATTATTAAAAGATGAATCGGGCATCACGCTAATAAAAGCATTAACGTTTTTACTTATTAAAAATGTTCAGAATGTTTTGACAGCACATATTTTTTAAGACTTGCAAAATAACGTCTATTGCATGATGATATTTTGTTGCTGCTATTAAGAGTAATTCCCCAGTCCCCCATTTCCTCAAAACTGTGGGCGTTCAAAACAATAATTGTACAGATATAGCTTCACACTTGCACGGTGCCCGATTTTGGCCTAACCTATCACCACTCTGCACCAATGACCTTCGATCTGGGGGACTTAGAAATTGTGTGGAAGTAGAGTAAGTTCCTTGGACAGAGTACCGAAGCTTTATCAGCCACATTAGTAATGCCAATGGCATTTTTCTAAAACTAATGTACTCGACAAAATATCCTTACATAACTAAAAACTGAGCATCATCTTCATCTCACATTTGTAAAAGGTAACCACGAACACCAATTGTCTTAAAATATATTGAATAAGATAGATCACCTTCCACTGGCCCATACATCTACTTTAAATTCTTTATTCATGATTTATTAGAACAAAGCAACGCAGAAGATAATTTTTGGTTGTCTGTGGGTGGGGAGATGGGGTCAGTACGCTCTGCCCTCTTTTCCTATCATTGACTTTTTGGCGCTTATAGGAAAAACCCAAGCTGCTTATACTTTTGAGGAATTCTGCAAAAGCAGATCATTGCCGTTGTATCGTCTTGTTAGGCCATGCAGTGTCCATGAAGGTAAAGGAAATCTAAAAGTATTAGTTCTTATCTTCCGAGCACTGTATTACATGATGTATTTAAGCAAAGCAGGAGTCATTCAGTTTGTTTTCTCTAAACATCAATGGGTTTTAAGTCGTAACAAAACCTGTGTTTGTCCTTACAAAGTAGACCGAGTGCATTCCAGCACTTGCAGAAAGCATTTGCAATGCAATAGGTCTTGCATTTGCGGGAGTTTAAGCTATTGGCATTGCAAATGACAAAACCTTTTATTTATCTGTTTTGTTAATTAACACATAAATAAAAGGCATTGTCCTTCACAATGCCACCAGCTCAAACTCTTGTAAATTCAAGACCTATTAAAAGAAGCCGCTGCCATTTTCCCGGACTGCTTGGAAAGTGATAGCACGCATGGTGCGCTGAATGTTGCAGGAAAGCATGTCGTGCCTGCATTAGGAGAAACTCATTATACGAAATAGTGCTTACTGACTAAAAAAGACGTACCTTGTAACAACCGAGTAAAAGGACCAGTCCTCATGGGAGGTTACAAATAAAAACAAGGCGGTACTAAGGAGGAACTAACAAGATTAAGATAGCACACCTCCTGAGGCGGAAGCCGGGAGAGAGAGGCAGCGAGAATTGGATTTTATTGCTATTTGTTTTTAAAACTATTCTGTTTTGCTTTGGAACTAGCTACCCACCTTATTAAATTATGTTTTCCTGGCTCAGCCGAGTAAGGCGCTGGTGCTCGGAACAGGCAAGGGGGCAGACACCTTGGGGGAAGTAGAGCGGGGCTACGCTCTAGTTTCTTCGCCCCTCCCGTCCTCACCTGCACTCAAATAGCCGCAAATTCCTCGCGTGCTACAGATTAAGATAGCACACCTCCTGAGGCGGAAGCCGGGAGAGAGAGGCAGAGAGAATTGGATTTTATTGCTTTGTTTGTTTTGAAAACTATTCTGTTTTGCTTTGGAACTAGCTACCCACCTTATTAAATTCTGTTTTCCTGGCTCAGCCGAGTAAGGCGCTGGTGCTCGGAACAGGCAAAGGGGCAGACACCTTGGGGAAAGCAGAGCGGGGCTACGCTCTAGTTTCCTCGCCCCTCCCACACTCACCTGAATAATATGGCTACATTCTCCCGGCCGTGCAGCGGACACGCGCAGCGGGCACGCCGACGGGGCACCGAAGGCGCGCCAAAGGCAAGCCCGTCTGCCTCCGTCCGCGCAAGGCCGGGCCCAGGGTCCCAAACCCCTGGACAAAAATTGCCAACTAACAGGGTCTACGCTTCTGACTTGCTGCACTCACTCCGAGGGCCTGTTAATAAGAAATGTACGATCCTTCACAATAATAGGCAAGGCCCAAGCTCATGCCACACTTGTAATCTTCAGCTAGACACTCCCCAGCTTTGTCAACGCTTAGCTGCAGGCTGTAAGTCGGCCCAGTCGTGGCTGTTTGGCAGTCTTAATTGCCGGTCCTTAAG
Source organism: Lissotriton vulgaris (assembly GCF_964263255.1). NCBI lineage: Eukaryota > Metazoa > Chordata > Amphibia > Caudata > Salamandridae > Lissotriton > Lissotriton vulgaris. The sequence goes on from NC_141691.1 coordinate 1,290,364,756, forward strand.
TAAGCACAAAAGGTATATCTTTGACATTTTGTCTGATGACACGCTGGATGCCCTGTTTCTTACGGAAACCTGGCTTGATGACAGCGCGGGCCCAGACATTGCGGAAGCCCTGCCACCAAACTATGCCACAGTGAGAAGAGACAGACTATAAGAATAGGGGGTGGCATAGCAGTCATTTAAAAAAAAAAAACACTGCAATGCACTCTCGAACCGGTCTCTTTGAATTCTTGTGAAATAGCCCTTTTTAAACTTTCACTGCTCCCGAATTTTACGCTTACTGGGCTGCTAGTCTATCGACCGCCCGGCCCCGCACAAGCTTGGGCAACGCAGTTTTCGGATTTGGTTGCCTCATTTCTGGTAAACTAAAGCAATCTCTCCATTATAGGGGATTTAAATATTCATCTAGATGACCCTCAGAATAATCAAGGATTAAATTTGATTGATGACCTGGCAGCAATGAACATCATGTTGTACAATACAGGGGCCTCTCAGAGGCGGCCATCTACTGGACCCCATTTTTTCCAGCCTCCAACGGGTTCAATGCTTTCCCGCCCTGCCCCCACACTGGTCAGATCACTTTCTCACCAAATTTAGCCTTTCTGCCCCTGTGAATCCTGCTCCTTCCAAACCTATAATCCAGTATGGAAAAAGGAATTGTAAGAAACTCGACCTGAATCTTCTTAAGTCCACTCTAGATGCAGTGTCACACGATGTGGTGGTAGAGTCGGACGACATGGAAACAGTAGCTGTAAAAATTGACAGAGGCTTATGAAGGCCATCGATGCCTGCTTGCCATCTGCACATGAGAAAGTCAAGGCACATAACTCCCCGGCGCTGTGGTTCAACGACTCACTGAAAGCTCTAAAATCAAAATGTAAACGCCTGGAGCGCCTCTGGAGGAAAGACTAATCTCCAGCGGCGGGCCTGAATTACAGGAGGGAACTCAGGATTTATCATAAAGACTGTACTACAGCTAGAGCAGGCTTCGTGGCAAAGACTATTTCGGAAGCCACAAAAAACACTTTTTAACCTAGTTAAAGAGCTAGCAGGCTCTCAAACTATAGCTGAACCTCTTCCCTTGAGCAATGTCCTATGCGAAGATCTGCCTTGCTTTTTCGCTAGTAAGATTGAGACTATCTATACCGACATTTCCAAACACCATTTGAAGCATGTTGTAAGTAACTCTGACACTGGCTTGGGGAATGCAGATTTTTCTCTTCAGACAGACCTGTCTTATGATTATTTTCAGAAGACAAGGGAGACCCAATGGGTACCTAGGGACCTTGGGCAATCAATTATTACGAAAAACAGTGGTCCATAGGATTAAGTTTTCAAAACGACAAATAGAAATATAGACTCCAATCAGTACTATATTGGCAAAAATTTTTTTTTTTTTTTCAGTACCCAGCCGGCCCTGAATTTTTATTTTCAAGTATAGGTAAATTTAAAAGACCATCAAGAGGGTCTAGTGTGACAAAAAATATAGGGTACAAGCCTGTACCTATCCAAAAAAGTGCACTCAAGAAAGATTCAAGAGTAGGAAGAGAGCAAGGAAAAAGAAGGTAAAGAATATCAGGCAAAAAGAGCTGCGGAGCCAATTGTCTCTTGCATCAATTACATATTAGCACTGCAAGTTCAGACAACCAATTCATGTAACAGTATAAACACAATGGACAGGTTACACAATTGGAATGAGTGTCGACGGCGTTTCGATCCCCGGCTCCTAGTGAACTGGGATCATCATCAGGACAGAGAGTGTATTGCCTGTATGTGCTTTCTTTAAAACCTGTTAGTAATCACGATTTACAGAAATGAAAAGAAGAGAGAAAAAAGAAAATTCTATTTAGATACAACACTAATTACAGGTAAAATGCACGTAGTGTTCATTTGTGTCATGCCATAGTGATCATGTTGATGCCAACCTTTAGTGTTCAAACCACATGCTTTATCCAAAACATGCAAGAACCGAATGGGTCAAGGCCGGCTCGGAAAATAATACCGTGTGCATTTAAACGCTAACGTTGTTGCGCCGATTAGAGCGAACGTGGCTATATGTGTCGCTTTCAAGGATGACATAGTAGTGAGGCCGTGTTTGTGGCTAATTCTATAGCTGGCACTAAGTGAAAATAACCACTTTACGGACCGTGGCGGTGCTGGCTAGGTGTGTGGGTGATGAAATCATGCTTCACTTATGCCTAGGATCTTTGCATGCCTCTTATCATGGCCATAGTAATGCCATAATGGTAAATAAAGGGCGCACCTTTTCAAGCGTTTAACATCAGCCTCCTAGTGGTTTATAATGAATCGAAGGGCTGGTACCTAAAGTAAACAAATCAAATCAGACAAAGGTGCTGGTAGTATGCATAAGTGGTGGTAATAAACACTAATGATTAGTGCAGGGGGGACCACGACGTTACCTCGGTGTCCTATTGGTAGGTTTTAAGGGGTGCTGCCATCAGTTCCTATCTTGTAATGAGGGGAGAATCCAAATATCTTGGAACTTGAGTCGGGTGTATTTCGTAATAGGCATATACACAGGGACTCGATAGTCTGCAATTGAAAGTAATTCGAGCGTTAGGGCGAGAGAATGTTAATGGCCCATGGAGTTAACGCACAGAGAGTGGGAATGTCCCTGGGCCCGAGGGGGGTCGGGAGCCCTTACCTTTGTCGGGAAATAATGGTCCTATTACTCGCAATCCGAGTTGGCAGCTGGCGGTGTGCGCAATGGCAGCGCGCCGACTTCACGATGATACGGAAGTCAGCCCGTGCATCGCCGCCTGTGATTAAATTAGACAGTGACGAGGGAGGGAGTGAGCGCAGAGGGAGGGGAGAGGAGTGTCCCCGTGGCGGCCATATTAAAGTGGTGTTTGTTCACTCACGTTAGGTGCAGGTGCTCTTGGTCATGCAGTGTGCTAGGATTACAGAGTAATTTCAGTGCGGGCAGATTTATATAAAGGGAAATTCTGCAACCTTTGTATGGCATTTACAGAGCAATTACAATAAGGCAAACAGATTTACATAACGAGAAATTCTGCAACCTTTGTGTGGCATTTTCATCAAAACACCTTAGTCTCTGCACGTACAGTAGTTGCATTTTGGCAAGCATGATTTAGATTTTCAAAGGCAGACAGCATTATGTAACAACACATTATACATTAAGCTACTAAGCAACCTGGTGTTAAAATTACGGTGTTAAAAATACAGAGATTTTTACACTGTCATAAGTCAAATCATAACAATCCTGCCCAATCCTCAGTCCGGTTGAGACCATTCCGGATTGTGTCCAGAAGCAAAATACATTTCAGTTCCTCCTTGTTTAGGAGTTGAGCCATACACCCTCCTCTAGGTGGTAGCCTTAGTGTCTTTAGCACAGTCCATTTTAAGTCCTTTTCTGTGTGTTTGGCACTGGCAAAATGTTCCACGAGTGGGGCGTTCTGGGTTTGACACCGGATGCGGCTCTTGTGCTGGCAGATCCTTGTTTTCACCTTCTGCGATGTTTGACCCACATACATTTTCATGCATGGACATTGAACCAAGTAAATAACATTACAGGTGTTACAATTAGAAAGTGAAGAACTGGTGAAGGTGATGTTATTAAATACTCTGGTTTTCCCTTCAATGGTTATGTCACACACACTACAGACCTGTCTTATGAGCCACTTAATTACTGGCCTGAGATGAATATGCAAGGTTTGAAAGAGATACTAGGGAAATTGAAATCTGGGTCTCCAGTCGACCCTCTCCCAATCTCTATACTCAAACTCCTTGACTCCCAGCAACTCTCTGTGATCTGCAAGGCACTAAATCAGTCTGTCCATGGCTACCGTTCCCTCTTTGTGGAAACACGCCATGGTTTCACCTCTGCTGAAGAAACCAACGGCAGACCCTAAAATATTGGCCAACTTTCATCCTATCTCCCTTCTGCCTGCTTTCTCCAAAGTATTGGAGAAGCATGTTCATAGTCATCTTGCCCATTATACAGAATTCAATGACATACTCCATCCTACGCAGTCAGGTCTCCGGTTGGGTTTCTCAACAGAGACAACTCTACTGGGAGTGTCCGAATATCTGCGTCACTTAATAGACAAAGGGGACTCTGCTGCGATGATCCTACTTGGACCCCAGCGCAGAGTTTGATACCATCTCCCATAAAATTCTGTTAAAATCCCTCTTTGACATGGGCATCAGAGGCAAGGCCTTGGATTGGATTGCCTCTTTTCTGACTCAAAGAACTTTTCAAATTGCCTTGAACACCGGGTCCTTCAATATCCACAGATCCCCTTATGGAGTCCCTCAGGGCTCGGTGCTTAGCCCTTTGCTTTTTAATTTGTAGGTTTCCCCACTTGCACAGAATGCTGAATTTGAAGGCTTGACCATGTTTACTTATGCGGATGATTCGCAAATTATTTTCTCACTTTCGAACGTAGAATGTGATTCTGGATCTCCGCTGCAGGCGGGTCTAAGCAAAATCGCAATCTGGATGAGGGAAAACCTGTTGAAGCTCAACAGTTACAAAACTGAGGTTTTAATCCTGGGCCCTAATCCGGATCTTTGGAACACAAGACATTGGCCTCCTGAATTGGGATCTCTTCCCAGTCCGTCGGACCAAGTGCGCAATTTGGGCATTATCCTTGATAAAGGCCTGACTATGCTGTCTCAAGTTAAGAAGCTAACAGCCACGTGCTTCACCATCTTGAGGTGGCTTAGAAAAATCATTTGGATGCTGCCCAAGGATACGTAAAAGGCTGTAGTCCATGCCCTCATCACCTCGAGGCTAGACTATAGAAACGTCCTTTATATAGGAGCCTTCCAGGCTGTTTTGAGACGTCTTCAGCTCGTGCAAAATGCCGCTGCTAGACTGCTGTGCAAGTGCAATAGAAGAGCGTGCATGTCAGGTCATCTCAAGACATTGCATTGGCTCAGAGTTGAAAACCGAGTCAAGTTCAAGACCCTGAGTTTCATGCACAAAATCAAATTCGGCTCTGCCCCCAGATATCTTCAATCTTTGGTACACACTTACCTCCCCGCCCGCTGTTTGAGATCCTCATCGCAGGGCCTTTTCAGCGTGCCTAGGTTTCGTTTAGCCAGGATGGGTGGTAGATCCTTCTCGCTTTTGGGACCAAAGTTGTGGAACTCCCTCCCTCTGAATTTACGTACAGAAACAAGCTCCAGACTGGATCCAGAGTTTTTCATTGGAGTTCTCCCAAGCGCTGCTAGATGCCGTGGTGTAGCTCTTCTTTGGCTTCATACGACCTCAGAAGTGATGGCATAGAGCCGCATATAGGTGCCATTCCTGCGCACTGATGTCTGTTCCTTACGTTTTGGGGGGGCAATCCATTTTATTTACTTTTAAATATGACAAGATTATCACATTCGTATATAGTTTATGAAGAAAGCCACCCCCTCCCCTGCTCCCACCTCACCATGCTTTACGATAACACACAGGAGGACAATATGTTTGCACAAATGAAATGGCCTTGTGCAAGAGCCGGTTATGTCTCCTTACTTTCCACACTTTCAGATGAGGATCCAGAGCCTTGCTCCCAGTAATTCAGGTTTCAGATGACATTCAAAACGTGTAAGCACTGTGCAGGGAGCAATGTTCCCACTGAAAACTATCCCTGAATGCCAAATTCAAAATGCTTCTGCTGCTCAGATCCTGTCTGCTCTGGACCAGGGAAACTGAAATACTTTTTATTACACACCCCCTGCAGATTTAATTACAAATATACACATCAGGTAGATAGAAATAACTTTGGTAACACCCTGCTTTTGTATTGCACTCCTAGTGGGTCTTGAACTCCATAATCACAATAGCAACCCCCCCTCCCAATACCAGATGCAGGATCACAATATAGGGGACTGTCATTATTTATAAGGCAGGCTTACTATTTTTGTCAAAGGATCCTCATGTCAAGATATATAAGGCTAGCCTACTGGTTTTGTCCGGGTGTCTCAATAATGTCAGTCCTACTGGCGTTGTCAAGAGATCACTGCATTAATATGAATAAGGCAGGCCTATTGGCTTTCTCAGGAAGCATCCACATTAATAACATTTATTTTGCTTAGCATTATACCGCCATGGTATCCCCATTAAAACCAATGGGAACAATATTCATATTCAGATGAAGTCATTATAAGCAAATGTATTGCAGTGTTTTTTTCAATAGAAGGTACCAGTGAAGCAACAAATGTTCAAAACAATCACAAACCTATATGGCTGAGTCATTCTTTAAATGCTTCAGGCCACATGTTATGTTATGTTAAAGATTTGTAAAGCGCTCGTACACCGGATTGGTTTCATGGAGCTTGTTTAAGGATTAGCTACGTCCAGTGGAGAGATTGTTATTCCTGGGCCTGTACAAACAGCCAAGTTTTGAGGTCTTCCTGAAGCTCAGTAGGTCAGTGCATGACTGGATCTCCAAGGGGAAGGAATTCCACAGTCTTGGAGCAAGAGAGGCGAATCTGCAACCTCCCTGACGTTTTAACTTGAAAGTGGGGGTGGTCTGTAGCAGAAGGTGAGCTTAGCGTAGGTTGCGTGAGGGAGTGTACCTTAGTATCAGATCGTCTATAAATTTGGGGCTACAATCGTGAAGAGATTTGAAGATCATGCAACCGGTTTTAAAGGCGCAGCGTTGAGGAATGGGAAGCCAATGTAGTTTCGTTGAGAGAGGAGGCAGATTGCCACCTAGATTGATGGAGGATCAGTCTGGCTGCTTGGTTCTGAACAATCTGCAGCCACTTAGTAAGGAAGAGTGGCAGGCCCAGGTATACTGAGTTTGCATAGTCCAAGTGCGACAACACCGTGGCTATTACGACTTGTGTCAGAGCTTCCTGCATGAGTAATCCGCTGATCTTTCGCAGCTGAAAGAAGCATGTCGAGATCACCGATCCTACTTGCGTTCTTAGTGAGAGGTCATTTTTAGGTCTCGCCTATGCAGTGCGTAAGCACTGCTAGGAGGGACCTCTTGTAATCGCTCCAGGCTTGAGTTGAAACTTGTGCATGTTTTGCACTGTTTCCTATTAATACTCGTGCATGTATGGCGTTTACGTCGCGGGAGCCAGCAGCAGCTCCATCTGTTAGTAATTATCGCGCTGGCTCCCGCAAAGTGAGCACCATACATGGACTTCCGGCGGGCCGCGCCACTGAAAAACCTTTGAGTGGGGCCCTCAGCCTCGCTTTAACTTCGGCGGCAGCGGGGCGGGGCTTGATTTTCACCTCTTGTATTCTTTGTCTTCATCTTGTAAATAAAACGGGATACATTTAAACGCGATACCGTGAGAATAAGATTTCAGACACCACCACATGTAAAACATGCTGCATAATTATAAAAAGCTTTCCTGTGTATGGATGCAGGTTAAGGGCAGTTGTGAAACTTGAGATAAAGCAACCAAGGTTTTTGGGGGGAGGTAATGGTCCATCTCGTGAGGATTCTTCGGAAGGGGTTTCCCCCATTTGGAAGGGGTCAGGGAGAAAAAATGTAATGTGTTTATACGAGGACTGAAATGCGAGTCTGCATTTGTTCGCCTTCAAATGCAGGCGTGTGTCCTTTGTATGTGTAGAACTTTATATGCCTGTTTTTAACCAGTGGGCGTGTCTGTGTAGTTGTGTGCACCTCTGTCTCCAGATGCGTCTGTGGGTGTTTTATTTTGCATGCTGTTAGACGCTCAGCAGATGTTTGTAAAGTGGAAGGGGTTGCTCTGAATTGTGAAGGAGTCTGTCCCGCCTCATTTTTTTTCCGGGATGGTGTGGTGGAGGAGTTAATACTGGGAGCATCTCTTCTGAAAAGAGGTAGAACCGTCGGTGCGGATTCTTAGGCATGTGGTCTGTGGATAAGGGGATCCTGTCTTACTACTGATTTGTGACGGAATCAAATGGGTGTCCATTGGTGAAAATACACTAGTTCAAACACATTGTTGAATCATACTCCAAGTTGTACATTTAATTTCTCAATTAGAGGAGTTTCTTTGTTCAATGACTTAGTGTATCTTTGGGTGGAGATACACTAAGTCATTGAACAAAGAAACTCCTCTAATTGAGAAATTAAATGTACGACTTGGAGTATGATTCAACAATGTGTTTGAACTAGTGTATTTTCCTCTTTTTAATTGGAATCATTTTCCTTGTGTATTGTCCCTTTTTTTTCTGCAATTAATTTATGGTGTATCATTCTGTATTGTTTTTAACGTCTTTTAATATACCAAAATAAAATGTACATTTTTTGTTTGACTGTATTATATTTATCATTTGCTGCTCCTAGTCTGTGGTATTGAATTAATCTGAATTAATCTGTATGTATGCTTAGTTTAAACTGTGGTTAGCCTATAAGTTCACCCAAAGGGGAAACTTTATTGGCAGGTTGTTATAAAAACCAAGACATAAATAAAAGGCATTGCCATTTAGAATGCCAATAGCTCAAACTCGCGTAAATGCGAGACCTATTGTATTGCAAATGCTTGTTTGTGCCAGCGGACACGACAACGCAATGTTTACAATGTTCTCTGTGCAGGGCTTGCTGTCTGCACTGTTTGCTGTGGTGCAATTTGTTTGCCAAGTTTGTATTATCTCGTGTTGTGTTGGAATGGAGCGCTATGTCGTATGTTGTGTTGTGGTTTGCTGCCCAATGTTATGCTGTGTTACGTTCTTCTATAGGGTGCTAATCGTCTCCTGATAATGCTCATCTGTAGGAGGCTATCGTGTTATAGTTCGGAACAAATGAAGGGAACCAGTTCTGGACAATATTTAGCGGTGTCCAGTGTACATGTCCAATCAAACATGAAATACAAGAGGTACAAGGTTCCCCGAGAACGTTTAGAGATGGAAGGAGTGTGTAGATAGGGAATCAGACAGTGGAGTCAGGGAGCAGCAGGCTCCCATTTTAGAACTGAGAGGCCTCACACACCCAGCGAGCCAGATGTCAAGCTTCATCATTGGCCCCTTGCTCCTCAATACAACCTCTCTGGGTCTGTAAGGGTGCAGGCCTAGTGGTTCTGCGGTAGAGGGTTGACCCTAAAGGAGTCCCTAAAGGGCCTCGCAGTCTGTTCCCGTGGGGCAGCACAAAAAGGTATAATAACCTCTTGTAGTTGCAGCCCAAAGCTTGCAGACCTACCCGTACGCTAGGCGCTCACATAGTAGCGCGGGACAGCTGGTCCACTAGGCCTGCACCCTTACAGACCCAGAGAGGTTTTATTGATTCTTTTTACCTTCACTTTTGGTTTTTCACTGTGTAGTACTGTTTACTTGAGGTCCTGAGGAATTGCAAAACTAAGCAAGAAACATGTCGACCTGATTTGAGGGTCGAGGTAGTTCCACTGTGCCCCTTACAGCCTCTATCTCCCCTCCCACCTTTTAACCAAGGGAATCAGTCACGCGAATAAAAGTCCTTGTGAATTGATTCACCTTTTTTATCATCACCATCCCCACATGACTACACCCCCAATTCTCCCCCTCACACGCACACAACCATTGGCTTGAACAAAAGAACTCCGAAAAAGAGCGCCTTTAAGGTGCCCGTCAGACATTGCAGCGCCAGTCTGACGAGGAGCAAGGGGCCAATGATGAAGCTTGACATCTAGCTCGCTGGGTGTGTGAGGCCTCTCAGTTCTAAAAAGGGAGCCTGCTGCTCCCTGACTCCACTCTCTGATTCCCTATCTACACACTCCTTGCATCTCTAAACGTTCTCGGGGAACTCTGTACCTCTTGTATTTCATATCGTGTTATATTGCCTTGTGCTAAGTTATAAATGAAGCTCAGCGTGGATGCAATTGCGCCATGATTTATAGCTCCTGTACTGGACCAGGTCCGAAGACAAGGTATGGCTCCGTGCATGGATTACTCATAAATGCTGCTGTGTTGGGCAGGCTGCCCTCCGGGGCGTGGGCTTTAGAACTTAACTGTTACTTCTTCGTTGGTGCCTTTGTGCGGGGTCGTAGATATCAATAGTGCAACAGGTGGAGTGGCACCGGGTGCCCAGGGACGAGGGGTCCAGTGTGAGATTGAAGAATTTTGGGGGCACGGGCAAGACCCGATTTGGGGGGCACTGTTCAGAAAAAATACAATTGTATTACCAATTTCCAATTGATGCAAGCCCATTTTATGTAAACGATACTACATTGTCTTAAAATGTGCACACAATAAAAAGAACCTCGCGATGGTAATGGGTAGGGGGAATTTTAGATAACGAAGTGGAATAGACATGTTGAATTAAGAGAAATGTAATGCTCCAGTGCACCTCTTGGAGCGCGGTGGCCCTGGGAAATTCCGTAGTTTGCTCATACATTAAAACGTCTATGGAGGAGTCCACTTCAGCCAAGAGCCTGTCTTTAACAACTAAAAACCAGGACATAAGTGTTTCCTTGCATTGGGGCTCAGGGTAACCTTGCGTTGCCACTGCCTTAACGAGTCAGTCAGTCAAGCAATCTTTATTTCGATTAGTTAAAATCATAAAAGAAAAAACAGTGCATACATCCTTTGTACATAAAATGGTTAAAAAAGTCAATAAGGCATTCGGTTAAAAAAAAAATCATATATATATATATATATATATATATATATATATATATATATATATATATATATATACAAAGGTAGATTACATGTTTTGATCATTGTGTTTTTAAATAGTGTATATATATATATGTATGTGTGTATATATATATATATATATATATATATATATATATATATATATATATATATATATACACTATTTAAAAACACAATGATCAAAACATGTAATCTACCTTTGTTATGTACAGTGTTTACAGTATAAAGTGCATCACAGGGTGTCTTGCGTATAAAGTGCATCAGTAACTTACTTTTAATCAAAAGACCACAATCCCCTTTTAGATCCTAAAATGCAATTACATAAGAGCGAGTCTTTTGTTATTATTTACCTGAGCCGCAGCCACCAGGAAACTCGCTACACTAAAGATAACATGCACGCTACTCAACAATTGCAAATACAAAAGGGCAGGCCTCACTTGCACGAAACCGGCTTCACGAAGAATAGGGTTCAAGAATTTTTTACGTGCTTTTGAAAATTTCTCACAGAACATGACAAGATGGAAGGGTGTCTTGTATCGAGAACCTGTCACATGAGCATGGTACATTATCCTCCGTTTTCCCCCATTGAGGAAATACGCCCAGAGTAAGGTGTATTAAATTGAACCTAAATCTAACCAGCAGAAAACGATGGAACTGATTAGTGACAATCTTCAAATAAGGTTCAATGGTAAGACAAGTCTGTAATACATATACTTCTCACTCCCGGTTTTCTAAGTTCCTGCTCCTCCCTTTCTTGCTCCAACAAATTAAAAAAGCTCATTTTCACCCATCGTAAATCCTTTTTCTATATTGCCTCCGGGGGCAGTATACAATTCGGGTCGCCCCAATCTGGCACACGCCTCTCAAACGTATGCCATCCATGAGATCTTATGTACCTTATTGAGGGCCAAACAATCTTTTAGGATTTGATGATTAAGAGTGATCTCCTCATTAAGCCATGTCTTCACCCAACAGATCAGCGGGGCCAATTTTAGATGATCTGAGATGTAGCTTAGGCCTAGTTCAGTATGTAGGGAGAATGTCTGAGATACCGACAGTAAGGATCTAAGAAACCTATTTTCTATCACTTGTAAATTACTCACAGGGACATATCCCCATATAGCGGCCCCATACGAGGCAATCGCTAAGCACTTAGATTTATATATCTTAAGCATGGCCTCTGTGGGCCAAGCTCCCAGCCTCTTGGAAAAACGAAATAGGGCTGATGTAGATCTAGTAACAACATTACACTTCTGCTTTAGCTGGGGACCCCAGTTGCCTTTCTCATCAAAGAGGACTCCCAGATAAGGAAATACCGGAAACCTCGTAATTTCCGCAAACATGCAAGTAAAACTTTTAACCTTACTAATCTTCCTTCTTGCCCCCGCCACCATGACATGAGATTTTTTGCTGTTAACTTTAAGATCAAGGGACTGCATGAAGCTGCCAAAGTGGTCCAATAGCTTCTGGAGACCCGTTCCTGTACGTGCAAGTAAAACAGCATCATCCGCGTACAGGGGGACCGGGATTCCCGATCCCCCTATACGCGGAGTGTCTGTTGTGGCCTTGGCAAGAGAATCTCCAAGGACATTAATGTAAATTGTAAAAAGGAAAGGGGCCAGTATACAACCTTTTCTGAACCCCCTCCTGGAGCTAAATTGGCCCGTACACCGGCCTTCCTGCCTGATCCTCACAGAGGCTGAAAGATCCTGTTGTAGGTCACTAAGGAAATTAATCAAAGGGGCCTCTATCCCTATTCCCCTCAGTTGTTGCCACAGTTTTGATCGATTGACCAGGTCGAATGCCGACGAGAAGTCCATGAAACCCAAGTATTAAAGACCATCCTTTGCTATTGTATATTTACCTATAAGGAGGTTCAAATTTAAACATTGGTCCATGGTGCTTCTATGTTCTCTAAAACCATATTGAAGGTTAGAGAGCACACCCCTGCCCGTAAGCCAATCTCCCAGTTTCTGCAAAATCACTCTACCCATGATTTTTACAGCAGAATCTAACAGGGAGATTGGCCTATAGCAGGCGGGGTCCCCCCTATTCCCCTTTTTAAAAATTGGAACTATGACCGACGTCGACCACGAGGGTGGAAAACCTACTACAGATGATGCATTAAAAACATTTGTCAGGATTTTTGCCCAAAAATTGGGGAACATAATATAGAGGTCCGCAGGTACCCCATCCGGTCCGGGCGCCTTGTGTTTGGACGTATCTCTGATTGCCCTTTGTACATCAGCTACTGTAAATACAACTGGATCAGAGGGGCTAGTGGTGACAGTGTTCCGGGAAAGTAACTACCAATGCTCCTTGTCATCATAGATGTTCTTAAAATGTTGGAGCCAGATATCATCAGGGATTACACAGTCCGTATCTAAGTTATCATTATCAGTAAAAAACGGCTAATTTATTGTTGCCCAGAACTTCCTGCTATCCCTTAATATGTCAAAAGACTGAAGGCTATCACACGCCTCCTCTTTGATTTTGCGCTTACGAATACTAATGGCCGCTTTATACTCCTTAGGGAGGGAGGCGACTAGATCCCTATCCCTTGGTGTTGCTTAAGAGCTTTAAAAAGAGCCCTGTGGGCCTTGAAACAACTCTTGTCAAACCATTTATGGGTCTTCCTTGTGCCTGCTCTACTATCTACCTGTGGTTTCTCGGCAATCTGTTTACAGACTGCTTCATAAGCTATAATGGTATCAGTGGGTGAAGTAGCTCCATCCAGGCAGATAGCAAGGTTTGCCTCAGTTTTAGAGGCAAGATCTTCAAAAAAGGCCTCTGCCACCACAAACTCCCATACATCTGCCTTGATCTTTTGTGGTTAAACCCGTTGACGTCAGGCTCCCTACATTAGTGACAAACAACCCTCCGCCTCAATTTCCAATAGGACTGGGTTATGATCGCTAAAAGTTGACGTCACCACTCTATAATACAAAGTCTTAGCCAGAACTATCGGAGAAACAAAAATTTAGTCAATCACTGAATTAGCTCGACGACCTATGAAAGTGGGGGCCCTATCCAGACCCCCGCTCCTGCCAGGTTCCAATAGGTTCATGTTGGAAAGGACTTCCTCAAGAGCTTCCCCCTGTTTACTATGCTTAAAATGAGGAGCCCCCCCGTTCAATGACCACTCTTGATCCTCTCCATAAGAGTCCCATAGGCGTGGATGTATATTAGAATCTCCAAGAAGTAAGACTTCTGGTGCACAAGTCTGATCTAACTTAAAAACTGACAAAAATTGGTCCAAGGAGTTAATATCCTCCGCCTGTTGAGAGCCTTCCTTAGAATTATATAAGTTAATTAACACATATTTCTGTTGATCAGGGGCAGTCCATTCGATTATTAGAAAATTTGAAGAGACCGCATCGAGTTTTTTAAAAGTACCGGCTAAATCTATGATCTCCCTGCCGTTCCTGATGCAGCTGGGTTGAGAAATTAAGGTAACCATCCAGAATGAAGCTTGGCAGTACCTCCCAGGTTTCCTGAAAAGCAAGAATATCAAACTGCCTTACAAACTTCAGCCAAATGGGATCTGTGGCTTTTGATCTAATACCTGCCACATTCCAGCCCAGGAGTTTACAAGAAGTTCTCTCGCTAGTGACTCCTACCGCCTTCCCGGTTTTTAACGGGGCACTAGGTTGTCAGTCATTAGACTCCATCTGGGACAGTGGGGAGAATCGGTTAGATAAAGTTATCTCCCCCCTAGGTTGGGGGCCAGACGGGGGAACAGGAGTTATAGTTGTAAACAGATTTTCCACCCTCCCAGACAGCCCTTGTGCAGATCTTGAGTGTTGGTTTTCCATGTTCTGATATGAAAACATGTGCATGTTGGTGGGGTGAAGTTGTTCCCGTTTAGCTCTCTGTTGGTGAGTATGTGGCCTAACTGGGAGATAGAAAAACCCGAGGGGTAATGGTCTAATGCCCTGATTGACCAAGTCTGAGGCATCCCACAGCACTCTCTCAACGCTGGCCCAATTGTTAAAATTTACCACCACACAGTCCCCCGGGATATTTTTCGGGCAACGCCCTACCCAGCTAACCCTTCTTGCCATAATGACAGAGTGTATAATATCATGTCCTCCAGTACTGAACTGTAGGCACCACTGCCTAGCTAGCTCCATAAGATCATGAGTTGTCTCCATAGTGCTCCCTCTTAACGGGGGGACCCCAGTGAAAACGGCCACCAAAGGGGCGGCCTCCGGGGGCAGTTCTAAAAATCTGCCATGTTGTGAGCTCTGCCTAGTACTTGCTTGTGCCTGGTTAAACAAAGTATTAACTTCTGGGGTAAGACTTACAGACCCACTCCCCTTAGGACCCTGCCGATCTTTGCCCTCTTCTCTAGTCACATTTGCGAGCATACTGGGTTTCTGTCCCAAAATCACATTTTCCGCCATGGGTCTAATTATAGTCTGGGCTTGGGGTTGGATGGAACATCCCTTATCCCCTGTATGTTGTTTAAGAAGCATGTCAATTTTCTCACATTTAGACAGTAAACCAGCTACACAGGAATTAAGGGTCCACAATGTCTTTAGCCATATTCATAAGCACAGGTTCCACTCGTGAGGTAAACAAATCTTCCACAATTTTCCCTATTTGTTCCCTGAGGCCTTGATCCAGAAGAGGGGCTTCAGAGCTGACTATTTTCCTCTGAACCGAGTGTTTAAGTGACTTGCTCTTTCTCTTTCTGGGCACCTTCTGTAGCGAACGACAATGTGTACTGTCCTTATGGTGAATTGGGGATTCCAGTTGGGGTAATGTAACAGTTTGTTGTGCTTCGGCTACGATTGTTGGTTTAGTAATCACAATATTTGGTTCTAGGGGTATGGCCCGACTTTGGTCTACAGTTAATGCTGGATCAGTTTCACCATCACCCAATCCCAACTCCTTCTCCACAATCGCTTTTTCTTTTGTTAGGACCCCCACTGCTGATGTTAGGCACGAAATTATCGTCAGACTTCCTTGGGTACAAGGCGAAAGGTGAGAACTAGTCTTTTGTTGAATGTACAACTTAACCATGTGGGAATTAGACCCAGAAAGAAAACACGTTTTTTTAACTGTCTACTTTGCTCCACCCTCCTTTGAATTCATAACTGGTAGGGTTGGTTTCTAATTAGTTTTTTAATTGTTCCCTAGGAGTTTGCCCACCCACAACTTCCTTGTCCTGATGAAGACCCGCCCGTAAGGAAAAGATTCTACTGCCTGTTTGGGTCGAAACGTAGACGACTACACAACCCTCTACCAACTCCGGTCCCAATCTAGACATTCATTGCCTTAACAGAGTTAGGCCGTTTTTGCCAGTTATAATTTGGACTCTTTTTGAGCCTCATGATGTGGCCTTTACCATAAGGGACCACTTGTAGTTATTTTTCAGATTATGAATAAATTCTGTCACTGAATGATTCAGACCACGTCTATCCTATCCCCGACACTTCCCTCACTTCACCCCTCCCTGTTTTGAATGTGGGTACACACTTGCTAAGAAATTTGTCAATTGTAATATGAATTCAAACCTATTTGAATAGGATATATATGCAATGTTGAATTAAACTCTCCTTGCATCCAATAACTTTGTTCTTTGAATTAATTCAATACAATGAAATGAACTTATACATTTCTTTGTTTTACGTCTGAGGACCCCTTCCTTTCATTCTAATTGTTACCCAGGTCCCCATTGACTTTATTGGGTCTAACCCTGTTTTTTCATAATACAGACATACTCAGCAGAGTTACAGACTACAAGGTGGTGGACTGCAACAGCAGCCGTTTTGTGCTTCCAATCTGTCATACAATCAGCTAGACGAAAGCCTGCAGGACGAGGAAAATCGCAGGTTTCCTCTAGATGTCCGTGATTGTCTAATGCCAGTCACCTCATCTCGTTTTCAGCCTCTGCGGTCCCATCAGCTCTCTCCATTTCTAAATCCATGGCAAGCCATCACAAAGGACAAATGGGTGCTGGACATCATCCAACAGGGCCACACCCTAGAATTTGTGTTTAGATAGTCTATCCATCAGAAAGTGTGTTATGGAAGGTAGTAACTTCTTCCACAGATTAACATAAATTATGTGCATAGTGTTTTTAAAGTTGAGTAATTTTAGCATGAATCAGTAAGTTATTCAAGTTCATAATCAAATATTAGAAAGGGAAGCTCATTGCTGTACTTTCCTTGAGGAAGTCTCTGGGGCCCACTACCAATTGATATTTCAAAAGAGGTAATGTGCCTGTGGAAGTAGGCACTTTCACATAGCAGATATTTTGTTATATCCATGTCCCAGAAGCAGACAATGCGGGCAGAGGTAATGTATGCATGCTTGAGTGAGTCAATTTTTCCATCAGGCTACATCTTAATAGGGCAGAGAGGATCCCTGAATGAATGAATGAATGAATGAATGAATGAATGAATGAATGAATGAATGAATGAATGAAATGAAACCTATAACTCGCAACTTAGCCCAAGGGCATGAAGGCGCCTAAGAAGATGGTACAGATTGCTTATAGTGTGAGATGATGCCGAACTACAAGTAGGCCTCTGCAAAAAGCCAAGTTTTTAGTGCCTTGCGGAAAAGCATGATGGATGTTTTCACTTTTAGTTCAGCAGGAAGTGTGTTCCACAGTCTGGGTGCAAGCGAGGAGAAAGCCCTCTCTCCCCATCTGGCTTTGAGAACTCTGGGAACGGACCGAGGATTTTTATTGGCGGAACGTAAGGTTCTGCTAGGAGAATAGGGGGATAAAAGAGACCTGTTATCTTACGCACCTATTCCATGGAGGGCACCATAGGTGAAGCAGAGGATCTTAAAATTAATCCTGGACTGAATAGGGAGCCAGTGCAGGTTTTTTCTGGCTAGGGAGGCAGAGGATAATCTAGGGGCATCGAGAACAAACCTAGCTGCCGCGTTTTTCACTATCTGCATGCGCTGGACCAGCTTTTTAGGTCTTGCTACGATGAACGCGCGCGAAGCGCGTTCTCGCAGCGAGAACTATAGTCAGCGTCTCAGCTCAAAAACCAGTGTTTCGACAAGACCTGGCCGCGTGCAGCGTTTCCCCATAGGATAACGTTGTGCACGGCCAGGTCTTTTCTCCACAGCATGGCAGAAAGGACCGGATCACGCCGCGCGCCTCGTGGAATGCATGGGGAGTCTGCTGAGAGGCGTGCGGCGCTGATAAAAGCTTCACTGACGTGCTCTTTGTTTCTGGTCGCCCTAACCTTGAGCGGCCCCCTCCTTCCTGTTGCTGGAGCAGCTCTGTTTTGTTCTCGTCTTTTCTTTCACCGATTTTGTTCTGAAGGAAACCCTGTGTGGGGTCTTTGCGGCAGCACCGATCGATGGTTTACGGCAGTATCCCGAAGTCCAGGCACCGCGCAGCACTGTATTTCACGGTCCTGCAAAAGACCGTTCAGTTGTCCGGAGCCGCTAAAGTGCGGTGTACAGAGGAACTAACTGTGTGGCTGTGCTTGGAGGACTGAAAGAAGGGTTTATGGTTCATATGCATGTGTACAAACGTGGAACCCACGGTGGAAGTAGGGTTGCAGGGCTGCTGAAGCACCCCCACAATAACCATCCTTGTTAACAGTCGGATAGAGGTCAAGTATCAATAGATATGCCTTCTGACAAATTGATGATTTAAAGAGGATTTTGTAAAGTGAATTATGTTGGTGATACGCAAATGATAATAAAATATTTGCTCAAAGTAGATTTCTACTTACCATTGTGCGCTGTACAGTTTTACCAGTAAAACGGCATGTATGTGCAAGTTTAGCGGCCATTTCAATGAAACATGTGCTGTCTGTAAATGACAGGGCACTCCCACACCATTCTGTAGTACTTTACTTGCATAAGTGTGTTCCAAAATGCATCACCAACTACCTCCTACTACACGCTCACCCCTCTGCTGAATGGACATGGCTCATTTTTAACACTTTGTTTTGTGTGACGATTGGATTGTTCACAATCCCTCTGTTCAGAATTGTAACACTGCCTGGCAGCACCACACAATTGTTCCAACACCACTGCATTAACATATGTTCAGAGGATTGGAGGAGTTGCTTGTGAAGTGAAAATCATAATAGTACCTAAACATGCCTGCCTGGGGCTTGGGAGGTGGGGGCCCTAGGGCACATTGAGCACCCCTACCAATGAGCATGTATTTTCCCACTCTTACTTATACGAGATATGACTTACTACACAGCGATTTTCAAAATATGGACTTCCATCATGTAATATTTAGGTGCCTTCTTCAGATCTTTTTTCGTTTGGGATCATATTTCGAGTGCATGAAGCGATCATTTCTGATGAAAGAGGCTCTAGAAATAAGGGATATTATTACATTGTTGGTTGTTAAATTTCTGATAGTACAGTCCCTCTCAAGCACAACACGATAAAATCAAGAGATGTTGCAACGAAGCGGCAGGGACAGAGGATAGTGTTTGTAAGATTACTTACACATACCTACTAATTCTGCCGTCTTAGAGACCAGTGGTTAGTAATTTTCCTAACAATATCATGTACAATTTCCACTTTTTTCCCTCACCCTAATTATTTCAAGCATGGAATACTCATTTGATTCCTCAGACCAAGGGCTGTAGAAAGCTCAAAGGTTTAATACATCTCAACCTTTCATCCTTAGGAGCTAGATAACAGGAGTATGAAATCGATTATAATGCCTGTTTTCTTTTAAAACAGGAGGCACTTCCATTTCATGTGCGCCTAACAACATGCTCAAAATATGAACATGGGTTTTTATTTTAGAAGACCTTGTATCATGAATTCTTCTGACAGGTACAATAATTGTATAGAGAGAAGACTTGTGATGAATGGATCTTCATGCATATTTGTCACCTTATGAATACTCAGTATAGGCTACAGCCTAGTCGAGTACACTCCCCTGCAAGGGCAGGTAGCACCACATGTCTCCAGCTGGTACTCCTCTTGGGGATGTAAGAACACTGTAGTATATTATGGTGCCAACCTGCACACTGAGGTTTCCTTTTTTTCTGCTCAGCCTCCATTTGATTCCGAGCTCTCTGGTGCACACTGTCTGCTTACTCAGCTGTTTGACAGAGACTACGTAATATGCCTTCTCAAAGAACCATAGGCTTCAAGTCCTGTAGATGGTGCTGCAGGACTGTGTCCTTTGGGATGCCACAGCAGCTGTATGTGTTGTCTGTGGTTGGGTCATGATGCCAGAGCCTGAGACTAGGTACCTCCATGCAGCTAAAGGTCATCTGGGAATCAATGCTCTTCTTTGATATGACCTGCATGGCTAAAGACAGACAAGTGGTTTGCTAATAAAGCCAAGTGCCCTTACAGGGATTTCTCTCATTAGAGATCTTCCCACAAGAAGTATATGAAGCACCATATAAAGGAGAAGTCCTCCTCTTCCTCAAGGAAGAGCTTTACTTCTGTGGACCATCAAGGGTCTCAACATTTGTCAATGCCAGTCTGTTCCTCTACGCTTGGTGAATCCTCAGTGCTTAAGATGAAGACCTTCAGCCCCCCCCAGGCAGGTTGACTGCTTAAACTACAGATGCTGGATTTGTTCAGGAGGGTTCAACATCCCTTTGGACTCATCATTTGCTGCAGACATGGTGACTTGAGTGAGTATGGACCACAGGACATCATTGAACCGAGTTGTCAAAGGAACCTGTGCCTTAGGAAACAGCTGGGCACCAGACCGCTTTTATTTGGGCCCTCCTTTAGCTCTGCTTTCAAAGTCAATATGAGGCCGTCCATATAGTCGACTCAGATGCCAGCAAAGGAGAGTATCATCCAAGTTGTGAAGGCGAAGGTTAAGGCTCTCCCGCTTGGAGATTTTCAGTTCAGATTCAAATGCCTTGATTGTGGCGGGTAATGACTATCGCCTAATGGTGAATGATGACTCAGAAGCTGATCATCTCCTGCCATCTTAGACTACTGATGCTGGCACTTACCTGGACTAATGTGACTGCTATGGTCTAGCTACTTCACCAGAAGGAAACCGTTCCTACCGTTTGACCCTGCTCCAGAGGCGCACTCCTCTTTTGCAACAGCCATTCTTGGAACAGCCTTCTTTAGAAGTGAATTATTTCAATTCTCTGCATGTTATCTAGTACCCTTCCTTCCACCTGTTTTTAATGAGATCCTCATGGAGAAACCTTTTTTGGGGCCAGCAGTCTGCATACAGACCTCCTGTGGGTGATGTGCACTTTTTACCCTCCTGTGGGTTACGTCTTCAAAACAGAACTCAAACACCTTTCCTGTCACTCCTTCAGACAGGTAATCCAAAAAGCTTGACTCCTTGGTTTGCAAAGATATTGCCTTTTGTGGCTTAGCTCTTTGAACAACTAACATCACCTTCCTTTTAGGCTGATATGCCCATTCCATATGGGAACAATTGACACTTAAAATTGTCAGCCTGCCAGAAAATATGAAGAAGCCATTCTCTGACCTGGCGAGAGATTGCCTGGATGTATCGAAGCACATCTAGAAGTGTAGAATCGATTCCATTGACACAGTTTCTTGGTTTATTGGCATGACTGTTAGACTACTTTGACAAGCTTGGATACATTCCTCTAGATTTTCAGGGTATGTCATGAATGCCTATTGATGCTGAGTATGTATTTGGCAAGATGGTGGACTCTACATTGCACATTTGAAGAACAGCAGGGCTATGCTTGTGCCTGCCTTCATGTACCGCAGTCTTGCCAACAATATTGGTAGTTCAGAGTTTATTCTAGGGGTTTGCAGTTCTGCCACAACAGTGGTCTCAACCCAGCAATATGCCACATCAAATGTATTGCTCTTTTCATAGCCAAGGTGGATCTATAAAGCATCACCAGCAGCAGATCCATTCCCCACCGCCCTCTGCGACTCAAAAGCTCTCTGACCACCCACTTGGAACACCATCTTCTGGAGAGAGGAAAGGGTCTCCTGTTAAGTCCGCTAGTAGTTTGTGATCACATCAGACCACTGGGTGATCCAGCCTACCCTTCTGGGCTACACCTTTCCCTTCCTATTCTCACCTCCAGACCACTCGCCTTCCTTCAGCGCATGCTCGCTGGCTCATGCCTCAATCTTGGAAGCCAAACTCCTTGCTTTGCTGGCAAAAGGAGTCAGAGAAAATGGTGCCCACGAAAGACAGGATCACTATTTTGCTGCAGTTACTTTTTGGTCCCTATGAAGGCCCAAGGCCTTTCCTGGACGTCTGCCTTCTAAAACTGTTCATCTGGCAGGACAAGTGCAAGATGCTGTCCCTGGGCCAGATTCTGTTGACATTGAATTCAGGAGATTGGTTGGTGCACCTAGATGCCTTTTTCCATCTTAAAGTTCTGTGTACCCACAAGCGCTACTTGAGGGTCAAGTTGGCTCTGCTGTTGCAGGAGGATGGTCTGCATATGTGAAGTCTGAGTGGTACCTGTTGGATCACTTGTGACTTCCTGATGAGGTCACAGATGCAGTTTAGGCAGCTGGAAGTCTGCCACAAAATGTCTGCACAGCTAGCAGGACGAAGTTCATTTAGCGGTGGGAGTCTGACGGTATTAGCCTCTTTAATCCTTGCCCTTCAGGTGTCTTGCTATTTGTGTTGTCCTGCCTCAGCAGAACCTGCTGGTATCTATGTAGATCATTTTTGTGCCCTACCAACTATGGTAAAGAACACTAAGTCACATCATTGAAGCTGGGGCCATGGCTTGTTGAAGGTGTCCCTCATGGCAGATCTTGGCAGCTATAGATATATAGATAGAAGTTTTCTAATAGGTTTTAGTTGGGTCCAAAGTTTCCATGGGAAAACTTTTTTTGTTTTGCCAATAACTTTGATGCCGCTTGACGAATTTTCACGAAATTTTCAGAAAAAGTCAGCTTTTTGGTTCAGCGCTGTTAAAAAGTTTCAGAGTGATCCGTCCAGGGCGGGCTGAGGGGAAAAAAGGGTTATCCCAGAACGCGTTATCCCCTTGTTATGTCTATGGAGATTTTTCATTTTTTTAACACAGCCATAGCCTAAACTGCTGTACAGAATTACACGAAAAAAAGCAGTTTTTTAAAAACATTTTCGTCTGGATCTGAGGATCTGGCTGGAAATTAATAGGAAAAAGGAAGTGCAGGCTCCTGCACTTCATTTTTTATCAGCCCCTAGGTGGGCCAGGTTCTGGGGGCATTGTTTTAATATGGGAGGGGGTGCAAAGGCCCCTCCTCCTGGGGCTTATTATGCCCCGGGGACCACCACCTCCATGGAGCTTCCTAGCATATTATGGAGGGGGAGGCCCTTATGGTCTCCCTTGCTGTCCCGTGGACTGCCACTTTCCCAGGACTTATTTCATTATAAATGCCGCCCCACCCCCAGCCCGGGGACTGCCACCTCTCCGGGACTTTACTGTAATTTGGTGCACAGTGGTCGCATGGACCCTCGGCCCAAAAAGTCTCCAAATTTTTATTTAAAAAAAAATGTGGTAACCAAGAGCAGAAAATGCTCTTGTTTACTAGAAGCGGAGCAAAATTGCCTTTACACACGGAGCTGCATATTATGTGTAAAAGCAGTACCGGCTCCTGAAGGAGGTGGGGAGCCGGCAAGAACTGCGGGGGCCTTGAGGCTCCCCGCGTTCCCATTTTAAATGGGCAGGCCTGGGGGATGGGGTCCCTGGAGCTCAATTCGCCCAGGAATGGGGGATGCGTAGCCCCCTCCCCCAGCTGTAAAAGGCTGAGCCCCAGGAGATGGGTTTCCCGGGGCCAAAACAGGCTAGGAAAAGGGGGCTGCACGCCCTCCCTACCCTAGTATTAATTAAAAAAATGTGGGGGCGCATGCAGCCTCCTTCCTTAAAAATATATATTGTTTTAAAAACCTCTGGCAATACACTGGAGGCATGCCACCTTCACCACCACTCTGCAAACTCACCTACTGGCGCAGTGGTGGTTGGGGCATGGAGTACCCTTGGATGCTGAGGTGTTCTTGGGGTCCTTGAACACCTTCTGTTACCTCCAGTAAGTCCCAGACAGCTGTATTGCTGAGAGGACTTGGAGGCCACACTCCCTTTCTCTACCACCCTTCGAACGCTCCTCTAAGCGCAATGCTGGTGGGGGGGGAGGGGTGTGACGTCCCCTTGCCTCCTGAGGACCTCAGGAAATACCCCTCCTGTTACCTCCAGTGAGTCCCACACAGCACGATTGCTAAGACGTCTTTGTAGGCCATGCCCCCTCTGCAAACATTGCTCTTGGTACATTACTCGTTGGGGGATGAAGTCCACTTTACTCCTGAGGCTCCTTGGGGGCCAAGAAGCCCTCCTGGTACCTCCTGTAAGTCTTACACAGTGGGATTCCTGAGAGCTGGTCGGGCCCACTCCCTTTCTCCACTACTATGCAAACGTGACTACTACTTCATAAACAATAGAAATTCAATATAAAAAAGAAAGGTTACAGGGACGTTATTTATGACCTCACATATTACATCATTCATGACCTGGTCAATGACAATACTGATTACATCATCCAGTGAGTGTTTTAAAAAAGTGTGACCATTAAATATATTTACCAAGATGTATTAGTGAATCAGTTGGTGTATGAGTGCCTGATTGGATGATTCAGTGGGTGTGTGACTAACTGTGTAAGTGAGTGATTAGGTAAAATTTGATATTTCCCTGTGATGATATTTCAGTACAATCGATGTTACAATGTATATTGTTTTGTAAATTCTATACCTTGCAGAGGAAAAGATTTCTGATCCCGATGATGCGAAAATGGGGTTTGAGACCATGCAGAACAGCTCTTTTAAGATTACAGATGCTGGAAGATGATTTGACTATGTATTCCGTGTCCTTGTTTTTAAAAACTGTCATTAGATACAGGACTTCGATGAACTGAACGAAATCTGTCAATTGTTTTTAATTCATCACTTTGATCGTTTTGGGATTTTTTGTAAACTATGACAATGTGTTTTCACTTTTTTAATTGTGCTTTTATGGTTTTTATGTTTAAAATCGAATAAAGCAATCTTTGATTAGGTATCTCAGTGAATGTATGGGTGAGTGACTGGTTGTGTGAATGTCTGTATCTGTCTTTCAGTTGGTGTCTAAGTGACTTTATGAGTGTGAGTGGGTACGTAAGTTTCTGTATGGTGCGTGACTGGTTGTCTGAGTACCTTTATGGGTGTCAGAGTGTCTGTGTGGGTGACTGCCTGTATTGATCAGTGAGTGGGTGAGTCATGGGCTGTATAGGTCTGGCAGTGTGTATGTGAGGGGCTGTATGGGTGAGTGTGTCTGTGTATGGCTGTGTCTGTGATCGAGTGCATGTGTCATGGTATATGGGTGAGTAACTAGGTATGTGAAAGGCAGTATAGGTGAGTGATGGGGTATGTGACTAACTGTATGGGCGAGTGATTGAATGAGAAAGTGGCTGCTTGGGTGAGTGTGTGCTTATGTAAGTGACTGTATAAGTTAGCACTTGTTAGTATCTGTGTGAGTGAGTGTATGTGTAACTGTATGGGTGAGTAAGTGGCTGTGTGATGGACTGTATGGGTGAGTGAGTAGCTCTATGGATGACTGACTGTATGTTTATGGATGTATGAGTGGATATATCAGTGGCTGTATTAGGTAGGTGTGTGAGATGCTGTATCGGTGAGTGAGTGGATGTGTTCATCTATGAATCAGTGAGTGGCTGTGTAAGTACTGGTATGGGTGTGTGAATGAGTTTGAGAATGGTAGTGTGGAAGTTGAAGTGGGTGTATGAAAGGTTACATAGGGTGCGAGTGGGTGTGTCAGATTTTGTGGATGGTGTCATCAGTGATGTAATTTGAGATGTCAGTGAGGTCACTGACCATGTCATGAGTGATGTAATACGTGAGGTCATAAGCAGTGCATTGCGGGGCGCGAGTTATGGTTAGGTCACTAACTTTAATGGCTGACTTTTGCTGATTTGGTATGAGTGAAGTGTCATCCTAATTATAACGTCCCTGTAACCTTTGGGTTTTTCAGACCTATATATATATATATATATATATATATATATATATATATATATATGCAGATTTTACACAGAAGTTTGTTTTGCTTTGTACAGATTCCTCTTGACTAGCTCAGTTGCAATTTTGAGGTAACAATTTTTTTATTTACAAAAAGTTCTAACAAACTGACTATTCAAGTAAGTCTACCCATCAAGAGAGAATGCGGTAAGGCGTTTTTGATGAGGACTTAAGTTTGCAATTAACGGAGAATTAAGAGGGTGTAATGTGTTGGACAAGCATGTGAGCTGTGTATTTGTCTAGTAATTGATGACTAAAATGGCAACATTTATCATTATTAGGTACAGAAAAGGTGCGGCAAGCGCAGGGTGATGAACACCTCTACGTTGTGAACCCAGATTGGCTTTGGAGCTGCTTGGAACGATGGGAAAAGGTAGAGGAGCAGCTCTTTCCTTTGAAAGAAGACTACATCAAAACACAAAGGTAAACAGTGATTTTCTTGGAATAAAACATTAAAAAAAGAGTACATTGTAATTTGGGATGAATACAGTAGTGGCAAACTAACTTGTGCCTTGTTTTGTTATATCCGTAAGCTCATCAGCTTTGCACATGATAGCAAAACCCTTACGCTATAATGCCTGCTTATCTTGCCTGACTTTGTGGCAGGGCCGTGGAGCATCACTAGCACAACTCCATGTCAGTACAGCTTACCTGTCCTCTTCACTGAGTACTTTTTGAGTCTTGCTTAGTGACTAGAACAAAACTCTTTGACTATGAGTTCTCCCATCCCCATTAACTGTCTATAGACTGGATAGCAATCCACAATGTTGTAGAACCCTCATTCCATTGCCATTTTCTTCTTTCCGACATACCAGCTAGCAATCAGTGTATTCATATTTCAATCTTCACACACTCCTTGGTAGCCAAGGCAGCCCT
Organism: Lissotriton vulgaris; assembly: GCF_964263255.1. Taxonomy (NCBI): domain Eukaryota; kingdom Metazoa; phylum Chordata; class Amphibia; order Caudata; family Salamandridae; genus Lissotriton; species Lissotriton vulgaris. Next base: position 1,290,391,167 of record NC_141691.1, read on the forward strand.
CGCCTACATGCTCTGTTCCAGCTTGTTCTCCTTGTTGTATTGCTCTTGCTCTCCCATTTTTAGGTCTCGCCTATGTAGTGCACATGTGCTGAATAGGAGGGCCTTTAGCCGTCTCTCTGCTCATTTTCAAGCACACACTGGTGCTTGTTGAGGCATCCACCTTGCGGAAGCGGGCAGGGGCGCGCCACCAGTGCAGTGCTTGAAAATTAGCAGACTGCGCACGCACCACTCGCGGGCTCACCTCCTGCTCCTCCTCTCTATCACAACAATTAACTTTTGCGGCCGCGTGATCTTCCTCTTGTTTAAAATCCACTCACCCATTCATTCTGCTTTGTTTTATTTTTTTTTACTTGTATTTGCCTCTCACTTTCTATTTCTTCGTTCATTTTCACTCTTGTTTCAATCAATCATTTGTAAAGAGCACTACATACCCGCGAGGGTCTCAAGGTGCTGGGGGTGCTACTGATTGAACAGCCAGGTCTTGAGTATCCTCCTGATGGTCAGCGGGTCTTGGGTCTGTCGTAGGCTCAGTGGGAGGGTGTTCCATGTCTTGGCGGCGAGGTGGGAGAAGGATCTCCCACCGGTGGTTGTTCTTCGGATGCGCGATGCGCGGGACGGTGGCGAGTGAGGTCGGCTTAGCGTAGCTGGCGGTTGGGGATGTAGAAGGAGCCGTCTGTTGAGGGAGGCTGGGCTGGTCTTGTGGAGTGCCTTGTGTGCGTGGGTGAGGAGCTTAAAGGATATCCTCTTGTTGACAGGGAGCCAGTGCAGGCTTCTCAGGTGGGGGTGATGTGGCCGTGGCGTGGTACGTCGAGGATCAGTCGTGCCGAGGTGATTTGGATGCGTTGTAGTAGTTTGATGAGCTTGGTCGGGGCTCCCGCGTAGAGGGCGTTTCCGTAGTCGAGTCTGCTGCTGACGAGGTCCTGGGTGACTGTCTTTCTTGTATCTGTCGGGATCCATCTGTAGATCTTGCGGAGCATGCGGAGGGTGTTGAAGCAGGAGGAGGAGAAGACGGTGTTGACTTGCTTGGTCATTGAGAGCGTTGAGTCGAGGATGATTCCCAGTTTGCGTGCGTGGTCGATGGGTGTCGGGCTGCCCCCAGTGCTTTCGGCCACCAGGAGTCATCCCAGGCTAAAGGGTTGGAGCCGAGGATGAGGACCTCCGTCTTGTCCGAGTTCAGCTTCAGACAGCTGGTCTTCATCCAGTTGGCGACGACCTTCATTCCTTCGTGGAGGTTGGCTTTGGTGGTGATGGGGTCCTTGGTGAGGAGAGGATCAGCTGAGTGTCGTTGGCGTAGGAGATTATGTTGAGATTGTGCTATCGGGCAACGTGTGCGAGCCGGGCCATGTAAATGTTGAACAGGATCAGACTGAGGGAGGATCCCAGGGGTACGCCACCTCTGTTTGAATTACTGCCCCTACCTATTCCCACCTAGCTGTCTATTACATTCTTTATTTCTTTACTCCCATCAAACTCTTTTTTTTTTTTGCTCCTTTGTTTCTTCTCAATCCATTTGCAAATGGGGACACTACATATTTCACCAGTGACCGGCTCCTTCCTAGCAGTGTTAGCCGACACTTCTCACCAAGTGGTGCACGCAGCAGGCAGCTCGGGTGCCTGGCGTCCTGTGTGTTCCCCTTTACAGAAACGAGTCTCTGCAGACACAGATAGAGTGATCTGCTCAGAGCCTGCTGCAGATTCGTGGAATCAGATCTCCTTGACGCCATGAGAATGACACGTCATTTATAAGGAGTGTTGAATTATTCAATGTGCGCAGGAGGGGGAGCTGCTTGTCTACAGTCTCTGTAATGAGATATTCGCGTGATTGACTCCGTACTCTCTAGAGTGCTGACTTGTTTTTAAGTTGTTCAAAGATCACACAGGAAATCACAAAGCACAGCCCCCTAAATTTCTATGGTCTTTAACATTTTACCTGTGGGAACAGAAAAGGGTGTTACTTCAGATACCATCATTTTCTTACTTCATCTAGTTATGTCTCCAGAATGATAATGTGACGTTTCACCGACGTACGTCCTATACCAGTAACTGTTCCACAGTGACATTGGAGCTCTCCTTAGCCCCTCCCAGGCTTTTACTTTAGTCAGTGAGAATATTGGGGGGGGGGTTGAATCTCAAATTTCTCAAATAAAACCAAAGGCGAGACCTATTGGCTATGCCAATGCTTGTTCATCTTGTTCTCCACCTTTACTGTGTTTTTGCATCCTCTCTGGTGCTGATTTTGCTTCTAGCCTTTTTTCGTGTGTGTTGCACATGATTCCCATATGCACATTCCTTCACCTTTTGTGGGTCCCTTTGCCCCACTTTCTTTGTGTAACTATTTCCCATTTTTGTTGATCATCTTACAAACTTAGTCTGCATTACTATTCAATAATCTGCAAAGCTGAAGTCAGAAAAGCTAAGCCCCACTAATCTTATCTAATGTATAAAGCAACATGCCTAACCAACGCACTTTATGAAATAATCGTTTAATACCTGAAAGCTCAACCTTGAAAGCCACCCACACAAGAATTATGTGATTCCCTTGTGAACTACTTAAACTCCAAACGTGGAAAAATAAATTGTGTGTAATGACAAAAAAGACCTCCATCTCAACCCTCTGTCACTCAACCAGTGTCACAATAGTCTTATAACCTTCAACCTTCTATCCACTGTTTACAAAATAACTCAAAATTTTAGTCGTCTAGCAACTACTTTGTTCTACATTGAGAAGAATGATCTATTCTCACACATGCAAACAAGATTGAATCAGTGCTCATTGAAATATAGGGTGACCTTAAAACTAGTGTTAACCCGAATGGAGTAGTGGCACTGTTGCATTTACATCTTCATACCAAGTTTGATACAGCCTACCATCTGACTCACTCTAGAGAGTAAGTTGAGTTTCAAAACACCGTCCCGCAACTGAATTGATTCCTTCATGTGTAACTAATCCCTCATTCTGTCTCTTCCTCTTTTACCTCTGATCCTTCCCCATTGGACCTTGGACTCCTGCAAGAATCCTCTATCTCTCCTCTTCACTTCAACATGAGCTCAGACTTGTGTGAGACCCATTCAGTTTTAAACTCAGTTGCTAAACCTATGCAGTTGGCAAACAAACGATCCTAGAACTTCATAGCTTGACCTACGAAGATCTTTGTCATGGATCAGTCTAACCTAACATAGACTATTGAATGCGAACAAAGCACCTCAAACTAAACAAAATCAAGAAAGGAGGTACTTGCAAGTGAGATGCCAATTTACCACCACCTACCCTAAAGAACTTGGCAATGATCCTACTCCTTAATTCCAAGTTAAACATCTAGGTGTAGCCTTGGATTAAAAGCTCTCTCCGATCTCTCGAATTAACTAAGTTGAGAAGAGAATCATTCTTATAAGATGGTTGTGGTGAACTATCCCTTGCTTAGGATTCAACAAGCCACAACCTGCCTAATATTTTCCCATATGGACTATGCCAGTGCCATCGGTCATGGAGCATCCAACTAGGTGATCGAGAAGCTACAATGAATCCAAAATGTAGTTGCCAGATAATACTTTAACCTCATGCGTTTATGCAGCTCTCTAACTTCTAAGTCTGTGTGCTGGCTCCCCGTAGTAGTAGTCACAACAAAGCGGCTCATCCCATTAATGGCTCAGGCCCATTCCCCCTCCCCAGAAACTTTCGATCTTCTCCTATCTGTACATGCAGGTCTTGGCCAAAAGGGAACGCGTTCATTCTAAAGGACAAATATGGAGCTTTCCATGGTCAAGTTTGAGTAATGCACAGTGAATTCAAGAGCGAACTAAAAATCTGCTCTGATCACTTTTATAACTTCTATGATATATATCCACCAATGAAGGGTAAACCTTCACATGAGCAAAGCATTTTCTCTCGCACTTCTCTCAGAAAAGTACAGTGACCATGTTGTCATTTGTTAGTGTTTTTGTATGAAGTTGGCTTTTTATAAGTTTGCATGTGTGGGAGAATTAATTTTCCTGATGTGTAGCCAAAGAGCGTTTGACTCAAAATGCAGTAGGCAAAGCATTTAAAAAAAAATCTGATGCGTGCATCGACTGCAGGCTCCTCATCTTTAGAATATTCTCAAACACCAGAGTGGTTTCCAAGACTATTTCCAGTAATGCCTCAGCATGCCAGTAGGTAGTGTGCTTCATGGCTCTGCTTTGACTCAGTAACGCGCCCAGAAGCTAGGGAGCAGAGTTGCATATAAGTGTACCCCCCTAACCCCCTGTGTGCTGATATCAGTTTATTTCTTTCCATGCCCTTTGACCTCTTTCTGGTGCGCTGCTCCCAACTTTGTTGGTCTTCTGAGGCTTTTGAAAAACTTTCATAGTTTGCATGGGAACTATGTCCCTTTCAAAAACCACAGTATTCAAGCCATGCAAAAGACTGCAGGATGCGGATGTTGGTCACAGGGTATAGCTATGGTGTTGGGCTCCGGCTATAATTTTAAGGCATGTGACAAGTGTTACCTCATGTAGTCTAAGCTGATTTGCGACTTGGAACGTAAACTACATCGCTTAACATAATAAGAGGTGACTGTTGAAGCATAGGCCCTGCTCCCATTCTAGATCATGGGCTGGATGGCTCCTTGTCAGTAGGCCTCTCCTGTGTTAATCTAATTTCCAGCTCAAAATTGTCTGGTAGGTCGAAGTCTAGCCATACTTGTGAAAAGGTCAGGTAGGACTCAACCTCATCCTTCCTCTTGAAATCTAGTGAGAAGGTGCAAGAGTCTTCTGAAGTCTCCTGAATCTGATTTGATTCCACAATTATTTCCGACATGCATGAGTTTCTTTGCCTATTGTCGACCCGCAGGAGAAAGCTGCCCTCACATTCATCATGCTGCAGATTTTTGGTGCAATTTCTGCTCGTAATGGTGCACCTTCGGGTCCTAGAGAGCAGCTGGAGTTTCCCCGTCAAACATCTGCTACCAAAGCAGTCTGCCCCCTCAGCACCCGCTACCACACCCATACAGTCTTCAGTGCTGACTTGTATGTACCCGAGCACTGAGTCCATGCCATTTCCTTCCATGCTGACTCCCATTACGCCAGCACATGTTGATGATCTGATCTTGACATAGATCTCTGACCCCCAAACCAATATCGACCTGTTCCAGGCCTATGTCAGGCTAAGTGGGTATATAACGGAGTTCCAGTCTCAGACCTGTGCCTTTCCCACCAGTACCGGCAGACTAATCACTCTGTGACTCCAGTTCAGACCCAGTTAAGGAGTCATCAAATGTCTCTCAGGACGCTTATGCTAATGAGGAAGGGGATAGATTGCGATCTCCTCGTTCTACTGATGATCCATTGTATTTAGGTTTGCAAAATGCAGTAGGCTAGACACCACTCCTGAAAAAGAGCTTGACTCTCCACTTGGACCAACACCAGAGGAAAGTGCTTTGTGTCTGATGGTGTTTCAGGGAGCATCTGAAACACTGGAATTGCAGTTGCCCACCATCGAGACAAAAACAAATGCTATGACTGAGAATCATCAACTAGGACCTGCTTCATCAGAGCCATTACTGACATTCAGTAAAGCAGTTACCGATTCCCTTCTGGCTACATGTTCCAAGCCTTGCATGTGCCTACCAGTTAGCCTGACCAGTTTTTCCTGACTGAACATTAAAAACTTGTTGATGCCGGATTAGTTCAAGCTTCAACAAGCAGGCCAATCCAAATTCCTTTCCAACCTATCCTGAAGAGTGTAATGTAGTTCCTATATTCCCAATAGGCTCTGCAAATTGGAATAATATGCACTATCGATTTGACATAGAACTGCGGTCAGTATGTCTCTATCAAGTATGTAAAACTTAAATTGTGTGTGCCGACTAACTCCGATGTCACTAGAAACTTTCTCGAATAAACAAGAAGGGATTTGTTTCTGACAACCGCAGAAACATGACAACTTTGTGTTCGATTCAGAAAAGGGTGTGGTGATGGACAGAGTATCTGAATTAAACAGAACACTCATACCCAGTCAACAGATCAGGGCTTGATCCATCACCGTTTTTCATGCACTGGGACAGGAACAGACTAATTTGCATGTAGCCAGGTTCTGAGCTGGGATGGTGCAGTGAGCTAAAAAACGGTGATGGATCAAGCCCTGATCTTTTGGACTGGGTAAGAGTGGTCTGCTTAATTCAGACACTCTGTTCATCACCACCCCCTTTTCTGAATCAACTTTGTGTTCGAGGCATGTGGGCTGCTGAATTAATATCTGCATAGATCGCTGCCTAGTGTTTGGTCCGGATGATTGCACATTGTTGTCCTGGAAGAGTCTTCGAAGTATCACGAGATAGGTGGCTCCTCCTTCGGACTACAGTGCGCATGGGCATCCTCTCCATCCTCAAATTCTTTTTTTCCGCCATTGGGTTCGGATGTACTTTCCAACTCTCTAAGTTCGGAATAAACTAAACTCTTCTCTAAAGGCCAAAAGGCCTTCGGATCCGTCGGTATTGTTTCTGCGCTCGGTACCGATACACTTTCAAAACATCTATTGCCCTTCGGTCGTCGAATCGGGCAGTGAGGCCTTCTCGACACCGTGTGGACCAGCCACCGATGGAACGAAGTCCATTCAAATACTCCCCGCAGTGCAACTCGAAGTTCCCGCACACTGATAAGCATCCCATGTGCAACAAATGCTTATCCCCAGATCACAAAGAAGATAGTTGCCTGGCCTGTGCCCAGTTCCGGTCGAAAAAGACTATCCGGAATCGACGGGCGGCGAGGCAAGAAATGCAGCGGTCGGCACCAGAGCCCGATAATATCTTAGACGATGAGGAAGAACTAGCAAGCGCCGAAGAATCGGATCGAGACGAAGATCAGTACTCTGAGCACTACTCCGATGATTACTTCGAGGACGAAGACCAAATCATCGATCTTGAGGAAGACGGTCAAAACAACGTAGCTGTTGAAGACGACTCCGATGACGACGAGGGGCGAACCGGGAGTACACCGCCCCATTTAGACACTGAACCAATATCAGAGACTCAGGTCGAGGCATCGCCAGCAGGCCATAGCCAAGATCAATATTCAGGTTCTACAGCCCCACTATACCGCCTGACTAAGAACATATCCAAAGAGCTCTCTAGGACACGCCATACGGCACCGGTTTCATTAAAACCGAAACTAGTCGACCGCACCGTCTTCGGACAGAAAGTCGTCGAACAAAAAGTATTTACACCAAAGGTCATCGAGCCTAAGGCCGTTGCTCCAACACGGCCTTTGAAGCCAGAGACTGTCGAGTCGACACCTAACATCAAATCTATTGAGTCGACCCCAAAGCCAAAAGCCGTCGACTCCACATCGCGGCCAAAGATCATCGATTCGACACCAAAGCACATCGAATCGAACCCCAAAACTAAGAACGTCGAATCGAGCAAAGTAACATAGACTATCGACAAGGGGACAAAAACAGTCGACAACAGTAAAAGGCCTACGCCCAACACTAACGTCGAACCGAAAGTGAAACCTAGGGTGGAACAAAATAAAGCGGTTGAGCCAAAGCACCTCGAACCGAAGAAGTGCACAGAGCCGAGACCTCAAATACCAAAAACACCTGAAGGCACTGTCGAACCGACCAATCCGCTCGGTCCGAAAAAGGTGGTGAAGCCAGCCAAAGACATTCCACCAACAAAACCTGTCGACAAGCATCACAAACCACAAAAAACGGTCGAACCCAATAAACATATCGACCCAAAAACAGCCAAACCAAAGGCTACTGCACCAAAGCCTAAAACTGTGGAGGAAGGGCTTGTTCACCCAGACACCGACACAGAAGACCAGTCAAAACTATATGTTGAGCCAGTAACTGGTAAAGTGACAGTTTATTAAAAAAAGAAAAGGCCTTTGCCAATACAAGACTTTCCTAGAATAACACTCAAAAAGAAAAGAGACTGTGCTACCGCTCCAATACTTTTTGAACCTATCAATCCAGATATGACTACGCCATATGCCCCAACATCACCTGACTACAACCCAGATGAAGATCAGGATGCAGATGTAGGGTTTGGTTATCCACAAAACCCAACTTGAGTCTCTAACCTACAGCCATGGGGTGCAGGAGGAGAACCAGACAATAAAGGGGCTCTGCCCATTACAGAACCTGAACTTTACCCAACTAAGCCATCACCCACAGAAGATACTGTGGCCTTTAATTCTTTACTTGATAGAGCTGCTACCTACCATAACGTAGATATGCACTCTGCTGCTATTGAAGAGGACTTTCTCTTTGACACACTAACAACATCTGAGAGACATGTAAAAACACTCCCCATGTTGAAAGGCGTCTTAAAACACGCACATGACATTTTTAAGGACACTGCTAGGGCACGGGTCATAAACCCTAGAATTGAAAAGAAATATAGGGCTCCACCCATAGATCCTACATACATCAAGGGTCAGCTACCCCTAGACTCCCTTGTGGTATCCAGCGCACGTAAACAAGCTAATTCCCAAACTACCGGAGAAGCAGCTCCTCCAGACAAAGAGTCAAAAATAATTGAGGCATCAGGCAAAAGAGTAGCTGCCCAAGCAGCAAACTCATGGAGAATTGCCAATACACAGGCCTTGCTGGCCAGATATGACAGGGCACACTATGACAGCTTAGAAGAAATTCTCCAACACTTACCTGACCCTTACAAACAGCAGGCAGATGAACGTATACAGGAGGGAAAGCTAATCACCAATGCCTCAATTAAATGTGCCCTAGACGCGGCAGATACAGCGGCCAGATCTATAAATACAAGCGTGCTGCTCAGACGACACGCATGGCTCCGCATATCAGGCTTTAAGAATGAGGTTCAATCCACAATTCTTAATCAGCCCATAAACCCAGACTTTTTATTTGGTCCAAAAGGAAAAAGGATGCAGAAACTGCAAAATCCATGGGAGCTCTCCAGTCCCAACAACCCGGGGCTCCTTTCGTCTCTCCAATTATAGAGGAGCGTGAAGTAATACATCACAGCAATCCTCCAGCTACAAAAGTAACACACAATCCACATACGGCAAAAACACTAACAGGGATGGATACAGAGGCAATAACACCAAAGGAAGTGGTCGCGGTGGAAATGCAAATAGATCCTCCACTAACACCAAACAGTGACTTCTTGGTACTACCCCCAGACCATATAACACCAATCGGGGGAAGACTGCAGCAATTTCTGCCAATCTGGTTAAATATCACAACAGACAAGTGGGTCAGGCAAATTATCCAACATGGCTATTGCCTAGAACTCACCTCAACCCCACCGAACATACCACCCGTGCACCGTCCAATGTCACAGGAACATATAACACTACTGCAGCAAGAATTCATCAGTATGCTGCAAAAGGGGGCCATAGAACCAGTCCCACTACAACATCAGGGAACAGGATTATACTCCCTATACTTCCTAATTCCAAAGAAGGACGGGTCTCTCAGACCAATATTGGACCTCAGGCCCCTCAACCTGTACATTTTGTTGGAGCATTTTCATATGCTCGCTCTCCAGCAAGTCTTACCATTGCTCCGCAAGGGAGACTTCCTAGCAACTCTGGACCTCAAAGACGCATACTTTCATATACCAATACATCCTGCTCACAGAAAGTATCTCGGGTTCACCATACAAGGACAGCACTACCAGTTCAAAGTACTACCATTTGTTGTCACAACAGCTCCACGCGTCTTCACCAAATGTCTAGCTACAGTGGCGGCACATCTCAGAAGGCAACACATCCATGTGTACCCATATCTGGACGATTGGCTAATACAAACTGAAGAACCGGGTTTTAGAACCCAGCAGCGCCAGGGAAAACGCTCAAAGTCTTCGGATTCCCCTGCCTCGGCAAACAGAGACACGGGACACTTCTCGATGACGTCAAAGACCAACGTTTATTGGCTGCAACCAAGAACAGAGATCTACGAAGCACAACACGGGTGGTTCGCTAGAGACTGCACAATTTCAATGAGCGGAGCATGGTCTTTTATGCCAAAAATTACATTCCAAAGTAGCATTAGTTACACACAAACTAACCAATCACAGTGTGACATTTCAAAAGTAGCGCATGACGACAATCCCATTTTCCGTTGTCCAGCCCACCAGAAATGACCAAGCACATTCCAATATCCTGTCGGATCAGGCCGGACAAACCCATCATAAAACCTTTACCCAAATTAGTGATTATGACGTAAAGGAAGGAGCAGAAACAGATGAGAAGTGAGATAGAAGGGTGAGTCCAGTGTACTGTAAATTCGGCAATGTCCTGCTCTTTGATCTTTATCTAACCAGCTGCTTAACAAGGAACCGGCTCAGCGAGGTCAGCCTCGGGCAAGGGAGTCAGTTCGGCCAGGTCACTCAGAAGTCAGCTAAGGTGTTCGTGTCCCAAGGACTCGCTCAGCCGTAGTCATCGGCCTATGTGAGGGCAACCACACAAAATGGCTGACGTTCACAAAATGGAACCCGAGGGTTCAAACGAAATCCCTGAATACGTAGTGTTCTCATTGATCAATTAAGACGAAAACACTCGTACACACCGCACTTGTGATTTGCGGTCCGCTGATACCAAAATCGTCTATTTCCGACGACCTTTATTGAACGAGTTCGGAACCACCGAACCTCAGACCCTCAAACTACGGAACTACAAAGCGCCATCGACCCGGCAGTGTGCCAACCACATGTCAAAAACCATCCATCTCCTGCACAGTTTAGGCTTCTCGCTAAACTACCCAAAGTCACATCTGCAACCCTCCCATGTACAACAATACCTGGGAGCAACTATAGATACACTGGCAGCAAAAGCATTCCCCAATGCAGCACGTATCAACAGCATGCAGGCACTGATCCAAAAATTCAGGCCCCAACACTCAATACCAGCTCGAGTGTTCATGCAACTAATAGGCATGATGGCCTCGTGCATATTCATAGTCCATCATGCCAGACTACACATGCGTCCTCTCCAAGAGTGCCTAGCAAGGCAGTGGAAACAGGCTTAAGGGCAATTGAACGACCTAGTGTTGGTGACCAGTCGAGCATACAACTCTCTGCATTGGTGGAATCCACAAAACCTTTGCAAGGGACGACTGTTCCAAGAGCCTGTCCCACAAATAGTGTTAACCGCGGACGCATCCCTACTAGGATGGGGAGCCCATGCCCTACACTACACAGTACAGGGACTCTGGACTGTACAACAAAAGAAGATGCACATCAACCTTCTGGAGCTGATGCCCATCTTTCTAGCTCTAAAAGCATTCAAGACACACTTATGCAACAAAACCGTGTTGATCCGGACAGACAACATGACAGCTATGTATTACATTCAGAAACAGGGAGGAACACACTCCCCACAGCTGTCGCACCTAGCTCAAGCAATGTGGAAGTGGGCCATTCAAAGGAACATGTTTCTTATGGCAGAGCACCTCCCAGGCAAGGACAATCAAGTAGCCGACCTGCTCAGCAGGCACAGTCAACAAATGCACGAATGGGAGATTCACCCCAAAGTGCTCCAACCATTCTTCCCGAAGTGGGGACACCCGGAGATAGACCTGTTTGCCACAAGCGAAAACGCAAAATGCCAGTACTTTGCCGCCAGGTTCCCACATCCACAGTCGCAAGGCAATGCGATATGGATGAACTGGTCAGGCAAATTTACTTACTCTTTTCCCCCAGCTCCATTAATACCGCTAGTGGCACGCAAACTACGCCAACACTCACTAACGTTAATCCTAGTTGCCCCCACATGGGCGAGGCAACCATGGTACACAACGTTCCTAGAACTGTCAGTGGTACCTCATCAACGACTAAGACTCGCACCCAATCTACTAACTCAAAGCCATAAAGAAATCCAACATCCAGATCCGCAACAGCTGAACCTGGCGATCTGGCTCCTGAGATCCTAGAGTTTGGATACCTGAACTTGCCTCCAGACTGTATGAACATTATCAAGGAAGCAAGAAAACCCACTACCAGGGCATGTTATGCAGCTAAGTGGAAACGTTTCGTCATTTACTACAGAAACAATGATATAAACCCACTTGATGCTTCTACTCAAAACATCATCTGCTATCTATTGCACCTCCAACGCTGCAATTTAGCCTATTCATCCATCAGGATACATTTAGCTGCGTTAGCAGCATATCTTCAAAACAGGCAACACCTTTCACTTTTTAGGGTGCCAGCAATTAAAGCGTTTATGGAGGGACTCAAATGCGTAATTCCTCCAAGACACCCACCGTCACCAGTCTGCAATCTAAACATTGTTCTAACCAGACTTATGGGACCACCTTTTGAACCACTACACTCATGCGAAATACAATTTCTTACTTGGAAGGTGGCTTTCCTTACTGCAATTACTTCGCTTCGAAGAGTTAGCGAGCTTCAAGCCCTAACTATTCAAGAGCCATTCATCCAAATACATGCAAATAGGTTAGTTCTCAGAACAAACCCTAAATTCATGCCAAAGGTGGTATTCCATTTCCGATTAAATCAAACCATTGAACTGCCAGTGTTCTTTCAGAATCCACACACAGTAGCTGAAAGGGCCTTGCATACTCTAGATGTCAAAAAAGCTCTGCTATACTATATAGACAGAACTAAGGCATTTCGAAAAATAAAACAGTTGTTTGTTGCTTTCGCACCCCAACACAAAGGCAATCCCATTTCAAAATCAGGTATAGCCAGATGGATCGTTAAATGCATCCAGATATGTTATTTAAAAGCCAAACGCACCTTAACAGTTCCCCCTAGGGCGTATTCCACACACAAGCTAGGGGCATCCATGGCTTTCCTGGGAAATATTCCTTCACACGAAAATTGTAAAGCAGCGACATGGTCAACAACACATACATTTACAAAATACTATTGTGTAGATGTACATTCAAAACAGCAAGCTGCTGTAGGACAGGCTGTTCTCAAAACTCTTTTTCAGACTGCTGCAGCTGACACGGGTAGCCACTGCTAAGGGAGATACTGCTATACATTCTATGCACTGATATGAATTCAGCAGCCCACATGCCTCGAACGGAATATGCTACTTACCAGTATGCATCTGTTCTTGGCATGTAGGGCTGCTGACGTTCATATCGCCCACCCACCTCCCCGGTGCCTGTTGCAGCTGCAGCATTCACTCTTTGTATGGACATCTCTTACTGTACTATACTCCATCTCTGCCACAATGGCGAAAACAATCTGAGGATGCCCATGCGCACTGTAGTCCGAAGGAGGAGCCACCTATCTCGTGATACTTGGAAGACTCTTCCAGGACAACAATGTGCAATCATCCGGACCCAACACTAGGCGGCGATCTATGCACAGATATGAATGTCAGCAGCCCTACATGCCAAGAACAGATGCATACTGGTAAGTAGCATATTCCTTCCCTAGGACTAGAACAAACATCTTCAGAGTCGTGGAAACAATAGATAACTGTTTCACTACGTTAATCGTGCATGCTTCGTTTCTACAGAGTTGCACAGAAATAGAGAGTTGGGCGTTTCAATAAGAGGGATTTAATGAACAGTCTTCTTTCAAGAGAGGTGAACTACTACAATGGTTAGACAAAATGCAAAGTATAATGCGTACAGTAATATAAAATAATACTGTAATAGCATGGTCTGTTGCTATGACATGTAAAAATGCATACATAAATAAAACAGGCTAAAATACTTAAATGGTGCTTCTAAAATATGCCTACCCCAATGTACCTAACCTAGGTCTAGTACCAGGGAAGAAGTAGGTGCTGCTTAGCATAAGGTTTAGTTCTGCCAAGAATTGCCAAAGGTTTCTCTAGGTTCCAATCAGCTCCATACCTTTAGAATGAAAGAGGTTGGTATCGCTGTTTCGGGCTCGATTTCCCAACACCCCGCAAGGGGAGTCAGAAACACTGGAGCTGGATTCTCGGCAGGAGGATGACAGCTTCCTTGTCAGTGCGTCAGCTGGAGAGTCGGCTTCCTTCGGCACTTGCTGTAGCGAGCTGCGTCGGGCAAGTAGGTAGTCGAACGGCACCGAACCACACCGTGATTTGCTATAGCATGTGAAGGTATGTTTATACCTTGAAGGTGTTTAGGAGTGCCAGCTTTGACGGAAAGTCGGGCATATGAACGTCATGGATGAACCCCTAAGGAATAGTTGTTCATGCATAACAATGAGTTTCTTGGAGAAATCCATATCCAGGCTAGGGTTTTGTTTTCCAAGAAATCGTTGTGACGTAGATGATCGGATAGAAGTAGCCATGCCTGTATTTGGGTAGCATGGGCCAGCCTAAATACGGACTGGATTTCTATGCCTATGTAAGAGCAATGCAAATTGTACCTAAATAAGGGCATGAATCGGAAAATTGATACAGAATCTGTTATAGACATTAATTAAATAACACACTCTCCCATCCACAGTTTTAATTTTAAGGGTCAAGATGTCTAGCGAGCTAGTATCCATAACTTCTATCCTAATCTTCAGGGTTACCTTGACACAATTAATTAGGCCCCCAGAGGGCCTACCCCTAACTGAAGGAACTGCTCCAATGCCATATGATTTATAACCAACCCCATGTGGTGTACCAATTGCCCATGATTCCTGTAATAGGCAGAGGTCACTGGAATCGATATACTCCGCACACTCGGGATCCCTTAGATTCTTAGTTACTCCCGCTATGTTCCACGAAATTAACGTCAGTGGCGAGTTGTTACTGCTACTAGAAAGTCCTACATTTGAAATGACTACATCCGGTAGTGGTGGCACCGGAAGAGTCAACACATCTTGGGACAATCTACATGCTTCATACACCTCCCTTTGTAAGGCATGTCCCCTCACTCCCTGTTCAGCTGGTACTACCAGGCATCTCTCATCTTGTGGGAACTTAGGGACTGCATCAATACCTAAACAGTTGGCAGCTTCCCCCCCCCCCCGTAGTCATTTCTATACTTTCTTCTGGATTACTTTCTTCTGGGTTAAATGTAATCATCATAGGCACAGTGCAAGGTGTAGAGGGTGTACCATTGAAGCTAAATGTGCAGCCTACCTTTGGGGTGAGTCAGTCTACTCCTTCTAGACAACTAAACCTGTTGTAAGTTGGAGCCCCATTCCACCAACTGTGGTTGCCCTGCCTGCCATCTCCTGGCCCTCCCCGAAAATAGTGTCTAGCCATTGACCAGCTCCCTTCATAATTAGAATGCGTCTGTGGGGGATAGAAGAAAGTGAGTGGTCTAGCTTCAATAGATGAATTCCCACCATAGGTGTTCCATTTGCATATGAGGTGTACCGTGTTTGGCTCTTCAAATGTAACAGCAATACAATCACCTGGGATGGATTTATATGAGGGGCCTATCCATGGCACCCTTCGCACCATTAGAATTTTGCTTCTTATATGGTTAGGTAACGGCCTGTTTTCATTCAGCCAATGAGTTACTTTATTCCTCAGTGACTAAAAGGTTTCCTGATAGTTATTGCCTATTTCCGGTACCCCTGTTAACACTACTACATACGGTCAGGCATCTGGTGGAAGATCTATAAAAACCCCTGATGTTTCTCTGTTGTGTGGATCCCCTGTTGATTAGATTTATGAGCCTTCATTTCTTTGACCCTCATCTTTATGAGCTGGTACAGATTTTGTAGGCAATTGCTTAGATACATTCACTTTTGGGTTGCTAACATTGGTTACCTGAACCTCGGATCGGAGTTTGGTTGAGTGTGTTGCTAGCGGTAATGCTGGAGAAATAAATGGTTGTACACAAAAAAGATGCATTGGTGCTGTTTGCATTAAAGCAATGTTTCATTCGAAGCATAGATTCACAATTTGAATGCTAAATGAATGAATCCTGAAAATATACATTTATGAAATGGCTCGTAAATGCAGAAGAAAAAAGGCCGAAACCATTTCATGTCAGATTACACAAAACTGTTTGTATGTGGACAAATTGGGAAAAAGGTTAATCTGAGGAAAAAGTGCTTTGTTTTAAAAAAAAAAAATGAAGGTCAAATTCAAAGTCTCTCAGAACACTGTGTGCCAACTCAAGTCCGTGTTAGCGCTTGGAGCAAACATGAAATCTTTTAAGTCTGTAAAAAAAAGTCATCTATCATTGTAGGTGACAGTTGGATTACCTCGTTTAGAAGATTAACCGAACATAGATGTGAAACATCGCCTTCAGCATTGGTCGCATTAGCAATGTTCGAATCGGATGTTACATGTGTGCCTGAAGTTTCCTCTCGTTCCTCAGCATCAGCATTTTGCATCTGTGAGATCTCAGTGAATGCCGTCATCAGAATTGGTAGCCGCTGGGGACAACACTGCGCATGGGCCATTACCGGGTTCAGCAAAGTATCTACATCCTTTGGCATGACTGATGGGAGTGTTAAACAGATGTCTAGCATGCATTCTTCTCTGCATAGCAGGCAGCGTAGAACAGGTAAGATGCCATCTTGCCAGATTGGTCTGAGTGACAGAAACCATGTGGTATTTAATTCTCGTAAACAAGTGAATCCCAAAATTTGGACAATGCTCTCGCGACACTTCATCTCATCTCCAATAGAGCTCTCGCTATGGTGCTTGGAGTGGTGCTGGTGATTTGGCTTGCCATATCATAGTAGTAAGGGCAAAAATAATCTCCCTGCAACGAGTCCCAAAAGGAGAGGCAGTCCGCCAAACACAGAGTGCACAACTTTTGGAAATATTCCTAGGACTGCTTGAAAAGGCGCTAACAGTCCGGAACATACGTTCTTAAATAGATGTACAATACTGCTCGTATCGGACATGTTTAAGATACGACTTAACATTTCTGAGAAATGTATAGGGCAGTTTTTAGTTAGGAGGGAATGTATCTCTGCAGAAGTCCTTGCGACTTGCAGATCATGGGTCTCTTTGGCCGAGGTCAGTGGCACAGTTTTTTGCAAAAGAATGGCTTTCATTCTGCTTAAAGTATCAGTTTGTATAGAAGAGATGTTCAGTGAAGGCCATAACGACGACTCCCTGTCTGCCTTAGTTTTAGGAAACAATACTTGCATACAGCAAGTGTCCCTGGCTGACACACTTACTAGATATGGTATGCCTGGCAACATGCCACAGCAGCCGTGATCATTTAACATGAGGTAACTCCAATTGGAGAGCTGTCCAAAAATTGGATCAATCATTGCAGCTGGTGAACCTTGCAGGTGGCAGGATAAGTTGTTAGAGGAACCATTGCAGGCCCCGTTTAAGTTTATGCCCTTACAAAGGAGAGAACCGCTTAGTGTGTTTTCACAGTTTTTCCCGCTAAGAAACACTTCACATCCCCCACTCCAACATCTATGTGTGTACGGTAATTCCCAGGATGTCTTGATGTATTCTTTACCCAGCCTTTCCTATGTGCCTGCTGGTATGTGTTTTAGGCAATACCGAAAATGGAAAATTGTAACCAGCAGAGTGATTGTTCCATGTATAATCCATTCAGTAGCTGGCTTTTCAGTGACTGTAAATGGCAATCTTTCCAGTTTTTCAGTGCTCAGCACCGTATAGTCTGCTCCCCTCTGTGTCAGTTTGATCTGTTTATCAGTGAGATTGAATTCTGAAAAATGTCACGTAGTATTGATTAAACGCCAAGGCACATAGTCTGAACTAAGGTTTTGCAACGTCCATTCTAATAGCATGACCGAACGTAATTGCGACTGACCATGTTGCAACATGACCAAGTCCTGTTCCATAATGTCTATGGCAGAAGACACTATGCTGTCCAATGAATATATCCTGGGCAACAGAGTTGTTAACCCATTGTCAACTACAGAGAGAGTTTTCTCTAAATTAATACGATCAATTTCATGTATTTTGTCTGCAGTCTCTGCTTGTGTAAACTTCCATGCTTGATTAAAAGCAGCATAGATACCGGCATATATAAAACATTTATGACTCTGATCTTCGGGAATTGTTGCTAGGACCAAAGAAACTGAGTCATCTTTATGCAAAGATAAATGTTACTTTACATTCTTAAGTGAAGATCTATGTAGCCAATCAAGGCCAGCTTCCCTACACTGTATGTTACTATTCCAGGATGCTGTCTTTGATCATATCTTGGGTCTGGCTTATTGAATTTGAAACCCTGTGTTTTGTTCAGGAATCTGTCTTGACAGTTGTTTGTGTCTGTGGGCCAGATCAACCATTTTTTCCAATCTGGATCTGTTCTGTTGTGGTGCCAAATAGTATGTACGTTGACCTCCCCCTCTGAAGTGCTATTACTAAAGGGTGTAGGTGTAGGTATGGATGGATTGTTCAGGTCTTTTATCTTGGCTAACCCAAGGCAAGACGTCCCGTTGGACAGTGTCATTCAAAAACATAATTTGGTCAGGGATGATGCAGGCTCTAAACATAGCTTCTACCCCCTGCACTTGCCAATCGTTTGTACCCCAGACAGTTTTTGTCTCAATGTTGTCTTTCCAAAAGTCGAAACCTAGTCCAGACAGTTGGGCATAAAAAGCGGCAGAATACATCTGTTTTGTATTTGTCAACATACTTTTCATTCCTGTTTTGTTCACATTTTTAAAGTAAAATGATTCAGCATTTGATACATTGAACCCTGAAAAGTACGGAAACCTATTGACAAAAGTTTTTGAACTACCCTTTGGTGGAGTAGGACAATGTTCCCATTGGTTATACATTAATACATTTCTAGAATTTACAGATTTGTGCAAGAAATGATGGCCATAATGATGATTAGAACAATACATTTGTTCATAGTCTGATGAACCTTCTAAATATTCATGATTTGTGAATACTGCAGACATTTCTAAGTCTGACATCATATTATTAACAGTCTCGAAGTCTCAATCATCAGAAAAGGTACTAGATGAAACAAAGTTACTTAATGAAATCTTGAATTGGTGTGGAATCCTCAACAGCTCCGACGGGCCAAACATGTCAGTCAGTTCTGTCCCAAGCTATACCCCCAGGTATAGGAACGGCTGTGATGTTCACTGATGACAAGTCTCTTTGTTCACGATGAGATGATTTGTGTGGCTTGAGTAGTAAGTTGATGTTCTTACTTGCTGTGTCCATTTTGACATAACTTCCATTTATCAGCATTCCCTGTGTTATTACCAGAGTCAACCAAAGTAGAAGAAAAAGCACACCCAACACAATCCAAAGTTCAATCCATGGTGAAACCAAATAAGTCTTTTCCAGGTGATGAAAAAGGTCTGTTGCTTGTTCTTTGAAAGTACTTTTTGGTGGCGTTGTTTCAGGTTCCCTGGGATCCTCGGAAAACGTATCAAAGTTAATGAAATATCCAGATATCCAGAGGCAGTTCTGTCAATTGTTGGGATTGCATCTGGATGTGTTGAAATTGCTGGAACCACTTGATCACTTGTTACTTCATTGTAGACAGGTGTTTGATGAACTGTTATTTGGGTTTCAAGAGGGACAAGTTCCATGGCTTTATTGCATAGCCCAAAAGCAAAACCAACAGTTGATGGACAGAATGTAGAACAATGTCATACATTCACCCCAGTACAGAGATCTGGGCCTAAATCCATCGTTTTTTTGCACTCCACACCACCCCAGTTCAGACATGGCCATATTCAAATCTGCCTTGACCCTGTGCCTCATGGGAACAGTCCAGCCCGAACTTCCAATCCATGTCTTTCCTGGACCGGAATCAAGCATCCTAGGACCGGTTTCTGGCTATCAGCCGTCTTCAGCCAGGATAGCTTGACTCCAGTGGTGTGGAGAGCATGGAACTAACGTCTGAGCATGTGGAGTGCAAAAAAACGATGGATTTAGGCCCAGATCTCTGCACTGGGGTGAGTGTATGACATTGTTCTGCATTCTGTCCATCAACTGTTGGTTTTGCATTTGTCACCCCGAGTGGGATGGGTATGCTTAGACGCGAGTCCCATCCCATGTTCCATTAGAACTCTTTTCTTTTTCACTAATAGAGACGTGAGAGGTCTCTATTTTGCACTGTGGTCCTGATGAAAGCCCATATGACCTACCTGGCGATATAAGGGCTGAAACATGTCGACCTATACCACTAATTGAGTGTGAACGAGTCATAATCACTCTAGTTCACCGACCACATTTTTTAATTTTTGCCTCCAAAACAGAACTAATAAAATAAATTTTTCTGGATGAGAGAGACAATTTTATTTTTACACTTTTCCACGCCCCAATCACTATCACTGATCACTACTGTTTTTAACAATGGGTAATGCCTCCTGGATGGAGGTTACATAAAAAACTAACCCTATGATTATGCACACACGTGTGAGGGACGGCGGCGAAACAAGATATACCGCCTAAACACCGCTAAATTTACCAGCACGTGCATGAGGGTTTTTTATTGGGACTACTCAGAACAGTTACGGCATACCCAAAGTTATGCAGGACAAGTGATCCTTTCCCCCTTAAATTTTACCTTGCCAAAACAAAACAGTTCAGAACAACAAATCAGCTATTCATCGCTTTTAGTAGGCCAAGGAAAGGCATGCCGCTTTCCAAACAAAGTATTTCAAGATGGATATCTTCGGCAATTGCCTTTTGCCACGACAGAGCCGTACGGCCATTGCACTCAAAAGTAAGAGCTCATTCTACAAGAGCTGTGTCCACATCGGCTGCACTGTTCGCTGGGGTGCCAATACTGGACATTTGCAGAGCGGCGACATGGAAGTCGCTGCATACCTTCACCAGGCACTATTGCCTGGATACGGAACTGATGCAGGATGCAGCAGTGGGCCAGGCTGTGCTTCGCCATCTATTCCAATGAGGTGAGCCTTCCTCCTTCCCGCCATCCTTCGCTGGTAAGCACATTTATTTACTTATTTCTTGTTATTTATTGATGGCTCATAGTCGCATGATATGTATTATCTAAAGACTGGTATATGCTGTTCCATCAGAAATGTGCATATTGTATTGCTTGCTACTCTGATTCAGGCATGTCAATCTATGAAAAACACCCATAATACTGGATAAGAAATGCGTTACTTACCTGTAACTGCAGTTATCCAGTATTGGTGTCTTTCATAGATTCACATGCAACCCTCCTGCCTCCCCTGGAAGGACTCACTTATTTCTCTAACAGTATTACGCCTACCTAGCTTGGTGCGTACGAAAATCTGAGAGACTGAGGCTCCTGACAGGAAGGTTCTAGAGGGAGGTGATAGCTGATTGGCCACCTTCTGGAGTTTGGTCCTTTTTACAAAAGGACATAGATAGGCTACTTGTACCAAATGTAAACAAATATATTTTTCTCTGTATATATGTCTATAGGACATTACTTTTCTATGTACCGGAGACTCCCGTCTCGACGACGGGGAATGATTCAGGCATGTGAATCTATGAAAGACACCAATACTGGATAACTGCAGTTACAGGTAAGTAACGCCTTTCTTACTGACACAAGTAGTGTGCGCCTTCTGCTGAGCAGCGAGACGTGTCAAGCGAGTCTCATCAGAAGGTGCACCCTCTAGTGGGGGAACGTGCCTCACCACACTTTTGCGGCCCTATTTGTTTTAAAATCATTTTTGGGCTGCGAATGAAGCACTGATGTGTGTTTTTGCGACAGGGACCTATAGGGGTAAAAAACGACCTTCTCAACCTTAAGCAAGCATACCAAACATGTATCATATCGATGAGATGTAAAAAGGACATCTGTTTGGAAGCAGGAAAGGAGGAAGAAGTGGTTTAGAGGACGTGTGCTATTATGGTAGGACATGAACTATGATTGGTTGAACTCTGTTTTTAGTCTTTTTCCCTGTATATTCTGAGAAAGGTAGTTTATGTTAAAGTTGAAGTCTGCTGAAAGTAAATAAAGAAGAAAGATCAGTATAATCCCCACCTCCGGTCCTGACATAGAATAGGCTGTTGTCTTTCACGTGTATTCCATCAACTTGAACCTAGTCTTTTTTTTATGCTACTTCAAAAAAGCTTATATCCTCAGTGGCAACCTTATAGCAGTATTCTATGTGAAATGTTCTACCATTAATTTGCTCGGAGCATTCAGGTTCACCTTTGTAACCATTCTCCTGAAATGTTATTCCTTGTTCATTTACTCACAGGTCCATAAGTCCTGCCACCTTTCCTGATGCCTGGAGTGCATTCCAAACTGCTCTCTTTCATCCAACTCCAATTCATCCGAAGATTGCACCTGGTCCAGAGGTTCGTATATATGACCCTAATACGGGAAAGCTGATCCGGAAGAATTCTCAGAGTTCGGTGCAGTCCCCCTACATTCAGGCTCCAGCTCCTACCCTCACAGCACCAGTCCATGGGGAGCACTCATCGTTCAGGTACTGGAAATACTAGTTCTGGAGATTGTGCCTGATTCGACTCCTGGATATCTTGTATCTGTTAAGTTTCTCTCATTTCACTGACCGGTGGGAGAGGTTCAGAAGTTGAGCATTTCGTTGTTATGTGCTGGTATTAGAGGAGGGGTTATAAACTCATTGTCGATCATACTAGCTCTAATATTGAGTGGCAAAATTTGCTCCTTGTTCTCCTGTCATGTTGCAACCCAATCTGTGCTCCATTTTCCCTTGTTTGCGTTGTCCATGTTCCAACCAGTAACCACATTCCTTATATTCCTTCACGGTTCAAACTCATTCGATCACTCAGATCAAATGATTATTCTTGACACTAATATTACTCGCTTGGTCAGTCAGTCATCGTGCCACTTCCCCACGTTTTACAGTGAATTAGAATCTGAGGGGGAAAATGCCACACTTGGCATATTCTGGGCTACACACTTAATAATTGATTGAAGATAAGAAATGTGACCGTAAGTCAAACTTCAATGCCTGTAGCATCAGCCCACTGGACTGTTGTGACATTAATTCTGATGCCTCGTTATTGGCAAATGTCATTCATTCGCAGCATATCAGTTGGGCCCTTTAGTGAGTTTTAGCTTCACCCTTTGCCCTTCCTCTGGCATACATTTCCTTTCCATCTACAGAATACACACTATGAAAGACTATACACTCCTTTTTCTTTGCAAAGAAATGTTAATTTTGTAATTGTTTTTGATTTTGCTTATAACCTGTCCTTGTGTAGGAAGAGTTTTATATTTAAATATAAATGTTCAAATGTTTTCTTTAAAATATCTTGTACTTGGGGTATACTAGCTGTTTCTGTCTTGATTGTGTTTACTTGTTTTAGTTTTGTGAGCCTCGCTTCTAATAAAGAAATATATTCTGTCAGACAAACGCTCTGTTAAACAGTCTTGAGAATATTCCTGTTTCTGGTAGAGTTTGTGACATGAATGTATCCTCTGTTCAATGAGAAAGTTACTCAAATAAATATTTGTTTACATTTGGTAACAAAGCATCTTTGGCTTGTAGTGTTTTGTACTCTCCACACTCATGGACTTTAATTTGTCTTTATAGCTACCTTTCCTCACTTCTAGAGCTTTTAATTTATCTGGTTGTAATTTGCCAAAGTTAATACTGTTAATGTTGCAAAAAATTTAGTTCTGCAGCAACCTTCCCTGTTTTGTGCTTTTTCAATAAATGTGGAATCTATAAAAGCGGAACTTTAAAGAAGTCCCATTTAGCAATTGTATTTTTCAGCATGTTCTTCTGATCCACAAGTAAAGAACAATAAGGTTCTCAACAGATAGTATCATTTTTGATGGTGTGCCAAGTAAGAAAATGTGATGTTCTTGAATTTTGAGACTATTCTAAATTTGCAAGATGTTATGCTGCCATGTAGTGGTTTGCTTGGAATAGCATCTTGTTCACTGTAATTAAAAACAAGCATTGGCATTGCCAATAGGTCTTTCCTTTGGGATCTTATAAGTGTTTAGCCATGCAACAGTTGATGTTGTTGCTCCAAGGATATTGTGCCGCATAACTAAATACTTATAAGGTCCCAAAAGCGAGACATATTGGCTATGCCAATACTTGTTTTCCGATTCAGAGCATCCAGCGACTCTGGGCTGTCACTGCTGTGATATCAGCTTGACGTCACTAATCCGTGAATACAAACAGGTACCCAAAGAGCACAGCAGGAGCGAGGCGAAAGAGGGGGACGGAAATGAGGAAAATGGCAGCAAATTTGAAGTAAGTAGACCTTGCTTTTCAGTCACGTTCAGCAGCCTCGCCCTTTATGTGCCTGCAGCTACACTCCACTTGGAGGGGGGCAGTATGTAGTTATGCGTCATAGCCAGGGAAGAGGTGAGTGTTCTTAGCTCAGTGAGGAGCTTAAGGGCATCAGCAGTTAGGATAGCAACAGCTAATGTAAGTCATTATCAGTCATCACATACCAGACACAGCTTTGTCTGGCAGAAAAAGAATAGTGCAGCAGCTGTTCTAATTTCTATTAAGTAATATGAGCTATACCACACTTTGTATAAAGGGTAGGTGGGGGCAGAGGGAGGGGGGATCACGAACGCCGCCACTAATGGTTTTGCCGCGGGTGCTATCCAAGCAAAGGCCGGCACTGCACAGAAGACATATTTATTAAGTTAGAAATTGGCGTTCTCGTAGAACAGGTGTGATCGTGTGTCAAATCAGCTGTGTAATATACATTTCCGTTTGACTGTCACTGAACAGAAAAGTATCCTGTTAAAATCCCACCTAGGCTTGAAGACAGTGGGCTGTCTTAATGACTAGATGAGTTGAGAGTTCCTCGGCCCATCCACCACAAGAACATTCCTCACTTGTAGCAGTTTTCACAGTAGGCACCTACACAACTGCTGCTGCTGAGTTATAATGCTCCTGGGCACTGTAGTGTCCTGAAGATTTTGGAATTGTAGAAAGTTTATCTTCAGAACCAAGAAGAAAAGTGTAGTTTTTTTTTGTAGTTGATTTTGTTCAATGATTGAGTTGACAGCAGTTTATATGGGGGTTTAGGTTTTAATCCCATGCATACTTCATCGCATTGTGTGGTCTTGAGCAAGTTACTTCCATTTCCTCAACATTCATTTTCATGTGCTCCAAAGTTGCGAGCACTTGGAAACAGATGTACATTCTTGCATGTATTGCAGCTTAAAATAAATTCATAGACACTAGAATTAATGGATTGTGTGGTTGCCGCACTTTTCGCATAGTTTCGGAAGAATTAAAAATGTGTTTCTAGGTCAAACGGTTCAAAAGTTACTAAAAGACATAGCGGCACAGTGGAAGGCCCTTTGAAAATGTTGACTGGTCCCTTTTGTTGCCTATTGCTATAAATAGGTGTTAAACTTGTACCAGTGACTTGCAACCCACTCCCAGATAGTGTTAACAAGTGTAAAAGTGACAAAATAATGAAAACCTATTATCACAAAATGTGCATTATGCCACTTTGTCTTGTCTTGTCTTACATAATTTGGTCAACCCTGCCACTGAATTCCAGTGGGCCTGCATCTGTTCCTTTTTGAATGCACGGCAGTTGTACTTCTCAAGCAACACATGCGAGGAAGTTCTAGTTTCAATTGCATTTAATGTCAAGATGCAGACTTGGCTCCATTCGGATTTACACACCGAAAATAATGAGACTCCTGATTGCAAACACTTAGTTGTTATTAGATTTGGAAACTGCCAAAATTAGTCAACTGAATTTTTCGAAACCCCCCAGTAATATCAATGAAACATTTAGGTACTGGGAACATTTGGTGTTGTGGTAGCTGATGCACGGGACAGAGAGGGCGGAAGTGCTGATATGAGGAACAGGCTGATGCAGGCTGTAATAGTGGCCTGGGGGAACTGGAGCAGGAATTTGTGTAACCGGCTCACGCAGATTGTAACAGCCTGCAGGTAGTCAAAGGAGAGGCTGGTACATGGAGTGACGCCAGGAAAAGGGAAGCGAGAAAAGTATTTGGTGAAGCAGGTACTGCGTGTAAAATGTGACGGTGACCATGAAAGGGGACGCCAGTAGTTATCCGGAGTGTCAGCTGAAACCACGTATGGCAGTCTAGCTGACAACGTTTATCCTAGCGTTTGTGTGAGTTTCTTCATTTGCGGTTCCTGTATTTGTGACATTTGCATGCTTCCGGCAGTGCTTAATCTATAAAATCTATTAATCTATAAAAAATAACAAGCACTGGAGTGGTGCTCGCTCGTTAAAAGGAATTTTTAAAAAAGCCTGTGAGTGGTGCGCGATCGCACTGCAAACAATTTAAGGAATGCAGCAGGCACAGTGCGAGGTCACTGCTCGATCCCGAGCTCCCTAGACCAGGGGAGAGAGAAGGCGGGACATGCACCGCCTTTGGCCAATTGTCTGCTGTCTTTCTTAGAAAGAAGCACGCAAAGGCTAATAGCGGGTGAGCAAAGAAAAAAAACACGCACAAGCGTGTGGTCAGAGTTGGAAGTCCTTACTAGTAGCCTCGCAGAGCAGGGCAGCGCATGCGCGCTGGCTCAGGCAAGAACTAAATATTGGAGCTGACCTTTTCTCATGGGTCCTGTGATAGGTTAGCATACAAAGTGCCTTTGACAGAGGCATTGTTTTGGGGGGAGTTAGAAAGAATCCTCATGTGTATCTCTCCATGTCCGGTACCCCTATATTCATGAGGCCTGGGACCTAACATCGGGTCGGGCCAGCAATTTTTTTTTCCTACGGGGAGGGGGCTCACTGAAATATTTACTCTTTGAACGTTCGACAAAACACAAATTGCAGATTCTTTGATTCTCTGGCCAGCCCAGTCTGTATCAGTGTATCAGCCAAAGATTGACAAATTTCTTAGATAGTATTCTTGTAACTCCCCACACTCCTAGGGTTGTTTTTTAAGCGAAGAGATAGGTGTGTTATCTGTAGATGTATTGCCTGTTGTGTGAATAGTTGGAAAATAAATGCTTTTGTTTTGTACTCCTACGTTCCCTAAATTATGTCTGTAAAGAGGAGTTCGAACCCAAATGTATTTCTGAAACTGCTTGCCATTATTGGTCCAAAATATTTTGGAAATAAAACATATCTGTATGCGGTAACAAGGTACTCTGGAAAGGAAGGAACGTGTACATAAATAAGCTGTCCGAGGCATGTGGGCTGCTGAATTCACATCTTAGCATAATACGCCGCCTAGTGTTGGGTCCGGATATTTGCACTTTGTTGTCCTGGAAGAGTCTTCGAAGTATCACGAGATAGGTGACTCCTCCCCTGGACTAAAGTGCGCATGGGCAGCTTCTCCATCTTCAGATTTTTTTCCGCCATTGGGTTTGGATGCTATTCCTCAACTCCAACTTCGTAACCGAAACTTTTCAACTTTCTAAGGCCAAAAGGATTTCTACCTCGACTGTATTGTTCTTGTTCGGTAAACCTTTACTCAATAACACTTTCATCTCGATCCGGTCATCGACGCCACGTGGGCCTGCTGCAGATGGAAAGGACCCCATTTAAAAGGTGCCCACAATGTCACTCCAAGTTCCCACATACTGATAAACATACAGTATGCAACAAGTGCCTCTCTCCCGAGCACAACAAGGAAAACTGTCCAGCTTGTGCTCCATTCCGGTCGAAGAAAACTATCCGGAACAGAGGGGCCGCTGGACAAGCGATGCAGCGGCAGGCACCGGAACTGGAGAACATTTTCGAAGACTAACATGACCTCCCAGAAGCAGCGGACTCCGACCTAGAAATTGTCACTGTAGAGGAACAGTCGAACTCCAATGACGAGATCACAACAGGCAAACCGTGTGTACCAAGCGCCTTACCCCGCTTTCATCTCAAGACAAGGCTCCGGTCGAAGCATCGCCTAAAGGCCTTAGCCGAGATCGACAAACTCCTTCAGAGACCCCACCTTCCGGCTCGGCTCTGAAGACCAAACCCAAGCCTTCTGATACCCCGGGAACGAGCTACACTCTTCCCAGAAAGGCCGCCGAGCGGAAAAAGGTTGTCGAGCCGAAGACAATCATCGATACAAAAAAGAGCGTCGAAACAAAAAGGGTTGTCGATCCCAAAAGAATAGTCGACCCAAAAAAGGCCATCGAGCCGAAAAAGTGTCGACCTCCAAAAAACAGGTCACAATAAAATTCCTGGTGACCCGAAGAAGGCAGCTAAGTTGACGAAAAAAACAGTGGACCCGAAGAAGGTTATCGAACCTAAAACACCAGTCGATCCGAAAAAGGTTATCGAGCCAAAAAACACGGTCGATCCGAAAAAGGTCTTCGAACCAAAGAAGGTCGCCGAACCAAGAAAGGCAGTAAAGCCAACAAAACACGTCGAACAAAAGGGAGTCGCCGACCCGAAAACAGCAGTTGAGCCGAAAGAAGCTTCAGCCGAAGGCCCTCGAGCCAAAGACTCATAAACAAGTGACTAAGCCAAAATCATCGGCGCCAAAACCACGGACAGTTGAGGAAGAACTTTTCCACCCTGATCCAGTGGAAGAAGAACAACCTAAACTGTATATAGACCCTAAAACAGCACGGGTAACAGTTTACCACAGGAAGAAGAGCCCTTTGGACACTGACACTACTTCCCCTGTTCCTCCAAAGAAGAAAGACTTTCCAACATCTCCCTCAAGGCCTTTCACTCCTCCTACTTTCTTTCCTAACATGCCTTATGTACCTTACTCTCCTTCAAATTATGATGAGACAGAAAACATAAGGGACGATCCTCAAGATAACTTTGTAGAACCTGAGGATCATACACATGGGATGACCAAAATGATCCTTATGATACATACGACCCACAACCCATCCCTGACACCTCTACATATCCTACAAAGCCATCGCCTACTGACGACACCATTGTCTTTAACCAACTAGTGGATAGGGCAGCTAAATATCATAATGTAGACATGCACACTGACCCAATAGAAGAGGATTTCCTATTTGACACTTATCCAACTTAAGAAAAAAGCGTACGTACACTGTTAAAAGGGGTACTAAAACACCCGCCAGACCAATTTAAAGATCCAGCCAAAGCACATGTCCTCATTCCCAGAATTGAGAAAAAGTATAAAGCAGCCCCTACAGACCCTTCTTATATTAAGTCACAGTTGCCTTTAGACTCATTAGTGGTAGGAAACTATCGAAAGCGAGCTAATTCACAAACAGGAGATGCACCCCCTCCTGACAAAGAGTCAAAGATACTAGAAGCCTCAGGCAAAAGAGTGGCATCCCAAGCAGCAAATACTTGGAGAATTGCAAACACACAGGCTCTATTAGCACAATACGATAGAGCACATTATGACCAGCTGGAAGGTTTACTAGAACACCTCCCAGAACCATTTATATCTAAAGCTAACGACCTACTACAGGAAGGCAAATTCATAACAAATGGTTCCATTAAATGTGCGCTTGACTCAGATGACACAGCAGCTAGGTCCATCAACACTAGCGTATTACTACGCCGGCATGTGTGGCTACGCATTTCCGGATTTAAGAATGAAGTGCAGTCCACCATCCTCAACCAGACAGTTAACCAAGACTTTGTTTGGCCCTGCAGTAGATACCATCTTGGAGAAGATGAAAAAAGATAGATACTGCTAAGTCTATGGCAGCACTTCAGTTTCAAAAATCTACAAGTTACTATCGCCGCTCCTCCTTTCGAGGCTCATGTAGAGGCAACACATCATAAACTTCCTCTACATTCAAAAGTAATACCCAGAGCACCATTTAATAAAGGCTCCAACAGAAGAGGTTATAGAGGCAATATTAACGGCAGAGGACGTGGCGGCAACAACACCAGAGCCTCCACCGCCACCAAACAGTGACTTGCTCACACTCCCTCTAGACCACTCAACACCGGTCGGAGGCAAAATAACACAATTCCTACGAGTCTGGAATGCAATTACCACAGACAGGTGGGTGAGACAAATTATCCAGTATGGTTATTGCCTGGAACTCACTTCTACTCCACCCAACATACCACCCAAACACTGTCCTATGTCCAAAGAACACATCACGCTGTTAAAACAAGCGGTAACATTCATGCTAGAAAAGGGAGCCATAGAGCTGTGAGAAGTTGGCCCGATATGCAGCGTTCGCTATTCTAGCGACCACTATGCATCGGTCCAAACGACCCTTATGGTGATTGGTTGTAAGTCAACCTTAGACCAGCTATCCTAGTAGCGTGGATACGAGCAGTCTTCGGGCTTAACTCTAGAGGGCGTGTTAAGCCAGCTGTTATACCATCACATACCCCTTGAACACCCAGTGAAAGGACACCACACAAGTGTTATGAAAATAAACAGTATATTTATTAGAATCACAACAGCCCTGGACTCTTTATGAGGACAGGGTACTAAGCACAGAACAAAACTCTTAGGAAAATACTTCAAGTGCACAATTAAAACAAATGCCCGAGGGCACGGAAAGTTCTAATGGTCTCGGGCGGACCCGATAAGGCAAGTCGGAAGCGAGGGACTCGGGACCCTAGAGTAAGGAGGCTATGCAGGCACCGGAATGCCGAAGTTACCTAGCCACGAGGGCTGCGGCTGCACAAGTCTTACAGGCGTCGGGGTCTTCGCTGATGAGCCAGGAGCCGGAAGAGAAGGAGTTGCTGGCCGGCGACCAGTGATGAATAGTTCGTAGAGATCCAAGCCTGGATCAGTGATCGTTGATACCTGAAAGCAGAGGGGACCAAGTTCGTACTACTAGCCAGTAGTCGGAGGGTACCAGGAAGGCACCGGATGGCCGTCACCTCGACTAGGTGAGTGGCCGACGCTAGGCTCTGCAGTCTCACGGACCAGGAGGCGTTGTCGGCGACCAGGATGGAGGTGCGAGCTGTCCCACGAAGGTTGATGCTGACGGCGTCGCTGGGCCCAGGATTGGGGCAACAAGCCTTGGCAGATTTCAGGGCCACGTGGTGGGCCTAAAATGGCGTCTTGAGGGGACCAGGAGGGTCCGGGGTGCTTCTCTCAAAGAAGGAAGCAAAGGCCAGTCTGGAGCAACCAGACCAGCAGCGTTGGTTGTCGGGTGTCGTCAAAGAAGGGCACAAGCCAGCGGCTAGTGACCAGACAATGTGCTGAGCAGCGAGCAGAAGGGCCCCACGCAGATCGTGGAGATGCTGGGAGACTGCACTTCGGTGCTGGAGCTGCTCAGGGTCGGGGCTTCTCGGACCCCAGAGCACTTGCCAGAGAATTGCTTCGATGGTCGTGCTG
The DNA here is from genome assembly GCF_964263255.1 of Lissotriton vulgaris. Classification (NCBI taxonomy): domain Eukaryota; kingdom Metazoa; phylum Chordata; class Amphibia; order Caudata; family Salamandridae; genus Lissotriton; species Lissotriton vulgaris. The sequence goes on from NC_141691.1 coordinate 1,290,422,125, forward strand.
ATTAAGAAAGCGTGCAGGTTTTGATGATGGCCGGTCCCTCGAGGTCTCGTCGCACCCACAGATCTCAGCTGAGCTGACGACGTGGGTAGAGGTCAGAGGTGCCAGGGAAGCCGGTTCTCGTCGAGCTGGGCCGTCGGATCCTTGAGGAAGGACTTGCAGCAAACCGCAGAGTTCTTAGTTGGTGCCCGCTGATGCAGGGTGACTACTCCTTAGCCACAAGGGAGAAATCTTGAGAAGAGTCTCGAAGTCCTTTCGTAGAAAGTATTCTTGATTCAAAGATCTAATTTGGAAGGGTCCCCGCTCCGGCCTTTATCCTAAAGAAAGGGGTGGGTACATGACTAGGTCCTGCCCTAGGGGTGGGACCAAGAAGGGGGGTAGTTACACCCCTCTCCCCTGCCGGACTTTCCCCAGGTCAGGGGCTGCGCGCCCCTGGAACTGGTTCTGACCGGCAGATGCGTAGTGAGCACCGGGGTGCCACTCCGCAGTCACCTTCTCGCAAAGCCCTACCTACCCAGAATACACAAACCCTGTCTGGGACGGTGCGAACACCGCCCTGGACAGGAAACCCTTTGTCCAAGCTCTCCTCGCTGGAAGGACTCCCAGCAGCAGGAGGTCAGACTCGTGTCTGTGGTGGCAGCATCCATTTTGTGGAGCTGAGGCTTTAGTTAACTTTAACCGGGGTTCACAGTTACGTACATGTCGTGTCCCTCTAGAAGGGCGGAATGCTAACCTCGTCGCCAGAATTGGTGAGGGGGCAGCATCCCGATTCGTATGACACCTTACTCGACATGTCTTGATAACGCTATACCGAAGTTGCCGTTGGGTCTTGGTTCCGCAAGCTGCAACCGGGCTCGGCTCGTGCCAGAGCCCAATTCACACGGGTCCATGCACTCTGCCTTCAGGATTGTCAAGGCCTGCCATAGGAGTGACTAATAGGAACCCGGGTGTCCATTGTGAGCTTAGATATAGGGATACTATACCTTAAGAAACGAGCGAGTACGCTACGTTGCCCCAGCTGTCGTGCAGCCAGTTGTGTCAGTTTTAGATGGCCATCCAGAGGTGGCATAATACATGCTTCAGCCCCTGGTAGGCCCTGGGTACCGATGCCCTGAGTGACAGGGTCTGACAAGGTGGCCCAGTTCCAATTGGGTAATGCACCTAAGGTACACGCATCAATTTAGTGAGAGAGCAGCTAGGCTGTGGGTCTGATTAGCAGGCCCACAGCCCGAGAAAGTCGTAAACCAGTGAAACAAAAGCAAAAAGTCCGGGTGATCATAGGATTGCAGACCCTACTCTCCTACAAGAGCCAGTTCTTTTTCAACACCAAGGGACAGGAGTATACTCCCTATACTTTAGAGCTCGCATTAGAAAAGTTTGAGCTATTTGTGTTGTAAAATTGTTTTTTTTTTTTTTTAAAATAATTAAAGTATTCATTTTGTTATTTGAAATGGCAATAGTTCTAAAATTAGCAAATGTGATACCTATAGCATTAGTCAAGCTACATGTTTATTTTGTCCCTGTCTTACATGTATTGATGTGACAATTACTAATGGCTTATAAATTTTGTAAATTATTAATACTTGCATACGATTTTTAGTATTTTTTAATGGTACTATATTAAAAGTTTGTAATTCAATTTATGTAAGTTTATTTTTAGCCTTTAGTAGTAACATGGAGCTGCCAAATATACTCGATAATCGCTAATCAGGGATGAGAACTTTTATGTCTACACCTGGTGAATAACACTCTCGCCCTATTGAAGCTGGTAACAAATAAAACATCAAGAATAACAAACCACTACCGTAGAGTACCGAAAGAAGCATTAAGCTCTTACACGGGTCACTGCATTTAAGCGGCTGAAATACACGGCAGTCCTATTAAACAAACGTGAACGTAAAAGATGGGTCAGTAAATAATTTCTGCTAATTAGATTTGGAGATAAGTGTCAAGCTACATGAAGGAACAGCAAATGCGGCGAGTGCTTGTTACCTAGAGACGAGTATGCTTAGACACGGCTGAGGTATATTTCAGTAGGCTTTTCGCAGACCTGGAGCCTTGCTAAAAACACACGTGGGCCTACATATACTAAATACAAACACTGTAAACAAGCCGAGGAGTGTTCTTAGGAGAAATGCGAGACAAGGCCTGGCGGCCGTGAAAGTGAAAGTACGGCCGGCCGGCCGTGAATAATTAGGGGAGGAGAAATGCGTGGCTTTCACTATTGTATGGTAGGTGCTCTCCTGACAAATCCCGGCATGCAAAATCAGAGGGGTCTAAGGGTGTCCGTTGTGCAAAGGAAGCTACACTTTGGCCCCCTGCAGTCAAACTCTACACACAGTCTTTGCTTTTTACCTCAAACACGCCCTACAAACCGTGTTCAAAGAGATGGCTGCCAGGGGTTCCCTTTCTCCCAAAGCATGCCACCAAGTTTCAGCACAGTGGGCCAATGCAATCTTGCTAACCTGAACACGACTCACCATCGGCTACATAATGCGAAGGTCAGGCATTAAGCAAAAATGGGCCCCAAACTACAAATATAAAGTGCTACGGCAATAGGGAGGACGTTATATAAGCAAAAGCTGCCATGTTAAAAGCCATGTTAAAATAAACGCGAGACACGGCCTGGCGGCCGTGTAAAGTGAAAGTACGGCCGGCCTGGGCAGTGAAAGGGGAGGAGGGAGGAGAAATGCGAGTAACGGCCTAGCGGCCATGAAAAGTGAAGTAAATAATTACAAGGGAGGAAGGGTGACGAGACGCACGGGGAGCAGCAGCCTTTGATGTGCCGGCCGGCCGTGCAGTGAATAATTAGGGGAGGAGAAATGCCGGCCTGAGGCCGAGCGCACGCTGGGGGAAGCTTGAGATGCCTGTGGGAGGGAGGCTGGTGGCTTTGATGTGCACGCACTTTTTACCAATGCGCTTGCGCATTGAGGTTGCTTTTCTCGGGCACAGCATCAAATCGCCTAGATGGTTAAGTTTTCGTTAAGCCCCAATATAGCTCGCCAGCAATGCGCAAGCGCATTAGCAGGCGAGTCCTAAAAAGGACAGGTCCCTCAGACCAATATTGGACCTCAGACCTCTGAACCAGTACATACTCTGAGCATTTCCATATGATCACTCTTCAACAAGTACTCCCGTTACTCCAACAAGGCGACTTTCTCGCTAAATTATACCTCAAGGATGCATACTTTCACAAACCTAAATATCCAGCTCACAGGAAATACCTCAGGTTCACGATAGAAGGTCAACCCTATCAATTCAAAGTTCTCACCTTCGGGGTAACTACAGCACCAAGGGTTTTTACAAAATGCTTAGCAGTAGTAGCAGCACAGTTAAGAAGGTAACACATCCATGTGTTCCCCTACCTGGACGATTGGCTCATAAAAGCCAACTCATACGCACAGTGTGGAAACCACACATCTCAGACAATCCAGCTGCTGCACAATCTGGGTTTTTCCATAAATTACCCAAAATCACATCTGCAGCCCTCCCACATACAACAATATCTGGGAGCAATAATAGATACCTCCGTGGCAAAAGCATATCCAAATCCAGCCAGGATAACCAACATGCGGTGTCTAATTCAAAGATTTCACCCACAACACTACTTGCCAGCTTGAGTCTTCATGCAGCTTATAGGCATGATGGCCTCCTGCATATTCATTGTCCCTCATACCCGACTTCAAATGTATCCATTGCAAGAATGCCTAGCACGGCAGTGGAACCAAGCTCAAGGACAACTAAAAGACCTAGTGTTGGTAGACAGTTGCGCTTACAACTCACTGCAGTGGTGGAACCCACAAAACCTTTCCAAGGGGCGACTGTTCCAAGAGCCGGTTCCACAAGTAGTGCTAACAGCGGACGCATCACTGACAGGTTGGGAAGCCCACCTACTTCAATACACAGTCCAAGGGCTCTAGACAGTCGAGCAGAAGACACTGCATATAAACCACTTAGAGTTGCTAGCAGTATTTCTAGCAATGAAAGCCTTCCAGAAATACTTGTACAACAAGGCTGTATTAATCCGGACGGACAACATGACAGCCATGTACTACATACAGAAACAGGGAGGGACACGCTCTCCTCAGCTGTCTCATCTAGCACAAAGCATATGGAGGTGGGCAATTCCAAAAAAACATCTTTCTCCTGGCAGAACACCTCCCAGGAATAGACAATCAAATTGAAGATCTACTTCTAAGATTTTACTCTTGCAAAATAGTAGCGACTGGGATGAAGTCCTCCTGGTCGGCCCGGACACCCAAAAGTGGGACGAGCGGTGGTGGCCCCCTACATTGGGCTCACCGCCTATGCCCAAGAAGGAAGTTAAGAATCTGGGTGTGATCTTAGATGATGCTCTCACCCTGGATTCCCATGCGAAGAGGATAGCTGGTACTTGCTATGGCCGCCTGCGCTCTCTGAAACCTATTCTTGGCTTCTTTGAACCTTCCACCCGTCGGACAATTGTCCAGGCTATGGTCTTATCCCATCTGGACTATTGCAATGTATTAATGCTTGGATCCAATCTGACAGTCATCAATAGACTACAGAAAGCTCAGAACGCGGCAGCTCGTACCCTGTTCGGCTTACCAACACGTTGCCATACCTCTCAGGTTTTGCGAAGGCTCCATTGGCTGCCCGTAAAACAACGCATTCAATTTAAAACCTTGTGTGTTATGCATAGAATGTTACATTGTCTAGGTCCTAAAATCTTGCAAGGAATCTGTTCCTTCTATGTTCCACAGCGTGCACTCCGGTCTGCGGACCTCTTCCTTGCTTGTACCATCAAGATTCGGAGGTGCAGAGTTGGTGGCCGCTCTTTTAGGTTTCGGGCCCCAAAACTCTGGAACTCTATTCCTTTAGGTGTATGTTCCATCACAAACCACCTACATTTTCGAAAACAAGTAAAAACTTGGCTGTTTTCTTCTATTTAGGGTTCCGCGGTGAATAGATATCCTGCCGCATTCCTCCGGCTGTTATGTGATTGGACCTGTCTGCAAGCGCTGGGATGCCTTGTTGCTGGGGTAGCCATGCGCTATATAAGAGTTACGTAACATAACATAACTAAGCAGGCACAGCCAACAGATACACAAATGGGAAATTCACCCTCAAGTCCTACAACCATTCTTTAAAAAGTGGGGGCACCCAGAGATAGATCTGTTTGCCACAAAAGAAAACTCAAAATGCCAGTCCTTTGCTGCCAGGTTCCCACACCCGTTGTCGCAGGGCAATGCGGTATGGATGAACTAGTCAGGCAGATTTGCGTACGCTTTTCCGCCAACCCCACTGATTCCATTAGTGACACGCAAACAAAAGCAACAGTCCCTCACAATGATCCTGGTTGCTCCCACCTGGACAAGACAGCCATGGTACACGACACTCCTAGCACTCTCAGTAGTTCCACACCAAAGACTGCACTTATCGCCACAGCTGCTAACGCAGAACCATGGTGAAATCAGGCACCCAGATCCCAATCGGATGAACCTAGCAATCTGGCTCCTGAAGTCTTAGAGTTCGGATATCTTAACTTGCTTCCAGACAGTATGAACATTATCAAAGAAGCAAGACGCCCAACTACTAGAGCGTGCTACGCAGCTAAATGGAAAAGATTTATAATTTACTGTAATAATAACCAAATCAATCCATTAGATGCCTCCATCCAAAACATAATCTGTTACTTGCTACATCTGCAAAGATGCAATCTAGCATACTCTTCCATAAGGCTACACCTTGCTGCTATAGCAGCATATCTTCAAAACAGACAACACCTGTCCCTGTTCATAATACCACCTATCAAAGCTTTTATGGAGGGACTTAAAAGAATTATCCTTCCAAGACAGCCACCTTCGCCAGTCTGGAACTTAAACATAGTACTTACCAGACTTATGGGGCCACCTTTTGAACCACTCCATTCCTGTGAATTACAATTCCTAACATGGAAAGGGGCATTTTTAGTTGCCATTACCTCCCTCAGGCGAGTGAGTGAGCTACAAGCACTAACAATTCAAGAACCTTTCATGCAAATACATCATAATAAGGTAGTGCTCCGTACTAACCCTAAGTTCATGCCAAAAGTTATATCAATGTTCCATATCAATCAGTCAATAGATTTGCCAGTTTTCTTCCAAAACCCGCAGACAGTGGCTGAAAGAGCCCTACACACACTAGATGTAAAAAGAGCTCTGTTATATTACGTTGACAGAACTAAAGTTTTCAGAAAGACAAAACTATTTGTTGCTTTTGCTCCACAACATAAGGGTAACCCTATTTCTGGAATAGCCAGATGGATAGTTCAGTGTATTCAGATATGCTATCAAAAGGCCAAGCGCACTCTAACAGTTCCCCCAAAAGCCCACTCAACGCACAAAATGGGGGCATCCATGGCTTTCCTAGGAAATATTCCACTAGAAGACATATGTAGAGCAGCTACATGGTCTACCATACACACTTTCACTAAACACTACTGTGTAGACGTGCAAGCAAAGCAGCAAGCTGCTGTAGGCCAGGCTGTCATCAAGCTCTCTTTCAAACTGCTGCAGCTGGTACATGTGACCACTGCTAGAGGAGATACTGCTATACAGTTAATGCTAACCTATGAATTCAGCAGCCCACATGCCTCGAACGGAAAATGCTACTTACCAGTATGCATCTGTTCTTGGCATGTGGGGCTGCTGACATTCATATCGCCCTCCCTCCTCCCCGGTGCCTGTCACAGCAGCAGTAATTCTTTATACATACATTTACATGGTCATCTCTTACTTTTCTATACTCCATCTTTGCCACAATGGCGAAAAATTATCTGAAGATGGAGAAGATGCCCATGCGCACGGTAGTCCAGGGGAGGAGTCACCTATCTCGTGATACTTCGAAGACTCTTCCAGGACAACAAAGTGCAAACATCCGGACCCAACACTAGGCGGCGATCTATGCTAAGATATGAATGTCCGCAGCCCTACATGCCTAGAACAGATGCATACTGGTAAGTAGCATTTTCCATTTCTGGGCTTTACTCTCTTTCCCTAAAATTCTGTTAATTTATTGCCTACTGGATCGTGCACCACGACTAGGAAATCTGCTATAAATCGCTAAAATATAAAAATGTTACATTCTTCACGGTTGGCATTTTGTTAGGTACTGCACTTGCATGGATTTGGCCACAGCTTTTAATTCATTTTCAGTGCAATGCATGTCTGGTGTGGGTTCATAATTGGTCAGCATGTCGGGGTCAGCATTTTACTTTTTAGTAGAGGTGTCCTTAATTGTGTGAGATTATCAGGGACTTTGGATGTGAAAAGGACCACTGCAGTGAGGCTTAATTTGATTCATTCACTTTGAAGATGTCTATCAGAAGGAATGATTTATTGGAGTAATCTTGAATGTTGTTGATGTTAATCTAGGGCAAACATTAACGCTCTAAAATGGGGACTATTTAACAGAATATGTAACGTGAGGTTTAGAGGTAGGCGTAGAGCTCATTGTATGTCTTAATGTTACACATCTTGCTACTGAAGGAAGGTTTAAGCCTTGCGGGGACTGGCACAGACAAATGACTGTGTTCAGTTCCCACTTGGTTTATCTGTGGTGCCTAGGGTGCGGACACAACCCCAAGGCCTGCATCAAGTGTAAGCCAATGCACCAAAGGCAATTTGTAAGCAGGCGGTGAAGCTCCTGGTGGAGCAGTAAAAGACTGTGCTGCTTTCATTCTCATGGAAGATCTCAGGGATGTTCCTCGGATTGATAGTCTTTCTGCTCCAAGGCTTCATTGAAGCCAGTATAGTCCAAAAAGCGCAAGAAGTAGTTGAAGTGCTTCCCCTTCTCTTCATTGTGCTTCCAGGCCCTGCTCCTGCATTACACCTGCAGAGCTGACAACAGGGCCCTCTCTGCGCCACCCTTTGTTTTTCGGGGATGAACCAACACTCACCTACCTCAAAGAATTTTATGATGCCATGCACTCCATCTTTGGATCACCAACTCACTTTGTAGCTCCTTTAGCACTCATGGAGCTGACAAGTGCCCCTGCTGGATCTGGACCAACACTGCCATGGGTGCCTCTATCCACCCCAGCTTCATCCCATCCAGCACTGCTCAATGACAATCTGATTATTTTCCTGTACCCCCAACTGGTGTCACCCCAGCATTGTTTGACGTAAATGCCGATGCTGTCCTGGCCTGAACATCCCGTGGACAGTAAACCCCTTCACAGAACCAACCTTCCTGGAGTGATGAGGTGGTGTATGGTCAATTAGAGGACCCTGATGTAACTGGTATTAGAAGATAGGTGATGCCACTGGCCTGGATACCTTCCCAGATCCTTGCATGATTTCCCCTCTGGGCCAGGTTTTGGAGAAAGACACATCTTATGTGCTGCAGAGGTTCTCGAAGTCGAGACCTATGTCTTGACTGCTGTACTTCAGCCTGGGGGCTGGCTCATCTGAACCCTTGTTCCCCATTCATTAAGTCCTCATCGACGTGCTCCGGGGGCCGGGGTGAAATCTTGCACAGGTTCTCCTGTGCACTTTGTCTCCTGTGTAACGTATGATTGCCCATCATCATCATCTGCGAGACATCATCAACACATCCCTCGACACCACCATCTTCCCCGAGAGCTGGAAACACGCCGAACTCAGCGCCCTACTCAAGAAACCAACAGCGGACCCCACCGACCTCAAGAATTACCGCCCCATCTCGCTCCTCCCGTTTCCAGCCAAAGTCATCGAGAAGACCGTCAACAAGCAGATGGCCGCTTTCCTCGAGACGAACGGATCCCTCGACCCCTCACAGTCCGGCTTCCGAGCCAACCACAGCACCGAGACCGCCCTCATCGCCGCCACCGACGACATCCGAGCCCTGATGGACAATGGAGAAACAGCGGCCCTCATCCTCCTAGACCTCTCCGCGGCATTCGACACGGTCTGCCACCGCACCCTAGTACGGCGCCTCAGCAACGTCGGAATCCAGGACAAGGCGCTGGAGTGGATCACCTCCTTCCTCGACGGGAGAACACAGAGAGTCCGCCTACCACCGTACAAGTCAGAGGCCACCGAAGTCATCTGCGGCGTCCCCCAAGGATCATCTCTGAGCCCCACCCTCTTCAACGTCTACATGAGCCCCCTCGCGGCCATCGTACGCAAACACAACCTCAGCATAATCTCCTACGCCGACGACACCCAGCTGATCCTCTCCCTGACCAACGACCTCGCCGCCGCCAGAGCCAACCTGCACGAAGGGATGAAAGAGGTAGCCGAGTGGATGACGACCAGCCGCCTGAAACTGAACTCGGACAAGACGGAGGTCCTCATCCTGGGCTCCTCTCCCTCCGCCTGGGACGACTCCTGGTGGCCTCCCGCCCTGGGCACCGCACCCAAACCGACAGACCATGCACGCAACCTGGGCTTCATCCTGGACTCCTCCCTCTCCATGACCAGGCAAGTCAACAACGTCTCCTCGGCATGCTTCAACATCCTACGCATGCTACGGAAGATCTTCTGGTGGATCCCCACCGAGACCAGGAAGACCGTCACCCAGGCCCTCGTCACCAGCCGACTGGACTACGGCAACGCCCTCTACGCCGGGACCACCGCCAAGCTCCAGAAGAGACTCCAGCGGATCCAGAACGCCTCAGCCAGACTCATCCTCGACATCCCACGAACCAGCCACATCTCCGGACATCTGCGAGACCTTCACTGGCTCCCCGTCAACAAAAGAATCACCTTCCGCCTCCTCACCCACGCACACAAAGCCCTACACGACCAAGGCCCGAGCTACCTCAACAGCCGAGTCAACTTCTACGCTCCCAAACGCCACCTCCGATCAGCCAACCACGCCCTCGCCGCCGTCCCCCGCATCCGAAGAGCGACTACAGGAGGAAGGTCCTTCTCCCACCTGGCCGCCAAGACCTGGAACTCCCTCCCGACCGACCTGCGCCTGACCCAAGACCACCTCTCCTTCAGGAAGAAGCTGAAGACCTGGCTGTTCGAGCAGTAGCGGCTCCCCCCCCCCCCCCAGCGCCTTGAGACCCCACGGGTATGTAGCGCGCTTTATAAGTGTCACTGATTGATTGATTGATTGATCTGCACCTTCTAGCCCCTGTAGACCCAGCCTTTCTTTCCCAGTGCCACTGTGCTGCAGAGGTTCTCGACGTCTAGACCAATGTCTTGACTGCTGTGCTTCAGCCTGGGGCAGGCTCATCTGAACCCTTGTTCCCCGTTAAGTCCTCACTGACGTGCTCTGGGGTGAAATCTTGCATAGGTTGTCCTGTGCACAGTGTGTCCTATGTAACGTATGATTGCCCGTCGGCACCTTCCAGTCCCTGTAGACCCAGCCTTTCTTTCACAGCACCCCTGCCCTGAGAGCCTGGTGATTCAGACCTTAACAGCGGAGGTCAATCCAAAGAAGGTTTCCTACCACATCAACAGATGGGGAACCCAAGAGGCCAGACAACTTTGTGAAACGCATCTTTTCTTCTTCCAATCTTGGCCTGCGGTCAGAAAACACTGCACGCCTCTTGAGCTGATTTTCCCACATTTTGTGGGATTTGGTTACACAGTTGCTTCCCATGCTGCCTGAGGAATGCACTAGACTTTGGTGGATGTCCGGGATGCAGCGAAATTCACCATCTGTTACGTACTGTACACCACAGACACACTTCCCGGGTAGACTTTTATGGTGACATTGTTGCCATGCCTGGTTACTGTGCACTAGGTTCTTGGGAGATGACCAGTCTTCACTGATTGACATGCCCTTTGCTGGATCCTGCATATCTGGCAGCAAGGCTGATACGGCCCTCAAGCACTTTTTGCGAGAGCAGGGTCACTACCAGATCTCTTTGGCCTTTCCCTATCGACCAAGCTGCTGCAGCAGTCCTTCCACCCCTACTGAGGACATGGCAGGGGCAACCTTGGGCGTCCACAGGATCAGCCATACCCAGTCCAACAACCCTGCAAGCCCTTTGAAGGACGGTGCCACAGAGCATATAAAAAGACACTGGAGCCTGTCAGCTTGCATAGTCCCATCCCCCTCTGGCTGCGCAGTCTCCAAGCCCTTTTAGTGCGCCCTCTTCCCAGCTCAGCCATCCTAATGGCGGCAGGATCCAACACAACCTGCTTCAGTAATCGGTGATTACTTACGACAAGTGAGCGCTTCAGATCATGTAGAAGGGATAGACTCTGCCATTTGTGGAAACACACAAGTCCTACCTAGCATGCCAAGAATGGCTGATGGCTGACCATCTTACCGTACTTCGTCAGGAAGGGCAGGCTTTTTTGACCAATGAAGCCATCGAGAGGGTGTGGTTATTCCAGTTACTTTCTGGTGTTGCAGAAGGATGGAGGCCTCAGCCCTATCCTAGATCTGCGCCTTCTACGCCTTCCTGGAGAAGGAGAAATGTAAGATGCTCATGTTGGCTCATGTTCTGTCTGCACCAGATCCCGGAGCCTGGATGGTAGGGGTGGCCCTGCAGTATGCCTATTTCCACATCCCTGTTATGCTGGCCCACAGGCAGTATCTGTAGTTCACAGCAGGCCACAAGTATTTCTAGTTTGCTGTTCTCCCGTTTGGTCTCACCAATGCCCCTCTGGTGTTCAAGAAAAAGATGGTGCCTGTATCAGCCCATCTGTGGAGGTTAGGGATTCCAGTCCTCTCCTACCTTTAAAACTGGTTGTTCAAGTTGGGCTCACCCCAGGCATTAGTCACCCACCTCCAGAATGCCGTGAATTTTATGACCTCGCTGGGGTTCACGATCAACAGGCAAAAGTCACACCTGACTACCTCTTAGACTCTGCCTCTCATCGGAGTCATTCAGGACGTATTGCAGTTCTGCGCCTTTCCTCTGGTGTAGCGAGTCAGAGATATTCAGCCTCTATCCTAGATTTGGTGAGACTGACTCTGAGGCTGCTGGGTCTCATAGCCACCTGCATCCTGCTGGTACAACATGGCCAAATGGCATATGTCGGCTCTGCAGTGGACCAGTGAGCTCAGCACCAGGTGTACCTCTCTGACCTGGTCAAGATATCGGAGGGAACTGCAAAAGATTTGCAGTGGTGGCTGGCTGACTGCAATTGGATCTGTGGTAGACCCTTCACCCTTCACCACCCAAAGCTCAAAGTGGCTTACAGATGAGTCACTCCTGTTTTGGGTTAGTCCTCTGGGAGGGATGGGGAACAGGGGACTCTGGTATCCAGCCAAATCTCGGCTCCACATAAACCTTTTAGAATTGTTCGCTGTTCACTTGTCATTGAAAGCCTTCCATCAAGGGAAAGCTGGTTCAGGTGTTCACGGACACCACCACTGCCATGTGGTCCTTCAGACAAGGAGGGATGGGGTCGTGGAACCTGTGCCAGGAGGCTCTGCACATGACTGAAACATCGGGACATTTTCCTGGTCATACAACACCTAGCGGGATTTTGGAGCACCAGTGGCTGATGAACTCAACCACTGATGCCTCAAGGATCCGGAATGGCTTCTAGATCCGGAGATGGTGCTAGTTATCTTCCAAGACTTGGGAGAACTGTGGAGGTCGCAAAATATCAACACTTCTGCACTAAGATTTGCTATTCTGCCAATACCACTCCTGTCTCAAGAAGAGCAGTACTGACCGGGCCAAAGTCATTCTAGTGGCTCCGGTTTGGGCCTGGAGAGTATGGTTTTCAGAACTCCTGAACATGAGCATCTGTCCTCCAGTCATGTTGCCTCTACTGGAGTACCCCCCCCCGTCACAGCAACAGGGCAGGTTCCTCCACCCAAACCTGCACCCACTCCACCTTCATGCTTGGCGATTGAGTAGTAGCATTTGAGGGTTTTCGATCTTCCTCCTGAAATTTGTGATGCCATCTCGGCAGCCAAGTGCCCTTCCAGTGAAACTGTTCTATGCCTGCCATTGGGATACATTTAATGCCCTGTGGGCCCTCTTTCTGCACTCTGTGTGGAGGTTTTGTTGTTTGTTCTATCTTTAGCCCGGCAAGGCCTTGCTCTGGTAAAGGTTGTTAGGCATTTCGGCTTTCTTGTGGCTGCCTGATCAACCCTCACTGTTTAAATAACCTGTTGTGACTCGTGTTTTCAAAGGTTTGCAACATTTGTTCCTGGCTATTCCTTTTGTGATACCCAATGGGACATTAATCTGGTCCTTACTTTTCTCATGTGTTATCCCTTTAAACCCCTGCGCAGCTTCTCTATGTGGTTCTCATCTCTATAACGGTGTTCCTGGTGGCCATTACATCAGCCAGGACGGTCAATGAGGTTCAGGCTCTGTCGTACACCCTTCATGCACCAACTTCTTCCCTGACATACTGGTCCTTTGAACACATACTCTGTCATTCCGAAGCTTCTAAATGTGGTTACCCCTCCTAACATTGGCCAGAGCACTTTCAGTCTGTGTTCTACACACCACCACATCTTTACAAAGAGGAGGAGAGACTTCATTGTTTGGTCCCGAAAATAGCTTTGACATTCTATGTTGATTGCACCAACGACTATCAAATGAACGATCAGCACTTTGTTTGGTTCACCTGAATGAAGAAGGGTAAGGCTGTAGAGAAACTAGATACTCCAGATGGATAGTATTCTGCATAAATGCCACTTTTGTGTTCACACTTGGGATACCTGTCCTGGATATCGGTCAGATTGCCACATGGACGTCCCTCCATATGTTCACGAAGCACTACTGCTTGTACAGTCAGGCCGGTTGTGATGGACATTTCACCTGTGCGGTCCTCCAGAACATTTTGGTTTAAGTCAGTTCGCAGACCCACCTCCAATGAGGTATTGCTTGGCTACATATTCAGAGGTGAGGAGAAGTCTTGGTCAGAAGAACGAGTTACTTATCTTCTTTAACGACCATTCTGGTATTGACTCTAACCTTAGATTCCTTAGCCACCTCTCCCGGCTGCCCCCACCTGCGCGAACTGTGCTCTGTAATCCAAAATAACATTTTAGACATTGTACGCTGGTCAAACACGTCACTGGTTTCTGCATGGCTCTGCATTTTCGGCCCAATACTAGTTCCAAAAGAATCTGATGTCCGCTCGCCACAGTAGCGCCTATTCGGCACTGCAACATCACTTCTGACTCGGAACCGAACAATTTAACCTTCCTGTGCACAGAGATACTGCTTAAGATTTTCCTGTTCTAGACTGATGCCTGGAGAATATTCTAAGGTGAAGAATCTGTGGTTAGATACGTCTCCATCAGAAAAAGCACTACCGAAGGTAAGTAACTTGTTACTTGAGGTAGCTTTCAACATTAGTGATCTGAGCTTGGAAGTTTGCTCTGACGAGAGAGTTTAAACCCCTGGGCATATATCGGGCTCTTGGTGCAGGTTGAAGGCTGTTTTGATTAGTTGCAATTAATGTCAGGAGCCTTTTGGTTCACCTTGCAACTTTTAGGTTGTTTCCTAATGTGGATAGCATGAATGGTCTGTCAAACTCAGCAAGGATTTTGCTGGCGGTTATAAATTAAGACTTTAGTGGACAAGAAGGTTTTTTTTCTGAGTTGTGTATGATAGTATGGTTATGCCCACTAGTTATGAATTGGGTTTGTGTCCTTGTTCATTATAGATTGTAAAATACAGGAAGAAATAGTTGGATCAGGACCAAGGCAAATTAAAGTTTTGAAGAGGTTTGGATGAGTTTCTTTCCCAAATGTTTTAGCCTAGATGATCTAAATTGTCAATCATTATCTGAGTGGGGCTGTTGAAATGTCATCTGCCAAGATATTCAGGTCAGCCTGGATGAACATCTGCATTAAGAGCAAGAATATGTTGAGTGAGCTTTGCAAAGCAACGCAGTGAGATTTGGATAGGAGGTTATGGGTCTGGAAATAATTTATGTACTAATTAGGGGAGTGTACTAGTGATTATGCTTATTTACTGGAATGAACACTTGTGCCAATCACCTCTAAGTAAAACTTTGCATGTTTTGTTTACCAGTGTGAAAATGTTTAGAAACTGTCCCAAACAAAGTTTCATACAATGCCAAGACTGTACGAGCATTCCATATTGTGCGAGTGCTAGATATCCGCTTCTTAACCTCAGCACAGGTATATATGGTTTTTGAGCTTTTAGTAGGTCTGTCGAATTGTGCTGGAGTCTGCTCCAGTCCAGGTGTATAGAGTAAGGAGTCTCTGCATGATGTTGTGGCAATGCCTGATCTCCGTGAAACCTTGGATGAAACCACAAGAGTATCTGAAAGTTTCACTCAAAATGGCCTTCCGTACTCAAAAACCTCTCATACTCCGGACTGTTTGACTGGGAGATATTAAACGTCAATTCATCAAGCCTGCTTGTCCTTGAATAAGCCGTTCTCAAAAGCTTAAGACTACCTTTCCTGTCGATTCTGCTAGAAGTATGAATAAAGGGGTTGTACTGCACACTCTTGTTTTCTCGAAGTATTCTAAAGTTCAATAATTTTTTTCAATCTTTTTGCCGTGCGTGCATGTTGGGAGGAGGGCGCTAGCCTCCTATTAATCAAATGAAAGGTGTAAGTGATAGATAATCACTTAACCCAGCCTGCACTGCGAATTGCTAACCTGTGGGATTAGCTCCATGTACCTGTTTATATGTTATTTTTAGATGCAATTACTATACATCATTTTTCAACAAATGTTTAAAATGTTTCTCATTTATTCACTTGTTTTTAGTGAGAATCAAAGAATTCATTTTTACAACAAAAAACATTCAATTTGGATTCCTAACAATAAAAACGAAATCATGAAATTACAATACATTTAATGTGATATTGCTGTAAATCCCAATGCATTTCGAGATCATGCGATCTCTTCTTCAGGGGAACTGAAACATAAAACATAATTATATGTATTTCATTTCATTCTTCATGACAAAAACAATAACAAAATGGATCGATTTCTATTATGCCATTATAAACATTAAATAAGATTTGTTGCATA
The DNA here is from genome assembly GCF_964263255.1 of Lissotriton vulgaris. Lineage (NCBI taxonomy): Eukaryota > Metazoa > Chordata > Amphibia > Caudata > Salamandridae > Lissotriton > Lissotriton vulgaris. The sequence continues at coordinate 1,290,438,016 of NC_141691.1, forward strand.
AACATGAAACTGCTACATTTTATCAAATTACATTGTTGCATCACTCTGTTCGTTTGCTGCTATTTGTGATCTTTATCCTGTAAGTGCTTGAATATGAACTCTCTGAAGGAAACCAAACTCGCCAATTATATATGAAAATTGTGTTGATTGGTGCTTACCAACAATGTGCCTCAATTGTGCTATCAAACGCAATCTGGAAAATTATTGGCCCCTTTGCCGTGTTTTTAAGGAACTGGAAACAAAAGGAAATAACGGCTATTGTTGAACACTGCCTTTGATACTTTCACTGTTCACTATGAGCGAGTCTCATTTTATATCTAGGCGTACCTTTAAAGGATCGAAGACTGACTTCCCCAGGAGTCGGGGGCGTGAGAAGAAATCCTAAAACAATATGGAAATGCTCATGTGAAGTATAGCCAAAACTATAGTTCAAGGTGATTCTAATATGTAAAACACATATGCAAAGTACCTGTTGTGCTAGTCGCTATCCTTCCGAGATTCAATTTGTCGGTGAATAGTAATTTCGATATCCTGTATTTAAGAAAATGAACCGAGATCAGCCAAATGTTCAATAGATAATTAAGGGTTGAGCTAGATAATATGACTGTCACAGAAATTTACCTCCGTGTTTGTTTAGAAGAACGTACACAGACCCTCCGTCAATGATAGCGTGGCTGCTCGAGTGTTGATACAGCGTGTCCTGTAACTAAACATGGACACTTGTAATAGAAATGTTTATCCCGAGGTCATCTCGGATATTAGTTATTTAACTGCATAGAGTATCGTCTTACCCGGATATTTCCTTCCGAACACGAACGCTGACTTTCCAACTCTCGTTGTGCTCGAGTTGATTAACCTGGTGTGTTTATGTGCATAGTAGTCGACAAAGGACTAACTTGTATACGTAGAGTGTGTCGGCCATATTGTAGTTGAGAAAGTGATCCGACGTAGAAGAGATACAGATAGTTTTATTTCTATAAAGCTAAATTGTTTATTTGCGATCACGTCTGTATTAGTGTATGAATATCAAGAGTGTGACTCTTGTTTGTTGTTGAACACTTGCGTTGCCATGCTGGTTCATGGCGATTAGATACGTGAATATAAATGATCCTGCACGCGATTCTGTGTGTGGCGGCCATATCGGTGAATATGCTTGTTGCCGTGTAACAGAGTAAAACATATGTAACATCTGTCTTATTCACCCTTGGCGACTTGACATCTATGCTAATATATTTTGTGTGGTTACCGATAGTCAACATAAGCAGCCCTATTATAACAATATAAACAACAATATGAACAACATAAACAAAAGCGATAGATCAATGTTGCATTTACCAGTGTAAATCTGACATCTATGCAGTTTGACTTTTGTGTTTATCATTTATCAGATGATCAACCCTGTTACAATAGCGTCAGTTCTAGCTAAAGGTCAATGTGTGTGCTTGTTAATCAATCCTACGCTGCATGAACTACGTTCTCATTGCTCTGATACTATTCTACAGTAACTTATATCTTTGTGTGCTCTCATCTTATCGATGACTGTTGTGTCTGACCATGTTGTTATTCCTGATCAAGCTTGTCATTATGCTAACTTAAAAAAAGGACAGAATTACCATAGCGTCTGTTTTATTGCTAATCACTGACTCATGGAACTATTGCAGTTAATTTGAGTTAGTTAAAGTGTCTGTACGTTATAATGTCCTTACGTCATGTGTTCTACTCTGGGGTCAATGGTTATTAAATTTTCCATCTCATGTGATGTTCTGAGGAAAGTCTCAAGTACTCTATAAATAACAAATCATGTCTATTTTATCATTCATATTAACAACAACAAGGGGCCCCAATTCAGTCAGCAGGGGTCCTCGGGGAACATACTCATTCAAACAACAATGGTCCCATGCATTCCATAGTGTATGACAAATAAATATAGACAAAGTCAGATCTATATTTGGAGTGACATGTCCAGCCGGACAGAGGTCCTTCAAGTTTACTTAATAAACAGTTATACCAAATAGAGCGGAGATACCTTCCACAATACACCCGTGTGGTACACAAGCCTGTGCCCAACACTAGCGGGGTGGTTACAGATGGTGAAAAATAGAAGTGTTTTTTAAGGCAAACAAGCGTTTCTTCTGTTCACATTGGGATTATACAGAAAATGTCAAAAAAGCACCATTACAATAATTAGCAATCAAGTATTTGTATAAGGCGCTAGACAAGTCGACGGCGTTTCGGTCCCCCTTAAAGGGTAATGGGGACCATCATCAAAACAAAACAATTATTTCCTTAATCGCTAAAACCTTAAAATGCCTGAAAAGGAAGGAGTGAAGAAAAGAAAAAATATACTTTAAGAGCAGAATAATAATATTTGAAACAAGTGACTCCTTGTGAAGAGTGCATACAACCGTTTACAAAGTGGCGGTGTTCCAGGGTTTCCAAGTGATCTGGTTGCAGAGCGAGTGAGGACAATACATGCTCGCAAGTGGGCGTGGAACCGCAATGAAAATAAGGTTCAGAGCAGGGCGAGTGAGGACGATACAGTCGGGCATCACAGGATTGGTGAGAAGAAAGTGATACGAATTACGTGCCTAATTTGTTGCGTTAGTCAAGATTAAAATGGCAAAATGCTTACCAAGGTAGCGTAATGTTATTATTTTGCTGTTTAGGATAAGCAAAAAGCCCGGACCAGCAGCCCTATGTGGGGAATAGTAATATTAATTTAATGTAATTAAGGACAAAGTCACGACAAGGAACGGGTACCATGCATTGATCCTTACCCAAATAAGAAGTGGGTCACTTAACGCAACAAATTAGGCACGTAATTCGTATCACTTTCTTCTCACCAATCCTGTGATGCCCGACTACCTAGATCGTCCAGGCGTTACTGTATTAGGCACCTTACATCGTTCCTAGCACATAAACAAAGCGCTGACTAGCCCGTTCCACTGCAACCACTAGCTCACTGGTCTGTACCTAATTCCATCGCGGCACAACCACGGTTCTTTGCCCATTTACGAGCATGTATCGTCCTCACTCGCCCTGCTCTGAACCTTATTTTAATTGCGGTTCCACGCCCACTTGCGAGCATGTATTGTCCTCACTCGCTCCGAAACCAGATCACTTGGAAACCCTGGAACACCGCCACTTTGTAAACGGTTGTATGCACTCTTCACAAGGAGTCGCTTGTTTCAAATATTATTATTCTGCTCTTAAAGTATATTTTTTCTTCTCTTCACTCCTTCCTTTTCAGGCATTTTAAGGTTTTAGCGATTAAGGCAATTATTGTTTTGTCCTGATGATGGTCCCCATTACCCTTTAAGGGGGACCAAAACGCCGTCAACTTGTCTAGCGCCTTATACAAATACTTGATTGCTAATTATTGTAATGGTGCTTTTTTGACATTGTCTGTATAATCCCAATGTGAACAGAAGAAACGCTTGTTTGCCTTAAAAAAAAACATCTATTTTTCACCATCTGTAACCACCCCGCTAGTGTTGGGCACAGGCTTGTGTACCACACGGGTGTACTGTGGAAGGTATCCCCGCTCTATTTGGTATAACTGTTTATTAAGTAAACTTGAAGGACCTCTGTCCGGCTGGACATGTCACTCCAAATATAGATCTGACTTGGTCTATATTTATTTTATCATTGAGGCCTTTCGGTATCATTGTTTCCATATATTTTATCCACCAGATCTCTTTGCGATAAGTTTAGAATTGTCTCGATCCGTTTTCTGTTCAATGACTTCAATCACCTGAAATCGCAATTGTGGTATGGTGTTTCATTTCATTCCAGTGTGTTGCTAGGCTGGAGGTGGTAGATATGTTCCGAATCCGGCTTTTGTGTTCCGATATTCGAGTTTTAATTTTTCTGTCCGTTTTTCCTATATACAATTTGCCACATGGGCATTTTATGCTGTACACTAAGTGAGTAGAATTGCAATCCGCTTTATGCCGGATTTTGATAGTCTTTCCTGTTTGTGGGTGTTGAATGGTGTTTCCAACAATTACGTTATTGCAGTGAACACAATTGGCGCATTTTTTCATGCCTGTCTGGGTCAAGTTCAACTTGGTATTAGTGGGTTTAGTTACCATCTCCTTTAGATTTTTACTCAGTTTATAAGCAAATAGTGGTTTGTCTCTGAATATCCCTTTAAAATCTTCCTCTGTTTCAAGTAGCTCCCAGCGTTTATTGATTATATTTTTAATCTGTGGCGATTGAGTGGAGAATTTTGAGACAAATACCAAACGTTCTTGTTTAACTTTTTCTTTTGTTTGTAATAGATTTGTCCTGGAAATGGTTGCTACTTTTGCTTCAGCTTGTTGTATGATGGACAAAGGGTATCCTCGCTCCATGAATTTGATTTTTTGAGATTCCATTTCTTGTAGACATGCTTGCTCAGAAGATGAAATGCGTTTAGCTCTCATAAATTGTGAAAAGGGTAGGTTACGTAGAAGAGCTTGTTGATGAAAACTAGTAAATAACAGCGTATTGTTTCGATCAGTTGGTTTGTGAAACACTGTTGTTTCTAATTGGCCTTCTTTTTTGTGTATCAACACATCTAGATAAGCAAGCTGTACTGTGTTTAAGGAAAATGTGAATTTAATCCTATTGTTTTTGGTGTTTAATTCTTGGATTTGTTCAATGAGCCGGTCTTGAGGACCATTCCAAAGTAAAAAAATGTCTTCGATAAATCTTTTGTAGAAAATTAAATGTTTCTTCCATGCTGTTTCTGTTAAGATGGAGTCATGCTCAAATTTGGCCATAAAGATGTCGGCAAAAACTGGGGCTCCTGAAAAGCCCATGGAAGTTCCACTGGTTTGTAAATAGTAATCGGATTTCCATGTGAAATATGAGTGGCGTAGACAAAATTCCAGAAGTTCAAGCAGAAACACTTTGTTAGTTGGTAAGTCAGTGGTTTGCAACAGGGCCCATTCACAGGCCTCCATCCCTTCTTGAATAGGTATCGAAGTGTAAAGAGATGTTACATCTATAATGCAGAGTATAATGTCTTCACAATTTCCTGAGATTGTTTGAAGCAGTTGTAAAAAATGAGTGGTGTCTTTCAAATAGGACTGCCAATTTTGTACAAATGGTTGAAGAAATTCATCGATATAGCATCCCAAGGGTTTAAACACTGATCCACATCCACTTACAATGGGTCTAAAAGGTGGGTTCTGTAAATTCTTATGAATCTTTGGCAACATGTAGATTTTTGGGCATCTAGGAGTCGTGATTGTCAGAAATTTTTTGGTATTGTTGTTGATCCAACCCATATCTATTGCTTTCTCCAAAATGATATTCAATATAGTTTTTATGTCATTTAGCGGGTTGTTAGATAATTTCACGTACTACGTTGCTTTATCTGCCAAATGCTCATCTACCTTTGTTTCGTAAAACACTGTATCCATCACAACTAGAGCTGCTCCTTTATCTGCTAGTTGGATTGTTAAACTTGAATCCTGAGATAATCTTTGGCTGATTGGTGCCTCATGTTCATGTTTTTTCTGAATTTTTTGTTCCAATTGATACGTTGCAGGTCTTGTTTGACTAGAACTTCAAAAGTGTCTAACAATTTATGAGAAGTTGGAGGCATGAAAGTGCTTGGCTGTTTAAATTCTTTGTATTCACACTCAATGGTGGTACAAGAGGTGTTTCTGTGAGTGTAGGCATCACATTGTTGAAAAAGTGTCTCAACCGCAGTGTCTCATAAATTTGAACACGCTGATTTCTGTGGTAAAGTAATTGCTTGAAAACGTCGGTACGAAACTTGTCCCTTTTTAGGTTTAAAGTATTTTATTAAGGCACAAAAAACAAGGGGAAGGGAGCAGGAGGTCAAGTGAACATACAGTACAAAAAGCGTAACGTTGCAGCGAGTCAGAAGAGAAGTAGGGAGGCTGGAAGCCCCAGAGGGTAACAAGGCATAAGACATAAGGCAATAAGGCACTGTGGATGACCCCCCTGTAGGCCGCCACTCCCCTAAGCAAGGCTGAGCAGAATAGCATCCCGCAACACAGTAAGAGAGAAGCACTCCATTCCTCCAACCCCCCGACCCCAGAAAGGAAGAAGAAAGAAAAGCAAAGGAGGAAAAGAAGAAAACAATACCCCAACATCCCCGTCCGAAAGTCAGCGTTAGAAGCGTATAACCCCTCTTCCCACCCCCAACCCCCGGTCCCTGAACCCGCACTTTCACTCCGCTGGAGCCGCCGGTGGCGTCAGCCTAAGGAGGCGCAAGTACCGTGGACACGTGAGCTCGCGAAATTCCGTGGACAGCAGTGCCAAGAAGGGGTGCCAAAGCTCTTCAAACTGGTCAACATTCCCAGCCACCGTTAGCGACATCTTCTCCATGCCCAGTACCTGCCAGAGCCTGTGCAGCCAACCAGTGATAGAGGGGGCAGTGGGGGTACGCCAGAGCACAAGAATGTTCTGAACCGCGGAGCCTAGCGCAATCGCAATCTGCCTTCCCCTGCGGGATTTCAGCGGGTACATCAAGTCATTGGGGAGGCCTAGCAAGACATACGCAGGGAAGCGCGGAAGCTCGATCTCAAAATGCCTATCCACCTCATCTAAGACTTCCTTCCAATAGGCCGACAGCACCGGGCACTCCCAGAGAATGTGCATGAGGGTGCCCTCCTGTCCGCAGCCGCGCCAGCAGCCTTTATCGCCGATTTTGCGCATCTCATAGAGCCGCTCCGGGGTATAATACCAATAGGTGGACACCTTAGTGAAGGTCTCCGTCAGCCCAGTGTGGTACGCAGAGTGCCTCGCCCGGTACGCAATCCTGTCCCACTCCTTGTGGCTCAGGGTCCTGCCCAATTCCCTGTGCCAGCGCTCCCTCCCCGGGTTATAGTAATGAAACGGCAGGGGTTGGAGAAACTTATACAAGTCAGTAATTAGCTTGGCATCCGAGGTCCGGGTTACCAACCATCGCTCATAGGGCGTAATGGAACGGGCAGCGACGTCGCGCACTGGGGGTTGAAGAGCCCAGTGGCGGACTTGCATGAAACGCAGTCTATCCCCTTCCGTTAGGCCAAACTCCTGTCGGAGCTGCTGGAAGGGGAGCACGCCCTCCGGCCCGTAGATCTGGAAAAGCGCCCTGCAACCCGCGCTCACCCAGTGGGAAAAAGCTCCCTGTTCCAGACCAGGAGTGAAGTCTGGGTTGCCAACAATGGGGGTGAACAGCGATGGAAAGGTAGTGAGCTCACGAAGCTCACACACTGCGTCCCACACTCTTAGCGGAACCCGGGTGACAAAGGAGGCGTAGAGATTAGGCGGGCGGTGAGTGCGCCGCAGGAACGGGATCTCTTGAAGGGTACGACCCGCCACTGCCTGGTCTTGAAAGAGCCAGTGTTTGTCCGATTCCCACCTGCTCCACTCCACCAAATACCGGAGCTGCGCCGCCTGGAAGTACTTCCGAAGGTCTGGGACCCCGAGACCCCCGGCTTCCGGGGCAAGCATGGAGAGGACCCGCTTCATCCGAGGCTTGCGGCCCTGCCACACAAAGCGAGAGATGTCTGCCGTATCCAACCCACAGGGGGCTGGAGAGGTAGAGCGCGAAAGAGATACAGGATTTAAGGCAGTATCGTCATCTTTACCGCCGCGATCCGGCCCAGCCATGAGAGCAGGCCTTTGTTCCATCGGCCGAGTTCCTCTTTGATCTTTTTGCCCAGAGAGGAATAGTTAGCTGCGACCATTGCAGGCAGGGAGGGGGCAAGTAAAATCCCCAGGTAAGGCACCGTGGAGGAGGACCATTGCAGAGGAAAGAGACGCTGGAGGTCTCGCCTGGTGTCGACAGAGAGCGACACGTCCAGTGCAGCCGACTTAGTCATATTCATTTTAAAGCCCGCCACGCGGGCAAAAGCGTTCAGTTCCTGGACGCAGGCAGGGAGCGACCGCCTGGGGTCATCCAGGGTCAGCAAGACATCGTCCGCGTATAAGCTGACAGTATGCGTGTATTGCCCCATCTTCACCCCAATAGCGTCTGGGTTATCGCGAATCCTCTGTGCAAACGGCTCCATATAGAGGGCAAACAGGAGCGGCGATAGGGGGCAACCCTGTCTCGTGCCGCGCTCAATGGCAAAACTGCTGGAGCTGTGTCCATTGACACGCACTGACGCTGACGGTCTCCTATAACAATTAAAGATCATAGTGCGGAACCTCTCGCCGATCCCCAGTTTCCCAAGGACCAGCTCGAGGTATGGCCAATGAACCCTATCAAAGGCCTTCTCCGCGTCGACCGATAGTAGCATCCGCTCCCCCGGGACGCGTGAGGCCTTTTCCAGCACGTGCGTCACCCTCTTGGTATTGTCGACCGTCTGCCTACCGGGTACAAAACCGGCCTGGTCCGCCTCCACCAAACCTGGTAGGTGTAGACCCAGTCTAGCCGCCAAGATCCCCGTGTAAAGCTTGAGGTCCACATTTAGGAGCGAGATGGGCCGGTACGAGCCGCACAGGGTCCGATCCTTCCCCGGTTTCGGGATAACCAACACAGTCGCCGAGAGAAGGTCCGGTGGGATGGCTCCCGGCTCGGAGAAAGAATTGAACAAGCGGGCCAGGAGAGGCGCGACTGTGGAACAGAAGGTCTTGTAAAACAAGGCCGTATAGCCATCCGGGCCCGGGGCTTTACCGTGCTTTAGTCGTGCAATCGCGGAGATTACCTCCTCCACGTGAATGTCCCTCTCCAGGTGGGCCGCCTGGGCGGGATCCAGGGCCGGGAGGGTCACGGATTCCAAATAGGCCTCAGCCTCTCCCAGTGGGGAAGGCTCCGCAGCGTACAGCGCCTCATAAAAGGAACAAAAGGAATCCGCCACCTCCGCGTCACCGGAAACCGGGATCCCATCCATTCCCACTAGTTCTTTCACTACATTGCGTTGCTGCGCAGCCCTGAGCCTATGGGCCAGGAGCTTACCGCACCTGTCTCCGCCGGTGTAAAAGGCATGCTTCAGGCGCAGCGCTGCATACTCCGCCCGGTCTAGATCCAACGCAGAGAGGAGTTTCCGTGCCGCCTTCAGCTGCTTCCAGACACGAGGGGCCCCCGTTCGGCGGTGAACCTGTTCAAGTTCCCTAACCTGCGCCGTTAGTTCCTCCCTCTTGCGTTGGCGTTCCCTGTTTTCCGCTGAGGAAATGGAGATAAACTCCCCTCTGATGACCGCTTTCAAAGCCGCCCACTGCGTTGCCAGGGACGTGTCAGAGTTGTCATTGTGGGTCTGGTATTCCTGGATGACCTCCTCCACTCGCTTCACCACCGATTTCTTATGGAGAAGCGTGTCCCGAAGCCGCCACATCCCTCTAGAGGGGGGGCCGCCGGCCAAGCAAAGACTCCGGAAACCGGGGCGTGGTCGGACAGGGACAAGACCCCGATGTCTGCCGCCGTGGCGGCCGAACAAAGCGGTCCGCTCACCAAGAGGTAATCCAACCGCGAATAAGTGCGGTGCGCGTGGGAAAAGTATGAGTAGTCCCTATCGGCGGGGTGCATGGTGCGCCAGAGGTCATGCAGGTCCATCTCCGCGATCTGGTCCTGTACCGCCCTAGACAGCTCCCCCGTCTGCGGAAAGCGCTGGGCAGACCTATCCAGGGCGGAGTCGAAGACCATATTCAGGTCTCCCCCCAGGATGATATGGCGATCGGGCGAGGCAGTGACGTCCACCAACACAGATTCCAGGAAGCGATCCTGGTGGTCATTTGGGCTGTATACGGAACCAACCGTAAAGGCAACACCTCCCAGTCGCATGCGATACACTAGAAGCCTCCCCTTCTGCTCAGCATGTTTATACAACACCTCCCCCCTGAAGGAGCTGGCTAGAAGAATGGCTACCCCTGCAGTCTTGGTCACAGCAGAGGAAAAGAATTGCGTGGGGAACTTGGCAGAGCGCAACCTATGGCAATCTTTAGAAAGTAAATGGGTTTCCTGCAGGAGGCAGATATCCGCCTGCGACCCCTCTAGCAGGGAAAGGATCGCCCTACGCTTCACGGGATTATTCAGACCCTTAACGTTAAGGGTCACTACTTTCAGGGGTGGCATCGCTCCCAGGGAAACAACGCGCTATGCAGCAAGCGAGGGATCAGTGGAAGGGGCTCGCAGGGCTGGGGCGCAGGGAAGGCCAGAGACGGTTTCGCACCTGTTCGGACAGTATCGGACGGGACCCCCCCAGCACCAAACCAACATTTAAATCCCCCCAGAACCAACCCATGGCAACCAGCCAAAACAAAAAACCAGAAAAAACACCCCATTGTCTCAGTCCAGCCCAAGTGGGCGAGTCTGCAGAAAAATAGTCAAGTGGACGTTCAGCCACACACCTCCCCCCTCACCCCCCCAACTCCCAGCCCCAGCCCAGCATCGTTAAAGCTAAGAGTCTCTCCCCCCGGAGTAAAGTTAGGCCGTTAGGGCCACGCCAGTAGATTCAGGCAAATCCCTGGCCGCTGTCCTCAGGGCCTCCGCCATATCTGCCCTGATGGTGGGGGAGTCAGGGCGACTCGCTGTCGCTGACGATTGGCGCCTCCTCGATCTCCTTCGGCCCCGCCGCTCGGGGCGCCGCCATGCGGGTGTAGCTCCTTCCTCCTCCGTAGCAGTGAGGCCCAATACTCCACAGACATCTTGTAAAGAGCGCAGCTGATGCAGCACCCCATTCCATCGAAAGATAAGACGGAAGGGGTGACCCCAGGAATAGGCTGTCTCATGCTCTCGCAGAAAGTCCGTAGCGATGCGGAAAGACCTGCGCTTCTGCAGTGTGATGGCGGACAGGTCTTGGTAGAGCGCCACAGGTCTTTCTCGGAAGGTCAGCGGCTGCTTCCTGCGGGCCTCCGTCATGATGCGCTCTTTTAGGGGGAAATCCGGCAGGAATGCCAGGATATCAGGCGGGGGTGCCGATGACTGGCGCTGGCGGCCCACCCTGTGTGCTCTGTCAATGCGGATCGGAAAATCCGCTCCTTCCTCCAAGATGTCGCGGAACAGGTCCTGTAGATAGGCCACCAGGTCCGCACCCTCATCCGTGGATGGTACGCCTCGCACCCGGATGTTATTCCGCCTGGACCTGTTCTCGAGGTCCTCCGAGTGGGCCTGGAGCTCGACACACTGCTCCCGTAGGCGGAGGACGTCTTGCTGGAGATGAACTATCTCCTCATCGCGACGTTGGGCCGCCGTTTCCACAGTGTCAACCCGCTCGCCCAGGCCTTCGACTTCCCTACGCACTTCACGGACCTCTCCGGCCACTTCGGTCTTAAGAGTTTGAAATTCCTCCTTGAGGGAGCTGAATAAGTCTTTCATGAAGGACCTCGTGACTGGTGGTTCGCCCACGGTGGCGTCCGTCGATGCCCGGGAGGCCCCCGGGGACGGCTGCGCCCTGTCGCGTAGTTGCTGGGTCCTGTTGAGCATTTCCGGCAAAGTGCGATCTCCTCGTGCTGCGCCACGTCTCCCAGTCATCTTGACCCCCGGTGAAGCTCAGGGCCAGGCGCTGTAGGCGAGCCCCGCCGCCCGTGGGCACCAGATGTGAGGTCCTCGCCGAGGACAAGGGTAGTGCGTCACAGGCGACAAAATGGCGGCCCGGGTCTGGACGAGATGACCCTCGAGCCAGCAGGGCGGCCAGCAATGTCCAAAATGGAGGCCTTCAGCCTTGTGCTCCCAGGGAGGACAACAGATGTGTAGGCACCGGGATGAACCGAGGCACCCGTATGATAAGGGCGCGGGCGAGGGTCCCCAGTATCAGCTCCACAAAGACAAGATGGCGGGAGGGCGGAACCCAAGAAGGCATCCTAGGCCAGCAAGTCTGTGGGCGACCCTCAAACAGCAATGGGTCTGGAATGTGCGAAACCAATGTCTCCCATCACCACCAGTTGATTCGCCCGGCTCAGGCACTGCTCGAACTCCGTCGTCCGGCGCCTCCAGGCGCGGAGTTAGCAAGTCGTCACCCCCGACACTCAAGGCAGGGGGGAATCGCCGACGGAGGGCCGGGGTTTGTCACCCAGCAATGGTGCTCGCCACCAGGGCACCGGCCAGGAAGCCTCCACACTTCGCGGAGTCCGTCTAGTCCGCTCCCTCGGGATCTCCGGCTTTCAGCTTTTCAGCACTCGGCCCAGCCGAGGCGCGCGGACAGCGCCGCAATATGCTCCGCCTCCAGGCTCTTCTCCTCGGGGCGACCCGGGCTCCACTCCTCGGAGCGATCGCTGAGTAGACCTTTCGGGGACTTCCCTCGGGGCTACAGAAGTCAAAGTGGTATCAAAATGTGCCCCAAGAACTCCGGCACAGTTCTCTCGCCCGCAGTGCAGCCGCGGGGGGAGAGAAGCGCAGAATCGGGGCTCGAGCTGAGCTGGGCCGGGGGAGCTACGGGAGGAAGCGTCCGCTCACCCCGCCATCTTGGCCACGCCCCCCTTGTCCCTTTTTAAAGCACTTGAAGTTGTTGTTTATTTAATTCTTTGCTTGAGATGTTTATTACTAGGGTATTCGTTTGCTTCGAAGATACGAGCTTACTGGTTCCTTTCCCAAGTCTTGTTTTTTGGTCGTGGTTTCTGGTGGTTTGCCTGCTGTCGCTTCCAAATCTAAAAAACTCTGTTGAGCAATATTGAGGCTTCCTGACGCCTGATGTTGAGTGCTGTCCGAAGTCGTAGCCAATGTAGAATCGCTGGTTGGAGATGGTCTTGTTAGTGTTAAATCTTTATCAGATACTATGCTTTCCTGAGAATGTTACTGGTCTTGGAGTTGGTTTGCGTTGTGCGTACACCTCCGCCCAGGTGTAAACCTTGTGCAGTTTGTAATCTATGGTGTCGCGTTTGAATTTTCGCAACTTGCGGTCCTGGATATCTTTGCCGTATTTGTCTAATTTTTCTTTCAGATCTTTCAAAATGGCACTCCATTCCTCTGATTGTATTTGGTGTGATAATTCGTTTGTTAGTAACTCCAGTTCCTCTTCTAGGTCTTTAATGATTTTAGCCAACTCTTCCACTAACAGCAGGATTAAATCTAGTGAGCACTTGTTAAGTATGGCGTGCCATTTTTCCATAAAGTGTTTGTTATTTTGAAATTTAAACAACATTGGTTTAATGGGTAGACTTAATCCGCCGGGAATTCTTTGCACGTTATGATATTGAATAAGTGTGGAGGCATGAAGTTTTTGGTTTAGTACTCTTTGACAGGAATTCGAGTTGTCGTAATTGTTGAGGTATCGATCCACTTTGTTTGCTGAAAGTTTGAATGTCTGTGATTAACGCATAAATATCTGAAGCTTGTGCTGATGTTTAAGTTTTGTTTCAACTTTATTGTCTGTGATAGATTGATTTGAGATAGTCGAACTGAATGATGGTGGTGCAGCAGTAATGGTTAGCGTAATTAAGAAATATGAATACAGGGGTTGTACTGCGCACTCTTGTTTTCTCGAAGTATTCTAAAGTTCAATAATGTTTTTCAATCTTTTTACCGTGCGTGCATGTTGGGAGGAGGGCCTCCTATTAATCAAATGAAAGGTGTAAGTGATAGATAATCACTTAACCCAGCCTGCACTGCGAATTGCCAACCTGTGGGATTAGCTCCTTATTATGTACCTGTTTATATGTTATTCTTAGATGCGATTACTATACATAATTTTTCAACAAATATGTTTAACATTTTTCTCATTTATTCACTTGTTATTAGTGAGAATCAAAGAATTCATTTTTACAATAAAAAACATTCAATTTGGATTCTATGTAAGGACCGGAGGCTTCAGATTATGCTATATCTTACTTCGCTTTATTAACATAAAGACTCCACAGCAGCTTAGGAAAATATATGTAACAGTGAACAAAAAATGCTTTAAGACTTAAAGCATTTGACGGAACGTTTAACAGATCCAAAACAACAACTCCCAAGAGTCTCTTGTATACTGCCAGTCCATAGTCCTTCCACTCTGTCCATCACCGCTATAAAACCGGCCTTCTCTTCCTCTTCCTCCTCTTTCTTCGCTGCTCCCGCAGCCAGATAAGTGCTTTTCTTGTTTCCTTTATGAGATTTACTGGTTGTATTGTATGTACGATCGTTGGGGACTCGCCCCATGGGTTGTTTCCATTTCAGAGTCCCCGGTCGCGGGAACGTTCTTCCGTTCCTACGCGATATCTTTTTCCCATTTGGGTGCGGTGACTAAACAAGCCGCCAGGGGGGCGCCCACGCGTCTCGCCGACTCTTCGGCGCGCCTCCGCAGTTACAGGAGCCGCGTTGGGGAGTCTGCCTGCGCAGGAGCCAGCCCCCGCGTACCCCTCTGACACCTGGTGCTCCGGGTCTGTAATCCCTATTTCTGACGCCCCGCTGGGGTCTGTATTGCGGCGCTGACCGCGTGAAATGCCTTCGGGCGCATTTTGTGCACCTCCTTGGTTGTGTGTGGCTTGGCGCGCTTGAGGGGTACGGAAACTCGGTCCCGGCGAGGAGAGTCCGCGCGCTGGAGGGTCGGTGCAGCCCTACCTGCCACGTTCGTTGGCCCACAAAGTGATCGCAGTCAGTTGGTCTGCCCATACTCGAGGAATATCTCGATTAACACCCTCCTGGGTGCCTTTAGGGTTACTCCTGTGCTTCAGAATGGAAGGAGAGTACGAGGAAGAACCCTACTCCTACCTACAGGACGACGATTTCTACCAGGCGGTGGATAACTCCATTTACCGCTGCGTGACGGAGGTGGTAGGGCCTATGGAGGACCGCCTCTCCGCCCGCATCGTGGAGGAATGCGCGAAGCTTGCGTCCGCGCATGTGACTCCGACTCCCGAACTCCCGGGGACATCAGGCGGATTGCCGCCCGCTTCGAAGAAGCCCTGCAGGGAAGGCCCGTCCTCGGAGGCCCAAGGAGTGGACAGGGGCGCGTTTGAGCGTCTCCGGGACGCCTTTTTGGCGAAGGCAACGACTGTGCCCCCTACCCCCTTGGCGGACCCTGGTGCTTCGGGGGACGTCTCGACAGCCCCCGCTTCCCCTGTGTACGACTCACCGGACACTGATGACGACGGGGAGTCAGTCCGCTCTTGGCTCCCGTCGTCCTCGGCCAAAGATCTACCACGGGATGAGTCGGGCATGTTGGATCCGGACGAGATCGTCCACCCACGCTCCGCGGCTTGGACACCGGGGGAGACGATGGCGAAATTCGTAGCAGGCCGGCTATCCAAACCGTTGGAGAAGGAGGCAAGAGGTTGTCTGCGTGGAGAGTGCCCTCGGCCAACTTTGGAGGGTAAGGTAGCCATGACTCCCGAGTTAGACACAAAAATGGCCACCTTCTTGGCGAAGTTTATGAAGGATCCCAGGAAGGGTATCGATCGGTCCTGGCGATCCTGCCAGGACAAGCTGCTGGATGCAGTGGGGCCTGCCACGAAGATCCTCGACATGGCGGAGGAGGCGAAGGCTAATGGCACCGTCATTTCCCCGGAGGTGCTTTCCAATTGGGCCCAAAGGGTTATTGTATTCCTAGGCAACGCCAATTGCGCCCTATCTACTGAACGGCGGCGTTCCCTTTTGATTAAGTCGGACCCGAAGTTGGGGGACCTGGCCTCGTCGGAGGCGGGTGCAGTGGCCCAGGGAGGCCTCTTCGGCGAGCCCTTTATCAGGGAACTGGGCAAGTTCGTGAACACCTTCACGTCGCTGGACAAAGCGCAGTCCAGCATTAAACGGGTGTTTCACCAATGTTTCTCCGGAGGGGCCGGTCGCGGTAGGGGCCGCGCGACCGGCCGTGGCCAACAAGCCAACAATAAGGGACAAGGCTCCGGCAGAGGCCAGTACCAGACCTCAGCAAACTTTAATAACTTCTACCCTACCAGAGGGCAACGCTTCGGCGGCAGAGGGTTCAGGAAGAATTCCGGACAAGGAAATGCCTCCGGTGAGTGTACTTTGTTTAGATCAGGTTCCGATTGGAGGGAGGTTGGCAACCTTTTACGGGGAGTGGGAGTTGCTCACTGCCGACGCTTGGGTCTTGCAAACCGTACGTGGGTTCCACATAGAGTTCTACGACCAACCCACGCAGGCGGTGCCCCCACGTCCAATGGTGTTTTCAGAGTCCGACGCGCGGTTGATAGACGGAGAGGTCTCGGAACTGCTCCGCAAAGGGGCCATCCACCTATCAACGCGCCATCCCAACGGTTTCCTCAGCAATGTCTTCTTAGTGGACAAGACAGATGGGGGCAAGAGACCTGTGATCAATCTCAAGGAATTCAACGGGTGGTTGATCTATCGACATTTCAAGATGGAGGGTATCCACCTCCTTCGAGACGTACTCCTCCCTCGGGATTGGATGGTGAGACTGGATCTCAAGGACGCCTATCTGGTCGTCCCCATCCACCCGCTGCATCGTCGTTTCCTACAGTTTCTATGGAATGACAGGGTGTTCGAGTTCGCCGCACTGCCGTTCGGTCTGTCATCGGCCCCCTGGTGCTTTACGAAGGTGCTCCATCCGGTGGTGGAGTTCCTCAGGGGTCAGGGGGTTCGGTTGTTGGTGTACTTGGACGACATCCTCCTCATGGGGCAGTGCCCGAAGGTGTTGGCGGGCCAGCTTCGGCAGGCCGTGCACCTTCTTCAGTCACTGGGGTTCGTGATCAACGGCTCCAAATCGGTTTTGGTTCCCACTCAGAAGATTACCTTCCTGGGTTTCGTGGTGGACTCGGTACAGGCGGTCTTGAGCCTGCCGGGTCGGAAAGTCGCGAAAATTCGACACCTGCTTCGGCAGACGATCGCCAAAGATCGCACTTCTTTGCGCCATATCGCCAAGGTGGTCGGGCTTCTGTCGTCCTCCATCCAAGCGATTTTTCCGGGGCCCCTGCACTACAGGGCGCTCCAACGTCTCAAGGCCCAGCATCTGCGACGTGGGATGAGCTACGACCAGTGGGTTCCCCTCACAGACGAAGTGAAGGAGGAAATGTCTTGGTGGCTATCTCACATGGAGGCGTGGAATGGTCGGGCGATCTTCGGATCGGCCCCGGATCTAGTCATAGAGTCAGATGCCAGCAGGTCGGGCTGGGGCGCCCGGTGCGGGGATTTCTCCACCGGCGGCGCCTGGTCTTCAGAAGAACAATGGTTGCATATCAACTGTTTGGAGCTCCTGGCGGGCTCCTTCGCAGTCCGTTGTTGGACCAAGGATTCGGTCAAAGCCTGTGTCCTACTGAGAATGGACAATATTACGGCGGTTCGTTATGTGAACCATCTAGGGGGTCCTCGTTCCCGCGCTCTAGCGGATTTGGCGAAGGACTTCTGGGACTACTGCCTGTCGCGCCACATTGCGGTGACGGCGGAGTACCTGCCGGGTCAAGCCAATCAAGTAGCGGATTCGCATTCCAGGCACCTCAGGGATGCCAGTCAGTGGAAACTAGACCCGGAAGTCTTCCGGTGGCTACAAGCTCTCTGGGGTCCCTTCTCGGTGGACCTGTTTGCGTCCCGTCTCGACCACCAGCTGCCGCGTTTTTTCAGCTGGAGGCCGGACCCTCTGGCGGAAGCCACGGACGCCTTTCTACAGGACTGGAGTCGGGAGACACCGTTTGCGTTCCCCCCGTTCTCCATGATAGTGCGGACGGCGGCCCAAATACGCCGCCAGGGAGTGGAGTTGGTGTTGGTTACGCCGCTCTGGAGATCTCAAGTGTGGTTTCCGGTTCTTCTGGAACTTTCTTGGGATTTTCCAATCCTACTCCCCCTGTTTCCTCTGCTCCTGACGAACCCGGATCGGGAACCGCATCCTCTCATCACGCAGAGCTCGCTCCGCCTCATGGCATGGAGGCTCTCAGGAGACGCTGGTCGCTCCCAGGCCTTTCGGGGTCTGCTGAACACCTGCTCTCCAAAGCATGGGCCGATGGTACGACGAAGCGCTACAGATCCGCTTGGCTTAAGTGGATGCGTTGGTGTCTTCGAAGGGATTTGGATCCCTTGGTCGCGGGCCTCGTTCCCGTGCTGAATTTCCTGGCTCACCTAGCCGACAAGGGCCTGGCCTACAGACGATCAATGCGATTCGATCGGCTATTTCGGTAGGCCATGATAACATCGATGGCCATCCGGTAGGAGAACATCCTTTTGTTTGCCGGCTTCTGCGGGCTATTCGACTCGCATTTCCTCCTGAACCCAGGTACTCCGTCCTTTGGGACGTCAATTTGGTTCTGAACTTGTTCCTGTCCTGGCCGCCCGATTCCTACCTGTCTCTTAAGGAACTCTCGGCAAAGTTGGCCATGTTGTTATGTTTGGTTTCTTGTAGACGCGTATCTGACGTGCGCGCGCTGGATATCTCTGCACGCATTTTTTCCCCGGATGGGGTTACTTTTACCGTGGGCCGACGCACCAAAACGTCGTCACGATCCATTTCCTATCCAGCCTTTCTAGACACTCCTAAGTTGTGTGTTGTGCAATGCCTCAAAGCATATGAATATCTGACCTTGGAATTGCGCCCCCCGGGCGAACGCCAATTGTTGATTGCCCTGCGAAAGCCACACAAAGCTGTCTCCTCCCCCACTATTGCTCGGTGGGTGCGTTGGGTCATGCAAGAAGCAGGCATCAATATGACGCTTTTTGGAGCACACTCTGCCAGAGGGGCCATGGCCTCTAAGGCGTTCTCAGTGGGTGCTCGGTTGGAGGATCTAATGCGAGCTGCAGATTGGTCCTCGGATTCCACCTTTAAGAGGTTTTATTTCAAGCCCGTGGTGGATTTGGCCCAGTTGGTGGTAAGTAAGCTTTGAACTAGCATAATCTGAAGCCTCCGGTCCTGACATAGAATCGAAATTTGCCTAGCTTACGTAACGGTAAGTTTCAATTCTATTAAGGACACGGAGGCGAGGATTATCCCACCCAGGCTACACAGTGGTTTCTCTACCCACCCGTATGACAGTAAGTAAAGCGTTTTCCTTTACGTTGTCTGCACTGTATTAGTCACTAACTGCTCCTCGCCTTATTGTTGCATTCCTGGGCCACCTCGCTTACACTGTCCACCTTTTTTCGACAGGCAACGAGGGTGCTAAGCAGGATCAATGAGGTGTATGCGTGATCTGCGCGAAGAAAGAGGAGGAAGAGGAAGAGAAGGCCGGTTTTATAGCGGTGATGGACAGAGTGGAAGGACTATGGACTGGCAGTATACAAGAGCCTCTTGGGAGTTGTTGTTTTGGATCTGTTAAACGTTCTGTCAAATGCTTTAAGTCTTAAAGCATTTTTTGTTCACTGTTACATATATTTTCCTAAGCTGCTGTGGAGTCTTTATGTTAATAAAGCGAAGGAAGATATAGCATAATCCTCGCCTCCGTGTCCTTAATAGAATTGAAACTTACCGTTACGTAAGCTAGGCAAATTTCGATTCCTAACAATAAAAACTAAATCATGAAATTACAATACATTTAATGTGATATTACTGTAAATCCCAATGCATTTCATGATCATGCGATCTCTTCTTCAGGGGAACTGAAACATAAAACATAATTATATGTATTTCATTTCATTCTTCATGACAAAAACAATAACAAAATGGATCGATTTCTATTATGCCATTATAAACATTAAATAAGATTTGTTGCATAAACATGAAACTGCCACATTTTATCAAATTACATTGTTACATCACTCTGTTCGTTTGCTGCTATTTGTGATCTATATCCTGCAAGTGCTTTAATATGAACTCTCTGAAGGAAACAAAACTCGCCAATTATATATGAAAATTGTGTTGATTGGTGCTTACCAACAATGTGCCTCAATGGTGCTATCAAACGCAATCTGGAAAATTATTGGCCCCTTTGCCGTGTTTTTAAGGAACTGGAAATAACGGCTATTGTTGAACACTGCCTTTTGTTATGTTCCACACTTGGGGGTAGCATGTGTAGGAAGGTGGATACCTGACCATGGTTGCCCCGAACTTTTTGCCTGGTGTTTTGCTGGTTTTCTGACTTAGTTGACCTGGGGCCCTGCCAATCAGGACCCCAGGCCTACTGCTCTCTCTCTAAAATGGATTCCATGTACCTTAGGTACATTTCCAATTGGTACTGGGCCACCTTATTAGACCCTGTAACTCAGGGCATAGGTGTACCCAGGGCCTACCAGGGGCTGAAGCATGTATTATGCCACCCCTGGATGGCCATCTAAATCTGACACAACTGGCTGCACTACAGCTGGGGCAAGGTGGTGTAATCACCCTTTGCTTTAGATATAGTATACCTATATCTAACCCTGAAAATGGACACACAGATTCCTATCAGTCACTCCTATGGCAGGCCTTGACAATCCTGAAGGCAGAGTGCTTGGAATCGTGTGAGATGGTGCTCTGGCATGAGCTGAACCTGTCTGCAGCTTGCGGAACCAAGTCCTAATAGCTGTTCCATGATATCGCATACCATGTACTCTTAAGTGCAGTATAATCCTCGCGGTTAAATGCTAACTTTGGTATTGCTTTATCAAAACATGTCGAGTAAGGTGTCATACGAATTGGAATACTAACCCCTCGCCAATTCTGGCGACGGGGTTAGCATTCCACCCTTCTAGAGGGACACGACATGTATGTAACTGTGAACCCCGGTTAAAGTTAACTGAAGCCTCAGCTCCACAAAATGGATGCTGCCACCACAGACACGAGTCTGACCCCCTGCAGCTGGGAGTCCTTCCAGCGAGGGGAGCCTGGACAAAGGGTTTCCTGTCAGGGGCGGTGCTAGCACCGTCCCAGACATGGTTTTGTGTATCCTGGGTAGGCAGGGCTTTTCAGGAAGGTGACTGCTGAGTGGCACCCCGGTGCTCACTACGCATAGGCCGGTCAGAACCAGTTCCAGGGGCACACCAGCCCCTGGCCTGGGGAAAGTCCGGCACGGCAGAGGGGTGTAACCACCCCCCTCCTAGTCCCACCCATAGGCAGGACCTAGTCACCGGGTCAGCCCCCTTTTTTAGTATAAAGATGGGAGCGGGCCCCCTGTTCAAATTAGATCATCTTTGGAATCAAGACACGACTTTCTTCGAAAGGACATCAAGATTTCTTCTTCAAGATTCTCCCTTGTGGCTAAGGAGTAGTCACCCTGCATCAAGCGGGCACCATCCTAAGAACACTGCGGTCTGCTGCAAGTCCTTCTTCACGAATCCGACGACCCAGCTCGACGAGACCCGGCTTCCCTGGCACCTCTGACCTCTACTCACCTCTACAGCAAAGCTGAGAACTGTGAGTGCGACGAGACCTCGAGGGACCGACGATCGCCAAGACTGCACGACTTCTTTGTAACAAGCCCACCGAGTCTTCCACTGGTGAGTGCTTTGGGGTCCGAGAAGCCCCAACCCTGAGCAGCTCCAGCACCGAAGATCAGCCCTCCAGCATCTCCACGATCTGCGTGGGGCCCTTCTGCTTTTGCGTGCTCACCGCGCTGTGTGGCTACTAGCCGGCTGGCTTGTGGCCTTCTTCACGACGCCCGACGACATCACTGCTGCTGGTCTGGTTGCTCCAGACTGGCCCTTGCTTCCTTCTTCAAGAGAGGCACCCCGGACCCTCCTGGTCCACTCCAGACGCCATTTTGAGTCCACCGCGTGGGCTTGAATTTGCCAAGGCTTGTTGCCCAATCCTGGGTCCAGCGACGCCGACAGCTTCATCCATCGTGGGACAGCTCGCTCCTCCATCCTGGTCGCCGACAACGCCTCCTGGTCCGTGAGATCTGCGAGCACAGCGTCACCCACTCACCTAGTCGAGGTGACTACCATCCGGTGCCCTCCTGGTGCCACCTGACTACTGGCTAGTAGTCACGAACTTGGTCCCCTCTGCTTTCAGGTGTCATCATCCTTCGATCCAGGCTTGGGTCCATCGAACTTTCTTCACTGGTCGCCTGCCAGCAACTTCTTTCTTCCAGGCTCCTGGTCCGTCTACGAGGATTCCCGACGTCTTTTGAGTCCTATGCAGCTGCAGCCCCTGGGCTAGGTAACTTCGGCATTTCGGTGCCCCAGCATAGCCTCACTATCCAAGGGTCAGAATCCACTTTCGTTTTCCTCCTACCAGGTCGGGTTCGCCCGAGAACACTAACTTTGCAAATTCTAGCTACCATAGACTTTGTCCCGCATCCCGCGTGAGAGTGCACACTCTGCACCCGAGTCCCCTGGGTCTCCTAGAAGTAATCTGAAGATTCTATAGTCAAGATCTAGCGATTCCAAAGCCTATTAGTACTGTACTTACCTGCTAGTAATTTCGCATTCCACTTTCAGAGTATATGGTTTTCCGTGCCCCTCGGGCATTTGTATATACTGTGCTAACTTAAGTATTTTCGTAAAGGTTTTGTTTTGTGCTTAGTACCCTGTCCTCATAAAGAGTACAGGGCTGTTGTGATTTATAATAAATATCTTGTTTATTTTCATAACACTTGTGTGGTGTCCTTTCACTTGGTGTTCAAGGGGTATATGTGTGGTAAACAGCTGGCTTAACACGCCCTCTCGAGTCTTTAGCCTTAGACTGCTCGTATCCACGCTACTAGGATAGCTGGTCTATAAGGTTGACTTACAACCAATCATCAATAAGGGTTGCTGGACTGATACATAGTGTTCACTAGAATAGTGAGCACTGCATATCAGGCCACCTTCTCACACGACCTCTTAATGGCAGAGATCCCGAACCAACCGGTATATGCATGAGTATTTAACCGCAGACCTCTTTTAACACCCTCACTCTTTCAACTGGCAGAGCGACGGTAGGTCGGCCAGCGAGTTAGCCACTATGGAACCATGAGTAACTCTAGGGCTACTAAGCATCAGCAAAGGACAGGGCTGTAAGCCACAGTGATATTGACATACTAGATGTTTTTCCTTCACTTTATCAGTATCTATTTTCCATTCCTAATTGGGGTTATTATTGTTTTTGTTTATTTTTCCTTTATTCCGACATTAGGACGCTATTATTTAGCGTTCGCTCTTCCAGCATTTCATGTAGTCTGTTGGTGCTACCCTAAGCAAGGTAGTGGAACACTGGATGTGCACTTTGAAGATGATGGTGAGTCATCCGGGTCTGTTATTCATATCCAATTTTATGACCTTGTACCTCGGGCTAGGAGTGGAGGGGGGGGGGCTGTGGCAATGTCTGCAACTGTTGTGGGCAGTGATGCTGGTACCATTTTCAGTGTGGGGGCGCTGCCATCAGTGGTACACTGAAGTCATAAGGATTGGTAAAAATCCAAGCATCACACAAAGAACAAGTGTAGAAAATGAGAGATGCCCATTCAGCAGTGGAGTGGGTAGGGGTGGGGTGTAGCCTGTGGTATATTTTGGAGAAGCACTGTTGTAAATATATAAATAAAGCATGGGGTGGTAGTGCACTGTCATTTATAGACTGCATATTTCCCACTGAAACGGCTGCTAAATTTGCACAGACATGAAGTTTTGCAGAGGCCTCCGCACCCACCCGAAGGGTGGGGGAGGCTCGAAGACCGGCGCCATAACCCTCGTGGTGCCACCAGCGGGGGAAAACTGGTTCTGGGCGCTTCGAAGCGCACAAGAACCAGCGGAAACGGGGTGCGCACCAGCCACCCGACCGGAAGTGACCTGTTGACCTGGCGCCCCCAAAGGGCGCCCAATGGTCAACCTGGCTTTGTTTGAACCCCCCAATCAGGGGGACTCACCTGAGGCCTGCATGGAGGGCTCAGGAGGATTTAAGCGACGCCGCCCTCCCAGCAGAAGCACATCGCATTCGAGGAGCTGGGAGAACGGCGCGACAGCAACAACGACTGAAGCCCACCCACCCACACCTAAGGAACAGCAACAGTCGCAGTGCTGGATAAGGGAAAGGGCGTTAGCGGAAATCCTACACTGGTTGGCTAAGCAAACACACCGGCGGGCGGTGTGTAAGAGGATGGCCACTCACTTTTGAATGCCGCACGGCAGGGTGACGTGGCGGCATAAAGGAGGGGAGTAACAGGAGGAGACGGCACTCGCGGCCCAGACCCGGCCGGACGGCAGGGCGCAATTTGGTAGCGAGCTGGGGACCTAACTCCCGACTGGAAAGCTCCCCTCCGCAACACGCAGAAGGCGTGGGCAACCAACCACTGGAGCACCAATAGACTGGCAACAAACTGGTTTGTGTACAAGCCCCATTTTCGAACTAAGGAGGGCACAAAGAGACTGACACCTGCTATTAGAAGAGGGTGTCATAATGTGTAATATGACAATTATGATTGATGAGTAATGTTCGCAAAATGGAAGATTGCTTGAAACCAGTTTGTGTTATTAATATGTCTTTGGTTATTAATAAACTGCGGCCAACAACGACCACTACTGATACCAGTCTTTGTTGGCTGACATTATTTCCCACCTTTGGCAGCAGCAGAATGCGGGGGCCGGTAAGTATGGAGGCTGGGGGTCTCCGCAGAATAGGCACATGCGAGGTTTATTACTGATAAAACTGTATAGGATACAAGTGAAAGATAATGGCTGGGGTTTCAGCAAATATTCATAATTTGTGCATGACCGAGTTTAAGGATGTTTGTTTTGATCATATTGCAATCTTTGTTTCCATCACGATTCAGAATGTCAAAAAATGCTTCTTTTGTGCTTTCCCAACTGCTCATAAACGTTGAATTATTTTTTCAGTTAGTTTGCAGATATTTATATTTTGTTTGGGTTATAAAAAAAACTAGACATACTGCAGCCTTTCATTTCACACTCCCTATACTCTGGCAAGATTGTCACATAGTTCACTTTACACAATCCTATAACTTTGCAGTAAGAGAAAGAAAAGTTAACACGAATCTCGGTGTTAAAAAAAAAAGCAGCACTTTGTCAGTAGACCTAGCCTGACATTTGACCTGTGTTTGAACGTACAGCAATGAAATGAGCTAAACGCAAAATGTATGTGATGTGAAAGGGTGCAGGCGTGGCGGGTGGAGCCGGCAAAGGCACCTTCGGTATAAGCCTGTGAGGATTGCCGATAGCGCTGGAGGAGAGTTCAGAGCAGAGAGGGAAGCAGAGGAGTAGAGGAGCTGGGTGGGAGGAGGACCAAGAGTCCTAGAGCTGGATATTAGTGGGTTACAGGGCTTTAAGTGGGCCGGGTCTCAAGGGGTCTGAGCACCGGGAGTTTTTAAAAAGAGGCCGCGCAACGGGTCTCTATCGGGCTCTGTTTTGAGTCCTGGCACAGACGGTCCGTTTTTTTCCAGACTGCAGAGACAGCAGTTTACTGTCACTGCAGTACGGAAAAAAGCACAAGGGCACAAAACAGCCAGATAGACACCCGTTTCGAGACAAGCACATGGATGTGCACTGCCCACACTGCTCACTTCTCACTAATGGAGAAGTTGCAGCATGATGTCATGCCAGGTGAGCTTTGTGGGGGAAGGGAAATCCTTTAGAGAGAGTCATTTTCTCTCTGGATTTCCCTTCTCTTTCTGAAACGCAGGAGCAGCAACATTGTAGTAGGGTCACCAGGGCTTTAATTGGAAGTATTTTCTATATTATATGTAACAAGATATAGTTGCAGCTTATTTATCTTATGCAACTAATAACCATTGACAAAGCCAATAGTCCTTACTTGTTGTAAGTATGATGTTACTTATTGTATCACATATCTGGAAGTAATGACAGAAACAGCAAAATACAAGTTAGGCGGCACACTATACTAAACAAAGATTTTAGCACAAGTGTTTAAAACCCACGCCCCTAATTAGTGGCCACGCCCCTTTGAGAGACCCCCCAGTTTTTTCATCCCACTTAAAGCCCTGGTGGGTCATGGCCTTTGGTGCGCCTTTTGTGCGCAAGCGACCGCCATTGAGTAGGAGTGGGCGAGAGGTGGGCTTTGGGCAATGGAGGAAGTGTGGTGCTTGTGGAGGTGAGAGGCTGCCACGGAGGGATAAGGGAGCAATGGAGAGCAAAAGAGCAGTTGCAAACCTCGAAAAAGGGTATATGGCAAGACAAAAGGCGGCAAGGACTGGGTGAAAAAGACACAAAGAAATGTTAAAGGCAACAGCACAGAAGAGTGACAAATAATACATGAGAAAGGGGAATAGTGCTTGAAATGGAAGAATTGTTTCTGAGAAGTGCCGATAGACCCCAATTAAAATTATTACGGCTCTCTTGAGATGTGAAGGTACTCTCCCTCTCAAAATAGGAAAGTGCTGGTACTCAGTACCGGCCCATTTTTAAGCGCTGGTGAAAGGTGCGGGAAAAGGGGCAAAGAATGAGAAATGCTTAAAAAGCAGCAAAGAATGAATGAGAAATGCTCTGAGAAGTAACAGAGCTTGAATGAAAAATTACCTAAAAAAGCAAGGAATGAATGAGAGTATGCAAGATGTACAATAAACCGCAAGGAAAGGGCGAGCACTGCGCAGGAAAGCGGCAAAGAATACAAGAAAGAAAAGAAGGAAAAGCTCATAAAGCGGCAAAGGAGGTCAAAAGTCGAAGAGGCAGAGAAATTGGTAAAATGAGGGCGCAGGAGAAAAAGAGCCTTGTCACAGTGGTGGAGCTGCGAATGAAAGGGCTGGACCTAGTCGGAAAACCGGGCACATGTAAGGGCGCAGGCGCATGGTAGGACTAGGCGAAACCTGTTTAATTGTATGAGGAAATGGAAAACGGTGAATGCGTTTAACAGATGTATACCTATTTCTTATCTTCTAATAACTTTATAACTTTAAAGTTATCTATATATGGTCAGAAGTTGATAGTCCTGCAGCTAAACATACTTGTACTATTTGCCTTGAGAAAGGTAAGCAGATGTTTGGCTACCCAGAGGTGGCTATGTTGTATGGTGCTGTACATGCAGTGTATGCACAGTGGCCAGACGCACTCTGTTTTACTGATGTCACTTAAGTTTGTGTATTCTTTATGAACTATTGAGACTTTAGAGTATCCCATTCTCACATCACTAATTTTCCCGAAAATCATTTCTGGAATTGCACCAGTTTGTAAACGCTTCAAAACTAGACCAATAAACAAATGAATAGTAGGTATTTTCAAGATTTCACATCAAAACTGCATTAGCTCGTGTAATAGTCATACATCCCCATTAAACTGTTGAGTAGGTCATAAGTGTACTGATTTGCTATTTAGGTCTTTCGCCTAGCGTTGCAGTGCGCAGCAATGCTCGCGCACAGAGAGACCTCATGTAGGGGGTTTCAAAACGAATCCAGGAATCGCACACGCTTGTGAGTGCTTTTCCTTTTGGCCCACGCTATTGGTCTTTGCGTGCTTCTTTTTAACAAAAACAGCACGAAATTGACCAAAGGCGGGCGTATTGCTCCGCCCATGGCCTATTGGTGCCGGCTACCCGCACCGCCGCCATATGGCCCAGACATGGCGCGATAATTGAAACCACATGGCTCGCTGTGACGCGCTCACCACTGGCGGGCTTGTGTTTTACAATAGTGACTGCTTTAACTTTTGCGATCGATTTCACTGCCGCTTGTTATTATTGCGGCTCCAAGTTCTTAGTGTCTTGTTGTTCCAATAGGTGTGTTTTATTTAACCATTGTAGCGGGTTGTCACAATATCGACCACCTGAAATAGTGCTATATTTCATGGTCATAATACTAACTCCTGTCAAAGGTAAGTGTAGTTTTATTATTATTAAGTCCATCTTGACAATGTTTCGGTAGCCTGTATAATAGTCTTGATGTAGGTATGTAGGTTGATATTTCGAACTCATTGTGGGGCAACACTAGGCAGCCCCAGTCTGATTGAGCGAGAGGCTCTTTATGAAGGGAATGGTTAAGCTCATTCTGGCTTTAAAAGTTTTGCTGGACTGTGCCCAGTGCCCAACTTTGTGATGATGTGATTATCACGCCGGACGACGGATGCCAATTGTTTATCGCCTCCCGTCTCCAGGGTGTGAGCTTCCCAGCGTGTGGTGTCTTTGCACTGGCATGTGAAGTTGCCTCCCTCCAGCCGATGTCAGCCTCCCGAGGGAGGGTACAGAGGAGACTCCAAAGGGCACCTTCACTTATGGTGCTGGTATGGCATTTTCTAATATTTAACCACGTGTGACGACGGGTATAGCTGTCTTTGTTTAATGGAACACCCAATGTAAATATTACTTTGGACTTACGGTCCTGAGAAGAACCTGCACGCGCTAATATTGGTGTTATCTAGGACTGGTGCTATGAAATGGATCGTCTGACTCCACGCAGTTTAACAGTGTTCTCGAAAAATGACAGTGCACAGGCCCAGAAGGCCGCAGAAAGGTTGCATCCTCACCCAGGCCTCCTCCGCGTGTGGTAGTTCGCCACTCTTTACTAGTCTCTGTGGCTGTTGCATGTGCTGGTTCAGCCCTGCCACCTTTCCTCTTGCTATCAATCACTTAGGGGAACTTGGTCTGCTAAAACCCCTGCAGGTAGACTTGTGGTGAGTTAGATGGAGCCTATAAAATTGAGCATTTACCCAGGATTTATCGTTTTGGGTAAACAATGATGCTGGCATCTAGGAGCCAATTTATTTTTGTGCCCATCAAACTCTGCGTTTGTTGTGCATAGTAAAGGTGGTTTGCCACTACACTTTGGTGATCTGTAAAGCGAGGCATGCTGCCTGTATGGATTTTAATTTTGTCATACATTCTAAAATTATTAGATGTACTCCCTGGAAATGTCTGGAGCTGTTCTATCTCCCACTCCCACTGTTGCATCTCCCACTGCGAAGATGTACATTAAGGGAACCTTTGTGAATGGACGGCAGCGGGGGAGCATGTCCCAAAAACATTCTTTCACAGGGAAGCTGTCTCCGCCTTAACTAAGCTGTCAGAAATGTCGAATCTGTCCTGCATGTGAATCTTAATTGATTTTTACAAAGCTATTATGTATAGAGGAGAGGCTGTTAATAACACACAGTACAGCAGTGTGTTGTGTATGCGTAATCCACCAAGTTTATCCTTTAAATTCCTGCCAAAGTCAGTGGCTGAAGGTGCTTATTATCTATTTCGTTTTTCTGACCCCGCAAAAACTGGCTATAATAACATAGCGTGACATCACCTAACCTAACATGAGGTTTTAGCATGAAATAAATAACACACCATACCACTACACGTAACCTGATTCAAATCCACATATTTACACTACTAATACCACATAAATACACCAATCACTGTCTTATAGCAATAATCCACAAAGATACTCCAGACATACCACATAATTCTAATCAGCATAATTCCACTCAATGCCACACATTTTCATGCCACACAATTCAACTCCACACATTTCCATTCCACACCACATAATTCAACACTAATCATTAAACTCCACACACCACATACATCCAATAATTACCACAGAATTCAACATCATGCCACAAAATTCAACACGCTACATAATTTAACTCCATTACATACCGCTCCACACCACAAAATACCATTCCACGTAATTACACTCAATGCCACACAATCCCACTGAACATAATCCCACTGCACACCATGTCACATAATTCCACTACTCAAATCCACTCCACAGAATTCCTCAACTAATAATACCAATTCAACCCACATTATTCCACTACACACTACATACATCCACTCCAAAACAAAACACATGGGTAAAATACATTGTCATTTACAACACCAATAGCTCTAACTCTCACAAATGCGAGACTTATTGCATGTAAATGTAAATTGATACTTGTATAGCGCACTACTCACCGCAAGGGTCTCAAGGTGCTTGTACGAATACCGCTGTGGAACCCATCCTGGGTTTCCCTGTGAGGCGTCCACTCCTGGGCACCCCCAAGGTGGAGGCCAGGCATCCTTAGCGTTGTGGGGGCCGTTGTGGGGATTAAGCAAGCTATTGGCCAGAATTGCAGAGTGGGACTCCATGATTGGAATAGGCACCAAGGCGAGAATTATCAGGTCCGTGGAATTTTTGAGCCCAGGACCCGCCGAGGCGGGGAATTGAACCCTGGTCCCGGGCTAGACCGCTGCATCAGGGTCTGCCGCTCTATCCATTGAGCCTCACTTCAAATGCTTGTTTTTATTTGTGGTTGGCTGCATTGCAGTAAAGTTATCTGATAAAGTAACCATCATCCTAATACTCTAAGCATTAGGGAATGTCTTTTTAACTGGCTAACACTTGTTTGAGAACTTGCTGAGCTTCTCCATTGTTTCCTTAGAAATGAGCTTCCGGCTGCCTCCAGGTGGGACAGTATTGTAACCTTCTGAGGAAAAAGCTTTTTTTAATACAACTAGCCACTTTTGTGACCAGAGCTATCTCTTTCCCTCCTAAGACTGAAGAGTTCATCAGATGTACATGCTTGCAGACTTCTTCTCTGAGTTTGCAAGTTGTCTGGTTGTTTCCTTGCTTAAACAAGCGATCATGGAAAATTACTGTTTTAGGCCTTTTATATTGGTACATTACTTAAATTGTTCTCCTAGAGGTTAGTAATATTTATTTCTGGTTATTGCAGAATCCAGGCTTTTGGAGTTGTAGGTGAAAGCTAGCCTACTGCACCATTACTTGACTTGATTTTGATTCTTTCGATCCTGCCCTAGCAGAGTGAATCTATGAATCACTTATGCACTTTTATGATTAAACCAGTAAGGTGGTAATATTTTCCTAATTGATTGGAGCAACATATTTGTGTCCCACACATTACAGCTGTCTTGAGCTTCATAAAATCTTATTACAGTGAAATGTTTCATTTTTTTAAGTAAAAGTCTTTCGGGGGTGTCTGATTTTGTCAGAAATCTACTTGTACTTAAACGTATATATCTACATGTCCCTTTTGCTGTTTTGCAATGATTTGGCAAATTATGGCAATATTATCTTGATATTGGAGCTCTAATAATAGCTTCTTTGCTTAATTTAGGGCTCATAATAGATCAGTGTGTATATTGTACCAAGGCTCTGATTTTTAGGTCCTGCCTGAGCCAGCACATGCGCTGCTCTGCAAGACATTTAGAAGTGGGATTTAAAAGTGCTACCACAGCTTTTGCTGGCCTAGCGCTCGCGGTTACGTGCATGTGCACGCGCACAGCTGCCTTCTGCTCGTCATGGCTCATTAGCTCTCTCGTCATACACACACACAACCCACACCCCGCTCTTCCTTATTAAGCATGCATGAGCTCACTTTTGCGGCTGTGTCACTTTTACGGTCGTGCGGCCAATGCTTGTTTTTGAAAGGCTTTCCACATACGTGCAGTTGCAGCTGGCATATGTCAAAGGCTACTTGGCTTTCATGAGTTACGCTATGGTTTCTTTCCTAAACTTGTGGAACTGAATTATGAAACGTGGCTGCACATTTTCAAGTTTCAAAGCACCCCTTTCAAATGTACACCGGGCACTCCATTCACAATTGAGACCTGCAGTCAGGGACATTTCTTGGCTGCAAAAATGCAGCTTTTATACATGTTGGCACCGAAAAGCCATGTGGGTGGGCGGACGGGGATGCCTTCTTTCTAAATGAGACCTTTTTATAATGGCTGACACAGAAAATACTACATTCTTCTGAACATTTAGTCCTATCTTCGTGTTACTCAGTATTTTGCTTATTTACCCTTTCCTGTGACTTCAGCACGATTTACGTCTCTCGGATCAGGTCACTTAGCTGCTCCACGGTTTAATCAGCCTCGACTTCTTATCTTCAATTACCACTGCCGTCACGATTCTACAAAATAAAAATGAATAGAAGATGAACAGGCTGGGGCCAAGTTGCTCGTTTGTAATGTACTGAGGTGATAAGCAGGCACTTTCCTCCTGTAGCTTTATTTTCTGGTTTATGCTTGTGGTAGGGTTTGTTTTCCTTCATGTGCCATATGTACGCTGTTTGCCTTGTTTCTTCCTTGCATGGTCTTACACCGGTCCAGCTTGGTAGACCAAATGAGATGCAGTTGTCTATATTGGCCATGCAGCGCTAGGCAGCGCGATAGAAAACCAATTTGGGCCATTGCCTACCATGTAGCAAACAAGATTAATGTCAGCAGCGTTTCAGTCGTTTCTCTCAGCTAATAAATTGGACTCCTAAGTAGTTTGATCCTGGTAAAGTGCTTGGGTGAGAGGATGTGGGATAGCAGAAGTCAGATTCTTTTACAGTGAATCAAACAAAATGACTGAGCTCTTGACTCATAACTGGCCTATTTTGTTGCTTGATAAGCTTCAGCTTGAAAATTCTGCAAGCTTCAAACAAATGCTGCTCCTTCCTTGCTTAGTTTGATACCAGTTTAATGGGCTACAGTGATTGATGATCGTAAATAATAATTAACAATCAAAAAGCATGGCCCTTTTGTCAGCAGTTTGGTTTGCAGGTATGCAGTGAAATAAAGTAATGTGTTCCTAAGGTGTAATTTATTAACATCTGACCATGAATTAATGCAGGCGTTAAATGGGTTTTATTTTGGGAAAAGTGAGGAACCTACACAAGAGAACTCGTTTCACACCTCCGAAAATGTAAACATTTGGCAAGCTGGATAATGAGCGCACGGGATAGAAAAGTAAGCATACGGTATTATGACACAAAACACAATTGAATATTTTATTCATTTCACGCATGGCTTTCACACGCTTAATTTCGATTGAGCTTCGGACAAATGAGGCACACCCTTTGATATTTGTGTTTCTATTCAACTCTTTCATGGTGGTGTAGCATGCTTTACTCTAGATGCTGCACGTTTAGGTGTGGTAAATAAGTTTTACCTGATCAATTTTTCCATATAATTATCAATACAAGACAGCTCATTAAAATGAGAGGCAGAGTCCGTAGTATCTGAGTCATACGGGCTTTAATATTATGCTTCGAAGCAAAGGATATCGGGTTCCATCACCACGCAGGTTCAGGAAGGGACATTCAACGTTTTATTAACATTACACATTATATATAGTAAATCGTTACACATGAATCCAATACAGGAGGCGTAACAGGTGAAAAGAGAGAGATAAGAACACATGCGCGTAAGAGGAGGCGTGAAAAGAGGCGTACACATGGGCGTGCACTGTACATGCCAGAGAAACGTCACAGGATACGTCACATGTGGGTGGAAGCAAAATGAGAAGTTGCAGAAACCCTTCGCCTATATGCGCGCACAGCTAGTATGACGTGAGACTGGGGGCTTTGACTTTAGCACTAGTGGAGGAGACTGGTGTCTGGATTGTCAGGGCAACCTGTACCTATAGCATATCTGATATCTGTTGTTTGGAGGATGTAGTGTCTGAAGCAAAGGTCTCTCGGGCAGGGGCCTTTCAATGCCGAATGCTAGTACATGCATACGTGTCTTGGTGCAATGCGCGGAGCCATGGGCCTACCATGGTAACGGGTTCAGTAAATCACCTGCAAGGAGGACAGGAAGGCCGGGCCCTTTGCTCTGCAGCCGGGAATATGTTTACCCATTTCACTAGACTGGAATGTGTTTTCGAGGAAGGCTGAGCAGATACCTGTAGGCAAAAACATGAACTTGGCAGGCAGTCCAGGCCAGCCGGGCACCGCTGCGCTGGCAGAAGTAAGGCAGGGGTCAGGGATGCGTGCAGCTTTCGGAGACAGGAGGGATGAGGCAGAGAGGCCTCGTTAAGGGCCTAGTTTGACTGAGTCAGGAAACATGGAGAAAACGTGTGCGAATTTCAGAAGTGCACCACATAAAGACGGTGGCACCGTATGCTTAGTAACATATTTAACAGGATTTCTTGGCATGGTTGGATAGCTAACATGTTAAGGATGGACGCAAATGTATTTGCGTCTCTCTAGCATGTACAGAACGGAAGTTACACGACATACAGGGAACATGGGTGCATGGATAGGGTGCGAGTTGGGGGACACTTTGGCTACCTAAAAATTTCTATTACCTCATAGGGATCATTCTTCCTAATTGCATTTCATTATTCTACGGGTAATGAGACCACGCTCTCACATTCTTTCAACAGAATTTGTCACATTATACTATCGGGCCAATTCTTCTTCTTTGTCCCACTTGATTATTCAGAGTACTACGAGTACACACTATCCCAATCTTTAAACATGACTTGTTACTGTTTTACATTTTCTTTTACACTGGAATTACACAAGATGTCTACAGACATTTTTAGGGTCAAGATACCGATGGACTTAAGTGGAGGATCGACAATTCACCAGCAACCCATTACACGGTGGACTGTACTTTGTAAAGCTGTTATCTATTACCCTATGAGTCAAACACTACAAACAACCCCCATGGTTCATTACTCTTCAAAACATTTGCCTAGAATCTATTGTGCAGATCACTTCTCAACCTCAGGAAAAGCCACATGCTTGGTAAACTACGCACAGAAGAACGCAGGGAGAAGAGACTTAGAGCAAGCATTGAGAAGTTTGTGTGTGGCAGAATGAAGAAAACTACCATACTGGTTTTTTTTTGGGGGGGGGGGAGACATGATGAATATCTGAAAAAGGTATTACTCGTAGTGTTGTCATGGCCCTCCTATCCTGGCAAGAGCAGTCAGGCACCCAGCGACAGAATCCTTATGTATTTGCATAGCCAATAGGTCTAGCTTTTGTGACCTTATAAGTATTTAGTTATGCAGCACAATATCCTTGGTGCAACAGCATCAACCGTTGCATCGCTAAACAATTATAAGATCCCAAAAGCGAGCCCTATTGGCTATGCCAATGCTTGTTCTACCTTTTCACTGATCTACACCCAGGGGCAGGAATTAGAGAGGAAGCTGTAATTCCAGGGCTTGAATGCTTGGTGAGTCAAAATACACCCACACATTAACATGTTTAAGGGTAGTCACCAACTCCTCTTCAGTCTCTTGCCGCAGTGGAATGAGTTGATAATGTATTCTTTGCAAGGGCAGTATTTAATATTTCCAGGGTGTCGGAAAGAAGGGGATCAAGGGAAAGGGAATTTGCAGATACAAACATGCACATGTACACTTTTCATCATTCGAAAATATAATTCAGAACCTATTTTAGTGAACTCGAGAGAGTTCTAAATCTGCACCAATGAAAAGACCTACAACTACAGCTGCATTTTTGTGGCTACCTTTGGGAATCAAGCCCCTAATTTTTTTCATGTTGCATAAAATAATTTTATACTGAATGTCCATTATTAATGTTTTTAAGAAAAATGTTTTTGGCATGTATCGAACAAAACCTATAACTACATAAAGATATATATTAAAACCAAATATTTGCATGTGCATTGCTAACTTTGCCTCAGTCAATTGTCTATTAGTTGTCAGGCCAACAGTGTATTTGCTTAAGATTAAATGCACCTTACTGTTTCCCTTTTTTCTCCACAAATATTTTCCCGTGTGAAAAAACCCCTACTCCCACTGGAAAATATCTGAACATTCGAGAATTTTTATACCCAGCTACCACACTGAACCTACTTTTTGTAGCATGAGAATTTGATGTGTTAAACCCTTTGTAATGTGTGAATACCTACCACTGTTGACTTTGTGGGAGTTCACATTAGTCCCTATAGCTATGCATTGCCTCTCCTATGGGATACCCCACTCATTCGGCCTGAAAATTGTAGTCACACTGTTTGATTGTCTACTGCAGTAAGTACGGTCTGCAACAAATTATATACAAATCTTTATTCTTGGGAGCAGGGCATGTCATTTGGGCTTGCAGATGGTTGACATTTTGCACACATAAGCAGCACGTGAGTGCATTAAATGTTTCGTGAAATAGGCTCTGGTTTTCTGGGATCACATTGGTTGAGTAAAAGATGCATTTAGTACCACAATTGTGGGAAATACATTTGTCTAAAAAAGTATACTTTGCAATGGCCTTTCTTGCCACCAATCTATCAAACAATGTAACAAAGTAAGACTGAAATAAATTGTATCGAATGGTGAGGGAAAAATAGTCCTGCGAAAGTTGAAAGGGAAAGACAAAAGTAGAAGTCACATTCTGGATAGCTGATCTATCGCCTAAGCTAGAACTAAATAGAGCTCTTCAGAGAGGTATAGCTTTGTCCAGACACAAGGGAGCACCAGTATAAGGTATTTATGCGTCACTCTATGCATGAAAGGGTTTTGTTTTGACTTCTACTGGGTGCTCCCTTGTGTCTGGACAAAGCTATACCTCTCTGAAGAGCTCTAATTAGAGCGAAACACTGTGTCAGGGGTTGCTATTACTCATTTCAGGTTGGCTTGAGTTGGGATTTTACCATTTCAAAGCTGTAATACTGTGCCTGGAGTGAATGGCTTTTGTCATTTTACAGCTCGGCAAGGACAGCACTGTGTTAGTCCTATGCTTAAAGACTTTGCTGTAGAAATGGCAAAAGACTTTGTCCTTTTCTATCTCGGCATGGATGGCACTGTGCTAATCCTATGCTTAAAGACTTTGATAGAAAGAGACATTTGAGGTGAGCAGATTTAGAGTGTCGCTGGTGTTGAGAGTGCTCTAAATGGAGCTGCTTTCCACCTAAATTTGTGAACTACCCAGAGTTCGCTCCTTCTTTTTTGCATAATTTATGCGTCACTCTATGCCTTAAAGAGTTTTGTTTTTATATATACATATATATATAATATAAATTCACACCTGAGTGAGGTCAATGATGCTGTTGTGCAACAGGGTGTGGCAGTGAGAGGGCTCCTACATTGAAAGCCATAACAACACGGAAAAATCAATCCCATCCCAAATGTCTACAGAAACCCCTCTCCTGTCCCCTTCATCTCTCCTTAATTGATACCTTAAAATGCTTAGTTTTGGTGTGAAGGAGATGAAGGGAGAGTGACCAGAGTTGGAATGGAAGAAGACTGTTTACCATATACATAGCACCTGATTTCCATATGTGTTCCGAACCTCTGTGGTCCTAGGTTAACTGAAAGCAGTAGTCCGACAAAGAGTGAGAACAATATTTTTTAAGTGTGTGGCAGCCGATGTGTGTACGGCAAGTAAAAAAGCATGAGAGAGAAGGCATGCAGCTTACACCAGTTGCAGAGAACTGAGTTTTGAGGTAAGAGTTATGAGGTGTTCTAACTTGTGGAATGTGTTTGTTCTATCATGACCACAAGGAAGTTTTGCAATGCAGCAACTTATCCCGCCAAACAAATTGTATCACTTGTTAGGGGGGCGGAGAGAGGCCATCCTGCCAAAATAAAATGGTGATTTTTGGTATTTTTTTCTCTCCATTATGAAAGACTTTTAAAGCATGCCAGATCATATTTTGCTTTATTCTAAATGCAAAATGCCACCCTAACCGCAAAAATATTAGGTTTCTATTTTCATGAGTTGGTAAACATGATACGTGGTTTCCAAGACATGCATTAAGTGTGTTACTTATTAGGTAATTTCGTGGCAAGAAAACTGTAAAATTTCTAGCTGTGGGTCAGTACAGACTTTACTTCTCAGACCTCAATCAACACATTATTAGAATTGTATTTTGAGTAATGGCACTTCTGTTTCCACAGTCATGTAATGCGAAGTCCTTAATTTCAAAAGAGTTTCTCAAGCAAATCAACTCTTTAATTGAGAATTTGATGCCATCTCATGAAATGAGCAGACTGTTGTCCCTGTCAGTATCTTCCCATCGCAGAACAGTAAAATAAGGCTAATTAATTTAAAGGATTACAATAAAGGTTCAAAGAAATTGTTTAAGCTTCAGAACAGAAGGTGAACATCATTCCATCTAGCCAAGGTTTTCTCTGTTTAAGAGCTTACAGAGTGCATGAAGTAGAATCGAAATTTGCCTAGCTTACGTAACGGTGAGTTTCAATTCTATTAAGGACACGGAGGCGAGGATTATGCTATATCTTCCTTCGCTTTATTAACATAAAGACTCCACAGCAGCTTAGGAAAAGATATAATAAGAACAAAAAATGCTTTAAACATAAAGCATTGACGTAATGTTCAAAAATCAAACAAC
This sequence comes from Lissotriton vulgaris, assembly GCF_964263255.1. Lineage (NCBI taxonomy): Eukaryota > Metazoa > Chordata > Amphibia > Caudata > Salamandridae > Lissotriton > Lissotriton vulgaris. The sequence continues at coordinate 1,290,475,659 of NC_141691.1, forward strand.
AACTCCCAAGAGTCTCTTTGCATAACAATAGTCCATAGTCCTTCCACACTGTCCATCATCACTATATAATCGGACTTCTCATCATCTTCCTCCTCTTTCTTCGCGCAGATCACGCTTGAGCCTCATTGGTCCTGTTTAGCACCGTCGTTGCCTGTCGAAAAATGAACAGCATCAGCGAGGTGGTCCAGGAATGCGACAACAAGGCGAGGAGCATTCAGTGATTAATACAGTACTGACAATGTAAAGGAAAACGCTTTACTTACTGCCATACGGGTGGGTAGAGACACCACTGTAGTCTGGGTGGGATAATCCTCGCCTCCGTGTCCTTAATAGAATTGAAACTTACCGTTACGTAAGCTAGGCAAATTTCGATTCTATGTCAGGACCGGAGGCTTCAGATTATGCTAGTTTAAAGCTTACTTACCACCAACTGGGCCAAATCCACCACCGGCTTAAAATAAAACCTCTTGAAGGTGGAATCCGAGGACCAATCCGCCGCTCGCATTAGGTCCTCCAGACGAGCACCCACCGAGAATGCCTTAGAGGCCATGGCCCCCCTGGCGGAGTGTGCTCCAAAGAGAGATGTATTGATGCCCGCTTCTTGCATGACCCACCGCACCCACCGAGCAATAGTGGGGGAGGAGACAGCTTTGTGTGGCTTCCGCAGGGCAATCAACAACTGACGCTCGCCCGGAGGGCGCAGATCCAAGGTCAGGTCCTCATATGCTTTGAGGCATTGCACGACACACAACTTAGGAGTGTCAAGAAAGGCTGGATAAGAAATGGAACGCGACGAAGTCTTAGTGCGTCGGCCCACGGTAAAAGTAACCCCATCCGGGGAAAAAACGCGTGCAGAGACATCCAGCGCGCGCACGTCAGAGACGCGTCTACAAGAGACCAAACATAACAACATGGCTAACTTCGCCGACAGCTCTTTAAGAGACAGATAGGAATTGGCCGGCCACGATAGGAACAAATTTAGAACCAAATTGACGTCCCAAAGGACGGAGTACCTGGGTTCCGGCGGCAGCGCGAGGCGGATAGCTCGCAGAAGCCGGCACACAAAAGGATGTTCTCCTACCGGATGGCCATCGATGTTATCATGGCCAGCAGAAATCGCCGATCTAATAGCATTGATCGTCCTATACGCTAGACCCTTGCCGGCCAAATGCGCCAGGAAATTCAGCACGGGAACAAGGCCTGCGACCATGGGATCCAGATCCCTTCGTAAACACCAACGCATCCACTTAAGCCAAGCGGATCTGTAACGCTTCGTCGTACTATCGGCCCATGCTTTGGAGAGCAAGTGCTCAGCCGATCCCGAAAGGCCCGGGAGCGACCAGCGTCTCCTGAGAGCCTCCACGCCACGATGCGGAGAGAGTTCCGCATGACGAGAGGATGAGGTCCCTGATCCGGGTTCGTCAGGAGCAGAGGAAACAGGGGGAGTAGGATTGGAAAATCCCAAGAAAGTTCCAGAAGAACCGGAAACCATACTTGAGACCTCCAGAGCGGCGTAACCAACACCAGCTCCGCACCCTGGCGGCGTACTTGAGCCGCCGTCCGCATGAGCATGGAGAACGGGGGAAACGCAAACGGTCGTTCCCGACTCCAATCCTGTAAGAACGCGTCCGTGGCCTCCGCTAGAGGGTCCGGCCTCCAGCTGTAAAACCGCGGCAGCTGGTGGTCGAGACGGGACGCAAAGAGGTCCACCGAGAAGGGACCCCAGAGGGAGTGTAGCCACCGGAAGACTTCGGGATCCAGTTTCCACTGGCTGGCGTCTCTGAGATGCCGAGAGTGCCAATCCGCTACCTGATTGCACTGGCCTGGCAGATACTCCGCCGTCACCGCGATGTGACGAGACAGGCAATAATCCCAGAAGTCCTTCGCCAAGTCCGCCAAGGCGCGGGAACGAGGACCCCCTAGATGGTTCACACACCGAACCGCCGAAATATTGTCCATCCGCAACAGGACACAAGCCCTGACCGAATCTTTGGTCCAACAGCGAACTGCGAAGGAGCCCGCAAGGAGCTCCAAACAATTGATATGCAATTGTTGTTCTTCTGACGACCAGGCGCCGCCGGTGGAAAAATCCCCGCACCGGGTGCCCCAGCCCGACCTGCTGGCGTCGGACTCTATGATCAGGTCCGGAGCCGAACCGAAGATCGCCCGACCATTCCATGCCTCCATGTGAGACAGCCACCATGACATCTCCTCCTTCACTTCGTCCGTGAGGGGGACCCACTGATCGTAACTCATCCCACGGCGCAGATGTTGCGCCTTCAGGCGTTGAAGAGCCCTGTAGTGCAGTGGGCCTGGGAAAATCGCCTGGATGGAGGACGAGAGAAGACCCACCACCTTGGCGATATGGCGCAGCGACGTACGATCCCTTGCGATCGTCTGCCGAAGCAGGTGTCGTATCTTCGCGACCTTCCGACCCGGCAGGCTCAAGACCGCCTGCACCGAGTCCACCACGAAACCTAAAAAGGTGATCTGTTGAGTGGGAACCAAAACCGACTTGGAGCCATTGATGACAAACCCCAGTCTCTGGAGCAAGGCGACAGCTTGACGCAGCTGGCCCGCCAGTACCTCTGGGCACTGCCCCATGAGGAGGATGTCGTCCAAGTATACTAGCATACGGACCCCCTGACTCCTGAGAAACTCCACTACCGGGTGGAGGACCTTTGTGAAGCACCACGGGGCCGAGGAAAGACCGAACGGCAGGGCGGTGAATTCGAACACCTTGCCGTCCCACAGGAATTGTAGGAAACGACGATGAGGGGGGTGGATGGGGACGACCAGGTAGGCGTCCTTGAGATCCAGCCTCACCATCCAATCCCGAGGGAGGAGCACGTCTCGAAGGAGGTGGATACCCTCCATCTTGAAGTGACGGTAGACCAACCACCCGTTGAACTCTTTGAGATTTATCACAGGTCTCTTGCCCCCATCCGTCTTGTCCACTAAGAAGACGTTGCTGAGGAACCCATGTGGGTGGCGCGTTGATAGACGGATGGCTCCCTTGCGCAGCAAGTCCGAGATCTCTCCGTCTATCAATCGCGCGTCTGATTCTGAAAAAACCATCGGGCGCGGGGGCCTCGCCTGAGTGGGCTGGTCGTAAAACTCGATATGGAAACCTCGTACAGTTTGCAAAACCCAAGCGTCGGCAGTGAGCAATTCCCACTCCCCGTAAAAGCTTGCCAGCCGCCCCCCAATCGGAACTTGATCTAAGCAAAGTACACTTACCGGGGGCATTTCCTTGACCGGAGTTCTTCTTGAACCCTCTGCCACCGAAGCGCTGTCCCCTGGTGGGGTAGAAGTTGGTGTAGTTGGCCGAGGTCTGGTATTGACCTCTTCCGGAGCCTTGTCCTTTATTGCTGGTCTGCTGACCACGGCCGATCGCGCGGCCCCTACCGCGACCGGCCCCTCCAGAGAAACGCTGGTGGAACACCCTCTTGATGCTAGACTGGGCCTTGTCCAGCGACGTGAACGTATTCACAAACTTGCCCAGCTCCCTGATGAAGGGCTCGCCGAAGAGGCCACCCTGGGCCACAGCACCCGCCTCCGACGAGGCCAGGTCCCCCAACTTCGGATCCAGCTTGATCAGGAGCGAGCGCCTCCTCTCAGTGGACAGGGCACAGTTGGCGTTGCCCAAGAACACAATCACCCTCTGGGCCCAATTCGAGAGCACCTCCGGTGAAATGGCGGTGCCATTCGCCCGAGCCTCCTCCGCCATGTCGAGGATCTTCGTGGCGGGCCCGACCGCATCCAACAATTTGTCCTTGCAGGCCCGCCAGGACCGGTCAATCCCTTTCCTGGGGTCTTTCATAAACTTCGCCAGGAAGGTGGCCATCTTGGGGTCCAATTCCGGAGTCATGGCCACTTTCCCTTCCAAAGTTGGCCGAGGGCACTCCCCGCGTAGGCAACCCCTCCCCTCCTTTTCCAGGGGCTTGCGCAGCCTGCCCGCGACGAACTTCACCACTGTCTCCCCCGGAGTCCAGGCCGCGGACCGGGGGTGGACAATCTCGTCCGGGTCCAGCATGCCCGACTCGTCCCGGGGCATCTCCTTAGCCGAAGGCGCCGGAAGCCAAGAGCGGGTCGATTCCCCGTCGTCATCCGTGTCCGGAGAGTCGTAGATTGGGGAGGCGGGCGCCGTAGCCACGTCGCCCGACGCACTAGGGTCCACCAAGGGTGCAGGGGGCACCGCCGTCGCTTTAGCCAGGAAGGCGTCGCGAAGACGTTCGAAAGCGCCCCTGTCCACACCTTGGGCCTCCGATGACGGCCCCTCCTTACAAGGCCTCTTCGGGGCGGGTGGCAACCCGCCGGACGTCCCCGGGAGCTCGGGGGACGGAGGCACATGCGCCGCTGCCAGCTTCGCGCACTCTTCCACGATGCGGGCGGAAAGGCGGTCTTCCATGGGGCCTACCACCTCTGTCACGCAGAGGTATATGGAATTGTCCACCGCCTGATAAAACTCGTCATCCTGCAGATAGGGGCAGGGTTCCTCCTCGTATTCCCCTTCCATCTCGGAACCAAGGGCAAAAGCGGGGCACCCAAGAGGGCGGCAACCGAGAAAGTTCTCGAATGTGGGCAGGCCAAGCGGCTGCGATCACGTTTTGGGCCCACTGACGTGGCAGGTGGGCTGCACCAACCCCCAAGCGCGCAGACCCTCGCCGTGACCGGGTCTACGTACCCCTCAAGCGCGCTAGGCCACACTTGGGTAAAGAGGTGCACAAGGCCACCCGAAGGTGATTCACGCGGTCAGAGCCGCTATACAGACCCCAGCGGGCGTCATACAGACCCCAGCGGGCGTCAAAAGGTGGATAAATTACAGACCCGGGTCACCAGGTGTCAGAGGGGTACGCGAGGGCTGGCTCCTGCGCAAGCAGACTCCACGGCGCGGCTCCTGGCACTGCGGAGGCGCGCCGTAGGGTCGGCGAGACGACAGGCCGCCCCCTGGCGGTCTATGTACACACCGCACACAAGTGGGAATAAAGTCGCGTAGGAACGAAGAACGTTCCCGCAACCGGGGACTCTGTAAGGGAATAAACCATGCAATGAGTCCCCCTAACGATCGTACACAAGACAATCAATCACAATGAAAAAGGAAAAATTGTAGGAAAGCACTTATCTGGCTGCGGGAGCAGCGAAGAAAGAGGAGGAAGATGATGAGAAGTCCGATTATATAGTGATGATGGACAGTGTGGAAGGACTATGGACTATTGTTATGCAAAGAGACTCTTGGGAATTGTTGTTTGATTTTTGAACATTACGTCAATGCTTTATGTTTAAAGCATTTTTTGTTCTTATTATATCTTTTCCTAAGCTGCTGTGGAGTCTTTATGTTAATAAAGCGAAGGAAGATATAGCATAATCTGAAGCCTCCGGTCCTGACATAGAATCTGTACCACATCTTTGAATAGAGCCCGACTTCTGACCCAGACTCGAAAATTCTTTGTCTGCATGTGTACTATTTTGTATAATCAACTGAACCTCCATCTACTCCCCATTTAATGGCAATAATTAACTGGCGAGATCAGGATACAAATGGCTTCTGTCAGGAGTAGATAGCACTATTGGAGTTGCTGGAAGGGAGACGATTGTCACTTTTTAGCTCTCCCTCCTTATCCCCCTCAACCTCTTGCCCTTACCTTTGTCTCGTTAATTTATACGGTAGCAGCCCATAAGAAGATACTCCTCCTGCTAGGCAATATTGGAAAGTATCATCTAGCCAATGAATATTTATTTCCACCTAAGTGAAATGATTCTACATTTATCTAAAAAGGACAACAAATACACATTCAGACAATACAGAATCATAAATTTATAAACCGTTTTGGTGGTTGCTTTTGTCCGAGTCCACGTATGTAATGACTATTATTAATTTTACAGCACAACTCTTTCACTTCTCAGATACAGGTTACAAATATTCCCTGCCCTTCATCGGACAGTAGCAGTACATTTAGGAACAGTAGACCCAAGACCAAGAAACTGATTTTATGAGCTTAAGGGTACACTTCCCTAATGAGCGGCATAGTAATCACCAGCAAACATTACATATTCATTGTTCGTGTTGCTGATGCGTTAATCTAAATGTATCGCAACCTTGAATCGGGCAGTTGGGGCTTAGGGTGCCTGCAGGATTGATACTCAACCTTAGTAATGGGCAAACAATTTAAATAACTATTGTGAAACCAATGACCAGGCCAGGAGCCAGAAAAAGGTTTCCAAGGTCTCGAGGGTCAGTCCTTCAGTTTCTGGCTTGGTGGTTGACATGGGGTAGAGGATCGAAGAGTGGAGAATTAAAAACGTTTTTTTTTACATAGCACGAGTTGACAGTGCTATTAGATTACAAGCAAGCATGAAATAGGTCAGGACTGAATATTATATAATACTGGACGTCCTAAGCTGGCATAGAGAAGATGGACTCAGTCAAGGAATTAAGGGAGAAGCCTAAATTTGAAATTGTTTTATGTGGTCACCTTTTTCGCTGGTAGAGATGAATGGTGTGGGATGCATCTGAACTTACTGATTCATATACATTCATCAATTTTCCCCATTTTGCTAGCTGGCTAATATGGACCCAGAGTGGTATATTAATGTTTTACATGTAAAAGGAAAGGGTTCTTAGTGGCTGGACATGGTCCAGTGCATGATGGTGGGTGGAAAACCTAAGTTCACCATAGCGTTTGCATGTCACTGTTTATTCTGTACCTACGCGCTGTTCAATCTGTTTAAGAGGATTTGTTTGATTGGCAATGTGCCTAATCAATATTGTGTGTGCTGTCCGATAGCCCACTTTGCCCGCTAACATTTTTGAGTGTGCAATGAAGGTTTAGTGGAGTGAAGGTGGGAAAAGCATTGGCTTGAATTCTTGAATTATCAGCCACTGATCCATATTAGTCCCTTTTATTTTGCCTACTGCGTCACCACAGACTAGAACCCACTCCCCCTCTGAACAAGGACAAACTCAATTGCTGATGTTTTCTGCTCGCTGGGCATCCTTAGTAAAGTGCAGAACACTCACTTTCAACACTTCAGTACTAATAAGTGTCATTGTTTGATAAAAATCATTTGTCATGTAAAATAAAGTAACAAACTATACACATGGTTTAGCTGTAGTGCATTCATTTGGAAAACCGTGGAAAACAGTTAATGAGGTCCTGTGTTGCTAATTGTGTTGGTTCTGATGTAGGATCACACAATCGGTTAAATAATGAAGGGGCACATTACTATTCTGTCCTTAATATATATAAATAAATCTCTCCCTCTCCCCCTCTCCTTCTCTCCCCTCTCTCCCTCTCCCCCCCCTCTGTCTCTCTCCCTCTCTCCCGCTCTCCCTCTCTCTCTCCCCCCTCTCTCTCTCTCCGCCCTCTCTCTCTCCCTCTCCCCCTGTCTTCCCCCCCATCTCTCTCTCTCTCCCCATCTCTCTCCTCACCCCATCTCTCCCTCTCCCCCTCTCTCTCTCCCCCCTCTCTCTCTCTCCCCCTCTCTCACACTCCCCTCTCTCACTCTCCCCTCTCTCTCTCCACATTTTTCTTCCCACCACCACAGCATGGCACAGTGGGTTAGCCTACTTCAGCAGTTAGTTAACGTCAGTTTGAGTGATGGTATTCTTTCCCATCTGATAGACTTCTAGCTGCATTATCCTTGGCTTAGAATATTCCCCAGGCATCATACTAGATCTGGAAATGTTTCATGAGCAGTGGTAAAAGGCATCATTCTGCTTTTGGCGTCGTTGGCATCCAAGCTGTAAATTACATTTGCAGTACCTATATAGGCACCACCCAGGTGTGCTGATGTCAGTTCTTTTCTTTCTTCCCCAGCCAGCACAGATCCTGAAGAGCTACCCCTTAGTCACACTAGGCAGTGCGGTTTTGACCACACTGGCTTTGCAATGCCACGTCTGGTTGAGGATGATTGGCTTTTCTGGGGATGTCCAGTCCTCACTCATGGACATACCTTGTGATGGCTCCCATCCCTTCAGAGACAAAGCTGATTCGGCCCTGGAGTGCTTTAAGGACAGCAGGGCTATGGCCAGGTCCTGGGGCCTTTCTATGACTCCTCATCGCACTCACTCTGCCTTTCTCTCCCTTCGTGGCAACCGAAGGGGCGGGCAACAGCGTCTTTTCCAGCTCAGCCACTACAGCGCTCAGACCCCCCAGCATTTGTTTTGCTGCTGTCCCACTGGACCTTGGGTTGGGTGACCATTGGCCGGGTCAGTCCACCATCCCACCTGCAGTTGCAGCCTCCAAACCCTCCTAGTCTGCCCATGTAGCATCATGGGCACCCAGTCGGTGGCATGATTCGCCTTCACCTGCCCCGCTGGTAGTACATAAAATGGGACAGGTGAGTCTTGTAGATTGTCCGAAGGAGCTACATCCTCCCCTTCAAGACTACCCCTTTATCCATGGAGCACACTTACGTCAGGCTGACAGAGGACCACCTAACTCTTATCTACCACTAAGTGATGGCTCTTTTGGCCAAAGGAGCCAGAATGCAGGCGCCATAAGTAGGTCCTGGTTGCTATTCCCGCTACTTTCTGGTCCCCAAGAAGGACGGAGGCCTTCGTCCTATCTTCGGCCTACGCTTTCTCAATTTCTTCCTCAAGAAAGAGAAATTCAAGATTATCACTCTGACTTAGGTCCTCTCAGCCCTGGAGACTGAATGGTAGCTTTGGACTTGCAGGACACCTATTTTCACATTCCCATACAGCCTCCCCATAGGCGCGCTACCTGCGGTTCGCAGTCTACCACAAGCGTTTTCAGTTTGCTGTGCTCCCTTTTGACCTCAACAGCGCCCCTCGGGTGTTCACCAACGTGGTGGCAGCGGCTGCAGCTCATCTGCGGAGATCAGGGGGGCCAGTATTCCCCTATCACGATGACTGGGTGTTGAAGATGGGCTATTTCTAGCTTTCATATTGGACCTCCTGCATTTGCTGCGGTTCACTATCATTGTGCTGTAGTCACACCTGACTCCCTCTCAGATGCTCACTTTCATCGGAGCCCTTGTGAACATAGTGCAATTTCAGCCCTATTCTCCCGAACAGCGAGTCCAGGATATTTGGACTATGATACTGATGTTTCAGCCTCTGTCCTGTATTTAGGTGATACTTAGAAAAAGAGAGAGTTTTCCCTGTTTAACCCAGAAAGGACCGGGACATATAACAACCAAAAAAGAAAATTCCTTTCTGTGTATTCAAATTTTAGATAAAACAATAACGTTTGTTATAGTCAATTATATCAACAGCCCACCAAACATTGCATTTAAGTCAAAACATAACATTTGATGTATCTAAATGTTTTATTTCTTTCTTTTAAAAAAAGTTTCTTTCATATACACAGTATACACAGTTTATTTAAAACAAATCATATAGACATTTTCAAAAAATCATTTTACATGTGTCCCCTCAATTTATCATAACATAATACATAATAAAAAAACAAAATAATACAATTAAAAACTTGTCGACGCGTTTCGGTGCTTCGTTGTTTGGAACACCTTCCTCAGGACTATTTTGAAACATCTTCTTTCTAGAAGTAGATAGAACATTTGTTAGTTTTGCAAAGTAAGGGGTGGTTTTTACTATTAAGCTGTTGGGGCGAAAGATTTTAACAGTATCTTACGTGTAAGGCAATTTTTATTTTGCAGTACCAGAATCAATCCAGGAGTTGTGGTAAGATTAATGACTCCTCCTCCCTGCTTTATCGTCAGACTCTGTATATAAAGTGACATTGATTTAGAATTCAATAGACAAAAATAAGGTCAACTCTTTCATTGATAGGACATTTTAACATTGCCGCTTCTCGTTTACGCAGAATTAGTCCGTGACAATTGCTGCACTCTTATAAACTTCAAATTCTGTTTCTTCCGTATCTTAGTCTGGCCAAGCGTGGTCCTAGATTCTTCACGGATTCAAGAATAGATCCCTCCTCTTTTTTAATTGAGGCGGTCAGTAGCGTCTGAGTAAATAGTATACATATTATGAGTATTATATCGTTACTAAATTAGATATATACACATCAGCTCATGATGGATTTTGTCGATATTACATATTGCGCTCATGCTTGTTATTCTCAAATGGGAAATGGGCCATTGAATTCCCTACTGTTACCCAATATTACCTATAATGTGAATTACATATCAGGGTTGGGCTAGTTAGTATTTAGGTGAGACTGACTCTTAGGCTGCTGGGCCTCATTGTCTCCGGCATCCTGCTTGTGACCCATGCCAGTTGGCATATGTGGGCTCTGCAATGGGACCTGAAGTTCCAGTGGGTGCAGCATCAGGGGAATCTCTCCGACATGGCCCAGATCTTAGGAACCTCAAAGTACCTCCAGTTGTGGCTTATGAACTGTGATTGGGCCAGCAGCAAACCCCTCTCGCTTCCCTAACCAGATCTCAGTGATGACAGATGCATCAGTACTGGATGGGACAGCCTTCTGACATAGGTAGAGTTCAGGATAATCTGGTCTCTGGGGGAATACAGACTCCACAGCAACTCTGTTGGAGCTCCGAGCGATCCTATTGGTATTGAAAGTCTTTCTATCCTCCATCCAGGGACGGCTAGTACAGGTGTTCAATACCACTGCCATGTAGTACTGCAGCTAGCAGGACGGCGTCATAGACCCTTTGTCAAGAGGCCCTGCATCTCTGGACATGGCTGGAACAGCAGGGAATATCTCTGTTGCTTCAACATCTGGTGGTTTCTCTTACAACCAGAGCAGATAAACTTAGCCGAAAGTGCCTAGGGGATCACAAATGGTGTCTTCATCTGGAGGTGGTGCAAGGTCTCTTTCAGCAATGGGTAGAGCTTTAGTTAGATTTGTTTTCCACAGCAGAGAATGTGTTGTGCCAGTTCTGCATGCTTGAGTTTCTAAGGCGAATCTCAGTCAGAGACATTTTGTCTCGAGTGGAATTCGGGCATCCTGTACACCTCTTCACCCCTACCATTTCTGCCCAGAGTTCTCAAGAAGATCAGGAACAACCGAGCCTAAGTCATCCTGGTGGCTCCGGATTGGGCACCGAGAGTCTGGTATCCCAAGTTGTTGAGCATGACCATTGGTCCCCCAATCATGCTGCCTCTTCGGAAGGATCTTCTGTCGCAGGGGAGGGTTCTCCACCCGAACTGTTCAACGCTCTGACTTGGATATTGAGTGGCGACAGGTGATAGTGTTTAACTCTTCGCCCGAAGTCTGTAATGTCATCTTAGCAGCCAGGCGTCCCTCTACCAAGATTGTTTACGTCTGACGTTGGGTTAAATTTGTGGCATGGTGTTTAGAACTACTCATTGATAACCGTTGCCCCAGAGCCCCCCCACCCCTTCTCAGGTGCTCTTGTTTGTTCTCTCCCTTGAATTGCAGGACCCTGCTCTGGGCACTGTTGAGGGATATATAGCTGCAATTTCTGCTTTTCTTTTGTTGCCTGACCAACCTTCCCTTTTCCAATCCCCTATTGTACATAGGTTTTAGAATGATTTGCAGCTTTTGTTCCCTCCCACTCCCTTCGCTATGCCTCAGTGGGATCTTGAACTTGTCCTTACATTCTTTATGTACACTCCTTTTGAACCTCTGCACAATAGTACTCTCAGGTTCCTTACCCTCAAGACTGCTTTTCTCATGGCATTCACATTTGCCTGCGGGTTCAGTGAGCTTCAGGCTTGATCATCCAAGCCGCCTTCTATTAACCTCTACCCAGACAAACTGGTGCTTTGTACAAGACTTTCCTTTCTTTCGAAAGTGGTTCTCTCCTTCACGTAGGCCAAACCATCACTCTGCCTACTTTTTACACTCCACCTCATATGGAAGAGGAGCAACTTGACCATTTCAACCCACAAAGAGCGTTGTCGTTCTGCCTCGACCGCATGAAAGTGTTAAGCATCAGTGGAGTAACCCGAAATGCTACCGGACCCAGATAAGACATCAGTACAGTAGAAAAATGGTCACAGTAGTGACCGTGTCAAAGAAAAAAGATATCACATTCATGTGTCTGCAACAAATGCAATTTATTCTCAAAACATCAACTGATTATTGAAGACCTCATAATCGTTTATTAGGTCTCGCCTAGAGACGCAGCTCATGCGCTGCACGCCTTGGCGAGACCTGTAGTCGTCGGCTTTGCTAGCTAAGGGGGACAGGAGATGTGCACGTGCCCGGACAGGTGGGCATGCACGCGCCAGGGCAGGCATGCACGCACGCCCTCGGAGAGGCAATGTGCACGCGTGTGGCTCGCGCGACGACGCACACTTGTGCTTTCACTTTCCCACTTTAATTTTTTTTTTTTTTTTTAATGCCAATGCTATTTTCTGGAAAAGATAATTGTTTGCTAATTCATCCCCAGCTCTGTCTTTGCTTTCCCATGAGAAGACTGTCCCCGCACTTCTGTTTTCCTTTATAAGCAATGCCAAAAGGCAACAACATAAATTTATTAGGTTTTCTTTGAAGAAGTTGTTGTGATGGCATTGGCCCAGGACCAGGAGGTTGGAATCTATCTTCTCTGTCCTTTCTATTTGTGCCAGGATTCTTCTAATAAAGCTTATTTTTCAAATGTACCACTATGAATCTTTACAGAACTGTCATAGCTTGAGTCACACTGTGTCAGCACACAAAGAGTGAGAAGGAAGATGACGAATGCTGGGAAATGTGGCACTCCAGCCTCGAAGAAAGAAGCCTCAGTGGCCAGAAGGCAGATAGTAATATGTGAGACCGATCATAAGCCCAACCTGACTCCACCTTTCATCCTTCTGAGGTTCGCAAAATGATTACTATTAAGTTTGGCAGGAAAAAGACTCTCAAACGCCATTTAGAGAATTGTGTTTGTGATGTACGATATAAAATAAATAAACAGCTTATGAAACAGAGTATGCCGCAACCAGTTGTGCGTCAATTCCGGCTTTCGTGTACTAAGCAGAATGGCAGTTCTGATAGTTACAAAACATTACTTGGAAGCTTAGCGATATTGGTACCGCAAATCACAACGCAAGGTGACTGCCTTAATAAAAATACATACATTGCACACCAACTACCGCTTGAAACGTTGACCCAGCAGCATACCAGAAAGCGCATCTTTGTGTAAAGTGTGTTTGTTTAGCGCCCCGTTTCACAGTGATGAGAGGAGCGTGGCTGTGCACTGTGTTTGTTCGGAGCAACAGAAAACCACTATCGGTAGAGCATGGGCTACAGGGGTTTTCAGACCAATAGCCAGACTAGCGAAGAGCTGCGAGTTACTACAGGCAATAAAAACACAGTGGAAATAGGTGTCCTAACCATTGGCTTGCTATGTCCTAACCATTGGCTGGCTATGTTACTGTAGCAAGATGTGCACTTCAACAGCGCATCATTCAGCTTTGAGGCACTTCACAGTTTTTGTGACAGGACTCCATTTGTAAAGCGCAAGGCGGCCTATTTTAATGAGCTCCGAAAGATAAATTCTGATCCTGGTGAGAGAGGATTCAAGACACAGAGCTGCTAGTTGCACTCATCTCTGCAGCACATGCATGAGCTCCGAGAACCTGGTTCTCAGCCGTACCCCCAGTTCCAATCCACTTCTCCATCAGGTGGTCGGCCAGAGGAATAAACTGTAGCTTGTTCCGCTCCAACACCCATGTTGCCTTCATCCACTATTCTTCTTGATCTGGTAATCTCCCATTGACCGTGCCCCTCTTCCTACCTTCACTCCAGCTTTATTCACAAGCTTTCTGACTGTACATCACTTCTCTTTCTGCTTCCTCTTTCAGCCTCCCCCTCGGCTCTCCGCTTCTCCTCTTCTCTCTCCTCTCTCCTCCTTCTCTTTCCCTGTGCACTCTATCCTCTTTCCCATGCATGTTACTGCAACCTTATGTATGCCAGTTCCCGCAACTGCCCTGTGAATGGGCCACTTGAAACGTTTCAAACTGGCCTGTGCTGGTCTCCAGGCTCCACACAACATCATCCCTCTTCCCAGGGCTTTAAGTGGGATGAAAAAACTGGGGGGGGGGGGGCTCAAAGGGGCGTGGTCAATGTAATTAGGGCGGGCCTAAGAACACGCAAGCTAAAAATCTGTGTTTAGCACAGTGTGCCGGCGACTTGTATTTTGCTGTTCCTGTCATTGGGTCCACATGTATGATACAACAAGTCACATCATACCTACAATTCAGGACTATTGGGTTTGTCAATGGTTGCTAGTTGCATAAGATAATTAAGCAGCAACTATGGCTTGTATATAATATTGAAAACACTTCCACTTAAACCCCTGGTGGTGACACCACAACAATGTTGGTGCTCCTGAGATTCAAAAAGAGAAGGGAATTCCTGAGAGAAAATGACTCTCTTTAAAGGATTTCCCTTCCCCTATAACGCTCACCACGCGCACATTGATGTGCCTGCTGTCACTGCAGTCCGTAAAAAAAAAAAGACCACCTGTGCCAGGGCACAAAACAGAGGCCGATAGAGACCCATTTCGAGGCCCCCATAAAAAAAACTGTTGCTCAAACCCGGTGAGACCCGGCCCACTTAAAGCCCTGCTTCTCCCACAGGGTTTTAAAGTGGAATGAGACGTCTGGGGGGTCTCAAAGGGACGTGGCCGATGTAATTAAGGGCGTGGCTTAAAACACTTAAGCTAAACATCTTTGTGACGCCCGACTGGTATTTTTCTGCTTTTGTCACTGCATCCAGATGTATCATACAACAAATAACAATGCACCTACAGAAAACCAGGACTATTGTCTTTCTCACTGTTTTTTAGTTGCATAAGATAAATAAGCAACAACTATGGCTTTGTTGTATAAAATTTTGAAAATGCTTCAGTTCTGAAATGAGGAGACTGAAAGAACTATAACGAGTCTTTTTGAAGCTACATCAAAGGCAGCGAAGGGTGGCACTGCAATGCTGCAGCGTTACGATTTGTTTTTTCACCCTGAGGGTCAGTGAAAAAAATGGAGAGCCCGACAGGGACCCGTCTCAGCCTCTGCTTTCAGTGGCATAGGAAGGGTGGTGCGGGCAGCCCTAGGTGTCATCACGGAGGGGAGTGACAAAATGGCAAAAATACAGTTTTTTTGCCATTTTGTCAAGCCGGGGGTGACGAGAAATGTTGCGCACCGGGTATCACCTGAACTTGCTACGCCACTGCCTGCTTTTTAGAGCTGTCCGTGCTGAGCATCGGCAGGACCCGGCCAACTTAAACCCCTTCTCTTCCACCATATACATGTCCTGTGCATGCCACTCCTGCTTCGGTTGCCCCTGCATACTATGGCATGCTGCCCAAGTCCTCTGCACGATTATGGCCTCCTGCACTATTCCTGTCACATTGATCCTTCCACCCTGTGTGCTTCCTTCTGGTCTGTACCTGCTCCTCTGGTTGCTCTTCCGCTCCTACCTGTGCTTCCAGGACACATACCAGGTTTGTGGTCTCCGGCGACGTTCATGGCATAACGTATGTGCCCTGGAGAAGCCAGGGTTTCCTCCCAGTGCTTGCATGCTCGGCCTTTTGTATAGGCGCTCCTCATTCTATGTAGGTACAGTTTGTTCTTTGAATGCAGACTAAACCCTGTGCATGCTACCTTCACCGTGAAAGCTACCCTCAGTATGCAGGTGGCCCTGCTTATGTTCCCTTTACCCTCTGTGTAGTACTGTATTATATTTCTAGCGTTCATACAGCAGATTCTGCTCTACGCGTGCTCACTTTGCCCTTTGCTTGCTTCTCAGCTGGCTCTGTATTGTGCATGATCTGTACATGCTATTCTCCCATTTCCACAGTGTCCGCTCCTTTTGGTACTACCCTCCGCCACATTGACTGGTAGCAATACATTCTGGTACAGTGCTGTTCCTACCTGGAGCTCTCTACTACCATGTAAATGCTTGTTAGGGCTTTAAGTGGGATGAAAAAACGAAAGGGGGGTGGTCTCTGAAACGGGCGTGGCCATTGTAATTAAGGGTGTGGTTTAAAAACACATGCTAAAAATCTCCTCTTAGCATAGTGGGTCGACAGACTTGTATTTTGCTGTTTATCGTTGCATCCAGATATATTATACAACAAGTAACATAATACCTACAACAAGTCAGGACTATTGGCTTTGTCAATGGTTGTTTGTTGCATAAAATAAATAAGCAGCAACAAAGGCTTGTATATAATATTGAAAAAGCTTCCACTTAAAGCCCTGGTGATACCACAACATTGTTGCTGCTCTTGAGTTTCAAAAAGAGAAGGGGAAACCAGAGAGAAAATGAATCCCTTTAACCCTTTCGATGCTGATGACGAGCTCAGCTCGTCATCACCCAAAGGTGTCGTGTGCTGATGACGAGCTGAGCTCGTCATGGTGCCACTAAAATGGCATTTTCCAGCACAGGGGGGGAAAACGCCCAGCAGCCATGTGGTTAAAGGATTTCCCTCTCCCTACAACGCTCACCTGGCATGACGCCAAGCCGTAACTTCTCCACTAATGAGAAGTGAGCAGTGTGAAAACGCGCACATCGTTGTGCCTGCTGTTACTGCAGTCCGGAAAAAACAGATCTCCTGTGCCAGGGCACAAAACAGAGCCTGGTAAAGACCCATTTCGAGGCCTCTTTTAAACAAGCATTTGCAATGCAATAGATCTCGCATTTACGCAAATTGAATCTATTCGTATTGTAAATGACATGCCTTTCATTTGTTTTAAAAACGAAAACAAAAATAAGGCATTGTCATTTGCAAGGTCAATAGCTCAAACTTGCGTAAATGCGAGACCTATTGCATTGCAAATGCCTGTACACTTGAGAGAACGGTGCTCAGAATAAGGAGATCAAAAACAGTGCTCAGGGGAAAAAGTGCGTTTGTGAGGGTTGTAAAGGAGGGAGAGGTAATGTGCCACATATACATTTTATTTACATGATGAAGCTTGTCCAGCCTATAATAGGCAAACTATTTCACAAAATGCATAGCATTGTACGCAAGCTGATGGCAAATCTTAGTCGTCCAAGCTTGAAAGGAGCAAAAGTCAACGTTTCTACCCCTTCAAGTATTCAAGGTTGTTAAGACCTTAGTATGGGGCCTTCATCAGGACAGAGAGGGGTAGCACTGGATCTGAAAACCGCAAGGAGAATCAGGCTGGAAAATGCGGTTGATTGGCTCTTTGAAGATCTACAGAAAGTAGATAAAGGCGCGCTCAGTGTCAATAAAACAGCCGTCCATAATAGCCTGAGGGAGTTTAAACCCCTCGAACTCCAACAGGACTTTGCTTTATTTGTTGAAACATTCTGCCCCCTGGTTGCAGAAGGTTCTAATAGCCTTATAGCCCTTCGTAGCGGGGCTATAACAGCTATTAAAGGCCCGCTCCCTTGTTAAAGTCCCTCGCCTTCGGCTCAGGCCTTTAACGCTGGAGAGGCCCTTTAACAGCCGGTATAGCCCACTACGGCGGGCTATAAGGCTATATTATTCTCATTGATGAAGGAATAAATCCATCACAAATTATGTAAATGACCAAACACTTCACTCCCAAGATTGACCAAAAATGCAAAACATGCAATTTGTATTAATGAGATAAACAATAACTAAAATGAAAAGACTAATGTATCGCGTAAAAACAGATACTTCGTCAAAAACATTAAACCACAGACATTGCTGTGAATTGCAGTGTTACAAAAAAAAAAAATCTCATTTGTCACACTATTTCAATCGGGTGCTTGACAGCGTGGCTCATCAGAGCCATTGTCAGTCCAGAGTATTTCACTCTCTCCTATAAATACTAATTTGAGAGATATATATATGCGTACTTTATCTTACATCAATTTCACAGTCCTATTCCTGGGTACCCATCCTACCCCTTTACTCCTACACCAAAGGCTTGCGAACAGGAAAATTAATCTCCAGCCAAACTCATTTTAATGGGCTCAGAGTCTCGTTTTCAAACTGGGCTGAACTGAAGCTGAACTGGGACCGGAATGATGAGAATTAAACTCTACTTCCATTAGAGCCTACCGTAAGTGCTCTTAAGGTTTTAGGGCACCAGTGGTTTCCATGTATCACTGGATTTCTATTTGTCTTGTCTTGGGTGCTATGATAACTTTTGTATTACCAGTGATCAAGACCTTTGTATTGAGTTCAGTGTGGATTATTGTTTTCTCCAATTGAGCGCAATTTCTTGATTTTGGCCAAAAGCATATGTTATATGAGACCAGTGTTCTCTTGGCATTCCCTCCCATCTTTCTGGTACCATTCCCAAGATCAGCACTGAAGAGACATTCAGTAGTGGGAATCCCCTCACCCCTTTGACATGGCTCAGTATTTCTTTAGAAATTTCTTATAAACCGGACAAGACCACTGAATGTGGGAGGGAGACCCTTCCTCTCTGCAACCACCTCCAACAATGAGCATCTGTTTCAGGGAATTGCTATTTTAGCTTTTATAGGCTTGTGTATGAATTATACCTTGCTTTCCTTCCTTGCATAAAGCCGACCAATCTTGGAATGTCTCTCCATAATTTCCCCCATGTCCTTATTTCTAAATCTATTCCTTGTCTCTTCGCCAGTGTTAAAGGGAAGGGCATTTTGGTATGACTTCGGGTAATTTTATAAGATGGTAAATATTAAGTATCAGCCCTGTGTCAGATTCATAACTGGGGAACAATTTCTCTCACTTGGTCAGCTCGCTAATGCTTGCTTCCTTACTGCTGGAATGGAATGCCCAATGGTGAATATTTTCACTGCCCGGAGTCCATGTTCTATTTACATGTCTTGAAATAATTAATTTCTTGGTCAGGAACATGTTCCCTAGTATTCTACAGTGTTCATTTCTGTTAATTCTAGGTATGGGTACCCTGGCTGGCCAAAGCAAAATCAGTCACTGTGTATGGGTGTTAACAGGGATAGGAATATGATGATCCTCCTAGTTATAGTAACATTATTCTATATCTCCATTATTGGTTGTGCGATAGCTGAAACATGTACCACTTCGGGTCTTTCCAGTTTTTTCAGCCACTTTTTCACACCGTTCCCTTTCCAAGAGAGCTGTTACCATGAGTGGCCTATGTTGTTTTTGTTGTCTTTGTAATCATTCATGAAACTACCCTCATTTATCAGGCATAATAGTATGTGTAGGCATACACAAACCCCCTACATCCCTTCTTGTCTGGAGCTTGGGCCCTTGAGAGCCCTGTTTTAAGATTAACCGATACAAACTTATCACATGCTTTTTACGTATTGCGGTGGGATCCTTACTCGGTGATCCTGGAAATTATACTAAAGTCTGGAGGGTATATACTTTTCTTGTGTGGAAATACATGTAAGGCATGATTGGTGACTACCCTTGTAAATAGTTTTAAACTACTTTTGGAAGGCTAAGAAAGTTCACCCTGTAGAGGCTCTGCATTTTAGGTGTTCTTTTTCTTGCTTTCTATCTTATACTCATCTTCACCTAGTTAATTGGTAAAGATTTCTCAATATTCTCTTCGGTCTTAAGGTGAAGTTTTAGGTCCATGAATTAAAATTCACTGTGGTACACTTTAAATCCGGAGACTCTACAGAATTTCTGCATTACTGGAATAGTATTAGGCGCTCAGTTTCTTGTGTCATTTGACGGTCAACAAAATATCTCCTGCACATAGGTGTGAGATAGTGTATTTGGCTTCTATTGAGGCGCATCCTTATTTACAGGCCCAAGATCCCTTGTACTCCTCTCTTCACCATCAAGAATGTTGCATAGTGGGACGAGTTGGCTGGCATAAACAGTATATGCAAGTGAGGTTCAGCTTCCAGGTGCCATTACCCTTTAGTTGTTGGATATTTTCTTAATATTTTTAACGGGGAATGCAAACGCTTCCCTTGTCTGTCCATGTGCTGGTTCAAGTGCTGGCCATTCTCCTGGGTATATATTTAAGTTGAGGAAACAACAATTAGAGTATCCACCAGAAAGAGTGTTGCTGAAGATAAGTAAGTTGTTCGTTTGGTTCGAAAACCAGCTATTTTCTATACCTAATACAGTTTAAACAATGATTTTGCCCTATGAATAGTCATAGAGGGAGTATTCTGAAATACCAAAAATGAAAAAAATATATGCTCAAGGGGAAGCTTTAAAATGTAGGTCCCTTTGGAATTGCTCTCTAACTCCTATCTCTCAAGTCAAAATCAGGAAGGTTTTCTAAGGAGTTGCTCATCAGTGCTGTTTAGGTCGAGCATAGGCAGCACATGAGCTGCTCTGCGAGGCATGCTGCACTTAAATCCCTGCCCACTCTCTGCCCATATTTGTCATTGGTTGTCATTGTCCTTCTTAAATGCTCGCTTCTGATTTGAAAATAGGCCTGTTTGTCCCTCCTTAGTACAGCCTTGTCTTCATTTGTAACCTCCTATAAGGGCACACCCTCTTACATGTGTTGTTGCTGGGTAGGCTTTAATTACAGCCTCTGGGAACTATTTAGTTTAAGGGTTTTTGCATGCCTGCTGTTGCAGGCAGGAACTGCTCTCTCGCAACAGCTTTATCTTCTTACATTGCAAGGCACGCTACGCTGATAGTGGCTCCCGTGACTTTGCTTTACTTGCCGCACCAAACAAGGCAGCATTTGTTTAAAATAAACATTTTTTTTTTTTAATGAATTGGCTCTTTCCGACACTTCAATGTCAGCTGCACCCCTTTCCTTAAACAAGCCGAGTCTAAGGAAAGGGGTGTAGCTGCCCTTAAAATGAAACCATTGACAACTTGGCAAACAAATGTTTTTTTTTTTTTTGTAAAAGCGCCCCATGCCTCACTTTCATTTTATTGGTGGCCACGCCCCTTTCTTTAGACATGGCCTGGCCGATATCGAAGTTAAAGACCCACATGGCCGTTTTTACCAACCAAATGCAATAAGTGTCACATTTACGAAACTCAAATAAATGCGAGACCTATTGCATTGCAAATGATAGGTAAAAGCTTTCTCATTATCAACATCTAAACCAGCCTTTAGCCCTCCAGTCTGTAAGCCCTTCTCTTCCAGGGGATCCTTATCAATAGTTATAAGCTCCAAATATTCTCGCCTATGTGGGGGGGGGGGGGACGCCGGAGCACATAATAAATTTTGATTTATAAATACAAAATAGCATCAAACATGTAATTAGCATTTTAATACTAATATCTTCACTAAAGGCTAAAAATGCCCCATTTACTTTGATATTTTCTTTAATAAACCTGTTACAAACTCGTAATTCTGTGAATCCGAAAGAGAGAGCATACAGTGCAAAACACAGCCTTTATTGAAGAGAAAACTCCACCTAGGTGGTCTCCATCGACAGCAGAGAGCTGGCTTTTGACGGTGAAGATTCACTCACTTGCTAAATGTCGTGACCCATTTACAAAACCCGAATTGACGTCGGCACATCATCATTCGATGTCAAGCAACCATTCACCCACTGACATGCCTGTTACATCACTCATCTGCTAGACTAGTATTGCAGGGACGAGCTTCACCTGCATCTCCAGCAGCTTCCTCTCACTCCTCTACACAGAGACAGACATCTCTTCATTAGCCAGAGACTCCTCAGAACCCTATTGCCTCTCTCCACAATGGCTAGAAAGTGTCTGCTACTGGCCTGTTCCACAGAGTGCAGACTCACAATATTCACTGACATATTCACCTTTTTGGTCTCCCCTGTGGACACCGTTGCTACAGCCAAATACTCAAGCTAAGACTCCTCTTGCACGCTTTGCACAGACTAGCCATCCTAGGTCCCCAGCAAGATCCAGGTTACTTGGGGAGATCACTCCTCCGTGCAGAACCAAGTCACCATCGAGTAGATCTCAATGTAGGACCAAACAAGATCTTCTCCATCTGCCCAAAGGTCTAGATCACGCCATCGCGCACATAGATCCCCTACATTGTTTAAATCCCCGAAATCAACAAAAAGAAATTTCTCACCAACACTTATGGACACTCGGCCAGTGAGAGTATCCCCGGTAGATGACCTGAATATGTTTTAGGTATTGGTTAGGGGGACTGCTCAGCTGAACATTGATATGTCAGCAGCCACTACAACTTCATTGGTCATTTTCGAACCTTACATCATAGGTAGTCTTCAAGACCTTTGCATCACTTGGTCCCAGGTCTGCTCGAACCAGTAATTAACATTTTTCTTACTCCAGCATCCCTGCGAGTGTCTCCAGTGAGAATTCTAAAGAAATATAAGGCTCCAGATCAAGACCCTATTTCTGAGAACCGGTCCTTCACCAGATTAAGTCGTTATAGCCGCCGCCAAGAAGATGCATTCCAACGCAGCTTAATAATCTGTCCCTCCGTACATGGTAAGTAAACAAAGGATTCTTTGGGCAGAAAAATGTGCAGAACATTTGCCCTATTTATGAATGTGTCTAGCATGAAAGCTTTACTTGGACGATATGATAGGTCCCTCTGGGACTCACTGGCAGGATTTACAGAAAAGCTGCCCAGGGCAGACTGACATGACTTCCAGGAGATTATGCACTAAAGAGGTCTAGTCTGTAACCAGATAATTAGAACAGTGGCAGGTGGCTGTGACCTGGCTGTGTACAGATATTTCAAATATGTGGGTTTGCAGTTCCTAAGGGTATTGGTGGTGGTCAGGTCTCTGGAGTAACCCCCAAATTTAAGAAGTGCCCTCACACACCCCGAAAGGTATCATGCTTCATCATTGGATGTGCTCCTAGTCGGGCCAGCGCTGCAATGCCCGACGGACACCCGCAAAGGGTCTCTTCAGTGGGGTTCTTTTCATAAAGCTGTTTGAGGGAGGGTGTGTGAACTGGAGTGTGTAGTGAGTGAAGATTTAAAATAGGAGACTCTTATTAAATACATTTTATTAACCCTGGCTCCCTAACCTAAGTAAAAACAATGTGGCTCATATCAGCGACAATGATTCTATAGAGCGGAAGTGCTATTTTCTTTGTTTGGTCAACATGTTTCTTGCCAGATCAGCCCCTAAAGGGTCTCTTGACAATTCGTCAGGATCATGCATGGGAAAATTTCCAAATAATCTTACACTACTGCAAGGCTGGTGTATACATTAGGCAGATTGTCACCAGCCGTGCTTATTAGCACAGGGTTGAGTGGCACCCTGTGGTGTTTCAGGACCTTAAAGAGATTTTAAAAAAGTGGGATAAAAACAAGGAGATATTGCTAGCATCCTTGTCTGTATGCATCCGTATTGTCGTATACCATTCCGAAAAATATAGTGGCAAGATGTGATCTGTAGCATTAAATCAGCCACACATGCATTTCTTGACATCAGAACGAAATGTGGCATGCACATCGCCTGTGTTTCTGGGTGCCGATAATGCTGTTAAAATGTGGTGACTTTGCAAGTGCAACAAGGTCAGATGCGGCTAGAATAAGATGGAACCTCACAGATGAACAATTTCTATTCATGATGGTGCATAAGTCTCTTGATTCTTGATAGCATGCTAATACATAACAACATTGTGTTCTCTTCTAGTCAAGTGAGGTATATCAAATTTACCGCCATACGTTTCATTCACCCCATGGTACGTGGGTCAAGGTCTGACAGGTTTGTTTCAGAGCTCTTCGCTCGCACTCAATCTAGACGTGAGAAATAGGTAAGTAAGTTACAGCAAGAAGAGGCTTCCGCTTACCGTTTTTTTGGAGGACTTGCATACACACTAGAAGTATTGAGGTGAGTGGCCTTTTGCCTACCCTGTCTCTGTCTCTCGTGAAGCATCAGAACAAGACTGATAAGGTGTGTTCCTGGTGTCGCGTCTGGAAAAAGCCAGACCGGTGACCTCTGCGGCCATCTTGGGGGAGGGAAGGAGACGTGTGGTACTAAGTGCATCGAATATTCATCCTATTACTAGTGTTCTCTTTCTAAGTCAAAAAGGGGAGAGAGAGATGCCTTTACTTTTATTCTATATTTGGTGTACTACTAGTGGAAGGGTCCAAGTTATTTATCCATCAATGGTACCCAAGCGCCATGGGTAGTTTATTAGTGGATGTGTGCCCAATGGGGTTTGGGCAATCATTTCATTAGGGCATGCTTGGGGGCCCACTGGGATGCTGTGCAAGGCTAGTTAGATGAATATTCACTCTGGTGAACCCTATCCTTGACTAGTTAGCGGTACCACAACTATGGTGGATGCAGTCCAGGGGTCTATGTTTTTGTTCACAACAACCTCATGGGTTCAGTGCATTGTCATCCATTTAGCTCTCCCCATGGGATATCCTCATTTAACCCCAAAGGATGGGATGAAAGTTTTAAAATCCAGTTCTGCTCTTTTCTAAACAGGGCTTCCTTTGGTAAATGGGGGTGGGACTCAAGGATGGTACAATATAGGTAATTTTCTTGTGTGGCTTAAGTTTATGTAGTGCACACACATTTTTGTATTAGGCTTTTTAAACGTGATATTGTTTCAGTGTTCGTTATTTTGATTTTTAACGGCATGTGTTGTCATTCCTACATAAAATAGTAGGCAGGGGCAGGTTATCCCGTTAACACAATTGCTTGTGCTGCAATTGGTGTTTCTTAGCTGTTTCCATTTCAATGTATCCATAAGTTGTATGGTTTTTGTGGCTTTTGTCAGTGCGCACAGATATTCACATGGAATATGTGCCTGTCTTTCACCAAGGGTTTATCTTATCGGCCTGAAGCCAGAGGTACAACTGCACATCCTCAACCTTCCTTTAACTAGCAACTAATTTTTTGGGATCCCACACAGATGACGAGATGGCAAAGATGAAAACAGAGTTGCACACACTCAAGGCCATCGGCCTAGAAAAACTAAAGGAATTCAGTCGATGGTACAGGCCTTATTACAAGCACCCCTACCATCGCAGGGTTCAAACTCCTCACTGGGCTCCACGCCAACACCACCACCAACAAGCCATATCTCACTATCAGTTCTGCAGATTAACATTTGGAAGAGGAGCTAATAGACAGCCACCAGCTTCCTCCAAGACACCAAGCATGCAATAAGGTGTTGCTTCCTCCGTTGTGTTTACCAACTCCGGTGGGGGAGGGGGAGAGTATCACCGAACATCTGAACAAGTGACGCACCATCACCAGCAACTACTGGGTCTTGAATATTGTAGAAAATGGGTGCTCTCTTCGCTTCAAGTACCCTCCTCCAACTGTTCCACCTTCAAAGGCCTCTTGCCATCAGTGGGCACTACCACAGAACAAATTCTCCACTCTACTTTGCAAGGAGGCAATAGAAGAGATCCCATTCTCTCAAAGGGAAGTAGGAGCATATTTTCTGTATTTCCTCATAAGGTAAAAATGGTCCAAACAGAATTCAGGCCCTCCTGGACTTACGTCTGCTAAACAAATACATACGCAAGGAGAAATTCTGAATGCTTGCTCCTCACCAGATTTATCCCCAGCTCCATCAGGGGGACTGGATGTGTTCCATTGATCTTTAGGATGCCTACTTCCACATCCCAATCTCATCCCAATCACCAGTAAGCGTCAGAAGCTTCTATGGTTCAAAGTGGCATCCGATCATTGCAAGTACAAGGTTCTACCTTTCTGCCTGAAAACAGCCCCCCACAGGTTCTCAAAGTGCATGGCCATCATAGCTGCAGCCTTATGAAGGAAAAGAACATACTTGGGCGACTGGCTGGTAAAAAGCTCCTCTCCAGATCAAACGAAAAAACGGTACCCAATCTGTATAAAGACCCCCCAATCTTTTGGTGGTCTGGTCAATGCTTAAAAATTAATCCAGGTTCCAACTAGGACTACACTACCTAGGAGTGATCCTGGACACAAAAATTGTGAAAGTGTGTCCCTTGGAAGACAGATTTTTCTCAATCGCTCAGTGTGCCAACCTCCTTCACTCTACACACCATTGGCCAGACAGATGGTGTCTCCCCTGGGGTCAATAGCATCATGTATATTCCTTGTTCCCAATGCCAGACTGCACATGAGACCTCTACAAAATAATATTGAGGATCCGTGGAATCAATTCAGACCATTGGGACAACACCTTGTCGCATGCTGCAAATAATTTGCTACTGTTTTAGTCTCGTTGATGAAATATGCTGATCAGTGTCCCTTTTCACCAGGACACTCTGTGAAAACACTTATAACAGATGCTTCTTACCAGGGCTGAGGTGCTCCCATGGATGCCCTACAGATACAGGGCCTGTAGTTGGCTAAGGCGCAACAATACCATATCAACATGTTAGAGCTGAGGCTGTCCATCCAGCCCTCTAGTCCTTTTATCCGTCCATTCAAACTAACACTCTCTTGGTCCAAATGAACAACATGACCCCAATGCACTATTTTTAAATAGGCAAGGGGTCACTCGCTCCATATCCCTGGAAGCTCAGGTCATCTGGAACTGACTCATAGTGAGAAAGCTGACAATCAGTGATTCTCCTGTCAGGAACCCAGAACATACATGCAGACTCTCCCAGCTGAAACTTTGCCGAAATTCTGCATGACGATGGCGTTTGAGACATTTTTTGAGAATGGGGGCATCCCCAGATAGACTTTTTTGCACACAAAAGCAACACTTAATGGCAAAACTTTGTATCTATGTTCTACCGACCAGGAAAAAGGGGAAATGCCCTGTTAATAAATTGGTCTGGGACATTTCTGTACACGTTTCCTCCCATTCCCCCTGATACTTAGTCATCAACAAACTATACCAAGCCAGGACCAGAAGGATCCTAATAGGTCTGGAATGGCCTCGCCAGTAGTGATACCTGGATCTTCCTCACCTGTCAGAAAGATCACACAGACCAGATCTCCTTTATAAGCTTGGAGGGAAGATTTTCCACCCCAACCATTCCTCGTTGAGCTTGACAGCATGGCTCCTGAATTCCTGCAGTATGGACACTTGGCCCTTTCGCAGGAGTGCATGGACAATTATAGGGATTCCTAAAGGTCATCCACCAGATGTGTTCAAAATGAAGCCCATCCAATTCTGGGGCAGGATGATGTAATATCTTATCTTCTCCATTTAGCAAAACCTGGTCATCAATTCTCACCTATTAAGGTACCTCTCGCAGCTCTTACTTCTCACAGAAAGTACCCTACACAGAGATCAGTCTTCCACGTTCCTGTAGTATGAGATTTCTTAGAGGGATTGAATTAGATGTTACCACCTGTACGTTCTCCCTCTCTTCCTTTGGAACTGAATGTAGTTCTTTTGAAACTCAAGGGTGGGTCCCCTTTCTTTACCTGGAAAACTGCTTTTCTGGTAGCTCCTACTTCAGCATGCAGAATCATCGAGATTCAGTCTCTCCATGCCAAAGAGCCTTACATGGTATTCCATGCTAACAGGGGGATGCTGGGAACTTATCAGAGCTTTCTCCCTAAGGTAGTGTCTGAGTTCCACATTAACCAGACAGTTTCACTCCGTTTGTTTTCAAGTCATTCCACACCAGCGGAAAGAGCATTACACTCTTTAAATCTTAAGAGAGTATTGAAATTTTCTTTATACAACCAAGGCCATCATACAATCTGACGGTCTGTTTGTTAATTATAACCCTTTAAGGACAGACATCGCCTTCTCTAAGCAGGCCATTTCAAGATGAATAGTTTCTTGTATCCTATTTACCTACCAATTAGCCACCAAACAATTACCTGCTAGACCCAAAACCCACTCTACAAGGGGTAAGGGGGCAACAGAAGCCCTACTAAGAAATGCTCCTATCTCTGAACCTCAGCAAAGCTGCTGTTTGGAGATCGGTCAATACGTTCACAAGGCATTACTGTCTAGATTCAGACCAAGACAGACACCCAAGTAGAGCAGGCCTCCTTCAGAAATCTGTTTCGATGATGAGGACATCTGTTTTTGCTTGCTCTTGCTTTGTCCGAAGGGCTGTGGGATTGGCTTGCTACTCTATTCAATGCTTATGACTATTGAGGATCCCCTGGAAGAGAAGCATAAGTTACTTACCTGTAATCCTAGTTCTCTTCCAGGGGAATCCTCATCAGTCTTAAGCAACCCACCCACCCACCCACCCACCCACCTCCTGGGGCAGATCTTGCATGCAGCAGTTCATACAGGTCTGTATTCTGTTCTTCATGTCATCGTAAAAAACACTGACTTAACTGTCACCTTTGGGGCATGATGGGATACAGAAGGTCCTGGAGGTCTTGAAGGCACGGTGCCAGCATTCACTTGTAATGTTTTTAATGCAGCCTATTGGCTAACTGTGTCTTTGTATTCCCTTGCAGTTTTAGTTTTAGTTGATAGCAAGTTGCATTATTGTTTAAGTTGATTAAATGTCAGCATGGCTTGGGCACAATTAACTGTCAACCAGTGACTTAGTGGCCACTGATAATCCCATCTGCTTACATCTGTGGTCTCCTGCTCAACAGTGACATCACTTTTAAAATGGCCACTTGGAATGACCGATTGTGTGGGTGGCGCCAGTTAAAAAAGTAGTGATTTTAAAATCATAGCTTCGTTTCGTCTTTTTTAAGCAGGTAGTTACAAATCTGATGAGGAGCAATGTGATGTACGTTCTGCTCAGATTTGAAATCACACCTCTTATGAGCAGAGTTAGTGAGATTGCGAGTGCGTTAAGACGACGAGATGTTTTCAGCAATATTAAGAAGAGTCCTCTTTTTTATATCTGGAACTTGGTTGCAATGATGTTCATGCAGGACACCATTAAGATTTCCTGAGGTTTTTTGCAATGGGAGAGTGTGTTAGTATGCCAGGTACAGGCGTAAGAGGAGAGAGGTTGCAGGGGCATAGTGTACAGGAAGTGAAATCTAGTTCATTGGTGTTTTATGACAAGTTGTTACTGTAGGAAAAAAATAGGTCTCCAGACTGAGCCTTGGGTGAATGGCCATTGAGTAACTGTGTGGGCAGGGGCTAACGGTTCAACAGGAGACCAAGTAAGCAATCCTTGTTAGCTTGCTAGAGTAGTTTGATTTGCAGGGATGGCTGATAGGTGGTTTTACATGAAGGGGAGAATGCTTAACTGTTAAGTGAGGGTTGCTTCTGTGAATTGGAGTTGGCAAGTGCTGTAATAGCAAATGATCCGTTTGAACTCCAGAGATTCAAGTGCCTTAGAAAAGAAGGTGCGCTTGGAAGAAATTGATAGTTGAGTGTATAAGTGTAAATGAGGATTATGTGATGAGCTACATAATTAAATTAGTCATAAGAGGTGGAGTAGCGCAGGGCAAGGACGTGTTGAGTCTGAGGAACGATCAGATTTAAGTGAGGTTAGAATTTGCATTTGAGGGTAGGTAACATCGTATTGGTGATAGAGGAAGCCGGGATTGCAGTTACCATCTTCATTATGGCATGATGAGGAGTAAAGAGGTGTTGATTCCCTAGTAAGACTTTTAAAGATAGTCAGACATCAATGAAGCATGTTGTATAGTTTTGCAGCGTGAATCTTTCTAGATTCACTGTGCTGTGCATTATTCCGCCATCTAGTGGTTGGGTCCGGAATTGTATTCTTTTTTTTTCATGGCCCAGGTGGGTGTCGACATACCACCATTTGGTGTCCTTCGTGACGTTGACGTGCTTCCTCCGTAAGTTCCCACCTTTGGTCGCCATCTTCAGATTCTTTTTTCTGCCGTTAGGTCTGGATCGTTGCCGAAGAGTTCCAGGTGGAAGGCACGGCCATCAAGGTCCATACGAAGAGGTTGAAGGAGGTAAGGGAGTCGTCGACCCCCTAAGCACTCAAGCGACACTTGAAAGGGTGAAGCTAAAGCCCGAGCAACACTCGCAGAATTGAAGCTAAGTCCTGAAAGGGAGCTCTGCCGCCGAAACACTCTACAAAGGCAACGCCTACCAGGGCCAGTTAACCGAGCGGATCCTTCGAAAAGGTCCCCCAATCGGCGAAAGCCCTCGAAAAACAAAGTTCGTTGAAGGTTGCCCTCGAAAAGGACACCTCGGCGCAGAGGAAAGAAGGGCAGACGTTGTCGTCAACGGTCCGAAGAGAAGCGCTCCAACACTCGACGCCGAACATGCCGCCGAGATGGAGAGGAGGCTCTAGGCCGAAATGATGAGCATCCTACAGAGAAAAAAGGACTTCAACGAGAAAATGAGCCAATACACCATCCTGCCGGAACCCGCGGTCAAAGTTGAAAGGGATGACAAGGATGCGGAACTGCCGAAAACGCCCGAACCAGTCGAGGAACTCTGAGACAAAGACTTCCATTTGGATGGGGAAGACAACGAAGATCTGCAATCTTACCGGGACTCCTCTGAGGCACAAGACATAAAATGGCAAAATCTTGACGCCGAATCGCCAGAAGAAGGGGTAGACACTTACCCTTCGAGGCCCTCGCTGCCAGACGACATAGGGATCTACAACAATGTCGTACAAAAGACTGCACAGACGTATGGAGTGAAAATGGAGGAGGAGAAGCCCAAGGCATGTTTCCCCCTGGAAACTCTACTGTTGACAATACATTGGCGCATCGCAAACTCCAACACCCTGATCAACCGACATGCATACCAACACTGGGATGAAGTGGGGCAGCTCCTAAAGCACATGGCGAACACATGCCTAAAATCGGCATTGGAGGCTGCTGAAACACTGAGCAGGCTAATGATGATAAGAGTGACTGAGAGAAGATACGCATGGCTCGGAATTTCGGTATTCAAGCTAGAGGTACAAAGCAACATCCTAAAAACACCTTTTAATGGAGAGACAACTGTTCGGCACGCCAGTTGACGACAAGTTGACGCAGCTCAAGAAGGATAACTTAACAGCAAGGTCCTTGGGAGCACACCCACGAGAAGGCCGGGTGGTAGAGGAGGCAACATGCCTACATCGCACCAAACATTCCCGCAAGGCTACCAAGGCAACAACAAAGGCCAGCAGGGACAGCAGAACTGGCAGTACCAGCAGCAGGGACAGCGGAACTGGCAGTACCAGCCGCGGGGACAGTTCTTTTGAGGGTGCGGAAACGAACGAGGACAAATACAAAGAGGAGGTCAACAGCCCTCAACCAAGTGACTCCACCATGGAACAGGCACCCACCCTAGCAACACCTTGGGGTGGACAGAAAGACATAAAGAAAAACTGCATTCGAACGTTCAATGACACAGTACCTCGAACACTCAAAAGCGGTAGGGGGAAGAATATGAGACTTCATCCAGGACTGGAGGAAGGTCACATCGGACAAATTAATACTAAACATCATACAATACGGATCCTGTATAGAGTTAGAAAAACAACCTCCAAACAGAAAACCAAGAAGCAAGGCACACACTGCAAAGGAGCTCTCGCTCTTGCAGCTAGAGGTGCAAGAACTGCTCAGCAAGGAGGCAATAGAGGTGGTGCACCAAAACCAAAGGAACAAAGGGGTTTACTCAACTTACTTCCTGGTGCCAAAGGTGAATGATACACTAAGACTTATCCTATATCTAAGGTTCCTGAACGAATGTATAAAAACTCAACTATTCAAGATGACTTCCCTAGAAGAGGTAATACCACAAATACAGCAAGGGGACTTCATGGCTACTATAGATTTAAATGACGCATACTTACTCATACGCATCCACCACAAACACAAGCGCCTGCTAAGGTTTGTGATCAACCAAAGCCACTACCAGTTCTCAGTACTGGCATTCGACCTAAAATCCGCACCATGGGTGTTTACAAAATGCCTAGCAGCTGTCGCAGCACACTTACGAAGGCAAGGAATACACGTATAACCCTATCTCGACGACTGGCTTATAAAGGCAAGTTCGTACAGCCAATGCAAACTACACATCCAGCAGGTCAAACTAACACTGACAAGACTGGGTTCTCGATCCATTGGGAGAAATTGTCAACAGAACAAATCAAGATATTCTTAAGGCAGAGATCGACACCATACAGGGCAAAGTGTTCCCCAGCAGGAAGACAACATTGGTGGTACTGAAGAAACCACGTCATTACCGCAAGGGGCAAGTTCTGACCTTGAGGACGGTGAACAAGCTGATTGGAATGATGGCGTCATGCATTCACCTAGTCCAAAATATTTGACTACACATGAGACCTTTCCAGGAATGGATACAGCAGCAATGGTCACAGGCAACTGGGAGTTGGGAAGATCTAGTGGTTGTCACACATGCAGTGCATTAGGGAATAGCGTGGTGGAACAAGGAAAACATGTCACAGGTGAAACCATTCACACAACCAACTCCAACAGTGACCATCACGACGGACACCTCCCAGTTGGGGTGGGGCGCGCATATGAGCAAGCTCAAGGTGAGGGGGCTGCGGTCACAACAGGATGGGGTCAAGCACAGCAATTACCTGGAACTAAAAAACAGTGTTCCTAGACTTAAAAGCATTTCAGAAGGAGCTGTACAGAAACACGGTGTTGATCCAAACAGACAGCACAACAACCATGTTCTACATCAACAAGCAAGGAGGAACACAATCAGTATCGCTATCGAGGCTAGCACAGGACATATGGCCACGGGCCATTCTACTGAGGATAGACCTACAAGCAATACATCTCCCAGGGAAGGACAACGTGGAAGCAGACAGAATCAGCACGCAGACGTCTGCATTCCACGAATGGGAGATCAACCAACAGGAATAACAGAAAGTATTCTGGAAGTGGGGTACACCCCAAATAGACCTATTTGCAACACACCAAAATGCCAACACTACGCATCCAGACAACCAGACCATCGGGCACAAGGGAATGCGCTATGGATAAGTTGGTCAAAGAGATTTGCATACGCTTTTCCCCTGATACCACTGATGCACATGGTACTCAGCAAATGCAGGTTAAGCAAAATGTCACTGATACTAATACACCTCAGTGGGCCAGACAGTCATGGTTCTCTAAAATAATGGAGATGGCGCAGGCACCAGCACACAGATTCCCAAAGCGAAGGGACCTGTTAACAATGCAGAACAGAAGGGTGCTACACCCAGAGCCAGAGAACCTCAGCCTGGCGGCATGGCTCCTGAAGACCTAGAGTTTGCACACCTCAAACTACCGGCGAGCACGATGGCAGTGCTCAGGGAGGCAAGAAGGCCTACCACAAGGAAATGCTACGTAGCAAAGTGGAAAAGATTCTCAGAATGGTGCATTAGAGAGAATCTGCAAAAAAGATCACAAGGGAGTCAGCCGTACTAAAATACTTAAAATACTTAACACATTTACTGCAAAATAAACGCAGCTACACATCCCTATGGGTACACTTAGCGTCGATTGTGGCTTACACAAGAGGAGAAACGGAGAAATGTTTATTCACCTCCCAAGTAGTAAAAAGATTTCTAGAAGAAGCAAAGAGGATCGCACCTCCAAATAGAATGCCAGCACCAGCATGGAACCTCAGTGTAGTGCTGACCCAATTGATGAAGGCGACCGCACATGCTCACGCTAAAAACTGCATTCTTAGTGGCTATCACATCATTACGAAGAGTAAGTGGACTGCAGGCGCTAACACTTCAAGAGCTCTACCTGCAGATACACAGTGATAGGATTGTAATGAGAACAGACCCACACTTCTTGCCAAAGGTGGTGTCTTGGTTCCATACCAACCAAACAATCCAAATACTTAGTTTTTTCCAAAAATCAACCACAAGCACCGAGAGAGCGCTGCACACACTGGACGCCAGGACTGCAGAAAGACAAAGCAACTTTGTTTCCTTCGCAAGCAGTTTTTTTGAGGAAGGATGTCAGCGTCACGAAGGTCACCAAATAGTGGTATGTCGACGCACACCTGGGCCACTGAGAAAAAATAAAAGAGAGAAAAAAGACTACAGTTCGAGACCCAACCATTAGATGGTGGAATAATGCACATCATAGTGAATCCAGAGAGTATTCAATCTGCAAAACTACACCGACAGGTAAGAAACTATACGTTCCCAGAAGGAGAATCATGCACAAAATTTGGCATGGCAGGTAATTTTTATATGCTTTAACAATGGTTTATGCTAATCA
The DNA here is from genome assembly GCF_964263255.1 of Lissotriton vulgaris. Taxonomy (NCBI): domain Eukaryota; kingdom Metazoa; phylum Chordata; class Amphibia; order Caudata; family Salamandridae; genus Lissotriton; species Lissotriton vulgaris. The sequence continues at coordinate 1,290,509,423 of NC_141691.1, forward strand.
GTTGTGCACTTTTCTTCTAGTGGTTCCTTAACTTAATTTTCATATTGTTTGAAACAAAAGAACAATGTATTGTGCATTATAATATATAAAAAACAGGCTCTGATTCTCACTCCAATATTTCGAGTATGACAACCATGTAATATTTCCTTTTCATTACTGTAGCATGTTTACAAGACCAACATATTTCCTTGATCACCTCCAAATCTTATGTTTGCTGGGACAACCCCTAGCTTGTAATTGGTTCTGCTTTCTCTGTCTAGTCCATTGATTGACCAGTCCATTGCTGCCTATCACTCCGTGCTGTCATGGTGGGAGGGTTTCTGGGATTTCCAACTGCATGCAGTTTCTCTATTGTTAGTGATTGTTGTCAGTCCCACCAACACTCTCTCCCCCAGAGTACCTCCTACATTGTTAAGGACCCTCAGCAGTGCCACTCTAGGAAGTCAAAAGACACACAATTAACAGACGGAATGCAGAACAACTCAAAACATTCACCCCCAGTCAAGAGGTCTGGGTTAAATCCATCATTCTTTTGCTCACCATGCCACCCCAGTTTAGACCTGACCATATGCAAAACAGGCTTGAACCTGTGTCTCATGGGAATAGTCCAGCCCGAACTGCCAAGCCAGGTCCTCCCTGGACCGGAAACAAGCATCCTAGGACCAGTTTCGGGGTTTCACCCCTCTTCAGCCAGGATAGCTTGATTTCAGTGGCAAAGTGAGCCCAGGACCCACCTCTGGGCATACCTGGCGCACTTAGGTCGAGAAAGTAAAAGACACACAATTAATGGACGGAATGCAGAACAAATCAAAACATTCACCCCCAGTCAAGAGCTCTTGGTTAAAACATCATTGTTTTGCTTACCATGTCCTCCCAGTTTAGACCTGGCCATATGCAAATCAGTCTTGACCCTGTGCCTCATGGGTACAGTCCAGCCCAAACTGCTAAGCATCCTAGGACCGTTTTCAGGGTGACATACCCTGAAACCGGTCCCAGGATGCTTGTTTCCGGTCCAGGGAAGACCTGGCCTGGCAGTTCGGTCTGGACTGTTCCCATGGGGCACAGGGTCAAGACTGATTTGCAAATGGTTGGGTCCAAACTGGGGTGGCTTAGTGGGCAAAAGAACGATGGATTTAACCCAGAACTTTTGACTGGGGGAGAATGTTTGCATTGTCAGCATTCCGTCCATTATTTGTTTGCTGTAACTCTAGGAAGTCAGCACAATCGATTTATACAAGATGCAAGCTTGAGTGTTTACCAAACGTGCACTAGTATTTTCTCAGTCTCAGGGACTTTCCAGGTCATGTAAAAGTCCACATCTGTGTCTGCTCAGTGGAAGCAGGAAGGTGTAGGGAGGTGGCCAAAGTGTCTCAATGCAAAATATCTAAATACTTCTAGAGGATCAACTGCAAGTGAAACAAAATTGCATTCTCCAGCAGGACCAATCTAGCCTCTCTCTCGACTCTGTGTCGTCTAGAGGGCCCACCCATCTTTCCTACTTCTCTATGAGGGTGTCAAAGTAATCAGAGTAATTGAAGACTGTGTAGCAATAAATCTGTGAGAGTGCCCCTTTTCCCAGTGGGCCTGACATGAAATGAGCCTCCAGTGGACAATATTCTGGAATGTCTGAAAAGTTATATCACTCTGGATTTGTATAGTGTGTCTAATCACCTGTAAGGTTTATCCATTAACTGATACTCCTGCTACAGTGAGTTCAATTGAGCATCCAGGTTTTGAGTCCTTTTCTGAATTCCAACGGAGATGTTGAGGTCTCTAGGTGAAGTGGGAGGTCGTTCGAGGACTTTGTGTTGAGTTAAGGGAAGGAGCGTAGTCTACTGTTGATGCAGGGGGTGTGGGTGAGGCTTAGTGAGGTGGAGCACAGGTGTCTGGTGGGAAGGTGGAAGTTCTGTTGGTGGTTGATATTTGCTGGTCCCTGTCTGTGGAGGGCTTTGAATGTGTGGCTCAACATCTTGAACTGGCATCACTTCTGAATGGGGAACCAGTGGAGCTTCGTAAGGTGTGGGGGGTGATATGGGTCCATTTAGGAAGGTCTAGGATGAGGCTGGCCACTGTGTTCTATTTTGTTTGCAGTCTGCGAGGCTATTATGTAGATTTCATTGCCATAGTCCTGTCTGCTGTTGACCAGGGCTTCTTTGACTGTGCCTCTGTTGTCTATGGGGAGGCACTTGAAATTCTTGCGGAGCAAGCGAAGGGCGAGAAAGCAGGCAGATGAGACTGTGTTACTCTCTTTTCCTGGTGAGCTTATGTCTAGGATGATGCCAAGGTTGCGGGCATGATAAGTCGGAGTGGGTGAGAGTCCTAGTTTGAGGGTCACCAAACATTGTTCCATTGGTAAGTGGTGTTCCAAGATCAGCATTTCCGTCTTGTCTGTTTTGAGTTGTAGGCAGTTGCCTCTAATCCAATAGGCGATGTTCATTGTGCACCTGCAGTAGTAGGTCAGCGTGGCGAAGGGGTCTTCTGATAGTGAGAGGATGAACTGGGTGTTGCGTACAATGTGATGTTCGGTACATTTGATCTCACAACAGTGGCTAAGGGAGTCTTGTAGGTGTTCAACAGGGTGAGACCGAGGGATGAACCTTGAGGGACGCTGCAGATGGTGTTCATGGACTCTGAGGTGAAGGGCAGAAGCGGATTCTCTGCATTCTACCTGTAAGGAAGGACGCAAACCACTGGAGAGTTACTCCTTGGATATCAATGTTGGGAAGCGTTTTTGATCAGGATGTGGTGTGATACTGTCTCGAACGCTGCTTAGAGTTCAAGTGGATCAGGGCTGTCGTTTTTCCTTGGTATTTGAAGGATTTGATATAGTCTGTGGCTGCAGTCAGGGCGGTTTTCATGCTGTGGTTGGTGCAGAATCCAGATTGAGAAGAGTCCAGATGATTGTTGTTCTACAAGGGTTCTGTGAGTTGGCGATTGATGCCTTCTCGAGGACTTTGGCGGGGAAGGGGAGCAGAGAGATGGGGCAGTAGTTCTTTAGGTTGGATGGTTTCTTGATTAGGGGCTTGACTTCTGCATGCTTCCATTTTTCGGGGAATGTGGCAGTGGTGATGGATGCGTTGAGGGCGGCAGTGAGCTCGCTACTGATAATATTACTCCTGAGGTTGAAGATGTGGTGAGTAAAGGAGTCTGTGGGTGCTCCTGAGTGGACGGAGATTATGTCTGTGGTCTCTTGTGTGGTGAGCAAATCCCAGGTGGCGAGCTAGAGGTTGTGTTTCTCATTCGTGTGGTCGAGATGGCTGAGGAGGTTGGTGGGTTGGGGTTCGAAGTTTCTGTAGATGGTGGGGATCTTGTTGTGGAAGAAGTCAGCCAGATAGTTGCAGAGTTCTTGTGAGAAGGTGATGAAGTTTTAGGTGGCTGAGGGTCTGGAGTACTCTGACGATGTTGACGAATTCCTTGCTGTGTTTGGAGCTAGCTTCAATGTGGTCAGCCAGGGGGCTTATTTTCGTCTTTTTCAGGGGTTGGTGGTATTGGTTGAGTGCTGTTTTTTTTATGTTGTACTGTTTTCTCTGAGTTTGAAGTTGAGGTGTTCCATGATCGGGGTGACGTCTGCTGTGCTGTTGCAGTGGATGGTGTTTCCTTGTGGATGACGGCGATTCCTCCTTCACGCTTGTTGATCGTCTTATTGTGCAGTCTTATAGCCGTCGAGCGAGACTGAGGCAATATGGGGTTGAGCTAGGTCTCTGTGAGGATGATTACGTTGGGGTGACCGAGGCGATGGTGTCACGGAGGTGATGGTGTACTGAATCTTGGTGGCGTGCTTGCAAAGAGACAGTGCTCTGAGCAGGAGGCAGTGAAGGTGGATGTGGACTGAGATGGTTGTGGTACGTGTGGAGGTGGTTGCCATGCATGCAGGAGCTTTGGTGTTGCAGGAGAGGAGGCAGTTCCGGCATGTGAAAGGTCCTACCATAGATCAATGATGGCAGTAGTTGTTTCAGAGTCCTTGGTCCAGGGCTTTCGAGCTCAGCGGCGGTGTATCTTTCAGTGGTAGAAGTGCCAGGGTTCCTGGTGCTAGGTGCTGACGGGCTTACCTTTGATACACCTTTGGCACACTGGTGCCTTGCCTACTGTGGGCGGCCCCACTGCGGCCTCCATAAGAAGTCATGGGAGGTAGGAGAGGCTATCAGGAGGGCACGAAGTGGACAAAATCGCTGGAGCGTAAAAGGACAACATATAGCAGCCAATACAGTACAACACAACCAAACCTAGAGATCCAATGCAGTTTGGGGAACTATTGCAGACCCGAGCTGTCTGCAGCACCGGGGAGCGGCACGCTGACCAAGAGGTTAAGCAGTTGTCTCATGAGTGCATGGGGAAGCTGTAGACATTTATAGAATTGTGTTTAACTAGGACGAATTGTCTACAATTCCTGAAAAGACTTCATAAATGACCCATGCCAAATATATCGTAAGTTTGTAATGCCATTCCTGTCCAAATTTTGAAATACAGCTTATTGAGAATGGTTTGTGAATTTAACATAACCAGTCTTACTCCATGCCTTACCTTTTCATAGTAGTTCTCTTAGCAACAAGTTTCTGCCTAGTGTCATGTTGTACCTTTTAATCCTGAACCTGCTTCCCTCAGACTTAAACCAATATCTTCATCCATGTGTTTCCCAACTACCCACTCTATTGGCCTTTGGCACAATCAAAGTGCCAGGTGAGGAGATCACAAAATATACATTTTTATATATTGAGACCCACATGATTTTTAGCTGGCTGGCTCAAACCTGAACCTACCCCCTTGTTAAGTTTGTTTTCTATTACATTTAAGCTCTTATGATCCTTGATTGTTTCTCTTGTCAGGTCAGGGGACCCCAACATTTTCCAACCTTTATATTCAATGCCTATCTGCCTTCTGTACTGTAGCTACTACAATATTCCCACTTGTTTACTCACCCCCTTCATTATGACATGTTCTCCTTTCCGGGTGCTTTTATCCTAGAGCATTTATTAACATGGGCTCATCCTCCAATTCAAGTTTCAGCTTTGGTGACCTACTTAGCAATACAAATCTGGGCTCTTCACCTTTTAAGCCTCACTGGCACGTTAGAATGTGAATTTGGATAGTTTATGGAATATTCAGAATGTTCTTCCCTTGCGACAGTCCTTTTGTTTATCCTGCATCCTTACTTTTATGTTTGCCTTCTCAAGCAGTGTCACCTTGTCTTTATTTTTGAATTTCTCCTTTGATTTTGCAAAAGATTTAAAAAAATGTTCATTCTTTACAGGGTTCCAAGGACAGAGTCTGCAAAACAAACATAAAAAGTCACTGAGTTGTTTTGATTTGTTCTCTAATCCTCCAGCACCCCGCCAATTGTTTTTGTTCATTCCTTTGCCAGGTGTAGATCCACTAGTTTCCCACTTCTTGCTTCGCCCCATTTTCAGATTACCAAAATCACACTTTAAGAAGTGTGACAACTTGATAAAATACTTACCTCAATTGGATATGTCAACCTTTCGGAGGTACTACAATAGGATGAGTACTGTTTTCTTGTACGTGTTTTTGTTACTTTAGTCACATGTATTAACTGGTTTTCTCATTTTATTTCAATATTTTTTGTGGCCGCTCTGCAGCTTTAGATTTATTAATAGTGTAAGACTAATCTAAAAGAAACTCGTTGGTGATGATTCGTTACCTTAGAATAACCCCCAGGCGTCAGACTGGATCCAGAAAGCTTTCGTCCGCAGTACGCCTGCGCTGCGGTAGGCGTCTTCTTACGGCTCAGCGTACATCGTTGGCGTCGTAGTTGCTGAGGTGACGTCGCTGGAGCTACTTAGACCCACCCTAACGTCAGTTCTTTCTTTTTCCGCGCTAGAAAGCACAGATCCGGAGAGATTGGTACCCCCAGTCAATTTTTGACAGATTGTTTCGGTACTTTGGTCTCTGTTTTTTGAGTCTTTGACTCATGGTGTGTAGGGATGCCCGTTTTTAAATGTTCTGCGGCTTGTCTCCGCACAATGTCTGTGACTGACCCACACTTTGAGTGTCTCTACTGTCTGGGGCATGACCACGACTCCGAGTCGTGCCCCGAATGCCGGACCCTGGCTCTGAACTTTGCAGGAGTGGTCCCGAAAGTTGCTGGAGGGCGGGAATCTGCTCTGCGCCGTTCAAGGTCCCTGTCCTGTGGGAGGTTGAGGGACCGGTCTTTGATCCGCCATCACCATCGTTCAACAAAGTCTTCGCACTCAGTCATGTAAGGCGCAGCACAAAAAGTCAAAGAAGTGACGTCGCTCTTTGCCTTCCCCTAGCCTGCCGAGCGATATATCTGGGGGTGCGGGTGGCACCGCCCCCGCGGAGCCTACGCAGTTGCCGATGGCCTACCCGCCCTTTCCTGGTCCATCGGCGACTACGGCCCAGCTGCAGGAGTTCCTGTCAGCTATGGCACGCGTCTTTGGCCCGTCGAGCCCCGTCGGCACGCCTTAGGGCCCTGTGGGTCCGGCTGGGGTCCTCGCACTTCTACGTTGTCAACTCCTGCCCGACGTCGTCGACGACTCCGTCTCTACACCGAGAGACCCCCATGGATCCATGCTTGGATCCCAGCCGATGTCAGTAGGCCTAGTACAACCTCCACCGCTGGTGCAGGCGTCAGCCGGCTCCCTGACCAACGCCGCTCCCGGCTTCAACCCTGACATGGGGACGGTACCGGACTGGTGTCGACCGACACGGATGGCGATGAGCAATTTCTAGCCCTTTCTCCATCCACCTCCTTCTTTTCCGCCTTCCTGCAGGTTGTGGATGGACGGAGAGGACTGTGAGGGGTCTGAGGACCCTCTCGCAGCCCAGTGCGAGTTTGATTCGGACTGGAAAGAGGACAGAGGATGCTGGTGACCTGGAATTTACTCCAGAACCTGGCACACTATTTCCTCCTACCGTGGCTACGGAGGAGGGTGGTACTTATTCTGTGGTGTTGTGTATGGCGGCCGAGGCTCTCCACCTCGAGCTATCTACGGTGGCCGTCAGGACTAACCTCCTGACAGAAGTACTTTAGTCAGCGTCCTCCTCTACGGAGCCACTGCTGCACTTCAATGACGCACTTTCAGACGTTCTTTTGGTCACCTGGTCCAGTCCCAACACAGGGGCTCCTGTATATAGGAACGTGGCCCAACGCCATTACCGGGCCCCGGGCGACCCCATTTTCCTCTCCCAACACCCTACCCCTGAGAGCTTGGTTGTCCAAGCCTCTGCGTCCCCAAGCGCATTCCCTTCCGCACCTCCGCAGATGGTATCCAAGAAACTGGAACAATTTGGGAAGAAAATGTTTACTTCTGCCAGTTCAGGCCTGCGGTCTCTGAACACCGCATGCCTCTTGGGCTGTTATTCCCAGTTTGTTTGGGACACGGTTGGGCAGGTGCTGCCTCAGTGTCCGCCGGAGGTCCGGACGGTGCTCTCCCAAGCTATTGCTGAGGGGAGAGACGCAGCCAAGTTCACAATTCGTTGTGGCCATGATAGCGCCGACTCGCTTGGCAGAGCTATTTCCACGACAGTGGCACTACACTGCCACGCCTGGCTGAAGACAACTGGCTTTTCCAGGGATGTCCAGAACACTCTGATGGACATGCCTTTTGATGGCACTCGCCTATTTGGCGACAAGGCAGATAGTGCGTTGGAGCGTTTTAAGAACTCATGGGCTACGGCCAAGTCCTTGCGCCTTTCAGCCATGCGAACTCCTTCTGCTTCTGCTTTTCGCTCCTTTTGTGGCCATGGAAGGGGAGCCCAACCACATTTGTTTCAGAGCCACAGGCCTGCGCAGCAGAAGTCTCAGCGCAGCCGCTGACGTGGGACCCTCAGAGGTGGGTCACCGGGCCAGCAGGCAGTTCAATCCACCACCTCCCCTGCAGCCACTGCCTCCAAACCTTCCTTGTCTGGTGTTCCAGGCCCACTACACACCAGTGGGTGGCAGGATTCGCCATCACCTCACCCACTGGCGCTCCATCAATTCGGAGAGGTGGGTTCTGCAGATAGTCTGATGGGGTTATTTCCTCCCCTTTGAGACTACCCCTCCAGCCATTCCGCCTCAGTATCCCCGCATGTCGGGGGGTCACTCGGCACTTCTCCAGCAGGAAGTTGCAGCCCCTTTGGCCAAGGGGGCCATCGCACGCGTTCCGACACCAGAAGTAGGTTGTGGTTGCTACTCCCACTACTTCCTGGTTCCGAAAAAGGACAAGGGCCTATGTCCTATTTTAGACCTTCGGAAGTTCAAGATGCTCACACTTGCTCAGGTCTTGGCTGCCCTAGACCCGCAAGACTGGATGGTAGTGTTGGAATTGCTGGACGCTTGCTTTCATATCCCAGTCCTGCCGACCCACAGGCATTACCTATGGTTCCCGGTAGGCCATGAGCACTTTCAGTTGACCGTGCTCCCTTTTGGCCTTACCAGCGCCCCTCGGGTGTTCATGAAAGTGATGGCGGTGGTCGCAGCTCATCTACGCAGATATGGGGTTTCAGTCTTCCCCTATCTCGACGACTGGCTGTTGAAGGCAGGCTCGCCCCAGGCAGTTGTCTCCCACCTCGAGACTACTGCCGATCTCCTGCATTTGCTGGGGTTCTCCATCAACGTGCCAAAGTAGCACCTGATTCCCTCTCAGATGCTCCTTTACATCGGAGCGGTTCTGGAAACGGCACAGTTTCGGGTTTATCCTCCCGAACAGTGAGTCCAGGACATTCGGCCTATGATTCCGATCTTTCTGCCCTTGTCCTGGGTTTCGGTAGGGTGACCCTGAGGCTGCTGGTCCTCATGGCCTCCTGCATCCTGCTGACCATTCATGCCAGATGGCATATGCTCTGCAGTGGGATCTGAAGTTCCAGTGGGCGCAGCATCAAGGGGACCTGTCCAGATCTCAGAGGGCACTGCACAACAGTTGGAGTGGTGGCTCACGAACCAGCGTTGGGTCAGCAGCAGATCCCTCTCCCTTCCCCCACCTTAGCACACAGTGGTGATGGATGCTTCCCTCCTGGAATGGGGTGGCCACATGGGAGAGGCGGAGATCAGAGGCCTCTATCCTCCGGCGGAGTCCAGGCTCCATATCAAACTTCTGGAGTTCCGGGCGATCCTACTTGCACAGAAAGCATTTCTTCCCTCTGTCAAGGGCTGAGTCGTGCAGGTGTTCACAGACCACACCACCTCCATATGGTATTGCAACAAACAAGGCGGGTGGGGTGGGGTTGTGGACCCTATGTCAGGAGGCTCTGTGCCTCTGGACATGGCTGGAACCTCAAGGCATTTCCTTAATAGTTCAACACCTGGCAGGTTCTTTGATTGCCATGGCGGACTAACTAAGCCGCCGGTGCATGATGGATGACGAATGGCGTCTTCACTCAGAGGTGGTGCAAGGTCTCTTTCATCAGTGGGGAGAGCCTTGGTTAGATCTATTCACCACCGAACAGAATGCGCAATGTCATAACTTCTGCGTGTTGGAATTTCCACGGCGGCACTCGCTCAGCAATGCTTTTTGTCACAAGTGGAGTTGCGGTCTATTGTACGCTTTTCCACCTATACCACTTCGACCTAGAGTGCTGAAGAAGATCAGGCACGACCGGGCCCAAGTCATTCATGTGGCTCCAGACTGGGCTCGAAGAGTTTGGTATCCCAAGCTACTCAGTATGAGCATGGATCCCCGATCCGACTGCTTTAGGGAGGATCTACTGTCGCAGCAGCAGGGACGGTCCTCCACCTGAACCTGTCCAGCCTTCACCTACATGCGTGGACATTGAGCTGCAACAGTTGATAGATTTTAACTTGCCTCCTGAAGTCTGATATCATTCTGGCAGCCAGGCGTCCCTCCACTAAATCGGTATACGCCTGCAGGCATAACAAATCTGTGGCATGGTGCACAGCAAAGGCTGTGGATCCCCTTTCTGCCCCTCTTTCAGAAGTCAATTTGTTTCTTCTTTCTGTGGCCTAGCAGGGCTTTGCTCTGGGCACTATTAAGGGCTATCTTTCTGTGATTTCGGCCTTTCTCAGGCTCCCTGATCAGCCCTTTCTTTTAAAGTCCCCTGTTGTAAATAGATTTTTCAAAGGCATTACTCACCTTTTCCCTTCTATTCCGTTTGTAATGCCGCAGTGGGACTTGAATCTGGTTCTTACCTATTTGATGTACACTCCCTTTGAGCCTCTTCACAACTGTTCTCTTCGTTTATTAACTTAAACTGCTTTCCTGGTTGCCTTCGCCTCCGCTAAGCCGGTAAGTGAGCTCCAGGCCCTTTCCTGTAAGCCTCCTTTTCTGTCGGTCCATCCGGAAAAGGATGTGCTTCACTCTCATCCTTCCTTCTTGCCAAGGTTGTCACTGCCTTCCACATCGGGCAAACTATCACCTTGCCCACTTTCTTTCTGCCTCCGCACCCTTCCTGAAAGGAAGAGAGGCTCCACGGTCGGGACTCAAAACGTGTGCTCTCCTTTTATCTGAATCGCACACAACAGTTCCGGGTGGATGACCAGCTCTTTATTGGCTACGTGGGTGCCAAGAAAGGCCGGGCTGCACACAAGAGGACAATCTCCCGCTGGGTCGTCTTGTGTATCAAGGCATGTTATTCTCTGGCTAAAAAGGAACCTCAGACGGGATTGTGCGCCCGTTCTACCAGGGAGACTGCAGCTACAACTGCATTGGGGTGTGGTGTCCCCCTGCAAGACGTCTGTCAGGCAGCCACATGGGCCTCGCTGCACACTTTGACTAAGCGATATTGCCTTGACAGTAGTCCAGAGAGACTGCTTTTTTGGCCGTTCTGTTCTCCGTGACTTTCTGGTGTGATCTTTGTTCGCAGACGCACCAATGCAGTTGGTATTGCTCGGGTATCTATTCCAAAGTAAGGAATCTATCACTAATGTGTTTCTTTCAGATGAAGATGTTACCTTTGGTAACAATATATCTGTAAGACACATTAGTGATCGATTCCTTACCGCCCCACCCATCCTCCCCTGTCTGAGAACTGATTTCTAGGGTTAAGGTCATCCCTTTCAGGGCCCTAGTTTCAATGCACCAGTGGTCAGTATCTTGCATGGCTCTGCATACATGGCGCGGAAAGTCGTGTACAGAACTGACGTCAGCACGCGTGGTCGCGTCTAAGTAGCTTGAGCGACGTCATCTCAGCGACTACAACACCGATGACTTATGCGGAGCCGTACGACGTCGCCTACTGACGTGCAGGGGTACCGCTGACTAAATCTTTCCGGATCCAGTCTGAAGCCTGGGGGTTATTCTAAGATAAGGAATCTATCAGTAACTAATGTTTCTTACAGATATATCGTTATCGAAGGTAAGTAACTTGTTCAATTAGTAGCATCAGGCATCCTGTGTGATCTAAAAATGGCTGCCCGTGTCCTTTCAATGTAATATCTGCCTTAAAAATGTCTGCTAGCCTGACTCAGCCAAAACAACATTGGAAGCAATGTCTATTCCAGAATGTCACCATTAATATTCCTTAGCTTACTCAAAGTGAGGGCCCCTTGTGTCTCCTCCAGTAAGTAGGATCGGCAAGAGCTGCATGCAATTTTCCATGGCTCTGTCACTCCTCAAAAGTAGTAGCCATGCCAGATCACACTCACTCTGGATCATCTAGTTTGTCAGAAATCCTGGGCACTGGAACCTGGCAGCAGTGATAAAGGTGACAGGTTCTGTACTGATGATCCAGCCACACAGTGGGGATTCAGTCCAGCTTCTCAAAATCACATAACTAGCCATGAGAGCCGTCCCAAGATAAGCAAGCTAGCACAATGTTAGCTCAAGGTGAAGATACAGGATGTCTTTAGACACTCTAAATTTGGCAATCAGTATTGGTTTATTATGGATGCGAAGAGAGGACAAAAACATGGTTTCATGTCCAGCTATGTTCTTTGCGGCCACTTTAACCATCAGCAGGCCGAGCTGGATTGCTACATTTAGTTGTTCACTGTATTTCCGGAGCTTCTGAAAAATCAGCTTTTGGATGAACTTGGTTAACTGAGACGTCCTAACCTTTCAAATATCTGCAGGCTCCAGACTGGATATGAAAAAAATTTCAGCTTAGCCTCTGCGCACCAATAGGTGGCATTCTGCGGCTCCCCATTTACCCCACACTGCCTCGTAAGTGATGGCTGGAGCTGTGCGTAAGGGTCACCAAAGCGCGCTGATGCCAGTGTTTCTTTCTGCACCTTCGTACAATGATCTGTTGCTAGCTATTAACATTTGCTGGTCAGTTGCCAAATATTTTCTAATTGTATTTTCTACAGTGTGCACGCACATGGCATGCCCCCTCCTAAAACTACAGGGTTTAAGCCTTGTAGGCACCATCGAAAGCAAATCTTTTTCCTGTGGGTTTGGGCCATGCCTCCATGCTGTGCAAGGAGTGTGCCTTTATCCACCCGAAGGTGATTCTGAATTGAAAATCTGTAATCTATATGTGCCCAAACACCGTAAGAAATCATAAAAGCCCTGTTCCTTCTCGGAGTCGAAAGCACAGACCTGATCCTGCTCTGTGGACCAATTCAATGACAGACATTTGTCATGGTCCAAGTCTTTTCCGGTAGGTCGAAGTCCAAAAGCAAACATGAGAAGGCCTAGCTGGGCTGGTCTCTGTCTTGTTACTTTCCCTCTTAGAAGTTGCGGGGATGACAAGATGCCCCCAATCCTCCTCCCAGTTCCCCACCAAGGAGCAGATCACGATGTACCTCAATTTTCCAGGGCCCTGGGTGACATCTCAACCAATTCAGTCTTTCAAGGAAGCCATGTTGCACTTTTATGCACCCTGCTGTCTCTCTCTGATGCATCTTTGGTCCCCACTGATCCGTAGAGGCCTCCAGTTGAGTTGCAACTGGTGGATCTGTCCTCTGCGCAGTCTGTGCCTCTTGAACTCACTTCTAGTTCAGCTCCGGAGCTGACCCCAGTTGGACGGCACCATTATCCTCATATGTTCCTGGCCATCTCTGGCTCCGATGCTTGCTTGGAACACATATCCTATTGTCTTATCAGATGTGGAACCGAATCAGTCTCAACAGAGATCGCATCCTGCAACAGTCCCAATGCGACCTGCCTCTATTCATTTAAACCCAGACAAATCAGAACCCTTGCCTGGAAGCCACCCTCCAGCTCTCCAACAACCTTTTGGTTGGTCATCAGACAGGTAGCTGAACTCCTGGGTTTACAGTTGCTGTCTGTTGAGATGAAAACCAATGTCGGACATGGTCTGCCAAGGCTGCAAAACTTAAATGAGGAGTCCTTGCTGCCATTTAACAAAGGCCGGACCGACACCCAAGGACATCTGGGCTAAACCTAGTTCCTGCCCCGAGTAAATAGAATGGTGGCGCGATGGACCGACCTCTGCTGTGGGTGACCCTACCTTGTTGACGCCTGGTAGTGCAGGCTTCCACTAGCATGAGCAACTCAACCTTTATATTCAGTGATTCTCTTCTGCCAAGCAGCTACCCACTCCCCCAACAAACCTCCTACCCCCCGCTCCTGCCCACCTCCCCAAGACTTAGAATAGAAGAGAAGTGAGGCATTCGGGAAGAAAGTGTTTTGTTCTGCCAGCCCTGCACTCGTTCAGTCAACGCCATCTGTTTGCTGGGTAGTACTCTCAAGCATTATGGGACATGTTAGCTGAAATCTTGCCAGCAGTCCCAGCAGAAATTCTAAGCCAACTTAGCTCAAACCAGTGAGGATGGCCAAGATGTCTATTAGCTCATGCGGGCAAGCCTGGATACCCCCAACTGTTTAGGCAGAGCAGTTGGGACTAGCATGTTGCTCTAGCACAACTCTTGGATGAAATCCACAGGGTTATCGGGTGGCATCCAGATGTCACACATGGATATGCTTTTTTATGGTTCTTGTCGGTTTAGTGGGAAGGCAGTTACTTAGGGTGCTTTAAAGAATGTTGAGCCACAGCGAGGTCTCCACACCTGCAAGGCAGTATGCTAACAGTGTTGCCCGTTATGACATGTGACCAAGGATTTCACTTATAGTCAACGCCAAGACCCACCATGCCAACAACCCATATCCTTTTGGGATCAGGGGAAGGGATCAAGCAGACATCGTTCAAGTTGGCAGGATCTTTTGATGGCATGGCAGACAAACTCATCATGAGACTCCTAGCAGATCATGAATGGCAATCACACCCAATGTGGCACACGATCTTCCAGCAATGGGTACAACCCTTGCTTGATCTGTTTGCCAGTGCAGAGAAAGAGCAACGTCATCACATTTTCATGCTGCAGCTCAGAAGAAGGCTCTTGCTCAGAGATGCATTCCACTTTGAGTGGAGCACAAGACTCGTGCATGTCTTCCCACCCATCTGTCTCCTGCCCCAAAGTCTAACGAAGTTAAAGATCAACCCGGCCAAAGTCATCCTAGTGGTCCTGATTGAGCCAAGACCAGTCCTGATTGAGCCAACACCCTGAACAACTTTTGGTCATGAGCACATGTCTGTTGATTAGACTGCTACTTAGGAAGGATCTGCTGTTGCAGCAGTAGGGAAGGGTCTTGCACTGGGCTTGTGCATTCTGCACTTCTGTGTTTGAAAATTGACCATCAGCAGTTGATTGCATTTGATCTTCCTTTCGAAGTGGTGGATGGCATCCTTGTAGGTAGACATTCTTCTAGAAAGTATGTTTACGATGGATGCTGGGACAGGTTTGTTGCTTGGTTTGGCAGTTACAATACTGGCTGATTTCAGGCCAAACTGTCAGATGTCTTATTTGATTGATCATTGGCCTAGCAAGGTCTTGGCTGTCTTTCAGCCTATTTGCATTTACCAGACCTACTGTCCTTGTTTGGAACACCTGTTTTGATGGGATTTCTCAAAGGTTAATTGACCTGTTTCTTCCTAAACCCTTTGTGATGCAATGGAACATTATTTGGTCCTTACGTGCAGCTCTTTTGAGCCATTGCACAGCTGTCCTGTCTTCTGACTGTGAAGACTTTCTTATTGCGATAACTTAGCTGATCACAACTGGGCATCTGAAAAAAACAGGTTAGTGTTAGATTCCTTACCTTAGAATATCCCCAGGCGTCAGACTGGATCCGGAAAGTTTTCGACAGCAGTACCCATGTGCGTCGCTAGGTGTCGTGATCACCGGGATAACGACGTCGGAGTACTTAGACGTCGCCCTCGCTTGCTGACGTCAGTTCTTCTTTTTTCTGCGCCAGCAAGCGCAGATCCGGGAAGAGCAGTACTCCAGTCAATTTTTGAGTAACTTTTTGATCTCTTTTGATCACTTTTCAAGTCGACCCTCATCTCACGGTGCCGCTAGGGATGCCAGGTTTTAAACCTTGCATGGACTGTCACCGCCTGATGTCGGTGACAGACCCCAACCGTCGGTGCCTTTATTGCTTCGGGACGACCATGAAGACAAGTCGTGCCCGACTGCCGGGCCTTGACCTCGAAAGCTAGATGGGAGCGGTCCCGTAAGCTGCTCGAGATACGGCAGCCTGCTCCGCGCGCCGCTCAAGGTTCTGGTTGAGGTGGAAGTCGAGGGACCGGTCGCGGAACCGCAGTCATCGCCGCTCGACGAGCCACCACCACTCATCGGGCTCCAAGTCCTCAGGTAAGTCGAGGCATTCGAAAAAGACATCGAAGAGGCATCACCGCTCTTCTGACTCCCCCTGACGCTCGCGTGATGCGACCGGGGGTTCGGGCGACACCGCCCACGCGGCTCCGTCGGAGCCCAGTCCAGCTCCATACCCGCTAGTCCCTGGGCTGCACGTGACACCGGAGGAGGTCAGCGCTTTTCTCACAATCATGAGGTCACGCTTCCCTCCGTCCGAACTTGCTGAGGCGCCTTCAGGCCCCGCGGGTCCAACTGGGAGGTCCAGCGGGCCGGCGGCTCCGGCCCCGTTGGGTGCTTTGGCGCAGAGCCGTTGACGACTCAAGTCCCAACGCAGCAGGGCTCCGCAGGATCCAAGCCTGGATCCAGGCCGTCGCCAAGCCTGGATCCAGGCCGTCGCCAGTCGACCTTACGACTCCTCCGCTGGCGACGACCCCAAGGGTGTTGCTCCCGGCGCAGTCTCCGGACGATGTCGACACCAGTTTCAGCCCTGGTCCGGGTCCGGCATCGGACCCGCGCCGCTCGGCGCCGTCTCCGACGCCGTTGGGTGTGAGGCCTTCACCTTCGACCCGGCTCCATCATTTTTACCTGATTATCCAGAGATGGATGACGAGGAGGACTGGGAGGGGTCTGAGGACCCTCTGGCACTGCAGTGCCAGTTGAATCAGGACTGTACAGAAGAGCTAAGGGAGGCCAGTGGTCTGAACACTTCGCCCGACACTTGATTCGTCTCTCCTCCCTCCGTGGCTTCGAAAGAGGGGGTCTGCTTACAGGGTGGTGTTGAACAGGGCGGCCAATGCTCCCTGTCGCGGCCGTGAGGACTAACCTCCTCACTGAGGTGCTCTAACCGCAGGCAAGCTCCTCTGAGCCACCACTGCCGTTTAACGAAGCCCTCACTGACGTTCTGCTGGGCACCTGGTCCAAGCCATCTACAGGCCACCCTGTGGATCAGAAAAAGGCCCGATGCCACCGCCCTGCTCCGGGCACGTTTTGCTTTCTGTCCGTGCACCCCACCCCCCACTTCCGAGAACCTGGTGATCCAGGCCTCTACATCCCAGACCGCATTCCCGACCGCTCCTCCAGATCGGAAATCCAAAAGGTATGGTCAGTTTAGAAGAAACTGTTCTCCTCTCTGAGTTTGGGGCTGCGGTCTGTCAACACCACCTGCCTTTTGGACCGTTACACCCACTCTCTGTGGGATTCTGTTGCGGACCCGCTTCCAGTGTCCGGATGAGGCCCAGGCAAAGCTTGCCCAAGCCCTGGCGGAAGGGCGGGATGCTGCACGGTACTCAATTAGATGCAGACTTGACACCATGGACTCGCTGGGTAGGGCGATTGCAACGGAATTTCCAGGCCGCGCTTATGGACATGCCCTTCTATGGCCGTCGCCTTTTTGGCGACAAAGCGGATAGTGCACTGGAACGTTTCAATTACTCCAGGGCTTCTGCCAAGTCCTTGGGCCTAGGCCAGCGCCAGCACCCTTCTGCTTTTCGCCACTTTCGTGGCCAAGCAAGGGACGCCCCCACACGTCCAGCCAGCCACAGGCCTCTCGGTACCAGTCTCAACGCGGACATGGTAACTGCCGTGGCGGTGCCAGGGGACAACGGCAAGGTCAGTCCACATCACCTCCCGCAGCATCTGCCTCTTAGCCTTCCTAGTCTGGCATTTCAGGCCCATTCCACAGCAGTGGGGGCAGGGTTCGCCATCACCTCCTCCACTGGCGCACCATCACGTCGGACAGGTGGGTGCTGCAAATCGTCCGAATGGGCTACTCCCTCCCCTTCGAGGCGACCACTCAAGCCATGCCACCGCAGTACCACCGCATGTCGGGGCATCACTTGAAACTTCTGCAGGAGGAAGTTGTGGCCCTCTTGGCCAAGGGGGCCATCGAGTGCCTTCCAGGGCCAGAAGTAGGACGTGGTTGCTATTCCAACTACTTTCTGGTACCCAAGAAGGGCATAGGAGGCCTATGCCCTATCTTTGACCTATGGAGCGTCAACAGCTTCCTCCGGAAGGAGAAGTTCAAGATGCTGACTTTGGCTCACGCCTAGCTGCCCTGGACACAGGAGACTGGATGGTAGCATTGGACTTGCAGGACGCGTATTTCCACATCCTCGTCCTGCCGGCCCACCGGCGCTACCTGCGGTTCACGGTAGGCCACAAGCACTTTCAGTTTACCATGCTGCCCTTAGGCCTTACCAGCAGCCCTCGGGTGTTCACGAATGTGATGGCGGTGGAACTCTGGGACCTGCTCGACACGACAGCACCGGACGACGCCTTCCTCACCGAAACCTGGATGAACGCCTCCTCGGCGCCCGACATCGCCATAGCCATCCCGGACGGATACAAGATCACCCAGAAGGACCGCGTCAACCAGACGGGAGGAGGCATCGCCATCGTACACAAGAACACTATCCGCATCTCAACTAACTCCGACGAAACCTTCACCGCCGCTGAGCACCTGCACTTCCAGATACACACTGACCCCAAGACCACCCTCCGTAGCACCCTCATCTACAGACCACCGGGACCACGCACACAATTCAGCGAAGACATCGCAGACTTCATCAGCCCACACGCCCTTCCCTCCGCCGACTACATCCTCCTAGGGGACCTCAACTTTCACCTGGAGAACGACGACAGGAACACCACCGCCCTGCTGGACAACCTCACCAACCTCGGACTCAAGCAACTGGTGAACACTCACCCACTACGCCGGCCACACGATTGGCCCCGTCTTCTCAGCCAGCAAGCACATCTCCTTAAGCCACGCCACCGGACTCCACTGGACCGACTACAGCTGCGTCCACTTCAGCTTCAGAAGAACTACGACCCACCACCAGCCGCAACAGGTCCCCCCCCCCCCGAAGCTGGAGCAAGATCACCTCCGAGCAGCTCACCGCCTCCCTCAGCAAGAACACTCCAACCAGCACAACGGACCCCAACGAAGCAGCCAGCAACCTCACCAAGTGGCTGACCACCTGCGCTGATGACCTCGCACCACTAAAGAACCCTCCCAGCAGACCCGGCAGCAAGAAAACCCCCTGGTTCACCGACGAACTCAAGGAATCCAAGAAGAACTGCCGCACCCTCGAGAAAGCCTGGAGGCTCGACCACACCACAGACAACATGACCGACCTCAAGCACGCCATCCTCAAACACCATCAGCTGATCCACGCCACCAAGAAGGCGGCACTCAAAGAACGACTGGACAACAACACCCACGACAGCAAGGAACTCTTCAGCATTGTCAAAGAGTTCTCCAACCCCAGCGCCGGAAACGACATCCCTCCCTCGCAAGACCTCTGCAACGCACTCGCCTCGTTCTTCCACCGCAAGATCGCCGACATACACAACAGCTTTGACGCACAGACCACGCACCCTACCACCGAACCATCACCCGCTATACCACCCTCTGCAACTGGACCCCGATCAGCACCGAAGACACCACCCGCACGATGAACTCCATCCACTCCGGATCACCAACCGACCCGTGCCCACACCACGTCTTCAACAAAGCCGACGCCACCATCGCACCCCACCTCCGAGACACCATCAACTCCTCCTTCCACACTGCCACCTCCCGGAGAGCTGGAAACACGCCGAGCTGACCGCCCTCCTGAAGAAACCAACGGCGGACCCCACCGACCTCAAGAACTACCGTCCCATCTCGCTCCTTCCTTTTCCGGCTAAAGTCATCGAGAAGACCGTCAACAAACAGCTTGCCGCCTTCCTCGAGACGAACGGATCCCTCGACCCCCTCGCAGTCCGGGTTTCGGGCCAACCGCAGCCACCGACGACATCAGAACCCTGATCGACAAAGGGGAAACAGCGGCCCTCATCCTCCTGGACCTCTCTGCAGCATTCAACACCGTCTGCCGCCGCACCCTAGTTAAGCGCCTCAGCAACTTCGGAATCCGAGAGAAAGTGCTGGAGTGGATCATCTCGTTCCTCACCGGAAGAACCCAGAGAGTCCGCCTCCCTCCGTTCAGATCCGAGGCCACCGAAGTCATCTGCGGCGTACCACAAGGATCGTCACTCAGCCCAACCCTCTTCAACGTCTACATGAGCCCCCTCGCAGCCATCGCACGCCAGCACAACCTCAACATCATCTCCTACGCCGACGACACCCAGCTCATCCTCTCCCACAGCAACGACCCCACCACCGCCAGAGCCAACCTACACGAAGGGATGAAAGACGTCGCCGACTGGATGAGAAACAGCCGCCTTAAACTGAACTCAGACAAGACGGAAGTCCTCATCCTGGGATCATCACCCTCCGCCTGGGACGACTCCTGGTGGCCCCTGGCCCTGGGCACCGCTCCCAAACCAACAGACCACGCACAAAACCTGGGCTTCTTCCTGGACTCCTCCCTGTCAATGACCAGACAAGTCAACGCGGTCTCATCCTCGTGCTTCAACACCCTGCGCATGCTCCGCAAGATCTTTAGATGGATTCCCATGGAAACCAGGAAGACCGTCTCCCAGGCACTCGTAACCAGCCGACTAGACTACGAGAACACCCTCTACGCCGGAACCACAGCCAAACTTCAAAAAAGACTCCAACGCATCCAGAACGCCTCCACACGACTCATCCTCGACATTCCACGACACATCCACATCACCGGACACCTGAGAGACCTGCACTGGCTTCCCGTCAACAAGAGAATCACGTTCAGACTCTTCACCCACGCACACAAGGCTCTCCACAACCTGGGCCCCAAGTACCTCAACGACCGCATGACCTTCTACACGCCCACCCGCCAGCTACGATCGACCAGCCACGCACTCGCCACCGTACCACGCATCTGCAGAGCCACCGCCGGAGGAAGATCCTTCTCCTACCTGGCAGCCAAGACTTGGAAATCCCTCCCCACCCACCTTCGGCGAACCCAAGACCATCTCTCCTTCAGGAAGCAGCTCAAGACCTGGCTGTTCGAGCAGTAACTTACCCCTCCCCTAGCGCCTTGAGACCCTCCCGGGTGAGTAGCGCGCTTTACAAATGCTGTGATTGATTGATTGATTGATTGATCTCGGAGGGCACTGAGAGTCAGTTGCAGTGGTGGCTCACGAACCGCAATTGGGTCAGCGGCAGATCTCTCTCCCTACCCCAACCAGAGCATGTAATGGTGACGGATGGGTCCCTTCTGGGATGGGGGGCCACCTGGGAGAGAGGGAGATCAGAGGCCTCTGGTCTCCGGCGGAGTCCCGGCTCCATATCAATCTTTTGGAGCTGCAGGCGATCCGACTTACACTGAAGGCATTCCTTCCCTCTGTCCGGGGAAGTGTAGTGCAGGTGTTCACGAATAACACCACCGCCATGTGGTACTGCAACAAACAGGGCGGGTTGGGGTCGTGGACCCTTTGCCAGGAGGCTCTGCGCCTCTGGCAATGGCTGGAACACCAGGGCGTCACCCTGGTGGTTCAACACCTGGCAGGTTCCCTGAACACCAGCGCGGACGAACTCAGCCGCCAGTGCATGATGGATCACGAATGGCGTCTGAACTTGGACGTGGCGCAAGGTCTCTTTCAGCAGTGGGGAGAGCTTGGTTAGATCTATTCGCCACTGAAGAGAACGCGCAATGTCATCAGTTCTTCAAGTTGGAATTTCCAAGGCGGCACTCGCTCGGCGGCGCTTTTCACCACGAGTGGAGCTGTGGTCTGTTGTACGCCTTTCCGCCTATACCACTTCTGCCCAGAGTGCTGAAGAAGATCAGGCGAGACCGGGCCCAAGTCATCCTTGTGGCTCCGGACTGGGGACGAAGATACTGGTATCCCGGGCTACTCAATATGTCAGTCGATCCCCTGATTCGCCTGCCTCTTCAGGAGGACCTTCTGTCGCAGGAGCAGGGGACGGTCCTCCACTCGAACCTTTTACAGTCTCCACCTACATGCATGGAGATTGAGCGGCGGCAGTTGAGGCCATTTGACTTGCATCCTGAAGTTTGCGATGTGATTCTGGCAGCCAGGCGTCCCTCCAGAAAAACGGTATAAGCCTGTAGGTGGAACAACTTTGTGGCATGGTGCATAGCAAAGGCAGTGGATCCACTCTCTGCCCCCTTTAAGAGGTTCTCCTCTTCCTTCTTTCTCTTGCCCAGCAGGGCTCTGCTCTGGGCACTCTCAAGGGCTACCTCTCGGCCGTTTCAGCCTTCTTACGGCTTCCTGATAAGCCTTCTCTTTTCAAGTCCCCTGTTGTAAATAGATTCTTGAAAGGCATCACGCACATGTTCCCTCCTGTTCCCTTCGTGATACCTCAGTGGGACTTGAATCTTGTTTTAACGTATCTGATGTGCGCTCCTTTTGAGCCACTTCATAACTGTCCTCTTCTCTTCGTCTTCTGACTCTTAAGACTGCATTCCTGGTTGCCATCACCTCTGCCAGGAGAGTGAGTGAGCTCCAGGCTCTATCTTCTAAACCTCCTTTCCTCTCTATCCATCCGGACAAGGTTGTTCTAAGGACTCGTCCTTCTTTCCTGCCAAAGGTGGTCACAGCCTTTCATATTGGGCAGTCCATCACCTTGCACACCTTCTATCCGCCTCCGCATCCCTCGAAAAAGAGGCTCCACCACCTGGACCCAAAACGTGCGCTCTCATTCTATCTGGACTGCACATGCCAGTTCAGGGTGGATGACCAGCTCTTTATTGGTAACGTGGGCGCAAAGAAGGGACCGGCGGTGCACAAGCGGACCATCCCATGGTGGGTCGTCTTGTGCATCAAGGTTTGCTACTCCTTGGCGAAAAAGGAGCCTCCTGTTTGGCTGTGCGCCCATTCCACTCTGGCCACGGTGGCTACTACTGCCTTTGGTCGGGGAGATCCCCATGCAGAACATCTGCCAGGCAGCTACGTGGGCCTCGCTGCACACGTTTGCTTGACACTACTGCCTGGACATCCAAGTCCGGAGAGATGGCTTTTTCGGACGTTCCGTTCTCCAGGACTTTCTGGTGTGATCTTGGTTCGCAGACCCACCACCGGGGTTGGTATTGCTGGGGTATCTATTCTAAGGTAAGGAATCTTGATATACCATAGAAAATATCATAAGGAGCTATACTTACCAATAGCCCCAATGTCAATTACCCAATAACCAGTCACTTGGCAGTGAAGAAAGTTCAATTGTTTATTATACAGTATGCTCTATAGAGGAGCCTCTCCCATCCTCACCCATCCAGTTGCGTGGAGAAGACTGCCGGCTTACAGTCAGAACAGAACATATATACTTTCGACATTGCGCATGAAACACCGTAGATGGAAAACACTACTTTCTTGGCCCTCGAGGAAGGACCATACATGGCACACATGATAAGTACAATGCTCTGCTTTAGTTATTATTGGGGAGGTCAGGAGGGGTGATTCCCGTTCGTCTCACTGCCCGGGAGTGCAGGCACGGCGCCTTCAGGAATGCGCTTATCGCACCCAAAGCCAGATGCGACCTTGAGTCCCAGGACAGGGGAAGAATAGCGTGTATTCAGCGGTCTCCAGCAAATCAACTAAGCTAGGGCCTGACAGCCATTGGAAGGTAGCACGTGATCACTGTTCGTGCCTAACGCAGACAAGAAAAGATGGTGTCTGTATAGTTTTCGGCCTACTCGATGAAAACAGAACACACACACAGCATATACCCTTACTAACTCAGCCAAAGTTATAGATTACATTCTATGCATTCCTGTATACTAGGAATATGTAGATACATCATGCTAACACAATATACATATACGACCCATACCACTAACATAGGGGAAATCTGAGTTTTATCCTTCAATCTAACACTAACCTGTTTCTTTCCGATGCACAAGTTACTTACCTTCGGTAACAATATATCTGCAAGAAACAGTAGTTCGTGTTAATTCCTTACCGCCCCACCCATCCTCCCCGTTCTGCGAGCCGATATCTAGGGTTAAGGACATCCCTTTCAGGGCCCTAGTTTTGTGGCACCAGTGTCTGTTTCTAATATGGCTCTGCGTTCATGACGCGGAAAGCTATGTACAGAACTGACGTCCGTGCACGAGGGCAGCGTCTAAATACTCCGACGTCATCCCGGCGATCCCGATGCCGGACGAGGAGCCGCAGACGACGCCTAGCGACGAGCAGGGGTACTGCTGCCAAAAACTTTCTGGATCCAGTCTGACGCCTGGGGATATTCTAAGGTAAGGATTCTAACACTAACTACTGTTTCTTACAGATATATTGTTACCGAAGGTAAGTAACTTGTGCTTCAAGCTCTGTCTGTCCAGCCACCCTACCACAGCTTTTTTCTGGACAAACTAGTCCTGAGGAGACAAGAATGGCCTTTTTACCAAAGAATGTGATTCCCTTTAATGTCAGACAGTTCAAGTGAACCTAAAGCACCTATTTTATAAAATACAGAGCCCTCATTTCCTTACACAGGGTTAACACTGCTTGCATTTTCATTCAATCAAAAATGTAAATCTATACCAGATTCAGCTCTGAAGTAAAATATTGTGAATGTAGTCCAGCAAATTAAAGATTCATCAGAGACCCATCATGCCAGTCAAAAGTGCTTTATGAAGAAGTTTTAAGAAACCAAAATGCTAGAACTTGTTTAGGTGTACAGTGCCTATGTGGCAAGTGATATTGTTCTGGGAATTTTAAGAGATTTTACCCAGGATTATTCTAAGAAAAATGAATTCATGAAAGCTGCATATGCAGGAAACACCCATTTCTAGGTAAATATTTTTATTTTGGTCACTATAGTAACTTGTGCGTGTTTAGTTAATCTACTATATTATTTTATATGGCTCTCTTGCCATCTCCCTATTTTCAGTCCAGTGTGTACTACCTTCTTTGTTGTAGAAGTAAGAACTGAGGAAGTGATGATCCAGTGCCAGGTTAAGTTTTGAAGGGTTGAAATTGGCCCTTGGTGCAGGTGGAAATATGCTTGAGCTTTTGTATTTTTTTGTTGGATTAAAAAACCAGCAATGGCACGTTAAGTAAATGATTTCTTTCTAGGAACCTTAGGTAAATTGTGCTAGAGGACAGGGAATGTAGATGAGTATTTCACTGACCTAAGGGGAAGGAAAATGAGGTAAGGTCGAGGAAGGACCACAAGTCCAAACCTAAAACAGAATTAAAATTCTGGACATTTGCTAGCACATCAAAAGTAGTTGCAGTGCATAATGCTGTCCTCACACCCACGGAAACTCATATCAACAGCCCTACTCATGTGCCTACATCAATAGAAGTAATGTGTGTCAAACCGTAGAAACTTTTGATTCTTGCTGCACCAATTTGTGGATCAACTCAATTCGGTGTCTAAATGCAGTCTGTTATCCTATCACAATACCCCTGCGCGTCTGGAGGTAGCATCGGTCGACTCCGCGTTTGTCGTCGGCGTTGCAGTCGCCAGGATGACGTTGCAGTGCCTACTTAGATACTGCCCCTGCACGCTGATGCCACGTATTTCTTTTTCTGCACCATCCTAGCGCAGATCTGAAGAGAGCTACTCTTTAGCCGTTTTTGGCTCGCTTTTTGCGACTTGTCAACGTCTTATTTGAATCTTGCACTCTTGGTGCGCGAGGGATGTCCCTACGTCAGACCGATTCAGAAAAGGGGGTGGTGATGAACAGAGTGTCTGAATTAAGCAGACCACTCTTACCCAGTCCAAAGATCAGGGCTTGATCCATCACCGTTTTTTAGCTCACTGCACCATCCCAACTCAGAACCTGGCTATATGCAAATTAGTCTGTCCTCGGCCCAGTGCATCATGGGAACAGGGCAGACCAAACTACCAAGCCAATTCTTCACTGGAAAGGAGACAAGCTTCCGGGGACCGGTTTCTGGCATTTCAGCCGTCGTCGGCCCGGCTTGCTTGAATCCTGATGGTGCAGTGAGCAAGGGACTCATGTCTGAGCATACCCTGCCACACCTATAGTGGCCAAAAACGATTCAGAAAAGGGGGTGGTGATGAACAGAGTGTCTGAATTAAGCAGAGCACTCTTACCCAGTCCAAAGATCAGGGCTTGATCCATCACCGTTTTTTAGCTCACTGCACCATCCCAGCTCAGACCGGCTTAAAACCCTGCGGTTCGTGTCACAAGATGATGTCTGTGACCGATCCGTACCTCGTGTGCTTGTGGTGTCTAGAGCGCAACCACGACCCGAAGTTGTGCTCCGACTGCCAGGCCATGCACCCGAACACTTTGCGGGAGCAGTCCCGAAAGTTGTTGGAGGACTCTGTCGGCTCTGTGTCGCTCCTGTTCGAGCGGAAGGTGTCCAGGCCATCTGTGGAGCCCCCACTCCTCAGCGCACTGCAAGTCGTCGTGGTCATCAGGTAAGTCAAAGCACAAGAAGTAGGTAAAGAAGTACAAGCGCTCTTCACCTTCTCTGTCGTTCGACTATTGCGGGACCCAAAGTGTCGTCCCTCGAAGGCTTCATCTCCGGCTCCTGCTTCAGAGCCGACTCAGCGCCTCCCACTATTTCTGGGAGCTGAACGTCACCTGCCAAACATTGACAATTTTACGAGGCTTACACCTTGTCTTTGGGCAGCTCGACAATGCTGGTGCACCTTCCGGCCCTGTGGAGCGGGTCCTGGGCCTTCAATGCCGATGGCTCCGGACCTGGCGGATCCAGGCCTGGATCCAGATCAACAACATTCAATCTCACTTGACCTTCCCCGGTGCCAATCTCGACGACGCCCCTGGCGTCGTCTGTGCCCCCAGCCAACGCAGTCTCCATCCTCATCCCAAGTTGAACACTGAACCGGACTGACGTCTGAACTGACACCGGAGGGTACTTTTGTTCCCCTGTTCTTCCCTGGGTTCCCTATCGACCAGAGGGTGGTGATGAGGACTGGGAGGGGTCGCTTGACCCTTTAACTGACCAGGTGGAAGAACCAAACTGGCGAGAGGACCTGGGTGATGCCGGTGGTCTTGACAGCTCTCCAGACATTGGTTTGCTTGCTGCCCCTACCGTAACTAGGCACGAGGGAGGGACCTAAGCTGTGGTGGTGAGAAGGGTGGCCGAGTTCCTTAGCCTTGAACTCCATTTGGTGGCAGTCAGACCTAACCTCCTGACATAGGTGCTTCAGCCTGTGGTTTCTTCCTCTGAACCCCTATTGCCTTTCAATGAAGTCCTTACTGATCTCCTCCTGGGCACTTGGTCCAAGCCTACCTAGCACAGGGCCCCCTGTGGAGAGGACAATTGCCCACAGCCACTTCCAGGTCCCGGGCGACCCAGTTTCTCCTGAGAGCTTGATGATCCAAGCCTCTTCTAAAGGTGTGTTCCCTTCTGCATTCCTAGATAGGGAATCCAAGACGCTGGATCATCTTGGGTAGCCAATGTTCTCTTCCGCCAGCTTGGCATTGCTGTTGGTGAATGCCGCAAGCCTCTTAGGCCGCTACTCCCATACCATCTGGGATACAGTCACGCAAGTGATGCCTCAGTGCCCCGCGGAGGCCCGGGCCTTTCTCTCCCAGGCAGTTGGGGTTGGAAGAGATGCAGCCAAATTCACCATTTGGTGTGGACTGGATACTACCGACTTCCTGGGCCGAACATTTGCCACGTCGGTAACCCTTAAAAGCTACGCCTGGTGTAGGACATCTGGCTTTTCGGGGTATATCCAGTCATCCTTGATGGACATGCGCTTTAATGGTGGTCGTCTTTTTGGCGAAAAAGCAGATTCGGCGCTTGATTGCTTTAAAGACTCACGAGCTACGGCCAAATCTTTGGGCCTCGCTGCACCTTCCTATCCACTCCAGTCTACCTTTTGTTTCTACAGAAGGGGCGCCCAACCACGCCTAGTCTAGTCTAGCCACCTGTTCACGCAAGCTGTCCAGCCTCAGCGTTCCCGCTGACGCGGGACCCAGCTTTCTCGCGTGTCTGAGAGCCAGTGGGCGGGCCAGTCCAACCATGCCACTGCTTCCAAATCTTCCTAGTCCAACCTTCCATACTTCTCTTCAACCAGTTAAAGGCAGGATTCACGTCGGGCAGATGGGTTCTGCAAATTGTCCAAAGGGGCTACTCCCTCACCTACGAGACTATCACTCCCTCCATGCCACCATCTTACGATCACATATCGGAGGATCATTTGTCACTTTCCACCAGGAAGTCTCAGCTCTTTATGCCCAAGGGATATAGAGAGCGTCCCTGTGGCAGAAGTAGGTTGGGGTTGCTATTCCCACTACTTTCTGGTGCCCCTGAAGGACAACGGTCTGCTTCCTATTCTAGACCTATGAGCCTTCAACAACTTCCTCCGGAAGGAGAAGTTCAATATGCTCACATTAGATCAAGTCCAGTCTGCCTTTGACCCCGGAGACCGTATGGTAGCGTTGGACTTGCAGGATGCTTATTTCCACATTCCCGTCCTGCCAGACCACAGACGGTATCTACGGATCATGGTGGGCCACGAGTACTTTCAGTTCATTGTGCTCCCTTTTGGCCTTGAAAACACAAAGGAGCTTAGAAGGTAAAGCTAGTCATAGGCCGCCCTCCACTCATAGTAACCTAATACACAAAAGACCTAGACCTGGTAGACATTTATACATTCATTTCATTTTAGGGTATACTGTGTGTTGCATAATCTTTGCAAAGCTTACTCCCCATCCATTAGTTATCAGGGTAGCCAGTGTATCCTAATGATCTGCCTCCTTTAGGAATCGCCCATTCCCTGACAGTGAACAACCAGTTGCGAGGCAACACAAATACACACACTCAGTGTCAAATAGTAACACCAGAGAACTAAAAAGAGTGTGTGAGAGCGAGATGGCACCTCACGGGCGCACCACCTACGGGAACCTGGCAGGTACTCGCCAGGATTGCCCTGTTCTCATCATCGGTACCATCAAGCTGGAAAGGAAAATGTGTCCAAGAAACACAAAAAGAATTTTGTGAATATATGCAGTGGAAGAAGACCACAAGACAACCATAAATGTGTCAAAAACAACATATAAACCAACACGGCAACACAGATATGCAATTTTATTCTGTCTCTTGGGGTGTGGAATCTAAAAGAAGTGAATGTGGTTACTAACTATCCAACCAACACCACTTTACTTGCAGACATGTTTCATTGCCATCAAAACGTTGGCAATTTCTTCAGGGCGTCATATATATTAAAGCCACTGCATTAGGACAAACCAGTCTCCGCAACCTCACTCGGCCATCTAAGCTCGTACCAGCCGGGAGGGCAATGTCCTCGTGGAACTCTAACCCCGCATGTGGGTCAGTGTCCCGAGGGGGTCTGGGTACTCGGGTTCTCAGCTACTGGATTCGGACTGACTGGAGGTTTCGGGGTAAAGAGAAACACCGGCGCCTTGAGTAAAGGTTTTAGGGAAGGTTTTATTGGAATATAAGTCTTTTTAAGTAAGGGTGCTGCTCGCTCCTTGGTCTGAGCTGCGGGGTCCAAAGGAAAAGTAGCTTGCTCCAGCTTGGCTATTCCAGGGATGAGGGCGGCTACCAAGGTGGTCCAGATGGGGAACGTCTCTCAGCTCGGGTCTCCTCCGCTCCGGTACCGAAAAGAAAGGAAAATCTGGTCAGGTAACTGGTTGGACCATGTAACACTCGTAAGGGCCGGGAGTGAGGGAAACCAGTGGTGTTACTGTGAACGCTATACAACTCGTGAGGTAGGAGTGCACGTGAGGGAAAGGATTGGGGTTGCTTTACAAAGGGGCTTTACAGTATTACACACGGGGCTGACTCCTCCCCCCCACCCTACCCGCCACACGGCCCCGTACCTCTTGAAGCCACGCTCCTCCCGTGGGAATGTGGCGTGGCGAAGCGTGGAAACGTTGGCCTCCTGGCGTGCCGGTCCCGGTTTCTTTCAGCTCTGTCTCGCTCGGATACCGCCGTTCTGTCTCCGTCTCCAGCTCCCTCCAGGGAAACGCCGTCCGTCGCGTCTTTCCTACTTCCTCCTTTTAACGTATCGACGCTGTCGAAGGGCGGGGCCTCTTCCTCTTCGTCCGGGGCCTCTTCCTCTTCGTCCGGGGACTTAAAGGGGCCATGCATGTTATCGTCCGGCCAGCCTGACTCCAGTTCTTCGTTCCAAGGAAAAGTTGGTAGCTGTGGGGAAAAGGGGCAAGGTGAGAGTGGGGTGGCGGACCACCAGTCCGTTGGGGTAGTCGTGTTCTGTCCGCTATGCCCCGTCACATTCCGCAATCCTTCCCCCTTCGATTTGCGCTGTGGTGGAAGGTGTTTGTTTGGGGCATGACAATTTTCACTCTGCTCTCCTCCTATAGAAGCTGTATCCTGGTTTAAATGTCCCCACTACTTTGTGACAAGAGGTTAGTCATCAGGTGTCACTCATCCTGGACATGCCAACTTTCTGTAAGGTTTGCAGAGTTCTGCACTTTGGACATCCAGTTGAGATGTAGACATTGGTCCTAAATGAACACATTATCAATACCGCCACTCCAGAACATGGGTCTTAGCAAGAACCATAAGTAAATCCCAACAGAATATTTCTGAAACATTCAAAAACTCTTCTTGAATGACCAGTGTTAAAATTCTGTGTGTAAATGCATAAATTAGACTTCTGCTTTCTAGTGAGTTAGCATTACTGTTTTGAGTTATGTAAATGAGAAATATTGTAAGATAGCTATATGTTAAACAGGTTTAATTTTCGAACATGGTCATTTTGCAGGGTGGTACAGCCACATCAAGAGCAAATGTATAATGACGAAGAGGAGTTGACTTCGACGGGTCAGGATGAGGAGCAGCCTGGGCCATCCAGAAGAAAAAGACAGCCAAGCATGTCAGAAACAATGCCGTTGTACACCCTGTGCAAAGAGGATTTGGAGAGTATGGATAAAGAGGTGAGCAAAGATGCACATCTTACTGTACAGCTCACAGGGATGTGGAATTTGATCAAATATCTACTGATCCAAGTGACGGGATAATTCAGATATCTACTTTCCCTGTAAATTAATTCAGTTTTGGGGCCCTGCAGTGATGTTACCAGTTATGGCAGCAGTCTCATTAAATCAGAGTTAGGAAAATAGCCTTTTTGATAATGTAAGTATCCACATACAGAAGCTAGAAGCAAGCAGAAAGCCGTATATTCAAAGTTAGAATGCCCCGTGAGTCAGTGGACACCCACAATCTAACGTATTTAAATGTGTTCACCAGCTTCTCCCTAATTTCTTACTACTTTGGGAAAAGTTGGAAATTTACCCCTGGTTGAGCGCAAGAGTAAACTTTTTTCCAGGGAGGGATCAAATTGCACGCACACATATACCTACTGTGTTTATGACCTTTTTTAGGAATTAGACCCCTAATTTATTTTCATGCTGCCCTTAATGTTGTATACGGATTTTCCACTATTAGTTTTTTTAACGTTTTTTTTATATTGGCATGCTTCAAGCTTGTTTTACTAAATCATGCTTCACAGAAATGTTATATAAAGAATCACAATAGATTTGAAAAAAAAAATTCTGTTTTGAATTTTTCTTGTATATTTTATTATGAAAGCAAACAACCCTCAATCTCGCTTACACATTTATGCATGTATTGGTTCCCAGTCGGGGAACATTCTGCGAGCATTTTAAATAGCCTCAAATGTTTTAATTCTGCAAACATGTATACACGTTGTTATACTTAAAACACTGTAAGGAAGCCGAGCTGAGCTCACTGCACACTGTATTACCTTAGATCAATCACCCCATTAGTAAACGCTTTGCATTACTGGAGTTTGTACAACTTATACATACGCATACAAACGGTTGGGCTAGTACAAACACTAACTGGCTTTATTTACTGACGACTTCCTTTGTTTTTTACAACAAAAAAAGGGGTAGTAGTGGGAAAAGATGCTGCACCTCATAAAGCAAACGCATTTAGTGGACATGTAATGCTAAAAGGTCAAGTAAACTTCAACTGTTTAAGTAATGGTGCCACTCAGGGTAATACCAACACCCTACTACCTTCGGTGTGAGTACACAACGGACAATGCCCTCGTGTTACAATATAATTGAGAAAGTATACCCCGGCACTCCATCTCCAACCGCCCCCCCCCGAGCCCCTGATAGGTATATGGCGGGGCAACTATTTGGTATATATAGGTGATGGACAGGCATGTGCCCATTGTTAATGACAGGATACAAAAATTCGAGAAAGTCTGCTTACCCTTCATAAGTCACATGATGAGAGAGCCTACAAACATGACTGGTTTAGCCAGCATACTGAATGTAAGTTAGTGCGACAGCTTTGATTATCCAGAGACTATATGAAGATTTAGCTCTAAAACTCCGCATGTTGGCGTTCATCGTGTCTTTACTCTGTAACATTTTCAGTAATATCTGAAATGTCGCCTTCATTTTATAGAAGAAATGTATTGCCTCCTATTGGTTTGCTTTTGGTGTTTCTCTCTTTATCATGTATCAAGCACACAGAATTTGTTTCTGTAAACAAGAAAATAAATTTCAAACTAAAAAATGTAATCATAAACCGGACATGTGTAACAGAAGTAGAACAATTGATTAATGTAAGCATCCATTTATAATTTCACAGAAGGTGTTAAAAGTAACAGTCTACTTTGCCTGTACTGAGTTTCGATATCAAGTCAGTAGTGTTTGTCTGTTTTGGTAGATTTTAATTTTGTTACTGGTATGCAGATTCAAACATGTTTTGGAATAGCGTAAAACAACTTTACTGTTTTCAACTTGTTTATATGTCTCACAGTCTCAGGGTTTCCTGTTGGGAGAGCAAATGAGTAAGTACTGATTGTAAGATAACAGTACTTAAATAATGCTACCAATCTGATCTATCCTGAGATGGTTAAGTCTTACAGGAGTAACTTATGCATGCATCTTTGGCTCCTATTTTCTTTCCCTGCCTCAAATTATAAGATTTTTTTCACCTACATCATTGAAAGTCAGTTCTTCCACCACGAAGAAGAATCTTTTGATGTTAATAGATTTTTTATTTTGTTTCAGTTTGGCCCAGACGTGTTTAAAGTGGATTCCTCTGGGGTTCTTCACCTTTCAATTTGTACTAATTGTATATCAATATTCCTACAACATTCCCAATTAGCTGTTTTGGTGCTGATTCACGAACGCACATAGGAGTATGGATAAGAGTAATACAGGACTACTACTTCAGTTCCTCATAATTAACTTTGTGAATTAGGCCCCCACTCGTTTTAACTGATTTTGGCCTATTTGCCAGCATTGATGCCTATCCTACTCCTCCTAAAAATGAGTTACCCTTATGCTGGTATTGGGGTGAATCTTTGGAAGTAGGCATTTAAATCTCAGAGGAGTTTATGTAGTTAACATTGCTACATAATATACATTTCCTTGCCTTTCCTATTCCTTAAGCTGAGGATTGAATTACTGCTGCTAACTTAAAGGCCTTTGGGCTCAGTAGCATTAGTCTTATTGTAGGGTTGTGACTCGCTGTTGTGACCATAGACAGCACGAGTAAGGCAAAGAGGTGAGACGTGATTGGATCTTGGCAAAAAAACCCATTTCTGAGCTGCAATGGGCTGGGAGACAAAGTTAAGCGCAGTATGGTCCTCCAATACATTGAGACAAGCCCCTGACGTTGTTCTTCAGGAAATGCACTTGATGGGTAGCTCATGCAAAGCACTGTGCAGGTTGGGATATAAACTTGTGGCACATGCTGGGTTCACAACAAGTTCGAGAGGTGTGGGTATTATGCTGAGAAAAGAATTCCCCCTCAGCGTGGATTCCACCTGAACTGATGACAGGGGACGATATGTGGGCAGTACTGGTTCCTGGGAGGGGGGCACTGTTACCCTAGTGTCTGTCTATGTCCCTCCGGTACTCCAAACCACTACTTTTCAGCACTACTCTCCTTTCATTACCGGACGGACTATTTTTAATGGGAGGTGATTTTAACTCTGTGGGCTCAGGCACCATTGATAGTCATCCCCCGCGGGAGTTGGGCCCTTCTACTAGATGGTTGCCAGATTTCCTTGAAGCCATGGGGCTGGTGGACTGCTGGTGTGCCTACAACCCTGAGGGGATTCAGCACAGTTTCCACTCCGGGGCTCACAGCAGCCTGTCTAGATTGGACTATATCTTGGTCCCCAGCCCCCGCATCTCCTACATTCATGAAATCAGTCACTTCGCACGGGGCATGTCTGACCATTCACTGGTATGGGCACACTTACTTCTGGATCAGGTCAGGGTGGGTAGGGTTGAAGGGAACAACGGAAGGAGGTATCTGATATGGAGAGCGAGATCTACCAGCTGGAGCAAGATGTGTCAACCATAATAACACCGACTTCGCTCCACTGGTTGCGTATTAAGCAAGAGGAGTATAGAGCATTAGTTACCAAAAGGGCTAAAACATTGGGGAGGGAGAAACTTGGGAGGATTTACGACCTGGGGGACAAGTTAAGAAAACGTATAGCCTGGCTTGACAAACGGGAGTGGGCGAATAGATTGGTCCCTGCTCTGCAGAATACTGATAAGTCTTACATCACGGACCTCCAAGGCATAGCAGACCATTTTTCTAGACACTTCGACACTTCGAGGCAATAAACACCTCAGTGGCACCTTACACCGAGGATGACTCGGCTGAGTTGCTAAGAGATATTGCGCTCCCATCCCTCTTCCCAGCAGACCAACAATTATTGGATAGCAGTTTGTCAGTGGATGTAATTGCGCAGGCAATTAGATCACTAAACTCCGGTAAAACCCTGGGTCCCAATGGTATACCAATCGAACTGTATAAACTCAACCCTGATAAATTATCCCCCTATCTTAAGGGCATGTTTGAGGAGAGCCAAGAAGTGGGCGAATTGCCAATAGATCAACGCATTGCCACTATCGTCACCATACATAAGAAAGGCAAGCCCAAAACGAAATGTGCCTCATATAGGGCGATCTCCCTCCTTAATGCAGAACCTAAAATTCTCACTAAAGTGTTAGCCAACTAACTAATTAAAATCATCACTGACCTCGTACACCCAGATCAATCTGGTTTTATACCGCACCGAAATACCGCATTGAATTTGCGCCGAGTACACAGGGTCCTGGGTAGAGTAGACACGAACCTGAATTCAGCTATCCTAGTTTCCTTGGATGCCACCATGGCGTTCGACACCATCGAATGGCCCTACCTCTAGCTGCCCTTCGGAAAATGGGGTTCGGCCAGGAATTTATTCGGTAGGTTCACCTCCTATATTCGACACCACTGGCTCAAGTTGTGGTTAACAATAAAAAGTTAGATACATTTGTTCTGAGCCGGGGTACCCGACGGGGATGCCCGCTTCCCCCCCCCCACCCCCCCACCCCCCCTCCCTCCTGTTCGCTGTAGCGCTGGAACCTCTGGCAGCTTGGGCCCGGCAGAATCCAGTTATTCGAGGTATACATTGGTCACATAACTGGGAGGACCGTATTCCGATATCTTACTTTATCTAACCGCCCCTAAAAAGTCTCTAATAGCAGTGTTGGACTTATGGCAACATCTGGCAGATATTCTGGGTTTACTATAAACTGGTCTAAATCCCACTTGTACCCACTACGAGGAGGCCTACCTGACCTGCCCCTTAATTGTCCAATTCAGGTCAACACCATGGGCTTTAAATACTTGGGTATTTTCATCTCATTAGATCCCACGCTTCGGTATAAAAAAAATCTCCTTCCCCCTATGCTCTGCCTGAAGAGGGACATAGCTAGCTGGAAGTCTCTTCATCTCTCCTTTCTGGGTAAGGCAGCTCTTTTTAAAATGTTGCCTCCCCGCTTCCTCTATGCCCTACAGAACTCGCTTGACCCTGTCCCGCTGAAATATTTTAAAGAAATCGAACACCTTCAGAGGGACTTACTGTGGAATGGTGCGCCATGTATAGCCCTGGGTGAACTCACACTAAAATGGTATGATAGTGGCATTAGTCTTCCAGGCATTAAAAAGTACTATTGGATGGCATACCTGGCGGCTATTAATCATGGCATGTACGGTGGCCCTGATAATCCAGGCTATCATATGGATAGGTGGCTCCTCCCGGGAGGGAACTATAACAGATCACTTTATTCAGCACCTGGCCGATCTCGGCTGACTGGCCCTACCGGTCCCTCAGTTGGTGTATGGTACGCCGCTACTAAATCCCTAGGGTGGACACGTAGACGGACATTGGCCACTCCCTTATGGGACTCTGCACAATTGGGCAACCATTGGGCGTTGAAAGGGTTTGATAAGTGGACATGATCGATATTTCACTAATAAAAGGTATATGGGCCAGGGGGATGTGAAACAGTTTGCCACTCTCCAGGCTCACCACGAGCTGGCTGACATGGAGATCTTCCGATACAGGCAGGTTAGCCATGCAGTATATTGTCTCCTCCCAAAGGGCTCTTCCCTCCCTCAATCATCCCCCTTGGAGGACAGAATACTGGACGGCCACGTACCGGACAAGACCATCTCCTTAATCTATAACAAACTGATAAATAATATGGAATATCCCCTCGCAATTGCGACAGAAATGGGTAGCGGATGGCATCGAAGTATATGAGTGGTAGAAGGCAGTATCCTCTCTGCGAGTGGTGGCTATCCTAGCCCGGTTAAGATTAGTACAGCTGAAAATCCTACATAGAATATATGACTGGTTCGTGGCTTGTGCAGATGGGGAGAGTGGAAATGAGACTGTCGCAGAAGATGCGGACAAATCAGCACTTGTATGCACATTATATGCAAGTGTGCACTCATTCGAAAGTACTGGGAAGGGATACATGCGGTTATGAGAACAGTATTAGACGGTCCAATTCACCCTCAGGCGGGTAGATGCCTGTTGAATATATGGGAACCCAACAGACTTAGGTACTTTTCAAACACAATAGGCCACTCTGGGCTTCATGATCACCAAAAGAAACATCGTCCAGGCCTGGGGAGCAGCATCACCTCCCACACTAGAAGCTTGGGAAACGAGTATGGACTGGTGTATGTTCAGGGAAAAAACAGTGTACACAGCTCGAGGCTGCCCCAGAAAATGGTCCTGTATAATGGTACAGGGTGGGACTCTTATCGAGGTGGCATCTGCACCCCCCGCAAAATATTGACCATGATCTACTCCCTCCTTGAATGGTTCTCAATGATCATGCCGTGATGGATGTTGGTATTTTAAAGTATAATGTTTGTGTTGACAATGTGCAGAGGGGAACGAGATATACTGCCGCACCTGCCCTGAACTATGATCCCACATAAGAACACCACATAACCGATAGAGTAAAGATATCTCCGCTCCCACACAGTGCACCATGTCAAGTGTTTTGTCACTTCCCTGATCAGCTCCTTTTGTGTATACTGCTCAGATGCTTCGCTTCTGATTTACATGCTTATATACTGATTTTGCGTTATTGTAATAATCACTTTCTTATTGATGAGTGTTAATAAAAAGATGTATTACAAAAACAGTATTCCAGAAACTGTTTTTTTTTTAACAGCTTTACCTTCCGGTGTGTGACCAGAGCTGTTCTATTGCATTGAAAGTCCATGTTCATCTCATTTTACATCTAGAATGGCTATCACCATCATTGTTAAATTAATTAATATCCCACTTCCTTTTGCTGGATCATCTTTGCCATAATAATGCATACTCTTCTTCAGGCTTTGTTTTTGTAATAGCATATTTGTAGATTTCTTTCATAAAAAACCATTATGCATAAGTGTGTCTTGCAGCTGGTAACCAGTTAAGTTATCCACTGAATTGACATCACAGATTCTGCAGCAGCATTTCTCTACTTCCTCTAGGCCACTACATATCTAAAAAGAGGGTGGGGAGGAAACATAAAAACAAACATCAAAGCCCCCACCCTCCTCTAGCCTTTTTTCTGTTGAGTGCTAGCTGAAGCTGCTGGTTATCATGCTTTTGGTCCTGAGGTACCCAATATATGTGGTTACTGATCCCTAGCTTGGATTCAACCTTTTTGACGACGTACCGGGTTACTGTGTGATAATGTTGACTAGTTCAGCACACCATTTCTGGATATGAGGTTGGTGCTGAACCACAATTGTTTGCCACCAACTTGTGAAGCACATTTTTCCTGCAAACCCTTTATAGTCCCACCAAGAACACTTAGAGGTGTGCAGGGGCAAGTAAGGGAAGACGGAAAGGAATGCATAGATTTTGAATTTGAACAATTTTTCAACAAGTTCACCTTTAAGGCAGAACTGCTACGAGTGCGAGCAGTCGTTAGGAAGCCGCAATTACCTTAACGCAGGCGCTTCCGCTGTAATAAGTGGAATGTGCACGAGGCAGCGGAAACCAGGTAATTGGGTGCAAGGGCCTTTCCAATGTCCAGGGTCAGGATTAAATGTGACTTCATCGTACCTATAGTAAAGATCATCTTGGTAATTACTGTTCGATCTTCCACGCCATCACTTTCTAACACATAATACTGTCTCACACATATACCAGGGGAAATAAAAAGGTATTTTTTCTGCAGCATCAATATGTTCTTTTTTAATGTATGGTTCCAGGATTAAGGTTGATCAGAGAAAAGTGACAAGTCAGCTTTTCTGATGGAAAACAGCAATTATGTTGTGTTGGTTTTTTTTTTAGCGAAGTAAGATTTTTTTACTGTTATATTAGTGATCATTTTTCACTCAAACATGTCCCTTTCGTGTATATTTGCCTTTCCTCGGGTGCTGCTCTTAACCAACATTACTAATGTTTTCTAATAAAATGTTGGTGGAAGTAATATACTAAGCTTGTACTGATTTATGAAACGGGGTGGCTTTTATTACAGTGGTAGAATGCACATTACATCTATGTACTTGTGTTGCTCGGTTGTCTTTGGGGAAAGGAGACTTGTGTTGGAATTATAGATTCCTCATTTGACAAAATTGTGTAACTCTGGGTCAGAAGAGTCGCATTTCTTGTTCTAGCAAAATGTGAACTCTTGGAATTGGTTTGCATGCTACGCAGTATAAAACACTATGCAAGCTCTAGGCATTTCCATATAGTTGAATGGAGGTCTCTATTGATTTTGTTAAGTTGTTATTCTTTCACAGACATTTGTATAAATATAGTTTAGAATGGTATGGTTTCATGATGCAGAGGTTAAAAAGCTTTTGTACACAGAACTCGTTTGTGTAGTTTTTTATTTCTCTGTTGAGGTACTTCAGCACTTACTGGGAGGTTGGATAAGAGGCTACCTAGATAGAAGTACATACTTGCTAGCATTTGGAACCATAGTGTGATCAGTGTGGGTTACAGCGGTTGTCGTCTTTATTAGGTACCGCAATGGGTGTGCATACGATCTAGCTGGACGTAGCATAAAGCAATGCAAATACAAGGCAAGTTTAAAATCAATACAGTGGTCTCAGCAAGTGGTGGGCTGATGTTTTTTGCGAAGATGTTGAATGGAAAATCAAAGATTACATCTTTATGGCAGAGTGTGCTGAGCTGGAACCCAGTTGATGGAGGGTCATGATTTCAAAATTGGAATGGAGAGATCTTGTTTGTGTTCGTTCTGCTTTGCCAAACCAAGTTTTGAGGTCGCCCAATATGCAGAACTGAAATTCTGACCCTCAAAGTAAGGAAAGTTGCAGAGGGAGATTGACTCGAGAGATTTGAAGGAAGAAATGGAAGAGTTGAGTATTGTGATTTAGAAAGGACCATGTTTACAAGAGTATATAGGTTATACACAAGCTACAGAGGTGCAGTCCTCTTGAAGAATCAGGTTTGCAAACCAGTCTAACTGTTGCTCTTCAGTAGGCCACCAATCCTAGTGCTTTTTGTAAGCAGCGCTGAGATGCCTATGGGAGATTAGAGTGCTATATCAAAGTTAATTAACATAACATATGGCCTTTAAGATTTATTTTTCAGTTGATATGCCTCTTTTTTTTAAACTTACAATTCAGGTAGTTCTTGCACGAAGATACCTCTGGACATGCATGTACTCACTTGATCAGGTATGAAGAGTTTTCTGATGGAGACTTCTAGCTGCAGATTCCTCACCTTTTAAGTATTCCCCAGGCATCAGGCTGTATCCAGAAACCTTTCAACTGTACTTCTGTGTGCCGGGAGGTGGAGTCACATTGCAGCTCAGCACTGACGCCGTTCCGCTCTGTAAATGTGTTGGGCCTAATACTGGCACCACTCCCGAGCAATTGGCAACAGTCACCACCTTTCCAGGAAAAATCTTGGCCGGGAACACTGTGTGTTGATATTGAGAAAGAGGTGGGTGTACGGAGTCCTACCAGTATTTTTAGAGAGAGGGTGCCATCACCCCCCCCCCCCCACCTTAGCTCAAGTCCGAGGGAGAATTAAAACTGGTAGTTTCAACTTGTGCCCCAGAAATCCCTTTGTTTGCGTTTGGAAACATTGTATAACTTTGCATTCACTTGTATGTGGATTCAGGGTGTTTTTATTAGAAAATCCCTTTGGCAGCATCTTCTCTTTGTAGGTGAAATGGGACAAGAGCGGGGTTACCTTTGGCTAAAATAACTGTGAATGGGCAAGAAATAAACACCTCTAATTCGTTCGGCCCTTAACGAGGCATGAATGTGAGGCGATTTGGCGGTTAAAGCTATTGAAAGAACACTATCGGAAAGGAACTGTATAACAGAGCAAACTAATATATATATATATATATATATATATATATATATTCACTGAAAAAACCATAGGTTATAGACCATATATAGTTAGGGATTAGCATTTACAAAACCTTAATTTACTCGCACAAAACCATTGAAATTCGCATATATAGTTAGTTGCACTAACTATATATCACGCACCCGCAATCCACTGCTGATGATGTCACATATTACATCATTCATGACATGGTCAGTGACATCACTGATGACATCACTGATGACATCTCAAATGACATCACTGGTGACATCACTGATGACAACACCCAGTGACTGTATGTTTCTGTAAAGTTAAAATATGTCTTACATATTGAAGAATGAGTGGATGTATAAGTGTCTGGATGAAGGATTTAGTAGGTGCATGACTGACTGTATAAGTGAGTGATTTAATGTGTCTCACTGAGTGCATGGGTTAGTGACTAAACTGTCTTAATTTGTGCATCATTATGTCTGTTGTTCTGTAAACTGCTGCATGTGTTGATCAGTAGCTATATGAGTAACTATATGGGTTATTGATTGGTTGCCCAAGTATTTGTATCGGAGACTGAGCGTGTGTGTGGGTGGCTGGGAGGTGTGTGACTCTGTGCATAGATGTGTGAGTAGTTGATTCACTATATGTATGGGTTCAAAAGTGCATGTGGAAACAGCTGTATGGGTGGTTGACTGTCTGCATGAGTGTATTGGTGAGTGAATGGATTTCTCAGTGCTACATGTCAAAGTAAGTACATATGTAAAACACAGTACATGTGAGAGTTGACATATATAAATAACTGTGCATAAGAGCCAGTGAATTTGTGAGTGGCTGTATGGATCATTGTGAACATGTATCAGGGATTGTATAAGAGAGTAAATATGTGTTAGTATATGTTTGAATAAATAAGGTGTGTATAACTGTATAGTTGAGAAAATGGAGGTGTGATTGATTCTTTGCATGACTGACTAGGTGTGTGAGTAACTCCATGGATAAGTGACAGTCTGTGAGTGTCTGTTTATACTGATTTTATCTAAGGTTATATTAGAGTCTGAAGATGTTCATTGTATTATCACATAAATGATATCATCAGTGATGTGATCAGTAATATCAAATGAGATGTCATCAGTGATGTCATCAGTGATATCATTTGAGATGTCATCAGTGATGTCATTTGAGATGTCATCAGTGATGTCATCAGTGATGTCACTGACCATGTCATGAATGATGTAATATGTGACATCATCAGCAGTGGATTGCGGGTGCGTGATATATAGTTAGTGCAACTAACTATATATGCGAATTTCAATGGTTTTGTGCGAGTAAATTAAGGTTTTGTAAATGCTAATCCCTAACTATATATGGTCTATAACCTATGGTTTTTTCAGTGAATTTTCAAGGTTTTGTAAATGCTAATTCCTAACTATATATGGTCTATAACCTCTGGTTTTTTCAGTGAATTTCAATGGTTTTTTAATAGCAAATATCAAAAGCTGTAAAATGTCAAGTAAGTGGTAGGTAAAAACATTTTCGTATTTATGCACGCTGATGTGCTTTGAACGCTGCCCCCCCTCCCCCTCCTCTTTTATTTTAGGAGTATTCTCTCTTTGCAGATAGTGAAGGGTAGGTAACACAGGCCTTTGCTCCCGTTGTAATCTGTCGTGCCTGCTTCCCTCTCCATTTGATTGATTGTTATCCTAGCATTTATTGTTTTGGAATTGGTTCTCTTTGGTTCATTCTCTATTTACAAACAAGCACAGAGTCGCAATACTCTGTTTAGTCTTTGCAGATAGTGAAAAATCGTTAAAAAAACAAAAGGAATCAAGCAAAATCAGTAGGCCACTAATGGGATCTCTTTTTGACCTCGCTAAAATAGAAACATTATGAACAACCCCTCATGACAAATACGAAACTAGTGAGAGGAACTGAGCTCGACACCATGATGGCTGCAAGACAGCTCGGCTCCGCCGCCCACCCCACCCAAAATAACGACAAACACTATGCAAATATTATAAATATATACAACACACCAGCAAAGTAACAGGCTAAAACGTTTTATTAAATAACTATTTACATGGCAGCCTGCTGCAACATCGATCCAAACAAGCCTTTGTATTTTGGGCTCAAAATAAACCATCAATAGTAAGATTTTCATAGGTGAGTGTAGGTTTCATGGTTTTCCATCCACAGACTAAAAGCCTGGAGTGGGAGTGAAAGAACAATAACTAGGTAAGAAGGAAGGCAGAGGTTGTGGAAAGGACTCTGGATATGGTATGTTGCTTGGTCCCTGAGATGCTTCGATGTCACTGCCTTGCACAAATGGCATAAGTCTTGGATGTTGGGTGCCATAGTTAAGGATTCCGAGCAACGCTTGTAACACTGTCTGAAGCTTATTTTCACCTGCTGCAGCTTCACTATTCTCAAAGTAAATGGGGGCTGTTTGTGGACCTGACTGCATTGGAAAACAATGTGATGCGGTGCCTCCCTGAACCACTTCACGGAGGCCCCCGAGATAATTGCGCCTGCTCCACACCTTGTCCCACAATCCGTTTGACCTGAAGACACGTCCTGCGGTGCCCTGGTCCGACCATCACATATACCTGCGCCAGAAGACGGCGTGGGGTGAAGTAGAAGGGAGAGGCGGCGCGAACGAGCCTCCCCCACCTCCCCAGGTGGAGGTTTCTCAGCTACACCCCAGGGCTTCACTCGACCAGCTAACTTGCGCCCGCTCTTGCGACACAGTGCCTCGCTCGGCCAGCTGAATTGCGCCTGCTCTTGCTATTACAACCTCTCACCCGCCATCCAACGGAATTGCACCCAATCTTGCGGTACAGTGACAGGCGGCTGTTACGGAGCTCACGAAATGGCGGTCGGCTCCACAGACTTGGGCCTGGCCTGCAAAGATGGCTCTGGGCAACCGTGGAACTCGACGCTTGACTGCTAGGGCATGGGCCCCATTCCCAAAAGAGTCCCCTCAGCCTTGAAGATTCTACAACAGTCACCGGGACCCCCCGACTCCGGTAGACTTCCGGTGGGGAGCGACTGCCATGATTGCTCGCGGAATGGCCACGACGTAGCCACGAGATGGTGGTGCTCTCATGCTGACGCCAGCTTCAGTCTGAAACATCCAGAAACACTGTAGACTACCAATTCGATCAGTTCCGGTGGAGCCCCAACGTGACCCGGTAGAGAAGAACTTGCCCTCCCCTCTTTGACTGATGGTTCTTGTTGCCTGTCCCTTCTCTTGTCATTTAACAGAACTTTTTGGACTGCTGAAAGGGGTTGATTTCCGAACGCTGGTTGGTGGAGACATTTTGACTATATTCTGGACCTGCGTTGTCGCGTAATGTGTCATATGACGCGCCGCGTTAGCGCACCCGGAAGTGCTCCGGTGCGCGAGGCGCAGCTTCCCGGAAACGATCCAGAGCGCGGCGCGCAGCGCGTAACGTAAGCATAACAGGTCATGTGACTTGTTAATAAAACTTTTCATTGGTTCATTTTACTTTTGTTATTCTAATGATGAAAGGCTTGGTCATATGACCTAAAAATAACACTTTTCATTGCTTTCGAACATTTTTTTTTCCCAAATGATGAAAGCCCCACCTTTTTTTTCTCACTCTGACTTGTAAAGCAAAGGACCCAGATGCATTTACAGTTTATCACTAACAATGTTCCAGGCTAATGTATTTTCCCGGGAAATTTACAACTGTCCTGCAAGTAAAATATTCCTATTTCGAGAAAAAGGGCGTTTCTTCGTCCCATGAGGGAGCCGTTGAGCAAAAGAGGCTCGGCCTGCTGTCTTAGTCGCTGATAGGCATGAATATCGGATTCTTATAGATCACTTTATGTAGCAGGAGTGGAAAAAACAACAGCCCTTGACCATTTATCTTTACTGCGTTCCTGCGTATTATACCTTTTAACTGTCATGTAATCGGGCTGCTTTATTTCACTTGCCTTTCACTGATTCGAAAACAGTGGCTATTATTCAAAACTTTACCAAAAAAGGTACTACTACCATGTTTTGTTTTAAAAACCTTTATTGTGAAAATGTCAGTCTACAAATACGGGCCTATAACAACGTGGGCCGGCCACAGAGCAAACTGGAATCGTATATGATGAGGGGACATTTACACTGTAGAAGAACGTAACGGGCGGGCCATTAGGTTGCAAGAAGTAAGGTGTTTAACAGTTGCGGAATCGGTGGACGTACATTTTATAATTAAAGTACGACAGGGCCAGTTACAATAAAATTATCTAGATATACATTTGCGGGCAAGTACCATGGGTGACGTTAATTCGAACTTTCAATAGTACAGTAATCAATAACACATCAGAACTTAATATCAATAGGGATGTCCAAATGTTCAATCAGTACTCGTCCCCGCCCGCCATGTGCTTCAAAACTGCATACGTATCTCCTGATATCAAGGTTGGGCAACCAGTACACAACAAGGAGTTACGAGTCCCATTTATACCCACGCCATTTTGGGCAAGGCCGGGCAGGTCCAGGATATAGTCAAAATGTCTCCACCAACCAGCGGTCGGACCAGAACCCCTTTTGGCAGTCCAAAAAGGTTCCGTTAAATGACAACAGAAGAGATAGGCAACAAGAACAATCAGTCAAAAGAGGGGA
This sequence comes from Lissotriton vulgaris, assembly GCF_964263255.1. Lineage (NCBI taxonomy): Eukaryota > Metazoa > Chordata > Amphibia > Caudata > Salamandridae > Lissotriton > Lissotriton vulgaris. The sequence continues at coordinate 1,290,554,069 of NC_141691.1, forward strand.
CGCTTTCGTGAATGGGGCCCATGCCCTAGCAGGCAAGCGTCCGAGTTCCAAGGTGTCCCAGGGCCATTTTAGTGGACCAGGCCCAAATCCGAAGAGCCGGCCGCCATTTTAAGAGTCCTGTGGCAGCCGCCTATCGCTGCACCGCAAGAGTGGGCGCAATTCAACTGGATGGTGGACGAGACGCTGTAGCCGCAAGAGCGGGCGGTAAACAGCTGAATGGCGGATGAGGCACAGTGCAGCAAAAGCGGGCGGAAAACCGCTGAATGGCAACTGAAACGGTAAAGGGGCGCCCCACTACAGCAGACGAGCCCGTTCACGCCGCCTCCCCCCCCCCCCCCCCCCCCCCCCCCCCGGGGCGCCCCACGCCGTTTTTCGGCGCAGCATTGTAGGATGCCAAGACCAGTGCGGCAAGTGAAGGACATCACCTGGGTGCCGTCCAGATCTCAGCGCGTTGTGCTGCCTTCGGACTATTCGCACAACAGACCGCTACTGACGCCACCTCACAGCAGCCCATTGTTGCTTTGTTTAAAAAAAATGTTTTTAACGTGTTTACTTTGTTGGAGCGTTGTATATATTTATAAGTGATTAAAGTGTTATAATCCTACTACTTTGTTGGAGTGCTATATATTTTTAATGTGACACATAATTGTGAAGACTTTGATGTACAAAAAGGCATCCCTGGAATCTTCCGCTTCAGGCTCGGTCCCACACACCCTCACAGTGGGAATCCCCTCCCCAATCACAATACAGGGTCGTTATCAGATAGTAGGAACGCGTGTGGTGTGACGGATCTCATGGGGTGGGGGCCTTGATCTACTGTAACTCCTTTGAAGAGGGATGATTCTTTACTGTTGGGGCCATAAACTACATCCGCAGGGCTAGGTGATAGCCTGGGACCGGCCTGGACAATCAGACACAGAGGAAGAGGAGTGTCAGAGGGTGCGGTAGTGAATAGGGTGAAAGGGAGGTGTCGGGCGGGCACAGGGTGTGATTCTCTGTGAAGAGCAGCGCAGATGGGGGGAGGTTTATGGCCCATGCATGAGAGAGAGAGCGGGGGTGACCAGTGCGTGGGGGAGATGCTTGCGAGGGTGGGGAGCCATGCTGAGGATCGGCGGCGTGCAGAGAGTGGGTCTGGTCAAGGCATCTAAAATGGCTGCCGTGCACGACAAAAGTGTGGCATTGGAAAAAAGCAAGATGGCGCAGACAATGTTTATCAATACGGATTAATTTATAACAATTATTTTTAACAATATATTTACTCGCAGTGTCAAAATGGCGGTCAACACTTCCTGATTTCCTTCGAATCGAACGTTAACAGACGTCACGCAGCAAAAAAAAAAAAAACGCTCACGCGCAGCCGCTGGAAGACATGTATCAACCTATATATGAGCATCCTCAGCCACCCTCAGAAAACATAGGGGGTCAGGATACGTCTCCCGTACCCCCTTATACCCATTTCTCACATTGTTTTTCCTCCATCTTGTAATTTATTTAAAACGAAACACAAAATGGCGAATTCCCGTTTCGCGTCCCGGTTCGCTACCCGGTTCGCGAACCGGAAAGCGCTTCTACCGCAAAAAATCATTTTTTTTTTATTTGCCCCACGGGACCCTTTAATAACCCCAACATCATTCCTAGGGGGTCAAGAGGGGTCTACCTTGCCCCCTTTTATTAAATTCCCCCTTCGTTTTTCTCCTCCTCTTGTATCTCGATCCTACCGAGAGACAAGATGGCGGCCGTTCCGGACTGTTTAGAATGTTGACAGACACCGGAGAGCCAATCAGCTTCGCTTCGCAAAGTTCCGTTACGCGAAAAGTTCGCGAACCGGAGCGCTACCCGGGATGCTGTCACAGATATATCTGTTTTTTAAAACGTTCATTTCTCAAAATCCACTAGCAAAGGCACATCGGGCTAACAGTCCCTACAATTTTGCCAAGTTTCGTGCAAATCCATTCAGCCGTTCGAGCTAAAAGTGAGGCCAAACGCCCTATGGAAAAATGAATGGGAAAAACGCGTTTTGGGACCCCCCTTTTTTCTCGGCCCCCCCTTGACAAATCCCCCCCAAATTTTCAGGGGCTGCTCAGAAACAAAATGTGCCATTTTCCTGAAAATTTCAGCTGATTCCGTCTACAAACGCTAAAGTTATTAGAGAAAGAATTTTCAAAAGTCCCATAGATAAAAAATCCTAACTATATATACCTACTGGCGACACTCCTTTCTCAATATCTTCTTTGATGTTCCTCTTGAATATGTAATTTTGTAGAACCTCATATAGACAAACATTCTCAAGGTGACTGCTTCGATTTGGATAATATGTATCCAACATGTTGGTCTTCAAAATGTCGGTACTGTTTGGTTCCTTTTCTGCCAAATACTCAATTTCCCGGACAGGTTTTAGAACTCGATTTCGCGTTGCAGCAAGACCAAGACTCGCCCAAACGAGACTCCTGGATTTGGCATAGAGACTTGCTGAAGACAATCGATCAGAACATTCGTAAGCTCCGATTTCTCGATGCGACAACATCTTCAGACTGAAACTGTACAACTTCTTGCTGAGGCTCTTTTCATGGGAAATGTCCTCCCACATATCCTTCAGTTCGGTCTTTTCTTTTTTGGTGATGTAAGATGTCACATACCGAGCCACAGCCATACAGTTGTCAGCCACAAACTGTATATCCATGTTAGCATTCCACATGGACAAAATCACTGGGTTGTAGTCATTGATGTACTTGGACTCTTCGTTCCTTTTCAAATTGTATGTATTCTTGGGTGATTTCCTCGTCACATTATGTCGCAGCGAAGACATCAAACTGTTCACTCTTCCTTTAGAAATCACCGGTCGTGGAAAGTTGAAACGACATTTGGTGTAGAACTTCTCCTTGTTTCTGAATTTACGACGACAGTACTTTCCACAACGATGGCTTTGGAAACGTAGAACTTGTTCTCTTAGACTTTTCTTCTCCGTTGCGTTTGGAACAGCACACGTAGAATACTGTTCGATGAAATTCATCACTAAGTCATCCGGATCTGTTCCAAATTTAGGTGCATCCTTGATCCACAACAACATATGTATATGAGGGGCACCTCTTGCTTGGTACTCCTTTCTCCAGAAGAAATCCAACACCTCTCCAAGAGGTGGATTCTTTTTATTTGTGATGAAAGACATCATAGCTTCAAATCTATGATTGAAGTACCTGCATACATTCACTGGATCCAAAGAACACAGTTCTCCAGGTGTCTTGAATTCAATGTTTTCAATATTTCCATTTGCCTCTCGTAGAAATTCAAGTAAGTCTTCCCAGCCATACTCGGCACAGCTCAGAGTGAGGAACCATGTTGGAGTTCCTAAGTTCCTCAGCATACATTTTAAATCACCATGACGACGGTACCAGTACTCATTAGTACCACGCTGACACGCCATGAGATTAATTAAGTGAGAATCCAAAATACTGTCTTGGACATTGACTTTATGCATAAAGTCACTTGCCGAGATGTTTCGCATCTGTATACCACTTTTTAAGATGTGGTTCACTGCATATGACAGTCCAGACAGATCGCTTTCAAACAGGAGATGAAACAAATAGGGAATGCATTGCCGAAACCTAGGATCTTCTGCATACAATCGTAAAGTCCGGTATTCAGACGCAGGAATTTGATGAGGTCGCTCATCATATCTTCCTCCTTGACCTGTGGGAAATAGCTGTGGGAAACACCGAGCTTCCAAACTTTCCTCCCAAACACTAATGGGACTCCCTTTGGCTTGTTTCATTTGAAACAACTCAATAGAATTCCCCATGACTTCCTTGGAATGCAAAGGATGAACACTATAATGTTCATATATTTCTTCACTTTTAGAGGCCTCTACTTTCTCAATTTGGCCAGCACACAAATCGCTATCCTCTTCATCACTTACTTCCTCTTCTGCAACATATACATTCTTATAGTACTTATTATTTTTCTTCAAATACACTGTTGCCTTTTTGACTTTCCTAACATCCACTAAATCTTGCCATATTTTCTTATTCTTTGTCGGAACCCCATTAACCAAGATAACCAGAGGTTCCTCTTCCACTTTTTCTATTCCAATTGTGGTAATGTTTTTGTTCAAATCTAGAGGCAAATAAACAACTCTTCCCTTTAATCCTCTCTGTAAATCTGCTGGAGGCAACTTCCCTGTCTTTGGCTCCATTCTTACAATAGCCTGAAAGGGATGGATACTTTGAATCAAAATAGATTCATAAGTATTTAAATCCTTCAATTCAGAAGGAATCTCAACCAATTCCAGATTATTATGAACTGCCCTAGCAGGCATCTGGTTTTGGTTTAATTTATTACAACAATAAGTACACACACGTTGATCCGATCCCAAATCAAAATAATTCTCTACCATCAAGTATGTGGCAAAATCCTTCCATTCACTATTATTTTCCCTTTCACTTTTTGCATATAAATCCACTACCTTAGTCTGATTCTTATAATAAGTGCGTCGACAACATACACAAGTGAAATTAGGCCTCTCACTTGATTTCATCTGAAACGTGGCAATTTCCTTCTGAAAATTATCTGTACTGGAAACCTGTACATTATCTTCAACATTACCCTCTACTTCAGGGTCAATTTGAACATTCTCATCTTTACTACCAAAGTAACAAAACTCAATTTCTTCACAAATATTCTTCACATCTATTTCAGAACCATGCAAAAGAACAGCACATAATTGTTTAAGCATAATTGCTGGACTCTTAGCGTAATACAACATTCTCACTAATTTTCTCACTTTATTATGATGCACTGCTAGCATCCTGAAATGATGAAAAACACTCTGGCATACTCTCCTGGAAAGACAAGCCAGTGAATGACCACGCAAACCTGTCATTTGTCTCACTCTGCAAGGATCTAAATCTTGCAACAACTTCATTTTCTGCTTCAAACTTTTCTTATTAAATATCCGTATAAAATCACAAAGCAAATTGATGGAAACCTGTCGCACACTGCAAATAGAACTACACTTCCAAATGTACACAGGACCCTTAGGACGTCTTCCTAAAACCTCATCACTTAGCGCCTCTTCTGTCTCTGTTGTCACAAGTTGTTCTTTTTCAACTGGACAACCATCCTTCACTTCATAAGCTCGACCACTGGTGTCAACTGCAAACACCAAATCATTATCCTGAAAATAACTCTCCTCATTAAAAAATGCCTCACAACTTGAACTATGCATCCATTCTCCGGAAAAAACTTCACAAAAGTTAGTACGATTTACTACTCTCTTCCATCTACTTTTTGTTTTGAAATCAGAAATTACCTTGCTTAGTTTCCTAATTCTATTGATTACCAAAATAAACAACTTTCGCTTAATTTCAAAAGCATGATCAATAATTTTCTCTACATTTTTCTTCTTCTTATAAAATGCCGCTTTCTGTTGGCCTTTCTTTTTAATATTTTTCAATAAATTAACTAATATCCTATTACGGAACATTCGATTTCGAATGTCCCTAAACTGTTGTTTCCTTCTACTATCATGCACAGAGTTATCTCTTCCTCTACCAGTAACATTTGTGATGGGTCTCTCCTTTCCATTTAAATTACTTTTCTTTTTGTGGACTGAAACATTTTTTTGAGCAAAAGTTTTTTTACTACAAATATTTCTTAAGAATGATTTCGTGCTCTTACCCGGACCTTTGTTGCTGTTTTGACAAGTATTTGGGGAAGAGGACTGCTGCAATAAAACATCATCCTGCTGTCTTTGACGTTTTCTAGCCTTTCTTATTCTACTTTTTGTAGGCATTTTCCAAACTATGAAAGAATCTGCAGTTGAATCTGTGGAAAAATATAATATAAAATGTTATTAACCACTATTACCAAACAGTAAATAAATAACAGTCATCTAAAACTTAATGCCGTACTAATTATTTAACATAGCAAATGTTTTCCACCAGCACTGCATCACAAAAATGACACTCAATGGTACAAAACAGGCATACAACAATCATAAATCACTCCCTAATATTTTAAATGATTAATTCAGGATGACGATAAGATGTAGCCTATCTAAAGATTTGTTTAGGCCCAGATCTTTAGACTGGGGTGAATGTGTGTCATTGATCCACATTCAGTCCATCACCTGTTTTGTTTATTTGAGGTGAGGCCAACACATGGTTGCAGATAAGATTTTCACTTAAAAACAACCAAGGTAAAAAAACATGTGAAGGCCTACCAATGAAGTAAATCATTAAATGAAAACAAATACATTTCTGGAAATATGCACTACTAGTGCTTCATAAGATGTTTTGGGTCATATTTATAAGGCATTTGAGTGTCTATTATGCTATTTTACGTTCTTCATGGTGCAAATTTATTGTAAATACGCTCCCACCTGCGGTTGGCAAATTTAGATTTTGATTATGGGAGTTACATAGGCATGTTAATAATTTCCCAAAAATGGTGTATGACCCCAAACAACCTTTGAAGCAAATGCTCTTAGCCATGTTATCCACCTCCCATTGGATAACATGGCTAAGAAGTGCTTGCAAATGGGAAAAAAACGGCCGCAATGCATGAATATCGCAGAAAAGTCAGCGATATTCATGCATTTTCCAGCAAATGCTCTTAGCCATGTTATCCACTTCCTATTAAATAACATGGCTAAGAACTGCTCAGGGCCCCATGAGGAACGCTTTCCATTTAAAAAGGGAAAAATAACATCAAAGACACTAAAATGCCTTCTAAATATGACCCCAAACAACCTATGAAGCTCTAACAGTACATATCCTGAAATTTAATTGATTTCAAAATTCGTTTTTAAACACAGCATATAAATCAATTGTATACCTGCATTCATGAAGAAATGACTAAAAATGTCCTTGAGACACATGAAAGTGTTTTCTGGAATGCCCTAGCACCATTTTTGGGACACTATTAACATGGCTAGGTAACTCCCATAATCAAAATCTAAATTTGCCAAGCGCAAGTGGGAGCGTATTTACAAGACACTTGCCCCAAGAGGAACGCTTTCCATTTAAAAAGGTAAACATAACATCAAAGACACTAAAATGCCTTCTAAATATGACCCCAAACAACCTATGAAGCTCTAAAAGTACATATCAAGAAATGTAATTGTTTATCACAAATGCGATTAAAAACGGCCGCAATGCATGAATATCGCTGAAAAGTCAGCGATATTCATGCATTTTCCAGCAAATGCTCTTAGCCATGTTATCCACCTCCCATTGGATAACATGGCTAAGAACTGCTCGCAAATGCGAAAAAAAAACGCCCACAATGCATGAATATCGCAGAAAAGTCAGCAATATTCATGCATTTTCCAGCAAATGCTCTTAGCCATGATATCCACTTCCCATTAAATAACATGGCTTAGAACTGCTCAGGGCCCCATGAGGAACACTTTCCATTTAAAAAGGTAAACATAACATCAAAGACACTAAAATGCCTTCTAAATATGACCCCAAACAACCTATGAAGCTCTAACAGTACATATCAAGAAATGTAATTGATTTGAAAATTCGTTTTTAAACACAGCATATAAATCAATTGTATACCTGCATTCAAGAGGAAAGGACTGAAAATGTCCTAGAGACACAGAAAAACGTTTTCTTGAATGCCCTACCACCATTGTTTGGACATTATTAACATGGCTATGTAACTCCCATAATCAAAATCTAAATTTGCAAAGCACAAGTGGGAGCGTATTTACAAGACACTTGCCCCATGAGGAACACTTTACATTTTAAAAGGAAAACATAACATCAAAGACACTCAAATGCCTTATAAATATGGCTCAAAACAACCTATGAAGCTCTAGCAGTACATATCCAGAAATGTAATTGATTTCTTAAATCGTTTTTAAAAACAACATATCTGTTTCAGCTTACATAACAGACCATGGAATGGGCTCCATGTACCACAATAACTTGTGTTACTGCATGCCAGAATGCTACACCGAATATGCAATTACAATTTCTCAAAGAAACTAATTCTATTAGTATATCACTAGACACAAAACCACATTTTAAAAACACAGCTTTCTTCATCATTTTCTCCTTAAATCATACTATTCTCTATCTAAATTAAATAAATCTTTTCTCACCTTAGCAAATATTTTTTGAGTTTTGAAAACAGTCTCAGAAATACACCAAATTGTCTTCAGCAGAAGAAAAAGGATGCACTCCAAAGGCTGCAGCTATTGAAAGCACAGAAATACAGATATTCATTTCACATATCTCTCATATTAGCCAATCATACCTCTTCCCTCACTTTTTTCAAATCAAAACCCTTCCCCCCTCTGCCCTCTCTGCCTTGTTTCCATAGCAACCACCTCCTGGAAGACCTCTCATGTTTGCAAATTCACACAACAATGTTTCAATTGAACTCTGAACTCTCAGTGCACCTGCGTATCCAGTGCAATCTTTCATTAAATGTTTCTTCCTTGACCATTCAAATTACATGTTTCAAAGAACACATCCATGCACCCTAACTTTCTGTTTTCAGAAATGGAAATGCACCAATCACTGCTAATGAATCATTAGCATTGGAAATCCACAGTTTTTTTTCTTTAGAAACTCCTACTGTTTCAACTGCCCTTTCATTACCACACTTCATCTGACTGCAGAACAACCTTCTCCCACCATGTTTAAGGTCTGGATTGTTGGACATAGTTACATCCACTGGGCTCAAAGGTATGCTGAGAACAGAAATTTACCTAACCTCAATTTACAAGATGTGGAAATTAAGTGGTTGGGCCAAAGAGGATTAAAATGTCACCAATTGATACCATTGGTGAAAACCTTTATGCATTTGCCAAAACCTGACCTGTTAATAGTGCACTGTGGAGGTAATGATTTGGGCACTTTGACAGGGGTAGGTCTGGAAATGCTTTTAAAGGACACCTTTGAGCAATTAATGGCACTTTTTCCTCAAACTGCCTTGGTATATTCCAATATATGCCAAAGACAGAAATGGAGGTGGTCCAACCAATTTTGTCCACAAATTGAGAAAGCGAGGAAGCATGTAAACAAATCTGTTTCAGCTTTCATGAGAGACCATGGAATGGGCTCTCTGTACAACAATAACTTGCGTTACTACATGCAAGATATCTACAGAGGAGATGGAGTTCACTTCTCAGATGAGGGCAACAGAATTTTCATTCTGAATTTAAGACAGTGCATTGGTACCTACTTATAAGTACCTAAATGTACCATAAACCCAAAAGCTCTTCTCAGAGCTACCCTTCATCTGATCACTCACAATTATTATTTTTTTCTAACTTTTTTCATTAATTTTCCACAAAATTCGCTCCCCGGGGCGCTACCCGGTTCGCGAACCGAAAGCTAACCTCGCGGAATTTTTAAAAAAAATGTTTTTTTCCGCACATATAAGCCTCCTCAGCCACCCTCAGAAAACCTAGAGGGTCAAGATAAGTCTACCATGACCCCTTCTACCCATTCTAAACATTATTTGCCCTCCATCTTGTATCTTAATGCGACCGAAACACAAAATGGTGGACTCCCGTGACGCTTAAGGTTCGCGAACCGGGCCGCTTCCCGGAAAGCGGTCCAAAAAAAAGGTGGGAAAGTAATTTACAGAAAAACGACTAGAGACACTCTCACCAAATATAGATTAGCTCATACTACATAACAATCCCTTTCATTTTCACAAATTTGATTGAAATTCCATTTAGCCATTAAGCCTGTAGACCTCTCTAAGTACCGTGAGGTAAATTACTTCACAAAACACATCTGAAGTGTTGGAATTGACAACCAATGAAAATGTTACTTTCATTTTCTACTTTTATTACCTGACATTTGATTGGTTATATACCTGTATATATATAAAGGAAGAGAAGGAAACACAGCCATTTTGACTACTACTTCTTGTTGTACCTCACATTTCAATAGCTTCCAAAAACTTCAACTTCTTTGTGAAGGTAAGTTATAATTTCTAAAAATGAAATATATTGTGCACTATAACTTAATATAGTAGACTTTTTCTGCTAGATATACACTATCCCTCTGTAGTAGTAATGTATTTAGATAGACTTCTCTGTTCTAGTTATGAATGGAGTTAGGCTTGTCTTGGTTACATCACATACACTTTTTTATAGTCCTATTTCCACTCTGATACTATACACTGCCAAAAGATAAATTCACTGATAAAAACTGACTATCTAAAATTAATCCCAACATTGCCCTATCTCTACTAATATATATTTTTTTAATCCAAATTTCAGGCAAAATGGAAGGCGAGCAGCAAGTTTCTTTTGAGATGGACCTGCAAGAGAGCAGCCAGGAATTGATTGAACAAATTGACATGGAATTTATGGATGAAAGCTTGGATAATGAACTGCTGCAATGTGTCCAAGCAGTAGATGCCCTCCTTGCAAATGAGGACATTTTACAACCTCACAGATTGCAAAGAATATTTCAAGAAAATAATGACATTTCAGACACTGAAATGTTAGAAAGTTTAATAAATTATGAAAAACAATCAAAATAAAAAAAAACTTTAAAAAAAAGAAAACACAAAAAAACGAACAAAAACAACAAATAATTAACATACAGTATTAGAAAAGTCTATCATTCTTTTATCCTTAAAGTTCGCTGCCCAGAACGCTTTCCGGTTCGCGAACTTGGCGCTTACCACGCAAAAAAAAAGTTTTTTTTTTTTTTTGGACCCTCCTAGGCCCTTTTAAAACCTCCACATAAAACCTAGGGGGTCAACAAGGATCTACTATGCCCCCTTATGGTAATTTCCCCCTTTGTTTTGGCCTCCTCTTGTCTCTCGATCCTACCGAGAGACAAGATGGCGGCCGCTCCGGACTGTTTAGAATATTGACAGACACCGGAGGGCCAATCAGCTTTGCATCGCAAAGTTCCGATACGCGAAAGGTTCGCTAACCGGATCGCTGCCCGGAGCACTGTTACAGATATATATCTTGATTTAAACGTTAATTTCTCAAAATCCACTGAAGCACATATATTGAGACCTAGCAAAGGCACATCGGGCTAACAGTCCCTACAATTTTGACAAGTTTCGTGCAAATCCATTCAGCCGTTCGGGCTAAAAGTGAGTCCAACCGCCCTATGGAAATTAACATGGAAAAAACGCGTTTTGGGACCCCCCTTTTTTCTCGGCCCCCCCTCCACAAAACCCCCCCTAATTTTCAAGGGCTGCTCAGAAACAAAATGTGCCATTTTCCTGAAAATTTCAGCCAATTCCGTCCACAAACGCCAAAGTTATTAGGCATAGAATTTTCAGAAATCCCATAGGGAAAAAATCCTAACTATATATACCTACTGGCGACCGCCAGTAGGTAATATATATATATATATATATATATATATATATATATATATATATATATATATATATATATATATATATATATATATATATATATATATATATATTTTTTTTTTTTTTTTCACTGAAAAAACCATGGGTTATAGAACATATATAGTTGGGGATTAGCATTTACAAAACCTTATTTTACTCACACAAAACCATTGAAATTTCATATATAGTTAGTTGCACTAACTATATATCGCGCACCCGCAATCCACTGCTGATCATGTCACATATTACATCATTCATGACATGGTCAGTGACATCACTGATGTCATCACTGATGACATCACTGATGTCATCACTGATGACATCACTGATGACATCACTGATGACGTCATCACTGATGTCATCACTGATGACATCACTGATGTCATCACTGATGACATCACTGATGACATCACTGATGACGTCTCATTTGCCATTACTGATCACATCACTGATGACATCATTCATGTGATAATACGGTGAACCTCTTCAGACTTTTATATAATCTTACATACACTCAGAGTAAATAGACAGTCACAGACTGTCACTCATCCATGGAGTTACTCACACACCTAGTCAGTCATGCAAAGAATCAATCACACTTTCATTTCCTCAACTATACAGTTATGCACACCTTACTAATTCAAACATATACTAACACATATTTACTCTCGTATACAATCCCTGATACAAGTTCACAATGATCCATACAGCCACTCACAAATTCACTGGCTCTTATGCACAGTTATTTATATATGTCAACTCTCACATGTACTGTGGTTTACATATGTACTTACTTTGACATTTAGCACTGAGATATCCATTCACTCACCAATACACTCATGCACACAGTCAACCGCCCATACAGCTGTTTCCACATGTAATTTTGAACCCATACATCTAGTGATTCAACTGCTCACACATCTATGCACAGAGTCATACACCTCCCAGCCACCCCCACACACACACAGTCTCCCATACAAATACTTGGGCAACCAATCAATAACCCATATACTTAATCATAAAGCTACTGATCAACACATGCAGCAGTTTACAGAACAACAGACATAATGATGCACAAATTAAGACAGTTTAGTCACTAACCCATGCACTCAGTGAGACACATTTAATCACTCACTCATACAGTCAGTCATGCACCAACTAAATTTTTCATCCAGACACTTGTACATCCACTCATTCTTCAATATGTAAGACATATTTTGACTTTTCAGAAACATACAGTCACTGGATGTTTGCATCAGTGATGTCATTTGAGATGTCATCAGTGATGACATCAGTGATGTCACTGACCATGTCATGAATGATGTAATATGTGACATGATCAGCAGTGGATTGCGGGTGCGCGATATATAGTTAGTGCAACTAACTATATATGAAATTTCAATGGTTTTGTGTGAGTAAAATAAGGTTTTGTAAATGCTAATCCCTAACTATATATGTTCTATAACCCATGGTTTTTTCAGTGAATTTTCAAGGTTTTGTAAATGCTAATTCCTAACTATATATGGTCTATAACCTATGGTTTTTTTCAGTGAATTTCATTGTTTTTTTAAAAGCTAATATCTGTAGCTGTAAAATGTATTCTTTAAATCTTAAAATATATTTTACATGTTTTTGATACAATTTTTTTTAATTTTTTTTTTTTTGTTTCGCTCCCAGTCCGCGAACCGGTTAGCTTCCCGTTAGCTCAATTTGGAGCCGCGACTCGGTCCGCGAACCGGTAAACGTTCCGTTTGCGTAACTGTTGTGTTAGCATGACGTTTTGCGTTGTCGCGTAATACGTCATGTGACGCGCCAAGTTAGCGTACCCGGAAGCGAACTGGAACGCGGCGCAAAGCGCGAAACGTAAACACAGCAGGTCATGTGACTCGGTAATAACACTTTTCATTGGTTCATTTCACTTTTGGTTTCCTAATGATGTAATACTAGGTCATGTGATCTAAAATTAACACTTTTCATTGGTTTAGAACTTTTGCTTTTCCCAAATGATGAAAACCCCTCCTTCTTTCCTCACTCTGACTTTCATCTTGGTGAGAGAAAGACCCTTTATTAACATTGAGCAATGGCTTCTTTAGTAGCTTCAGCTGGTTCTTCCCCACCACCTCCACCACATCCAAGCAAGAGAGGACCACCTGCTGAAGTTATTATTCAAGAAGAAGAGGAAGAACAGGAAGAGGAGGAAGAGCAGGAAGAGGCACTGTTTTTGCCAGAGGAGCCCAGGAGGTATCATCGGAAGGAGAATTATATTTGGCAATTTTTTTAATTTCCCAAGGGCCAAAAGAAAGTAAATGCACGCTACGTGTTTTGCCGTATATGTAATGATAGACTGTCCAGGGGGACTGATAAAAAATACAGTTACGGCAACTACACTATGCATCGGCATATGAGTAGGTGGCATCCTAACAACTATAGTGCTGCCCAGTTACGAGACGAGCAAGAAAATCCCCCTTCGATGGCCAGAAGATCGGTTGTACAAGAAGTGACGGGACCAGAGGCGAGGGAGATCGTCCCAAACATACAAATGAAGTTTGGGTAAGTGAAACAAGTGTGCGTGCGCTGTAATCAATTCATTTGCTACAGAGAAAGTAGCATCACTCTAATTATCAAAGCTATTGATAATCATGTTTGCCCGAAACGCCCCAAACAATAAATTCTTCTTTTTTTTGTTGCTCCTGTTGAGCCCTTTACAATCGTTTTCGTTTCCCCTCTCCCCCAAAAAAACCAAAAAAATATGAAAATGTTCAGAAAATACAAAAAAATTAAAAAAATGTTCTGAAAAATAATTAAAAAAATGTAAAACAACAAAAACAAAAAAAAAAAGTTATTTTCAGAACTACCTCCCCATTATAAAAAAATTGGTAGAATATTTGGAACTCTGCCAACCTCTATTTCTTTTAGTTCGCTTCCCGGTTCGCACTCCGGTACGCGAACCGGGAGCGAATCAAAAAAAAATTTTTTTTTAAAAGAACAGTAAGTATAAGGGAAGGAAACAGACAGTTATGTTAAAAGAAAGACAGCTATAGGGAGTAAACAAAATATACTGTTACCCGCAATCCACTGCTGATGATGTCACATATTACATCATTTATGACATGGTTAATGACATCATCAGCAGTGGATTGCGAGTAACAGTATCTTTTCTTTACTCCCTATAGCTGTCTTTCTTGTAACATAACTGTTTCCTTCCCTTATACTTACTGTTCTTTTTAAAAAAAAAAAATTGTGATCAATCAAAAACAATGACATTAATAGAGACAGAGTGAGTGAACAAGAGTGAAGAAGTATGAGAAGAGAGGGACTGAGAAAAATAGTGGAAGGAGTAGAATAATTAAGTAATAGAGAAAGGAATGAGGGAAGTAGCAAACGCAGGAAAGTAAGGATTAAAGAAATGAAGCAGTAGAACTAATAGATGTTAAATGTGATAGATTAAATGATTGATTCAGGATGACGATAAGGTGTGTCCTCTCCAAAAGTTTGTTTAAGGTGAGGCCTACTCAGGGTTGCATATCAAATGTATGCTTGTTGAAGAATACAGAGGAGATAATACATGTGAAGGCCTACCATTGAAGTAAAACATGTCCACTTCACTCTTGAACAACGGCCAGACCTCTTCTGTGTCCATAGACAGACCTAAACTTCATCTGCACAATGTCATTCGTAAACTTAGAAAACACAAGTAATGTAATTGAAAAACGTGGTGTTTCTTTTGCTCATTTCACAATCACATCACCTGTGTTGCCTTTGCTTAGGTATCTCATAGTGCAGATGTAGTCCAGCATATGAAACAGTACCCAGAAGTGCAGCAGTGTATGCATTAACTTTGATATTTACAGAAGCCTCAGTTTCTCCATGTCTACCTCACATTTCTAAATGTATATCATAAGTACAAAAAGTAGAACATTAATTATACATGTTAAATGGTTTATTTTTGCTGTTCTCAGAATGTATCAAATTTAACTTAAATCAGTGACTTGAAGGTATTCATCATGTAACAGCGGGGGAAAAAAAACACAATCAAAATGATTGTGTTTAAAAAAAACCCATACAACATAAGAAATCTGAATTCAAAACTCCTTAAAATTAACTTACTTTCCATAACGTCGAAGGATGTCCTATGAACAGCGTACACTCTGTTGTGCTATTAATATTTTCAGCCCGCCACTTTCTGAAAGAAAACCTCCATCGTTTTGAAAAATATGTTACATACGATAAAAGACTTCTCACATTCTACCACATGTTTCCACATGGCCAAATCATGTTGGAGCGATTTACAACTCTTGGAATTCTTGTAATCAAATCCCGTCATTTTCTATTTTCGCAACTTTCAGAAAGAAAACATTTAAGATTACTTTCACAATCCTGGACTACTAATATCTTACCTTTCTTGCTCACTCATGTTCTACTTTTCCTATGACACTGATACTGCTTACTATGAAGCAGACTTACTTGCATCAGGTTTATATAGTTGGATTTTTAAAATGTCATTATAATTAAAAGTTTTGGACCAATAATCTAGACAGCATTGCAGACTTACATTCCCTCTACTCCATGAACCTCTTGCAATTCCTCAGAGCAAATCCCGAGATTCTTTCCTTAAAATTTTGGTTTTAAAAACACCAGGTAAAAAATTTTAAGGTCATACGGCAATTTTTTTTTGAAAGTTACAACAGAATCGTTGCAGAATGACCAGCCGTTTCTAGACTTTAAATAAGCTGTGTAATGTCCTGATGTTGTTGAAGGACCATCATGATAGATAATTGCTGCAGTTACAAAAGTCCTTCCTGATATTGACAACTGCGAAGCAACAACATTTTTTATTAAAGTTGTCAATTTTGATCCATCAGGCCTACATCGTTGGGTCATTAAAATGTCATACTGGCCATATCTTCGTATAAATAATGTTGACATCATTTCAGATTTACATTGGCTACACTCCATGTTGTGATCAGCTGCATTTACTAGCTTATTAAAGGAGACTGATTTACTGTCTGGCAAAGTTAAATATATAAATCTTTCTGAGTCTACACTAGTAGTACTTGATACCCTACAATTCTCGCAGTCATGCTGCCATTGATAAGAAAGCCCAAACAGTTGATCTACATCTACACCCTCATCTTGCAATATATCAAGCATATACATTAAAAACTCCTGACAATCTTGCTGATTATTTTCAGAGAAGTCTGTTTGACCTGAACATTCATCTAACAGATAACGAACTTCAGACACACTTTCTACTTTTGTTCTATCAGTGCTACATTTCTCTAACACAGAATTCAACAAACAGCATAAACTTTGTTCAGAATTGATCACAATCTGTTCTTTTAAAGTCTCTAGTGAAAAGACAACATTAACCACTACATTAGCATAGCAGTTGACACCAGAACTGTTTTCAAATTGAAAACCGACAACATCTTCAACAGAATCCATTTTCTTTCTGCTTACAATTTTCGGTTCATCGACTTTTGGGCTTTTTGCTACAACCTCCCTACTATTACTGATATTTCTTCGTTTCCGGCCTACTACACGTTTCTCAAACAAAGGATATTGAGGCAAATGTGGCGCATACTCTCTTCTTAACCTATTGTATTCCTTAACACAATCTAGATCCGCACAAATGTTTGTGACATCACAGTCAATCAAGTACAATCCTGATAAAGATCTAACTCGTGACAAAGCCACATATGCCATACCTACCTTGAACACAGAACTTCCAATATTCACCAATGCACTATCTACACTTAAACCTTGCGATTTATGGATTGTCACCGCATATGCCAAGCAAACAGGAAACTGTTTACGGCGAACATATAAGTCTTTAACAAGCAAAAGCCTTGCAGAACAACGACCAATTAGCTGTACTTCCTCAATGCCATCAAATTTAATTTTTACAAATTCAATTCCATCTCTACTTCTGTATTTCTCAAAATCTAAATTTGCCAAGCACAGGTGGGAGCGTATTTACAAGAAACTTGCCCCATGGAGAAAGCTCTTCAATTAAAATGGGAAAAATATCATAGACACTCAAATACCTTATAAATATGGCCCAAACAACCTAAGAAGCTCTACCAGTACATATCCAGAAATGTAATTGTTTTCAAAAAATCGTTTTTAAACACAACATATAAAACAATTGTATACCTACATTCAAGAGGAAATGACTGAAAATGTCCTTAAGACACATAAAAGCATTTTTTTGAATGCCCTTGCACCATTTTTGGGACATTTTTAACATGGCTATGTAACTCCCATAATCAAAATCTAAATTTGCCAAGCACAGGTGGGAGCGTATTTACAAGAAGCTTGCCCCATGAAGAAAGCTTTCCAATTAAAATGGGAAAAATAACATCATAGACACTCAAATGCCTTATAAATATGGCCCAAACAACCTATGAAGCTCTACCAGTACATATCCAGAAATGTAATTGTTTTCAAAAATCGTTTTTAAACACAACATATCTGTTTCAGCTTACATGAGAGACCATGGAATGGGCTCCATGTACAACAATAACTTGTGTTACTGCATGCCAGATTTCTACACAGAATATGCAATTACAATTTCTCAAAGAAACAAAATCTATTTGTATATCACTTGAGACAAAGCAACATTTTAAAAACACAGCTTTCTTCATCATTTTCTCCTTAAATCATACTATTCTCTATCTTAATTAAATAAATCTTTTCTCACCTTAGCAAATACTTTTTGAGTTTCAAAACAGTCTCAGAAATACACCAAATTGTCTTCAGCAGAACAAAGAGGATGCACTCCAGAGGCTGCAGCTATAGAAAGCACAGAAATGCTGATATTCATTACACATATCTCTCATATTAGCCAATCAAAACTCTTCCCTCACTTTTTTCAAATCAAAACCCTTCCCCCCTCTGCCCTCTCTGCCTATTTTGCTTAGCAACCACCTCCTGAAAGACCTCTCATGTTTGCAAGTTCACACAACAATGTTTCAATTGAACTCTGAACTCTCAGTGCACCTGCGTATCCAGTGCAATCTTTCTTAAATGTTTTTTCCTTGACCATTCAAATTACATCTTTCAAAGAACACATCCATGCACCCTAACTTTCGGTTTTCAGAAATGGAAATGCACCAATCACTGCTAATGAATCATTAGCACTGGAAATCCACAGTTTTTTTTCTTTACAAACTCCTACTGTTTCAACTGCCCTTTCATTACCACACTTCATCTGACTGCAGCACAACCTTCTCTAACCATGTTTTATGTCTGGATTGTTGGACATAGTTACATCTACTGGGCTCAAAGGTATGATGAGAACAGAAATTTACCTAACCTCAATTTACAAGATGTGGAAATTAAGTGGTTGGGCCAAAGAGGATTAAAATGTCACCAATTGATACCATTGGTGAAAACCTTTATGCATTTGCCAAAACCTGACCTGTTAATTGTGCACTGTGGAGGTAATGATTTGGGCACTTTGACTGGGGTAGGTCTGGAAATGCTTTTAAAGGACACCTTTGAGCAATTAATGGCACTTTTTCCGCAAACTGCCTTGGTATATTCAAATATATGCCAAAGACAGAAATGGAGGTGGTCCAACCAATTTTGTCCACAAATTGAGAAGTCGAGGAAGCATGTAAACAAATCTGTTTCAGCTTACATGAGAGACCATGGAATGGGCTCCATGTACAACAATAATTTGCGTTACTGCATGCAAGATATCTACAGAGGAGATGGAGTTCACTTTTCAGATGAGGGCAACAGAATTTTCATTTTGAATTTAAGACTGTGCATTGGTACCTACTTATAAGTACCTAAATGTACCATAAACCCAAAAGCTCTTCTCAGAGCTACCCTACATCTGATCACTCACAATTATTATTTTTCTCTAACTTTTTTCTCTAATTTTCAACAAACTACGCTCCCCGGAGCGCTACCCGGTACGCGAACCGAAAGCTAACCGCGCAAAATTTCTAAAAAAAAAAATTTTTTCCCGCACATATGGTCCTCCTCAGCCACCCTCAGAAAACCTAGGGGGTCAAGATAAGTCTACCGTGCCCCCTTCTACCCATTCTGAACATTTGCCCTCCATCTTGTATCTTGATTCGACCGAAACACAAAATGGTGGACTCCCGTAACGCTGCTGGTTCGCGAACCGGGACGCATACCGGGAAGCGGTCCAATAAAAAAGGTGGGAAAGTAATTCACAGAAAAACGACTGGAGACACTCTCACCAAATATAGATTAGCTCATACTACATAACAATCCCTTTCATTTTCACAAATTTGATTGAAATTCCATTTAGCCATTAAGCCTGTAGACCTCTCTAAATACCGTGAGGTAAATTACTTCACAAAACACATCTGAAGTGTTGGAATTGACAACCAATGAAAATTTTACTTTCATTTTCTACTTTTATTACCTGACATTTGATTGGTTATATAC
Organism: Lissotriton vulgaris; assembly: GCF_964263255.1. Classification (NCBI taxonomy): domain Eukaryota; kingdom Metazoa; phylum Chordata; class Amphibia; order Caudata; family Salamandridae; genus Lissotriton; species Lissotriton vulgaris. The sequence continues at coordinate 1,290,573,851 of NC_141691.1, forward strand.
CTGAATATATATAAAGGAAGAGAAGGAAACACAGCCATTTTGACTGCTACTTCTTGTTGTACATTACATTTGAATTATCACTAAACACTTCAACTTGTTTGTGAAGGTAAGTTGTTATTTTTAAAACTGAAGTATATTGTACACTATAAATTAATATGGTAAACTTTTTCTGATAGTTATATACTATCCCTCTGTAGTAGTTATAGATTTAGATAGACTTCTCTGTTATAGTTATGGATGGAGTTAGGCTTCTCTTGTATAATTATGAATTTACTTACGTAAAATCACATACACTTTTTTATAGTCCTACTTCCACTCTGATACTATACACTGCCAAAAGATAAATTCACTGATAAAAACTGCCTATCTAAAATTTATCCCAACAGTGCCCTATCTCTACTAATATATATTTTTTTATCCAAATTTCAGGCAAAATGGAAGGCGAACAGAAAGTTGAATTTAAAATTGTCCTGCAAGAGAGCAGCCAAGAAATCATTTATCAAAATGAAAATGAATTTATGGATGAAAGTAGGGACCAAGAACTACTGCAATGTGTGCAAGCAGTAGATAACCTCCTTAAAAATGAGGACATTTTACACCCTCAGAGACTACAAAGTATATTCAATGAGAATTATGAAATTTCTGACAGTGAAATGTTAGAAAGTTTAATAAATTATGAAACACAATCACAATAAAAAAATGTTTGAAAAAATAAAGAAATTTAAAAATAATCGACAAAAACAACAAACAATTAACATACAGTATTTCAAAAGTCTCATTCTTTTTTCCTTATAGTACGCTGCCCAGAAAGCTTTCCGGTTCGCAAGCACCGGCCGCTCCCCACGCAAAATTAAAAAAAAAAAAAATTTTGTTGCCCTGCTGGGCCCTTTTAAAACCTCCACATAAAACCTAGGGGGTCAACGAGGATCTACTATGCCCCCTTATGGTAATTTCCCCCTTTGGTTTGGCCTGCTCTTGTCTCTTGATCCTACCGAGAGACAAGATGGCGGCCGCTCCGGACTGTTTAGAATGTTGACAGACACCGGAGAGCCAATCAGCTTCGCATCGCAAAGTTCCGTTACGCGAAAAGTACGCGAACCGGAGCGCTACCCGGAGCGCTGTTACAGATATATATCTTTTTTTGAACGTTAATTTCTCAAAATCTACTGGAGCACATATATTGAGACCTAGCAAAGGCACATCGGGCTAACAGTCCCTACAATTTTGCCAAGTTTCGTGCAAATCCATTCAGCCGTTCGAGCTAAAAGTGAGGCCAACCGCCCTATGGAAAAATGAATGGGAAAAACGCGTTTTGGGACCCCCTTTTTTCTCTGCCCCCCCTTGACGACCCCCCCCCCCCCCCCCCCCCAATTTTCAGAGGCTGCTCAGAAACAAAATGTGCCATTTTCCTGAAAATTTCAGCCGATTCCGTCCACAAACGCCAAAGTTATTAGACATAGGATTTTTTCCCTATGGGATTTTTGAAAATTCTAACTATATATACCTACTGGCGACCACCAGTAGGTAATATATATATATATATATATATACTCTAGTGTGTGTGTGTATCACAAAGCAGTTTAAATATGTAATCACAAAGTGCCATGCATCTGTTTAAAAAGGTTGTCACTTTGATTCATTACGTACTGATATATAGCTAGGTGGTTCATAAAAAAGTAAAACTAAACACAAATTAAAAAAACGTTTTGTCGACATTTCTGTCTGATTTTGTTTTTGTGAAGTGTACTTTCAATCAGTAGGCCATTTCAGTGCAGCAAAGTGAATGTCATCTACAAGAATTAAAATTAAAATCAACACTGTTGTTTTGGCGTTTTTGGTGCTTTTATAAAGCACATATGCAGTCAGAGCGCTGTTCAAATGAACACATGGTCAACAAGCTTTGGCAAAGCCAATAGGGCTCGCCTACAAGAGGTACAGGCTTTGTCAATGCTTTCTAGCCAAGTTTTGCAGCAGCTTGTCTACTGTGCAGCCTGGCTGAAAGCCATTTTTTTAAAAAGTGGTATGATGCAGCCAGCGCTGGTCGTGTTGTAGTAATTAAAACAAATATATGTATATATGTATATATATATATATATATATATATATATATATATATATATATATATATATATACTGAAGATTGCTAGGTGTGGTGTTATTCTTTTATTGAATTCGGGAGTTAAACTAGAGTCAGAATTTGAGATCAACCATGTGCAAAATAATTCACATTGGAAACTCCCAATGCGTGCTCCTGCCGCACACTCCCTGTGAACTGTTGTAGAGAAACGCTACATTTCTCTCTCTGGCAAGCTAAGACCATAGCCAGAAAACTCACTCTCAAAGTTTATTTGCCTTTCTAGCTGACATAAACCGGTAAAATTGAGACAAAAAAATGATATCCTTGCTACCTTATGCATTTAATCTTGAAAGTTACTTGAGCTGCTTTTCACATTAAACAGTTTTACATATGCTCATGTTTTCATAATATATTGTTCTGTGTGCTTTATTCATAATGTATAATGCTGCAGATATAATCGCTACTGAATCTTTCCGTTATAAGATTACTTCATCTATGCCTCAGTTCCATTTATCGTGCAAAATATCAGTACAGCACTCAGCCACCCAACAATGGGTCAAACTAGGGCTACGTAAAAATAATCCATGACACTAACTTCATTAATTTTAAATATAAATCAGTATCTGCTTTGCTTTTATTTATTTGCATGTAAGATACATACATTACTCCTTTATTTTACACTATGCAAATTATCTAGTGTTAATGCATGGATTATGCTTTACTAAACAATATTTTCCTGTGTTCACTGTGTTGCATTTACAGACATTATGCAACATACCTGTACATTTGGTTTAGATATTATAAATCTGTATATACATGTTTACTTTTTTACATGAAGTTAAAATTGTGTCTATGCTTTCACTGTTCAATAGGCCCATTTCCTTTTAACGGGGGATTATTTAGCGTTATGACATCACCTGTTTGACGTCGTTCAGTGAGGTGTCATTTAGAATTGCTTATGCTAATTACACCTCCCACTATTTTATTTAGGACTTATACCCCGAGAAAAGACCCTTTTACAAATGTGTACATACCCTTTTTCACATCTGGAAGCGAAACACAGCCTGCAGACGTTACACTAAGCCCTCAATTCCAATGCCACCTTACATTTCGGCCTCTGTGCAAGCACCTTTTTATGGTAAGTTTTTCAGCGTGAAATGTTTCTGGATTCACATGTCCATTATTCAGCCATGCAGTGGTTGGGTAAGTAATGAATTCATTTAGTCCTTTTTCTCTTTTTATTAGGTCTCAGCTAGTAACGTGCTGAAAGCGCGTTCTCGCCAGAGAACTATAGTCGGCGTCTCAGCAGTCTGCGAACGCCGAAGTGAGACAAGACCTGGCCGCGCGCAGCGGTTCCCCATAGGATAACGTTGTGCGCGCGGCCAGTTCTTGTCTCCACAGCATTGCAGCGTTGCGCGCCTCTCTGGAATGCAGGGGGAGTCTGCAGAGGGGCGCGCGCCTCTGTTCACGAGGCGCGCGGCGCTCATAAAGAAGCTGGCTGCCTCTGCTCTCACACGCCCTCCCACCTTCAGCCTCTCCCTCTTCAGTTGTTAACTCCTCCTTGTTTTCGTAGCTTTGAAAACACGCCCTCATGGTATCACGTTAACCCCTCTCCACCAATGCAGTGTTTTCTGAATTTCACATTTTGCGTGATCCAGAAATGCTGCCAATAATCTGCTTGCAATGTGAAATTTTTCACAGCAGCACTTAATGCTAATTTCACAACTAGTCAATGTTTCTATTTTAGGACATTGCAAAACATATATCCCCGGATAACTAACAAGCCCACCTGCCAAGTACTTACACGAAGCATCCGTCTCCTCAGTCTCACCAAACTGCTAGCGGCCGCCTGTTCTCTCTTGGGGATAAAAACATTCTCTACCAATGGAGCAAGGCACAGCAACTCCATGCCGTGCTTTGGGGTGGCGAAGCCATCCGCTGACGTCAGAGGCCGGCGGCAGTAGCGGTTCAGAGCAGCAGCTGGAGGGGCCACGGTCGGTACAGGGCAGGAGCGGAGATCCCATCAGCACTTTCCCCGGGGGCTGGGATCCCGGGGCCCGTTGGTGGCAGCGGAGGAAGGTGCACATCCGGCCGCACCAGCATAGCCAGCTTGGGTGCTGCCAGATAGGTCCGCTGAGTGAAGACCGGGTCCGCACAAAACGCTCTGGGGTGAAGCAGGGCTTGAACCAGGAACTAGAGCTTCCTCATTTTGCGGTGCATTCTGGGCATAGCAGGGGCAAGTGGTGCTTCTAGTTCCTCGCTGCTCTATGCACCCGGGGCGATGCAGGGATGGATGTCCTGTGCTCATCGGTACCGTGCAGTGCTTTCAGGTGGAGCAGGGGGCAGTCACCTGGATCTTGTTTGCTGTTCATCGTGAAGTTCTGCGCTGATGCTGGGAGCTGCAGCCGCTGCTTGAGTGCAGGGCTCTCGGATTGAGGCACAGTGCTTTTTCCTCTGCATTGAGTGTGCAGGGGTGATAATTGAATGCCTGTGCCTTCCTGCTGAGCTGTGCCAGGGCTGCCCGTTGAATATAGTGCTAGGGACATCACATGCCCTGAGTTTCGTTGCCTCTAGGAATCCTCTCATTGTGCACCACGAACAGCGCAGAAGGCACGAGGCATGGGTGATATGCCCGAGTGCTGCCTTCTATGCATAGTGTAGGGCACCAGGACTTCCTGGGCTGCCAAGCGATGGATAGGAAAAGGGCCCTGCTGCACCTGCGCTGTGTGCCATGGCTGCCCTGCGCCCCATCGGCGCCGCACTTTCCCAGGGTAGTTTGAGCTATTGGCATTGCTAAATAATGCAACACCAATAGCTTTTGTTGCAGTTTGTGTTGCAATATTTAGCAATGCCAATAGCTCAAACTTAATTAACCCGAGACCTATTGCATTGCAAATGCTTGTATTTATTTTTGAGGATGTCAGTTTGGTTCCTTGACCCTCATTGAATGACATCTGACTTACTTCCCAGAAACCCCTACACCTGCTGCCATTTTAAGATAATTTTTTCTCCTTTGTGTCTGCAAGCACAGCTGAGCGCTGATAGTCGAATTAGAAAGGTTTTTCGATCGAAAGTTTTTAAAAAGCAACAAGGGTCAGAGTTTTCTAACCAACGTACCGACAATGTCAAAATAACAGCACAAAAGCATTGAGAAAAATAAAGATAGGGTTTTTCCAGGAGGGTATCGACCTTGTCGTTGGAGAATGAGAAAGGGGTATGGCGCACACCCCGTTTAAATTTGGCTACATTTCGCTTTAACCGCTACCACCTATTTGCACAGGAAGGACAGCTACGACTTTGTACCTTCTGCCTCTTGAAGGATCAAAAGACCTGAGTCGTATGCCAAGCTTCAACCCAAAACCCTCGTAGCAAAAGCGAAAAGGAGGTGGTGGGCACAAACCACGATCGCTGAGGGATCTGGGCTTGTGAAGTGACAACTGCAAAATGCTCGGACGTGGAAGATATTATCGAAGACATTGCCGAGGTTTAAAGGAGAAAGTCATTAAAAAAGACTCGGGCAGCGAAAACCATCAATTAATTCACCAAGGGCCCACCTCGGCCAAGCTGAAATCTTTGGGCTGATAACATGCACAACCAGTCTTGACGACGAAAGCTTTAGCGATTGAAGGCAGGCAGTAGCTGAAAGAGACCCACATGTCGAAACCATAAGACGAAAAACCTCCGAATCAGACTCAACACCGAAGTGTGATTGGGAGCGCAGGAGGTAGAAAGATCTTCGCAAAAGAGAGGGTTTGACTCTAAAGAAGAAACCTGAGACCGACGAGGTTAAAAGGGAGGGGGGGGGGGGGGGGCAAAACGACCAGTTGAGGCAAAATTGTAGGCCCTGGTGAAAAGAAAGAGGGAGGTTGTCTGTTTGAAGACCTACAAAATTCCTCTGACATTGTGGGAAAAGGTTAGTGAACTGCCCCTCAGATCATGAACGCCTACTACTCCACAGCCGCGGGCAGAAGAAGAATACTTTGAATATGAACAAAGGACAGGAAAAGGGCAAGTCGAGCAAGAATCCAACCAGTGAGTTGCAGAAAGCCCGCAGGTTTAATAATTATCTCATTGCCATAAAGGTTAAGCAGCAGTTCAGTTTGAATGCTTATTAGGAGCCCATGTAATGCTTTTTAGGAGCACAGTTGAAACTGCTTTCTAATTTGAAGGCCCTTCTTTGAATGTACCGTACGGATTTTAGATGTTTCCACAGCTTGCTAAAAAATGCACTCCGACAACGTATTCATTTTTTTGCCCAGCTTTTGGTGTAATCCAAAATTCACCTTAATCAAAGTGAACACATTGAGAGTTGCTTTTGCTAAAAATATATTCTGGCTCCAGGGACCAGCATAGAGGTTCCTGCGTCCTCTTGACAACTTAATGAAAGAAGATGATGGATGGTCTGTTTGCTTATCATTATATATTTAGGAATCCTTGAAATAAAATCCACACTTGCTACTTCACTGCTGTCAGCTACCTCGTTTGGTTATTTTTAATTCATTTGCTTCACATGAAAGTAGGTCTTCATAATTCATTTAATTTTTTTCATTTTACCAGCGTTTGACTACTTTGAAGCAGAAGTCTTTGTTTGCGCGTCTCTCGCAGGCAATGCCTAGCAACACCAGAAAGACGTACATGGCCTCAGTATGTTTTTTAACACTATACATGGAAGTTCATTCAGAAAGTTGACCTAGGAATGCATTGCACCCGTTGCTTACCATTGACTTTGTGGTTTGTAACTCACATTTTCTGGGTTTTTGCTGGCTTTGTTTGCATTAGGCTGACCAGCTCGAGTTCCTCCCTCCTGTTGCCTGAACCGTATTTACTGTATTCTTCCACAAACGCACTTTCTGTAAACAGGACTTTAATTCTTGTTCTATCACATTTGCTGTGCATTCAAAGAAGAAAGTCAAATGTCAAGCTGTATCTTCGAGGGAGCTTAGTGTTTCTTTCTCTGACTTCAAAGTGAGAGCATTCATGTTACAATCATGCTTGCTGGCTTCTGGTGGCTTGTTGAGGAAGGCTGTATTATATATTTTTTTCTAGCAGACAACAAAATTAAATGTCTGTAAATTAACTGTGCTGCTGATCAAATCAATAGATTTGGTGATGACATTTCCACACATTCTTTTTGCTCTGTATAGTTTTATCAGTCAACCTTTTAGGGCAAATGTTATGGTCATTTCAGTTGAAGGTGTGTTGTCTATATGACAGTACTCTACCATACCATGCATACTCCATGGTACCTCACTCAACTCTTCTTTGCACTACTCCACACTACGCCACTCCACATGCTTCACTGCATTCTTATCTACACAACTCCACTCTATGCCTCTCTACTCTACACCACTCCGCTCTTTCCCACTTCATTCTACCCCATACTACTCTACTATGCACCACTGCACTTTTCACCACTGCACTCTGCACAACTCCACATCACCCTATTCTGTAACACTGCACTTAATGCCACCGCATTCTATGCCAATGCACTCCACTATGTACCTTTCTACTGTACACCAGTGCACTCTATGCCAATTCTCTCTAAGCTACTCAAATATACTCTGCACCACTGCACTCTACTCTGAAATAATCTGCTCTCTGCCACTGCACTCTATGCCAATGCGCTCTACACCACTTTACTAAAAACCAATGCACTCTATGCCAATCTACTCTGCACCACTCTACTCTATGCCGCTGCACTCTACGCTACTCTGCAACACTCCACTCTATGCAACTGCACCACTCCACTCCACTTCACTTTACATCACAATACTCCGCTAATCTTCGCTTTACTCATGTCAAATGTCATGTGTATCTCTTTGGGTATGCTTGAGTAAACAAACAAAAGGGTTCTAGATCCGTTTCCATGATTTCCTTTGGGAGCCAGAGTTGTCATGTTCTGATGCATATTCCACCTGTCATCCAACTATGCTTAAGGGTGCACATGGTGCACTGTGAGATAGCAGGAACAAGACCAGCACATCCTGACGGTGTGCACAGAATCAGTTTTGACGTTTATTTTGTCCAACAAGTGCACTGTTTTACTGAGAAAGTATAAGCCGTACGACAGTCACTGCAGTTTATGCCATGCTATTCTACTCTGCACCACTGTACTCTACGTCGCTGCTCTGCACCAATCAATGCCCCTGCATGCTGCACCACTCCACTCTACACTACTCAGCACTACGCTGCACTACTACGCTCTTACTCGGCACCACTCTACTAACTCTGACCTGTTCCACTTACTCTGCACCACTCTCCTCTGCACCGCTCTCCTATGTCACTGCACTCTAAGCCAATCTACTATGCACCACTGCATTTTACACCACTTCACTCTAGGCTACTCTACTATACTCCACTCTGCACTGCTCCACTCTGCTATACTTCACTCTATGGTGCTCTAATCCATTAAACTCTGCTCCACTGACACTCTACTACACTCTATGCCATTCTGTGACACTTCTTCACTCTACGGCGCTCTACGCAATTTCTTCTGTGCCACACCATGCCACTTTACTTCACTCTACTCTATGACACAGTACTCCACTCTCCTCTGACCCTGCCAGTCAAACCCCACTCAACTCTACAACACACTATTCCACTCCAACAATCTGCTCTGCTCTATTCTGCAACACTCCACTCCACTATAAGCAACACCCTTCTAAGCACAACACACTATTGCACTCACTCTGACACTCTACTCAACTCTGACACTGTACTCCACTCTACGCCAATCAACTGTAAGGCCCTTCCAATCTATGGCATTCTACTCCCTTCACACTACTCCTCCACAACACAGTACACTACTCCATAACACCCCACTTCACTCCTCCCCACACCACTGGTCTACTGTGCGCCACTCCTTAACACTTCTTTCTACTCCACTTTACGACGCACCCAGTTACTCTTCTTTACCCAACAATATTTAGCATTGCTGTACATTAGCCATTCTGGTGTACAACATTGCTAAAACATATTGCAAAGCCAAAAGCTCTTGCATACAGACACAATTTAATTAGAAAACAATGTCCTATGGTGTGCCTTAGCAGACTCTCTTGAGTATGGTTCTGTGGCTTTGTTTCTTCTGAACTGAGAGGACTAAAGACTATTCAGTTAATATTTCACAAAGACATTAAAAGATTCACTACGAGGAAAGTATGCAAGTTCTCTTTAAAAAAATACTCCAAACATGGCCATGTTGGTAAAAGTATCACAAATAATGGTGCCTTTACACTGTACAATTATTTTTAACAACAATATGAATCGGCATACAAAGCAGTCAACATAACATCACCCACAAAAACATATACTTAATTATGCTACCATCATTTACCAAGAACTAAAGCAGACAAGACTGTCAAATATAGATTCAAGATTTCAAGATTTTTATTTTGGGTGATCGGTCTTTTTAAAAACAAAAACCATTACACCAAATAACAGTTTTTAAATAATACTACTACAAATATACACATAGAATAGCTTGCTTAATCATACTAAAATAATCAATAAGTTACTTTTATGTATCTAATGTTTAAAATTTCATTTTTAGAGAATCTTTTTTACTCTTTTTGTAATTTCAACCGATTTCCTTTAAATACACTTTTAAAGATTTCACCCCCCTACATGCTAGTGGGATTGAGGTTACGCTTAGCCAGGTGATTACCGCTTCTTTGCATGAGCGTATATTCAAATTGTTCAGTAGAGATTTTAAAAGTGCTTTCCGTTCTTTAGTAAGGCAGGGCATACACAAAAAATGTGTTGAATGGATTCATCTTTATAACCGCATAGTCTGCAGTCTCGATTTTCCCTTTTATCCTTCCATGCTGGGATTAAGACTTTTGTTTCCCACATGCCCAGCCGCAGCCTCATAAATTGATGTTTTAGAGTACGTGAGAAATATGCTGATAAATATTACTGGGGCTTCTTTTTCCCATATGAGTTAATGACTGTCCAGTAGGGTAGTCTCTGTAGTAGGGTATTCTCGTCCTTTGAATGAGACAAACATTTTATTGTGATGTTAATTAGTTTGTTGAATTCCTTTTTTCCTATGCTAAGATTCCAACTATCTAAAGCAGAGAGGTCCGTTATCACCTGGTTTAGGTAACTACCCCAGGAACCTTGCGTTTTCTTTCCTTTTTGACTTTCTATTTCTTTCCAGCATAGATGATCTATAGTTCCACTAGCAGAGGCACGCAACCTCCAGCAGTTTTATAAAAGCTCCTTTGCTGCGAAATTCCTGGTTTAATAAGCCAAACTCTAGCCGCACCTGAGCAGGCGATGCGCTTTGCTGGATATGGAAGACTTTTTTTATATACTTTTGTTTGAATTTCGTTTAAAACTGTAATTTCACATCCTTTCATTATTTCAGTGCCATAGGTTACTGTTGGTATTAACTGTGCCTGCATTACTGTTAAAAAATTGCCATGTGATGGACAGCTTAATTTCTTTTTTAATACATTGAAGCCATGGATCAGATTTTGAAATTTTGACTTCATTGAAATGAGCTGTGATTTGTAGGTTAATTTTCGTTCTACCATAAATCCGAGATATTTGTATGAAGCAGCTATTTCTACTTTCTTCCGCTCTATATACCATGTGAATTTCTTGTTTTTGGCATCAACTAGCCGTACGACCTTTGTTTTTGTTAAATTCAGTTCTAGCGCTTGTTCTGTTAAATATTGGACTATGGCATTCATTCCTCTTTGGAGACCAATTTGCGATTGACTTAGAAGTACTAAATCATCAGCGTATTGAAGGCACCTAATTTCCTCATTACCTATCGATGGAGGGTGACTATTGATTTCCAAAAGGGCATCTTCAAGGTCAGATATGTACAGGTTAAAAAGGGTAGGAGCTAGCACGCACCCCTGTTTCAGGCCATTTTGGGTGTTTATTTTCTTAGTTACCCACCGGCCATCTCCTACCTTTACCCGGCTCCATGTACACGAATATAATTCTCTGATGGCCTTTAATAGATTTATAGGGATGCCCCAGCTGATGAGTTTTTCCCAAAGAATTTCACGGGGCACGCTGTCGAAGGCTTGCTTGAGGTCCACAAAACAGGCAGGTTTTTTTAAATTTGGCTTTTTCGGCTAACAATGTTAATGCCGTTAGATTTGTTAAAGTTCCTGCACCCACCCGAAACCCTGTTTGAGATCTCGGGATGCGGTTATTTTCATCGGACCATTTTTTTAGTTTGGTTAGTAGGCAACTTGCATATAGCTTCGCTTCGACATCAATTAAGGCAATTAATCTATAATTGATCGTCAAATATAATCTGAGCACATGTAAGAAAATTAAAGTTAATTTACTTTGTATTGCTTTGGATACATACATTTATCAAAGTTTAATTATGTACTGTTTAAAAACCACAGACGTGATATTGTGGTTTTCTTGCATAGTTATTCTGTAGTTTAACTGCTATCCCCAAATATCCGGAATAATCCTTTACTAAAAAGTATGGGCCCAAATGCAAAATTGCGTGTCATTTTAAAATCCTAGAAGCCCCCCATGAAGAACTCCACTGGGTCTGATCTGAATGTCGAAAATGTACCATTGGCAGCCAGGCAGGCTCGGACTGGGGCAGAAGATAGGCCCAGGCACCAAATTAAAAGTAGCTCCATTAGAGAATTAAAAGTAGCTTCCATTTCAGAGTCCGAACCTGCCTGGCTGCTAGTGGTAATTTTACTAAATTCAGATTAGACCCAGTGGAGTTATTTATGGATGACTTCTAGCTTGTCAAATAATATTAGATGATGGAGCAGTATTCCAATGACATTAACAAAAGTCACTGGTACGAGAACAATGGTGCTTCTGTGCATTAGACTCTTTCAAATTAAGTTGATATTTAAGCTTGAAGACTCCTCCTATAACTCCCCCTATAACACGAAAGCTTTATATACTTAAAGAAAAATAGTATGGAATCACTTGATGGAACCAGAAAGAATGTTATACTATGGCCTAGCTGTCTTGGTGTGCATTTAGATATACCTTCACCCTTGTCTTCTGAAGTATTTAATGGAATAGGGATGCCATCCACTTTTCTTCACCCTGAGTGGCAAGAAGAATTGTGGTAAGAACTAACTGTATAATTCTCTATCAAGACTGTGCATTCCCCACCTGCTCTTTAGACTTTTGTTTTCTTGCACGTTTGACAAATCACTGTGCTGGATGTAGTTGGCACTTGTGAAAGGCTGACATCCAGACCGGTCAGCCGGGCATTCTAGTATTCTGAGGCGCTTTCAGCATGAACGGGCTTCCCTTTCCAGACGTGATATTAGCCTTCGAGCGTGCCAGCCTTCACTTTGCAGTAATTTGAGTGCCAAACCAACCCAATCACTACTGCAGAGAGCAGCACAGTCACTTTTTATTGTGCGAATGAAAAACAAGCTACCCGTTGAACTTTATAGCTGCACCTTCTGGAACTAGATCCATTAATCGCCGCAGCACGGCTTACACAGATTTGTGCAGCAGGCTTAGTAATTGAGATATTTTACTGTCACTGCAATGTGTGCTGTACAAGTAGATCTGTGCAGAAGGCACATTAACTACAATGTTCTCTATTTCTGTTGTTCTACTGCGATAGGATCCTGTGACGGGCAGAGTAAAGCAGATATTCATAGAAACAGTGTTTTACTGTGGTACTGTGACGAAAATGTGACCTGCAGATCTCTGTTTTTCTCGCACGACTTTGCCCAGTGTACAGTTCGCTAGCTTGCTGGCTTTGTTGTTTGGGCATATGGACCAGCGCCTAGACGGGCAAAGTTCGATATAGATTTCCTCGTTGTTCCGCACAGATTTCGAAATACTTGCGGGAGCACCCCCTAACCTAGGGTACCAGGCGTTCCAGTCCCATGCAGATAGCCATAACCGTTGCCCACCCCTCTTCAGACGGGCCCTCTACATTCTTTCACTCCTTTGCATTGAATATCCCGCTTGCGGCCACAAGGCGTCCTGACCAGAGCAGCGCCCTCGGACATCTATTACACACGCATCGTCTGCGATATGCATTAAAGCCAGCCTCTGCTTCCTGTGGACCTTCCAGCCCAACACCATCACTAAGAGTCTCCAGCACTCGCTCCCAGAATGCAACAGGACGGGACTGCTCCAAAAGCCATGTAATATATCCCCGTGTTAGCATCATTACATCGCAGGGAGTTCGCCAAGCCGATTGTTTGCACATAACTTTAGCAGGCTGTGGACAGGCTAATGAGTTCCTTAATGAATACCCAGCGCAACGGCGTATAGTTGACTTGCTCTTGGCAGTTAAAACATCTTGCCATGACTGAAGTGGACATAGAATCGTTCTCATTCACATTTTAGCATGCATGTTGTAATAGTGCCACCTTGTGCCTATTGATTGGGTTGCAGGCAAGCCAGACACGTTGGCTTTAGCCAATGCTTCTTAAGATTTTGCTGTGACCTTTCTAAAAAAGGTTTTTTTTCACAGAAGTCCCAATCTCGCAATTGTTTTGGGGGAAAAAAAGTCCCTGTGGATCTGAGTGCTCATGAATAAATAAAATGCAGTATTTGAAATATCCTCGAAAACCTCCCATTTCCAGCACTTTGCAATTCTCAGGTCTAATATACGCCGCTTCTCACATATTCTTTTTCTTTCCTTTTTCAGTGCGAAGACAAAGGTTTGTCGATCTCTCTGGCATGCCTACCCCACCAGGTTCATGCTTTATCACTGTGAAAGTCCCATTCAAATCGTGCCTTTTGAAGAATATTTTTCAGGGGGTTTTAAGTGTTTGGGGCCAGTTCTGCTTAACTAAGACTAAACCGGATTGTGAAAGTCGGGCTTTATTGCTGTCCTTTTTACACTTTTTTCTGGTCAGTACAAACGGCATCGATGCAGCTGTCAAGCATTTTCATGTAACTCGAATCTAGAGCTGGGCTAGCGCCATCCCTTCTTTTGTAAACATTACCTGTGCGTTCACTATGTGAAGGATGTTATATTTTCCGCACTGCAAATGTTCTGTCGGGTTTTGTTTGGAACTATCTAGTTATGTCAAGTCTTCCTTGAAAAGTCTGTGCTTACAAGAATGGGTTTAAATGATTGCTTTGTGCGTTGCTTAATTTAGGCTAGTGGTTTCAGGGGGTTTGCCTCCGCGTTCAATTTGGGGACCTGGACTGGTTGTTTTATCATGACACAATGAGCCAGAGCAGTTAAAGAAAGGCACAACACGGGAAGAAAAGAGAAAGCTAAAGAAACACAAGCAAAGGTAAAGAGCTGGGACGAACCTGCAAGAGTGAGATGACGAGATGGGAAGTGTAGGATGGCATAAGAATCAAGATTAGACAGTCGTATTCAGCAGCACTCCCAGTAGGCTCCTAAAACATAATTTCGACCCTTGCACTTTTTATTTATTTTTCATTTATTTTCACAAATTAAGGATTGGTTGGTGGTTTTATGTCCTGCTTTTTTGTGAATAGGTCACTATTTCTGTGGCTACTGTTTTGGCGTTGTTAATTATAGACAGGCTGGTCCCTGTTAAATAAGAACCATTGTCTATGGCGTACATGTATATCTTAATGAAACCTATTATCTCTGTGAACACGAACCCAGGGCTATTTTCTTTGCTAATTGTACGAGATGGATGTGTCTCCAAATGCAACGCGGATAGTTGCCTTTAGCTGCACTTAATTTGCTTACTTAACCCAACTGCTAGCGGCTAATGGAGGATGCAGTTGGATCAACTCTTTTGTTGGTGTTTTCCTGTGCTACTTGGAGAGCCAGGGGACTGGAAGTGAAGTACTTTTGCTCTGGCCTGAGATGAAAAACCCCGTTCCTTTACAATTCAGCCCAGCAATATTAATTTACAGTGCAACATACGGACAATTGAATGTATTCTTTGTTGTTTATGAATGGGAAATGCGTGTCACAGTCTGCTCCTAAGAGGTAATCGCTATTCTCATGAACATTTAAGAAATAAAATGCACACAGTGCAATGCTCATACGTGGCACGCCAGCATGATGGTTCTTTCAGCTTGACAGTCGTACTGAAAGATGAAGTGATCTTTCGGTCTCCAGTAAGAACAGTGCTTTAAATGGGAAAAAATAAGTGCAGGTACTCATTAAAATGAGCTAGAGTGAGTGGCTGGGGCAGGGCGGAGCTAGGGGCGGGGCTAAGGGCAAGACATAATGATAATTAACAACTTCCATAATAGGTGCAGCACACACCAAAGCACATGATAAATGTGTTTATATAAACAAAGCAGGTTAACTCATTATACTAAATGAAAGAGAAATGCGATAATATGTTAATTTTTCCTTTTTTTGCAATAGTTGCACCTTCTTAATGCCATACTGTTAATTGATGATGTTTGGCACAATACTATATATTTTTGAGCATGTGAGTAGGAAGGAACTGAAAATAACCCGACATCAAATCAAAGCTCTTACACAACTAGCAAATGAAGCAAATCATCATGACCCTCCCCAGAAGATATCTCTTGTCTCTTCCATCGATCTATACAGTCATCCTTTCATCCTACTATTTACCTGCTGATGTCCACCATTTACCCTTTACATTCTGTCATCTATTCGGTTTTTCACCCATCATTCAGTTTTTCACCATTCCGTCTGTCCACCCTTCATATCCAAACCTATCCATCCATCCTTAAACATATCCATTCATCCTTTCACTCATCCATCTCTATCCACCCTTTCACTCATCCATCAATCCTTTTGCTCATCTATCCATCAACCCTTTCACTCCTTTATACATCCACTCAATACCTCCTTTCACTCATCCATCATCCACCCTTTCATCCATCCTCCCTCACTTCCATTCATCCATCCATCCAATCTTTCACTTACACATCCATCATCCGCCCTTTTATCCAATCATCCACCCTCTTTCACTCACCCACCCATTCACTCACCCACCCATTTATGTATTTATTTATTTATTTATTTTGTGTACTTATTAAGCGCAGCCTATCACCCAGAGGGCATCTTGGCGCTTTGAACTTCGGCAGACACACAACTCACTGCTCAAACAATTTTCGGGAACAAATGCGTTTTCAGCGCTTTCCTAAATGGTAGGTAATCCTTATGGCTTCTCAGAGAGAGAGGAAGGGAGTTCCATAGTCTGGCCGCCGCCACACTAAATGAGCGGCCACCCATCCTGACTCGCTGGAACCTCGGGACCACCAACAAGCTGGCTGAGGATGAGCGGAGGGGCCGCGAAGCAGCATACCAAGCAAACATGTCGCGCAGTGGTATTGGGCCCTGTTGGTGTACAGCCTTGAACACCAAACACGCGGCCTTATACATCACTCGCAAATGCACCGGGAGCCAGTGCAGGTCTCTTAAAGCCAGAGTGGAAGAACTAGATCTAGCCCGCGAGAGAGCCAGCTTGGCCGCCATGTTCTGCACCCGTTGTAACTTCCCCACCAGGATTTTTGGGGCCTCCAGAAGCAGCGCATTGCAGTAATCTAAGCGACTTAAAATAGTACTGCGAACTACCTCTGGCCTGGCCTGGGCGGGGAGAAGGGGCAGAACTTTGCGCAACATGCGTAACAGCATCATGCACGTAGAGATAGTTTTGTTTACGTGCAGGTCGAGCTGTAGGTTCGGGCCAAAAATAACCCCCAAGTTGCGGGCTGATTCCGCCGCCGCTACTGGTTCCGGGAAAGCAGTGGGCCAGAAGTTCTCTGGAAGAGCCCGCGGAATTCGGTCACTGGAGCAGTGGAGCACCTCCGTCTTAGAGCTATTAAATTGGAGGGAGTTGGCTCGAAGCCAATCTGCTGTAGCTGCCATACAGCGATGGAAAGTTTCCAGTGAGACCGCGTTGTTACCTTCCAGAGAAAAGACCAGCTGGGTGTCATCGGCGTAGTTAAAAGCCGAGACACCGAAAGATTTAATAAGCTGGACTAGGGGGCGAAGATACAGATTGAAAAGTATCGGGCTGATGGCCGAGCCCTGTGGAACCCCCTGTCCCACTTTCCGAGGCTCAGAGCGGAAAGGAGGAAGCGAGACCAGCTGTTGCCGGCTACCCAGATAAGAAGCCAACCAATCTCTTGCGCTACCTGTGACCCCGCACTCCTCCAGTCTTCTGATGAGGGTTTGATGGCAAACCGTATCGAACGCGGCCGACATGTCGAGCAGCACTAAAAAGGCTGCCCGTCCACTGTCGACACGCGTCCGGAGGTTGTCCAATACGGTAACCAGTGCTGACTCCGTCCCATGCCCGGGGCGGAAGCCAAACTGTGCCTCGTCAAACCAACCGATGTTTTCAAGAAAACCAGAGAGCGAGCGGGTCACCCATTTTTCCATGATCTTAATAGGAAATGGGAGCAGAGAGATAGGCCTGTAGTTGGAGAGACAGGCAGGGTCTAACGTTGGCTTCTTGAGCAGTGGAGATACCACTGCTAACTTCCAGCAGTCAGGAACCCAAGCCGACTCCAAAGACTGGAGACAGATGGCATGCAGCGGCGGAAAAAGTTCTGCATGGAAGATCTTCCAGAATTTGGGAGGTAGTGGGTCGAGCGGAGAGCCCGAGGCAACCGTTTGTGCCAAGCTACAGAATTCCTCATAAGAGGGACGGGGAAACTGTCTTAGTTGGGGTCGACTGGATAAAATATCCGGAGCACCCAACCAAAGACCAAGGTCACTCGAGTGGGGTCGACTGGATGTTCCGACCGGAGCTCCCAGATTGGAACCAGGTGAGTCCACCTGGGGTCGACTGGAGGGATCACCCGGAGCTCCCACTCCAAGCGAAACCTGTATAGGGCCTGCATCATTCGGCTGGGGTCGACTGGGTGACCCGCTCGGAGCTCCCGGGTCAGGACAGAACCCGACTGACCGGGGTCGACTGATCGGGCTAACCGGAGCTCCCAGACCGAGGTCTGCTGGCAGAGGGTTTTTTAAGCCCTCTAGGATCTTGGCAGTCTTCTCCTCAAAGGCACCCGCCAGTGCATGGCACAGGGTTTGCGACGCCACGACCGTGTTGGCCACACAAGCTGGATGAGACAGGTCCCTGACGATTTTAAACAGGGCTTGCGATTTATTAGGCGCCTTGTTCAAGGTGGATTCCAAAAAGGCCGCCTTGGCCAACTTGATCTGCGCCTTGTACCCCAGCAAAGCAGCTCTAAACGAGGCCTTTGTCGATGGCAGATACTGCTTCCTCCACGCCCGTTCAGCACGTCTACAACCCAGTTTAAGCAGTCGTAGCTCTTCCGTATACCAGGGGCAAGCTCGGTTCACTCTCCCTCGCGACTGACGAAGGGGAGCCAGCTTATCCAACGATTCGGTGATAGACTGACATAAGGAGAGATAACTTTCCTCCACCGAGTTGCTCAGACAAAAGTTGGCTGATAGTAGTGCGGGTAGTGAGGATGACTTAGAAAGACGAGACCAGGGTCTACCCAGTTTCGAGCCTCCTACCCCCGCAGCTACCTCAGGGTGGGGCCCTAAATCAAGGGAAAAGGCCACCAGTGCATGGTCTGTCCAGCACTGGCTTAAGATGTCGTTTACCGCTGCTGCTTGAGCATCAGCGAATACCAGATCCAAGATGTGCCCTCCACTGTGAGTCGCAGCGCCTACCAGTTGCTGCAACTGAATGTTGCCGAGAGCTTGACAAAGTGTCAAACGCCCCATCCTGAGGTCCACCCTGCCAAAGACCCATTCACTCATCCATCCATTCACTCATCCATCCATTCACTCATCCATCCATTCACTCATCCATCCATCAATAGATCCACCCTAGCTCACTCATCCATCCACTCACTCACCCACCCACCAAAATTCCCTACTATGTTATTCATGAACCTTTGTCACCACAGACATGTACACACAACGTACCACCCATTTTCTTTAAAATACCTCCTGAGCATGCCTTGATTCTCTCTCTCTCTCTCGCGTGCGTTTTCCTTACAAAATCAGTCATACAAATGTAGGCACACTGGGTAATTGAGACATTTTTTTAGGAAGGTGGGTTTCTCAGTGCAGAACGCTGTTAGATTAGCGCTCAAAGAGCCTCTTCCATCGCATTGTCTGGGCATTAACCCTCTGATCCAGAAAGTACAGGAACTGTGAGAATCCGCCGCCCTGTGCTGTGCTTTGATAATCACACGCGCACACTAGCAGGTAAAATTAATCTCCACCCTGCTTTGTCTAGCACAGCGTGACCGTGAGCACCTCACATTATTCAAGTGAGCCCTGCCGATTAGCTCAGCAGGGGCTCAGATGGGGGCTACAGAAGTGGCGCCTTGGCTGACGGAAACGTCCCCACCTTCTCATTCGCACTCTCAGCCAGTGACCTCCCTTGTCATGATTACCGGTACTCTCCTCTGGCAGAAGAGAAGTGCCGGTACTCAGAGTGACAAATCTAAGAAGTGCCGGTACTCCGTACCGGTGAGTACCGGCCCATTTAAAGCGCCGAGTAAGAATCCTAACAAGACCTACTCAGCTTTCCATCTATTCGATGTTGTTTGCAGCACATAGTTACAGAAGTGACAAGTGAAACGCTGTCCAAAAAACAAGTCATTTCTTAAGCGTGAATACCATGTAAGGTACATTAACGCAAAAACAAAACGAGTAAGATTTCTTCCAAAACCCCTTAAAACCAAAACATTTTATTTTCGGAAATCAGCAGAACTGAAATACTTGCTTGCCAGTTTAAGAATATGCATTACTCAGCAATACCTGACAAATCAGAGTTAGTGTGGTCCGGATTGGAGAATTGAAACATTATTTGAAGGAACAATTTTGAAGCACAGCCCACTCAATCACTTAACCCCTTAATTACTGGGGCGCCCCTTGCACCCCTCCATCAGTGCTGAGCGTTCTTTTGGTTATTAGGGTAGTTCGCACTTAGGCCTCCATAACATTTTGACCACAACAGGTATACACGTCCTTTTTTTCCAGCATCCTGTGGATTTTAAAGATACCCAGGGTCTGTGATTCCCCTGATTGTGACGGAAAGAAATAGGTACAATATAGCTAAATTTTGAGTTTGGGGAAAAAAGTGCTCAGAAAAAAAAGTGCATCTTGAATCTTCAGGCAGCCACAAATTTCCTACCACCCTGAGTGCCACACCACTTCTGATAAGAACGGTACCCGACTTGTATGGGTGGGCCAAGAGGTTCTAAAGAGCTATGTTGAAAGATGAGCAATAGGGGTAACTGTGGTATTTGAGGTTCTGGTGTGGTGTGCCACCCATGCAAACCTACAAACCAGACATTTGTGAAAGCTAGACAACCAGGGAATTCCAGGATTGTGTGCCTTGTATGGATCCCAAAAGACTTTCTCACCCACACTACCCTGCAACTCTCAAACGTTGCCTGAAATCACACATTTTCCATACATTTCTGTGATGGAAACATCAAAAATCCACAAAATTCCTACCACCCTGAGCAAAGTTGTCTTTAGGGACTCTGAAATCTGAGACACTTTTGAGGTGTGCTGTGTAATGCTTTGTATGTGTGTCAAGAGTTTGAAAAGAGCTGTGGATGGAGAGCCAGTGAAACTGTTTGAGGTGCAGGGCATGTGTGTGGTGGGAGGTTGAGAGGGAGTCTAGCTGCTGTATTGTCTCATTTGGAGTCATCTGTTTAGTGAGGGAGTAATTCAGTATCAGGGTGAGTGTGGTGCTGATGGGGTTTAGTCTGTCGAAGAAGTTCTGGCATGTGTTTTTGTACTACCTTGACTAACTGTCTTCTATCCGATATCTGTCAAATCACACCTAGCCCAAGCTATTCCTACCTATTTATGTCTGTCCCTTTCAAAGTCCTGACTAATCCTGTATACTTGCCAAGTGAACTCTTTGATTTTAGCTACCTGAAGCTCAAGACTGTCTTTCATGCTCCTTCAGTGCACACATTGTGCTGAATCCAACTCCTTACAGTTTGTGGATGCAAGATGGGGGTCTCCAAGACTACCTTGCAAGGCCCACAGTCCTTGAACGGAGTGAACATATCTACCTTTTGAAACTAAGACACACATGATGGGGAAGACTACCTATGTCCTCTAGAGAGCACTTAAAAAACTATTAAAGATTTTAAGTTTTGGTCACGCAGTGTACCGTGTTCCCTCCACTGTTATATGAAGTGTGATGACTATTATGCACTTGTTCAGCTAACAGAACACCTAACGCATTCTGAAGGTAGATAAGTGTCGAGCAGGCCATGATTTCCTCCCTAGAGCATATGAAGTGGAAGCTGTTTCTTCTGTAAAATTAAGACTTTCAATGACGGTCAACCTGCCGTGAAGGAAGAAAATGGTTTTCATTTGGTGGTCTGACAATAAACATACACATTGTAGGTTGCCATCTGGATCAGATGGGTAAACCGCTTCTTTCACCAAATGCAATTTTCATGACATGCTTTGTATAGCTTAAGAATCTGGTCATTCTTATCCACTCCTCCCATGTTCTTGTAGTAATCAAGTATATAGATGGCTTGTAAACTTTGACAACCTGACCTCAAAACATAAGGGGAAAGGTGCTCTCATCAAGGATTGTAGTGAGCACGTACACATGCTTATGAGAGAACTTGACTATGGGCAGTTTGTTGGGATGCAGTACAGTGCTCTGGAATGTTTGGTTCTTCTTACAAACAAGTTCCTCTGGGTATCCTTTGCAGCGACATTGAACTGTATTGTGTGGCACAGTGCCAGCTTTTACAGCTCACTGAACAGCTCTTTTCTAATATCGAAGTTGTCCACTTAAAGGTGATACCCCTTATGAAGTAGTGGCTGTAGAAGCTCCCATATAGTCTTTGCCATGACTCCTAGCATGGAAGGGCGACCTGCAGGGTTTAGAGCATAGTCCTTCCTTTTATACACTCTCAAGCTGTATACGTAGCCAGTAGAACTCTCAGATAGCATGTACAACTTGATGCCATAACAAGGTTGTTGCGGGGCAAGTGGGGGAGAAGGAACTGACACAGAGGCGGTAGTCGTATGTTTAAGCGATGGCTTTATTTTTATAAACCCTCGTCGCTTTCTGCTGGTCAGTCTTTCCCTGGCGAACGCAGCAGGGTCCGTCCTGGTCTGACAAGGGGGCTCCAGGCTCTTGCTGTATCTTCAACAAGCCTTGTCGACCCAGGTGGCTCCGGAGGTGTTGTTGCCCCAAAAGAAAAGAAAAGAAACCGAGATTTAGAACAAACGTCCTCTTGCTTTTCACCAGGGACCGGGAGTGAGGGAAACAGAGTGCTCCGGTGTTCCGGGGTTTCTAGTGAGGAGGGGGTTGAAGAGGATTGGTGCTCGTGATCGGGAGGAAGAATATTTACACTATGTACAAGGAAGTCTGTACACATGTGGCGGGGTGTTTTGCTAAGCAGGAGGGTTGCGTCTTCCCACCCAACCCGCTACCTTCCCCTGTACATGGTCGAGCCATGCTCCTCCCGCGGGAACATGGCGGGGCGACTCGTAGGGATGTTGGCCTCCTGGATTGCCGTCGATGCTCCTCTGTTCCGCACACCTCTCCTTCACTTCGTCTTCTTCCTCCGGTCTTACTGCTCTCCACTCCGCTCTCTCGCCTTCCACTCATTCCACCTCCAGGGAAACGTTGTCCACCAACTTCCTGGTTCCGCTTGTTCTTGACGGGTCCTGCGTGATGACGTCACATCGATGAGGAGTCAGGTTAAAGGAGCTGTGTGTTGTTTCGTCATCCTGCCAAGGGAGTCGACCGTCCTGTATCCATTCGTCTGCAGGCGGGGATTGCTGCATAGAGGGTACAGAGGTGGGTGAGAGGGGGACGGCGGACCACCAGTCCTGTAGTTCTTCGGACCCCACAGTCGACTGACCCCCCCCGTCACAAAGGTCTTTCGCTCGGTATGTACTACCTGAATAGCAGCTTCCCTTTGTACTAGACCAAGGACTCGTCAATGGCTATATTCTTTCCAGGAATATAAATCTCTTAAAACCTGGCAGACAAACGTTCCACTACAGGCTGAATTTTGAACAACCTTCCATAGTCTGGATGGTCTCGGGGCAATGGAGCAGAATTATCATTGAAATGTGTTGCTATAGCAAAAAAACAATCTCTGCTTCAGTGGGGAGTTGGGTGTTATCCAAACGGTGTGAGTAGATCAAATGTTCACTAACCCCATTTTTAGGGCTCGCCCCTTTCCTATTCCGCAGGAATAGGAAAAAGAGCCCTAATGCAGCTAAACCACTTCAGGCCAAGGGCTCTCCTCCAGAGGATTTTGGACAGTTCACGTGAATCAAAATCACGTGACCTGCTCTCATGCACGAGCCTTCCCCCTGGCAGCAGCATTTCTCCTTTCACGGCCGCCAGGCCACATCAAAGGGTTCCGCTGCCCCGCCCCCTGCTTCACGGCCATCTGTTCCTCTCTCCCCGCACACAGCCTTACTCGGATTTCTCCTCCCCCCTCTCTTTCATCACTGGTCACCCAGGGGCCTCCCATGATTGTGCGACCTCGACCAGCCCTGCACTTCCCACCTTCAGGTAAAGCAGCCATCGGCAGCAGGATTCCCCCTCCTTCTCTTACATTGGGGCCGTCGCCAGCAGATTTCCCTGTGCTGCTTTTATTTAATGTTGCCCCTCTTGCTGCATTTTCACATCGCATGCAGTATCTTCCTCTCTTTATATCGCATGGAGTATCTTTCTCTCTTTGATCTCCTCTTTTCTCCTGCTGCAGTGTCCCCTTTGTATGCAGCTGCTGTGCACAGACGAGTGTACTGTCAATTTAGCCTCTTCCCTTTCATTATTAATGCACTCGGCTTTGCCTTATTTCCGGTGCATAATTACTAGTTTTATGTGCGTTTCTTCGACAAGCAGTTTTTTTTTTATTCAGACTTTTGTTCCCTGCTGTTGTGATGTTTGCACAGCTCTGTGAACAGCCATAACTCTAGTCTTGTGTTGACTTTAGACAGTGCTGGGTGTGTTAAGCTGGAGCGTTACCATGAGAATGCTCCTTCAGTGGTCGGTGTGCTGTTGACGACCCTCCCCCGGCTTTAGAGATAAGAGGCGGGAATGGCCGGGTTTGTTTTTCATTGAACCTCTGGGGCGCTCGGCATACAGAAAGAACCTGTTTTACTTAGTTTTTTTAATGTTGCCCCTCTTGCTGCATTTTCACCTTTTATAATCGCTGTAAATTGCAGGTGTTAATGTTAACTAATGTAATGATACCCATTTTACTGACCTCGGAAAGATGGAGAGCTGACTAGGCCTCTTCCACAGTCTGGTACCTGCAAAGGCGCCTCGCTTAAGTAAGCGTCCCCATTAGTGCGAAGGGAGCAGCCGGGGTCAGGAGAAGACGAGCCCCGCTGAGAGCTCAGGAGATCAGGGTAGGTCAAAGTAATAATAATTATCTACAGCGCGCTCGAGACTCTCCATTGCCTCAGCAGTAAACGGAGTCTATGCATCCCTGTGAGGTGGACTCATAAAAGGTTCAGCATTTACAAATATATATATATATATATATATATATATATATATATATATATATATATATATATATATGTAACTGGTAACCATCAACTTTCTAGCTGGCACTGGTCGAGTTACTAAACCTGGCAGCATCAGTCCTGCAAAGGTTTGCTGGTCACCTTTCAGTTGGTTACAGCTGTATTTGGCTGTTCATCTGCTACCAATAAGGTGAAGTCTTTGCATAAGTTGTGTAATATTTAGACAGCACTAAATAATTAATACTACCGTGTTGCATAATCTGCTTTTTCTTGCAGTATTTGGGCCATAGGTTGCTTAATCTCCCAAACGGCCCCCAGCGCCTTGAGACCCTCAGGGGTGATTAGTTTGCTTATCAGAAAAACCAGGGTATTTAAAGAACTACAAACCTAGAGGCATATAATCATAAATGTTTACATAGAAAGGCATATTATGCACATTAGTGTTGGAGTATGGGGTTTATGAAGGAAAGAGGCAACTCTTGTAATCTTCCCAAGATAATGTTGTTGTGCGTGTACCTTACGTTTAGTAATGAATCCCCGAGTTTGGTTGCTTTGCTTAAACAGGGAAAGAAGTACCTCCTGTGGGCTTTAAACCCTTGACTGCTCCAATCTTGCTTTAAAATGTATCGTTTCTGGATGCTCCGCACCAACGGTTAAACATTCTTCTCAATTAGAAGAATGAACAGCAGAGTCAGCCCCACAGGCATTCAAACTTGTGACCTGCAGATCAACTGCACAAATATTCAACCCACTGAGCACTCCTCCCTGTTGTCATTACTTAACAAGCATTTTTATAGACTTCCTAGCTATCCATGCACAACATACCAGCAAGCCACTCACTCTGCCTCAGCCCGTTTGTTTCCTCTCAATAGTCATTAGGGCGGATTTAAAAATGTGTGTAAACCGGTTTGGCATGGCAGGCTGCAAGAGCCACTGGGGGCCCGTTACATAGATGACAACACGGGAAAGGCACAGCAGAGAGCTAGCAACACAGAGGCTGTCTTGCAGCTACCAATTAAAGCCATCTGCAGCGAAACAGTTTATTATCATAGGAGGGCCTTCAAATACGTGCATTATGGATATGCGCTGAACCAAAACCTCTCTCATATTTGATTTTATAACACATTGCTCTAACTATAATACTAATAATGTGATGCACTAAGGTGAAACACGTGCGTGTGTTACAGAAATAAACACATACTTACATTTTCAAAAACACCTTTGCTGCAATGATTAAAAGCCCAGCTGTTTTCATGGGTCCGCACGTGGACGGACTCTTAACACCCTCGCCTCAACTTTTACACTTAATTTGTTGACTCTCCCTCCAGACAGGATTGATATGTCTAGCCCAGGGCTATCCTTTTAAAAAGCTCGGCTGTCGGGTGTTAGTGCAATTGAAATAAAACAAGACTATACTTCCCAGAATGCATTGCATCATAAAATCAAAGTCAAGGGATTTGATATGGATAACCAAACAGTCTGGTTCCCAAGACTAAAGGGGTGACTCTAAGTATGGTGGCTTGTACGAGGCTTGAAAAATCTATTGCAAAGAAAAGCTCAGGTTCGAGGCATGTGGGCTGCTGAATTCATATCTGTGCATAGATCGCCGCCTAGTGTTGGGTCCGGATGATTGCACATTGTTGTCCTGGAAGAGTCTTCGAAGTATCACGAGATAGGTGGCTCCTCCCCTGGACTACAGTGCGCATGGGCATCGCCTCCATCCCCAGATTGTTTTTTTCCGCCATTGGGTTCGGATGTGTTTCGGTTCCCTCTGTCGGGACCGATAGTCATTTACGTTTCTACTTGAGACCAAAAGGTCTTTAGGCTGGGCGTCGGTATTGTTTTCGTTCGGGTTTGTCTTCCTTCTCAGCTCCGAACGCTTCCTGCCCCTCCGCGTGCTGTCGGCGCGGACGGGCCTACTCGACGCTCCAAGTTCCTGAACATGGAACGGACTCCGTTCAAGAGGTGCCCGGTGTGCACCTCCAAGTATTCACACCTCGACGTGCACCCTGTGTGCAACAAGTGTTTATCACCGGACCATGACGAGGCCAGGTGTATGGCCTGCTCAAAGTTCCGGTGCAAGAAGACCCTAAAGCATCGTCGGGCCGCTCGACTCCAGGCCCAGTTGTCGGCACCCCCTGCGCCCCCGCAGGACAACATCTTTGAAGAATTTGAAGAAGACGAAAATGTCTTTCAGGTTTCGGACTCTAGCCCTGCGTCGGAGGGAGATGACTACGACGCGGGAGGTGAGGAGTTTGATGAAGCCGGCGACGAGGTAGGGGACGACGATGGGGCCATTGCCACCGTGGGGGATAGCTCGGAGGAAGAGCACCCCCAAACTGACTCAGGGGTCAATCCCCAACATACGGCCCAGGTCGAGGGATCGCCTTCGGGCCTTACCCAAGACCTTGCTAATAGTCCAACTGCCCCGCCTCTCGGCCCGGCCATGGACATTTCTGATGCGCCACTCCCGTTGAAGAAAACGAAAGTGAAGCCATCGGGATCCACACCATCGGTTTCGAAACCGAAAGTGAAAGCTCCACTGGTGGGGCAGAAGGCTCTAGAGGCGTCAACACCTAAGAAAGTCAAGATGGCCGACTTGAAGAGCCACGCCAAGATGGCCGACACCAAGGCCTCGGGGTCGACGCCGAAGGCAAAGGCGGCCGGCGCGGCTGCGTCGGCGCCGAAGATGGTCGAGGTCGATGACCCGAAAAAGGCTCCAAAGAAGCGTCAAGGCGATTCCAAAGCTCCGGCTGCGCCGGCTCCGGCCGTCGGGGCCAAGGATGGCAAGGTGTCGGCGCCGAAGACGCTGCCCCCGGCAGACTCGACTCCCGACTCGGGGAGATCGCTCGAGACGGTCAAGCCCTCTTCAACCTTGACGAAAAAGGTCGCTGAGTCCCTGCAACGGATTCGGAAGGACGCTGAGGTTCCCGATCCGGAATCCGTGAAGCCGAAGACCGCATTGAAGCCGGAAAAGGTGCAACCGCCTATTCGCTACACCCTGCCGCCAAAGTCGACGCCGAAAGCCTTCGCTCCGAAGCAGGGGGCGGACGTGCCCTCGAAGGAGATGTTGACGTCCAACGCGTCGTTGGTGGTGTCGAAGCTTCGGCTCCAGCCACTCGCGGATGAGGAGCGCCGAGAGGTCATCATCGACGCCAAAACTGGGAAATTGTCCCTCCTCAAACGGAAAATCACCACGGAGCCGGTGCTAGAACATTTTCGGATTCCTCTTAAGAACAAGAAGGACTCGGCGGGCGCTTCGGCCCCTATGGAGCCTTCGTCTCCCAAACATGTGGAACGTTCTCCAACGCGTTCTAACGCGGGGGAAGGTGACGATGAAGAGGAGGTCGAGTACAACTATCCGGCGTACTCGGATCCGGAGGAGGAACATGAACCTTGGTCGGCCGGAGCCGACCCAGACGACCCGCAATCGGGTCAGGAACCGCAGCTCTTTGCGGCAAAGACCTCACCGACAGAGGACTCTGCAGCCTTCAACGCCTTGATTGAGAGGGCCGCAGCTAACCATGATGTCGAGCTCCACTCAGATCCTGTGGATGTGGACTTTTTGTTTGACACTTTCTCAGTGGCCGAGAAGTCAGTCAAGACATTGCCAATGCTCAAAGGAGTGCTAAAGCACGCGCCGGAGGTCTTCAAGGAGCCCACTCGGGCGCGTGTCATCAATCCTCCAATTGATAAAAAGTATAAGGCAGCGCCCTCGGATCCAACATACATCAAGGGACACTTGCCACTGGACTCTTTAATCGTATCCAACGCTCGGAAGAGGGCGAATTCACAGACAACTGGTGACGCTCCTCCCCCAGACAAAGAGTCGAAAATATTCGAGGCCTCAGGAAAAAGGATTGCTGCGCAGGCAGCTAACATCTGGCGTATTTCAAACATGCAGGCCCTACTTGCAGGCTACGATAGGGCTCACTATGACACCCTAGAAACACTGTTGCAGCACTTACCTGACCAGTACAAGGAGGCTGGGGAGATGTTAATTCAGGAGGGCAAGCTAATCACTAACGCTTCCATCAAATGTGCGCTAGATGTGATTGACACTGCCTCCAGGGCGATCAACACTAGTGTGTTGCTGAGGAGACATGCATGGCTTCGAATATCAGGCTTTAAGCCAGATATACAAACAACCATACTCAACCAAACAGTTAATCCTGACCACCTATTTGGCCCCGAGGTGGATGCGACACTGGAAAAAATGAAAAAAGACACAGACACTGCTAAGTCTATGGGGGCCCTCCAATCTCAGCAGTTTCGGGGTGGTTCCTTTCGCCGCTCCAATTCCAGAGGCACCTCCAGGGGTCAAGCATCGCAATCCACACAGTACTATAAGGGCAATACCCAGACCTCGTACACCAAGGGTAGAGGTGGCTACAGAGGCAACAACGTCAAGGGCAGGGGACGTGGAAACAATAGCTCCAGGTCCACCACCGCCAACAAGCAGTGACGTCTTGTCACTGCCCCCCGACCACACAACACCGGTCGGGGGGAGACTCCAGCAGTTCCTGCCCGCGTGGAAATCCATCACCACGGACAGGTGGGTGAGATCTCTTATCCAGTACGGTTACTGTCTGGAACTTACTTCCACTCCACTAAACATACCTCCAAGAAGCTGTCCTATGTCCGGCGAGCACTTGCACTTGTTGCAGCAGGAGGTCACAGTCATGCTGCAAAAAGGGGCACTAGAGCTCGTTCCACTGCAAGAAAGGGGAACAGGGGTTTACTCCCTGTATTTTCTAATCCCCAAAAAGGACGGATCCCTCAGGCCCATCCTGGACCTCAGGCCCCTCAACTGGTATATTCTCTCGGAGCACTTCCATATGCTCACGTTACAGCAGGTACTCCCTCTGCTTCAACAGGGGGACTTCCTGGCCACACTGGACCTAAAGGGTGCATACTTTCATATCCCCCTGCATCCTTCCCACAGGAAGTATCTCAGATTCACAATCCAAGACCAGCACTACCAGTTCAGGGTTCTGCCGTTCGGGGTCACCACAGCGCCGAGAGTCTTTACAAAGTGCCTGGCGACTGTGGCGGCGCATCTGCGACGCCAAAACGTCCACGTCCACGTCTATCCTTATCTGGACGACTGGCTCATTCAGGCAAGAACAGAACAGCAGTGCGCAGACCACGTGTCACGCACTATTCATCTCCTGCATGATCTGGGATTCTCGCTGAGCTATCCAAAATCCCATCTCCAGCCCGCCCATGTACGGCAGTATCTGGGCGCGACAATAAACACGCTGGCAGCCACTGCGCAGCCAAATGCAGTGAGAATCGCCAGCATCCAAATACTGATCCAACGATTCAGACCTCAGCACTCGCTTCCAGCGAAGGTGTTCATGCAGTTGATAGGCATGATGGCCTCCTGCATCTCCATCGTCCCGCACGCGAGACTACATATGCGTCCGCTTCAGGAGTGCTTGGCACGTCAGTGGACTCAGGCTCATGGGCAACTGACAGACCTAGTGTTGGTGAGCGGTCGGGCGTACAACTCTCTGCATTGGTGGAATCCACAAAACCTTTGCAAGGGCCGACCGTTCCAGGAGCCTGTGCCACAGATTTTCCTGACAACGGACGCTTCTCTCCAGGGATGGGGAGCGCATGTACTCCATTACACGGTGCAGGGACTATGGACACTACAGCAGAGGAAGATGCACATCAACGTTCTGGAGCTGATGGCAATCTTCATGGCCTTAAAGGCATTCAAAGTACATCTGTGCAACAAGGTCGTGTTGATCCGGACGGACAACATGACGGCCATGTACTACATTCAGAAGCAGGGAGGAACACACTCTCCGCAGCTGTCTCATCTGGCTCAGAGCATGTGGAAGTGGGCCATTCAGAGGAACATCTTCCTCATGGCGGAGCATCTCCCGGGCAAAGACAACCAGATGGCGGACCTGCTCAGCAGGCACAGCCACCAGATGCACGAGTGGGAGATACATCCATTAGTACTCCAACCGTACTTCCAAAGGTGGGGTCATCCAGAGATAGACCTGTTCGCCACAAAGGAGAACGCAAAATGCCAAAGCTTCGCCGCCAGGTTCCCACACCCGCAATCGCAGGGCAATGCGATGTGGATGAACTGGTCAGGCAGATTTGCGTACGCTTTTCCCCCAGCACCTCTGATACCGCTGGTGGCACGCAAACTCAGGCAGCACTCGATGACTCTCATCCTGGTTGCTCCAACGTGGGCTCGCCAACCATGGTACACCACGTTTCTGGAACTCTCCGTGGTACCGCATCAAAGGCTTCATCTCACCCCCAGCCTTCTGACGCAGAGCCATGGCGACATTCAGCACCCAGATCCGCAACAGCTCAACCTGGCGATCTGGCTCCTGAAGTCCTAGAGTTTGGCTACCTCAATCTTCCCCCCCGATTGTATGGACATCATTCGGGAGGCAAGGAAGCACACTACTCGAGCTTGTTACGCGGCCATGTGGAAGCGTTTTGTCATGTACTGTGTAAACCACGATATTGACCCACTGGACGCTTCCATTCAGAACATTATTTGCTACCTGTTCCACCTGTACCAATGCAATTTGGCGTACTCTTCCATCCGCATTCATTTGTCTGCGATGGCAGCATACCTTCAGAATAGGCAACACCTATCCCTTTTTAAGGTCCCTGCTATCAAGGCTTTTCTGGAAGGACTCAAAAGAGTCATTCCACCGCGGACACCACCAGCTCCAGAATGGAACCTCAATGTGGTTCTTACAAGGCTGATGGGTCCTCCCTTTGAGCCACTGCACTCTTGTGAGCTTCAGTTTCTGACTTGGAAGGTTGCTTTCTTAGTAGCAATGACATCGCTGCGGCGGGTTAGCGAGTTGCAGGCGCTCACCATCCAGGAACCTTTCTTCCAAGTACACGCTAACAGGGTGGTGCTCCGCACTAACCCTAAATTCTTACCCAAGGTTGTATCTCAATTCCACATGAACCAAACAATTGAGTTACCAGTGTTTTTTCAAAACCCAGAGTCACTGGCGGAGCGGATGCTCCACACCCTTGATGTTAAAAGAGCCTTGATGTACTACGTTGACAGGACTAAAGATTTTCGTAAGACCAAGCAACTATTTGTTGCTTTTGCCTCACACCACAAGGGAAATGCTATCTCCAAAACTGGGATCGCTAGGTGGATAGTGAAATGCATTCAGATCTGTTACGCTAAAGCTAAACGCACTCTCACAATTCCACCGAGAGCCCACTCCACCAGAAAGATGGGGGCCTCTATGGCTTTCCTAGGTAACATTCCCTTAGAAGATATTTGTAGAGCAGCCACATGGTCTACCACACATACTTTCACTAAACATTACTGTGTAGATGTGCACTCTAAACAGCAGGCAGCTGTTGGCCATGCTGTTCTCAAAACGCTTTTTCAAACTGCTGCAGCTGGCACGGGCGGCCGCCGCTAATGGAGGGACTGCTATATATTCTATGCACAGATATGAATTCAGCAGCCCACATGCCTCGAACTGCAAATGCTACTTACCAGTATGCATCTGTTCTTGGCATGTAGGGCTGCTGACATTCATATCGCCCGCCCTCCTCCCCGGCGCCTGTAGCAGCTGCAGTATTTTCTTTACACATATTTTCATACTCTTAGCATAGGGCATCACTCACATATTTCACTCCATCTCTGCCAATGGCTAAAAACAATCTGGGGATGGAGGCGATGCCCATGCGCACTGTAGTCCAGGGGAGGAGCCACCTATCTCGTGATACTTCGAAGACTCTTCCAGGACAACCATGTGCAATCATCCGGACCCAACACTAGGCGGCGATCTATGCACAGATATGAATGTCAGCAGCCCTACATGCCAAGAACAGATGCATACTGGTAAGTAGCATTTGCATTCTTAAAGCGCGCTCCAAAGTGTGCTGAATAAGGTCCAGGATGTGTTTAATTTTATTTATTAGCACACAGCACCACTCGGCACCACCACAGCATCACTCAGCACCAACACAGCACCACCAGAGCACCACGCAGCATCACTCGGCACCACCACAGCGTCACCCAGCACCACCACAGCGTCACCCAGCACCACCACAGCGTCACTCAGCACCACCACAGCGTCACTCAGCACCACCACAGCGTCACTCAGCACCACCACAGCGTCACTCAGCACCACCACAGCGTCACTCAGCGCCACCACAGCGTCACTCAGCACCACCACAGCGTCACTCAGCACCACCACAGCGTCACTCAGCACCACCACAGCGTCACTCAGCACCACCACAGCGTCACTCAGCACCACCACAGCGTCACTCAGCACCACCACAGCAACACTCAGCACCACCACAGCAACACTCAGCACCACCACAGCGTCACTCAGCACCACCACAGCAACACTCAGCACCACCACAGCACCACTCAGCACCACCACAGCACCACCACAGCACCACTCCGCAGCACCACTCAGCACCACCACAGGACCACTCAGCACCACCACAGCAGCATCACTCAGCACCACCACAGGACCACTCAGCACCACCACAGGACCACCACAGCACCGCCACAGCATCACTCAGCACCACCACAGCACCACCACAGCACCACCACAGCACCACCAAAGCACCACGCAGCACCACGCAGCACCACGCAGCACCACGCAGCACCACGCAGCATCACTCAGCACCACCACAGCATCACTCAGCACCACCACAGCATCACTCAGCACCACCACAGCATCACTCAGCACCACCACAGCATCACTCAGCACCACCACAGCATCACTCAGCACCACCACAGCATCACTCAGCACCACCACAGCATCACTCAGCACCACCACAGCATCACTCAGCACCACCACAGCATCACTCAGCACCACCACAGCATCACTCAGCACCACCACTCAGCAGCCCCACTCAGCAGCACCACCACAGCACCACTCAGCAGCACCACCACAGCACCACTCAGCACCACCACAGCATCACTCAGCAGCAACACCACCACAGCACCACCACAGCACCACCACAGCACCACCCAGCACCACCACAGCACCACTCAGCACCACCACAGCACCACTCAGCACCACCACAGCACCACTCAGCACCACCACAGCATCACTCAGCACCACCACAGCATCACTCAGCACCACCACAGCATCACTCAGCACCACCACAGCATCACTCAGCACCACCACAGCAGCACTCAGCACCACTCAGCAGCACCACCACAGCACCACCACAGCACCACTTCAGCACCACCACAGCACCACCACAGCACCACCACAGCACCACCACAGCACCACTCAGCACCACTCAGCACCACCACAGCACCACTCAGCACCACCCAGCACCACCACAGCAGCATTCAGCACCACCACAGCAGCACTCAGCACCACCACAGCAGCACTCAGCACCACCACAGCAGCACTCAGCACCACCACAGCAGCACTCAGCACCACCACAGCAGCACTCAGCGCAACCCCAGCATCTGTGCAACCATTCAACAACTGGTTAAAATATGTTCTCTCAATGTTTCAAGCTTTATTAAAAATGTCACAAAAATATGTTAATATTTCCCTTCTGTTCTTGGATTTTCATCACCATAAAATACACTGAACATAATCTTCACAAAAGTTATTTACAAAAGTTTAAACTATTGCCATTATAAATTACAATCACTTTTATTTAAGTATTAATTATTTTAAAAAATTAAAAGCCATTGTTATTTGTAATATCAATACATCTAAGTCACGTAAATACAAAATATGTTGCATTACAAATGCTATAGGTGACACATTTGCGAAAGTTATAACTATTGACATTGTAAATGACAAAGCTATTAATTTAGCTGTTTTCAAAACCAACACATAAATAAAAAAATTGTCATTTACAAGACCAATAGCTCAGACTTTCATAATGCGAGACCTATTGCATTGCAAATGCTTGTTAAAATAAGACTCAACAATGTCTTGAAGTGGTAGTCCACTGGTGTGTCCTAGATGGAGGCCCTAGAGGGCCTCTATGTTCCCTCAGAAATTGTCCTGCATGTACATTTGTTTGCTGCACAATTTCCTCAAGCAAATTAACATCCACAAAGAGATGGACATAGTCAATTGGCAAAACTTTAATGTATCAACTTTATATACAGTGTCTGGTGGAATTTGTGCCGGCACTAAATTGTGGGGCATCCAAGAGAGCACTTGTCTGTGCTTGCTGCCTCCCATGCCTGCTCTCTAGTTTGGTGTACCGTGTTACTGTCGCTCCACATACTGTGCTTGCGGAGGGACATTACGATTGCCATCGTGTTCCTCAGAATATCTAGAAGGCGAGTTGTCGGATGGAACTCCGCAGACTAAAAAGTTACTTTCAGATTCTGCTGCATTTTCCTCTCCCTCAGATGCTGTTCTCAATATCAGATCCTGCTCCACAGCTGCCCTCCATAATTCTAGTTGGGTACTGGGCAGTAGCCATCCACAGAGATGCCATCGCTGCTGACTGACCAAAACTATTTCCAGAACAGTGTTCTAGTGAGCAAGCAGAAGTGTTGTTCTAAATCAATTGATGGGTATTTGCATATGTGCGACATTGATATGTGCAACAGTAAATAAACAAAAAATACTTCTCTTTTTTTTCGCTGACACTGCAGGTTCACAAAAAAAGACAAATTATTACTTCACCTTGCCACATACCCAAAAGATAATTATCGGTGCATCTTATGTTTGGGGGTTGGGAATTCTTCAGGTCTGCTTAACAAATGTAAAGATTACCTAAGGCTATATTATTCTATGCTTAACATGTATATAGGTCACTGCATAGTTTTCATATAAGTTATTTATTAGATGCTTATGATTCTCGGTTTATCGCAATCTTTAAATTTTATCAAAACTATCTAAAATTGCTTCACTATTAAGCTATTGAAAAGAAAAAACACATACATTAGCTTAAAGTACAGCAACACTTGAAAGTTTGAGTTTATTAAAAACAACTTAAATATTGTTGTTACCTTGCTTATACATGTATAACTTCATGTACTTATATCTCTGTATATTTATTACTTTACTCCTACTGTAAAAAAAAACACATTTGAGTCTCTCCAGTGCTCTACCCTATGTTTCACCCTATATCTCTCTCTCGATATATCCTCTACCTCCAGTATTACTCATCCCAAACCTAATTCTGCTACTGTTATCTCCAAAATAACCTTTTCTAGTCCCTTTTCCTCGTCTATCCCTCCGTGCATCACCCCAAAACTTATTTTACTACAAAGATCTGCCAAGCAACCCTTTTTAAATTCTTCCCTCATGTAAACATCCCTAGACTCATCCGTCACCTCAATTTACTACTATGATCTCCTTTATCCATTTCTAGAGACTCTCCCCATTACTCATCCCAAACCTCCTCCTACTATTATGATCTCCCAATAAACCCTTTCTAAACTCTTCCCTCTTCTATGTCTCCATTCTCCTTTTCAATCCAAAAGACTCACGTCACATGTCAATGAATCCATATTCCTCTATACTAATTCACCACAAATTATTTTTGAGTGCCAAGAAAGTGATTTGATGCCTCATCAAGGGTAGTTAACACTATATAAATTAAATTACAATATACCTGTTATAGTTAGCCCCCGGGCCCTCGCCTTTCCTCAATTCCCTATATATTCTTTATTTATAGCATTTATTGAGCGCACTGTTACCCATTGGTGTCCTGGCGCTATGTGAAATCTATCGAGGGTCCAGCCGATGTCATGATACTTAGTAAACTATTCCGTAAACAGCCAAGTTTTTAAAGCCCTTCGAAAGGTAAGGAGTCTCGGTATACCTCTAAGCCTATGGGGAAGCTTGTTCCATGCTTTAGCTGCATTTGCCACATTTCAAACAAATGGCACATACACCAGTTTAGCTTTAGATGAACGTAGTGATCTACTTGGCGTGTACCAATAAAGTCGTTCATTTAAGTAGGCCGACCCTACTCCATAAAGAGCCTTATGTACCAAACGGTAAACAGCCGTTACAACGCAACTTTTACAACGCACTACCATTACAACGCAACTTTTACAACGCAGGATCCTTTACAACGCATGACATTACATAGCAGATGCTATTACAACGCATGCCATTACAACGTAAGTATATAATTTTATTTAATTCATAACATTATTTAATTAATTTAATTAATATTAAAAATAAATTAAATATATGGGGTGTTTGGGTATTTTTAGGGTTCAGGGCTAGGTTTGGGTTATGGGGTACAGGGGTATTTTTAGGGTTCAGGGCTAGGTTTGGGTTATGGGATACAGGGGTATTTTTAGGGTTTAGGGCTAGGTTTGGGTTATGGGGTACAGGGGTATTTTTAGGGTTCAGGGCTAGGTTTGGGTTATGGGTTACAGGGGTATTTTTAGGGTTCAGGGCTAGGTTTGGGTCATGTGATACAGGGGTATTTTTAGGGTTTAGGGCTAGGTTTGGGTCATGGGGTACAGGGGTATTTTTAGGGTTCAGGGCTAGGTTTGGGTTATGGGGTACAGAGCTATTTTTAGGGTTCAGGGATAGGCTTGGGCTATGGGGTACAGGGGTATTTTTAGGGTTCAGGGCTAGGTTTGGGGTATGGGATACAGGGGTATTTTAAGGGTTTAGTTTTAAAAATACTACTTTATATAAATTAAATAAATTAATGTAAGTAATTTTAATATTAATTAAAAAAATTGACTAAAAATTAATTATTAATAAAATATAAGTAAATATTTATTAATTACATTTTTTAAAAAAATAATATACTTACCTATACTTACGTTGTAATGGCTTGCGTTGTAATAGTATCTGCTATGTAATGTCATGCGTTGTAAAGGCATGCGTTGTAACGTCATTCATCCGGACCAAACACATCGCCTTGAACATAGTACGCTTCCTGAGTGGCAGCCAGTGTAGTCTTCGAATCTCTTCCGCTATTGGAGCATATTTAGGAATGCCCAGCAGCAGTCTAGCAGCTGCGTTCTGTAAGAGTTTTGTGCTCTGTGAGAGTAAACAAAACACAAAAGGGAGGGACAAAGTAGAAGGAAGGATGAACGAGTAGCAAGCAAATATTTTCGAAGTTTAATTGAGCAGGCTAAAAAAAGGCAAAGGGAAACAGCACGTCGCGAAGATGCAGCATAAAGAAAATGGGCCTTTGCTGCCTAGGCTCAACCTATCAAACGGTAACAGAATGAAGCTGTCCATGTATTTTAAATAGATAGCTCACCTACGAGAGCAAAGAGACTAGATAACTGCTGGAACATTCTAAAAAGTAAGAGTAAAACAATGCGTAAAATGATGCGTAAAATGATGGTTCGTAGCAACCTTGGACCACGAGAGATGTATTCACTGAGTTCTCTGTGTAGACCGATAACAAACCGGCTTTTGCCAACTTTTCAAGCAAGGAGACGAGGCACCGGGTCCCTTTCTCGGAAGCCTCAAGCTGGACGGGGAACACACTTGCAGGTTTGGGAGTCCTTGACCTGTGGAGGCAGCAGCCTTCAGTGCTTGTTTGCAAATGCAGAAATAATGATTCTAGCCGGTGCTTGGAAGCACACTCCAGACAGGGCGTGTCAAACACACTGTGGGTGGGGGAAGCGGATCTCTTGCACAATGCAGCCCAGGGCTATGGGTTAAGTGCTGCCTGGAAGTGCTGCAAAGCTTCTGCAGAAACCATGGCTGGAGAGGTGGGAAATTTCATGGGGAGTCTTGAGAGATGAAATGCAAAGGGACTGGGATTAGAGAAAGAGGCAGGTCTGTGGCAGCAAAGATATGCCCTTCAGCCCCTCCCCCATGTCTTTCAAGCTAGATCGCAAACACCCATGTCTTTTCCCCCTTAGAGGCAAAGGACTCCCATGGGTATTGACACTGGAGGCCTGTCCCTTCCTCCCACTCCTGGTCTCTCTGAGCTACAGCAAGAGTCCATGGCTGACAGCCCTTTGCCTTTCGTTTGACGCGGATTATGAGAAATAATGAAGAGACTATGCATCCAGCTACAGACTCTGGTCCCACAAGGAGCAATTGCTGTTCAGAAGACATGAGGAACCAAACAGCTGTACAAAATAAGCACAGGGGCTCTCAAAAAGACCTCAAAGTTAAAATGATATACCTTACATTCAGATTGTTTAATATAAAATGAATAAAAAGCACACGGGAGGAGGGCGGCGGGGTAGGGAAAGCAATAACAGATGGTGGGAAAGAAACAATGGACAGTGCGGGGTGGTGGGAAAGAAAGAACAGACATCGGGAAGGTGGAGAAGCAATACAGAGGGAGCAGCCACAGCATGAGGGGGGTGAAGGAGAGGGACTCCAGAGATGTGCACTCTTTAAGAATGCATTTGAAACACAAAAAAAGTACCTGCTGGAGCCTGCAGCCAGTGGAAGAACACTAGCCACATGAAGCAGTACTTGGTCCACGCTCCACGGCAGGAAGAAGCCGCTAAACAATAGGAAGCAAGGACACAAGAGTGACCCACTAGTCAACCAATGGTAAGTAATGGGTGGGATCTAAGCCCCTTTTAAGATCGTTTTTTAAATGTATTGTTTTATTTACAACAGATTTTGCAAACGCTGTGCAGGCGAAATCTAACAAATGGAAATAGCAATATAAATGTGTGGTGCTGATAAAAAGACGCTTTATGGAACACTAGTTGCTGCCCTAACATTGAGCAAAGGACGTATGTGAAAGGGCACACCAGCAGAGGAGAAAATAATATTGTTGGTTCACACAGACACAACGTTGGAGAAGGATCTTTACGAGTGGAAGCAGCTTTTAACAATTTTCACTGAAACCGAGGACAATGAATCGTCATGTAAAGGATTTTCAAAAACTTTGAGTGGAGAATGATAGCTTCATTAGGTCCGAGATGCACTACAATATCAAGTGCTCACTAAATTAAAAGCAAGACACCATTGTTTGATTTTTAAAATAACATGGCCTAAATTGGGATGCAATGTTGATCAATATCCATGACTCACTGACTAAATTACACTGTACTGTTTTTGTTTTTAGAAATAACTATAACCTGATAGTCTTTTCAAGAGATTGTAATTTTAAATAGGAAGTTCTGCGGATATTGTTTTCTTACGTATACAGATCTTTTAACCAATGAGTCTATGTATTATTTTTCTATGTATTAGCTGTTAGTGTTTGTTATTATATCTGGTTGTGTACACTTTGATGGTTATTCATAACCGAATAAAGTTTATTACTACTTCTACTACTATAATCCTGTTTAAAAACTGAAGCATTAGCTGCAGTTTCGATTCAGACAAAATGCAGTAATCTCTTGCTCTGCTTCAGACTTCGAAAATATCTTGGTTTGAGACCAGAGTGCCCCTTAGTTAGAAAAATGTGAGGTCTACCTGAATTGAAGTCAGTTTAGCTATTAAAAAGTTAAAAAGTCAAAAATTTATTTGTATTGGTACTCAACAGAGGACCACAATAAAATTTTACATTTCATATACAAAAAATACTGCACAATTAGTACAAAGATAAAAATTCTTTTAAAAATTTATACAAGTTGTAACAAACGAATTCATTCAAAGGTTGTCCACATAAGTCCAAAAGTTCTCTCCCCCTAGTAATTCTGCAAGAGCGAAATATGGGATTAAGATATCTGTTGCGAGCTAGGGTTACTTTGTAATTGGGACACACAAGCAACAAATGTTCTATACTTTGGTCACCACCAGTGCACAGGGTACACATAGGAGATCCTCCTGGGAGCCATCTGGAAGTAAATACAAGGACAGGTAGAATGCCCAACCGGTACATAGTGATTGCTCTTCTTACTCCATGTGGCAGAGTAAACCCAATATAAGTTTGGGTCTGCTTATATTCGAGCTTTTCCACAAAAGGCTGATAAATAGACAATTTGTTGCAGTGTGAGCAGTCCAATTCGTAGCTCAGTTTAGGGGTGAAAGTTTTTAAGAACAATTTTAGTTGCGCCGGAGTCCAAAAGCTCAACATTTCAATGTCAATGTGTGCCAGCCGAAATGCCACAGCCAAATTTTCCAAAAACACTTGTTTTTTCGGCTCTACACAAAAAGTCTCTTTTTTTAAGACGGACCTTAAAGTATTCTCTTCTGCATGTATCAAATTATAGGCCCATCTTATTAGGTTAGTGATAGCTATTGCGTAAGAACTTATGACTGATAATTCAAGTCTCAGTGCCTGCACAGGAACAGCGTCAGAAACTTTCATGATCCTGCGAAGAATTTTCCCCTCTTTTAGATCCATGAAATCCCATTGCTTGATGGGAATGTATTCTGTTGCGTAGGTTAACACAGGAGGTATTTTCACTCTATATGTCCCCAGCAGTGCAGAAAAATGTCTGTTCCCTGTTGCACTGTATAGTTTCAAAAGAGCAGAGACATGAATATCAGCTTTCCTTTGCAGGTTAGAAATATGGGTTTTATTCGTTAGATGTTTGGAAAGAATCCTCCCAAGATAAGGATAATTAACTACTTCTTCTAAATTTTCTTCCCCGATCTTCCAGGTGTACTTGGCGCTACGTTTTCTTCCTGAGAAAGCTATCACTTTGGTTTTTTTTATATTAGGTATGAGGTAATTTTCTTTTGAATATTTAAACAAGATGTCCAATGAAGTCTGCAGTCCAAAAGGAGTTAGATCTAATAATACTATATCGTCAGCGTATAGTAAAGAAATTACACTTTGTTGGGCGATCTTTGGCGGTAAATTAGAACCAGTTTGCAATCGGTTAGGCAGATCACTTAAGTAGAGGGAAAAAAGGAGCGGGGCTAGAAGGCACCCTTGTTTTAAGCCGTTCTCCGTTGGAATTCTTTTTGTAAGACCTTTTTCTCCCCCCATCTGAACTTGGCACCAGGTAGTAGTATGAAGATTTATTATTGCTTGCAACAGTTGTTCTTGTATTCCAAGCCCCCTTAGTTTTTTCCATAGGGTAGGTCGATCGACCCGATCAAATGCCGTTGAGTAATCTATAAATGCGGCATAAACTACCTGGGATTTCAAGGTAATATATTTATCAAAGATTACCTGGATTACTGCTACATTATCCGTAACCGAATGTTTAGGCCTAAAGCCCGCTTGACACATAGGTATCAATCCTGACGTAAAGGCCCATTCTTTCAAGCGATCTAACACCTCTGCCGCGAACACTTTGCCGACTGCGTCCATGAGTGCGATCTGTCTATAGTTTCCAGCTTGGGTTCTACTTCCCTTTTTATGAATTGGGATTATTATGCTCCCCTGCCAGGATTTTGGGATTTGTCCAGTCTCAAAGATGAAATTAAAGAGAGGGCATAATAATTTACTCCATTCTTTCGGTGCAACTTGTAGCGCCTTTATCGGGATCTCATCTGGACCAGATGCGCCTGTAGATCTTGCTTTACGTATGTTATATTCCACCGAAATGATTGTAGTTTGTATTTGGAAA
Organism: Lissotriton vulgaris; assembly: GCF_964263255.1. Lineage (NCBI taxonomy): Eukaryota > Metazoa > Chordata > Amphibia > Caudata > Salamandridae > Lissotriton > Lissotriton vulgaris. The sequence goes on from NC_141691.1 coordinate 1,290,615,698, forward strand.
CTTTCGGCATTTACATATTTCAAATCTTTGCTGCTTACTTCGAGTTTTATTGGGTTTGCTTTATAGAGATCTGAGAGATATAGTTCCCAATCATTCGGGGGAACCGGGATCGATTGTAGATTTTTCTTTGTGCCTGTTATTTTCGCGATTAAGGACCAGTATTTACGTTGATTACAAGTTTTTGCAGCGGTCTGAATTTCCACCCAATTATGATCCTCAATGGCCCTTTTTTCCTTTTGGTTCTCCCGCCTCAGTTGGTTCTTTAATCTGTTTATTTCTTTCTTGACGTTTACTGAAGATTTCACATATTGGGCACGGATGAGTTTATTTAACTGTTTTTTGATCACGGCGTTCTTGTGGGAGTATCCATTTTTTCCCTCCTTTTTAATTTTGCTTTTGGCACCTGGTGAAATCATACTTTGGATAAGTTTCTTAAAATCCTTAATTATTGTTTCAAAATTTTCTATAGGATCTTTAGAGAATCTTTGTTCCAAAAATTTAGAGTGATCGATTTTTATCATGATTTTTTCCATGGTCGAAGAATTCCAATAGATACGCCTCTGTACACTTTCCATTAACACAGAACTTTCGATGTAAATCATATGGCTAGGTTCGGAGTTTTTAGGTATCCAACTAGTTGTCAATTGCATAATTGCGTGATCACTCTCCGTACAGAATTGGTTGGATAATAACAAAACAGTGTCAAACAAGTCCTTGCTGCTTATGATGTAGTCTATTATGGATGAAGACCCATTGCCTTGCCTTGTAAACTTTGCAGGTATATCTCCCTCAATTGCTCCATTCAGTAATGATCCATTAAGATTTATTATTGCCGATAATAACAATTTACCTCTTTTGTTGGTGACTAGACCTTCAGGGAATAGTGGGATTATGATCTCTTGACCTACTTCTGCGTACAAACTTGCCCACCTAATAATTTCTGAATCCGAGATTTTACTGTTAAAATCCCCCGCTATTAAAAAGGATGCATCGGTATGGTTCTCCATGATATACGAGATCGTTTCTATAATGTCCAGAAAAATGATGTCATTTTCATTCCCGGGAGGAGCATAGACATTAAATATTAGAATTGCCTGTAATTGAGCAGTGTTGTGTTTTTTTACAGATATCTGAATGCACTGTAAATTGTTAGATTTTGTGTCTATTATTTCTTGATCCCACAAATAGTCTTCTCTTAGCAATATAGCTAAACCTCCTTTTGCATGACCTCGATTGATTGACAGTGCTAAATTTTCATATAAAAAGTACCCTTTAAGCGTGAAAGATACAGTGTCCCATGTTTCTTGAAGAAGCAGTATGTCTGGGGGGTTTCTCGTAACCAAGGACAATTTGTTTGCGGTTCTGCCAGCAATATTCCACGAAATTATCCTTAGTCCCGTGCTAAACAGAGTGTTGACCAAGGTTAGAAATTTTTTTGCTATTTAGAATCTCGGAAACCCAAGCCCAGGACTCAGTAGTTGTATGCTCTTCAGACTTTTTATCAGTTTTGCACCATACTGCCCTGTGACCTTTGTTCACCGAAATTTTGAGATTTGAAATTTCTCGGTCTTCTATCTTGGTATTTATTCGCTGGTAATTATTAACTGCAGAGCTGGTGATAGCCTGTATTTGAGCATTATACCCGTTAGGGGTATTAAAGTCCGTTGGTTCTTTTGCTTCCACTACATCGTAGCCGTGTTTGTGTAATATTTCTTTTTCTTTTAATATTATGCCTGGGAGAACTGTTGACCAAAAGGTAACCAGTGTCAATTTGTTATTTTGTTTTTTTGGAAAAGACACAAGATGTATTTCATTGCTAGTCATTGAATCTAGCGCCTTTATATGTCGCAGTAGGTTTAAGATCCTTCCTCTGTTGAGTGGTGCCGCGTCGTTGGGGAAGAGTTCCTCAATTTGTAGAGTTTTAGTAGATGGTCCTTCCCCCTTTCTAGAGTAGCTGTGGTTTTCTTCTGTGTAGGTATTTTTGCTTTGATCTAAATGCTTGAAACATTTGGTAGGGATGTATTCCTTTACTGTCGGGTCTAGTTGAAGCATCTCCTTTTCACAGTTGTTACTAGTTACAACTGGTTTTTTATCGTTTTGCGACTCTCTGTTATTATCGCATTGATTTTCTTTGATTTCATTTGAGATTACATGTTTTTGAAATTTTAGTTGACGGTTTTTCCGTTTTTGGATCCTTCTCAGAGGCTTTCTTATATTTTTTGTCCTTGGTGCCATATTTTTTCCTTGGTTCTTGTTATTTTGTTTTTCTCCATTTGTTTCATTCATTTCGTTAGTGATACTAGTACTGGGTTCCTGAATATCGGGAACAATAGTGTTTGTTGATTTATTCTCAGCCACAGTCTTGGAAAATATTGGAAAGTGTTTTGATTTCTGCTGGTGTTTTTCTTTAAATAATTTTTTTAAAGAATATATCACTGAATCGTTTGAGCTGTCGATTTTTTGTTTTTCTTGCTTTTGGATGTCTACAGTTTGAGTATTTTGGTCACACGTTTTTTTCTTTTGAGGTTTTCCGCAGTCTTTCTGGATACTCTGTGGTTCAAGGTGAATTTTGTGTGGCGTATTGATTTTCTGTGCTATGTGGGAATCTTTGTTCTTTTTTTCTTCTACCAAGTGTTTTAAAATACCTATTTGGACATCCAATGTTTGATCGGAATTTGCAAGAATGTTACTGAGAAATGAAAGAACAGATTCCAGTATCTCTTGTAGAGAGAATAGAGCTCTAGATATTGGAGGGACGTTATCAGTAGTATTATCCTTATTCCTGAGGTCAAAAGGACCAAGAGAGGGAGCAAGCAAGACGTTAGGTGAAGCGGCATTATTAGTTGTTCCTAGATCCCTTTTCTCTATTGTAAAAGATTGTTTGCTAAGGTTTAGATCATTAAATAAATTTGCGCCCCCACTGTTTTTTATAGGGGTTACAGTTTTCAAGTCGCTCGTTTCAAGAACTGACTGGAGAAAGTCTTTCGGAGTGCTTGAGAGTTTGTTACTTAGGTCTGAGTCCAAGCATCCCTCCGTTATTTGTGAGCTATTTTTCATTTGGGTAGATTTAGATATGGGTTGCTTTGACTCCCCAACTGAGACTTTTTCTTCGTGGTTAGTGTCATTGCTTGTTAATTGAGTATCATGGATCTCTTTAGGTATAAGTGTGGAAAAATAAGCTGTAATAGCTGGTGTATGGGTTAAGCGACCTTGTTTAACAGCCTTATCCGTGGTGATTCGTACTGCATTTTCAGTACCCATTCTTTTCATGTACACTGTCCGAGATCTTAACTTCTTGAAGCCCATTTAAACACCGATAATAAACGGAGGTTAATGGATCCCTTTTATCGGCTATATTTCTATTGGTGTTTGTTATATTTAAGAAGAGGTTTCGGGGGGTTTAGATCCCAGATGAACTCACAATTGACGAATGTGGCTATTTGTAGTTGGGCAAACCTTAATACGTACCGGACACTTATATTGATGGTACTTAGGGGGGTGGCCCGTCCCGTCCTCGGTCGTCCCCGGACGGCCACAGACGGCCCGCCCTTTGCCCGGGCTTAGCCCGGCGTCCCGCACGCGTCCCGCTGTGCGTCAACTGGATGAATTTATGGGAGGAGCAAGGGGCGGGAAGAGACTCCAGGTGCGCTCTGTTGGTATTGCGCTGCCGCCTGGGTCTCGCAGTCCCTGCCCTTGCTATCGAGCAGCCTCAGCCTCAGAAGCGCTGGCAGTCTCCTCAGCGCACAAGCAGGGAAGCAATAATTTCCAAATACAAACTCGGTAGTGTTGTGCTACGAGCGGCACCCGCGAAGCGGGGGCCGCGAGCAGTTGTTGTTAGCGGCAGCCAATCACAGGCCGCTCTCAGTCCCACAGCCAATCAGCGAGAAGCAAGGGCGGGAAGAGACTCCAGGTGCGCTCTGTTGGTATTGCGCTGCCGCCTGGGTCTCGCAGTCCCTGCCCTTGCTATCGAGCAGCCTCAGCCTCAGAAGCGCTGGCAGTCTCCTCAGCGCACAAGCAGGGAAGCAATAATTTCCAAATACAAACTCGGTAGTGTTGTGCTACGAGCTATTAATATTAGCACAGTGTGCTGGGCTCCTGTGGCATATGCACCTTTTTCAGTTAGTGTTATACATCTTTATGTTGAGTCAGAAATGGCTCCTTAATAGCATGTCTTTTCATAGTTCAGTGGAGTCCCTTATGAAAACCTTTCCTCTTCTATGAAATATTTATGATCAGATAGGCCCGCCAGCAGCTGGCATCTGGAATATCAAAAACGTTGTGCCTAGCTAGAAGGATAGCAAAGAGTCAGAAGAGTGCCAGACTCCTCTGCTTAAGAGTGCCCATTCTAACTAGCAGTGGCCTGAAAATGAACCACACTTGTCTTTGGGTGAATTTATTGTGTTATTCTTAAAATAAGAAACGCTGCGTAGAGGAGGTCTCTGTTGCTGTAGATCTAATTATTTGATAACAACTATTGGACAGTTTGAAGAAGTATAAAGCCACCCAAGGTGACTGCTGTTCTGTTGCATGGTAATGGAACAGCCATTTATTTCTAAAGCAGACCCAGAGACTTAAATCAAATCAATGAGTACCAGTTCAACTAACATTTCTCTGAAATATTTGGTTGGTGAAAAAGTTGTAAGATATCTTACTCAAATGTCATGTGGCATATTCAGTTAATTGAATACATAATGTAGAGGAGAACAAAACAGCAAAGTTATGTGATAAGAGCACCTCAAGAAGTCCAGGAGAGCTGGTGTCAGATTTTTGAGATGCCCCCATAGATTATATACCTAAATACCTCTTGGACCTATGTTGGATGCTTTGCTGGGCATTGCTTACTGCAGGCTGTACATATCTGTGCTGCAGCGACGTTAATAGCAAGAAGAGGTTTGAGTAACTGCTGCATCTTTCCTCCTTGTCAAAAGCATAACCTTGCAACACATCACCAGTCACATTTCTTCCCGGCCGACCCATACGATATTCACAATCTGTCTTCTGTGACTATGATGTAAGTTGCTTTGACTGAATTTTCATATGAACCAGTCGTAGGAAGACTATAACTTTCACTCCACTGAAAGAAACATTTTATGTCGGCTATTGCTGCCAGAAAGAGGTTTTGTTTGCTTGAGAAACCGCATAATGATCATCTTCTCAAGTCCACAGTTGCGCATGTTAGCTGACACTTCACATTATCCACAACAGTGTCTTACAAGGAAGGACTAAAACATGCCAGCTGTCCTTACATCTCGAGGTGGAACCGAGAAACATTTATTCAAATTTTGGCAGACACTTAATTTCCCAGCGTCTAGAGGTGGCTCTGCTTGTAGTGCGGACTATTAAAAAAACACAACTGACTGAGTTTTACTCACCTCCAGCGGACAGTGATTTGGCATCCCCCGCACTGGTGCAACAGTTTTTGTGATGGCAAAATGCTATTGCTAATTGTTTTTTACGTTATTATCTATTTTAAGTGTTGGATCCAGATTTACTCACCTGTGTCTTCCTTCATCGAACAGTGGATTGAAGAAGTGGGCAACTTTTAGATGTAACAAAACATAAGTTAAGTAAATTTAGAGGGAAATTGGTTTTACCACTGTGAAAATAGGTGACCCTGTGGGACATGCCATTGTTCAACCAATCTGTTTCTAAATCAAGTTGGATTCGCTTTCTTAGAATCCTCTAGCTTAGTGGTGCATCATTCTTGGTTTAAATATCAATATTAGGTCTTGCTGTTTTTGTAGCCAATTTTTATTGGTTCTTACATGGAAGAGACGTCCTGGAATGCAGAAATGTTATATTTGGACAAGGATTCTTAAATGAGTACATTTTAATAAGAAGGAGAACAGTAACTTCTCATAAATAAAACTAAAATCCAATTGCCCTCCATCTTTCGACCTATTGCCCCATTCCAGGACAGAAGTGGAACCACAAACTCTTAGAATACTGGTGGCGAATTACAAATTGGAGTATTACTTAATTGTTCTAGTAAAAATATTTTAGTGTGAAAAGAAAGTTTCTGTTGTCACTTGCAATGACTCAATAGGTTCATTGCTTCATTTTCAATGTGAAACCTTTTTACTGTACATAAAGGATCTTTGCTAAGAGCTGTCAATCACATAAATGGAAACACTTGACTAACAGCGCTCTCTCTGAGCCCCCAGCTATAGAAATAAAAGGCGTTTGTATGTCCGTTCCTCCTATGCAGCCATACGCTGTAGAAAGGTCTGAATATAGAATGACAGCAGTAGAAAAGATGTTCCTAATACGACTTAACTCTGAACCTCTGGGGTTACCAATGCTTATCCGTGTTTACCCAAATGCCCTTCTGAAATTGGCAAACAATTGGAGAGCATTTGTGAAGATATAAGGGCAGTGGGTAGGAATATAAACAAAGTTGGTATGTTCATTTTATGCATGAGCTCCTGTAGCAGATGACAAGTGCAAACATTTGCGAAGGCAAGCAATTTACCTATAACGTTCTGACTGTGACATTGTTGGAAAATAGCTGGATTTTCTAAGGCTCCAATAATTGGCAAGAATGAGGGTCAGGCTTGTGAATAAGTGAGATGATGGTGCGGGGAATGAGATTTTAATATCTTTTATGATCAATTTGATAACTTATCTCATTCGTCAATTTTGGATCGCTTGTTATCTGTCGTTGAGTAAAAGACAGCCCCTGCATAGGTTAGATAAACCCCATAAACTGACACAACTCTGAAGAACCACTTACAACTGATAAAGTTTAAAAGGTTTATTATAAAATTAAGAAAAGTTGCAAATACAATCCTCTCAGGATAAAGTTCAATCAATATACAAAAGAATACAATTAATATCAACTCCAAATCTCTTCAGATTATAGCATCAACTCAATGTGGTCTCGTTGCGTCATCTACAGAAAGAGAAAAATAATCAAGTAAATCTGTCCCTACTCTATACTAAGTGACATCCCTACTTCGCAAGTTTCTAGTACCCTAAAAAGGTGTCAGCAGTTTGACTCCCTAAGAAGTTCAAACTCTCTTAGCCTCTAAAGGTAACTTAAGTTTAAGAAGCAGTACCCTCTCTGCCTACCCATCCGATCTCTAAGGGTCCTCGGCCTACTGCTCCCTTGCGCTCTGATCTTTCTCAGCGCTCGCTCCTAACTCTCAGGCCATCTGCGCCTTCGCTCTTGCTCTCTTCTCCCCGGGGTGCTGTCCCTAAAATACACAATCACAGTGTGGGTGGAACGCCCCTTCGACGCCCACCACGGACTTTCCCTCATGATGTCATTTCTAGCTCTTTCCATGGCTTCGTCTCTTCGCGTCGTCCGTTAAGTTGACCTTTCTCCTTAGACGCCATCTTCGTCTTCTTGTTGGTGACTTCATTCAACTTTACCTTTGACACTTTCGGAGCAAAATCTATCACCTTATCAGAACTTTACTCTTTACGACTATGTATGTAACCTTTCTTGGTCCTGTGAATGGTCATTTCAAAACAAGACTCAAATTCCTATCGTCTCCTCTCATGTTTAGGCAATAAGCTTCGTCCGACATTTGTCACCCTAAATCTAACAAGAACTAGACTCTTTGGCTCTCACATTCAAGTGAAGGCTATTCACGACTCCTGTGAGCCCACTAAATTACCAACAGCGGACTACACTCCTGCGAACCCTTGGTCAGTCAGGTTATAATCACAAATGACCTAAACTCTTCTAACATTCCTACAAACTTCTTCTACACAGTATAACCTTTAACACACATTTATACATGATCGCATTTAGCAAATCCTTTGCTTATATGTGAATACATTTTACATAGAATATAAACCTTGATACATAGAATATAATTTTATACTCTCATTTGTTACATCGTTATATATACCCTCTGCACATTTCTCCATGTTTCATTTCTCGCCGTTTCTGCATTTAAAGTTACACGCGTACATGAATTCTACTTTGCACGTTCTTCTGTTCGTGAGCATTTCTACACATTCCTACATTAGCCCACTACGTATACGGGCCTTCTAAATCTAATGCATTTTCAAGAGTAAATACAGTTATGTTTCCTATATTACTTTGGTCACATCTGTTAACTTTATGCTATAAGCGTCAACTTCACGTTCAATATACATTTCATTCCTACGTTTATACGATATGTTTGTAAATATGACTCGGATATACGTTTTATTCAAATTGCGCTCTCTCAGTTCCCCCCTTTGATGACTTTTAGGAGTCATCACTAAATGCAATTTGAATAGCACCTTTAAACAGAACTAGTTACATCATTTCCTCTTTTCATCATTTCAAGTGCTCTTAAACTTTTATACTGTTGATCTTGTAAAGCAGCTAATCTCCTTTCTTGTTCTCTCATGGATCTTTGTAACCGGTTCGTCCTATACCATTTATATAGTTTCACAAATCCTAACAATGTGATTATGCAAATTAATACTATTAATACAGGTTTTTTAATATATACCATACAATACTTTTACCAAGGTTGGCAAACCAACTTCCAACCTTTCCTACTCCATGACCTACTTTTTCCCAAACATTTATTTTTGTCAAATCTTCTATTTCTTGATGAATCTGTGTAATGTTTCTTATGACCTTCTCAAGTGGTTTTGAATTATCAGGAATATAAGTACAACATTCCTGAACCTTCAAAGCCTTGCAAACTCCGCCTTCTTTTGCTAATAGCACATCAAGAGCAAGTCGATTCTGAAGAACCATTGCTCTAATCGATTGCATCTCGCCTTCTATTAGCATTAATGACCTTGCAGTACTTGCAGATAATCTATCTACAACTGTAGCTAGTCTCCTGATCTTAACATCGTTAAGTATTAGACCTAACATAGGAAACATTGCTCCAAATACGTCTCCTACTACTTCTGCATCTCCTACTTCCCTTTTCGTTCTTGTCAAAGCCTTTCCTTCTATGATCGCTAAATCCTTTGCATGATATATTTTGGGGAAGACAATTGCCAAGTAACACGAACCATACCAATTGTCAGGCAGTTTTACATAGGCATTTCTTCCGCATACAAAATATACATTTGGAATCACCTGCATCTCCTTCATGAAATCTTTTGTGTAGTACTCTAATCTAAAAGCATGTTCGCAATTAACTTCACCTACAAATACGTTCTCATAATATGTCTTGCTTCGAGTTAAACATAACTTTCCTTTCTGCGTTCTATCCAAAGCTATTGGACCATTGCTCCCTTTCTTTTTATGTGCCTTCTCTTCTTCGGTCCAATCAGTTTTCCACTGTCCTGACATTTTTAGAATCTTCTGCCTTCTGTATCGGTCATCTACTTGTCCTATGAACTTTTTCTCAATCTCTGACACTTTGCAAGTCAGATTATTTCTGCGTGCGTATGATGTATCTAATGTATCCCAAGGAAGGAAGAATTTGGCTAGTCTATCCTCCTTTTTGTAATAGTCCCACTTATTCATTTGTTTATAATTCGGAACTTCAGGCAGTACCGAATCATAATTTGAAAAGTAGTACTCAAATCCTTCTCTACCATAAAATATACTAAGCAGTAAACTACATGTTATCCCATAAGTCAGTGGGAGATGATGATATCTAATGCCCTCATCTACAGAAGCCGGCAATTGCATACATACATAGCAATCTTTGGCCTCCATGGCATCGATATATTCGTATAATAGTTTGGCATATGCATTTGACCTAAAGTTTCCCTGTGACTCGTCTACGTGTAATCTACGAGCTTCATCTACCAGTAACGCTTTTTCACGAATTACATTGCTCTCCTCCTTCTTCCCATCAAGAGCAGGTTTCAAAGTCGTTACAGGCTTTACATCCGCTATTTCTTTATCAGTTTCATGTCCTATTATGTATGATATTGTCACTACTGTAATTATGAGAAAAATTACTACTGCTATAAGTGTACCTATTATGCATTTAGCTTTTCGGTTTGGGTTGTCGTTCTCTATGTTATAAAACAGCGTAACTCCTTCTTTTGCGAAAGAGTTTTTCTTTTTCAGTCCTTGGTTTGCTTTATTCTCTTCTCAGTTTGTAAAATGCTCTTTATCATCAAAGTCTCTTTTTTGCAACAATGTCTTTTTATCTTCAACAACAGACAACCCTAACCCTTCTCCGTCCTCTAAATGTAATCCCTAATTTTATTCTTCTTTCCACTCGGCGCTAGGTTATCTTCTTCTTTATAAATTATATACAAAAAGTCTTTATACATCCATAATTATTCTCGTACCTGCAGCTTTCACAACAAGTTCCAATAGTTCAAAACGAATGACTTTTTCTTCTTCTTCCGGAATTTGATGACCAAAAGTCGGAAACTGTAATCGATTTAGCACTAGATCTTTGATCCGACTCATGTATGGGGGTATGGGAAGTGTGAAAGTCAGTAATCCCTCAGTCTCGAGTCCAGGAGTCAACATCCATATCTCCACTGCCACAAATGGATCGTGATTGATTACTTTCACTTCCTTCACTCTCCCAGATTTCTGTCCCCAAGACATCTGCTAGATAAGTCCACTCTGGGGTGGCGTACCTTCTGCAGGGCACACGTACCCTTCTCGATCTTCTTGGACTCTCAGTTCCTGAGTCTGTAGTTTCTTCCTCTTGATCTGAATCTTCAGCGATCGGGACAAGAGTTTTCTCCTGTTGTGCTTCTAAGCTTGGCCTTCTCCTTCTCTCCGGCCAACTAGCTTCGTCACTCCTTGTCCTCCTGCTCCTTGTTCTTGGACTTGTCTCTTGGTCACTCTCAGCTTGTTCAGTATCTGATTCGATCTCCCAGTTACCTTCTTCTCCTGAGGCGACTTCGGTCTCACTGGTGTCCTGACCTTCGTCGACCTGTTCCGACACAGGTTCAGCCTCTTCGATCACCTCTACAGCTTGGCTTTCCCCCTCTGTGGCTTCTCCGCTTTCCGCTGGATTCTCATCCGAGAGAGGAGCTGTTTCTTCTAGAGGTGTTGGCACTCTTCGAGTGTGTGAAGCATGTATCCAATTTGGCAGGCCTCCACACTTTACTGCAGTGTAAGTATGACTTGAAATGGTCCTCGCCAACGCACGTCTAAGCAGTTCTTCCTGACATGCTTTTTCACCAAAACCCAGTCCCCCGGACTCAGGTCATGGCACAGGTCTTGTGCTGATGGAACCTCTGCAGCCTGGACCTGGAGGGACACAGAATCAATGGCAACAGATAGTCCCTTGCAGTAGTCCAAGATCAAGTCGTCTGTGATGTTCAACAATGCTGCAGTCGGAACCGATGGCAATCTCATAGCTCTCCCCATTAGCACTTCATGTGGAGAGAGACCTGTTTTTCTATCTGGTGTGCTACGTATGCTCATAAGAACCACTGGTAGTGCGTCTGGCCAACTCAGGGATGTTGATGAACAAACTTTGGCAAGTCTGGACTTAATTGTGCTATTGATTTGCTCTACAATCCCTGAAGCTTCTGGTCGATAACTGCAATGGAGCTTCTGATCGATACTCAAAGCTGAGCATAGCATCTTCACTATTTCGCTGTTGAAATGAGTTCCTCTGTCCGATTCCAAAGAGGATGGCACCCCAAACCTCGGTATTAACTCTCTAAGTAACAGTTTTGCTACTGTAAGTGTATCGCACCTACGTGTAGGGTAAGCTTCAACCCATCTAGAAAATATACAGACAATCACTAAAACGTATCTGAGTCTGTTGCATTTAGGCATTTCTATGAAATCAAGCTGCATCCTATTGAAAGGTTCTCCAGACCTCCCAATGTGACTCAACGTGACTGGTGTTCTCTTTCCTACGTTTAGTTGCTGACAGATCGCACATCGCTGACATACTGCTTCTGCCGCTACTCTAAACTTAGGATTAAACCACGTTTGTCTGAATACTCTCACCATGGCATCTCTACCTATGTGTGCTGATCCATGCAATTTCCTTGCCATTGGACTAACAAGTTCGTTTGGTAAAACTGCTCTCCCATCGGCAGAGATCCAAAAGTTCATTTCGCTCTTTATACACCCAGCTGTTTCCCAGCCCTTTTTCTCATCATCTGGTGCATTCTCCTGAACACTCCTTAGCTCATCCCACGTATCTACAGTGTCTAACAACATTGTCAATTCAGTTCTTTCTTGGATTCCCCCCACCTTCACATCAGTGTGAGAATATCCTTGTTCTGCGCAGTAACGCGCTACTTCATCCGCATAGCGGTTACCTTGTGACACAAAATCTACATTTTTTGTATGCGCAGCACATTTGACAACTGCAATGGCTGTCGGTCCTTGCAATGCATCTAACAATAGTCTCACGAATTCTCCATTCCTAATAGGAGAACCCGAGGAGGTCATGTAACCTCTTTGAGACCATAACTGCCCGTAATCGTGAACTACTCCGAAACCATACTGGCTATCGGTGTATATGGTGACTCGAATTTTGTTACCTGCTAAACAGGCACGTGTCAAAGCAATAATTTCAGCTACCTGAGCGGAATGTACTCCTTCCAGGCAAGCGGCTTCTACAACTCTGATGATTGTACAAACTGCATAAGCTGCTCTCAGCTGACCAATATCGTCTCTTACGCATGAACCATCAACAAAGAAAATTTCATCGGGGTCAGTCAATGGCTCATCTACGATATCTGGTCTCGGTTTGGTGCATAGTTCAGTCACATCAAGGCAATCATGATCTGTACAAATTTCATCATCCACATCATTTGGAAGTGGCATCAAAGTTGCAGGATTCAAGACGGAGCATCTCTTTAGGGTCACATTCTTGGCAGCCAGTATGACTTGCTCGTAGCGTGTGAGCCTGCTATTCGTCAGATGCTGAGTCTTAGTCCTGGTCATTAACAATTCCACAGAATGCGGTACATACACCACTAACTGATGTCCCATTACCACGCTTTCAGATCTTTCAATGCTGACACCCGTTGCAGCAACGGATTTGAGACATCCGGGCAACGCTGCGGCTACTGGATCTAATGTAGCCGAAAAATACGCAACTGGCCTACGCGCATCTCCATGAATCTGGGCCAAAACTGCTAAAGCGCATCCCTCTCTTTCGCAGCAGTAAAGCAAAAATGGTTTTGTGTAATCAGGCATTCCTAAAGCCGGGCGCGACATAAGTCCTCCCTCAGCTGCAAAAACGCCATCAAACAATCTTTGTCCCATGGTACCGGATCACTCACTCCTTTGTGCGTCAGCTGTAATAACGGCTTTGCCTTCAGTGAGAAGTTGGCTATCCACTGTCGACAATAACCGACCATGCCTAGAAACATCCTGACTTCTCTCTGTGTTTTAGGCGCGTTCATTTTCATAATCGCCTCTATTCTGTCTGGAGACACCTTCCGTTTCCCCTTTTCAATCCTGTGGCCCAAGTATTGCACTTCGGTAAGACAATATTGCAATTTACTTGGAGACACCTTATGCCCATTCTCGGCCAAATGATTTAACAAGGTGATGGTGTCTACTCTGCAAGCTTCCTCAGTTTCTGACGCAACTAGGAGGTCGTCTATGTACTGGACCAGAATCGAATTCTTGGGCAGTACTAGACTTTCAAGATTTTTCTTCAGTAGCTGATTAAAAATCTATGGGCTTTCTGTATACCCCTGAGGGATACGACACCATGTTAAAACGCGATCTTCCAGCTTAAAAGCGAAAAGATACTGGCTATCTTCATCTAAAGGAATCGAAAAGAAAGCCTGGCACAAATCTATCACGGTGAACCATTCAGCTTGGAACGGTATCTGAAACAATATTACTGATGGATTTGGTACCACTGGACAACATGAGACAACAATATTATTAATCTTTCGAAGATCCTGCACTATTCTATATTTTCCACTAGGCTTCTGCAAACCCATAATCGGTGAGTTACATGGACTACCCACGATCTCCTTCAGTATTCCCTGTTTAATCATGGATTCGATCACAGGCTTTATTCCTGCAATCGTCTCCGGTGTCAACTTGTATTGAGGTGTTCTTGGGTACTCGGCATTGGGTCTTACCATGATCTTTACTGGTTCTACCCCTTTGATCAGTCCTATTTCTTCTCCAGTAAAATCCCACACCTCAGCTGACACTTTCTCCCTCAAATCCTGTGGAAGTTCCTCCAATGTTAAGGTAGGATATAGTTCCACGCATTCCTGCGAGTTTACAACTTTAAAATCGGCATCTTCATCGTTGGTCTGCACTTCTACTCCTTCAGGTGTGCAATGTATTGTGCAATTCAGTTTACACAACAGATCTCTTCCTAGTAAACACACCGGGCTAGAATCACAGATCACAAACTGATGTTCGTCACTGTAATTCCCTATCTTCACTGACACTGGTTCCGTCAGAGGATTCGTCATCCTCTTGTTTGCGACTCCTACCACCTGAATCATCTCTCCTGATATCGGCAGACCTGGGACTACCGCTGATCTCAACGTGGATCTAGTGGCTCCCGTATCCACCAAAAAGGTCGTAGGACATCCAGCTACTTCGGCTTCTACGTATGGTCCTCTCTGATCTACTTCCAGGGCTGCTCCTAAAGTACAGTCTTCTTCCCTATTCACTCGTTGCCCTGTAAGAGGATCAACGTAGTAGCATTCTTCTCCTCCTACGAACAATGGCATTTGTCTATAGGTTTTCCCTCCATTTGCAATGCGAGGCGGTTGAGGAAACGGGGCTCGAGGAGTCTGAGTCCCCCCTTTGATAAACTTTCCCTTCGGGACTGTTGCTCCCTTAACCACGTTGTTCTGTACCTCTCCCTCCTCCTGTTCTAATTCCCCTGTCTCAATATTATACGGACACTCGCGTCTCCAATGTCCCACCTCATTACACTGATGACACCTGGTTGTCCTTTTCAGTGTTGCGATATCTATTCTCGGTCTCGGTCTTTCTTCCTCATCTCTGCTCTGATTATTCTGTTTCTTTGCTGGCGTTCCTGTTCCCTGCTGCCGCTGTCCACCCTTTCCAGCTGCTTGCATCTGTACTAACATCAGCTTTTCCTTAAGCTTCTTTGCTTTTGAATCTATCTCATCGCTACAGTATCTTGCATACCTCAGAATCTCATCTAAAGGTTTGTTCTGCCAACAAATTAAATGTTGCTGAATCATCAGGCTTATGTCTGGCCTCAATCCGAGAACAAACTTTGACACAAACTGTCCTATGTCTTTAGGATCCATTACGTCCAACCCACTGTACTGTTTAAATGCTTTCAGCAATCTCTCATAGAACTCGTGAACTGTCTCTTTAGGCTCCTGAGTTGTTCGATCTATCTTAACCCAGTCTATGTCTTGCACCGGCACTTTCTCTTTTAACCATGTTATTACTCTCTCGTATTTTTCCATGACTCTGTCTGATGGACCGCCTGTCTGTGTATCCCTCGGAGGCTCGCAAGCGGGCCATTCAATACTAAGTTTACATGCCGTCCACAAATCTCCGGGTACCACGATATCGAACAAAGTGTTCAAATCGATCCACAGCACCTTAGAGATTTTCACGAATCTCTCTACCTGCTTGTACCACTCCACGGGGTTCTCTCTAAGCTTCGGGAAAGAATTAGTGAATGCCGCTAAATCCCCTCTACTCCATGGTACATGAACGTAGTTTCCGTTCGCGATTTCTCGCAAAAGGAAAGCTTCCATTCGCATTAGGTCTGTATCCTGGGACTTCACAAGTGTACTCCGTCTGACAGATCCCCTCTTGGACCATTTTTCCTCCCATCTTTCCAGATCTCTCCATATCCTAATACACATGATTAGTTCCCTTATGTGTACTCTTAGCCCAATCGTTCTACGTTCATCTAGATCCCGATCTGTGCAATTCAGCCTATGGTTGGCCTGTAAGGCTTTTGTTCGTGACATGTCTATCATATACTTTTCTGCTAATTCGGATAACTTTTCATGAGCTGCCCTTGCTTTTCGAGTAACATCCTTGGATAAAAACAGTATTTCATCTGGATCGTACAGCTCTAACCTTTCTATTGCCACTGTGCCGTCAATTATTTCATCCAAGTCTGATTTTAAACTCATTACATCTATGCGTCTTGCTTTTATTTCAGCTCTCAGTACGTCAGTCCTAGGTTGTTCTCTTACATCCCTCTCACCTCCACTATGCGCCCTACGCCTAAGCACAGGTGAGTTATGAGGAATTTTTCTTCCATCTCTTTGTTCCCACCTCTCTAGATCCCAAGCCTTTCCATCTTCCCTTGGGGTGTGGTGGAACAATGCTCCATCCCCCAACCCTACATTCCGTCTTTTCGGCTCGGTTTCTCCAGATACGAGATAGGATCCTCCGTGCTGTTCTAAACCACTGTAGCTTGCTTGCTGTCTAGTGTCACTCAACAAACGATAAGGACCTTCATGGCTCTCCATGCTCCCGCGATCTCGTTCGTGATCACCGGATGTATGGCGAGACGTTTCGCGACTCCCTATATTCTCGTGACTTCGTTCTTGATCACCGGACGCATGGCGAGACCCTTCGCGGCTCTCCATGTTCCCGTGATTCCGTCCGTAATCACCGGAGGCATGTCGAGACGTTTCACGACTCTCCATGTTCCCGTGATTCCAATGTTGCACATTTTCATCCGGAGTATGGTGTGTGCATCTGAAAGTATTTCGGTACTCCTGCGTCCTTCGTTCTCCCTCACTAAAGGTGACGCGAGGCACTTCCCCACACCCTGCACTCCTGTCGTTACACGTTTGCCTATTGCCACTAGTAGTAGGGCAAGTATCTCTCCTGCTTCCTTGACTCCCTCTCTCCCACTCCGGGCTGCTTTCGCCAGCTCCACAATGAGAGAGGATCTTGTTATCCTGGTCTCTCCACTCTGCTCCTGTTTCTAAACTTTTATTCCGAGCCTCTTCGGTAGTATCCCATTCTTTCAGATATTCCCTTAATTCCTTATAGGATTTCGGTTTTGGTCCCCTCAAATCCATTGGTCCCCTTTGACCCCCTTGTTCTATCCAGGGACCCGTTGCGGAATCTAATGGGGTACTCCGACTCACTGGTGCTAGTATCTGCCTCTGAGGATTCATCGTATTATTCCTACCCTCCATCTCTGCCCTTTCCCTGTCCCATCTCGCCTGTTCCTCCTGTTGGACCCCCTCTGGGTTGTAGATTGACACTATAGGGCCTATGGTAACAGGTACTTGTAGAGCGTCTGGCATTTGGTACGACCTTGCATACTGCGTTTCTGGCACCTTCTGGACCACGAATCTTCCTACTACTCTCTGTTCGGAACTAGATTGAAGTACTTCCTCATCCTTCTTGGTATCCCACTCTGTTACTGGGATCGATTTATATTCCCCCCCATCTAGCTCCGTCTTCTTGCTGTAGTACGGGACTTGCGACTTCGCTGTTATACGGAGGTGGTCTATCTGTTAATAGCCTCTCTATCAGATCCTCCTCTGTCTCGCTTTCCTCATCTTCTTCCAGAGGTTTCTTTTCTCCCGTAGCTTCTATCATGGTGAACAGTTTGTCTGCTTCTATCTTTTGCACTCTCCACTTTTTAGCTTCCTCATCCCATTTCGCATCCTGCACTGCCTTTACTGATCGTCTCACTCTTTCTTGGCGCCTCTTTAAATTTCTTTCGTGTGCTGCTCTAAACCATGCACTAAGTGCTTCGAACTGTGTTGGCCTCGGTAGAGGTCTCGCTGCAAGCATTACTGCTTTCAGTTGGTTCAACACTTCTAACTTAAATGTTCCGAATCTCGGAAACATCAGTTCCTTATTCCCTTCTGTTAGCCTATTCCACTCGGAGATCCACATTATCAAGTGTAAGCCTACATTTACTGCCATATGATAAGCTGGTGTGCCTTCTGGTGGAGCTTCTTCTCCGGCATATAAGTTTCTTCTATTTCTCTTAAAGATTGCCCTTAAACTCTTAAAGCACTTTATTTTTGATAATCTACGATTTTCCTTATTAATTCTCTTCCTTTGTTTACGTCCCGATGACAAACCACCAATCCCTGTGCGACTCTCGCTAATCAGCCTATCCCAACGCTGTTCTACGCTAACCGACCAATCTCAGCGCGACTCTACGCTGACGTCACTCGTCCCCTCTGCAGCAGTTTCCTTCGTTTCTCAACTCGTCTCGCGGTCTTGCATGCGTTTCATTCATACGCCGAAAAATGACTACTTCCGTCCAAGCGATCACTTTTCTCTGACTGTACGGCCACAGTCTAACTGTAATTGTCACCTCAACTGGCGAAACGTCTTCCCTCTGACGGTCAGACGCTTGCCTCAACTGATAGGTTACTTACACACAGTAAACGTACGACCAGCGTGCGTTACTCATACACTCACTCAAACGCTCCCCCTATCATCAGTCTGCGGGCGATCAATGGTACCTCATGACCCCCTTTAAATGGTAGACAAATTACTCTGGGTGTTCGATACACCCGAACCACTTAAGTCCTCTCTGGACATAAGATTTTATCCGGTTGTGCGCGCTCACAACCTTCCCTCAATCACACTACAGGCATTCAACTCCGCTTGACATTACAACACAGGAACAACATAAAACACCGCAATCTTACAACGCATGACCCTTATACTCACTCTCGACCGACTCTGCTGCTTTTCTCTCGACGCACCGTCAGCACCTTCTTCGGCAGGGATTCTTCTTCTGGTCGTCGATGACTAGGGACCTTGGGGTAAACTAAACCTAACCTAGGTTGTCTTCCTCAAGAAGAAAACCATCTTTCTCTGCTACCAACTGCGGGGAATGAGATTTTAATATCTTTTATGATCAATTTGATAACTTATCTCATTCGTCAATTTTGGATCGCTTGTTATCTGTCGTTGAGTAAAAGACAGCCCCTGCATAGGTTAGATAAACCCCATAAACTGACACAACTCTGAAGAACCACTTACAACTGATAAAGTTTAAAAGGTTTAATATAAAATTAAGAAAAGTTGCAAATACAATCCTCTCAGGATAAAGTTCAATCAATATACGAAAGAATACAATTAATATCAACTCCAAATCTCTTCAGATTATAGCATCAACTCAATGTGGTCTCGTTGCGTCATCTACAGAAAGAGAAAAATAATCAAGTAAATCTGTCCCTACTCTATACTAAGTGACATCCCTACTTCGCAAGTTTCTAGTACCCTAAAAAGGTGTCAGCAGTTTGACTCCCTAAGAAGTTCAAACTCTCTTAGCCTCTAAAGGTAACTTAAGTTTAAGAAGCAGTACCCTCTCTGCCTACCCATCCGATCTCTAAGGGTCCTCGGCCTACTGCTCCCTTGCGCTCTGATCTTTCTCAGCGCTCGCTCCTAACTCTCAGGCCAACTGCGCCTTCGCTCTTGCTCTCTTCTCCCTGGGTGCTGTCCCTAAAATACACAATCACAGTGTGGGTGGAACGCCCCTTCGACGCCCACCACGGACTTTCCCCCATGATGTCATTTCTAGCTCTTTCCATGGCTTCGTCTCTTCGCGTCGTCCGTTAAGTTGACCTTTCTCCTTAGACGCCATCTTCGTCTTCTTGTTGGTGACTTCATTCAACTTTACCTTTGACACTTTCGGAGCAAAATCTATCACCTTATCAGAACTTTACTCTTTACGACTATGTATGTAACCTTTCTTGGTCCTGTGAATGGTCATTTCAAAACAAGACTCAAATTCCTATCGTCTCCTCTCATGTTTAGGCAATAAACTTCGTCCGACATTTGTCACCCTAAATCTAACAAGAACTAGACTCTTTGGCTCTCACATTCAAGTGAAGGCTATTCACGACTCCTGTGAGCCCACTAAATTACCAACAGCGGACTACACTCCTGCGAACCCTTGGTCAGTCAGGTTATAATCACAAATGACCTAAACTCTTCTAACATTCCTACAAACTTCTTCTACACAGTATAACCTTTAACACACATTTATACATGATCGCATTTAGCAAATCCTTTGCTTATATGTGAATACATTTTACATAGAATATAAACCTTGATACATAGAATATAATTTTATACTCTCATTTGTTACATCGTTATATATACCCTCTGCACATTTCTCCATGTTTCATTTCTCGCCGTTTCTGCATTTAAAGTTACACGCGTACATGAATTCTACTTTGCACGTTCTTCTGTTCGTGAGCATTTCTACACATTCCTACATTAGCCCGCTACGTATACGGGCCTTCTAAATCTAATGCATTTTCAAGAGTAAATACAGTTATGTTTCCTATATTACTTTGGTCACATCTGTTAACTTTATGCTATAAGCGTCAACTTCACGTTCAATATACATTTCATTCCTACGTTTATACGATATGTTTGTAAATATGACTCGGATATACGTTTTATTCAAATTGCGCTCTCTCAATGGTGATACCGAGGTGAGAGTACCATCATAACGTTCCTGTGATGTATTTGATGTAGGAGACGGGCCATATTACATAATTGAGCAGCAGAATGAGTTTTTGGAAGTTGAAAAAGAGAACTTTGGTTGCATTTAGTCTCGTTTTTAGATTATCATGGTTTACCTTGTTGTGGAGTAAATTTATCAACACAATATGGACCTTTACGTTATTTAAAAGAACTATTATTTTGCCTCTGGATGTTAACGATTTGCAGGCTGTGAGTATTACTTCAAGTGTTTGCTTGCATTATAAGCAAGAAAACATTTTGTGCTCAATCGATTGGTACAAGGGTCTTTGTCAGTATGCTGAAATGGGCTGTGACATCAGTAAATATACATGCTGTGTTTGTGCTCCTTATGAGATGTTGCTCCACTTTCTTCCTCTGAGATCCTATGATAAGCAAAACTAAACTGAATTTCTACTTGATAAAATGTGCTTTTTATACCGCTCGGACAGCTTCAGTATGTCCTAAAAAATCTTAAGACTAGCCATAAAATGTGAAAGATGCCTCTGGTTAAGTGAGAACAACATAAAACATTTGAATGGTTAGGTACTGTGTGCTGTATGGTGCTGGATCCTCATATTTATCTTTCATCTTTATTTTCTATGCCTCTTTCTCTTGCATTGTAGATCCTGTTAGGAGAAGTTAATCAGAAGAGATTAAGTGAAATTTGTTTTCCCTCAATATGAACAACCAAGACCCACTTCATGACACGTAGTAGTACTACTTAGAGAAGGATTTTGATAGTAACATTTCTAATCCTATAATTGCTGGTAAAGTTGATTATTGTGTATGTATCAGTTACACAAAGCACATAACATTTGTATTTCCTGCTTGGGGAAACTCTGGAAGCAGCTCAGTAGACTCTGCACACTGAATAGAACAGGGTGATCCAAAAAGTGGCTTATGAGCTACTGGTAACTCTCCGGCTATGTTTAAGTAGCTGTACTTTATTCTGCCTGACCCACTAAGTTAGAAGTGTTTGCTTGGTTAAATTAATAGTTTTATAACAAAATTGGAAACCCTGTATTCAAGACAAAAATGTGTATATTTTCATAACTCATGAGATGATGATGGTGGGAGAAAAATATTTAGAGCTGATATTTTCAGCATTTAAGGAAAGATATAACTGTGTTACCACTTATGTGTCAGTGGTTTCAAAACTGTATGTTCCGTATTACCCACTTAGATGCATTCCTAATTGGCAAAACCACAGGTCAAAGCCTACCAGACAGCGCAGATGTCTGGTTTGATAACGATATCTAGGGGACATTTAGAAAGCTTCCCTGGGAATGCATTCTGCAATTACTTACCATTGGCTTTGTGGTTTGTAACTCAGTTGCTGTCCTGCTTGAGTTCTTCCCTTCCAATGCACAAACTTCTATCTACGGTATCTTTCCACAAGTGCTTCATTTTTGTAAACAGGCTATTAAATCTTCTTTAACCCCTTGCCCGCGGCCGGAATTCCGCTCCTGTGCTGCACATTCCGATCGCGGGTGTGGTCGTGACGGCTCCCGGCCGTCAGCACACGAGCACTGTGTGCCATGACTGACGGGAGCCGTCACCAGCATGCAAGGGGTTAAATCTTGTTCTTTCTTTGGCACATTTGCTGTGTATTCAAAGACAGAGGTCAAATGTCAGGCTCTGTCTTAATGGAAGCTTGATATTTACTTTTCTTACTCTGACTTTAAAGTGAGAGGATTTATGTGACAATCATGCTGGTTGCTGGGTGCATGCTGGACTGATGGTTGTACGATGTTTTTTTTCTAGCACACAACAAAATTAAATGTCTTTAAATTTACCTAACTGGTATTCCTGAATATATCGGAATTAGGGAAGCACAAATTAAGTACATTTTTGGGTAATTCTGAAGTATAGTGGAAACAAATATTTTAATACAATCAGATCAGTAATACTGTATTTGTGTGCAAATATATTGGTTATTTCTATTGAAGATGTGTTGTCTGCAATGGAAGTGTGCTACCACACCATGCTCACTCCACTTTACCTCTCCCCACTCTGCACCACTCCACACTGCATCACTGCACTCTATTCTGCACTGCTCCACTCTACGCCACTTCACTCAAAACTATGCCAATGTACTTTACTATGCGCTACTGCACTCTTCGCCACTGCAACCCCTGTCTAAACCACTCCACTCTAATCTGCACCTCTCTACTCAGTGCCACTCTACAACATTGCACTCTTTGCCAATGTGACTTGCTCTGTACCACTCCACTAGACTCTACTTCAAAACAATCTACTCTGCAGCCACTCAACTCTGCACCACTCTACGCCACTGCACTCTGTTCCACTAAGCTCCACGCTAGTGCACTTTACACCACTTTACTCAAAACCAGTGCACTCCACATGTCTCCTCTGCACCACTTCACTCCACTATACTCTACTCTGCAACACTCTATGCCACTGCTTTCTGTGCCACTGCTTTCTGTGCCACTCCTTTCTCTGCCGCTTCACTCTACTCCATGCCAGTCTACTCTACATGCACCACTGCACGCTTCACTGTACACCATTCCAGTCTAAGCCACTCCACTCTACACCACTTCACTCTATGACACTCCACTCTAAGTAACTCTACTCTGCTACATGCACTCTGTGCCAATGCATTCTACACCAATGCACTGTACTTTGTACCCCTCCACGCCAGTGCACTTTATGCGACTGCACTCTACCCGGTACTACATGCCATGCCACTCTATTCTGTAACCATCTCCTCTATGCTACTCCACTCGTCGCGGCTCCACTCTACTCTATTTTGCACCATTCTACTCTGTGCTCTTTGCCACTCTACTCAAAACCACTGCACCCTCCGCCAAAGCTTTTTTTCACCAATTTACTCAAAAACCAATGTACACTATGCCAACTACTCTGCACCACTGCACTTTATGCATTATACAACACTTTGCCACTGCACTCTACGCCACTTTACACTATCGCACTTTGTCACTCAGTTCTACTCTACACCACTGCACTCTGATACTCTACTCTGCAAAATTGCATTCTCCACTACTAAACTGTACACCACTCCACTCTGCATCATTGAACTCTACTCTGCACCACTCAACTCTACACCATTCTGCTGCGCTCTATGCCACTGCTTTCTGTACCAATGCACTCTGCGCCACTGCACTCTGCTCCACTCTTCTCCATGCCAGTCTACCATACATGCACCACTGCACTCTTCACCGCTTCACTCTACGCCACTCCACTCTACACCACTTCACTCTACGACACTCCACTCTAAAGAACTCTACTCTGCTACATGCACTCTGTGCCAATGCATTCTACACCAATGCACTGTACTTTGTACCACTCCACGCCAGTGCACTTTATGCGACTGCACTACATGCCACGCCACTCTATTCTGTAACCATCTCCTCTATGCTACTCCACTCTACTCTATTTTGCACCATTCTACTCTGTGCTCTTTGCCACTCTACTCTAAACCACTGCACTCTCCGCCAAAGCTTTTTTTACCAATTTACTCAAAAATCAATGCACTCTATGCCAACTACTCTGCACCACTGCACTTTATGCATTATACAACACTCTATGCCACTGCACTCTACACCTCTTTACACTATCGCACTTTACGTCACTCATTTCTATTCTGCACCACTGCACTCTGATACTCTACTCTGCAAGATTGCATTCTCCACTACTAAACTGTACACCACTCCACTCTGCATCATTGAACTCTACTCTGCGCCACTCAACTCTACGCCATTCTGCTGTGCTCTATGCCAATGCACTCTACGCCACTCTGTATCACTCCACTCACACTAATCTGCACTACTGCACACTACTTCATTCTACTCCTCTGCATTCTACTTCACTATGTGGTGCTCTACTCTACTGCACTCTAGGCTGCAGTACTCCTCTCTATGCCAATGCACTCAACACCACTCTAAGTCGCTGCAGTCTACACCAATGTGCTCTACACCACTTGACTCAAAACCAATGCGCTCTACCTCCATCTACTCTATACTTTACACCACTTAACCCT
Organism: Lissotriton vulgaris; assembly: GCF_964263255.1. Classification (NCBI taxonomy): domain Eukaryota; kingdom Metazoa; phylum Chordata; class Amphibia; order Caudata; family Salamandridae; genus Lissotriton; species Lissotriton vulgaris. The sequence goes on from NC_141691.1 coordinate 1,290,640,024, forward strand.
AGGCCTCTCCTTTTTGCGCCGCTCCACTCCATTAAACTCTACTCCACTCTGACAGTCTTCTCTGCGCCACTCTGACACTACTCCAACACTACTCCAACACTAGTCCACGATGCTCTACGCAACTCCCTCTGCGTTCCTCCAATGCCACTTTGCTTCACTCTGTTCTACGCCACTACTCCACTCTGACACTCCAAGCCACTTCACTCTACGAGACTCTACTCCAGTCTGACTCTCCAACCGACTTCACTCTACAAGTCTCTACTTCACTCTTGCCATTCCACTTTACTCCATTTCATTAACTGCCACTCTACCAAACTCCACTTAATGCCACTCCATTCTAAGACAATCTCCTCTGCTCTACCCTACTGTACTGTACAACACACTGCTCCATTCGGTCAGTTTTTTCCTATGCCACTCTGCTTTATGCCACGCCACTCTACTACACTGACACTCTATGCCACTTAACTCTCCAACACTCTACTTCACTCTACACCCTTCCACTCTTCGACACTCTACTCCCTCAACAACACTATGCCTCTCCACGCCCTGGCACTCTACACCGCTTCGTGAAACTCCACACTAATTAATGACACTCCACGCCACTAACTTTTAGCCTTTCTGAACAGCAGTCAATCCGGTGTACAGCCTGGCTAAAACATATCGGCAAAGCCAATAGCTCTTACATAGGCGAAAACGATTGACTTTGCCAGTGCTTGTTTAGATCCCAGCTGGCAACCCTGCACCAAAGTGATCACTGCTGGTATTCCTGCATATCCTCGCTACTGATGTAATCTTGTTTGTGTTCTCCATTTGGACACTAATTTTATTAGAAGCTCAGGATGATTTTCATTGAACAGAAGTAGCTTTTATTCCAAGAAAGGTTGGAGCCCCCGGGAATAGAACTTGGATCTTTTTTGATTTAGTAAGAGTTAGGCAGTGACTCCCTTGGGTCACTATGCTTTGCCAGTTTTTTGTAGGATTCAGGCAGTGGCTCCATTAAGGCTGTATGCTTTGCCATACTCTGCGAGTGTCTGAAGGATTTCGATATTGGCTTGATTGAGGCAGCATGTTTTGCCACGCTCCGCCATTTGCTGAGGAGTTAGGCAATCACTCAATTGAAGCAGTGTACTCGGTCAGTTTTTTCCAAGATCACTCGAAGAGTGCGCACTGATGTGTTTTGAATATGAATTCTGAATTGTATTTCGATTGACGGGCCTGCGGGGAAAACACTGTGTTTGAAGGCGGATGTAAATAAACTAGTACTTTGCCACATTTGATGGAGCCATATTTGTTAACAGTCTTTCTCCCTTATGCTTGAGTACCCTAACATTGCATTAAAATCCTAGTTGAATACCACTCTGTGGTACATGTAACCATTGTTAGCGTATCTCGGCGCCTCCTATCAGACACGCCGCCCTTCAAGTAAATGAGCACAGCAAGAAAAGAAAGTGTATATGGCCCACAAAACAGTTGTTGAGTATGCCTATCTGTAACGTTTTCAATATAACAATTTAAACTGAAAGCGTAGAGATGTTCAACATTGGCCTGGTTCCCACCGGACTCCCTGCCAATGTCATTTTATTTTTTGTTTTTGAACAAAGCGACTACAATTTTGTGGCGTCCCAAGATCTATTCCAGTAGAATGTGTATGAAGGCAACTAGAAACCACAGTGCACCTGGAACCTTTGTGTCAATGGTTGTTGAGCACTTTACTTTTGAAAGTGAATGGGCATGACAAATAATGCATAATCCCCAGGAGCAGACTGACAGTGCCATACAAGTGTTCTTTTTAAGTGTTTAAAATATGCCTCACCGTTCATGCATTATTTAAACTTTACCATTAATTAATTGTCATAGAAATTTGTGTTGTGCTTTCTCTTCCTTTCGCTTCTAAAAGCGAAACCGTTGAAGATATTAATAATTCATAGGCACAATAAAAGATCTAGTTATTGAAAAATGTCTTCGGAACGTGCTACAGCTTCTGCCCTCGACAAAATAAAACGGTAGGTTGGCAAAATCATGGTTTGACATCAAGAATGTTCCCAATAAACTTTGTTCACACAAAGAGTGAGCATTTTGTGTCTTTGTTTTTCGTTGCCCTTAAAAGCAGCATGCTTACTTCAAACAATAGGTCTGCTTGTGTGCTGAAAATAGAGCACTTGGTTGTTCAATTGCAGCATCTGAACATGTTGCAGGAGTGTACTTTTGGAAAATAACTCGGTGTCGTTAATACCGGTCATGAAGGTGGCCTTTTCACTCCTGGAGTTTATTTAAAACAAAGAGGCAATCTGGTTTAGACCTTTGAGAAATGGCCACTCAAAAATCAGCTAGTGGTGGTATTCGGCTACAAGTCAGGAATGAAATCTTACTTAATTCAGATTTGGCAACCCTGTGAAGCTAATATTGTGCCTTGCCCATTCTTCCTAAAAGGATCCGAAAACTCAAACCATTACGTTGCTGGTGAAACCAGTTTGACTTTGCCATATATTTTCTGGAACATACCAATTACCGCTTGGGCTCAGTGAAAATTCCATAATTTGAGGATCTCCTTACCTAGAATAAAGCATGTTGCCTAGTTGTTATAATAATGAGGCCATCTGGTAAAATACGTCATGTCACCAAGCAGAGTCAATCCAGAATCCTTATTTTCCATGATTGCTGATGCTAGCTAGGGAGAAGCATTTTACTTTCCACTGGAAAGACTTCACTAATCTTGGTTGCTATAATTTAGAATGTTCTCATCGTGAAACTTGTTGCATTAACTTGAAGAGTTTGCCGATTGTTTCAAAGGGTTCGATCTCCTCTTGTAGGGACTATTTTGAATCTTCAGTATTCCCATTACAGGTTATGACTTAACGGTATGACTTGAGACAACACATAAATGCACTTTGCCAGCAGACAACTGATTCAGCATGTTTATTTGCTTTATCATTTGAAGCTGTTAAGAATGTTTTTGTTCCATCCACAGTGGAACCTGCTCCGTCATGGAGTTTGAATCTGATTTTGGATGGGCTTTAATTGGAGTTCTTCTGAAAGCCTGTTTTTGTGCACTGGTCTGTAGTTTACTTTTTAGGTATTTCCAGCAAAATATCCTGTACAAAGTCTGAGCGATGTCTTAACACCTTGGCTGCTAGGCGTTTTCCCCCTCCTGTGCTGGATTTTGCCATTTTGCTGTTCCCATGACGAGCTCAGCTCGTCATCAGCACACGACACCCGTGGGGGATGACGAGCTGAGCTCGTCATCAGCATCGAAAGGGTTAATTAAAATATTGTCATTCTGCTCAATGCTCGCTTTGCCCAACAGGGGTTAGGTCTGACCTAGCAAATAGACGGTGACTGCTGCAGTGCTTTCCTGACCTATTTCTCTTCTGCAGAGAGGATCCGTCACAAACAGGATGGCTGGCTGAATGGATTTGTATATCTGGCATGTGCATGATAACACAAATGAGACATCTACTCAAGCTCAAAATAGCATAGGGCGGTTTTCCAGTTTTGAGCTACTACATTACATTTTAAATTGAAAAGCAGCAAATTGTTGGCTTAAAAAACTCAAATCTACTTTTGCAAAGGTTCTGGCAATGCATCCCGGATAGGCAGATCATCAATTTCCCTAGTGTATAGTGTATTTGGACTCTCAATGTGGCTAAAAATAAACAGTCTCTAACTAGCTCAGACCCCATTCTATTGCGTTAAGTATGACTGTTTGTTCACGTGGAGATCTATAAATCTGCCTCTTCATTTGTGTGCATGTCTGTCCTAGAATTTCACTGCGTTTGCACAAGTAGTCTTGAGCACTTTGTATAGCACAGACTATTTTCTTTAACCCTTCTCTCGAACTTTGTTGCTTCCCCAGAGGCTAATCTTTTCTCTCTGCTTCTGCTTAGATGTCAATGCACAGTGTCCACTTGCATGTATATCTGTTTCTAATATTCTCAGTAGAGCAATACTTATCTTATTTACTTAACGCAGATAGCTACAGGACGTATCATGGTACTGTGTAGGTCATTTAAAGGAAAGAAAGAGAAAAGACACAAACTTAGTGTGACTTAATAAGCAGAAGACATATTTGATTTTTGCCGAAAGTGGGCAAAGTTATAGATCATACTGGAGCTTAATCGTAGGACAAATCCTTACTGATCTAGCTTCACCACATTTCTTGCTGTACTGGGGAATTTGACTAGGACGAGGGATCCTGATTTGAGATTCATAGAAACAATGTGAGTAAATGAGAGTGCATGTTGAGTCCAGTGAAATCAAAGACACTTTGCAACAGGCAGAGCATCGTAGATACATTGTAGGATAGGGCTTGGCACCCAGGAAAAATGTGTGCTACCCACATGAGTCGCACTGGCATATTTTGACTTTTCTGTAGTTTATTGACCTGTGTAGCCGCAAGGGCCAGCTTAACCCAATATAAATATTCAGGCTCTGTGATATCTTGAAAACAGGAGGACTAACGTTTTTGGGTCTGATATTTATAGGACAATTAGTTATCAAACCACACCCAAAGATTCTTAACTTTGGCTATGGTGTCTGGTACTAATCCCATCAATTGAGCTCTCTAGTGTTTAATCTAGAACGAATGGGCAACTCCAATGATAAAGAACTCTGTTTTATGCCATTCAATTTTAGGAAACTGGACGCTATCCAGCCTTGCATTTTGAAGGGAAAATCTCCAAGAGACAGCCATGAATCTGCTTTTTCGAGCCTTAGAGACATTCTGTTTCAGAAGTGTAAGATGGAGCCTGGAAGCCAGCTTTCCTTAGCTGCTCCCAAGTGGCTGTATATAGATGTTAAGCAAAGTGGGTGATCAAGTCAAGGCCTGGGCTTCACCACAGCTAACATATCTTTCTTGGAACAAAATGAAAGGTGCTACCTATGAGTGGCCTTGTAGAAAGTACCGGAACCATTCAAGCATTTGCTGCCCTTGCCCAGTACCATTCAGACTGTCATTAAGGTTTGATCAACCATACCTGATGTTGCAAAGAGATTACCAGCAGAAGGTCTGCAAAAATATTGAGTTCTCTGGTATTGTTGAGGTGGTCATGGGAAGCTACCGGCATAGTCACAGTGCTATGATCAGCACGAAAGCCGGTCTCTATCCTGGCCAGTATTTCCAGTGGATCTTCTGCATATTGCTAGCCACTGCTCCATGATTTTAGTAGAGTTTGGCAGAAAGACAATGGGCCTGTAGGTTTTCCTGAAGCTAACCCCACCTTCTTTGGAAATTAAGTTCTGACACTTCGCTCTTACAAAAATTGGGCACTGTACCATATCTAAAAGAGGCATTGATGGAGGCTCCCAAGAGAGAATTGAGAGCCAGTGTCAGATTTCAAAACGTCAAACAGACTAGATCAGGAGAAGAACCGGATTTAATCCTGCTAAGGGTACCCATCTCTTCATCTTGCAAAATGCTCTCTTATTCCACATATTTGATCCTTCAGTCTCTGTTTCCTCTTTGCTCACAGTCTCTGGCATATGGTGTCCACAGATTATAAAGAATGTGGATCCTACTTACTGGTTTTAGCTTTAGAGCTGGTCCTCTCAAGTACTGCATTTATATTTCAGATTTTTTTTTAAATTATTTGTATTTGCATTTATAATACAGAAATGAGGGGAAAAAAAAGCAACAATTACAATCAGCAAGCCAATCCGCAGGCAGTATACTGTCTGAAAGTCAGAAGTGTTCTGAATAGCTACATCACATATAGCATATATCAGGCAAAATCAATAGCAGTACATTGCACTATCACAATGTTGGACAATACACGATGTCTTATGTTCAGATTATGGTTTAGTGATCTGCAGTGGGATTTCGGACACTAGTGCCAAGGAGGGGTTCCAGTTTGCATGACCGTTCAAATTCACAGTATTTAGCCAATCTACAATATATTTCAGATTTAATTTTTCTCACCTACAATAAGGAAATCTTTGGAAATCTGTGTGCTAGAGAACTTTCGAGAGTGTGTCCATTGAAACAAATATTTTGTTAATACTTCTTTTCATACATGGCCTGGTTCTGGCAATCTGTTTTTTCTGAACTGACTGGCTGCTTAAATGAAGGTCTCAAAACTCAGTGGGATTGATCCAGGAAATGCACCATGCAGTTTGGTCCCAATTACCCCATCCTGCCAAACAGCATGATGTCCATCACAGTGCCTAATCAGGCTTATGTTGTGGGCCACCCCAGCGTTGACTGTATGACCTATTACAGGTATCCTGCTTGACATGTTAAACAATCCTGTGTTTTCAGATGGGACCTTCTCTGGAAAGCCAAATAAAAGTAGAAAGGTAGCTCCCGCTTCTTAATCGGTATCAATATCTCAGTTTGAGTGTTGTTTTAAGTGGCAGCCTTCATCGACTGGCGACTAATACATTGAACCCTCTATTATGTATACACAGGGGTATAGCTTGGGGAGGGGTAAACTTCAGATTTCCCATCTATCAAGCAGGGCATGAGAGGCAATGCGTATTGTTAGACACAATATTTTTCAAACGAACCAACATTTTTTAAGACCTTCCAAACAGAAGAGAGAGACAGAGGTGGGTCTCTCTTTATGTAAAAACCCCAGGTGAAATCTAACAGACACCTCAACAAACCTGACTGAAAACGCTTGTACCCAACTATTTACAGCAGAAAATATTTTTAGGGTGTTTTAAACTCCAAACATTCCCCATAAGCTACGGCCCCTTTGTATAAATGAGTGATAGTAGTTGATTATAAGACCACTGACAAACACCGCTGTGGCCAGGCTGCCTCCCTCAATGGCATCCCAGACAGTAAAGCCAAGTCTTGCATTTTCATATTACAACATTGCAGAATGCAAAGCAAAATCATTGCTGTCTGAACCCGTGCAGGAAATGTTAAGACACATTTTATACCATTGAGTTTCGCTATTGTCTGGCTATTGGAAACTTTGTTTTTCTGGGGCAGTTACAGAGTTGGGACTAGGACAAAAAAAATAGATCCGGGCACCAGTGGCTCAATTCTGGAAATCTGGCCAGTTTTAAACTTGTAAAGACAAGCTGTATGGGCATTTTGCATGGTATGGGAGATTGTGTGCATTTGTGTTTGCTGCAGGCAACGTTTGTGGCAATATCAGGAAAATCAACAGTACAAACAGGCCCGCTGGGCCATAAAACAAGCCGGCCCACAAATTGCTAAAAAAAAAAAGGCCCATACACACTTATCTGTCAGACCAGCCCATCAGGCACTGCCCTATAGTCCTATAGGCCAGACTGACCCTGGGAAGGTAGATCTCCACTTGTTTCATTGCCTCATGAGATCTTTGAAGAAGTGTTTAATCCAGTAAGTGGGATTCGCTGGTACAGAAAGAGCAAGTATTATGAGCACTGTACCTCAGATCATTTTATGACTTCTTTTTCGGCTGTTTTTCAGGAGTGAAGTCCGAAGCAATACAGTCTCTGTCTCCCTACTACAAGACCCCTTTGCTTTATTTTTCCCTTATCAATGCATTCAAATATTGTTAATTTAGGAAATTAGTTTTGGAATTACCAGAATGGATCTGTGGGCCCTTTTGATGAATGAATCAACTGGAAGAACCTTTCCAACTAATACTTTTGCAACAGAGTTCTCAGATATTTTTCGTTGTTACCAGGCTCTTCTTTTTTGGCGAAGCTGATCATGCAGGCGTTATTGCTGCATGAGCTACTTTATGTAAATTAAGTTTTACCGGATGGGCTCATTCTTCTTTGGAGCACCTCCATTTGGGCATTTGGGCCCACTGATCCTTGTTTCACTGTCGGGAACACCCACTGTTAGTCTGGCAAGTCGTGCTGCATATCGGTGACTAGTTGTCAGATCATCTGTATCAAAAATTTCTTCATGTATTGCTTACGGAATTTCTTGTAAAGAAGACTTCTTTATCCTATGCTGTAGAGAATTCTGCGTGATTATAACAATTAGATCCTTGGTATTATCTGACGTACATTTGTTATGTCTTCATGCATGACCGCACCTTACCAGTCATTAAAACAAAACAAATGTCAATTAACCCTACTGTCACTTAAGTGGTTATTTAAAATGTTGCATTACATCAGTAAAGCAGTTTGTAATTAAGTTCAGACACTGACTCCTCAGCTGCAAGACAGTAGCATAAGTTTGTGTTGAACAAGCCTATACGAAGATGGCTGCCTTTTAATACAATGTAGGCTGTGGCGGTCCAAGGGATGATGAGTCCAGAATTATAGGTCTGTGCGGACGAAATGCAATTTAAAGAGCCCTGCACCAGCCATGTATTCACCCTTACCTACTCGTGTTGGCACACAAACCGCTTGATACTCAATGAGATTGAGCCTCCCACCCACCAATAGATAATGCTTCTTCCACCTCCTCCCACCCATGCCCAGCAGCACAGCTGGCATCCTGACCTACTGCGTACAATATAGTTAATGTGGGCTTTGGGTCCTCGCCTTAAACCACTGGCTTTTTTAACAATCCTCTCTCCGCAATTGGCTTTGTCAATCACATCTTGGCTCTGCCCAGATATGGTACTCATCTCTTACCTAATGCTGTTGCCTGTTTGTGTGTATCATTTTGCCTCCGCTTATGTAGAGGGTATACATTGAACTGCATGAAGGTCTACTTCACCACTCGGTTCTCCTGTATGCTGCCTCTATCTCGTTCTGACCCTACAAGGGTTGGCACATTAAACACAGACCTATTGTCTTTGCTAATGCTTGTAACAATGTGCAGCTTAGCAGGAAGGTGGTAATTGCACTGCACATACGAACAACATGGTAACGCTGGCATCCCATACATAGAACTGGCAGGTAAAGAGGATTGCTGTACGTGCAGGTGTTACTGCAGCCTCGATGATTTTTAGCACTTCATAATTGTTACTTTAGGCAGAACTGTCCCGCTCTATGCAAATGAGCTAGTGTTGACACATTTGTACTTTGTACACATTTACTATCACGCACAGGTTTGATATTTGCTACACATGTGTGGCAGTAAATATGCTCGTTTTATGGTGTGCACGTGTGTCCACGTCCAGACGACGGTTGATGTGTACTCACTCATGCTCTGTACATTTGTTACTGGGAAACTATGTAATCTGTTACATTTACATATGTGTTACAATGAAAAAGCCCATAATCAAGCATACATCTGTTGAACAGTAACTCAAATGTGTTTAGCATAACGCAATTATATATCATAAAACATTTGAATACAGAATCGAAGTTAGTAGAGCAACTAAACTGTATTGTAAAACCGCCCTGTAGAACTATGACATGCATAGCAACACGGTTTAGTAAGTGTAAAATGGAGAGCCCTCCAATAACTCAAACTGTTTTTCCTATGTACATTCCGGTTGAGATATCCCATATTCAGTAAAAAAAAAAAATACCAATTCAAATCTACGATTATAATTTGTTATATATTTAAAGTTGAAATACTAACCACTGTTGCATTGAGATCAACAAAGAAAACTGCCAACCATACAACACGAATATAGCAGACATCACCGCTGATTGACACGGCAACCACAACACCGCTGCCCCCCACTCCCCACGCTGGGCTCACCCCTATCAATCCTCTCATGGAATGTAAATGGCCTTTGCGACAAAATAAAGAGGGGATTGGTCCTGCAAAACCTCAAACGTCAGTCATCAGCAGTGGCCCTGCTACAAGAGACACATTTAGTAGGATCGCCTTGTAAGGCCCTAGACAGGTGGGACTTTTGGATGGTGACACATTATGAATTTACCTCAGGCTCACGAGGGGTGGGCATCTTGGTTCGGAAACAGTTTCAGCTCATTGTTAAACAAGCGTGGGCAGATGACCAGGGAGGTTTCGCAGCCATCTCATGCCAATGGGAGGGACGCGCATATAATATAGGCTCCGTATATATCCCTCCAGCACTTCAGGCAGTAGCACTTCAAGTTCTCAGTGCCTTCTTTCTTACACCGCCGCAGGGGGAACTCCTAGTGGGTGGGGACTTTAACGCCACAGTGGATGACATGCTGGACCGCAAGCCCCCCAGGGAACGCCGTAATACAATTTTGTGCTTCGTGGATTTCCTTCAGGCGCTAGGCCTAATAGATGTTTGGCAGTCCCGATTTCCTCTAGAACGACAGTACACATTTCACTCTGCGGCACAAACAGCCTCTCTAGAATAGACTATATACTCACACTTGCAGAAAGTCTTGGGAAAGCTGGAAGGGGCATCCTACCTGCCTAGAGGCATCTCCGACCACTCTCCTGACTCTGTGAAATATATGCAGCATGGAACAACTCAGACGAATATTCCCGATAAATCGCGGATTTGTAAAAAAAAACAATATATGGAAAGGCCTAGCTAAAACAACACAACCATATTTTAGGGAGAATGAACACTCGGTCACTTCTCCAGCAACCTTATGGGAAGCATATAAGTCCGTTCTCCGTGGCCATGCTATCTCATTAATTATGTGCCACAAAAAAGAAAAGCGGAAGCAAATAGAAACTTTAGAGCATGCGGTGGGTCAAGCGGAGGCAACAAATGTCCTGAATCCTAATGCAGCCAATGCCCATAAATTTCACTTGACGAAAAAGGAATATAAGGACTATATGTGGGAGGCAGCAAAGGCCAAACTAGTAGCCACTCAACATAAAATCTATGAGGTTGGGTATAAAGCGGGAAAACTCTTGGCCTGGCTAGATAAATGAGAACACGCCAGGCGTTTGGTGGCGCAACTCCAACTAGACAGTGGAGACTTGGTGATGGACCCACAAAAGGTGGCAGACACACTAGCATCACATTCTGAAAAGATTAATACCTCGTCGACCACAGTCACGGTTGAGGAGGCACTTGCATTCCTCAAAGATATCCAGGTGCCCACGCTTCCACCAGAAGACGTCCGGAATCCGGAAACAGACCTTACTGCCGAAGAATCGCCATTGGCCATTGGCACCTAACAATCAGGGAAAGCCATGGGACCTAATGGTATACCCATTGAACTCTATAAAAGAGCAGCAACAAAACTCACACTGCACTTCGTAAACATGTGCATAGCTTGCTTTGAAGGGGGGGAATGCCCCAGGGACCAGCGAAGGGCGACGATAGTTGCTATACACAAGCCCAGGAAGCTGGCCCAGGACTGTGCGTCCTACCTGCCCATATCATTGCTCAATGCAGAGGACAAAATACTGGCTAAAACACTGGCGCCCAGACTTGCACCCTATCTTGCCAAGTTGGTCCACCCAGACCAATCTGGATTTATGCTGGGATGGAACACGGCGCTCAATTTGCGATGCCTACATTGTGTTATAGCACGCGTACCCACTATCCAAGAAGAAGCAGTCATTCTTTCCATGGACGCACATATGGTCTTCGATATGGTGGAGTGGCCCTTTCTCTTTGTGGTCCTCCAGCATATGGGTTTTGGTCCTAAATTTTGCGCATGGGTTCAGTTACTTTATACAAAAACGTTAGCGCACGTGGTAGCAAATGGCCGAATCTCAGCTGATTTCCCCCTTGGGCGTGGAATGAGTCAGGGATGCCCCCTGTCCCCACTTTTATTTGCCCTGGTGCTAGAACCACTGGTAGCCTGCATAAGGAGGGACCAGGCCATTCGCGGACTCGCTGGACGGAAGACTGGGAAGACTGCATATCCCTATATGCGGATGATGTGCTACTATAATTAGCATCCCCCAGGCACTCCCTTAACACACTAATGGATATCTGTAAATCATATGGCGATTCTCTGGATACACTATCAACTGGAATAAATAGATTCTCTATGTCCTACGTGGTCCACCTCCGTGATTACCGATGGGATGTCGGGTGAAAATTGAAGACGGAAGCTTTAAATACCTAGGAATATACAAACCTTGAAATATAATTCTCACAATGGGAAGTTAACAAACAGCATGCTGGACTGTTGTAATTTTTATCACATTGTTCCAGTGTAGAAACATGATAAACTGACACCAGCCAGTACCCGGACCTGCATGGTAAGTGAATAGTAACACCAACCTTACAGCACTGTTTGAAATAAAGAAAACCTCATTTGCAAACGATTGAGCTCCCTAGGGTTGTATGACGGAACAACGCTGTGAAATAGTCAGCCTGTCTTTACCACGCATTTTTACCCCTCATTTTTTAGATCAGATACGCTCTTACAACATATGCCTTTACCACGCATTGTTTGTATATCCGCTTCGCTGGGACCGGAATTCCCCCGCGGTGCGGAGGAATTCCACGCGTGCACTGTTCAGACGGCCTCTGGCCGTCCTCCGCACATGCCCACTGTGAAGTCAGACGGCCAGGGGCCGTCTGACGCATAGAAGTGGATATTTTTTTGTATATAAACAATGTATTTCTGGGTGAGACCCCCCACCACACACCTAAACTTAATCTTAAATTCATATGGTATAAAAGCATGTGCGTTCTAAAAACATGGGGCAAAAATTGTGTGGTAAAGGTGCAACGTGGTAAAAACACGTTGCAAAGGCTGTTTCCCATTCTCCAGTGTATGTCTGCATGCATGTGTGATTTTGCCACACTTGGCTTTAGCCATGCCGTGTGCTAATGGCGAAAATAATCAGGTTGTTAGAAGTGTTGCGTTTATATTGTTTCCCTGACAAAGCACAAATGTAATATGGCATCTACTTGGCGGAGAAGGGTTGGAGAGTAGGAACCAAAGGATCAATCCATGGGGACATTATGTACAGCAGAGTCGATATTTCAAAGTTAATTAAGAGAGAACTTGAAAGCAAGCTGTGCTACTTGCAAAATCAATCGTCATCCTTCCCCATTCTGCTCGTAATTAGATCACGTTACTTTGGGTACAATTTCTCATGTTATCCTCATTTTGTTTACATTTTATTTTGGAAAATGTTTAGAATTCCAACTGACCTCTTAAAATATAGCACCTCATGCAAAATATCACGTAATCAATACTGCCCATGGTGTATTATTGTCCTATGGCAGAACTTGATATTTTGTCTTTAGTGAATCAATGTTTTAGCTGATGAGCCTGCATTAATCTTCTTGTATCTCTAGAAAGTTGTTAAGGCCTTGGGATGGGACATGATTCCATTTTAAAAGGTAGCACTTGGAGCTATGGATTGTGTGTGCTGTATAATGACAGTTGTAGTCTTAAACAGATTTTTAACTTTAGCGGTAAAAAGTGTGGCTGCAGATGCATTTTAAAAATTTCACATGTTCGTAAAGGCCTTATTTTTTTATGTCAGTTGGATCCGTTTTGCAACTTCTGATAGCTTAAGACTGTTTTTGTGTACTCTAAGCACTTAAATTACAGCTCTTTTGTAAGTCGGTTGCAGAATAAATACTCTTTAGGTGGCAGCAGCCCAAATAGTGTCAGCATAATAAAAGTTTCTGCAACCTCCTTTGACCACTGAAGTCCTGCCCTAATGAGTGAGACTTCTGGTGGCTGGGGAATGCCACTAGCCTGCTACACATCTTGGGGGAGAAAAAAGGGAGAGCTGAGCGGAACAAGAGAGCAGTTAGCCACTCAATGTCTCAGAGGGCTCCATGTTGTCACCCAGTCCTTTTCTAAACTTAGCCAGCTTAGCACTTTGCGAAAAGTTGCCAAGTGTTGAGCTTCGCAATGTTGCACACCCGCACTCAGAGCATTCCTATTGTGAATCCTCCCTGTGACTCCTGATTGAAGGCCCTTAATTTGTACAGACTAGTTCATTTCGGGGAACTGGAATCACAGGCATGTGTAAAGGATTAGTATGCAAAAAGAACAATTGATGGACAGAATGTAAAAACATGTTGTACATTCACCCCGGTACAGAGATCTGGGTCTAAATCCATCGTTTTTTTCTTCCCCATGCAATTCCAGTTTGAACCCAGCCATATGCAAATCAGTCCTGACCCTGCGCCCAATGCGAACAGTCCATCCCGAACTGCCAGGCCAGGTCCTCCCTGGACTGGAAACAAGCATCCTAGGACCAGCCTAGCTGATGAGGGGTGATGCCCCGAAACAGGTCCCAGAATGCTTGTTTCCGGTCCAGGGAGGACCTGGCATAACATGTTAAGGCGAGCATATTTATAGCTCAATATTTATCAAGTGCAGAAGATCCATTTTGGGATTTAGTATTGATGATGCATTTCTGGGATGTCCAGTTTATGTGGAGATCTTGAACAAGTCACCTAAAGAGCCGTGGCTTTTGGACTGCTTTTACAAACGCCAGTGCTTTATTCTTCCGTAAGCCTGTCTTGCTGCGGTGAACCATCCTTCGGTAACCCGACTAACATGGACGCAGTTATTTCCCTAATTGAACTTTCATTCATGTGTGAATATTCTCATGCTTTGTTGGAGGGTGTCCTCGTGAAGAACATCAGTTGACAGTTGTACACGGCCTTAGGTAATAACTGCGTGCATAATAAACAGTAATAAATATGTATACCTCATGGAAAATGCATTTCGTGAATTGGTTTTTCATTTTGAATGGCACCGTTCTAACTTTCGTTTTTACTGCACACACACAACACCCATCTGGCATTTGATACATTCCTTGCTTACTTTAACAAATATCATATATACCTATATAACAGGCAAACCTTAAATATTTTTCTTAACTCATTACACTACATAATATGTATTTAGGTGTGTTGTAAGGCCCCGGTTGTCATATTGCAAAAATGTCATAGCACTGAACCATACAGAAACAGACAATAGTAAACAAATTATCAGTAGATCGTTCACGTCAAGCGACATAAAGGGAAGCCACCAACATTATTTGATTGCGAAGAGAGATAGGATTCAAGTAATTGATTTCGACAAGAGATGCATTGTAAGGATTTCCTGAATCTGTAGTAATTGGCTTCAACTCGGAGTTGGCACCATAGGGCATTCCATAGTTTGGGTCCCAGCTCAGGTATTCCATAGTTTGAGGCCCAGCTCGAGCATTCTATAGTTAAGGGGGCAGCTCGGGCATTCCATAGTTTAGGGCCTAGCTCGAACATTCCATAGTTTAGGGGCCAGCTAGACAGGAGCTGCTTGTTTGGGGGATAAGAGGTGGGGCCGGGGAGGGGGTGGCAACGTAGGACGACGGAAACAAAAACATTAAAAATAAAACATACCTGGTGTCCTCCAGCATCGCGTCGTGCTCTTCTGCTACTCTACCCCCCTAGAGGCACACAGGCTCAAGCGCTAGCTGTGGGGGGGGGGGGGGGGGGGGGGGGGGGCACACTCCTCCGTCATGGCGGAGGAGCCGCAGCTGCAGCTCGGGCATTCTACATAACGCATGTGCATATCTAAAGTGCATGTACACCCAGAAGGGCATCTTGGCACTTTAATAACAGATGTTTGTTACCCAACTCAATGGTATTTATTTCATCAACATCAGAAGGATAAAAGGCTGAGTAAATCCGCCGGGATTTGAACCTGTGACCATGATGTCAAACAGAGGCCCCTTTAATGGACGCATTATTCCACTATGCCCTCTATTGCCCTTCTATAGTTTGGTGCCCAGTTATGGCACTCTATAGTTTGGGACCCAACTAAGGCATTTTATAGTTTGGTGCTTAACTAGGGCATTCCTTTGATCGAAGCCCAGTAGTCCCATAGAAGTTCGATTCAGCAATAATACTCATCAAAGGCAGTTTAAAAAAGATGAAAGCTGGTAAAACTTTAAAGCATTTCGAAAGATATATATGTGATCTTGACATCTAATGCAATACCTGAAAAGAAGAAACTAAGTTTACATTTACTTTGATTTAATGGGATTCGAAGAATAGCATTTGATCATTCTCCCATCAAAGGTTAAAATCAAATTGCAAATTTGGAGGTCCACTTTAGAATTCATAATGCAGGGGATACTCTAACATCATGTTGTCTCAGATAACGCGCTATAAATCTTAGGCAAATGGCTTGTGAGGATTTTAGTTTGGTCAAGATAAGGATTTTTATATTTTTGGGTGGGAAACAAATTGTATTGCATCAAGTGTCAAATACAACGCAGCGGCTATCTGCTACCGTTTAAAGCACACAATATTGCATTGACATTTAATATAAACATTTATCAACATCTCCCCTTTTTGACTATTTGATGTAATCATGATTTAAAGTATCCGATATGTATACTTGTATGAATAGTTGTATTTTCAGTATTATACTGCAGCTGTAATGTATTAAAAAAATACTTTAAAAAATAATTCTCGTTGTTAACGGTACTAGACTTTTAAACTGACAAGAAAGCAGGTATCAGTTTGTGCTGTGTTAGCCATTAAAGCTCTTTTTCCGTCTGTAGCTGTCTAGTTTTAACTGTAACCAAAAAAAGCAACGAACCCTGTTGCAGGTCGTGCCATTCTGAAGTTATCGGTTTTCATCCTTTGCTGAGGCGCTCCCAAACAGAATGTTATTCCATCAGCATTTCAGAAACGTAAATCTCACTCCTGGAAAGTGTTAGGCCGCCCTGCCTGCTTGTGGTCGGCTGACAGCGAGGAGGCGCAATAACCAAGCTAAGAGCTATGGCAGCCGAGGCGGCAGAGCATTCAAAATCCTGCATGATTTGGAAAGACAGAAAAGGCAGCGTGTGGGAGGGCGCTGTCTTGGGCATCTTTCATTTTTATGAGAGACAGTGCTATTGTGGAATCCTTGCAGCAGCTTTCATTTCTTTCCCCTTGGATGTCTTTTGGTTTCGTTTTTTCTTTCAAGTAAACACTGTCATTTTGTCAGTTCTGCTGAAAAGTAATAACGCTCCAGTGTTGGCTTGGTTCTTTTTAGATGAGAATAGCAGCATAAAAATTAATTGTTTGAGAACCCTTGCCTCAAAACTTTACCAGTATTGTAAATTCACTTATGCTTCTAGGTCATAGTACACAAACTTTCATAAAACTGACATTGTGAGTAAAGTTCCAAAATATAAATACAAAATTTGGATTTCAATTAAGAAAATGATTACCACATGAGCACTGGCAATGCAGAACCAAGAGGGCTTCCAATAACTTGATGATACCATTGTACAGGGCGGGTAGCTCTTGGCTGCCGACCGTGCTGCAGACATGAGCTGCTGTTGTGGAGGGAGTCCAGTGAGATTGAGTGTGGCTTGGATGACAAGTTTCAGGGCTCGAAAAATCATAAAAATGTAACTAGACCTCTAGGTCTAGTAACTTTAATAATCTGCTCGACCTAAATGTAATGTACTTGACCTGTGAACTGGTCTCAAATTGTGTTAACCTAGGCAATTTTCTTTATTATCACATACCAAAGCGCCTTCACATATGCAAGTTCACTGTTTCTTCTGTACAAAGAAAACCTCTCTATTTACTAGACTAAATGTTTCCTTCATGTATAACCAGAATCAAGCCCATATTTAGGATACACATGATTCCTGGCTTGCCTCTTAGTTCACTAATAGCATTTTTATGTGGGCAGGCGCAGTAATAATTCCCTGTTCATGTTTAAAAACTCACTTTTCATAAATATATTACCAGAGCATGATGTGGTAGTGCACTGTCATTTGCAGATATCATATTTTCAATTGAAATTGCTACAAAATATTCCCACTAACATGTAGTTTTACTGATAATAGCACATAAACAATGTTTGGAAATTGGGTGACAGCAAAAATATTTAACATTTGCACATCACCTAGTAAAGTGGTCTAATTTTCTTTTAATTGTATAACAATTTTTTTTCACCACTGAATTACAAAAATGGTTCTTCATAACCAGTAAAATCTATTTAAACAGTTAACTTGGCTATTTCAGTGTTGTGTAAGCCTGACGTTTTACCGCCTTTCATTTCACATTCTTTGCACAGTTCAGTGTCACATAGTACACTTTACAAAATCCTCTGACTTAAGTCACAGAAATAAAATTAAATGTAGGAAAACAAACTGACTTTTGACTTGTCTCTATAAGCAAATGTGCAAGATTTAAATGAATTTGTATTGCTCTTTTACTTTGTGAGCAATAAAGATGCCTTTAAATCTTGTTATCTTGTCAAATTTGCTCTGCTTTCAGAGACAAAGGTCAAAAGTCAGCTTGTTTACCTAAATTTACATTTTGTTCTGTGACTGAAGTTAGATGATTTTCAGCTTGCCAGAAAGGGTGATTAGTCTTTAAAAATAGCTGGTCCTTAATAAATCTTGCTCGACAACGCGTGGATTTTTTGAGCACTGCAGTTTACTCACCTCCACTCATCTCTTCACGTGGGTAGTGGCACACACAGGGTTCAAGAGGGCGACAATGTGTAAGGAGGTTGTCTGGAATCCTAAGCCTTAAATGGCAGCCCCTTATCATGCCTTATACATTAACCATAAACAGTTTCCTAACTTATCTGCCAACCTAAGAAGGCTGGCATATTGGGGACAGATTGCATGTAATCATGACATGTTTTTGAAAGAGTTATTTAACTGCGGGACATAGAAGGAACCCATGCAGGCCAACTTAAGCGATTTAGCTCGATGGATGAGCTTCATTCAAAGTAGGATACTGCACCGGGCAAATTTAAGGACAGCTGGTTAGACTAACGGTGATGCATTTGATTTAAATTACAATGATGCAGTGAGAACACTCGCATGCATAAGGACTGGAAGTGTCTAGGAAGAGTACAGTGAAGAGCTCGTTTACTACTATTTCTTGTGCGCCTTCTTCAAACAGTACTGCCAAACGCCTCTTCAATCAGTGGCTCTGACACTAGATTCTAAATTGTAACAAGCCAAGGCCGATCTACCCTTGGCTATTCATGGCAGTTGTTTACAGCAGCAGAAGGGAAACGGATTATCAAATTTCAATGGATGGAGTTGCCTAAACAACATTTTGCTTACAAAAGGAAGAATTACATCACCACTGCTCCTGAAAGTCACTGGATCTTACTGCCTTTGGTGAATGTATCAGGATGAAGTGGCCTCAGACTAAATAGAAGCCAGGCCAGATTATTGTACCTTGGCTGTTGCCATCTTCAAGAGCCTAGGTTTCTGTATGGACCTCATCCTGTATTTTGCACGTAAATACTGTCACCAAAAATGAGTTCTCAACGCCTCACGAAGCTTTGGTCAGTGCATCCATATATCAAACTCAATAGACGTCTAGTTGTCTTGATCACCTGGTGATTGCTTGCTAGATTACCTGCTTGGAACACTGCCTTTTGCTTCACTGGCTGATTCAAAGTTATTGCTTTTCAGAAATCTTTTGAAAATCTGGCTTTTTAATTGCTAGGATTCTCACCCCTGATCGCTTTATGGTGTCACAATGTATATCCTTGTCATTTGTGTATAGCACCAAAAGAAGCCATCCTCACAAGTGATCTACAAAATAGAGCAACATAACATAACGTGCTCTGGTCTCTGGTCCCTAAATACGTACATCGAAGAGTGTCTAACAGAAAAGGTCCCATTTACTTACCCCCAAAGAGACCCCACTTGCCCCAAAGTCCCTGTGAGAGTCAAATTTAGAATTTGTGGTGGACTATCATCTGCATACCTCTGATATGAAGTGAGCGAAACACTGTCAGCGTCCCCATCTGCTCTTTCTCTTTACAGACTGCCAGTATGGAATACAAAGGCCGTGGTCGAAGTGGGTGGGATCTGAGGAGCACGACGTGACCGTACTTTTTTAAATTTAAGAAAAACAGTTGTCTACTCTTTGTGAAATGACAATCATTCAAGTTAATTCCGACAGTTGAAATGCTTCAGTTGAAGTGTAAGGCGGGGAGTTTCTTGTACTGTGAAATTGAGGGAGGGGCAAACAGCTTAACAAGCCTACCTGCCAGGGTGTCTGCTTGCCTGAAAGAAATGTAACTGATTAAAACTGGTCAAGCTGCAGATGTAAATGCTGCTTGGAAGCCATTATTGGCTTTAATTGATTACATCACTTGAAGCTTCCTGATGACCCAGATTATTATTTTTTTTCCTTTGGAATTGCAAGGGAGTTACCGCTGAGCCGTAAAGTGTGTGCTTTTAAAGGACAGTTATAAAAAGAATTGCCCAAAAAAAAGTAAACATTCTTTGTATTGCTATATTCTGGAACCACTTTTTTATCTTAAGCGTTTTTGCGCATTTTTGTAGCTGCATATATTATACTGTGTGTAATGCAAGTTTGAAACAATGACTTCTTCACGGTGCTTTCTGTCACAGGCCGGGACCTTATAGCACTAAACATACACAAATCACTATTCTTCACTACACCAAACAGTGTTTAGTTCTTGGGCTCACTGTTTACGCACACAGACTTCTGCAGTGCATTACTTAATAGAGGCTTAATGATGTACAATAGCGTATTTCCCACTGATAAACTTAGCTTGCATTTATTTTTCATTTATGCTATGTGTTATTTTATATGTAATTACATGAAGGTGGAAAACCAAAAAAAGATACAGAATATTTTGTTTATTTAAGTCACTCCTTTGACCTCCTCTCAATGCTCCCTCGCCCTGCCCCCAGCATCGCAGTTCCCAATTTTTTTTTAATGCACTTTGACCGCTGTACAGTCGATAGGATAACTAGAGCCCAAAAACCGAAGCTAAAATATACCTCCCACAAGCTTCGCAATCCAACCTAGCCTTAAAAGGCAATAAGGCCCTAAAAATCTTCTCATTCCTTATGTGACAGTGTAAGCGTAATGTGCGCCTGCAGGTTTTTGCTAACGTAGAGTATTCTGTTGGATGACATAATAGTTTGCTAACTGCTGTTAGTTGTTGTTCAGTGTGACACACAAACAGGGTGCATGGACTAGATGATGAACACTATTTTAAATTGTCATTCTTAGTGCCATACATTTGCACTTACATGTCTGTATAACTAACTTTGAATTCTTTCTTCGGAAAATATATAGTGATGGGGGTGTATACATTATTTAATCCCTGATCAACATCAGCGTTGCGTTATGAGGTTTGAAATATTTATAGAAGACAGCAGAAAGCTTTGACTTTGTACTTGTAAAAGGTTTTACCTATTTTTGTCAAAACTGGATGCACAATTATGCAATTCAGAAATAATAATCCTTTCTTTGAAAGTGAACAGTTAAAATGTGCAAGGGCTACTTTTCATGAGGGTGCAGGTAAAAAAAGAAAATGCCACTGGCCCTGATCTCTATCCTGACGCCAGTGCCTAATGGCTGCATAAGCTAATATAGAAAGTGTCATCTCATGATATTGTCCAACTAAGCATTGTATGCTTTCCCCTCGGTCTAGCTAGCTGCTTTGTTTAGAAGACTTACTTGACTAGATAAAGGTTGGTGATTATCATTCATCTCACTCTTGAATTGATGGACTCTGCACAATAAGTCCCAATTTTCGTCTAACCCGGCAGAGTAGAATTTGGCCTTTACAATAATCTGGAACAATAATACGGAAATTACAAGCCTTTGTATTCAATTGCCTCTACAAATCTCTATCTTGGATCCTTTCCCGGCAACATGATGCACCTCAGCAACCACAAACACTACTTATATTGAATTGTAAACAATCGCATCTGTAACTAACGTACAGAGCATCCAGTGTCCTTTGTAACCATCTTTGAAGGATTTTTTTAGCAGAGACTTTTTTATTTAAATAAACTCAGACCATTGTCATTTCTTCAGTGGGTGCCCAGTGAATCCTGCAGCTGTGAGGTCTATTTCCACAGTTTTGTTTTTGTATAAATTGAAGCATAATTTTACTTTGGAGTTTTACTCTTTAATTATTTGGTTGTGGTTTGATTTCCTATGGTGGCCTGTAAACTACAAAAAACGTTTGTCAGTGCATGGCTAAGATTAAAATAGATTCAATACGATAAGCGTGGCCTCGTGGTCGGCGGTACACTTACTGAATCGTGGCAGTTCGGCGTGGCAGGAGAAGGGGGTCCGAGTACCTCTTTCGCAGTTGCTCACAACTATGTGGACGCCAGTGCCTCCATTATTAGCGTGTGGAAGTTAATGCGCGCGCAGACACGGTAGAGGTACTCGGACCCCCTTCTCCTGCCACACCGAACTGCCACGATTCAGTAAGTGTACCGCCGACCACGAGGCCACGCTTATCGTATTGAATCTACGCACTGACAAACGTTTTTTGTAGTTTCAGGCGCCAATATCTTCCTAGTGCCATAGCGACGAATGCGCTCTCGGAACCCCTCTATACTAATTCTGGTTAAACTTGTTTAAACCTTTCCAAGTAAGTAGCCCTGTCCTCTTTATCCTAGCTGTGATTAACAGCAATTTAAAGGTCCTAATTACTTTTTCTCACTCTACAAGTTCAAGTAGGACCCTCGTCTAAGTAGAAGTGACTGAGCGCTACTTGAATCTCCCCATTGAAAGACCCAAACTCATTACAACAGTGTAAGTGTTTATACCTGCCAGTAAATATGGTTATTTTTCAGCCCGCCCTTTTGTTAACTTGCACAGAGTTACTAAACCCTAGACCAACCCAATAACTATAATTCTTTAGTATATAATTATAGTTACCAAGTCCAACCCATGTCTAAAAATATTTTACATTACCTACATATTCTCTGGAAAACAGCATCATCCTATCAGCTGTACTGTACAAATAACCATCCTTGCCCAATTTCATCGGCAAGGTATAGTTTAAATTTGTTACAAATTAATTGCTTCGAATAATGCATGCGCTTATATATAACTCTTGACTAAATAAGCGCCACGCACTAAGGTGAGGTTAAACTACACACCTCCTTTATTTTATTTAAATTCACCAAATGCGCATGTGTATAGATAAGAACATGTGCATGCTTTAATTTTAGTTTTTCCCGGGAGCACCTAAACAATTGCGATTTAAAGCACACATGTAGGAATGCCAGTTAAGCATACATGTAGGAAACAAAGTGTAATTGAAATTCTTATAGTTTCAGGAGGCTCATCTGTCCTGATGATGATCTAAAGCTATATAGATCGAAACGCCGTCGACCTACCCAAGGAATTTCACTTGTTCTATTGTACATAATTGTTGTGTTTTTATCCTTGTTGTTGTTGTGTGACAGTCCGTTCACTTTGATCACTTATGTCACGTCCTGCACCGTACTATTCACTTGAGCACCTGCAATACAGTATAATTATTTATGTATACCCTTATGAAAAAAGAGTAAAATAAAAAACTCCTACCTGTACCTACTACTTTTGCTCCCTAGCGACTTATTAAATACTCGCTTTTGTTCTACTCTCTTCTAAAGGACCTCATAAGGCCTACCTCGAACCATTGTTCTTTTAAAAGTATCTCTTTACCCCAGGTTCTACTGTATGGGGTTCCCTTGTTTATAACAAACATTGCCTACCATGCTAGGCACAGTCCCGAGCTTAGGGCCAAATTGGGTATTTGAGGCGCTAGCCTCATCAGTACGTCCCCGCCACTTCCAATCCCTTAACAAGCTTCTAGAATGCGGGCGAGCACGACAAAAAAATAAATATCGGGGCTCGTAACACCTCAAAGCTTCTCTCTATCTATATACAAGCCATTGTTACTGCTTTTTCAGCTATTGCAACGTACAGCCATTTATAAGTCAATAGTGCTGACTTGTTGTAGGTACTATGTTACGTTAAGCATACATCTGGATGCAATGACAGAAACAGCATTATACATGTCGGCCTGCTCACCATGCTAGGCACAGTCTCGAGCTTTGGGCCAAATTGGGAATTTGAGGCGCTACCATTATCAGTACGTCCCCGCCGCCTCCAATCCCTTAACAAGCTTCTAGAATGTGGGTGAGCACGACAAAAAAAAACAAGCATTTGCAATGCAATAGGTCTCGCATTTGCAAGAGTTTGAGCTATTGGCATTGTAAATGACAATGCCTTTTATTTATGAGTTTGAAAACCTGCAAGCTGTGCCTAAACAAGATCTTTGTACTTGTAGTCCTTGCTTCTGAGAAGCAAGGTTGGTAGTCTCCGTTACTGCAAGCCTTGCTTCTCGTAAGCAAGGACTATACGTACAAAGTGTGTGTTTATGCACCACGTGTAGGTTTTCAAAACAAATGAATAAAAGGCAGTGTCATGTTCAGAGTCAAGATGCAAAGGTCAACAATGTTTCGATCCCCACTAGAATTGGGGGATCATCATCAGGACACAAAGTGTTATGCCCAAGTAATAGCCTGTGTATTGAAAGAAGGAAAACGAGGGGGGAGGAGAGGGGTGACAAAAGAGAAGAAGGTTAAGGGATTATAACGGTTTTGATAAAGTCCGCATGGACTAGACACCGGTGTGTAGTGCTGAATTGCCTGAAAGGGGAGTGTCAAGGAGCTGAGTGCCATTATGCCCCGCCGACATAAAGACAAACTGAAAAGATGTCGCGATTGACCAACTTCATATATACTTACTGCATCGGAGACCCGATGTGGATAATAAGGGTTAGTGCCTAAAAAGAGAGGTTCCCCTCTCTCATTTTATCACGTGTTGATTAACTGTCTTCCATCCTCAGACTGACATGCTATGAGAGAGTTATTCCTCTCTCTCATAGGCACAAACACTGATTATCCACATCAGGGCTTTGATGCAGGAAGTATATATGAAGACGGACAGGGCTCCCACACGCCACCATCACTCCTGGAGTAAGTCTAACACCGTTGGTACCTGGCAGATTTCCTAGCTTTCATCACGTTTTTTAATCACTCTGTTACTCCGCAATTTTTGCCCGCTTTCAGACCGGCGTGCAACATTCAGCTGTCTGAAACTCCGGCCCTCGGCCTTTCAGCGCCCGATTCTCTGGCATCCGCTACCCCCATATTCTCTCACCTGTGTCCTTGACCTGTGGCTTCTCACAGGTCAGCCCCTTTAATTACCTAATTGATTCCTGTCACCTATTCAGCAAATAGATCAACACTGCTGGCATTAGGTGGTTCCCCCCATTTTATCACATGTTGATTAACTCTCTTCCATCCTCAGACTGACATGCTAAACCCAGCCACCCGAACACTCTGGTCCATGGCCTTCCAGCGCCAGTGTTTCTTTCATACCGTTTCATTCTTCAACCGGTGATTGACTCTAGATTACTCACAGGTCAGCCCCTTCTATTATCTGCATGACCTTGCTATCACCCACCCTTCATAACCAGTTAGAACCTAAAGTTGTAGCCACAACCACATTGTAAACCTTGTGGGGGACATTTTTTTGGGTCAATCGCGACATCTTTTCCGTTTGTCTTTATATCCTCGAGGCATGATGACACTCATCTCCTTGGCACTCCCCTTTCAGGCAGCTCAGCACTACAAATTGGAGTCTAGTCCATGCAGGCGTTATCAGAACCGTTGAAATCCCTAACCCTTCTTCTCTTTTTTTCCCCCCTCTCCTTCTCCCGTACCCCATCTTCTCTAATTCCTTCCTTCAATATACAGGCTATTACTCGGGCATAAAACTTTGTGTCCTGATGATGAGCCCCCAATTCTAGCCGTGATCGAAATGTCATTGACCCTTGCATCTTGACTCTGAATTGATTTACATGATTTTCTGTGAAGTATAATATGCTTGTTTAATTCTGACTGTTTAAATTGCATTTCTTTACAAAGTCACCAAGCACTTAAATGCCTGAGGTCTGGAAATCTGCTGACTTCCAACCTTTTTACCTACGTAATTTTGCACATACTTTTGTCTATTTTTCATTCAATTGTTTATATTTAATACATGTTTTGCATCTCCACTGAGGAGAATAGCATCACAGAGCTTACTGTGGTTCTGTGTGCCATTGCTCTTATATTTTTCTTGGATGGACTATGTTCCGTACAGTGCTAATGTCATACTTAGCAAGAGGAACTCTGGCCAGTCAGATAGCATTACTTAGGAGGGGATTACTGATCACGCTGTGAATTAAGAAGACATTCTTCTTGCTTTGCCTCAGTTTGATAGTACATCCAACACTGTCTAAAAGGGTTGAGTTGAACTGATAAAATAACACCAAGTGTTTCCTGTTTGAGGCTCTGTGACCTTGAATTTGGTGCACAGTTGTGCTTGCATCACCAGTGAGTGCATGGACACAATATGTCAATGTCACAGAACACTTTGTGTAGATCTTGTTCAGAGGCAAACCTCGAAAATAAATGTAATGTGGTCAGGCATTCTGGTTTTAGGTATGTCAGTGCAGTGCTACCAAACCCCTTCACTTCGTTTTGCCAGAGGCAGCATGGTTGCTCCCCGACCCCCAAATTCCACAATATGCTCAGCATGTAGATAATTCATATTTACTTAAAACCTTCTAATTTCTGTTGTACTTCTTGTATCACAAAACTTATTTTTGTTGGATTACAAAATCACAAAATTGCATTTTTAGGTCTTGCCTGTCGTGAACAGGTTGAAGTCCCACCCCAAGAACAAAAACCTAAACTAGACCGGTTTGCCCCGACAACAGCAGACAAACTCTTACCTGTTCTCCAGTCAATTAAGTGGTTCCCCACTGGACCCTGCCCCTTTCAACATCCTTAAATCAGTCTCCCTGACCATTTTGCCTCACTTAGTTGACCTGATCAATCTGTCTTTCTCCCATGGAACGGTTCCACCTAGCTGGAAAAGGGCAATTGTTAAAGCTCTGATTAAAAAGCCAAAGCTGGACCCCCTTGAACTAAATAATTACCACCCGATCTCCCTCTTGCCGGGTGTCAGCAAAATTGCAGAAAAAATAATCAATCAACAGATCTCCAACTATCTAGAGATGAACGGCCTGCTTAGACCCTCTCAGACAGGCTTTAGGCCAGGCCAAAGCACGGAGACCGCTATGGTGGCGGTGGTTGATGAAGCCAGAAAGATCATGGATGAAGGAGGATCAGTGGCAGTGATCCTCCTGGACCTCAGTGCGGCATTCGACACCGTCAACCACTCTCTGCTGATCCGTAGGCTTAAGGACCTGGGTATCTCTGGGGTTGCCTTGTCGTGGCTTGACTCCTTCTTGAGCGATAGATCTTTCCAGGTGGCGGACGGGGACCTACATTCCAACAGCATACCAATTCACTGTGGGTTCCCTCAGGACTCGTCGCTTAGCCGACCCTTTTTAATGTTTATGTAGGAAGGTGGATACCTGACTATGGTTACCCCCAACTTTTTGCCTGGTGTTTTGCTGGTTTTTCGACTTAGTTGACCTGGGACCCTGCTATTCAGGGCACCATGCCTACTGCTCTCTCTCTAAAATGGATTCCATGTACCTTAGGTACATATCTAATTGAATACTGAGTCACCTTATCAGTCCGTGTACAGTGTACCTTAGGTATCCAGGTCATAGGTGTACCCAGGGTCTACCAGGGGCTGCAGCATGTATTATGCCACCCCTGGCTGGCCATCCAAATCTGACACAACTGGCTGCACAGCAGCTGGGGCAAGGTGGTGTAATCACCCTTTGCTTTAGATATAGTATCCCTATATCTAACCCTAAAATGGACACATGTATTCCTATCAGTCACTCCTATGGCAGGCCTTAACAATCCTGAAGGCAGAGTGCTTGGAATTATGTGAGATGGTGCTCTGGCATGAGCTGAGCCCGTCTGCAGCTTGCGGAACCAAGTCCTAATAGCTGTTCCATGATAACGTGTACCATATACTCTTAAGTGCATTATAATCCTCGCAGTTATTTGCTATCTTTGGTATCGCTTTATCAAAACATGTCGAGTAAGGTGTCATACGAATTGGAATACTAACCCCTCGCCAATTCTGGCGACGGGGTTAGCAATCCACCCTTCTAGAGGGACACGACATGTATGTAACTGTGAACCCCGGTTAAAGTTAACTCGAGCCTCAGCATCACAAAATGGATGCTGCCACCACAGACACAAGTCTGACCTCCTGCTGCTGGGAGTCCTTCCAGCGAGGAGAGCTTGGACAAAGGGTTTCCTGTCAGGGGCGGTGCTAGCACCATCTCAGACAGGGTTTTGTGTATCCCAGGTAGGCAGGGCTGAATGGAAGGTGACTGCAAGTGGCACCCCGGTGCTCACTATGCACCTGCCGGTTTGAACCAGTTCCAGGGGCACACCAGCCCCTGAGCTGGGGAAAGTCCGGACAAGGGAGAGGGTGTAACCACCCACCTCTTGGTCCCACCCATGGGCAGGACCTAGTCGCGTGCCAGCCCCTTTCTTTAGTATAAAGGTAGGAGCGGGCCCCTTTCCCAAATTAGATAATTCTGAATCTTGATGACTTTCCACGAAAGAACTCTTGAACCTTTCTGAAGACTCTACCTTGTGGCTAAGGAGTAGCCACCCTGCACCAGCGGGCCCCATCTAAGCGCATGCGGTTTGCTGCACGTCCATCCTCCGGATCAAGACTGCCCAGCTCAACGAGACCCGGATTCCCTGGCACCTCTGACCTCTACCTACATCATCAGCCCAGCTGAGATTCGTGGGTGTGACGAGACCTGAATGGACCGGCCATCTTCATAACTGCACGACGCTTATCCAGCACGACCGCCGAGGGATCCTCGAGTGAGTGCTTTGGGGTTTGAGAAGCCCTAACCCTGAGCAGCTCCAGCACCGAAGTCCAGCCCCCCAGCATCCACAAGATCTGCGTGGGGCCCTTCTGCTCTTTGCTGCTCACCGTGTTGTCCGGCTACTTGCCTGCTGGCTTGTGGCCCTCCTGACGACGAACCACGACACTTCCATCGCTAGTCTGGTTGCTCCAGGCTGGCCCTTGCTCCCCTCCAACAGAGGAGCACCCCGGACCCTCCTGGTCCACTCCAGACGCCATCTTGAGTCCACCGCGTGGGCTTGCCTTTGCCAAGGTTTGTTGCCCCAATCCTGGGTCCAGCATCACCGACAGCAGACACCTTCGTGGGACAGCTCGCACCTCCATCCTGGTCGCCGACAACGCCTCCTGGTCCGAGAGACTGCAGAGCCCAGCGTCGCCCACTCACCTGGTCGAGGTGACTTCATCCGGTGCCATCCTGGTGCCCACCTAATCACTGGCTAGTGATTAAGAACTGAGTCCCCTCTGCTTTCAGGTCGTCTCCATCTTCGATCCAGGCTTGGATCACTCCGGACATCATCACTGGTCGCCTGCCAGCAACTTCTTCTTTCAGGCTCCATAGACTGTAACGAGGATTCCCGACGTCTTTTGAACCCTATGCAGCCGCAGCCCCTGGGCTAGGTAACTTGAGCATTTCGGTGCTCCAACGTAGGTTCACTATCTAAGGGTCCAGATCCTTTTTCGTTTTCAGCCTAACTAGTCGGATTCGTCCGATAACACTAACTTTACGAAATCTAGCATCCATAGATTTCATCCCGCGTGAGAGTGCACACTCTGCACCCGATCTCCCTAGGCCTCCTGCTCCTAACCTGAAGGTTCAGTAGTGTAGTCCTAGCGATCCTAAAGCCTCTGGATCTTGTTACTTACCTGCTATTATTTCGCATTCCACTTTTGTAGTATATGGTTTTTCGTGCCCCTCGGGCATTTGTGTAACTTGTGCAACTTAAAGTATTTTCTTAAAAGTTTTGTTGTGTGCTTAGCTCCCTGACTCATAAAGAGATCAGGGTAGACTTGTTATAAATAAATATCCTTTTATTTTCATAACAACTTGTGTGGTGTCCTTTCACTTGGTGTTCAAGGGGTATATGTGATGGTATAACAGCTGCCTTAACACGCCCTCTAGAGTTTAGCCTAAAGACTGCTCTTGTCCATGCTACTAGGATAGCTGGTCTATAAGGTTGACTTACAACCAATCATCAATAAGGTTGTTTGGAATGATACACAGTGATCACTAGAATAGTGAGCACTACATATCAGGCCAACTTCTCACAGTTTATATGTCCCCCCTGGAGAAGATTGTCGCTTCATTCGGGATCAAGCTGCTCACCTACGCTGATGACACCCAGATGGTAGTATACCTTAACCAGCCCAACCACTCCTCTCCTGATCTCTACACCTGTCTCGGAGAAATCACCAAGTGGATGGATAGATCCCACTTGAAGTTGAATAGTGGAAAAACCGAGGTTATGGTTATGGGCAATCAACTTCATTTTCGCCCAGAGTCTCTCTGGTCCCCATGTATGGGCCCCCCCCCCCAAAATCCCCAAATGTGCCATCAAAAGCCTGGGGATCTGGCTAGATGAAGGACTCACCTTCTCCACCCAATCACGGAAAACCGTGGGTTTCTGCTATGGCCTCCTACGGACCTCCAGGAAAATTCTTCCGCTGCTCCCCCTTCAGTCCCAAAAACTCCTGATACAGGGATTAATATTGTCCCGCCTGGACTATGGCAACGCCGTGTACTTTGGAGCCCCTAAAAAGGTGATTTCACAACTCCAAGTAGTACAAAACACGGCTGCACGCCTCCTTACGCGAACGAGCAATTATCGCTCGGCCAAATCCTCCCTCAGGTCCCTTCACTGGTTACCGATTCAAGAAAGAGTGCACTTCAAGGCTCTTTGCACCACCCATAAAATCCTGCACAATAAGGCCCCTCCTATATTGAAGGATCTCATCACTCCTCACACAACCAACAGAGCACTCCGTTCATCCCACCTCCACCTCACTTCCACACCCAGGATCAAGAAAGCTCGCTCAGGGGGCCGTCGTTTTGCCTACAACGCTTCCAAACTGTGGAATTCCCTCCCACTGAACATTCGAGCTCAACCTGACATCCTTCCCTTTCGGAAACTTCATAAGACTCCCCCCCTCCCTCTCTTCTTCTTCTGCACTAGCGCTGGGACGCTCACGGGCAGCCATGCGCTCTACAAATCTGTAATAAATAAATAAAATAAGAAATGCACTTGCGCATTGAGCTTGCGAGAATATAGAGCCTTATCCAGAGTTTAACTATCGGGCGATTCCATTCAGTGCTCGTGAAAAGCAAGCTCAATGCACAAGCGCATTTACATAAAAAACTCGTGCACATCAAAGCCAGCCATCTGTTCCCCAGCTTGGTGTCTCCAGCAGCTCTTCAAAGGTATCCACTCCGCCCCTCGTTTTTTCCTCCCACCTTAACCCGCGTTGCGCTGTTTGTTCATTTACAGGCTTACAGGCACTTCCTGCTCGCGCTTGGCCTCTCGTTACCTCCCACTCACTCACTCGCACATCAAAGGCTGCTGCTCCCCTGCCCACCCCCCCCCCCCCCCCAGCAATGCTGAGAGGTTTTTTTTCCCTCCCACCTTAACCTGTGTTGTGCTGTTTGTTCATTTAACAGGCTTACAGGCACTTCCCATACACATGGCACAGTTATAGAAATATCGGCTACCTCATTGGGGGCATTTATTAATTTCGGCTCTGGCTCACACACATTACTTACCGGTGGACTTCACTTTCACGGCCGCCAGGCCGCTTCCCCAGCTCGCGCTTGGCCTCTCGGTCCCTCCCACTCACTCACTCGCACATCAAAGGCT
Organism: Lissotriton vulgaris; assembly: GCF_964263255.1. NCBI lineage: Eukaryota > Metazoa > Chordata > Amphibia > Caudata > Salamandridae > Lissotriton > Lissotriton vulgaris. The sequence goes on from NC_141691.1 coordinate 1,290,671,216, forward strand.
GCTGCTCCCCTGCCCACCCCTCCCCACCCCCCACAGCAATGGCTAGAGTTTTTTTTCCTCCCATTTAACCCGCGTTGCGCTGTTTGTTCATTCAACAGGCTTACAGGCACTTCCCATACACATGGCACAGTTATAGAAATATCGGCTACCTCATTGGGGGCATTTATTAATTTCCGGCTCTGGCTCACACACATTAGTTACCGGTGGACTTCGTAAAATATAATTTAGATGGCAAGCCTAACCATTATCCATAACATTGAGACACTGTCAGAATGGGTTGTGCTCTAGTTCTTTGTTAGATGCCACAATTTCAGTAGTGCGAGCAGCAGGAATGGGGCTCATCCTATGCAATAAACATGCTTCATTTAAAAAGTGATATTTTCAATAATTAGTAAGTTATGTTTGTACATTGTATTGCGATTAGTATGGCCTTGCAGCACTTGCAGCACTGTAAGTCCACAGAAATCTCTGGCAGTTTTAACCTTAAAGTGTCTGTCAAACTTTGTAATTTACCATGAAAAGAGCTGTGTTACATCACTCACTGTGGACGGCCTTTTATGTTTTACCGCATATGAGTTTATTTTTTGTGGCATGATGCCTGCCAGGGAACTGTGTAAGGGAAGGTAGCATTCTAGTGCTTTTAACCAGTGTGTGGTCAGTAATCGTGCAATGCGTCTATTATTCACTCTGTGCTAAGGGCAAGGCTTCTTCAAATATTTAAATTAATTCCCATTTTTAAAAAAAATCCTTGTACTGGGCTCTCTCGTGAGCATTGCAATTAGATGCATACTGTAGTGAATATTTCTTACTTTGGCGTAGGAAAACTGTGGCTCTTTGGTCAGCCTTTGTCTTGAACTGTTCAGGATCACTTGCCTTAGTGGTGATAAGTGCCACATTCACCAAAATTCACAAGGAAGGAATTAAAATGTTGGCAAAGTTAGAATACTCGTTCCAAAAGGAACGGAATGTCTTGGGTATTTAAACGAATACATAATTGAGAGGTTATAACTAGCCAATGTGGGATGGAAAGCAAATGGAATACTGTAGATGTGACCTGGATAGCGAAACGTTTGTAGCAACCGTGTTTCTCAAACACTAACGGTACATCACGTGACACTTGTCGAACGGCCGCGTGCACTCTGGGATGCAATGCAGATCTACTCTGCACCTGGAAACTCAAACAATCCACGAAGCTCGTGAGCCTCACTAGACATCTGCAAGGCTAAGCAAGCTCTGACTCACATGGCAGTGGGCTCGCTTACAATATTTCTGATTTATTCAAACAGTAACACCCTGCACCAGCACAGCATCACTCAGCATCAACATAGCACCACTCACCAACACAACAGCACCACTCGGCACCACCACAGCACCACTCATCAGCACCACATTATCAATCAGCAACACCACATTAACACAATGCACCAACACACCACCACTCAGCACCTTAACAGTATCACTCAGCACCACTACAACATCACTCAGCACCACCACAACACCACTCAGCACCACCACAACACCACACAGTACCACCACAACACCACGCAGTACCATCCCAACATCACTCAGCAGCACCACATCATCACTCTACAACACCACATTAACACTATACAGCACCACACCTACACTCAGCAACACCACATTACTCCGCACCATCACAACACCACTCAGCAACACCACATAATCATTCAGCACCACCACAACATCACACAGCAACATCCCAGCATCACTCAGTGCAACACTAGTAACACTCAGCACCACCACAGCATCACTCAGCACCACCTAAAAAAACATCAGAGCAACACCATCATCACTAAGCAACACACCAGCAACGCTCAGCACCACCACATTATCAATAAACAGACCAACATTAACACTCAAAGCCACAACTGCACCACCACACCAGCCACCAACATCACTCGGCGCAAGTCCAGCATCACTCAGCACCACCACATCAACACTCGGCACCACCACAGGATCACTCACAACCAACACAGCATTACTCAGCATCAACACAACAGTAACACTCAGCTCCACCACAGCAACACTCAGTAAAACACCTGCATCAATAAACACCACAACAGCATCACTGTAGAACACCACAGCAACACTCAGCACCAGCCCTGCATCACTCAGCAACACACCAGCATTACTTAGCGCAAACCCAGCAACACTCAGCACCACCACAACACCACTCAGAAAACCCACAGCATCACTCTGCACCACAAAAAAAACAGCACCAATAAAAAGAAATAAAGCAACACTATGCACCACCACAGCACCACTCAACACCCACCACTGCATTACTCAGCACCACTGCAGCAAAAATCCACACAAAAAATGCACCACTCAGCTACATCACAGCATCCACTCAACTCCACAGCAGCATCAATAAGGGACACCCTAGCATCACTCTACACCACAAGAGCACCACTCAGCAACAGCACAGCAGCAAAAAGCACTATAACAGCATCACTCAGCGCAACGCCAGTATCACTACACACCACCACAGCAACAATCAACAACTACTATACCACTTTAATACAAAAAGCAAATAAAAAAAATATTAAACTTTTATTACAAATTAGTAAACAACAAAAATAAAATTGAAATAACTACAAAACATTTTTTACAAACGTTTGATCTAGTACCATTAAAAATTACAACTAACATTAGGTCACTTCATTATTTATAACATTTTTAAAACATTGTGATTTGTCAGATCAATACATGTAAGACAGGGGAAAACTAAACATGTACCTTTACTAATGCTATAGATGTAACATTTGCTAAATTTATAATTATTGGCATTTCAAATAACAAACTTGATACTTTAATAATTTGCAAAACATAAACAAAAATGGAAAAATATTTACATTTACCACACCAAAAGCTCAAACTTTTCAATTGCGAGACCTATTGCATTTCCAATGCTTGTTTATTGTGGACCACTGCAGAATGGGCATGGGTGACAGGGAGAGTGCTAAAAGAGCAAAAGCAGCTCACATGCAGGCACAACTTTTTAGCTAAAACGGACCGAAATGGGGATGCCTGAAATTGGAGGTATTTGGGAATCATCCTGTTAAAATGGCACTACCAATTGATCACGCTTAACTGTACAGAAAGGCAGCAAATTAATGTTTAAAGTGTGTCTCTATTTGCAATGGTGCCTTTGGAGCAGGAAGAATGACAAATCTACTGACTGAGAAACCAAAAAGCAGCACATTGGATCAAGACAACCGATAATGACACGAAAACCATCCAATCTTGAACAAGAATTTATTATGTGGAGTATGATATGCAATGCTGTCTCCCAACAGATACATGGAGCTATCTGTAGTGAGCCTGCAAGGTTAAAAAAACTCCTCATCCATCTTTACCTATTCCACCTAAATAAACAACATACCCTTTTCTCAATTACTGTGACTATATCAGTCACAGTGTAAATTGTGGTGATATGTTCCCATACAGTTCCGGCATTTTGATTTTTATGACGCAACTGCACACCTTACAAAAAGAAATTTAAAAAAGCAACAGCCAGTACTTCAAACATAAAAACCTGTCCAGAGGGGTATATATCCATTTACCTTATGCAACTGAGTTCTGCATCAACCTGCAAGATTAGACGCTGTGTGGAGATCCTGCATGCCATGGTAGTGAAGGGTATTCTAGAAAAACAGAACTCAAACCGAACTGTAGGCTAAGTAGCTGGCCTACGTTTAGAGGACTCTGGACAGTCTTTAGCTGGCTCCTTAAATGCCCCAGCTTTAGCAAGTGTCCCAACGTGCCCCAAAATATCAAAGCTAAATAATTATAATCTCCAGCAAAAGAGTTGTCCTCCATGTCTCCCTGACTTCTGTAGTCATGACATTGTAGCATGCACCAAATTGGGTGAAGAGGCTAAGTGAGGTATTTTCCCTCTAGAAAAACTTTATTCTGGGCTATAATCCCATGTTAGCAAATATAAATTTACAGTTCAGCATAAAGTATTTTTCAATATTTCTGGTATTGGTCATACATTTTTGTTGAGGATATGTCAAAGGAAGTTCCTGCACCTGACTCCTCAATTATCATCTTGAAAGTACTTTGGTCCTGTTTAGATTTCTGACAAACATTACAAGATTTCTATGTTAACATAACTTTCTCTGTATTAATCCACCAGACAAGTGAGACAAAGATTGCATACACTGTTGTACCAGCATCTAAGCTGCCAGTATCTGTTTTTTGCACAAAAGCTATTTACCATCAGCCATAATCTAATTTTTGATCATCCCGAATCTGTTATTTCAGCCAGAATCTCACTTGGCGGAGATGATCTTAAATAGGCAGGGTCTCAGATGCACCATTGAAGTTGTCCTTTGTGCACAAAGGATCTTGAGTTTGGAATCTTATTCAGGATTTTGCCATCAAGGCTATTTTTCATCTGGATCTTTGCTTTCATACCCACAATCCCTTGTGTGCTCCTAAGGATCTCTTATTTTACAAGCGAGTCCAAATTAATGTTGGGCATCATTTTGAATATGCTTGCTGATATCCACCTTAACATCACCATAGTGTGTTATAACTCCTAGGTTGTGTTGGGTCACCCCGTACAGGTTCACACCAATTCTACCTAGGAGCTCAGTTGTCCACCAAGTGCCACCTACTATACACCCTATGCAAGCCGCAATCTCTGGTATGTCTTTCTGACCAGTTGGGGTAACTGAGGTGGTACTCTACAATATGGAGTCAAGGTGTATAGTAGCTGAGCTCCTTCACGGCCTCACATATCACTGACCTCCATTAGAAGGGTCTTGACTGTGTACATCAATGAAATAAGAACAGAATGTCTAGTCCATGACACGGGCACAGATCCTTGACTCCTGCACCCACAGTTCACTGTTGCGTTTCAAAGGTGCAGACTATAAACTGCCAAGTACTTTTAAAATTGATTGTTCCTTGAAATATGGCCACAGTCTATTGTTATGAAATCAGAAAATTGTTTTGGAAACTCAATTATGTGCAAGTTATTTATCCAATAAGGCAGTATGTAACACTATTTCGCTGCCATCACATTGTTTTAGAAGCATACAGAATTCATTTTCAAGAACATGTATTGGTAAAATACTGTAAATGCATTTATTTCAGTTTGCGTATTCTTATACAATGTACTGTAGGTTGGAAGATCTCGTGTTAGTGCTGAAGTGAGAGCAGGTCCACATGTGAAATGTCATGTGCTGGAGGAGTTCATACAAGCGGCAAAATAATCTTACACTTACTAGTCCTTTTGTAGTGATTAAATAGTGGTCTGTAAGTCTTTTGTGTTAACATTTTCAACCACTTTCGGGTGTGAGGTTGGTGATTGTTTGCTGCAAGTGAATGATTTCTAAGTAGCAAAGATAAAACGGTGCAATAATTGTATCGACAACACAATTGCATGGGGGAATCTTGCTGAATTCTTTTCAGCAGTGCAACCATTTCTTCACTTTATTTGTTGTTTTGTACGGAGTTAGGCTTGCCTAGATCTATTTATTTCCTGAAGCCGATCATCATTGCAAGATAGAATTCGAAAATGTCCAACAATTTATACAATTTAAATATATATATCATCAAAATATGCTGGAAAGCGAGGTACCGTTTTTATGCGCCCAATGGATTGCTGAAAGTTTGTTCCAACCATTTTGGTGGGTGAATTAAAAGGAAATTGGCCCCATTTTAAATTAAAATGTTTTTAAAAAGGTCCCTTGGGGATGTGGTCACCAAGGCCCAACAAGGTCAGGGACGGGGGTCACGCAGCCCCACTTCACCCATTTCATTTAAAAAGAGTCCCAAGTGGATAGGGTCCCCAGGGCCTCAAAAGGCTTGAGAAGGGGGGTGGTAAATCTTGGGGCCTCACCTTCCCTTTAATTAAAAAAAAAACTGCCCGGGGGGATGAAGTCCCCAAGGCCTAATACGGTTTTTGGGATGTCATGATTGATGTCATAGACCATGTCATGAGTGATGTAGTATGTGATGTAATATGTGAGGTCATAAGCAGTGCATGGCAGGGGCACAAGTTAAAGAATTTCTGTCGTTTTTCTTTTAGTTCAAAACGTTAATGTTGTCACTGACAAATAACTATAACATTGCTTTAACCTTTGTTTTTTGTGTGAATATATATACAAGGTTGCCTCTGAGCCATGACAGGCCCCAGTGAAATCCACCCTCGGCCAAATAATTTTCAAAATGGGGAGGGGGCCAAACGCCCCCTCTCCCGAGCCTCAAGCCCCAGGGAGCCCATCCCTAGGGCCAACTCACATATTATGCCCGGGTAGCCTACCTCTGGTACACAGTGAATTACCTGACTGTAGCTTCGCAGCCAGGGAAACCTGTGTTTGCTCCCGCTTGGCGGGAGCATTTTTTAATCTCCTGTCAAGCGGTAGCATACAGAAAGTCTGCTCCCAACCAGCGAGAAACTTAAAAAAAAAATGCTCCTGCTGACTGAGAGAAGACTTTTGATCTGTTTCCTTGCCCACACTGATGCAGGCAGGAAAACGGATCAAAATATTGCTCCCATTCAAAGGTAGCAGCATTAGTAGCTGCTCCCTCCGGGCAAGAGCAATGCCGACTCCAGCTGCATACAGGGAAGCCTGCTGGGGCCTTGGGACACCCCCAGCGAATGTATGGTGAAAACTCCGGTTGGGCACCAAGGCACCCATCTTTATTAATGTGGGGCTGGAAAAGGCCTTGGGGCGCATGGATGCCCTCCCCATTTAAAATAATGTTGGCCCCAGTGGGTGGAGTCTCTCGGTTAGAGGCTCTGAAGGAGGATAGAGTGACCCTCCGCCCCATCACCCCGGGGGTGGGCTCCCTAGGACCTCTGATGGCACGTATAGAGGGGGTACATATCACCTCTCCCCATATACAATGTTTTTGGGCCCGGGGTGGGCTCCCTCGGGCCTCTAGCTTGGGGTGCCGGACACATGCCACTCCTCCCCACATATATTAATTTCTGACCTGGAGGTGGGTTCCCCGAGGCCTGTAAAGGCTAGGGGAGGGGATCTGCACACCCTTTCCCCCACCTATTTATAAAACAAAGGGGCTCTTGCCACCATTTCTTTTTGGGCCCACGGCGGGTCCCTCTGGGTTTCCTCCATGGGGCCTAGGTGTTCAAGGTATCCCTACAGGCCCCCTTTTATTTTTCTATTTTTTTATAGACCTGTTCAGGACAGTAAACTGAGTCGTATAATGACTGCCAGCAACATTTTTCTCATGTTGCAGGCAGCCAATATTCAAGGTCGCTCCTGCGGGAGCCTGGCACCTGTGGGAGTGAGATGGTCCAATGGAAATAAACTTCATGGGTTATTCAGAATGCTTTATTTTCAAATTCGCTTAATGCTCTTGCGTACTCGACGGTCCTGCTATACAATTTTTTCAACCTCAATTTCTCTAAAACTACTGAATGAATTTACACCAAATGAGAAAGCACAGTCTGCGGACCAAGATCTAGCTTCCTGCCGAATTTATTATAGTTCCGTTCTGAAGTTTTTGTTATAGTTAGTCATAAAGAAGTCTATGGAAAATGCATTGGGATTTTGTATTTTGGGATACCCCCCTTTTTTCTCAGCCCCCGCTTCAAAACTTTCCATGCATAAACTAGTCAAAAAGTAGCACGTCTGGAAAGTTTCATGGAAATTCGTTAAGGGATGTTATTAGCAAAACAAAAAAAAACTTGTCCTATGGAACTGCTGACCTAACTTTAACTAGTGGCGACTATGATATATATATTTATATCATGTTTGGGTGGTTATATCGCACAAAATGCAGTGGTATAAAAACATTTTTTTTAAATCCACCCATATTTATGTAGGATATATTTAGTTCATCATCATAGTTATAGCTCACAAACCATTCTGCAGAACTTAGCTGTTATTATGGTTAGTTGAATTATGCGGCATAGGGGATACAATTATGTGGCAAGGTTATCTAAATACTGCATCAAGAAGGACATTTTGTGGCTGTGAAATCTGTAAATCATGTCATTTATGTGGAAAATTAAATGACAAATGTTGTAAACCCATAATTGCATAAATCTACTGACACATCATTAATTTGTTAAGAATTTTATTAGTGAAAGTTAAACAAACCTAAACTTTCTAATTCCAAACCATGTCCACTGCACTTAAAATAAAACAGCCTTTTCAAACTACCCTAAAATACACATGTAATATAAAAAATACAAAACGTGTGTAATATCATTCTATATTTCCATCTCCGTTTTCTGATGGCATTTACAAACCACTCGACCTTCGGACTTCTGGTTTATGATTCCACCAGGTGACATCGATGACCGTATGAGAACTTATTAGATGTAGAATCTTTCTCACCTTCCTTTGTACAAGGTCACCGCCTCTGTACATTTAGGGATCCTCTCAGACTGGCCGAACCATTTAATCGTCCTCCAGCCCCTTTACCTTATCTATCAAACTGAAAGTACAGAGACGCAGGTGAAACCATCAGTAAGTATCAAGTGTGCTGGGTGCTGCAGTTCCAATTTCTCTCTCCTAAAACACTTTGTCCCTCACCACCTTCTCCAAAATCCCGCAATCTCGTCAAAGTTCATGGTTTAAGTAAACCTTTATCCTTCCTCTTTGAAGTATACAGGAGTTGCTTTTAGTCATTGGCGTTACATTTTTTTAATTCAGATTTTTGTAGTGCACCCTCATTGCAGCTGTGTTTTTTCTTGGATAGATGTCCGATTCCAAGCACTGTCCTTTGAGTGGTATGAAAAAAATCCTTGCTCGGACTATTAATGAAAATCAAAGAAAACGGTGGCCGAATGGATTTTGGGTGCTTTTATCTGCCAGACGAGGACTGCGCGTGGTCCTTGTGCTTTATTGCGACGACGACGTACATTAGGCTGTTTCAGATTACAAATGGTGAAGATGAAAGGAGACACATTTGCTATCTAAGGTAGTAATCACGTTTTTGTATCGTGTTGCTCACTCTGGTATTAAATCAGTAAGGATTTAAAGAGTCTGGGATTTTCTGAATGCTGGAAGGGTTACAGAGTGGTTTGGTTTTAAGAAGAGAAGTTACTGAATTGCCCAATGAGTGGGGTTGCATCCGAGAAGCTTCCTTCTTCCTCATCAGATCAAGAACCTTATGTAATAATTACTTAATGCAAATACATACGGTACCCCCCCCCCTTCCTAGTTTTGACGCTCCGCTATTCTCGACCTGTGGCTGCTGGTGCTACCTCGTGGAGAGATGGGAAACTGCTGGAGGTTTTCATTTTTGCCACCCATGAGGGCATTATGTACATCCTCATCAGCAGACTCGTTTCCTTCTTCTGCTTAGATGTGTCCCTTATATAGTTTCCTTTATTCCATGCATTTTTGTGGATCATAGCAGTTTCTTTTGCACCTAGCGACCAAATCCTGACTTGTTTCTGCCAATTCTTTGTTTTACTTTCCTCTTCCTTCAGTCCAGGTGCCCTGTGCTACAACGTTCTGTTTTAAACCCTGCGCGTCGTGTCATTTGCTATTTGCAACAACTAACCATAGCCTCTGTTTCTCCTGTTTTAGGATTCCACTTATAGTCAGGGCCACTAGAATTAAATGGCAGGGGAGGGCGATATTATGCTGCAAGGTTGACTAAATTATGCTGCAAGAAAAGGCAAATTATGCGGCGTTATGCCTCACATTTTGTGATAGTATTATGTGGGTTTTTGGTAATTTTTATGCCTAGCCTAGGCAGTGCGCATGCGCCGTCTGTCTGCAAGACTTCTGTAATGCTAAAAATGAGTTTCATCCCGTCTGTAGCTTAACATAGGTTCACTCTAGTGTCGCTTTTCTTTCCTGCATCCTAACTCGTTCAAGCTGCCAATACCTCACTTCCGTTCAAGGCTGAGGAGCACCGGCCAAGTACAGTTTCCTTATGTTTTCCTTTTTAGCTGTTGTGTGCAGGATTTTTTTTTTAACCGTTACTTTCCGCGTGTCACTTGCTTGTTCTCATTAGGCCGTCCCACTTTTAATTTTTTATGTATGTTCCTTCCTGCGTACTCGTTTTTAGGTCTCGGCTGGTGAAAGCAGCGCGCATGCGCTGCTCTCGCCATTTTAGAGCTTCTTGAAATCAATACGGTTGAGGAGGGGACTTGAAGCCCGCCCCCTCTTCCCATTGGCTCACGTCATAGCTTAGGCTAAACGCTAGCATTCTATTGTTAAGGAGGCTTTTGAGTCCCTCCTTGTTGCCGCCCTGTCCACTTTTGGCCCCGCCTACTGGGACTAGATCTTTTACTCGCCATTTTAGAGCTTCTTGAAATCAATACGGTTGAGGAAGGGGACATGAAGCCCGCCCCCTCTTCTCATTGGCTCACGTCATAGCTTAGGCTAAACGCTAGCATTATATTGTTAAGAAGGCTTTTTAGTCTCTCCTTGTTGCCGCCCTGTACACTTTTGGCCCCGCCTACCGGGACTGGATCTTTTACTGGCGGGTTTAGATTATGGCCTTTAATCACTGGCTAAGCACAATTTCCATCCCCTTCCCTCTGTCTCTCTCCCCGAGCAGACCCTTCCCTCTGTCTCTCTGAGACACAGCTGCTTGTTTTTATACCCACCCCTCTTTCCAGGATTTCCTATGAAGAACCATTTAGTGCTAACGTGGTCGGAGGCTTTGAACAGTGTGATCTCGCGTAAGTGACCAATAACGAGAAGAGTCATTTGAGTTTCATATATGTATATATCGTTTATTGAACTTTAGCTTACTAAAATATGTAGCAGTATTTTTAGATACATAGAACGTGCAGTATAGCCTGCCTTTTCTCCGTTTTATTTTCAATATTTAAATTATTACACATGACGCTTGTTGATGTCAACAGAGTACCACATCTTCACAAGATGGCTGATGTAGAGCCAGCCCAGGACAACCGACCTGTATCTTAGCTAGTCCGTCTTCAGTTTACGTGAGAGAGTGAGGGTTAGCGAGCTCTGGCAGTCTGAAGATGGCGGCGTCCATGGTGCTGAGCATGGACACACTGTCCACTGACATTTTGCTGCTCATCCTGTCCTTCCTGGACTATCGCAACTTGACCAGGTACCTGGGGCGGGGAGCAGGGTGGGTGTAGGGGAGGCGATGAAGAGGGACTCCCCTAGTTTCAAACCATATAGCTACTTCACAAAACTAAAATGTTGAAATTACACCTCCAGAAAGAAGATTCAAAGTAGTTTTTTCTGGATACATGGATGTCCTCAGCACAGCAGTCTTGCTCCCAGCGCCACCAAAAGGATCTTGGTATAAAGTTAGACCCAAATGCAAAAAACACTGTTATTGTGTCATTACCTGAAAGTCATAATGTGAATTCTGTGGATACATTTGAAGAATGTATTACAAAGAGATTTCCACGAGTCCTTAATGATGAATTAGGTTTGTTAAAAGGATTTTGTCACAAAATTACCTTAAAAAAGAATGCTATCCCTGTTGTGCACAAAGTACGCAATGTGCCTCTTAGGATGAGAGAATCCTTGCAGAAAGAATTGGACAAGCTCTTGAGTCTAGGTATAATTGAGCAAATAGAATCATCCGAATGGTTGGCTCCAATTGTTGTAGCTCCTTAGGATGGTGACAAAATTAGGCTATGCATTGATTTGAGGGATCTAAATCGGAATATTTGGGTTGACAGACAACCACTCCCCAATATTTCCGAAATGCTGTCAGCTATGTCAGGAGGGAAAGTTTTCTCAGTTGTGGATATGACATCAGCATACCATCAAATCAATCTTCACACAGACTCTAGGCATTTGACTTAGTTCGTCACCCCCCTTAGGGGCATTTCGATATTTGAGAATGCCTTCCGGGCTAGCATCTGCAGCTGCCGTTTTTCAGAGGGTAATGACGTAGGTATTTGAAGGTCTAGATAATGTCTGGTACTTCCAAGAAGACATTATGATAGCAGGGAAGAATGAGATACACCATGATGAGTTGTTAGACAAAGTGATGAAACGTTTGGAAGAATATGGACTGTCAAGCGTGAGAAATGCCAATTTAGGAAGAGATCTGTTACATATTTAGGACACACTATATCAGGTGATGGTATACAACCCAAACAAAGCATTGTTCAAGGGATAAAAAACGCCACGCCCGGAAAGCAAAGATCAACTGAAGTCCTTTCTTGGGTTGGCTGAATATTGCTCACATTTGTAAGAAACTTTAATGAGATTGTAGAACCTCTAAGGTTACAAATGAAAAAAGATGTGATATTTGAATGGAATGGTATGTGTGAGGATGCATTCAAAAAGATCAAGATCAAGGATTGTATCATGGAAGCTCCTTTGTTAGGACATTTTGAAATAAATGGGAAAACTTATCTGACCACTGATGCCAGTGGTGTTGGATTAGCTGCGGTATTAACCCAATTTGTTGATGGAAATGAAAGAATTATTGGATTTGCTTCCAGGAGGCTGCAAGGTGCTGAGAAACGTTGTTCCACAATAGAAAGGGAAGCCCTTGCATGCGGTTGGGGAATCAAGCATTTTAAATATTTCCTTTGGGGTTTACCGTTTAAGGTTAGAACAGACCACAAAACATTGATACATTTTTTTAAAGGAGGGAGAGGGTTAGAAGGTGGAGTTACTCCTAGGATACCAAGATGGATGTTGTCTGTTTTGGAGTATAACTTTGATGTGGAATATCTGAAAGGACTTAAAAATGTGGTAGCAGATTGCTTATCCCGACTACCTCTGAGAAGTGATGTTGCAGAAGTTAATGATTTTGGAACTGAAGTGATTGAAGAAAGTAAGATTCATGAATGTGTAGCACGGAGAAAAGAAGTATGGGATGTTGCAATGGTTAATTATCCAGTGCTAGTAAGAATAAAAGAGTACATCAGGAATGGTTGGGAAACCAGTGTGAGTTGTGATGAACACTTAAAAGAATATTGGAATAGAAAGGATGAGTTGAGTATATGTGATGATACGATAATGAGAAGGAATCTCATTGTACCACCTGTGAGTCTTTGGAGTCAAATTATTGAACTAGCTCATGAAGGTCACCCTGGAAGAAGCAGGACGAAGAGAAGAATTAGACAAACATATTGGTGGCCTAAGTTAGATAGCATGGTTGAGGAAGTAATTAAGCATTGTTATGCATGTGCTAACTGTGACAAGGTAAAGACGTTGAGAGAACCGCCACTTAAGTGTGTTGAGTTACCTGCTAGACCATGGGAAAAGTTATCAAAGGGTTTCTCGGCCCTATAAACAAGTTAGGAAGTGCAAATAGATTTTTATTTTGTATTTGCTGATTATCACACTGTCTATAAGACAACAAATGTTATCAACACTAAAACTGTGATGGGATTTTTAGAGGTGGTTTTCATGGAAGAAGGAGTACCTAAAACCATTGCATCAGATAATGGTGTACAATTTGTGTCGAGAGAAATGAAGGAGTTTATGGAAAAATGGGGAGTTACTCATGATAGAGTGGCTTTTTATAGACCACAAGACAATGGAATTGTATAGAGGATTAACCGTCTAATAATGCGCAATATCCAGTTGTCATTAGCTAATGGTTTAACTTGGAAAGAAGAGTTAAAGAAACTAGTTTGGGCACATAGGACTACTCCTAGTGTTTTTACAGGTATTTCTCCCTTTGTATCTCTTAAAGGGAGAGAGCCAGGAAGGAAAGAGAATCCCAGTTGGTTGGTTGTCAAGGATCGTTTATGGGTAGATCACCATGCTGTCAAGACAAGCTTTACAGAGAAACAAAGACTTACTGAAGATTCTTACAACATGAGAAAATGTGTTAAAATGCCAAATATTGTGGTTGGAGATTGGGTTGTTACCAAAAGAAGTGGTGTGGTCATTAAAGGAGATAGCAAATTCTCTGTTCCATTAAAAGTAGTTGAGGTAAAGCACAATGTGGTGGTATTGGAAAATGGGACAGTTTGGAATATTGGAAATGTGTGTAAAGTACCTAATGTACAATAGAATCGTCATAAGTCATAGTGTTATAATGATGCTATGAGATCCTTGTCTTATGTTTTTCATAATTTTCTCTCGTATATTTTTATTGTTTCATGAGGGGGGAGATGTGTAGTGTTAATGAAGTTAAATAATATTAGAGTGACATTATAGACTGACTAGCATGTGAGCTGGAATGTCCAGACAGAATGTAGAGTGTCCTGTTCCTGGTATTCTATGTGAGAGTCATTACTGATTGGCAGCGCTGTGAGCAAGACTGCTGTGCCGAGGACACGTTTTTTTAAATTATAATTCAGTCAGTGCGCAGCAGTATTAATTAAATAACAAGCATTTGCAATGCAATAGGTCTCGCATTAGGAAAGTGTGAGCTATTGGTATTGTAAATGACACATTTTGTAATGTGTTGGCTTTGAAAATATATAAATTAATAGCATTGTTAATCACAAAGTCAATAGCTTACACTTTACTAAAGCGAATCCTATTGGCTATGGCAATGCTTGTTGGTAGCAAGCAAGGAAAGTGCTGTTGTTGTGCTGAGTGATGATATGGTTGGGCTGAGTGATATGGTGGTGTATTAGAGTGATGTGGTGGTGTCCCAGAGTGATGTGGTGGTGTCCCAGAGTGATGTGGTGGTGCCCCAGAGTGATGTGGTGGTGCCCCAGAGTGATGTGGTGGTGTCCTAGAGTGATGTGGTGGTGTCCCAGAGTGATGTGGTGGTGTCCCAGAGTGATGTGGTGGTGTCCCAGAGTGATGTGGTGGTGTCCCATAGTGATGTGATGGTGTCCCCGAGTGATGTGGTGGTGTCCCAGAGTGATGTGGTGGTGTCCCAGAGTGATGTGGTGGTGTCCCAGAGTGATGTGGTGGTGTACCAGAGTGATGTGATGTTGTCCCCGAGTGATGTGATGTTGTCCCCGAGTGATTCGGTTAGAGAAAGTTAAGAATATTGCATGGGAGAAAGGAACACATACTGTATGGGAAATAGGGAGGTATGGTGTATGGGAGATAGGACAGCCTAAGAAATGAGGCATTATGTACGAGGCAAATTCAGGGAGACTGTAAAAAACTGGAAGGCTGCACATATAGGAGAAAGAAAGTCTGGTTGAATGGGAGAAGACTACAGACTCTATGGGAGTAAAGAAGGTAGGTTGTATGGGATAATATATGATAGAGTGCATGTGTTAAAGGGGGATACAGTGTATGCAAAATAAAATCTTTGTTTGGACGACAAATAGACTAATGGAGAAAGGAGAGCAGATTCTGGGAGAAGTTATGACAGAAGGCACGACCTAAAAACTGTTTATGGGAGAACAGAAGGCATAGACTAAGGGGAAAGTCACACCCTACTGCATAGAAGAAAGGATGAGAGACCATGAAAGAAGCAACAGTAGGCCTTAAGACAGAACAAAAGGCAGTGTGTATCGGGGAACAGGAAATAGAAAGGAGGGGTTATGGGAGAAAGAGAGGCAGCGAGCAAGGATAAAAGTAAGACAGAGAGCATGAGAGAAAGAAAAGCCGACATGGGAAAAAAGAAAGCAGAGAGCAAGGAAGAAGGAAAGGCAGAGTTCATGGGAGAGAGTAAGGCAGACAGAATGGAAACAAGTTTGAGCTATTGGCATTGTAAATGACAATGCTTTTTATTTATGTTTTGGTTTTTAAAACATAATTAAAAGGCATTGTCATTTACAATGCCAATACCTTAAACTCTCGTAAATGCAAGACCTATTGCATTGCAAAAGCTTGTTAACTTTTAGTGTGCCGAGTGAAAGCACGTAAAAGGCTTTTACTTTCTAGGGCATATGCTTAGTTGAATGATTTCTGCACTCCACATATCAAAGCACACATGATGCGCAGACCTCTTTTTGCAGAACCAAAGAGGTGGCCTCTTCACACCACCCAAAATAATATTCCATAGCCCCATCACTGCCACCAAAGCGCCTGAGCTTAGATTGGTAAATGTGCTTTGTGGTGGTAACTAGCTCTGAAGTTTAACGTGATTTACTGAGCTAAGAGCCTGATGCAGTGATGTGTTACTTGTAGGTCACTGGTGTGCTTCTGCAGATAAAAAAATTACACTTTTTAAGTAGCACTACGAATGACAAAAATTTCATACCAAACCGAAAACTTAACGTGAAACTAAACTGAAAACTAGCATGAAACGGACTTGAAATTCCACCTCCCTCAACGTGGTGTACGGCGACCCACTGGGGTTTCGGCGAGGCTGGGATCCGGTTGCATGGCTTTGCAGAAACAATAACAAAGTGATGGGGAGTGGGGCGGCACAGATGGGCGCTGAAGCTGAACAGGCAGGGACAAAAGCATAGTCATGACAAACGATTTAAATACATTTAAAACAAGAGGAAATACAGAGACAGGGGGGCGGGGAAACATGGCGGTAGCTAGCTGAGCTGCTGCGGCGCTCCGATCTGTGTTCCCGTTCGTCTATTGTTTACCGGCATTAACACGCTCTCATATATCCCAATATGCGGCGGATTTGATTGCAAGCTAAGTTCTCCCCCAACTTATGAACTATTCATGAACTTATGAGGCTTTTTGGAGGCTCTCTTTGCTTCGTGTAATTACACAGTGAAGCTCGTGAGTACAGAGGGTCATGTGCATGTGCATTGATGGGGCGTGCCGGTCCTGCTCGGAGTCTCACAGCGTTTCAGCCGCGCCTCTTCCACTCCCTCAGCCCGAACAGCTGTTCCAGACTGGATTCAAGCCGGCCACAACTCGGAGCCTGCTGACGATTTCACCGGTATTGCAACCGGTATTGCAAGCGCCGATATTTGCTTTAAGTACGCAAAGTACGCGGCAGGCTGCTTCTGGCTTGCTGCATTGGCACTCGGCAGCGCTGGAGCTCCGTCGTGGGAGAAGGACCCGCAGCCTCCTCCCAGGACCCCGAGGCGGCTCAGGGCAGTCCGGTTCTGACTCCGGCTCCAGCTTCTTTTCACGCACCGGTAAGGGGCGGCTGAGGAGGGTGGAGGAAGAGGAAGATATTGAGACAGATCTTGAGAAGGTGGCAGGCACGACTAGAGCTGCACTACCTGCACTACTTGAGGCTCAGAGTCAGCAGGTGGGTCAAGTTGTTAAAGGCTGTGAGTCATCATGCGGAGAGTTGGAGGATCCTGGTCTGTTGCTAGTCTTAGAAAACTCTCTCAAATCTAATCTTAAGCAGGTAGACACAAGGGGGGCACCGGATCCCAGTAGAGAAGAGACTAAAAACACTGGGAGAATAGGCTTCGAGACTAGCATAAGCTCTGACCCCTGTAGTAGCAATTGTAGCCACCAGTCTCAAGCTCCATGTCAGATAGCGCCGGGGGCCCTCTCAAAGAAGAAGAAACTGTCCTCCTATTTATCCAGAGAAGTTAAGGGTAAGCGAGCCTTTACCTCCAAACCAGCAAAGAGTGCTAAAAAGAGCACTAAAAACATCAAATCAGCAACCAACTCTGGATCCAAAATAACACCGTCATTGCGGTCCTATTTTAAGGCGGTCCCACAGATTTTGCACCTCCCTGACCAACAGCTTTCCGAGGATATTCCTCTTCTAATGGCTTCATCAGAGTCTCCGGGGCTTATTCTACCAACTACTTCCGAAATTACTCCTGAAACTGAAGAAATAGCTTCCTCTACAGTAAACGAGATGCAAGATATAATGGTTAATGCAGAGGGAGGTGCCCTTAGTAACAATGGGTCTGAAGATGGAGATGGAGCAGCGATTATGGCTGAAACTGAGGGGGGGTCTGTCAACATTAAGGTTGGCACCTTAGCCCCAACTTTGACTACTACTCAGGTGATGGAGCCCTTGCATCCCTCTGGGTCACTGACTCTTGCACCTTCCCCAGTATTATATTCAGCTACACCACTGCTTGAATCTCATTTGGAACCTCACCTAGCTTCACAGCAACTTGGGCTCTCAAACAACAATGCGCCTATAGAAGAAGATGGGCAGCGGGGGGCAACAGCCCTTACAGATTTTAACATCGGTAGTGGGGTTGATCCGGCTTTGACCTCCTATTTGCAATCAATGTTTTCATCTTTGTCAGTTGACATTAAGAAAGGCTTTGAGGACTCCGCTTCCATTCAATCGGACATTCGGAATTTTTGCGAGTCCTTGGATAGGAAAGTGGGCATTCTTGCATCAAGAACAGAAGGTCTGGAAGACAAAGTGTTGGGTCTCTCATTGCATCTGGATGAAGCCAAGACAGATATTGTTAAGCTTAAGAAGGAGGACCAGATTCTGTCAGAAAGATTGGAGTCACTGGAGAACAACGCACGTCGAAGCAACCTCCGTATTCTTAACGTACCAGAGGGCAGTGAGGGGTCCGACATAAAGCAATATATCATTCATTTGTTAAAAGACTGTTTGAAACTAGATCAATCTGTGGAAGAATTGTCTGTGGATATTCAACGTATCCACAGAGATCCCTTCAGAAGGAACCCTCAAAGAACCAAGCCGAGGAAAATATTAATAAACTTCCACACCTATACTCTTAAAGAATCTATATTAGGTCTGGCACTAAAGCAAAAATCCTTAAGCGGGAAGTGATTCAACTTTCAAATTAGGTCCGACCTTTCGAGGGTAACGCTAGACAAACAATGGGAGTTTGGTAGAAGGCTTGAAGCTTTCAGGAGCCTAGGGGCAGTAGCCCATCTGGTCTTTCCGGCGGCCTTGAAAGTCATGCATAATAACACAATGCATAACATCAGGTCAGTGCAGGCAGCTGATGAACTCCTGCTGTCCTTGGGCAGAGAAAAAGATAAAGATAAAAACAAGGGTTCTTCAAGTTAATCTATTAGTCCCCAGGAGATTTGTATATTTGGGATAGGTAAGATCGCTTAAACCATGAGTTGGTGAAGGAGGTTTAGAAAGGGAAAAAAGAAAAGAAATGGAAAAGGAAAAAAAAAAAAAGGGGAGAGGAAAAGATTAATAGAAAGGTGTAAAAAAAAAAAGGGAAAAAACTCTTGCACAATTGGTTATGTCAATATATTAATTAACAAACTTAATATAAAATTTAATATCTATAATCCTCCTTCCCTTCCACTTGAAATAGTCCTATGTTTTACTGTTTTTTTTTCTTTATCTCCTCCTCTCTTTTTGGCCATGATTAAAGGTCTATTTACAGATAGGACGGGAGCACAGAAGGGGTGCTATCTTCTGGTATATCCAGATAGATAGAGTAGGGGTTTCCCACGGGTGGGGGGAGGGTTCTGGGGTGCTTACGGGAGGGGGGCAGGGGGGAAAATTTCTTTAAAAAATCCTCATTTTTTGCTCAGTTCTACTTTTTATGTCCTTGTTGGGGAGAGCCATATATTCTATGGCATACATTAGCTTTAATACTAAGGGTTCTTTTACTCTAGGTGCTGGTTATGGGGTGATGGGGTGGATGTTCCTATGGAGAAGAAGATAGGAATTCTCTCCTGGAATATAAATGGCCTACGCACTAGTCCCAGAAAATGGAAAATATTGCAGTATTTGCGAGACTCAGACGCTCAAATTCTTGTACTCCAAGAGACCCATCTTACAGAGACTGAGATCACCTCTGTTGTTAAAAAAAATAGATGGGTAGATTTTTGTGTGTCTACTACACAATCTCTAACCTCCAGAGGCGTGGCGATCTTCTTCAAAAAATCTTTAAAAGCAAGGTTAATTGATAAACTCGTAGATCCAGGAGGTAGATGGGTAATTGTTTCTGTGACGGTGGCAGGGGCTCCGATTACAATAGTAGGTTACTACGGGCCCAACCATGATGACCCCTCGGTATTGAGTACGGTATTTTCTCACCTGCTTGCGTATCCGGAGCCCACGATACTGGCTGGAGATTTCAATATAGTTTTGGACCCTATACTGGATAAATCCCCTACTAATAGATCAGTAATCCCCTCAAAAACAAGGGCCCTTTTACTTGACAAAATGAAGGAATTTGGCTATGTAGATATTTGGAGATTAAGATCTGGGCTTCAACAAGGTGTCTCATTTCACAACTATAAATACCACCACCAGTCGAGAATAGATTATATCTTAATCAGTCAGCAACTAGTTAAACAGGTACAAAACATCTCTCATCTCCCATTCCATTTTTCCGATCATGCGGCCATCTCTCTAGAACTGGGCGGGCTGCTGGAAAAAACACCTAAAGTTTGGTCATTTGACCGTTCACTACTTACTGCTCCCGATGAAATTACCGCTTTAAAAATTGAAGCACAAAGTTTTTTTGATAACAACATTGGGTCCGCTTCCCCCGGGTGTGTTTGGGACACATTTAAAGCCTTCTTGCGAGGCATAATAACAAACAAGGTCTCACATAAAAACAAAATCTATAGAGAATCTGTCAACTTATTGGAATCTGATATGGCTAGGGTGCAAAAGAGAATCTTGTTACATCCGGCCGTTCCTCCGGAAACTATGAAACGTTGGCAAGATGAGTTATCTACCCTAAAAGGAGAACTGGGCTCAATTATAAATACTCAAGTCCTTCAGAGATGGGAGGCAAGTAAGCTAGCACATTTTCAATATGGAGAGGGGGCCGGCAAGGTTCTGGCCTGGAAAGCCAAAACTGACCGAGTTAGAAATAACATAGCTCAAATCAAGTAAGATCTGGCGACTTACTCAGCAGATGCTGACATTAGAAGCACCTTTTGTGATTTTTTTAAGAACATCTATCACAAGGACAAACATGTTGAGGCTTGTCAGGTTGACGACTGGTTAAATAGGGTGTCTCTCCCCTCTCTTTCAGCTGAACAAAGAGCCACCTTAGATAGACCTATTACGCAGGAAGAGGTTAGCCGTGCCATCTTAGACAGCAAGAAGGGTAAGGCATCTGGTCCCGATGGCCTTCCTTCAGAGCTATATTTGACCTTGCTGACAATAATAGTTCCTCCTTTAACTTCGCTGTTTAATCAAATCTTTCAGGTAGGGCTGTCTCTCCCTAATTCGTGGAATGATGCTTCTATTACTTTGATTTTGAAACCAGGTAAACCAGCCTCAAGTTGTGGGTCTTATAGGCCTATTTCGATTTTAAATGCGGATTATAAGTTTTTCACATCTGTTCTTGCCAATAGACATGGGGTAGTGGCACCTTCTATATTACATCAGGATCAGAGGGGCTTTGTGAGGGGTCGCCAACTCTTTGAATTGACCTATGATCTTATTGGGGCCATAGATATGGCGACGGCGGACTCTCTTCCCCTTGCTGTCATCACATTGGACGCTACCAAGGCCTTCGACAGGGTCAATTGGATGTTCCTGTCGGGGGTCTTGGGTAAATTCAACATTGGGGGGGCTTTCCGCAGAGCGGTGAGTCTACTCTATCAGAAGCCTAAGGCCTCTTTACTGGTTAATGGCGAACTGTCAGCCCCATTTAATATTACTCGGGGTACGCGGCAGGGCTGCCCCCTCTCCCCTCTCCTATTTGACTTATATATAGAGCCCTTCGCCCAACGGTTAAGGGACGACTGTAACATCAAGTCTTTTTCATATATGGGTTGGGAGAGGAAAGTGGCCCTGTACGCCGATGACATTCTCATCTTCTCTTCGGACCTCCGTACTGCTCTTCCCTCTATAATTGCTCTGGCCTATGACTATGGGGAGGTATCCGGATACCAAATTAATGCATCTAAAACTGAGATGATGCAGTGGAACGACCCCGAGCCAGTGGCAGGGGTTCAATTGAGTCTTTCTATGCGTTATCTTGGCCTCACTATTACTAAAAACATAGACCAAATTGCAACGTTGAATTTTTCATTGATAGCAAGAGAATGTAGAAAACTTATGAGGTCTTGGTCTACACTCCCGCTTTCTATTCTGGGTAGGGTTAACCTTGTTAAAATGTCTATTTTGCCCAAAATTTCTTTTTTGTTTAACACTGTTCCGCTGTATTTTGAGCCTTCTATCATAGCAAAATTGCAAAGTGATATTAGCTCTTTTATTTGGAATGATCACACATCTCGGATTTCATGGAAAAAAATCAGGCGTAGGAGAGAAAAGGGGGGTCTTGCAGCTCCAGATTTACAACTATACGCGTGGGCTTTTCAACTCTCCCACGCCAGGATGCTGCTTAAAATGCCCACGAATGTGGGAATAGGCACTATGTTCTCCGCATTACTTAGAGGAGAGGGAGTTGGCCAACAGGGTTTTTTGTTTAAATTTGGGGACCCTAAGTTTTTTAAAAAGGTGAAGCTGAAGGTATTATTGGGATTGACAAAAACGTGGGTTAAACTAAGAGGCTCCATAAAACTGGGATATTTTGCAGGCAGGTCTCCAATGTGGGATTCCCCGGGATGTCCAGGTTGGCTTCTCGATAGCCTGGCAACACCACTGAGGGAGGCCGGTTTGGAGGTTTGGGGGGGACTTGTTTATAAATGGTTCTCTCCTCCCTTGGGAAGCTTTACTAGCTAGAGTAGGGCCGGGTCTTTCCAGATTCAAATATATACAGATCGCGAGTTGGGCTCACTCACAGCGTTCAGCTAGGGGTAGATACCAACTGGGAGGAGACAGTAGCTTAGTGGCCCTGATGCTGGACAAACCTTCTGTGAGTAAGGAGATCTCAGTCTGGTATAACTTATTATTGGAAGAGGTTGACGGGGATTTCACCTTACCGGAGACACTGTGGAGCGCTTCCTTTATTGATCAGGACACTGATAACATCTGGCACGCCTCTTTTAAAATCTTGTGGGACATAGTGAAACCAGCCTGGTTGCGTAGGAATCATCTTTTTACCCTACACAGGGCATATTATTCACCACAGCGGCTGTCGAAATTTTCAATAAACTCCCCTGTAGCCTGCCCTAGGTGTGGGCTTCTAGCAGCCTCTGACATACATATGTTTTTTGAATGCCCACTCTTGTTCTCCTACTGGGATTCAATTAGTAAACTATTGACTACATCTTTAGGGGTAGCAATCTCAATCAATGCAATGACCGTAATCTTCGGATTATTTTCGGGAGTTCGAGGCCCTGCTAAGAACCTTCTTTTTTACTGCATGTTATTGGCCAGAAGGGAAATCTGCAGGAAATGGAAAGACCCAGCACCTCCCACGTTGTTAGACTGGCGTATCTCAGTCCTGCAAACATCCAAAGTTGACCTCGCAAGATCTGGCAATCCCGAAAAACGTAAATTTTGGCTTCTCCTAAATTTGAATTAGTTGGCTTTTGACTGTGGGGTTTTTTTTTCTTTTTTTTTTTTCTTTTTCCCCACTGTCCTATGATTAAGCTGCTTGGTCTATATTTTCCTTTTCGGTATACCCAATGGTTTCCCCAAACGTCAGTGGGTATCGAATTGCAGCAACATCTCCCTGCTACGGTTATATCGGGGTGCTTTATGGAGAGATGTGCTAATGCGGAGTGTAAACATTGAATTATCGGTGAAAGCACTACCAGTATATCTGTGGCAGTATATTCCTCTCTCCGATAGCCTGATGTGATATACCAAGGGCGATAATGAGGACAAAAAAAAAAAAAGAGGAAATACAGAGATTAAAGTGCGCGTCTCAGGGAAACGTCAGAGAAATTCCATTAACACTAAAAACACGGATGAACCGCTAAGGATGAGAGGAGGTGGAGGGCACTAAACACAGTTACTCGTTTTCCGCTGGAAAGACAAGGGGCCCACTGCAGATGTTCTGTCAAACGTCGTCGGTAATTAAAATAAAGATAGTTTTCGAGCCTTGAGAGCTGCCATCCCAATGAAGATGCATGGATTAGGAATGCATTTATGCAAAATAGTTCTTTCGGAAGCTGTTTCATGCAAGCTTTTCTCTCATTGCGGCTTGGGGGTAGCATCTGCTTTTAAGCACTAGAACAAATACGTGTGAGGCGCGTTACCACCGCTTGCCTCAACCGGGATGCACAGTCGAGAGGCCCTGCTATTAATCTTTATTTGGCGCTGTTGTGATCGAGGCGGCACAGATGCTGCCTGTGTAATCTACAGGAACATTAGAAATAAAAGACCCCAAGTGATGCAAGGCGTCTGAATGTCGGCAGCGCTTACTTAGCATTTCATTCTTCAAAGCGGAACACATTGAGTAATTGTAACAAAAAGATTAAACAGGGTGTAGTGCGGTGAGTGTGAAAAGGAGTGAGACATAAAGCTAAGCCCATAGAGAAGGGAGAGGAGGTTGGAAAGATAGAGGCTGGAGAAGAGATTTAGAAAAGCACAGAGACAGAGAAAGGAAGGAAGGAAAGAAAGAAAGAAACACCAGCATTGGCGGCCAAGAAATCAAACAAGAGGGGGAAGTGCACTGAACAGGAACAGGCACCCTTGGAAGCATCTGGTGAGTCAGGGGGCATGGGAGCAGGAGGCATTCCTTTGTAGGCTGTGGTTTGTGACGTGCCTGGTGTGGCGACGGGGGTGGGGAGCGGAAGGGATTCCTTTTAAGTCTGATGCTTCTGATGCCTGGCTCGGGGAGCAAATGGGTGCGCGGCTGATGGGTTTGAAGTGCACGCGCGTCTCACACGAGCGCATCACATGAACTGAACGTAATCCGCACTTGGTAGGGATTTTGTTTTGCCTACTATATACTCGCCTATTAATCCCTGTGGGATATAATAGGAGAGACCTAAAAATGATCTTAACAGCATGTAGATCGATTGTTAAAAAACTTTCTTTCTTAGTCCAAGGGTAAGGATATCTGCAGTCTGTCCCTCGCACAGATACAGCTCGTTGGCATAAAATGTTGGAATATCACCTCCAGAAAGAAGATTCAAAGTAGTTTTTTCTGGATACATGGATGTCCTCCGCACAGCAGTCTTGCTCACAGCGCTGCCAATCAGTAATGACTCTCACATAGAATACCAGGAACAGGACACTACATTCTGTCTGGACATTCCAGCTCACATGCTAGTCAGTCTATAATGTAACTCTAATAATATTTAACTTCATTAACACTACAGGAAGTCAGTCAGATAACTGCACAAGGTGTCTCTGGTGTCCAGGCTCAGCCACGTCTCGAAGTCATGCAATATTTATGACCTCATGCACCTGAAGGCGATCTGGGACCAGGAAGTGAAGCTGTATGTCGCTGAGCAAAAGAAGTACTCAAGGCCCTCACATATGATTTGCTCCCCTTAAGTCCAAGTCCTGGGTGTGGACTCTGGGCCTTTCCTAATTCCTTTTGCTCTCGAAGTCCTCCAGTAAATCAGAATCAAAGTCCAAGCGCAAACATAAAAAAACTATGTTGGACACAACCCATCCCAGCTACTCATTACCTAAGGAGAAGGTGCAAGAGCATCATAATGCCAGTAATTCTCCATTGAGAACTACAGTTGCTGGGACAATTTCTTACTTGATCTTCAAATGCATTTTCTGCTTAATGCAACCGTTTTAAACTAATGCATTGTTTCTTTTTGCTTCTGCACTTTGCTTACTGCAATTACTTTTGTCGATTGACAGCTCTGTCTGCACTTTCACTTTGCATATTGTAATCATTTTAATTAATCTAACAATAAAGCTTGACTTGACTAGAAGTCTTCAATGCTGCCGATTGTTGGTGTGCTACCGATTCCCTCTGATACTCCTTTGGGCCCAAAGAAACGGGTGGGCCGACAGTTGGGTTAACACCAGCAGATCCATCCTCAGTGCCTGTCTGACCACTTGTTCCCATAGGGCTCTGTACCTCTAGTACAAACTGCTGTTCTGGCTCCAAGACCTGTTCCTTCCCCCATTGATGCCTGTACTGACGCCACTGGTTCCAGGAGAGGATGAAGTATTGAACCTGATCTCAGATACCGATATTGACTGTTGGTCTTTGAAATCACAAAAGCTCTACCCATCGCCATACATTCTGACACCAGCAGAGGCTCTATTATATTTTTGACTCTGACTCCCCAGGATGTGGAAGATGGTGTGGCAGTGGATGGTTTTCTCTGCCAAGGGATAGTTTTCTCTACCATCACTACACAGAGGATGTCTTGTACATGAATTTGCAGGAGTCCAGTGAGCTTGACAACTTATCTGAGGTAGGGCTTGGCTCCACAAGTTGGTCTCCAGCGGAAGAAAGTGCCTTTTTACAGTAGTGGTGGTCCAGAGGACAGCTGAGGTTCTGGATTTACAGCTGCCGTTCTGAAATCATAGCTGCCTTCATTTGAGATCAAAACAAACGTCCTGACAGAAGTTTCCAAGGTGAGGAATGTGCTTTTATATTATTTATCCTCAGGAAGAGCATTACCGAAGGTAAATACCTTGTTTTTCTGACCCTTTTTTCCTACTGCCAGCTATATTTCATTTATATTTTTGACAAATTCTAATATTATATTCTGCAAATTATAAAAATGGCTTGTTTTATTGTGGTGTGCTGGCCACCAATATATGCTAAAAGTGCAAACAAACCCCTAAATTGCTCTGTGCGTGTTAAGATAGACAAGTCCTTGGAGGTGGGAACCCTCATTTATTTTTTATATTAACCTTTGTAGTTCTGGATTATAAAAATAACTAAGACATGGGACCTCTGTGAAAATTTGTAACATTGGCCATCTGGACTGAAGAATGTTTCATTTCCTTTCGCAAGAGTTGCTGGACTCTCAAGGAGAGTGTAGTATTCTTGCATAAAAAATCAAAGAAATTCAAGTTGAAGATAACAAGTTTATTCCAAAGAAAAAGCACATCTGGTAAGATCAGGTGTAAGGCTCGAACTGACATACAGTGAAACACATTGCATTCCATTACAAATCTCTAATTGAACATAGAACGAAAACACATTTGTAAGACTACATCTGATTTAACCCCTTCACTGCGGCGGCTATTCCGCCGCAGTGCTAAGGGGGCGGGGCGGAAGAGCGGCGGGCGCATGCTGGTGACAAAACCGCTCCGTCACCAGCCACGGTTGCGCTGTGCTCATGACGGAGCAGTTCCGTCACAGCCCCGCCCGCTCAATAGAACGTTCAGCGCAGGCGGGGAATCCGCGCCGCGCAGGCGTTCCGAGCGGGCCATGACGGAACCGCTCCGTCATCAGCACAGCGCGACCGCGGCTGATGACGGAGTGGTTCCGTCACCAGCAGGGGAGGGGTTAAAGAGGCAAACCTAACATTAAAATGAATACTACCATTTTTATAAACAATAACATACTACATATCTTCCCCTTTTACACAAAAAAACAAACTATAATAAATCTAGTAAAATATAAATTCTTTGTACTTCACGGGTCTCTTAACAGATTTCCAAAAGAAGATTTATTGCCAGGTAATACTGAAATTTCAGTATCAAGATCGATGTCACTATTAATAACACGCTTATCATTAGAACATGAAGGTGTAAATCATGAGGAGATTTTATCACAATCGTCATTTCTAGGCACCAAAAATAATTACGAGATTTTGAGACTGGCACAGAAACAGTATCATTGAACATATGCTCATCACTTGGGTGTGTTAAAGCTAAACGACTCATGTGCCAATTTTCGCCATTATCTAATGTTACAGAATTATGATGAATTTTTTGGAGAACTAAATTTACTGTGACCTTTTGGAACTTTCTTAGCACTCTTAATACATACCCATTGGCCAACCTGTAAATTAACAGGTTTTGATCCATGTTTGATATCATGATAAACCTTATTCTTGATTTGTGAAGAAGTAAGGTTTGATCTAATTTCACTGGTATCATTAAAAAAAAAACATTTCATTCCTTTTCATCCAACTGGGATTTGTTTTGGATAATGGAATTCCACATCTCATCAGAGAAAATTGGCTTTTTTCCTAAAGAAGGATGAGGTGTTACCCTATAACCCCATAACATTTTTCTATGCTCACTATCCCAAGACAGTTTAGATTGGACATATAATTGTAAAGTACTTTTGATGACTCTATTGAGTCTTTCCACAGTACCGTTGCAGGAAGGGTGATAAAGTGGCATCAACTTATGTTTGATTCCATTTAAAATAAGAAAGGTTTGCATTTCCCTAGACTTAAACTGCACACTGTTGTCTGTTAAAATGGATTACGGACACCCTTCTTGTACAAAAATGTGTTCTAAAAATCTATCACATTAGTGGTGTTCACTTTCTCAACAACTTTTACTTCAAACCATCTAGAAAATAAATCTACACGAACAATAATATATTTCAAGGTATTATCAAACCAATTAACAGGACCCATAATATCCATTGCTAAATCTTCCCAGGGAAGGTTTGGAGAAGAAACTTCACCTAATGGTGGATTGAAAGTTTTCTTTGACTTATCAGAAAGTTCCCAATTCATGCAAGATCTAACAACCTTTTCAACAATATTATCCATTCCTGGCCACCAATATTGATCCCTCACTCTCGATTTGGTGCGAGAGATACCAGGATGGCCTTCATGGGATAACTGTATAATTTGATTTCTCAAAGACAAAGGGGGAATTATCTTGTCTCCTCTAATGAGAAAATGATCAGAAATTGAGCGTTCATCTCTGACCTCCCAAAAACCTCTCAATTCATCATTAAGATCTTTTTTACAAAATGTACTCCAACCATTAGTCACTTTATATTTGACATCATTCAAAATATTGTCCTAAGAATCCGCTTTTAACCATTGTTCTTGAAAAATACTGTTAAAAAATGTGTCATTGGAAATAACATTAGCAACTGAAAAATTGTTCCAGGAATTTTTATCAGATTCAATAATGGGTAAGAAGAACCTGCTTAAAAAATCAGCAACAACATTTTTGGTTCCAGGAACGTAACAAATTTGAAACAAAAAAAATATCCCGATCGTCGCCAAATAATTGTAGTATTCTTGCATAAAAAATCCTAGAAATTCAAGTTGAGGATAACAAGTTTATTCCAAAGAAAAAGCACGTCTGGTAAGATCAGGTGTAAGGCTGGAACTGACATACAGTGAAACACATTGCATTCCGTTACAGCTCTCTAATCGAACATAGAACGAAAGCACATTTGAAAGACTACATCTGATTTAAAGAGACAAACCTAACATTAAAATAAATACTACCATTTTTATAAATAATAACATACTACAAAGAGCTAGTCCTACTGATATGTACCTGCATATAAAATATTTGGAGAAATAATCTGTGTAGTCCATCAGTAACTGGAGATTTTACCCCTGCTCTGATATTTCCTATTAAGACTTGGATGATTAGTGTTGTAACCTCTGACATCCACTCCACAACTAGAACTCCAACAGAAACTTTGCTGTGCACCCCGTCAAACCTGCTGTCCCTAGAAACATTTAACTGGTTTTTCGATATCACCATCCGACAACTTTTAGCTGTCTGTTGATAATCGACCTATTGTGTATAGTACGAATACTTGGGGTAGGCCTTGCATCAGCCTACTGCTATTTATTTGGTTGTATTTCTTTGCGTTTGTTCCAGACTGCCCGAACTCCAAAGTATAGCTTGTGTTCGAGGCATATGGGCTGCAGATGGTACATTATGAATAGATCGCCATCTGGTGTTGGGCTCGGATGATTGCACTTTGTTTTTCTCTTGGAGAGTCTTTTGTATCTTGGTGACTCCTCCCTTAGTTGGTAGTGCGCATGGGCATCGGCTCCATCCTTAGATTGTTTTTTTCCGCCATCGGGTTCGGATGAAGATCGAGACGCTCCAGATCAACTTCTGAAGAAAGTGATTTTTCGGCGCGTATTCCCTTTCCAATTCGACGGTATTGTTAGCGAACGCGTTCTTTTCCATTCCGACGCGTTACAAATTCAAAATAGAAGAGAAAAACTTGGATCTACGTCGAGGAACAAGAGACCTTTCTCGGCGCAGTCAAGCCCGGAGTCCATGGAAAGGACTCCATTCAAAAAATGTCCATCGTGTGGTGCTAAGTTCCCACACAAGGACCTACACGAGGTGTGCAACCTCTGCCTATCGCCTGAACACGAATCCAGGGACTGCGAAGCCTGCGCAGCATTCTCCTCCAAGCTAACGATTAGAAATCGTCGAGCTCGAAGGCACGAGGCTTCCAGAATGCAGGCGGAGGCGATCCCGGAGCTGTTCGGAGACGAACAAATCGAGGAAGAAGAGGACCAGTCGGGGTCGGAAGGGGACCAGTCGGAGGTTGAAGAACTCTTCGAGCAACAAACCGTGAGTGACGACGTCCCCTTACCGAAAAACCGACCCCGTGCGGTAACGACCCCGCCCTCGGGCCCGGTCAAATCGCTGAAAAAAGTTTCCGACGCCCCGCCTTCGGGCCCGGCAACGAAACCGAAACTGAAACCGAAACACTCGGAATCCCACCACGTCGGATCCGAGAAAAGGGCGTCATCGACTTCGACACCGAGGCGGCATATAAAGGAGAGCTCGGTATCGAAACATTCCATGTCGAAAAAGAAATATGATGTATCGCCCAAAAGACACTCGATACCCAAAAAATCGGAATCGAGCAGACATTCGGTGTCGAAACCAGAAAGATCTGAGGATCGAAAACAAAAACAGCTCTCGGAACCAGGACCCTCGGTACCGATTCAAGAGCAACAAACAGATCCCAAGCAAAAGATCTTGTTTATTGACCCACAAACTGGGAAAGTGGTCACTAAGAAGAGAAAGAGTGAACAGTCAGAAGATAAACCTCTTCCTCCAAAAAAGAGAACAATGGGGACGAACATAACTCCTCCTGCTTCTCCTCGTCCTAAAGACACACCCTCTTCTCCTATTCCTCACAATAGGCCACATATTCCTACACCCTCCACACCAAGACCAGCTACACCTCAGTCAGATGTAGACAGTGATATAGGGGAGGGAGAACCTCAAGGGGATGACGAATCTATCCAGGATGAGGAAGATCCATGGGAAAATTACGATGTAGGGTCAGATGAAGACAACGACCCAGAGCTATACCCCTCAAAGCCTTCACCACCTGATGATAACACAGGTTTTGTGCAGCTCATTAATAGGGCAGCAAAATATCACAAACTAGATATGCACACAGAACCTCAGATAGAGGATTTCTTGTTAGAGACTCTACCTAGTGCACAGAGAACATCAGGTACTCTTCCTATGCTAAAGGGTCTTCTCACTCACACAGAAGAAATATTCGAAAACCCAGTGAGAGCCAGGGTGTTAAACCCAAGAATCGATAAAAAATATAAAGCGGCTCCAAAGGACCCAATATTTATTAGAGGGCATGTACCTCTAGACTCGCTAGTGGTCTCAACCGCTCGTAAGAGAGCAAACTCATTATCTACAGGAGAGGCTCCTCCACCAGATAAAGAGTCGAAGTTAATAGATGCATCAGGCAAGAGAGTAGCATCACAGGCAGCAAATAGCTGGCGTATAGCTAATACACAAGCTCTACTCGCACGTTACGACAGGGCACATTACGATGAGTTAGAAAAGCTTCTCACACATCTTCCTAAAGAACATCAAAAGAAGGCAGACCAATTAATTCAGGAAGGTAAAATAATAACTAATACTTCCATTAAGTGTGCGTTAGACGCAGCAGACACTGCAGCAAGGTCTATTAACACTAGTGTCATGCTAAGAAGACACGCATGGCTCAGAATCTCAGGATTCAAACAGGAAGTTCAAACAGCCCTACTGAACAGACCATTTGATCAGAAGACATTGTTCGGTTCAAGTACAGACGAGACATTAGAAAAGATGAAAAAGGATACAGAAACGGCTAAGTCAATGGGAGCATTGCAACAGCCAACGCACAGAGGTTCCTTTCGTAGATCCACCTATAGAGGGGGCTCAAAAAACACAGGAACAAATCAGCAATCCACATCTTTCACACCAACATCACCCAGAGGTAATTCAAGAGGTAATTACAGAGGTAACAACAATAAGGGTAGAGGCCGCGGAAATAATAACACCCGCAACGCCTCAACACCAAAACAGTGACTTCATAGATCTCCCCCCAGACCACATAACACCGGTCGGGGGACGTCTATCACAGTTCCTACCTGTCTGGGAAGACATCACGTCAGACAAGTGGGTGAGACAAATTATCCAACATGGTTATTGCCTAGAACTCACAGCTACCCCGCCAAACATCCCCCCCAAACAGCGCCCAATGAGTCAGGATCATTTGACATTGTTAAGAGAAGAAGTGCTAGCACTTCTACAAAAGCATGCAATAGAGAGGGTCCCAAAGGATCAACAAGGAACAGGAGTATACTCTCTATACTTCCTGATCCCCAAAAAGGACGGGTCCCTACGACCAATATTAGACCTCAGACCTCTCAATGCTTACATAAATTCGGAGCACTTCCACATGGTCACGCTCCAACAAGTACTCCCTTTACTGAAGCAAGGGGACTTTCTTTCTACACTGGATCTAAAAGACGCTTACTTTCATATCCCAATTCACAAAGCCCACAGAAAATACCTAAGGTTTGTGTTAGAAGGACAACACTACCAGTTCAAGGTCCTTCCGTTCGGTGTCACAACAGCACCGAGAGTTTTCACAAAATGCCTAGCTGTGGTGGCAGCACATCTAAGAAGACAACAAATACATGTCTTCCCATACTTGGACGATTGGCTAATAAAGGCCAAATCCAAGGAAGAATGTCTTCACAACACACAGAAGACAATTCAACTGCTGCACCACCTAGGGTTTACGGTGAACTACAAAAAATCACACCTGCAACCAAACCAGATCCAGCAATACCTGGGGGCTACAGTAGACACAGAAAAGGCAATAGCATACCCCAACCCAATCAGAGTACAGACAATGGTCGGGTTAATACAAAAATTTCAACCACAACACTCACTACCAGCACGAGTGTTTATGCAACTATTAGGCATGATGTCCTCTTGCATACTGCTAATACCACATGCCAGACTACAAATGCGTCCACTACAAGAGTGTCTAGCGACACAGTGGAATCAGGCTCAAGGTCAGATTACAGATCTGGTGTTGGTAAACGACCGGACGTATCGCTCTCTGAAGTGGTGGAACACAGAAAACATTTCCAAAGGACGGTCGTTCCTAGAGCCAGTTCCACAAGTAATAATAACAGCGGACGCATCGCTCTCCGGATGGGGAGCGCATATGGACAAATACACAGTACAGGGGAAGTGGAGTGCGCAGCAAAAGAAGCTGCACATCAACTACCTGGAACTGTTAGCAATATTTCTAGCACTAAAAGCTTTCCAAATGCAAATAACAAACAAGGCAGTCCTGATCAGAACAGACAACATGACTGCAATGTATTATATTCAAAAACAGGGGGGGACACACTCTCTCCAACTGTCCAAACTAGCACAGGACATATGGAGATGGGCCATTCCTCAAAAAATCTACCTGTTAGCGGAACACCTACCAGGAATTCAAAATCAGATAGCAGACATCCTAAGCAGACAGTCAGAACAAGTGCACGAATGGGAACTGCACGACCAAATACTACAGCCATTCTTCCAAAAATGGGGGCAACCAGAGATAGATCTGTTTGCAAATTATCAAAACGCAAAATGCAAACAATTCGCATCCAGGTACCCACACCAAAGGTCCCAGGGCAATGCACTGTGGATAAATTGGTCCAACAAATTTGCTTACGCGTTCCCTCCTCTACCACTAATTCCACTACTGGTGAGGAAACTGCAGCAGCACTCAATGACAATGATACTAGTGGCACCCACGTGGGCAAGACAGCCGTGGTTCACCACGCTGCTACAACTCTCACAAGTACCACATCAAAAGCTAAGATTATTACCCATGCATCTTACACAGAACCATGGAGAAATAATGCACCCAGATCCCAAGCAACTGAACCTAGCGATCTGGCTCCTGAGGTCATAGAGTTTGGGTATTTAGATTTACCACCAGAATGCATGGAAATCATTAAACAGGCAAGACGTCCTACCACCAGAGCATGCTATGCAGCAAAATGGAAGAGGTTTGCTATACACTGTAACAGTAAGCACATCAACCCTCTGGACGCATCCACTAAACAAATCATTTGCTACTTATTACACTTACAACAATGTAACCTAGCATATACATCTATTAGGGTTCATCTAGCAGCCATAGCGGCGTACCTACAAAACAGACAACACCTGTCATTGTTTAAAGTACCAGCAATTAAAGCTTTCATGGAAGGACTCAAAAGAGTCATTCCACCAAGAAGACCACCTTCCCCAGTCTGGAATCTCAACATAGTGCTTACCAGACTAATGGGGCCACCCTTTGAACCTATGCATAGGTGTGAAATACAATTCCTCACATGGAAGGTGGCCTTCCTCATAGCTATCACGTCACTTAGAAGAGTAAGTGAACTGCAGGCTTTTACGATTCAGGAACCATTTATGCAGCTACACCAAAATAAAGTGGTTCTTAGAACAAACCCAAAATTCTTACCAAAGGTTATTTCAGCATTCCACATCAATCAGTCAGTGGAATTACCGGTTTTCTTTCCAAAACCACAAACAGTAGCGGAAAGAGCCCTACATACACTGGATGTTAGAAGGGCCATATTGTACTATATAGAGAGAACACAAACTTTCAGAAAGACAAAACAGCTATTTGTTGCGTTTTCTCCCACACATAAAGGCAATCCCATCTCCAAAGCGGGCATTGCTAGGTGGATTGTAAAATGCATTCAAATATGCTACTTAAAAGCAAAGAGAACATTAACTGTTCCTCCTAGAGCTCACTCTACACGTAAACTAGGGGCATCTATGGCATTTCTGGGAAACATTCCACTAGATGACATATGCAAAGCGGCTACCTGGGTTACACCGCACACTTTCACAAAACATTATTGTGTAGATGTGCACTCAACACAACAAGCTAGAGTGGGACAAGCAGTATTAAAAACATTGTTTCAGACAGTTGCAACAGACACGGGCGACCACCGCTAGGGAGAGAACTGCTGTATAGTCTATTCATAATGTACCATCTGCAGCCCATATGCCTCGAACGGAATATGCTACTTACCAGTATGCATCTGTTCTTGGCATAGAGGGCTGCAGAGTGGTACATGCCCTCCCAGCCTCCCCGGAAACCTGTGTCTGTTCCAACACTATCTTATTTAGATACACTTACATGGGCACTCTTATCTGTATTCTACTATACTACTCCATCTAACCCTACTATGGCAAAACAATCTAAGGATGGAGCCGATGCCCATGCGCACTACCAACTAAGGGAGGAGTCACCAAGATACAAAAGACTCTCCAAGAGAAAAACAAAGTGCAATCATCCGAGCCCAACACCAGATGGCGATCTATTCATAATGTACCACTCTGCAGCCCTCTATGCCAAGAACAGATGCATACTGGTAAGTAGCATATTCCTTATGATCCTTTTGATTGGAGAAAGTATCCTTCCATGGCTGAAAATTCAGCAAACTATTTCTTCCTTTTCCTTTTCCGTTCCATGGAATTCCGTGTGTGCTTCTTGCTCTCTACTTTGTGTGGTGATTCCCTGTCATCGTTGCTCTCCAAATTAATCCCTGACACTTTTCACCAGCTAGTCATTTGCTTCCCCCTGACCGTGGCTCTCTGTTTTTTTTTTCTCAACCACTCCACCCAGCTCCGCTATTACTTATTACTTCCTTCCCCTTTTCTGATCACTGTTGCTCCCCTGTTCCTCCCCGCTCCTTAAAATGTAAGTCTTTATTTGTTATGATGGCTTGGCAGCCGGATTTGCTACCAGCCTGAGATATATATATATATATCTCCATCCAAATCCAATCCTGGTTCTTTCGTTTTCTGAAAACAGGCACCGACTCCGTGGGTTTAAAGATCAAAGGTATTTAATCACAAAAAAACGACCAGACGCGTTTTGGCGGACAAGTCCGCCTTGTTCACTACATCTGTCATCACCAAGGTAGTGCGCTTATTTATAGTGATACTAAGTAACCGATTGGAGGTCAGAAGAAAGACCCATGTGACATTACAATATACATGGAAAAGTTGGTTGTCAGGTAAGAATGTGCAAGTCATGGTTAAAATAATGAAAGACATGTAAATAACTCTTTACATTATGACATTTAAATACTTGTGTGATGTTGTAGCACATGATCACAGTTTTTTCACATCAAATCCTCGAATTGTAGGCTCCCGGGTAATTACATCAGAGACCCTCTGTTCTATGTATGTTGTACGTGCATGTACGTGCTGTATATATATAATTACATGTGTCAAGGCCTCCTGAGGGCCGAAACGCGTCATGGCGGTAGTGCTGGGTGTCTATATTAAATAAAATACTGTAACCTTTTGGTACAAGGAGGGACAGAGCCTAGACTATGATATGGGCAAGGTTGTTTATTAGCAGCACAACAGTCCATTCGATAAAGAAAAGGGGCACACGGTGGCTATCCTGGGGGCTTCGGTCTCCGCCGTGGCTCTCTCCCTGGATTCCGTCTTCCAGCTCTCCCACCGTAAAGCATAAAAGGAAACAAACGTATCTTTTAATACACAGCACCTATAAGCAATCGATATGGGAGGGGGAGTGAGGGAGTACGTTTTGTGGGTTGTACAGACACCACCACCAATGCTCAATACACCCCGAGAGTGCAGTGCAAACAGAGGCTTCACACTGTCTGTCGCCTCCCTCCTACCCGGTCCCTCCCCGCTTGAACCTGAGCAAGGTACGCAAAAGGTCACACACCTGAGTTAGCCACGCGTCCTCCTGCGCGTGGCTGGGCGATGGGTGGTATCGTTGGCCTCCTGGCTTCCCGGGTCGTCCTCTCGTCGCTGCTGTCCTCGCTCGGGGGTGACCTCCTGCTCCGCCGTGTCTTCGTGGCTCCTCCGGACCTCCAGACCTTCTTTCGGCAGACCCGCTGCAATTCCCGGATACTCTCGGTAGGTACCGTTCGCGGAAGCCTCGTTCTCCAGGTTCTCCTCTGCTCCTCTCCTTCCTCCGTTCGTGGCTGCAATCTCCCCGAACGGTATGTAACTGTTACCACGGATTTTTTACAACCCATACTATTACAACGCAGGTCATTTTACAACGGATACCTTTACATCGCATGACACTACAACGCACATACTATTACAACGCATACCATTACATCGTAAGTATAATTATAGGTAAGTTTATCTTTTTTTTTAACATTGGGTTTTGGGGTACAGGGGTATTTTTAGGTTTTAGGGCTGGGTTTGGGTTTTGGGGTACAGGGGTATTTTTAGGTTTTAGGGCTGGGTTTGGGTTTTGGGGTACAGGGGTATTTTTAGGTTTTAGGGTTGGGTTTGGGTTTTGGGGTACAGGGGTATTTTTAAGTTTTAGGGCTGGGTTTGGGGTACAGGGGTATTTTTAGGTTTTAGGGCTGGGTTTGGGTTTTGGGGTACAGGGGTATTTTTAGGTTAGAGGGCTGGGTTTGGGGTACAGGGGTATTTTTAGGTTTTAGGGTTGGGTTTGGGTTTTGGGGTACGGGGTATTTTTAGGTTTTAGGGCTGGGTTTGGGTTTTGGGGTACAGGGGTATTTTTAGGTTTTAGGGCTGGGTTTGGGTTTTGGGGTACAGGGGTATTTTTAGGTTTTTGGGCTGGGTTTGGGGGTACAGGGGTATTTTTAGGTTTTAGGGCTGGGTTAGGGTTTTGGGGTACAGGGGTATTTTTAGGTTTTAGGGTTGGGTTTGGGTTTTGGGGTACAGGGGTATTTTTAGGTTTTTGGGCTGGGTTTGGGTTTTGGGGTACAGGGGTATTTTTAGGTTTTAGGGATGGGTTAGGGTTTTGGGGTACAGGGGTATTTTTAGGTTTTAGGGCTGGGTTTGGGGTACAGGGGTATTTTTAGGTTTCAGGGTTGGGTTTGGGTTTTGGGGTACAGGGGTATTTTTAGGTTTTAGGGTTGGTTTTGGGTATTTTTAGGTTTTAGAGTTGGGTTTGGGGTAGAGGGTTTTTTTAACCTATTTTTACAAATAATAAAATTACAATTAATTTAAATAATAATTTTATTTAAAAAATATATTACAAATAATTAAATTAAATAATACATTAAGAAATATTTACAACCTATTTTAAAATTATTTATTATTATTATATACTTACCTATACTTACGTTGTAATGGTATGCGTTGTAATAGTATCTGTGTTGTAGTGTTTTGCGTTGTAAAGGTATCCGTTGTAACATGACTTGCGTTGTAAAAAATCTGTTGTAATGGTATGCATGCTAAAAGTACGCGTTGTAACATCATACATCCTCCCCGAACACCACGAGACGGCGTCTTCCGTGTCCGCCTTTTTGTCTCCTGAAGCCGCTCCTGATTGGAGCACATGATTCCGTGTCACAGGGGGCGGGGCAGGCCGCCTCGTAAGCGAAGCAGGAATTAAAGGGGCCAGTCCAGTCCTGTAGGGAAGAGGAAAAGTCTGTTACAGGACTGCAGTCCTCGACCTGCTGACAAATACCTTCCACGAAGATTCTTGGGTCCTTAGTCTATTTGGAGAAACAAGGCAAAGTTTGTTTGTGTGTGTGTATAATCAAAGGAGAGGGGTTGATCGTAAAGAAACGCAACATCGTGACGCGCAAATAAAAAAAAATGGCTATAGGGCCAGGCATATTATGCACATGTGCATCATCGTGCTGAGGCTGGCTATTGTGCCTTTTTATGCTAATGCTGAACAGCACGCAATGCAAGCACTTTTTCCCTTTTATTTGGTGATGCATTTCATCATTGGCAGCAAGCAATGGCAAAGCTAAACGTTGGCTAATGCCTTTCAGAAGCAAGATATGCTGTCTTTGAGTAGGCTTATTTTACATAGCATGCCTTCAGCTAGTGATTTTTGGCTGTTCCTAGGTTCACTAAAAGACAGGTCTTATTATTGCCTGGTTTCATTTTTCCAAACCGCTAAGCTAGCCATGCTGTGATTCTAACTTGTGACCTTCAGGTCACACCCATGCAATCAATCAGTCAATCAAGTGTTTGTTAAGCGCGACTACTCACTTGTGAGGGTCTCAAGACGCTGCGGAGTGGGGGAGGTGCAGGTTCCAGTCCTTCAGGGAGGGTGTCTGTCGAAGGACCCAGTTTTGAGGTTTCTCGTGAAGATGGAGAGTGATGTCTGTCTGAGGTGGTGCGGTAGGGCGATCCAGGCTCTGGTCGCAAGGAAGGAGAAGGAGCGGCCTCCCGTTCTGGTCTCTCTGGTGAGGGGGACCACAGCGTAGGAGATCTGGGCTGATCGTAAAGTCCTTTGGGGTCCGTGGAATTTGAGTTGGTTGTTCAGATGTGATGGTCCGGTGTTGTGGAGGGCTTTGTGTGTGGGTGAGAATCTTGAAGGTGATTCTAGCCTCAATGGGGAACTAGTGGAGTCGGCGCAGGTGTTTTGTATGGCTGTGTTTTGGCAGGTTTAGGACCAGTCTTGCGGCGGCGTTCTGGATGTTTTGTAGCTTGCAGGTGAGGTTTTTCTTCATTCCGGTGTAGAGTGCATTGCCGTAGTAGCGTCTGCTGGTGAAGAGGGTGTCAGTAGCGGTCTGTCTGTGCTCAAGGGGGATCCATTTGAAGGTCTTACGTTGGAGGCGGAGGGTGTGTAAACAGGAGGATGCGACAGAGTTAATCTGGCAGTCCATCTTGAGCTTGCAGTCCAGAATGATTCCAAGGTTGCCTGCGTGGTCCGTGGGGGTGGGTGGGCTGCAGAGGGCGGGGGGATCCTGCCAGGTGTCGTTCCAGGCGTCGGGATGTGGGCCCATGATGAGTACTTCTGTTTTTTTCAGTGTTGAGTTGTAGGCAGCTGCTTTTCATCCATTTGGCTACGGCTTCCATGCCTTCTTGAAAGTTGTTTTGCTGCGTTGAGTTCGTTGGATAGGGAGAGGATGAGTTGTGTGTCGTCTGTGTATGAAACAATGTTGAGTCCATTGGATCTGACGATGGGGGCGAGCCGAGCCATGTAAAAGTTGAAGAGCGTGGGGCTAAGGGAGGACCCCTGGGGGACTCCACAGGTGGTTGATGTAGGGTCCGAGAGGAAAGGAGGGAGTCTGACCCACTGCATTCTGCCGGAGAAGAAAGAGTGGATCCAGTCGAGGGCCTTGTCCCGGATCCCTGCATTGTGGAGTCTGTGTTAGGGTGCGGTGGGAGACTGTTGAAACCCGTTGAGAGGTCGAGGAGGATGAGGGTTACTGTTTCTCCTCAGTCCAGGAGGGCGCAGATGTCCTCTGTTGCGGCGAGGAGGGCAGTTTCTGTGCTGTGGGTTTTTTCGGAAGCCGGATTAGGAGGAGTCGAGGATTCCAGTGGCTGCTTTTAACTCTTATTCATCTTGACTTCTCAAAGGAGTGGACCTTGTACATGTCCTGAAAGTCTTGCGTATTCACACTTTATACACTTGTTAATTTACTTTCTTGATGTTTGACTAATTTCTTCAGCACTGTGCACATACACTTGGTGGAGTCATTTGTTCCATTGTTGTGTACTTAACATGAGTGTTTTAAATTACCAGGGTGTCTTTGCACATAACATCAAAGAGGACACCACAGGGATATTTACAAAGAAATGTTGGAGCGCGGTGAAACTCCAATATTGCTAACGCTGTGCTCCGACATTTTTTAAATAGAGGGTGGCAGCGTATTTACACAAATACGGCAAGCCCATGTGTTTCCTCTAGCGCTGGTGCTAAAAAAGCTGCCTAGCTCCAGCGCAGGCACCCTTGCACCATGTTGCAAGAGAGTGCGCTGCTGGGGTGTAATTTATATATTTATTTGTTTATATAGGGACACCTTCCTGCACGTAAAAAATCTTTACATGTGATTTGCTGTTTTTGAAAGAGCAAAATATGCGGAGAATGAAAACATTTCACCCCTTTATGCCTGGTTAAGATCAGGTATTTCCTGGTCTTATTGTTGGCACTGCCCCATAAATTGTAGATATCGGGCAGCGTCAAAAAGCGAAGGGTGTGCAGCGGAACTGCCACAGCAACATCCATTTCCCAGGCCCTTTGCCGCAGCAGACTGCTGCGGTAAGGGACATATTTACAAGGTGCCGTTAAGCCACGTTAAGTTGTTTAAAGCCACCTCGTAAATATTAGGTTGAGAGCAACGCCACCGGAGCGTCAGAAAAAGTGGCCCTCATGTGGTGTTAAGGGATTGTCAATATGCCCCTGTGTCTCCAAGGGTATTTTGTTTTCAACAAACAAATATCCTGGGGGTCCAGGTCCTGAAAGAAAAATATATATATTTGGTATGCAACCAAAATATGGCAAGTCCTTATTTTCAGATGTCATCAACAGTGTGTGTGTGTGCTTCACTGATGATGTAGTGTTGGTAAATTCTGCTTTGGCATTTGTTAGTGAGGAGAGTATGAATGGGCTGCTGCTGGAGCACGGTGATGCCGATTACAAGGCAGTACAGCATGCTTCAGATCGGTGTCCTGGACTGGACAAGGTGAGGCTAGGGCTCAAGAGCAATCTTAAGGACACAAAGGTCTACTCCCATTTCACCCATTCGATCTAGGCCTGCAGCATAGAATTGCATAACTATTTACAATCTAACAAGAAAATAAGAAACCTACTCTTCAAGTTCGCGTAATAGCCAGGAAATAATGTTCAAGGAAACGGAAAGCTCATCTACCAGATATAGTGGAAAGTGGGAATTAATGAAAGCAAAGGTTTTTTCAGACTGACATTCCTGTTGGTAT
Source organism: Lissotriton vulgaris (assembly GCF_964263255.1). Lineage (NCBI taxonomy): Eukaryota > Metazoa > Chordata > Amphibia > Caudata > Salamandridae > Lissotriton > Lissotriton vulgaris. The sequence continues at coordinate 1,290,712,586 of NC_141691.1, forward strand.
TTTTTTAAGTTGTTATTGACATGAAGCAGTTAAGCTTTTGCCATTTTTCACATTCGTTTTTTCGCTTAACTGTCCATATTTTACAGCATGCCTTTAACAAGGGACCTAAACGAGTGTTCTAGTGGGCTGTCATCACCTTTGCCCCACCCCATCAAGTGTTCCTTATGGAAAATGCTCATTTGGCAACCCTAGTGGTGAGTCTCTGTACTTTTTATGATTGGCAGGTCGATGACATCTTAGGGGAAGGCAGCGATGATAGCGACAATGAAAAAAAGAAGACCGAGGAAGAAGAGCCACAGAGCAGCACTGTTGAAAGTGTAGGAACAAAAATAGAACAGAGACCTGGATCAACTTCGAGCGAAGGAAGCCTGACAGGTAGCGTGCCCAGGTAGGAGTTTTTCATATTTACAGCTCCCTAAAATGACTGTTCTGTCACACCTCACGGAGGACGAGTCCATTGTGAAAATGTCATTTCCCACTTTACCTCTATTGTAATTGTTGTACATGTTTATCTTAAGTGATTTTGTTCAAAGAGGCAAGTGGAGGTAAGTTGACTGGTTCGAATAGCAGCAGAGTACCAATTTGATATATAAAATCTGTGTTATCAAAACAAGGATTGACTGTTGAGTTATTTGCCGGAGAATGGCTGGCATTCATCTGAGAAATGAACTGTCATTCTGTGTTAGCAATACAATACATAGGGACCTGAAACCTTTCAGTTTCTTCTGCCTGTGCTGTGAAACCAGATAACAAAGTCAGTCTGTTATGTGAGTGCAGGGATAGCGTGAAGGGAGTTAATGTGAAATGCATGTGTGTCTACATGTCCAATCCACTCATGGGTAATTTGAGCCAGGAAAGGTACCGGCGGGTTGGTGTTACCACTTTTCGGGGTTTTACCCAAACAGACTAGAACAGATAACTCCACAACCGGTCTAAGGAAATGTTTGGCCCATAGTAGCTTGTGCAGTTGTAGGTTGAACTTTGTGCCAAGGGAGAACTTACCATGTTTGGGCCATGGTGTGTTTTGGCCAAGTGAAGACTTAAAATACCATTCAAGTATCTGATGTGGACTTGAACCAGCTATTTTTTTTATTTCATTTTTATTTAATGCGATTTTATATAGCGCGAACTTTACCCGAAGGTGTCAGACGCTTTACATAAGAACCAGTTGCAAAACATAAGGACTTAGGATTACATGCGTTACATAAAAGATACAGATACAAACAGAAAAAATTGCAAATGTACAAGACGTAAAGTCACACAAGGAAGAGATACGAACAGAAAGAAAAATTGCAAATGTAGAAGTAGTAAAGTCATTTAAGAAAGATACAAATGGATATACTCTAAGAGTCACATAGGAATGGTATAGAGTACAAAGGTCTACAGCATATACTAGTGATTAGAGTTATCTCTATATACATATATATACACACATAGTTGATTTTCTCAGGTCAAGAGCCAAAAAAAAAAAAAACAGGAGAGCAGAGTTCCATTAAGTGGGGTTGGAGGGAGGGACGCAGTCACAGCACCAAGGGAGGGTGGGAGGGATACAAGGGTATGGAGAAAAGGCAAATCGGAAAATGCTGGGAAGAAACATTTGAGGATCGTCAAGGGGGACACGAGTGAAAAGGGTAAAGGACGAGGGAATGGACAAGATGGCGGGTCGAGAGAAAAGCGTCCGAGAACAGCAGCAAAATGGCGGCCAGGACAAAAGAAAAAGTAAAGAGGTCCATGAGAGTCCGTGGTGGAACATGCCGCTCCGATGGAGAGTGTTGCCTGGAGTGGGTATGTTCCAGAAGGAGCTGCGGTGTGCTAAGCAATATAGGTCGGGACTGGAGGTTAGACATGTCCAGGGTTAAATCGCAGGACCGCCATCACTCACTGCAGTCTCCAGTTTCCAGCCATGGATTACACTGAAGCGGTTCCTCGCAGGCTACTCGCCGCAATCACCACTTCTCCCGGTCGGAGGGGGAGAGCCGCCAGCTCAGACTCCAAAGCAGCGAGGCATCTCTGCCGAACCAGCAGCCACGTTGGTAAAGGCTCCGTGGGCTCTCCCTCCAGAAACTCGGAGGGTGCAAGCAGGGAATCCGTATCGTTCCTAGGGTCCGCAATGCGTGGATAAATGGGCAAAATCCTTGAGTAGGATGACGGTCGGATGGGGAGAGCCGCCATCCTGCGCCCTTGAGCTGGATCTCCTAGCGATCCCCTTGGGGGCCCAGCACCTCTCCCAGGTACATGGCAGCGCTGTCCCCCAGCTGCCCAGCAAAGCTCTCAAACTGGTGTCCACAGTAGCAGTGTTTGGCTGACAACCTGAGGACGCATGTAAAGCATGCCATATCTGATTGAGTGCCTAGTGGAACTGGTGGTCCATCAGTGTATATGTAAACAAGGGTACCTTGAAAAACAGGTTGACAGTAAATATTCATGGAGGCCTGAATGTCCAATGGTAAGCAGGTCTGCAGTTCCTGCAGGCATTGAAGGAGCCTCCATTGCTAATGTCTGTTGCCATGAAACGCTTGAACAGGTTTGTCTCTGCTTTTTGAAGTCTTAAGAGGATAAGTTGTGAGCACCCTTAGCAGTAAAATGAGACTGGGTGGTATCCAACAAGCAGTTTTAAATCTTATCCTGTCTTTCAAGTAGCAATGGAGTTACTGTTTGGTGTTTTGGCCTGTGTGCTCTTTTCTTAGCTCTTTCATACCTAACAACAAGCCGCATTTTTTGCCATCTACAGCCTGAGGGTTTGAGTCTTGGGAATGACCAGACTAATTTAATTGTTGTAGTCAAGATGCACCCACTTGGTTTTGTTGAATGTCATAGTAATATTTTCTTCAGATTGCATGGTTGTAAAAAGCAGCTGTTGAGAGCTAAGCTGTTTTGAGATTGTACCTCAACAACATTCTCAAGAGGTCTGGCCACTGCTTGAGATATGGTGTCAGGACGGAAATTGCAAAGTGCGTGTTAATAGATATAGGTTTCTTTATTTTGTAAGTACTGAAGACTGGCTTAGAATAAGATGTTTTGAAGAGCAATATATTTCGATCTACCAGGTTTTGTATTAATCATGCACATTTCGTGTTGTTTTGTCAATACAGAACAAATTTTTTATTACTAAGACTTTGTGAATTGACGGTTAGGCATGCAGTCGATTGGAGGCAGCCATATGATGCACAGTATAGATTTTAACCTCTTCACAAGCCACTGAAATCGAAAATTATCTGAAAATAGAATGAATCCTAAATGCGGCTCCTGAATTCCACACTTTCATGACATTGGGCTTTTTAAACCTTCCTGAATTATATATGAATTTACGGGCCCCTAAGCATGGAGGTAGGTCTGTTTCATTAACTAAAATCTGCTGCCTATAGATGTTGTTCTCCTGCGATGTTAACTGGCATGACTTACCTAGGATGGTGGCTGCTAAAGTATAGATTGCCCAGCGTGCTATTTTCAATAGTTGTAAGCTTGCTGTTGTCATATATATTTTATTTTGTTAGAGGACCCAGGAACCTTTTTGGAAACCTTCAATGCCTTTATCCCGAGATCAACCAAGAAATAAAGTTCTGCAATAATTACTTTGATGCACCATTTCATCTAAATATACAATTAAGTGCTGATTCCATGGTCACCTAAACACCCTTCTCCCTCTGCATAGTTCCCGAAAATCAAGTATGGCAATGGGCTTTCAAACATTTTCAATTTGGTGCTCTGTGGCATCCTTATAAATCTCTTCTACACAAGAGACTTATTTGTTTTCTCCTTCTACACCATTTTGAAAGGCTTCCGGGCAGCTCATCGTTACCCTGGAAGAATCGTAATAGCCAGAGAGATCACTTTTTTAAATATGAGGTATTTAATTCCCTCCTCTTTGCTAGTTGCTGTCCCAGGGAACGCCTTGGAACCTAAACCAACAGTTTTCTTTTCCCCTTCAAGATCTAAAATGTCCACCCTAGAAAGATGGTCATTCTCAGACGACCACATTTTTTCAGCACTTTTGTGCTGCGAGGCAACATGGTTAATCACTCAGTTGCTTAGTTAAGGAATGCAAGAGAGTAAGAGTTGGTCTTTTCGGAAGCATAGTCTTCCACACATACCCAGCACCAGTAGAAAACAAATCCAGCTCCACTCTTTTCCAACATATGAGAAGTATTCAGGGCAAATAATGTAGGCTCCTTGAACTCTGCCCAGTGACCAGCACGACCCTTATGAATTTGAGCCTCTAAATAAAACATTAGGCATACACACCTTTTTTTGAGCTTTGTTGCTAGAAACATCCTTTGGGATCAGTCTGCGAAGTTTTTCGGCCTTTGGCTTTTTGCCGTCTGAATCAAGGGTAGGGCATTTTATTTCCCGATTATGGACTTCAGAGTGGCAGCAGAAATTACTTAGGAAAAGGTAACATCTGAAATTGACATAATAAGGTCTTGGGAGCCTTGCAACAGCACACGTCTAAAACTTCTGTAAGAGCACAGCATGTCAGGTGAATGTATTTTATTTTTATTTCCTCCATTGATTTTTCAGTAACTCATACAAGACTATTGCAAGCACAAATCCTTAATCCTCACTTACACGAATACCTGGTTTAGAATAAAGAAACCCCTAACCAAGAGAAAAGAGTCCAAGCCCCTTCTCATCCCCCAACTCAAGTAACTGGGCAGATAGAGCATGGTTTGAATCTAAAACTTCTCAAGTTACTTAGCAACTTTAAAAACAAAATTCTCCATGTATATTTTCCCACAGCAGTTATAGTAAATAAGTAGCAAGCAAGAAAGGAGTTTGACATATGGCACTGCAAGATTTTGGTTTTAACAGTTTGTGATCTTAAACTGGGAGCAGAAGTACTGCAACTTAAAGAAGTATTGTGTAAGTGGGGGCCTTCTGGTGCTCAGTTGGGCTAGTTATGCTTTATTAGGTCCATTGCTACCATTTTTTTAACCCAATTTGCAGGATGGGATTGAAAATCTCAGCACTCCCTTGACGTAACTGAGAACTCTTTAAAAAAAAAAAGAACCTGGATAGTTTAGCTGGACCAGCAAATATTGAGCTGGAGATCCCGCCCTCTATGCATCTACTTCAAACGTTCGGCATGGATGGGAAGATGCTATTCAAGCACACTGGCATCACACACTAGTGATACAGCACCTTGAATATCGACTCACTATGCTTGTTACTTTTGTATGCTTTGGGAATATCTGACCAGAGCTACATCTATTCCTCCTCAGAAATCTCCCTCACAAGTCCTTCTTCCAACTGTGCTCATAGAACCATTTTTCATATGAACTCCCCCTACAGTGCTCGGCAGATGCTGCAGATAAGGAATCTATAGAACAAATATGATCAAGTGAGCTTTTGGAAGCGTAGGGGAGGTATTAAGGCTGCTAGGGGATACGAAGGCCCGGTAAGGGAGTTGGCAGTATTGGAAATTGTGTTTTTTTTAGTTTAGCATAGCCTTCCCTGTATTGATTGAAAGATTTGATCTGGCCTTGATGAAATAGATATGCCAAAGTCCTGGACTTGCCTTTTTCCTGAGTTGGAAGCTTTCAACCTCCAAAGCTTGATTAAAGTCAAAGCTGCAGTGAAAAGGAGTGTGGGAAGAGGGAAAGGATGTTCCACCACGTTTTACAGCGGCCGTGTCCCATATTTCCAGTATAGTTTTCAATGGGGTGGACAAGTATTCATTGTGTGGGTGCTGTGTTTTCTTCATTCAAGCCAAGTCCCACAAAGAGAACCCCCACCACTGCCCAGTCCATGAAAAGCTATTTATTTTCTTTCTAAGCATCCACTATAGGATAATTTGAAGGAATGCTGCTCAGTAGTAGTGCAGCCGACCAGCACAGGCAAGTTTGCCCTTATGTTTAGTAGCCATTTGGATCTTTTTAGAGACTTCCTGCTCTACCCCTACTCCAGACACAGGCATGAAATGCTTGTGTATACATATTTCTGGTATGGGGATAACTAGTGGAAGTGACTGAGAAGCAAAGCATTCGCTGGGGTACATTTATCTTGAGTATATGTGCCTCCACAATGAGATTTAAACTGACTTCAAAGTCTCAGACCTAGATGCATTTACAGAGGACCAATTGCCCTTCCACTAACTCTGTAGCTATTTTGTCTGGTTCGATCCCAGGCACCTAATTGATTGTGATTAACAACAAAAACGGTAGATGAATTTCAGTCCAGTTACCACCTCTGAAGGGAATGTCCAATGCAATACAAAATAAAATATCTACAATTCTCCCCTCTGCCCTCTTAGACTCCCATAAGCCTGTGTGTAAAATTGGGTTTTTGGTTGATGGGGTGAGAGCTCTGGTCAAGTAACAGCCACGATCCCTTGCAGAGTGAACCATGAAAAGTCACTAAATTAACCTGTGCTTGGCCCTGGGTAGCTTGGCACAAAAAGCAGGCAGGCTTAGCGTAAAGGCAATGTATAAAGTTTTTATGCAGCACACAAACAATAATAAAGTGAAACACGACAGAAGAAAACTCTCCAACCAATTTAGATAGAGTGAAATGTAACACATTTGAAACCAAAGTGACAAAAATCCAATCAGTAGAACCAGAGTAATGACTTTTTAAAGATTTGAGTGAAAATGGCACTAAAATGCATAAAGCGCCAATTATGAATGTCTGGTCACGCTAGACCAGATCCAATAACCAGTTCAGGATGACCACGATGGAGCGCAGGTTAGGCCTGCTGTAGTTTTACCTTCTAAAATCCATGCCAAGAGTCCTGTTGATGATTGAGAGGGCCGGGAGGAGCAGGGAAAGTGTCATAGGAGGCTGTCGGCGTAGCACAAAGAGCAGGTCAGGCTTCGTGGTCGGGTGGTGCTGGAGCTTTGCTTTGGTGGTCAATGCTATAGCGCAAAGGATCGTGCTGATGGTGTTTTGCATTGAAACGCGTTGCAAACACTGAGGTCTTGGTGCCAACCGCCCTGTTTGCATTTGTGAAGAGCTCAAAAGCTTGAATACAGCTCTTTGAGCCACACCAGGGGTCCAGGCCTGAGAAGCACCACTTGGGGTCCATAACTCACTTTTGCTAGGCACTGGTGTAGGAAGTTGGGCATCCTTTTATGTCCCTGTGGGTCAGAGCAGGAGGCCAGCAGACTAGCCCTTTGGACCACTCTGGTAGCCCTGGGTTCAATATGCAGTTCCAGTTCTTCTCCCCCAGGCAGGAGGGCAGTAAGGCAGCAATTCAGCAAGGAAGTAGCAGGTCAGCAGTCCAGCATATTAGCAATCCTTTCAGCAGCAGAAAAGTCCTGGCAGATAATCCACCGGTCCAGAAGTGTCGGTGTCTGAGGTCCCCTTTTTTAACGCTCAAAAAAAGCTGGGGGCCTCTGTGTATAATTACGCAGATGACCTCCAGCTCGTCTTTGATCTCTCGTCCTCTTCGGACTCCCTTCCCAAGTTCTGCTCCACTTTAGTCTTTATTTCTCAGTGGATGAGCTTCAATCACTTGAAGCTCAATCCGGACAAGACAGAGCTTGTCCTCACGGGTGGTCCTTCTAATCCCTGGTCCCCGCTACACTGGCCCCTCCCCTTTGGTCCCCCTCCCTCACCGGTTTCTTCTGTTCGGACCCTGGGCATCAAGGTCAGCCACGAACTGTCCATGCATGCCCAAATCAGTTCCGTTGTGTCTTCCTGTTTCTTGTCTCTTCGTTTAATTCGCAAGATTTCCCGGTTTTTTTCTGTAGATGCCCTCAAAACCATCATCATGGCCCTTATCATCTCCCGCCTGGTCTACGGGAATGGCCTGTACGTAGGCATCCCCGCCTATGAAATCCGCCGCCTCCAGGCTATTCATAACCAAGCGGCCCGCCTTATCCTCCGTCTACCCAAATCTTCTCACATCACCCCTGCACTCAAGTCCCTACACTGGCTCCCTGTTCATTTCAAATCCTACTTCAAACTAGCCTGCTTGGCCTTTCGGGCGCACGCTCGTTCCGCCCCTCTCTTCATCAATTCTCTCATCACCTCCCACGCCCCCAGCCGCACTCTCCGCTCCTCATCACTTTCCCTTCTCCACGTCCCCCGCTTCCGTAAATCACGCACAGGGGCACCCGATTCTCGGTTCTGGCCCCCCGGTTCTGGAACAGTCTCCCTCTTTCCATACGCTCCATCCCTATCTACACCCACTTTCGGAAGGCCCTCAAAACTTTTCTGTTCTCTCAGGCATTCCCCAGCTAGTCCCCTTGGGTTCCTTCTGTGAGCCTGGATGAGTCTCCAGCGCCAGGAAGCCGCTTGGCCGAAGTGCGCCTAATCAAGTTTCTTTTTCATTTCATTCATGCCCTGGTTCTGAAAGGTGGAAGATGCTTCTAGACAGTGGCTTTGAGATACATGGAATTCCTTGCCTTTACCCCAAGTTGGCTGCAGTGACAATGTGGTGTAGGTAGGCCCTTTGTGTGAAAGCAGAGCACAGGCTATTCCGTTGAAAGTGGGGCTGTGCTCAGGTCCACCACCTGCCCCTTCATTCTGCCAGCAGATGGCCCAGTCAGGCACACCTAATCTCTCTATTGTGTGACTGGGAGGAATTCACAAAGCTTGCCGGTCACACCCAGTTATGTGACATAGGCCAAGCTACAGGCACAAATGGGATAAGGGCAGCACAATGGCAAAAGTGGCTTTTTCAAAATTGTAATGAAAAATCTGACTTTACCATTAAAGAGAGTTTAAAATTAAAATGTTTATAGGTGCCAAACATTACATAACTACTTGCTCCCAACTGGAAATTGCATCCTATTACATGTAATAAGGAATTCCCAGTGTTATCCTATGGGAGGGGAAGGGCCTCACAGGGAAAAACTCCCACATTTGTTGTTCACTACTACCAGGACACTAAGACTTAAAAGCATGTGTCCAACCTTTTAATAACACAACCCACTACCCTATGGGTTACATAGTGCCTGCTTTAGGAGTGATTTGTATGCAATTAGAGGGGAGATTAAGGCTTGGCAAGGGGGTTTTAATGTCACGTCGATATGGCAGTTTAAAACTGCATTCAGGCTGCAGTGGCAGACCTGGGACATGTTGGTGTGACTTAAGTGAGTGGCACAATAAGTACTGCAGGCCCACTAGTAGCATCTACTCTACAGGCCTTGGGTATCTGATATACCACTCTACAAGGGACTTAAATAGTAAAGTAAAATAAATATGCCATTGGGTATAAGATAATTTGGCCATGTTAGAGAGAGGGCATAAGCACTTAAGCACTGTTTAGCAGTGGTAAATTGCACAGTCCTAAGGCCGACAAAAAAATTATTCAGCAACAGGTGGAGGGGGAAAAGGCAAAATGTTTCTGGTTGACCCTGCCTATAAAATTGAATAAATAAAGTTCTTAAATAAAGTTCTTAAAAAAAAAAAAATGTAAAGACCATGTGAGCAGTAGAGGCGAGGCGTCAAAAAAGCAGGTGATACGTCAGTTCCTTATTGCTACAGGAGAAGTGAGGCATCAGCTCCTTACTGCTAGGCAGGGGTGGTGATGCGTTGGTTCCTTACTGTTGCAGGGGAGGTGATGCATTGATTGCAGACACAATGCGTCGGTTCCTTGCTGTGGTGCAGTGTCTATTAAGAAATTGGTGTCCAGGGACCATGCATCGAAAATCAAGTTGTGCTGTGGTGATTTCACAGACTTCCGTGATGCAGTGCTTGAGACTCTCAAAGCAGCAGTTCTTCAGAGGCGCTACAATGAAAAGCTGGGGCCTGTGTTTTAAGCTGTGCTTGTTGCGTCAAGCGGGGACCGTGCTTCAATGCATGCATCAACGATGCATCGAGTTTTGTCGATGATGCGCCAGTTGCGAACGACACTTGGAGTCGTGTGGATTAACTTCTTTGGATCACCAGAACTCCCTTCTAAGGGCCCAGGAACTGGATTTGGCTCCACTTGGCAAGCCATGACTCTCAGTAGAAGAAAGAGCCCCGGTACTGATAGGTAAAGTCTTTGATGGCCGTGAGACTTCTTAACAGGAGGCAAGTTCACTCCGACAACTCTGTCCCTTGGAGAACCTTGGAAGCAGGATGTAGTAAGCAAAGTCCATTCCTTCACTCCCAGTACAGAAGCAGCAAGCAACAAGCCAACACGACAAAGCAAACAGCAAAGTGGCAGTCCCTCCTGACAGCTTATCCAGTTCTTCTTCCTAGCAGAATTTCCTCAACCCAGAAGTGTTGTGAGTATATGGTGTGACAAGACCAGTACTAATATCCATTTAAGCCTTTGAAGTAGGCACATTTCAAAAGAAAGTCTTTGCAGTGCACAAGACCCTGCCTTTCCCTGCCCTGGCTCCAGACACACTGCAGGGGGTGCAGTCTTCTTTGTGCGAGGACAGGCACAGCCCTATTCAGGTGACAGTGGCAACTCCTCCCACCACTCAAGCTCAGGAAGGCCCATCAGCCTGGTGATGGCCATCAGGATATGACTGGCACACCTCAGCTCCCTTTGTGTGACTGCCTACAGTGAATGTACAGGCAGCCCAACTGTCATCCTAACCCAGATGTGTATTCAGATTCAGGCAGAGGCCCAGAAGTGTTAAAGTAAGAAAATGCAAACTTTCCAAAAGTTGCATTTTCAGACCTGCAATTTAAAAACCAACTTCATCAAAATATGAGTCCAGAGATCCAAAACTCCAATGTTCGAGGCATATAGGCTGCAGATGGTACATTATGAATAGATCGCCATCTGGTGTTGGGCTGGGATGATTGCACTTTGTTTTTCTCTTGGAGAGTCTTTTGTATCCTGGTGACTCCTCCTCTGGTTGGTAGTGCGCATGGGCATCGGCTCCATCCTTAGATTGTTTTTTTCCGCCATCAGGTTCGGATGAGGATTGAGACGCTCCAGATCGATTTCGAAAAGAAGTGACTTATTGGCGCGTATTCCCTTTCCAATTCGACGGTATTGTTATCGAACGTGTTTCATTTCCATTCCGGCGCGTTTCGACTTCAACATCGAAGAAAAAACTGATCTACGTCGACGAACAGGAGGCCTTTCTCAACGCAGTCAAGCCCGGAGTCCATGGAAAGGACTCCATTCAAGAAATGTCCAACGTGTGGTGCTAAGTTCCCACACAAGGACCTACACGAGGTGTGCAATCTCTGCCTATCGCCTGAACACGAATCCAGGGACTGCGAAGCCTGCGCAGCATTCTCCTCCAAGTCGACGATTAGAAATCGTCGAGCTCGAAGGCACGAGGTTTCCAGAATGCAGTCGGAGGCGATCCCGGAGCTGTTCGGAGACTAGCAACTTGAGGAAGAAGAGGATCATGAGGATCAGTCTGGGTCGGAAGGGGACGAGTCGGATGTCGAAGAACTCGACGTGCAACAAACCGTGAGTGACGACGTCCCCTTACCAAAAAACCGACCCCGTGTGGTAACGACCCCGCCTTCGAGCCCGGTCAAACCGCAGAAAAAAGTTTCCGACGCCCCACCTTCGGGCCCGGCAACGAAACCAAAACTGAAACCAAAACACTCTGTCTCCCACATGTCGGATCCGAGAAACGGTCGACATCGACTTCGACACCGAAGCTTCATGCAAGGGAAAGCTCGGCATCGAAACATTCCATGTCGAAACAGAAACATGATTCGACGTCGAAGACTCACTCGACACCGAAGAAGTCGGAATCGAGTAAACACTCGGTGCCGAAAACACCGAACATTGACGATCGAAAACAAAAGCACCTTTCGGAACCAAGGCCTTCGGTACCGATACAGGAGCAGCAGACAGATCCCAAACAAAAGATTTTGTTTATCGATCCGCAAACTGGCAAAGTAGTGACGAAGAAGAGGAAGAATGAACAGATAGAAGACAAATCTCTTCCTTCAAAAAAGAGAACACTGGGGACAAATACAACTCCTCCTACTTCTCCTCGACCTAAAGTCACACCCTCTTCTCCTATTCCTCACACTATGCCAAATATTCCTGCACCTTCTACACCAAGACCATCTACACCTCAGTCTGATGTAGACAGTGATCCAGGGGAGGGAGAACCTCAAGGGGATGATGAAACCATCCCAGATGAGGATGACCCATGGGAGAATTATAATGTAGGGTCAGATGAAGACAACGACCCACAGTTATATCCCTCAAAGCCTTCACCACCTGATGATAACACAGGGTTTGTACAGCTCATTAATAGGGCAGCAAAATATCATAAGGTAGATATACATACAGAACCTCAAATAGAGGACTTCCTATTAGAGACGTTACCTAGTGCACAGAGAACATCAGGTACTCTGCCTATGCTGGAGGGTCTTCTCAGCCACACAGACGAAATATTCAAAGACCCAGTGAGGGCTACGGTGTTAAACCCAAGAATTGATAAAAAATATAAGGCAGCTCCAAAGGATCCAATATTTATCAAAGGGCAGGTACCTCTGGACTCGCTTGTAGTTTCAAACGCTCGTAAAAGAGCGAACTCATTATCTACAGGAGAGGCTCCTCCACCTGATAAAGAGTCAAAATTAATAGATGCATCGGGCAAGAGAGTAGCATCACAAGCAGCAAATAGCTGGCGTATAGCCAATACACAGGCACTACTTGCACGTTATGACAGGGCACAGTATGATGAATTAGAAAAACTCATCACACATCTCCCCAAAGAACATCAAAAAAGGGCAGATCAGTTAATACAGGAAGGAAAGATAATAACTAGTACTTCCATTAAGTGCGCCCTAGATGCAGCAGACACTGCAGCAAGATCCATCAACACCAGTGTTATGTTAAGGAGACATGCATGGCTTAGAATATCAGGATTCAAACAGGAAGTACAAACTTCCTTATTGAACCAACAATTTGATCAATAGAACACTTTTTGGCTCAAGCACAGATGAGACCTTAGAAAAAATGAAAAAAGATACAGAAACTGCTAAGTCAATGGGAGCATTGCAACAGCCAATACAAAGAGGTTCCTTTCGTATATCCACCTATAGAAGAGGCTCAAAAAATACAGGAACAAATCAGCAATCCACCTCTTTCACACCTACATCACCCAAAGGTAATTCAAGAGGTAGTTACAGGGGTAACAACAACAAGGGTAGAGGCCGCGGAAATAATAACAACCGCAACGCCTCAACCCCAAAACAGTGACTTCATAGAACTTCCCCCAGACCACATAACACCGGTCGGGGGACGTCTATCACAGTTCCTACCTGTCTGGGAAAACATCACATCAGACAAGTGGGTGAGACAAATTATCCAACATGGTTATTGCCTAGAACTCACAGCTACCCCACCAAACATCCCCCCCAAACAGCGTCCAATGAGTCAAGATCATCTGACATTGTTAAAGGAAGAAGTACTAGCACTACTACAAAAGCATGCAATAGAGAAGGTTCCAAAACACCAACAAGGGACAGGAGTATACTCTCTATACTTCCTAATCCCCAAAAAAGATGGGTCCCTAAGACCAATCTTAGACCTAAGACCTCTCAATGCATACATAAATTCGGAACATTTCCACATGGTCACGCTCCAACAAGTACTTCCTTTACTGAAGAAAGGGGACTTTCTTTCTACACTGGATTTAAAAGACGCTTACTTTCATATCCCAATTCACAAAGCCCACAGAAAATACCTAAGGTTTGTAGTGGAAGGACAACATTATCAATTCAAAGTCCTTCCGTTCGGGGTCACAGCGGCACCCAGAGTGTTCACAAAATGCCTAGCTGTGGTGGCAGCACACCTAAGAAGACAACAAATACATGTCTTCCCCTACTTGGACGATTGGTTAATAAAGGCCAAGTCACAAGAAGAATGTCTTCACAACACACAGAAGACAATTCAATTGCTGCACCACCTAGGGTTTACGGTGAACTACAAAAAATCACACCTGCAACCAAACAAGATTCAGCAATACCTGGGGGCTACTATAGACACAGAAAGAGCAATAGCATACCCCAATCCGATCAGGATACAAACAATGGTCGGGTTAATACAAAGATTTCAACCACAGCACTCACTACCAGCACGAGTGTTTATGCAACTGTTAGGCATGATGTCCTCCTGCATACTGCTAATACCACATGCCAGACTACAAATGCGTCCACTACAGGAGTGTCTAGCGACACAGTGGAATCAGGCTCAAGGTCAGATTACAGATCTGGTGTTGGTAGACGACCGTACGCATCGCTCTCTGAAGTGGTGGAACACAACAAACATTTCCAAGGGACGGTCGTTCCTAGAACCGATTCCACAAGTAGTAATAACAGCGGACGCATCGCTCTCCGGATGGGGAGCGCATATGGACAAATACACAGTGCAGGGGAAGTGGAGTGCGCAGCAAAAGAAGCTGCACATCAACTACTTGGAACTATTAGCAGTATTTCTAGCACTAAAAGCTTTCCAAATACAGATAACGAACAAGGCAGTCCTGATCAGAACAGACAACATGACTGCAATGTATTATATTCAAAAACAGGGGGGGGGGACACACTCTCTCCAACTATCCAAACTAGCACAGGACATTTGGAGATGGGCCATTCCTCAAAAGATCTATCTGTTAGCAGAACACCTACCAGGAGTTCAAAATCAGATAGCAGACATCCTAAGCAGACAGTCAGAACAAGTACACGAATGGGAGCTGCACGACCAAGTACTGCAGCCATTCTTCCAAAGATGGGGGCAACCAGAGATAGATCTGTTCGCCAATCATCAGAATTCAAAATGCCAAAACTTCGCATCCAGGTACCCACACCAACGGTCCCAGGGCAATGCACTATGGATAAATTGGTCCAACAGATTTGCTTACGCTTTCCCCCCTCTCCCACTAATCCCGTTAGTGGTTCGGAAACTGCAGCAGCACTCAATGACAATGATACTAGTGGCACCCACGTGGGCAAGACAGCCGTGGTTCACCACGCTACTACAACTCTCACAGGTGCCACATCAAAAGCTAAAATTATTACCCATGCATCTTACACAGAACCTTGGAGAAATAATGCACCCAGATCCCAAACAGTTGAACCTAGCGATCTGGCTCCTGAGGTCATAGAGTTTGGATATTTAGATTTACCACCAGAATGTATGGAAATCATTAAACAAGCAAGACGTCCTACCGCCAGAGCATGTTATGCAGCAAAATGGAAGAGGTTTGCTATACACTGTAACAGTAAGCACATCAACCCTCTGGACGCATCCACTAAACAGATCATCTGCTATTTACTACACTTGCAGCAATGTAACTTAGCATACACCTCTATCAGAGTTCATCTCGCAGCTATAGCGGCGTACCTACAAAACAGGCAACATCTGTCCCTGTTTAAAGTACCAGCAATTAAAGCTTTCATGGAGGGACTCAAAAGAGTCATTCCACCAAGACGACCACCTTCCCCAGTCTGGAATCTCAACATAGTGCTTACCAGACTAATGGGCCCACCATTTGAACCTATGCATAGGTGTGAAATACAATTCCTCACATGGAAGGTGGCCTTCCTCATAGCTATCACGTCACTTAGAAGAGTAAGTGAGTTGCAGGCTTTTACGATTCAAGAACCATTCATGCAGTTACACCAAAATAAAGTGGTTCTTAGAACAAACCCAAAATTCCTACCAAAGGTAATTTCTGCATTCCACATCAATCAGTCAGTGGAATTACCAGTTTTCTTTCCAAAACCACAAACGGTAGCGGAAAGGGCCCTACATACATTGGATGTCAGAAGGGCAATATTGTACTATATAGAAAGAACACAAACTTTCAGAAAGACAAAACAGCTGTTTGTTGCGTTTTCTCCTTCACATAAGGGCATTCCCATCTCTAAAGCGGGCATTGCCAGATGGATTGTAAAATGTATTCAAATATGCTACTTAAAAGCAAAGAGAACATTAACTGTTCCTCCTAGAGCTCACTCTACACGTAAACTAGGAGCATCTATGGCATTTTTGGGAAACATTCCACTAGATGACATATGCAAAGCAGCTACCTGGGTTACACCGCACACCTTCACAAAGCACTATTGTGTAGATGTGCACACAACACAACAAGCTAGAGTGGGACAAGCTGTATTAAAGACTTTATTTCAGACAGTTGAAACAGACACGGGCGACCACCGCTAGGGAGAGAACTGCTGTATAGTCTATTCATAATGTACCATCTGCAGCCCATATGCCTCGAACGGAATATGCTACTTACTAGTATGCATCTGTTCTTGGCATAGAGGGCTGCAGAGTGGTACATGCCCTCCCAGCCTCCCCGGAAACCTGTGTCTGTTCCAACATTATCTTATTTAGATACACTTACATGGGCATTCCTATCTGTATTCTATCATACTACTCCAACTAACCCTACTATGGCACAACAATCTAAGGATGGAGCCGATGCCCATGCGCACTACCAACCAGAGGAGGAGTCACCAGGATACAAAAGACTCTCCAAGAGAAAAACAAAGTGCAATCATCCGAGCCCAACACCAGATGGCGATCTATTCATAATGTACCACTCTGCAGCCCTCTATGCCAAGAACAGATGCATACTAGTAATTAGCATATTCCTTTCTATCAGCTCCCGATTGGCAGAAACACTTGTAAATGATACAAGCCTGCTCCAGTGCTAACTTATGGGAGAGATAGGCCTTGCTGTTGTGAAAAAACTAAATAAGCAGTATTTCACTACTAGGACAAATAAAACACAGCAGTACATGTCCTGCCTTGTAAATACACTGCACCCTGCCCATAGGGCTACCTTTGGCCAACCTTAGGTGTGCCTTACATTTAATGAAAGGGAAGGTTGTGGCCTTGTAAGTAGGCATACTTGCCATGTCGAAATGGCAGTTCAAAACTGCATACACAGATACTGCAGTGGCAGGTCTGAGACCTGTTTGCAGGGTTGCTCATGTGGGTGGCACAATCAGTGTTGCAGACTCACTAGTAGCATTTGATTTACATGCCTTGGGTACACATGGTGCACTGTACTATGGACTCACTAGTAAATCAAATAGTCCAATCATGGAGAAACCAAATACCAATACATTTTAGGTAGGGAACACTTGCACTGTTCGAACACCAGCAAAAACAAAATGCAGCACACAGTCAAAAAAAGGAGGTCAGAGGCAAAATGACAGGCGAAACTATGCCAAAAGATGCCGGTCTAACCATCCTCAGTAGCTATTTAGATGGAATCCAGTTGTCTCAAACTAAACAGCCATAAGACTGAGGTTTTTCTTTTTTGAGTTCAAGACATTTTCTGATATGATACAGATACAGTACAGTGGTAAGAAATCTTCTATTTGGTTTGCCTTCAGAACCTGGTGAAGATCCTTTTCCCGCTATCTCCGTCAAGCCATATTGGCTTTTGTTTTGACTGTAATGTGACTTTTTCCATGAATGTAGTCTTGTCTACGTGGTTCTTACTTTTTCCCCTGGGTCCTACAGAATGGTATTCACTTCCCCCTGATCTTAGAATAGTATCCTCTTACCAGCCAATGCAGAAACAAATGGTTGTTTCAATCTTAGTGCTCTTTTCAGGGTTGCTGATTTCTTCTATAGTACTTTGCTTACCTTTCTGGTTGTCTTTCCCCTGCTCTGAGACTCCCTTTTTTAACTATCATTCTGTATAAGACTCAGTTCAGTTTAGCAGATACACTGTTTGCCTCTATTCGTATTTTTGCAGTGAAGGCATTCCCTTTGGTAGCCTGAGAGGTGTCTAAAAGCCATTTGGACCTAAAGAATTCTTCGCTCTTTATCAAATTGTGGTTCTGTGGACCCCTTGCCTGCCCTTTCAACACAAATAGTCTCCTTGAGGGCATGGTCTGAATGAGATATCAGAGCTGTGAACCCTTTCTGAGGTAGGAGAGCACGCAATATGAAAACATAGTCAGTGTGTGAATACGTTAGAAAAGTGGGAATAGAAAATTTACTTTTTTTATATGAATCTATTTATTGCGATAGAAAATGACTTGACAGTTTTGGCTGTTGCTTTCCGCAGTCAGTATTGCATAGTGCAACGTATCAAACATCAAATTATTTACATCTCATGTCTTTTCACGTGCCCCTTGCCTCCCACTCTGAGGTGGAGTTCCCTGCCATTGCACTTAGTCTTCTAATTCTTTGGGTCTACTAACAGGTGTGCAAAGCATTCCCTGCTTTCTTTCCAACCCCCACCCCCGCCCAACCCCAAATCCTATTCCACTTATGGGGGCACCCTCTACCCTCATGTATCACACTTTTCGCCTCCATTCACCAATCCATATTGCCTTCCAGTCCCTTCATGTAGACCCGAGTCCACTCTCCATGTCTTTGCTATGTTACGTTTAGCCACTGTGAGGCCCAATGTGACCCATAATCATTTCCCTACTGTTAGGTCTGCTGCCTCCCAAATATTCAATAGGCACAGTTGAGACAAGGCCTCCACTGTGACTGTACACAATGTCCCTATGCAGGATATCACTGCCATCCAGTATTTCTGAATCTCCGGGCTGTGCCACCACATGTGAAAACATTTGCCATCACAGCCTCAGCGGAGAGTCCAGTCTACCCATTTTGACCAGTGTTGTGCACGTGTAGTATGTTCTGTGCAGAATCTTAAGTTGAACTGGCCCAAAACAGGACTGTGTGGCTACCTCTCTAGGGGAGGCCATTGCCTACAACCACTCCTCCTCCTCCAGGCGTCCCAGGTCTCTCATCCACTTATCTTGTATCTACGTTAGGGTGTTGGGGGAGTTCTACAATATTTTTCGGTAGGTTAGAGATACTGCTTTTCTCTTCATGGAGTCATCTAGCAGTCTATTCTTCAATAGGGAGGATTCAGGAAGTATCGCCCCTTTAGGAACAGCCCTCTTCAGCGTGTGTTGTATCTGGAGGTAGTGAAAGGTTTAGGTGGGTAATAATTCATATTCTCTCTGAATACCAGTAAAGGATTTCACCTTCCCATTAGCCCATAGGTCCCCTACTCATGAGAGGCCTACAAGATTCCATTGATCAAATCCCTTATGTTTTAATATGAGGCCCAGCTGTGCAGTGTCCCACAGCGGTGTGGCCCAAGTAATCTTATTGCGCCATCTCAGTGTTGCTGTTGCAGTGTGTCAGATTTTGATGGTCACTGAAGTTGGGGAATCAGCAGTGTGTTGCATTTCTCCCCATAAATGGCTGTGAGGTATCCCCCTGTTACATGGTCTACCTATCCATTTGATAGGCCATCTCATCCGGTGGTAGATGGGTCCAGTGGTTAACTACTGTAAGTTGAGCTGCCCAGTAATAATACTGGAGTGCAATCCCCCGCTCATACCAGCCCCTCGTCAGTTTCAGCAGGGCTTTTCTCTGAGCTCTCCCATCCCAAAGGAGTGTTCGAACCTCCGCTTCTACCGCTCAAAAGTATGTGGGTGGGGCTGGGAATGGTGTGTTATGTAGGATGTATAAAATCTTGGTAACACCATCATTTTGTAGAGGGATGCCTTTCCCAACAGGGGCAGTGTCCTCCAGTGGTGTACATACTCTGGGGGAGGGGTTGGGGTGGTGGACGGGGTGTAGATTGCGTTCATGAAAGATCCCAGGGTCCCTGGTAACATATAATGAAATGAATGAAATGAAAAGCAGTTTTATATAGCGCAGCAGTTGCCCTGAGGCGTCCAGGCGCTGAACTAGAACAGTGTCTTCCAGAGAGACAGTCCGGGAAGGATCCGAATTAGTTAAACAGGAAGGTCTTGAGCTGTTTACGGAAACTTGACAGATTGGAGTTGCTTCTCAGATGACATGGAAGAGTGTTCCACAGTCTGGACGCGTTGTAGGCAAAAGAGCGTCCTCCTGATCTGGCTCTGTAGATCCTAGGGACTTTTGCCAAGAAGGCATTTGAGGAGCGGAGTGACTTATTGGGCTGGTAGGGGAGGATTAGGGCATGATTAATTTCTGGGCCTGTCTTCCAAAAGGCTTGGTGGGCAATACAGAGAGTTTTATACTTTATTCTATCCCTGACGGGGAGCCAGTGTAGGGTCCTTAGGCCCTGCCTTATCGAGGTTCTGCGTGGGAGTCCCAGCAGAGTGCGAGCTGCACAGTTTTGTGTTCGCTGCAATTTTTGTAGGCTGTACTCCGGAGCCCCGAGGTACAGTGAGTTGCTAAAGTCGAGGCGAGATTGAATTAGTCCTTGGATCACTATCTGCCTGGCCTCAAAGGGGAGAAGAGGAAGGATTTTTTTAATCGACCTGAGGAGGCCAAAGCAGACCGCCGAAATCCCGCTGTTATCGTACCATCCTTGCCGCGCACGACCTAGGGAGGTGTGGCGCTCCACCATTAATGACATAGATCACTGATTTATCCAAATTTATAGTGTAACCTGAATGTTGTTGGTATAGGGCAAAGATATGAAATATTCTGTACAGTGTGGGATATGAGCTCGCCATGTAAAGGAGAACGTCGTCTGCATAGAGGGAGAGCCTATCTTCCAGTCCTCGGACCATTTTAGCTCCCTGATCAGGGGGTCTCCCAGTATCCATACCACAATCGGTTCAAGTACTAAGGTAAAGATTAATGGGGAGAGGATGCACCCTTGTCTCGTGCCCCTTTGTAGCTTAAGGACTGACGATTTACCTCCATTTACCTATACTTGTGCAAGGGGGTGCGTGTATAAGAGATGGAGACATGCTAAAAATGTTGGTCCAAACCCCTGCTATCCAGGACTGCGAACGGAAAGGGCCACTCTATCACATTAAAAGCTATTCTAGCATCCAGTAACCCCACCACTGCATCTTCCAGAACATACTCCGTCCTCCCCAACACCCCCTTTAGGTGTCTCACATTTAGTGCTGTATTCCTACCAGGCATAAACACTAAGAGGATGGAAGAGGTGTGGCGCCACGGCTAGGGCGACTGACTCCGGAATCTGGGGATCACGGTTCGATCCCTGGCACCTGCGGCAGGTTAGCCCAGCACCATGCGACTCTGGGCAATAGCTCGCTTAATCTTCCCGACGGCCCCCAGCGCCTAGAGACCCTTTCGGGTTATTGTGCGCTTTACGAAAGTGGGTTATTATTATTATTATTATTATTATTATTATTATTATTATTATTATTAGTGATCAGGTTGGATTAGTGTACCTATCACCGGAGCTAATCTAGTTGCCAACAATTTGGCCAAGATCTTGATCTCGGCATTCAACAGGAAGATCAGCCTATAAGACGTATGGTGTTATGGTGGTTTTCCTGCCTCATGTATCCCCACAATATTGGCAAGCCACTGGTCCACCTCCAGACTCTCCTGAAACATCTTCACCAGGTAGGGGGCGATCCTGGATGATGTAAATGTATACAGTTCATTTGGGAAGCCATTTGGGCCTCCTGCTTTCCCAGTTTTTGATGACCGAATGGCCTGGGTGACTCCACTCTGAGGTTTGTTCCAGTGAATCCCTATCAGTTGTTGTTAAGGATTGCATTTTAAGGGTGGCTAATAAGTCCCACTCATCTTCCGCATTGGTCCACATCGATGGAGTGTATAGCTCTGTGTAATATGCAGCAAAGGCGTCAGCAATACTCTGTCTCTCACTGATATGCCCTCTTTTGTAACCTCTTCAAACATCCATTTGGAGGCTGCTTCCCTTTTATCTAACCACATCTGTGGTTTGCCTGCTCTATCTCCCACTTTGTCTGAGCAATGTAACATCGCTCGGTATCTGGCTCTGACTGGGTCTTCTGCAGCATCCCTATATTCTTTTCTTTTAATGCTCAGTTTATGGTTTGCCTCTGTAAGGTCTGTCGCTATCAATTTGGCTCCTAAGCCCTGGATCTCTCGCTCTAGGTCCTCTGGCTGTGCATTTTTCTCCTTTTTGCGTCCTACTATCAGCAAGACACCTTGACCTCTTATTATTTCTTTAAAGGCCTCCCATAGGACTCGAGTCCAGTCCACTGTATCTGTGTTCTCTTTAAAGATTAGGTCAGTGGCTTTCTGAATTAGGACTATATAAGGTGAGTGTTGCTTCAAGTATTGTAGCACCACCCCTCAGATGATTTTGTCCCCAACCCATTCACATTCCAAATGAGGATTTTAAAGCTAAAAGGCATCTAAGTAGTATTCATTAGGTCATATATTGAATATCTTGTTGCCTCAGATGGATACCCAGTTTCTGGACTTTATTCGCGAAATCCGGATAAAATCTAATCGGAGCAATTTCTGGTTTCAATGGCGGAGAAGATCTGGCCGTCTGTAGCATGACATTTCTGTCCCTATTATTAAAGGTCCACGCCACTTTAGGACGGCGGGGTGCCCCAGGCCTTAACGGGCCTCTTGGGACTCAGTAGGCCTGTTCCACTGAAAAGTAGTTGAAGAGACCACAGGGCTGTAGGTGTTTCACGATTAGATTTTCAACTAATAGGTTTGTCGCTGGGCCCTCCGCCTGCTCCAGCACCCCCAAGATCCTAACATTGTTTTAGCAGGCTCACCCCTCAAAGTCTTCCACCCTTGCCTCCTGGGTGGTCGCAGTAGTCTGCAATTCTTCGACTTTATCTCCAGTGTTTTAGTGGTGGTTTGGAGCGCGGCTATGGAGTCTTCAGTGATCTTGATGTGGGAACTAAGGTTCCAGAGGTCAGCATGCATCAAAGTAACCTCTATGGTGACACTATTTTACCCTCCAAGGCTGTACGCACCCCTTGGATTGCTGTCATTTTGTCCTGCAGTGTTAGGGCCTCCTCTGTTGTAGTTGGTAGCAGTTGTTCACTTTCCACTGGTGCTGGAGCGTCCGTCTTGGGCTGCCCAAATGTATCTATCTCTGTTTGGTGCGTCACTTTGGGTTCCTTTGTTTCCTGATGTTGATAGTTGGGTATTCACGCTATGACTGTGCACCACACCTCGTGTGGGCACCCTCTCCCGGGTTCATTTGCTTCATGAGGGGCATTCCTCAGTTTGTATCAATTAGGTTCAATTCCTTTTGTAAAAACGTGCAGTATGAACTACTGTAAAATCTGTGCTGCTCCTGAAGGCTTTTCTCTGAGGAAAAGGCTGATGCTATTTTTGAGCAGCATGCTGTCAATTTAAAATGTTTAAATCCGAGAAGGTAACCTTTCAGATGTGAAGATATGTCTGTCTTCCTTTCACATCCCAGTGAAAGAAAAACGAAATAATTGTTTAACAGCAATGATAAGGGGTTATACAATGCAGGCATAACAACTATACTAATAAACAAAAACAATTGTTTTTAATACCAACCCTGGAGGATCAGTCCAATTTAATGATAAAAACGCTCATGTGGCTATATTCAGATATAGTGGGAAAAGGGAGCATTAAATCAAAGATCCTCAACTTTCTCAGGAGATGCCGGAGGCCCAGTTGTATGAGGGAAGCATTCTGTGGCAGGAAGACTGATTCAGCCCAGATTTCAGATTGTCCCGAGCAATACATGCACATTCAGCAACTGGGTTTGAAAGTGGCATGAATTGCCAGGAGATTGTACCAATAGAAAACAGTAGAAGTAGCTTAGAGGGGGCTGTTGTATAAATGGGAAATTGGACTACTACAGTCACTGTTTTACTGAACCCATGTCAGACTAAAACACTGCATGTGAAGTCTTCTCTGTACACTCCAAATGGCTGTACTCTGTCCAGATATTATCCAACAAGTAAATCAAGAAAGAGATGTTAAGAGACCAATATCAAAGACATCATCTCAAAGATGTTGATTTAGAGACCATTGTGAGTAACCCGACCTGCAGCTTGCAGAACAAAATGCATGTTAACTTTTTTGTTTTTGTCTAAGCTTGGACCAAGCAAAAATATTGGAGGTAGCTCTGTGTCACAAAGAGACATGTTTGGGATAAACACGCTGATGGTGAAGTAAGTGATGGAAGTACATTGTGGGAAAAAAGGAAATTGAAAGGGTTGGATATCCAGATGAGAGAGCTGAAAGTTGCAGCCGAATGGCAGCTTTGTTCAATCACGGTTGAGGGTTGTGACTTGCATTGTCATCTGGAGATGCCCTTGAAACACACCCAGTGTGATAACCTGAAGCAGACTGGAGTGTTGCAGAGGTACATTTTGCTCGTAAAATACCTTTGTGTTTTGCTTCAAACCGAGGCGGAACATTCATGTCAAGTATTTCTTATGATTATAGGACACAAAACGACCTGGTGAAAATGATGTGGGGAAAATGTATGTCATCATTGAGGAGTGTGAAAATCTAACTATGCATAATAATGTTGAAGTTGTAAAATGATAAAGATAAAGTGTGTAGTGCAAACTTAGATATCCCACCTAAATATGAGGGATGGACGCACACAATGGGTGAGATCAGTGCTCCAGCCATCTGCCTTATGACCCAGTGATGGTCGGCTGTCTACATGAATGATATGAGACAGAGGCAGTGCACTACAGGCAGATGTGCTCGGTGATTTGGAAGAACGTTTTCCCGTTTCTGTGGTTGGATTTATACGAAACTCCGTAGCTTTTCTGTGTGTACTTAAGATTTCCAGCAAGTGGTTGCATGAAGCATTTCAAATGTACTGAACTTGTGTTCCAGCAAGGTTGTTTCTCATGAGTAGCAGTGCTGCCTTGAAAACTTGGTGGCTGCCCATTCTCCTGACCAGGGTTGGATGTGTGCTGTGTCTTGATGAGGCGAGGTTGTGGTTTTGAGAAACTGTAGATTTCCATGTTGTAACAGACGTTGATGCATGCATAGTAAGGCAAACCCTTTCCATCGCACACATCCCCTTCCTTTCCTTGTATTGTTCTTGCTCTTGGAGTCTTTGTGCTGAGGTTTGCAGAACTGAAGCGATTTCTCCCACCATCACTATTTGATCCGTTGTAATTATACAAGTCACGTGTTGTGCTTTTAGTTAGCTTGTCGTTTATTTAATAAGGCAGTGTGCCAAGAATGGGCTGGAGGTCACAGAATTAACGAGGGTTATTGTGAAAGGAGGTCTCTGGTATTTCACTACTGGACTTATCTCCCTGATTGCTTGCATGGGGTGGTCCAGCGGAAGCTGGTCTGCCGTGAGTGGCATAGTGTTCATAGGTGGCATGCAGCTGTGACATCTCCTGGTTGAGTAAGAGCTCCTTACATTATAAGGCATGGGATTGCTGCAGAAGCCACCAGAGAGCACAGACGCTTTAAGGGGCGGGTAAAGTGGGCAATTCAGCCCTCGAAAAGTAAATTTTCCCTTTCTCTCTACCTCGGTCTGTTTATGTATTCAACCTCTCTCCTTTCTGCCTACCGTGGTCTCCCCGTGTCTGTGCCCATTTCATCTAAATGATTTTTGGGAGCCCATGGCAAGGCATAATTCAACTGCTTTTGCTTGGTCACATTTCTGAAGGTGTATCTGGTATCATGTAGTTTTGAATTAGCTGAAAATGGGTAACAAAATGTAAAGTTGTTACAAACAGGGCCCCCGCAGAATGTTTTGCCTTAAGATGACACCGCTAGATAATGCTCAGATCAATGTCCAAGTGATGTATCAAACGCAAACTTCCATTGGCTAGGAGATCTGTGCCCATTCAACATGGACCACGGCCACACATTTTTCTTTTACACCAGGATAACTGTCTCCAAGCTGTTTTTTAAGTACCTGTATGTAATCTTAGTTTATGCACGCAAATCTGAGTGGTTAAAAAAGTCACTCAAACTGTATGAGAGAGGTACTATGTACATTTGAGAACATATGGAGAGACTTTATTTTTATGTAGGGAAATTACACATTTTGAATGAAAGTGTATGCCTAGCACTTGATCACCCTTCCATCTTCATTGTTTTTTAACGCTTCTTTGTGTGCTCTCTTGTTTCCTCAACCGCAGTAATGTTTTATTACAAAGTTCCACGTACAGATGGGAACCTTGTGTAAACTCTGACATATCTTATACATGAATATTACCTTTCTGTTTGCATGTGTTGCCTGGCTGTCTTACACTTTAGAATAAATGCATGTTGTAGTTGTGGTTACTCTTGACTTTTAACAGGTGAACATTTATGTCAAATTTCTTTTTTATTCGAAAAAGGTATAAGCAAGGTTTTCTTTGAAGTATTTTCTTTTCGATGTGCGCTGGTGTTGAAAAGGATTCTTATGTTATCATTGAAATGTTGCTGCCACGTCTTGAATAGTATTGTACTCAAAGCAACATTGCCAAATAAGGCTTGGAGATGAGGCTAGCTTTCCCTTTAAAATAATGAACGCAATTTTTCTATTTAAACTATTAAACTTTCTATGAATGGATTACATGTACACAAATTAAATGTGAGATCTTGCAAATGGCTTTTAAATATGAGGTATTGTGCTTCAGTGTGTTATTTAACCATTGCAAATTCGTCATAGACTAATGATGGAGATAACTGAACATAGCATAATTTACATACAGTAATAAGTCAGATGTTTACCAAGAAAACGGTGCATTGAGCAACCTAATGTTATTGCATAGGAATTACACTGTTTTCTTCATTCAACCGTGCAGACGACCATATATTGAATAATGAGAAAATGAACGCTGAACATTTGTTAAAGTGTCTTGAATATAACTACTTTACCTTGCTCGAATAATAATGTATATATTTTTTAAAGTGAACGCTGCAAAGGTAGTTTCCCTGTACTGTGGTAATGGAAGACAGTCTTTCCTCGTGATTGGCTTTAAGGGAACAATACCAGATACACATGCTTCAAGCAACCTCACTTCATAGCTAAAGGAAACGCATTAACAATCAGCTGTTGCATCGGATGCATAATATTTTCTGGTGAAGTTTATGGAGATAAAGAAATTAAGAGTTACCTATATTGCAAGGTTTTTGACGTTCATTCCTCGAGCCACCTCAAGGCAATATCTGATCTCATGCAAGAAACTCGATAACCTCCCGTTGAAGCAGGTTCTGGGTCCCACTGCACTTAGGCAAACAGGAGGAAATGGGTGATTCCCTAGGTGGTTCCCTCATCAACGACCCCGCCACCCCAACCGCCAGAGCCAACCTACACGAAGGGATGACAGACGTAGCCAAGTGGATGCTGAGCAGCCGCCTGAAACTGAACTCGGACAAGACTGAAGTCCTCATCCTGGAAACTTCACCCTCCGCCTGGGACAACTCCTGGTGGCCCCCCGCCCTGGGCAGCACACCCAAACCTACAGACCACGCAGGCAACCTGGGCTTCATCCTGGACTCCTCCATCTCCATGACCAGACAAGTCAACGCCGTCTCCTCGTCATGCTTCAACATCCTGCGCATGCTACGTAAGATCTTCCGGTGGATCCCCACCGAGACCAGGAAGACGGTCACCCAGGCCCTCGTCACCAGCCGTCTGGACTACGGCAACTCCCTCTACGCCGGAACCACCACCAAACTCCAGAAGAGACTCCAGCGGATCCAGAACGCCTCAGCACGACTCATCCTGGACATCCCCCGTCGCAGCCACATCTCCGGACACCTGAGAGATCTGCACTGGTTCCCAGTCAACTAGAGAATCACCTTCCGTCTCCTCACCCACGCACACAAGGCCCTACACAACCAAGGCCCAGAATACCTCAACAGCCGCCTCAACTTCTACGCTCCCACACGCCAACTTCGATCGACCGGCCACACCCTCGCCGCCGTCCCCCGCATCCGAAGAGCCACCACAGGAGGAAGGTCCTTCTCCTACCTGGCCGCCAAGACGTGGAACTCCCTCCAGACCCACCTCCGCCTGACCCAGGACCACCTCGCCTTCAGGAAGCAGCTCAAGACCTGGCTGTTCGAGCAGTAGCGGACCCCCCCTCCCCTAGCGCCTTGAGACCCTCCGGGTGAGTAGTGCGCTATATAAATGCTGTGATTGATTGATTGATTGATTGATTGATTGATTGAGTGAAATTTAGGGATGTACACTTTCTCAGACCTTTCTTTTTCGAATAGCCTGGAACAAGTAGGTGGATGGACTTGCCCAAGAAAAGTCTCTGCCTGAAGGTTGTAAAATGGGGCAGTCATGTGACTGTCTCAGGACTACACAAAGATTGTTACTGACTGAATGGTTCAGTCTGCTAGTGGAAGTAGCACTGTTTCATGGTATTACCTTCTTTAGCATAATAATTCTGAGCGTGACGCCTCCAGATGGAGCATTTGACAACAGCAAAAGTAGTCCAAACCCTCAATTTGGGATATATTTGCTTTTTTATGTAGCATGTACAGGAGCGCTTTAC
Source organism: Lissotriton vulgaris (assembly GCF_964263255.1). NCBI lineage: Eukaryota > Metazoa > Chordata > Amphibia > Caudata > Salamandridae > Lissotriton > Lissotriton vulgaris. The sequence goes on from NC_141691.1 coordinate 1,290,740,618, forward strand.
AAGAGAAAAGTTTAATTACTGTGAGAGCACCTTTCATAAGAACATTTCCTGAGAAGGCTTACATAATGACGGCTATATACAGCACGGAAGAATGGTTTGCCTGAAAATTGACCCAATCCACAGCTGCATGCATACCTGTGTGCATGTGCAGAGGTCTGCGTACGTGCATTGCAGATTGGCGTGGAAACTGCGGTTCACCAACTACATCAAGCACTTTATATTGGGGCCATTTAGTGAAGACTACTCTTGGTGAGCGACCTCATCTCAGGAAGCGCACCTACTTTTCTCTTGCATATGGCTTCGTAACAATTACCATTATCATTGAGTTGGGGAATGCATGCTCATGTCTTTACACGGCTGCAGTAAAATCTGAGCATTTCAGGTTGCTTAACCGCATCGCTGCGGTGGTTATTTTTCCGCTGTGCTGAAAAGTGTAAATATTGATGTTACATGACAAGCTCAGCTCGTCATCAGCACACGACCACCGTGGCTGATGACGAGCTGAGCTCGTCATCAGCATCGAAGGGGTTAACAAAGCCTTTATGTGGTAGGTCCACCTGACTCGCTGTTTACTATGTGTAGTGTTCATTGTTCAAAACAGCACAGCAGGTTTGCGAAGGCTGTCGGTGAGCATCACTAGCTACCATCTTTTTAATGTCCCGTTCTCTCAACTTAAAGGTTAATGGTCCAGCTCCTAGTGTTTCAAAGGTCACGGTCTTTTAAGGTGAAAGGTTAAACTGTTATGGTGCCAAATGTGGTTGTTCTGTTAAGAAACAAGATCATTTTGTTGTTAAATAATAAGGGACATAAAGTTGTCAGCTTGACATGCTCACTAAAGCAAACACTGGACTTTAACTCCGTTTACAAAAACATTTCTAAAATCATAAGCTTACACCTTAGCTTCAAGAACTGTAGGTAAGATGCACTGCAGCTGGTGTCTCAGGGGATTGAGTAATCTGCTGCACGGAAGGATGTTTGACCACCAGGGCACAGGTTCGGATCCTTGCAGGTCAACTTAGCCTTTCATCTTTTCACTGGGTTGATGAAATACAAGCCTTGAATTGCGTAAAACTTAACAATACCAATACACCTCCAACTCAGACCTCCAACTCAGGCCTCTGCACCCCAATTCACACATCTGACAGCTTTGTGTTCATTCTCAGCAGTCGCAAACAGCAAACATGGCAGCACTCAGATTTTGCACAACTGAATACGGTGACAGCAATGAACAGGCAAATCCCTCTCGGTGTATCTTCCAGTCTAAGTTCAAAGACTAAACTCCTCAAGCTTATGCCTTTAAGATGTGAAGACTGGCTCTAAAGCAGTTTATATGACCAATAAAAACATTGGAATGTTGGGAGCTCCATTGAAGGCGATGAAGTGGCTCTGGGCTAATAAAGGCTGGTTATGACCTTCTGCTCCGACATTCAAATGTTTGTCTTTCTGTTTCTCTCTTTTTCATTTACAGCAGTGGGTAGAATGTTTTAGTAGTATTACAGTTATTTTGCCTCGTACTATATCTGTTGTTAAAGGCCCTCTCTGTTATAAGCCCAGTCTGCACTTGGTTCGGGGAGTTTAACAACTTGTAGGTCCCTTGGCTGCAGGCTATAAGATTATATTATGCAGTGATGTAAAATAAATAACCCAGCCAGAAGGGATGGTGCCCATAATAGCGAAAAGCAACTCTGCCATTAAGGGTTGCTTTGGACTTAACGCAACTATTCACTTTACAAATTTGTTTAAAAGCAAGCTGTTTACTGAAAATGGTGTACTGTTGTCCGTAACAGTCTGCTTACTAACTACAACAAAATAAAGGAAAGCAGAGTAAATCTCGCACAGAGGAATGGTTCACCGCAGCCAGCCAAGCAAGAGAAGAATGCGTAGTTGCTTTGCATTCATGGAGATCATTGTAGGTGCATTAAACATGCCTTATATACTGTGAGTATCAAGATTATCACATGGCAGCAAAAGTTTACATCTTGCTGGGAATGAGCAATGTCATTTTCAGTAAATTAACCCTTTCCATAAAGATCACATGTTGTTCCATATGAGCTTCTCCAGAGATTAAACCGGCTAAGTGAGCCCCTTGAGTTGTCCTGTAGTCCTATATTGTTGATAAAATGAATCGATCGTGAAAGCTTGTCACTAGAATCAACACTTCCTTACTGTAGGCATGTCATATATGCACCAGTAATTTTCCTGTTGCTGCCCTTTCCTTGGAGGTGTGACTTGGGACATTCTATAGTATCTTTTGCAAGGTATCTTGTGCTTGAGTGCAGAGAGGAGAAATGGTATCGGCTGGTAGATTATGTCATTAGCATCACATATCTGATACTCTGGTAATAGCATTGGTGGATCTATTATATAACACCTAGAAATGCACAGGATGTGTCACCACAGTTTTTTCTATTGGGCGGGAATACTAGGTCTACTTGGCCGTGATTTCACCTCTGTATTGTGGTGTCTGCATGGAGCTTTGGATTGTCTTTAGTGAGTTTTCTTGCTGTGTATGGAGTCACAGGTCCTCTGGTAGTTTCGCTATTTTCGTTTTTAATTTTTGTTTCTTAAGTCTACCTTTGAAAAAAGTAACAGCACTGACTTGTTATATAGCCATCACCTAAGTCTGTAACATGGTTAAGTCCAGTAGAAATCTATGACATAGTCATCACCGAAAACTGTCACCCGGTCAGTCCAGTATAAACCTATGACGTACCCATTACCTAAAACTGTAACCTGGTTAAGTCCAGTATAAACCTGTGACATAGCCATCACCTAAGACTGTAACATGGTTAATTCCAATATAAACTTATAATGTAGTTATCACCTAAGACTGTAACCTGGTTAAGTCAAATATTAACTTATAATATATTCATCTCCTAAGACTCTAGCCTGGTTAAGTCCAATATAAACTTATAATGTAGTCATCACCTAAGACTGTAACCTGGTTAAGTCCAATATAAACTTATAATGTAGTCCTCACCTAAGATTGTAACAAGGTTAAGTCAAGTATAAACCTATGACGTAACCATCACCTAAGACTGTAACCTGGTTAAGTCCAGTATAAACCTGTGACATAGCCATCACCTAAGACTGTAACATGGTTAATTCCAATATAAACTTATAATGTAGTTATCACCTAAGACTGTAACCTGGTTAAGTCAAATATTAACTTATAATATATTCATCTCCTAAGACTCTAGCCTGGTTAAGTCCAATATAAACTTATAATGTAGTCATCACCTAAGACTGTAACCTGGTTAAGTCCAATATAAACTTATAATGTAGTCCTCACCTAAGATTGTAACAAGGTTAAGTCAAGTATAAACCTATGACGTAACCATCACCTAAGACTGCAACATGGCTAAGTCCAGTATAAACCTGGTTAAGATATTTTGACAATGCGTGTTTAATGCTTCTAGCCTTGCGAGTGAAATGCAGAATAGTAACAGCAACTCTAGTTTGCTTTATCTTTTTTTGGAAATGTGACTATTGAAGATGAGATTTCAAAGATTCTTAATGTGTTATTGGTATTAACAATAACTTTAGTAGAATTCATCCAAATGGTCTGCTTTAATGGAATCAGTGGAAAGCACCCTGAGAAGGGAGGCGGACCAAAGTTAGAGGGAAAGTGAAACAGCACACTTTTTTTCAAAAGGATGTCATTTTTGTTAGTTTAATAGAAGCTGGCATTAATGGCTTCATTCTCGCATATGCCCACAAGGCGTTATGCATTTAAATAAGCTCTGTAGAGAAAGAGGATGGAAAAGACATTAGGTAGTATGGAATTGTTTTGCTATGTATAGACTGAAAGAATAACATAACAGCTTGGATAAATATAGTCTGCGCGAGAGGGAACATAGCTGGCCTTCAGATTCCTAACCACTATAAACCGAGTACCAAGAGGTAATATTTCACATTAGCTTTGTGATGTCTTAACTAGTTACTTCGACATAAGCCTTTAGTTGAGAATGTAATGTGTTTCTTCCCAGAAATGGGAGGGGACTGCATAATCTGCTTTCCATTGATTGTTACGTTTAAAAATAATTGTAAATATTGAAAGGCTTGTGGCAGACGCTGGAATGATAGTTATGTGAAAGAAAGAGGCATGGTGGAAGTTAATGTCCTTCATGGTTTGATTCTATGTTCAATAAAAAAAATGGTCCATTAGTTGCTGGATACAGTGCCAAATGAACCAATAACCGAGTCTTTCTCACCAGTATAGCTGTCATTGTTGGGTATTTGACTAGGTGAGTCAACATACCTTGTGAGAAAGTCTAATTACCTAGAATGAGCTTCTCATACCTGGAATGAGCAACAGTATCTACCCACCCCTCTGTCCATACACTGCAACCTTACATTTCCAGGAGATAGAGCAGATACACCCTCGATCCTTTTGTGCATACGTTGTGAAAAAGAAAGATATTGATTATTCATTTTTTGCAATATCAGGTTCAAGGAAATGCTGAGGATGTATTGGTGATTTATAAATGAATGTTCTCAAACCTTACTCTTTAAGGCTTGTTTATCAGTTCCTAATTCTTATGCTGACGAGAAGTTCATTTTCATTATAGATAATAAGCAACAGCGTGATCTATCAGTTTGAGTGTGCTTAGGTAATGTGATCCTATAAATCAGCTGTTTGAGGTAATTAAATCATTCGTCAAAAAGACAGAATTAACGCAATAGCGGATTCTCTGCTTATGTTGATTAATGGATTTATCTGCAATTATTATTTTGGAGCATGTTGATCTTGTCTTTTTTTGTTGAAACCTCAATTTATTACAAACGTTATGGTTAAGGGGTGCCTCTGATCCATTTAGGTAAATACTAGCAAACAATTAGAGGGGACGACAAGATAAGTGAGACTCTTGAACAGCTACAACAAGCATGTGCAGGGCCAGTTAACATACCTCCAGCGGTGAAGTATTCAGTAATCACCAGTGGGTGTCTCTGCGCATTGAGGATTACAGAACTTCCGTCCATCGGTCATGTCTTAAATCTGTTTTCAGTTTAGTTCCCAACATGTTACCCACAACGGTAGATTAACAATTGGAGTAAAGAAGCCCCTGAGATGAGAACCTTTAATATGACTTTGGCTCCTTGCACAAGGCCTGAGTGCAAATGTGTGTAGATCTCTACCTTGCTCCACTACAGTATGCCACTTCATTCTGCTCTGAAACAATCTACTCTACACCACTGCAATCTACACTTCACCACTCCACGCCACTTTACTCTACATCACTCTACTGTATGTCATTGCACTCAACACCACTCTGCCCTAAACCACTGCACTCTGCGCTGCTACACTCAACTTTCTTCTGCACTCTACGCCAATGCACACAACACCACTTTAATCAAACCAGCCCTCTACATCCTTTTAGTCAAAATCAATCCACTCTTTGCTACTGCAATATATACCAGTCTACTCTGCTCTACTGCACTCTACATCACCATACACTTCTCTGCAATGCGATACGCCACTGCACTGTACGCCATTCTATTCTACCCTACACCACTGTACTCTTTGGTACTGCTCTCTACCCCACTCTAGTGCACTCTGACGCTCAACTCTGCAACCCTGCACTCTGCACCACTCTCCGGCACTCTTTACCCATGCACTCTTTACCATTGCACTTTATGGCAATCCACTCTAAGCCACTCTAATCTGTTCTGCACCACTACACTCTATGCCCCATTAATCTGCGCCACTCTACTTTTGCACCACTCCACTTTTCTCTACTTTGAAACGGTCTACTTTACGCCACTCCACTCTATACCACTCTACTTTGCACCAATCTGCTCTGTGCCACTACACTCCATGCCACTCTGTCACTGCACACTGCCACTGATCTCTGCGCCAATGCACTCTACTCCACTGACATTCCACTCAATTACATTAAACTCTACTCCGTTCTAAACACTCTACGCTGTCCCTCCATTCATTTCTCTTTACGCACCCCCACTGTACGTTCCTCCACTCCACAAAACTCTTTCCCGCTCAAAGCAACTCCCTCTACACCACTCCAATTTACTTAACTCCACTCTATGCCACTTCACGACACTCTTTGCCAATACACTCTATGCCATCCTATGGCACTCTACTCAACGACACTCTACTCTGTTCTTCCACTGTACAACAATATTCCCTCAATATTCCCTCCACAACACACTACGTCACTCCATGACATTCCATGACAATCTATTCTACTCTGCACCACTCAATGCCACTATAATTTATGCCACTAACCTTTATCCATGCTGAGCAGTATCCAAGCTGGTTTATAACCTGGCTAAAAACATTGGCAAAGCTCATAGCTCTTGTGTAGGTGGGCCTATTGGCTTTGTCAAAGCTTGTTTTTTCTAACTATGTTTCACTAGGTGTGCATGTCAGAAAACGAAGGGTTTTCTTTTTTCTTTGGTCAAGTAAAATGGTGCATGATCTAAAAGTCTTGCATATTATGAGTTGACTGACACGTAATATTACATCTGTTATTGTGCATTTTGTCTTTAGGGGCAATGAGAGATTGCATTAATTGACTCCCAAAGGGTGCCTACCTCTGTTACATGAACAATGTTAAAAGAGGGCATCCCTTGGAAGCTTGAGCATAAGCAACATATCTGATCGAGACTTTCCCCTAGGCGCCAGTCTGGATCTGGAGATGTTCCATTAGCAGTACCCCTGCGTGTCAGGTGGCGTCAGTTGGCATTACGTCAGTCATTGTGCATGCCAGAAATGATGTTGCGGTACCTACATAGGTACCGCCCGGGTGCACGGACGTCAGTTCTTTCTTTTTCCGCCCCAGCCTAAGCCCTGATCTGGAGAGAGCTACCCCCTTAGCCGATTTTTGGCTACCTTTTTTAACTTTTGGAAATGTTTTTTCTGATTCTTGCACTCCTGGTGGCATCGAGATCTCCTAAGCTAGGACCGGATTCAAGTTCTGCGGATCCGGTCATTGAATGAAGTCCATGTCGGATCCACACTTCATGTGCCTCTGGCGCTTGGAGCACGCCCACAACCTAAAGTACTACTCTGAATGCCGGGCTATGAATCCGAAAGTCTTGTGGGAGTAGTATCGAAAGCTGTTGGAGGCCCGGTGCTCGGCTCTGCTTAGCTCCCGTGCTCAGTCGAGAGGAAGGTCCCGTGAATGGTCGCTGAGCCCGAACTCCTTGTCTCCTTCTAAATCTTTGGGACGTTCAGGTAAGCTCAAGAAGTTGAAGAAGCATAGACATTCTTTGACTTAACCCCGTCCGTCAGCCCACACAACGCGGGACACGGAGCGTCGTCGCATTAGGCCTCCATCCCCGGAGCCTCTTTCTGAGACTACTCCGCACCTCCACACTTTTTAGTTGTGACAGTTTTATGAGGTCTTGCACTTATCTTTGGACAGTCCGGCACCACTGGTGCGCCTTTGGGCCCCGTGCAGTCAGTTGGGGCCCTCTGGCCTTCGACACCGGCTAGTCAGGCCAAGGTTCTGCAGGGCACCCGCAGATCCGTTGACGGATCTGGAGGATGTTGGTCGTTCCACCTCCCCCTGATGTCGATCCCTGCTCCAACCATGTATCCAGTAGGTGTCGACCCTATCCTCATACCTGACTTGGACACGGAGCCGGACCAGCGTCTATCAACGTTGGTTCCGACACTGGATTGGACTATTGTCCCTGTGTTCATCCCTGGTGTTGATGTTGTACCGGCAGTTGGGGGGAAGATTGGGAGGGGACGTTGGACCCTTTAATGGACCAGCGTTTGGACCTTAAGTTCCAGTGGGTGCAGTATCAGGGGAATCTTTCCAACTACGTCCAGATCTCGGAGGGAACTACGCACCAACTGTGGTGGTGGCTAACGAACCAAGATTGGATCAGATGCAGATCCCTCTTCCTTCCCCAACCAGGTCTGACGGTGATGACGGATGCATCACTCCTGGGATGGGGCGGCCACCTGGGAGAGGTTGAGATTAGAGGCATCTGGTCTCTGTTGGAGTCCTGTCTCCATATCTCTCAAAGGGAGACTTGTTCAGGTGTTCACTGACAACACTACTGCCATGTAGTACTGCAACAAACAGTGGGGGTGGGGTCATGGCCCCTTTGTCAGGAGATTTTCGTCCTCTAGACTTTGCTGGAACATGAGGAAATATCCCTGGTGGTTCACCACCTGGCGGGTTCTCTGAACACCAGAGCAGACAAACTCAGCCATCGGTGCCTGGTCTATCACAAATGGCGTCTCCATCCGAAGGTGGTGCTAGGTATTTTTCAGCGGTAGAGAGACCAGAGCCTTGGTTAGATGTGTTTGCCTCCAAAGAGAACTTGCACATTGGAGTTTCCCAGGCAGCCCTCGCTCTGCAATGCTTTTCATCGTGAGTGGAGCTTTGGCCTCCTCAACGCCTTTCTGCCTTTCCCACTTCTACCCAGAGTGATCAAGAAGATCAAGCATGACCGGGCTCAAGTCATTTTTGTGGCTCTGGATTGGGCACGAAGAGTCTTGTAGTCTGAACTTCTGAGCATTGGCATCGATCCTCCGATCAGACTGCAGTTTCTGGAGAATTTTCTGTTGCAGCAGCAGGGGACGGTTCTTCACTCGAACCTGTCCAGTCTCCACCTCCTTGTGTGGAGATTGTGCTGCAGCAGTTAACAGCTTTTGTTTTCCACTCGAAGTCTGTGATGTCATCTTAACAGCCAGGCGTCCCTACACTAAAACGGCATGCTCCTGTAGATGGAACACATTTGTGCCATGGTGCACAGCAAAGGATGTTGATACCCTTTCTTCCTCTCTTTCAGAGGTTCTGGTGTACATATGTTATTTGGGCCAGCGGGGCTCTGCTTTAGGAACCCTTAAGGGTTATCTTTCGGCTATTCCTGCCTTTGTGCGACTTCCAGATCAGCCCTCCTTGTTCAAACCTCCCATTGTCAATATATTTCTCAAGGGGGGCCTAACTCACTTGTTTTCTCGGTCTCCTTTCATAATGCCCCAATGTGTTTTCGTTTTGGTTTTGTCTTCTCTTACGTGTGTTCCCTACGATCCTCTTCATAATTGCCCTCTCGGGCTTCTAACCCTTAGAACTGCTTTCCTCATTACCATCACCTCTACTTGCAGAGTTAGTGAGCTCCAGGCGTTGTCTGTCCATCCAGATAAAGTGGTGCTTAAAACAAAAGATTTATTTCTCCCTAAAGTGGTCACGCCCTTTAATGTGGGACAATCCTTTACCCTGCCCACCTTTTAACCACCCCCTCATTCCTCCAAGGAAGAGGAGAGACTTAACTGCCTGGACCCAAAATGTATATTCCCTTTCTATCTTGATCGTACCAAAGACTTCCGGGTGTACGATCAACTCTTCGTTGCCTATGTGGGTGCCAAGAAAGGTTGGGCAATACAGAAAAGGGCCATCTCTCAATGTGTTGTCCTGCATCAAATTGTGCTACACCTTGGCAAAGAAGCAACTTCCTGTGGGGTTACATGTTCACTCTACTAGAGCAACAGCTGCAACCACTGCATTAGCACTCGGAGTCCCAGTCTTGGATATCTGTCGGGGCGGCAACATGGGCATCCCTGGACATGTTTACCAGACACTACTACCTGGACAGCCAAGTCAGGAGGGACCAGTACTTTGCTTGTTTGGTCCTTGAGCACTTCCTCATGTGACCTTGGTTTGCAGACCCTCCTCCGGGGTTGATATTGCTGAGGTATCCATTCTAAGGGAAGGAATCTACAACTAGAAGTCTCTATTAGATGAGCAAATTACTTGCCTTCGGTAATGATGTATCTGGTAAGACATATTCTAGTTGTAGATTCCTTACTGCCCCACCCGACCTCCCTGCTCTTCATACTGATTACTAAGGATAGGAACTCCCCTAAAGGGCCCTAGTTTTGACGCACCAGCGGTCAGTATCTTTAAAGGGGCTGCTCTTCTGGTGTGGAAAGTTGTGTTAAGAACTGACACCAGCACGCCCAGTTGTTGTTGTAGGTCCTGTGACGCCCTTTCTGGCGCGCACGATGCAGACGGCGGACGATGAGCCGACCAGCGCCAACTAACAATGCTCTGGGGTACTGCTAATGAAAAATCTCTGGACCCACGCTGACTCCTGGGGGGAATTCTGTGGTAAGGAATCTACAAGTAGAATATGTCTCTGCCAGAACCATGGTTACCAATGGTAAGTAACTTGCTGTTTATGCTCAACTAAGACAATCCCTTTCTAAACTAAGAAATTGTAGATGACTTTGGGCAAAAATGTCAGTACTTAGAGGGAAAATGTCCAAATCTGGGGCTAGTCTGGCAAGTCTCAGACGTCTGGTCACTTTAAGTAAAGAAGGTTAGGGTTTAAATAGATTTTTTTATGGATCCAATTTATCAATGTTGGGTGGCTCCGTATCCTGTCTGCCAGACTATGAACATTTCCCCTCTGTATTCCCTAAATGTTTCCTCTGGGTGTAGGCGGCATTTTGGAATTACATGCTTGCAGAGCATTAGGTTTTGCTTTTCAGCCCACAGCGGAGCTCTGTAAAATGCGTTTTTTTCCATTCCTTGCTTGGTTGGATTCCTTAAGCTGGTGGTGTTAGGCTTTCCCAATGCTCTAGATTGTATTATGCCTTTTTTTGTGGATTGCCTCTTCTCATTACACTTTGGCGTTTTCAAGGGTTTTGATGGGATCTGTGATCACCCAACATCTTAGTCCCGTACTTGATGGTTTTTCTCTCTATCGCTCTTGTCCTGTGTCTCTCTTGTGCACTCTCGCTCTTCTCCCACAAAAATCCTAAGGCTTGGTTTTCTGTAGTGCTGGTTGTGTGCTTGTTTGAAGGGCTGTGCAAGTAAATGCAGAATATGGAACTTTGGTGCTTGTGTCTGAACCATTGAATTTCCAGTGTTCCCGGGATCCACTTCAAAGCACAATGACGTTAGCGGGCCCTTTACTCCATCTCAGTTCCCTTATCCCTGCAGGTTCTCACTCTGCTACGTTTCCTGTAGTTTCTTTCTGTCCTTGTGCAGCTGCTGTTTAGGCTGGGCACTCTGTTGGTCCCTACCCCCCCCCCCCCCCCTCCCTCACCACCACCACATCGCCTGCCCCCTGGCTATACTTGGTGACTTCAATACCTGTTTTTTTTCCATCTCTTGGTGTCTTTTCCCTGTTTATATTCCTACCGTGAAGTAGACCCTCAGTGTCTGCTTTTTTGGTTCTTGTCTCTTGATTTTCCATGTAATACTTTACCAAAAGCCTTTCTTAATTACCTTCCCTCCATTCTACATCCCCTTCACTTGACATAACACCCTACATACATATGGTGAGTCCTATTTGACCAGCATCGATAAGCCTTTATTGCTTTCCATCCACCATGAGCCACTACCTAACTCTATTCTAATTCTGCGTATAATTCGCAAGAATATGCTGGACCGCTCCATTATGCGCCCAGCAGTAAATGCACATTGTTAGCACACCACTGCCAACTCAACTGCAGTTTTACATAATTATAGCAGCTTGCTATCCAGCTTCCATTCAAGTATAGTTAGGTTGAACATGCCACTCCCACACGTGTAGCAGATCACCTCGTTGCTTTATAGTTAACTAGTGAAGCCTGCCTAGAAAAGAACTGCACGTGCCAGACAAACCTCAAATATCAACTCATTGATTTTGCAGTTAGCTATTAAAGCCTTCCTAGAAAAGAAACAGCACGTGCTAGGCAACCACAAACATCAAGTCATTGCTTTGCAGTTAGCTAGTGAAGCTTGACTAGAAAAGAAACTGCAGGTGCCAGGCAAACCACAAACATGAACTCGGCTCAGTGAAAAACAGGTAAGTCCTTATTCTTGTCCACCTATACACATAACACTACAAACATCTTCATCTGCCATGAAAATACAATAAGTTTACATTAACCTAAGCAAACACTTAGTGAGCTAGGTTTTAACACAAAATCTGTACTAATCAAACACAGTCGCAAACACGACCAATCCACAATCGTAGTTGCACTGTGAAAGTGTTCCTGACACAACAATCGGACACGCAAGCTGAACATTGGAAATTAGGTACAGCCCTGCCCGACCATTAAGGTGTGTGAAGGGGATGCTAGTAATCAGTGGGTGCATGGAAACGTCGGTAATTTAAAATAAAAACAGCCGCAAGGAAAGGAGAGAGAGAAGAAAGCGGTTGCCACATGGTACGGAGGAGTTTGAGTTGGATCTTAATCACTACTAGTTAAGAAATGACTCCATGCAAAATAACCCTCCTTCTGTCTGAAGGATTTGTTCGAATCCTTACCACTGCCAACAAAAGATTTGAATGAGTCTGTGATCTTTGTGTTCAAATTAGACATAAAAACTGTTTAGAGCTATGAAGTTAATTCTTCGAGTGTCGCTTTAAGTGGTGGCTTCTGATGCACGTAATTTGTTTTGCACCCGAGATAGGTACATAACAAGTCTAGAGTGACGCCGCATAAAATCTATGCATAATGCATCAGGCGGTACCGTTTAAGGAAGAAATTGTCACTCCTAAAGGAAACACAATAATACTTGTCGCACGCATACAGCTCCTGGATGTGCTTGACTTCCTCTGAAAAGTTGCTACTACGGATGATAAAAGCGGTGTCTGGCCCTCATTATAAAAGCCTTTCTGCTTCGCCTGCTCTCGGTGATAAGATTTGCATTTGTCATCTTCTGGCCGCATTCAGTGCAAGGTTTGCAACTAATGCCGCTCTTTAAAGTATTTGCTCGCTTCAAACGCCAGCAAAATGTCTGGATGAGCCCATTGTATCGTGAAGGGAAGGCTGAGTTAGTAGTTTCGAAAAGGATGGTAAATTATTTATTTTTTTCTAGCGATCTGACGAAATTTAAAGTTGCACAACGTATATTGTCAAAACCTGGGCAGTCCAAGGATGTTTACGGTCATTTGTTTAGTTTCCAGTGAAAGTTTGAAGGTTTTATTGAATTAGCGCAGTTAATTAAAACCATAGCTATAAAATATCAACATTATCAAAGTTATCCTGTTTAGAAAGCAAAAGCTGAAAGACAATCGAAATTTAAAATCCTGTACATGTTAAAAACAATCTTGTAGGTGCCAGTATAATCACAAAACAGTGTAGGACCTAAAGTAAAATAGATTGATGCGGGAGTACTATATAAGGGGACGGAAAAAGTGTCTGTGATCAGTTTTTTTTGGGGGGGGGGGGGGGGGGGGGTGCTGGAAGCGCAGGGACCATGGAGGGTAAAAATAGGTTGTCCAAAAGTCTCACACATTTTCCAATCCTTGCAAGCACTTGGGTTTCTGAGGAAGTAAAGCACAGGGCCGATGCTTCCCAACACGACCTGATGCCCCGTTTTAAATATAAAGGTTTTAAGAGAAGTCTTCTGGGGGCATCCAGGACAGAACAGCAGCACAGGAAATGCAGCCATGATTCAGTCTGATAATTGCACAGTCTTCATGCCCCCTCCTCATTTGTTGGAACCCATCGGTTAAAGGCGATTGAACGCAGACCTAGGAGTCGCATGAACATTGTTTTTCCGAGCCACTGCATTTAAATTTTCCAGGAGGTAGGATTGAGGTGCCCCAAGGAGGTATGAGTTGTTCAGGGGGAGCAAGACTCTTGATGTTTTTAAAGCCTTGGAGTCCATCCGATGGGAGATTTGTTTGACCTGCTTATTGATAGCCTTTTTCCAGACTGTGTATGGAATAGTGTCTGAGGTTAGTAATGAATTATCGATCTCTAGCGATTTTATAGCCTTTGTAACTTGTCGATTCCATGGATTTCCAGGACTGGCAAAAGTTTCTTTTAGCCGGGCTTTTAAAGTGTTATCTGTGGCTTTTAATGTCCTTATAGGGTCCTTTCAGGGTGTCAGCCTCGCAATAAATAGATTGTCTTTGAAGGCCCAGCTCCAGTCGTAGTCTTGCCCTATGAATGAAATTTGGAAGATGAAAGATTTTTTTGTAAATGGAAACTTGGGCAAGGTCAAGACTAGCCAAGCATGCGCCAGGGTAGGCCTGATGCCCATAGTTTAAGGCGGGGAGAAGAGTGGCTTTAATCACCTTCAGAATGGGTTCTGCAATAGGACTACTCAGGGACTGGTTGAGTCGGTTCAAGGAGTATGTTATAGCGCATGCTCTCTTTTTCAAGGCGGCTAGGTGGGCCGCTGGTCTAGAGGACTCGCTAAATTAGACCCCCAGGTAATTATATTTTGTTGTTTTCTTGTTCTTTGCAGGCCCAATGTACCACCTTAAACTTTTCTTGTTCTTGAAGCCGCCGAATATCAAAACCTTAGTCTTTTCCGGATTAATTATTAAGGTATTGGCAGTGTTATATTTGTGGAGCCTACTTAATGCTCTTTGGAGGCCCGATTTTGCCTGGTCGATTATTACAATATCGTCGGCATATTGTAGAATGTGCAAGTTCCCTTTTGCGGAGCCCAATTTTGGCGGTAGAAGATTACTTTTCTCCAAGGATGTTCCCAAATCGGCTGTGTAAAGATTGAACCAAAGGGGGGCAAGAACGCAGCCTTGCTTTAGTCCGTCTCTGGTAACAATTTTTGAAGAGACTGTCTTTGGGCCCGTTTTAATTCGCACCCATGTGTTCTTATGCAAGGAGATAAGAGCTCCTAGCAGGCCTTGAGGAATCCCCCAGTTATCCAGTTTCCTCCATAAAGTTTTGCGCGACACTTTATGGAAGGCGGCGCTGTAGTCTATAAAGCAGCAGTAGAAAGGAAGATGATTTTTTTGGGCTGCTTGTTGGCTTAGAATAGCTAGAGTCGTGATGTTATCTATTGTGGAGGCCGAGGATCGGAACCCTGTTTGGAAATATGGTAGAATGTTGTTTTCTGCTACCCATTTCTCTAGTGACCTAAGAAGACACCGGGCATATACCTTGGCCTCAAGATCTAATAGGGCAATGAGTCGGTAATTAGCTGGTAGCGAGGGATCTCCTTTCTTAAAAATTGGGCATAAGATCGAGCCCAGCCACGAGTCTGGTAACCGACGGGTCGTAAACACGTTATACAGGGGGACCAAAAGTTTGTCCCACTCTTCCAGAGCACATTTAAAAACCACTGCTTGAAGGCCGTTGGGCCCGGGAGCACCGTCGTTTTTCATGGCTTTCAAGTACTTGGAGACCTCGGCTGAGGTAGTCAGCTCTTGAGTTTCTATCTGGATGGTATCGGCACGATCTCTTAATTCAATCGCCACAGGATCCGGGATGTCATAGCAGTATAGATGAGTCACATGCAGGGCCCCATCATCTTCACGAACAGCGTTCCCTTTGCTCTCATTAGAGGAGCGGAGCTTATTCATGTGGTTCCAGAATTGGGACAGATTTTTTTCCTTTAGCAAGGCGAATATATTTAGCCACTCATTCTGTTGTTTTTGTCTCTTGGCGTCCCATGATGATTTTTTGAAGTCTTTGCGCAGTAAAGCCATATTATTGGCAGAGAGCGCGGTACCTTTCAATTTGTGCAGGCGCACGGCCCTCCTTAGGGCTCTTCTTAGGCTGGCTAACTCCGGGTCAAGGGTCAGCTTCGGACGTGGCCCATGGTGTCTGTATTGAGCTTCAGGGCCTGTTAGGAGGACTCGTAATTTGGCAATGGCGTTGTCCTACCGGTGATGAGTCTGTGGGGGCATTGTGCGTGGAGTTTAGACTTTCTCCCCAAAGCCAGGTGCCCACCTTGACAGAGCCCCAGGCGTCCCATTTAATTCTTCTGACTAAAGTGTGGAGTTCGGCCTGCGTTGAGTGCCCCTCTTCAGTTATTTAGACAGCGGCAGGCACTTGCAGTTGCATTATTGCAGTTAGGGGATTGTGGTCGCTCTCAGGGCGAGTGGAAATTTCCATCCTCATTCATTTATTCGCCAGAGATGGTGATAAGAAGATGTAATCAATGGTCGAAATATTCTTGAATGTTGGCGGAAAATAAACACCCGGATTCTGTTCCAATATGATTTGTGTAGCAGAGCGTAGGTTATAATTAGTTAGGAAAGTAATCATGGTTTCTTGCTCTTTAGATTTGTTGACTGAAAAGGCGTTGGTTGCCAGGTCTCTAATGTTAAAGTCCCTTTGGCGTGGGATCAAGGAGAGACTTGAGACCAGTTCGGTGTAGGTAAGGTTTTATTTTAGTAAACGTCTTTTTATGGCGAGTTGTCAGTGAGTCTCTCTTAAAAACTCTGGAGTCCGTGGTGGTGTCGGATTAGGGACTTGCTTCCAGATGGTGAAGAGACAGGCTTCAGGGTATGTTCCGTTCTTCCCCACACCGCTTTGGACTCCGCCAGGGAAAGAGAGAACAGGTACAGATAGTCAGGATTTGTATTCTATCTGGACTCTCCCACAGGGAACCGGGTAAGTGCAGGGGACACCCGTGCTTAGGTGCTAAACAGTGGGTGGTACGTGCGAGGGTGCAATATGAGTGACTACAGGTGAGGAGGGGGTATTTACACAATAAGGTTGTACAGGTATTCTGGCAAACATGGGCTACGAACTAGAAAACCCCGTCTTCCTACCCAGGCCGCCAAACGCTGCCGTACCTGTTGTAGCCACACTCCTCCCTGGGGAGTGTGGCACGGCGATTCACGGATCCGTGGGCCTCCTGGCTTACTCCGGTCATCCTCTGGTCCGTCTCCTTCAGCTCTGTTCTCCTCTCCTCCGGGCAGCTCTCCTACTCCCGAACTCCAATCGGTGACGTCACACGCCAGCACTTCTCCTTCCGCGTTTTTCTCCTGTATGAATCCCGCGACGTCATCAGGGGGCGGGGCCGCGTACTCGTGTGTCCTCCAGTTAAAGGGGCCGTCATCCGATTCGTTGGCCAGTTCCCATGAGCCGGCTTCTCCTTTTTTTTTTTTTTTTTTAAATGTTTTTATTCAAAAAAAAAATTTTTACAACTTTTTTCCCTTAACTCCCCCCCCCCCCCCCCCCCCTGCACAGGACATGAAAAATATCAAAAGAATACAATCAAGTTTCGTTTTTTTCCATGACATTACTATATCTCAAGTTACAATTCACAATAATTCAGACTGGCAAATTATACTGGGTAAGCTAGAGCATTATTAAAAACAACTGGTAGAAACCCCTTGAAGGGCGAATAACCAAACATAACCCCATGTATACAGCTAGAATAATATTCCTGATTGCATTATACACCCGCCCTGAGGCCCTATGGAAGTTTTAAGTTTCCTGCCACCCTATTCTTCCAATCTGTTATTGGTTTCCAAATCTGCAGACCTAGGGATCTAGCATTCTTCCCTTTTCTGGCGTATAGCGCTTTTTCCATGTTGTATATATACAAAAGCCTGGCCAACCATTGCTGCATAGTGGGGGGGGGGGGGGCTTGTCTCGCCATGCTGAAGCTATGCATAGACGAAATACTGCCATAGCTACGAACAGAAAGTTCTCCAACTGTGGTTGTTCTCCAGTCCCGTCCAATCCCATTAATATTACTTGGGGTGTTATTGTTAACTTACAATTCAGTGATCTATCTAAAAACCCTTCGATTTCTTTTATCAGAGGAACTAGGTTGGGGCATTCGCCAAACATGTGAGCTATGTCTGCCTCCTGGCTGTCGCATCTTGGGCATGTTATGCCTTGTGTGCCCCCCCACTATGCAATTCTGGCTGGGGTGTAGTATAGCTTGTACAAGGTCTGATAGTGCTCCAGTTAAAGGGGCCGTCATCCGATTCGTTGGCCAGTTCCTATGAGCCGGCTTCTCCACTGTTCCAGTCGTGCTGATAATGAGGCAGAGAGGGGGAGGACGTCAGTCTGCATTATCCGGTTCTTTTCTTCCCGTCCCCTGCCCCTTGTTACAGTCCCCTAGTAACAGTACCTCTGCTGAGGCGAATTCTAGTAAAAGCTCTTCCAAATGTTTAATCCGTAGAGCTGTTGCCGTTGATTTTAAAGTCTTAGCTGTATTGGGGTAGCAGTTAATTAAGAGCATTGAGAAAGCCTTACCTAAAGATGAGAGACCGGTAGTTAGCACAGTCTGCCCTGCCGTTAAGTTCCGAGAGATGGGAATAGCCACAATCCTACACCCGTGTTTGATAAAAATGGAAAGGCCCCCAGAGGGTCTTCCAAAGGAATGGGGCTGGGTAGCTGATTGAAAAAGTTCATAATCGCCGTGGAGAGGCAATGGAGATAGAGACCAATTCTCCTGAAAACAGATGATATCACTTATTTTCAGGCGTTCCGTGGCTAATTTAGATGAAAAGGTTGACTTTAACCCGGCCACATTCCAAGACTGGATGGTCAGTTTAGGATCTGACCAGTTGGCTTCCCCGTTAGGAAGACTGCTGCTGGGAGCGTGTGGTTGAAAGCTCTCGGTCGGAATGCCCATAGTGGCTGTCAGTAGCATGGGAGACAAGATGGCTGGGTTTACAGCTTGAAAGACACAAAGTTGGGGAGGGTCAAGGGGACTATATTTATAGACTATCCAAACTCAATACCCCTAATCAGACTACAATGAACAAAAAGAGTTGGAGGGTCTGTTGGCTAGGGTCGCTGAGTCTAATAGGTCCTTATTCAAGTATCCCTTTTGGATTGCACTAAATCAGACCTAGTGGTCACATGACACGGGTATATTGTAGATATCCTATCAGCCCACCCATTTGGCGGAGCCTCGTCATGTAGGACGTCTGACCAGGGTGGTGAATCTAGGCCCAGGTGAATCGGCCAGATAACACACACTACCGGTTATGTTTTTGCAGTGTCCATGCCACAGAGTGGTGCTGAGAAATTGCAGTGCAAAACAGGGAGTGAGAAAGAGTGAAGCTAAAATGACGGTCAAGGCAAAGAAAAATAATTTTATTGAAGATATTCACCAGGACGTCAGGTTAAAAAGAAGAAGTGTAGAACAGTGTTGAAAAAATCACTGTAATGCTTTGCTGTACTGTGGATTAGGCCAACATGTTTCTGCCTAAGGTGAACTACACCGGCATTCTTCAGGGCCAGATACAAAAAGATCTTGCTACTGCAAAGATACACTCAAACTTGATGTGCAATGTGAAAACGTGAGAGGGACAAACCAAAAGAATTAAAGAGTTGTCCAGATTACTGGAGAGGTCTCGTAGACCATCCTACCATATCCTCCTGATCAGTAGTTGTTGGAGGAAGTAATCCTGTGAATAAAAAAACAACAAATACTATATGTTCTTACATCATAATAAACTCATTACATAAAAAAGGACCATTGTGTAGACTCAGCTAGGCTGGTCCCTATTAGGACAGCCACAATGATATATGGTAAAGGTTTCATTAGGAGTAAACCATCAGTCATTGCTGAACGTTATTTTCAAACACTTTGTAGAAGACTTACCCAGCCATGTGTGGGAGTCGAGCCTCACCTCACCCGGCAACGGCTCGGAGATTGAGGCCCCGCTCTATGCACAGAACATAAAAGGAGTATTTAGAATTTAATCCTGAGTTGACTCAGAGATCTGTAGTCAAAATCAGGTAGTACAATCTGTGCAAATAAAAACTGGTTGTCTGACTGCCCCACCTGGTCGCTAACCCATGGAGATCTATGAGAAGGTGTAGCTTAAGGCATAGAAAATAACCAATCACGAACTCATTGGGTCAAACTGTAGAGAGTGCCCCTTTTGCTCAAGTGATGACTGTGTAACTATCAGGTAATGGGATAGTCTTAGTGATGACTGTGTAACTATCAGGTAATAGGACAGTCCCTCCCACCACTGAATTGGTCAAGGAAGAGTGGACTATTATTAGGAGTGGCTACTCAGTCCACATGAGTTTGAGAGGGGAACCTAAACCCTGTGCTCATCTGAGAGGTCAACTAGGCACAACTAAGATTGTACCCCAACCCCTGGTCTATTTGTAAAGAGGGGGGCCCAAGTTGAGTTAAGAAAGGTCTACTGGGCGATTCTAGCTCAGAGACTCAAGTGTCTCTGTGGGAAACCCCTGTTTACCCCTAGAAAGTGAAGGAGCGAAAAACGGTCCCTCTACTCACCTCTCCGTCGGTACCTCTCGGCTGAAACCTAAGCCGAAGGGGAGGCGACGAGGAGAGGTGAGCCTCGTGTACTTATACCCTATCTGATTGGACAACCGTCAACAGCTGGCGTCCTATCGCTGTTGGCGGTCTAGCAAGGGCCTCTGTTCTGCGCATGCGTGGCGGCTAAACACCTCTAATCACGCTGCATTCTCAGTGCTGAGTATGCGCAATGATGTGTAGCCGGCCCACGCATGCGAGAAAATAGTACTCCAAAAGCGTGCGCCCACGGCGTATGCGCAACACAAAGGGGCATGATTGAAGCAGTGTCCCTGGTGCGCGCATGCTCACTTGAGCAAACAGTGAACAGCACTCGGGGACGGTGTAGTTGGCGCTGCTCAATCCAGATAACCACTCGTACCCATATTGATCACTAGGAAACCTCATAAAAGGCAATAACGGCGGTAATAACTAGCAAAAACGGATATTGCGCCTAAATAATGTGCAAGTAATGCCCATGTCATCAGGCTAGTTTTTATTCCGTATGCTATACAAATGTGTTGGAGAGAGTAAAGAGCCCATTGGTCAATGTAACGGAGGCTCAAACATAACAAACTAGCCCTCCATATCTCTTGGATTGGTCTTAATCCTGGTGAACAATGGTTAACCACGAATGAGGTAAATGCTAGCCTATTGCATTGAACTCCAATTGACCCCAAGGGTTGTGCTGCCAGGGACTCAAAAGCAAGGTGACATGAGTCTTGACTAGTACTGTTGATACCTTGAACTGGCAGAATACTGACCCGTGCTACACTATATATCATCACTGAAGTGAATGTGTTTCATATGAAGTGTAACCAAGTGGTGGTGAGTTAGGTCATCCACTGATCAGAGAGGGTGTCCTTATTGGTTCTCAGGTGTTCAAATGGACACCCAAGGTATGTTGTCATTCAGCCCCGTTGTGTCAGTTTTCAATTTAAAAATCCAGCGTTGTTCCTTGATGAAAAGAAACCTGGAGACATCTGATATGTGAGGTGGGATGAAAGGTTGCTCCAGAACAACCCACCTGAGGTCATCAGCTTTATGTTTTTTGATCAGAAAATGGTTCGTTAGACAAGTGGACTGTTTGTTACACCGTATCGTGCTCTTATGTTCGCTAATGCGAAGCTTAACTTTCCGGGTCGTATGACCAATGTATGCCAGACCACATGGGCATGTGATCTTGTAGATCACTCTCTCCGAGTTGCAGTTGGTATGGTTCAGCAACTTCCATGGTCTGTCAGTTCCGATGTCAATGGAGAGAGTTTTGCAGGTCTGTGGACACGACGTACAATTACCACATGGGTAATGCCCTTGAACCGGGGTGGTATTCCAAATGGTGTCAAGGGTGGTGGTGACTTCTTTCCTGTGTGTACGAGGTCTTGTATGGACCAGTGTATCCCTGATGCTGGACCCTCTTTTGAAGGCAAACAGCGGTCTCGGTATTACCCCAGAAGCCGTGTTCAGGATTTTCCAATGCTTCAAAACAGTTTTCTTAACCATGTTTGATCTGGTGCTGAAAGTGTGTACCATCGTGATCCTTTCGGAAGGTGCCTTCGTATGTCGATGTTCGATCAGTGCCTCTCGGTTATTGTTGAAGGCCCTCTTGTTGGCCCGACGTATCAGTTGGTTGGGGTAGTGCCGCTCCTTCAAGTTGCATGACAATTCTCTCGCATGCTGTTCATACAGCTGATTCGAGGAACAGTTGCGTCGGACCCTCAAAAATTGGCCCACAGGCAGGTTGTCACGTAGTGACTGCGGATGGAAGCTTCGGTAAGACAATAGGGAATTACGAGCCATGGGTTTCTTGTACAACCGGCTCTGCAACACTCCCCCTTCTGGAAAAATCAAAAGATCCAGGAATGGTAACCGCTCTTTGCTGTACTCCACGGTGAAGCGGAGATGTTGATTCCTGGTGTTCAGCCACGTATGAAAGTCGATAATCTCTGCACTGGTGCCCCTCCAGATGACGATGATATCGTCTATATAACGGCGCCAAAGCAACACCTTACAGAAGTAAGGGTTGCTGTTGTTCAGGATATGGTCTTGCTCAAACTGATGCATATATAGATTCGCCAGACTGGGGGCGAAGACACTCCCCATTGACGTCCCCGAGACTTACCAATAGGTCGGTCTCGACATTGAACTCGGTCACTGCAAGAAGGCGAAGGACATCCCCGGTATCCTGAAGGTACGTAGGTGTCTCTCTGACCAGTGGTTTTAGGTAAAAGTCAACAAAAGTGGACAGCGGCTCGAGAAGAGACCCAATGCCTGAGATTATGGGGCGACCCGGAGGTGGTCTCTTCTCCTTGTGTATTTTCGGGAGGCAGTAAAAGTAAGGGACCACTGGATGGGCCGTGATCAAGAACCTTGCTTCCTGAGATGTAATCCATCCCTCACAGGATGCTTCTTCAATTGAAGAAGCATCCTGTGAGGGATGGATTAAGTTTTGGTAAGTTTCGACGTGGAATCCCTCTATACATGCATTCCTCAGCAAGAGACCCTGGATTGCATAAGACATGAACTTGAATCCAGACCACCAGAAACCATCACTCCGATACCTTTTATCATGGAGTGTGCCAGACTGGCAATGATGGAGAATTACTTCCAATATCAAGATGCTCTGTATCTCCAAGTCTCGGGGACGTCAATGGGGAGTGTCTTCGCCCCCAGTCTGGCGAATCTATATATGCATCAGTTTGAGCAAGACCATATCCTGAACAACAGCAACCCTTACTTCTGTAAGGTGTTGCTTTGGCGCCGTTATATAGACGATATCATCGTCATCTGGAGGGGCACCAGTGCAGAGATTATCGACTTTCATACGTGGCTGAACACCAGGAATCAACATCTCCGCTTCACCGTGGAGTACAGCAAAGAGCGGTTACCATTCCTGGATCTTTTGATTTTTCCAGAAGGGGGAGTGTTGCAGAGCCGGTTGTACAAGAAACCCATGGCTCGTAATTCCCTATTGTCTTACCGAAGCTTCCATCCGCAGTCACTACGTGACAACCTGCCTGTGGGCCAATTTTTGAGGGTCCGACGCAACTGTTCCTCGAATCAGCTGTATGAACAGCATGCGAGAGAATTGTCATGCAACTTGAAGGAGCGGCACTACCCCAACCAACTGATACGTCGGGCCAACAAGAGGGCCTTCAACAATAACCGAGAGGCACTGATCAAACATCGACATACGAAGGCACCTTCCGAAAGGATCACGATGGTACACACTTTCAGCACCAGATCAAACATGGTTAAGAAAACTGTTTTGAAGCATTGGAAAATCCTGAACACGGCTTCTGGGGTAATACCGAGACCGCTGTTTGCCTTCAAAAGAGGGTCCAGCATCAGGGATACACTGGTCCATACAAGACCTCGTACACACAGGAAAGAAGTCACCACCACCCTTGACACCATTTGGAATACCACCCCGGTTCAAGGGCATTACCCATGTGGTAATTGTACGTCGTGTCCACAGACCTGCAAAACTCTCTCCATTGACATCGGAACTGACAGACCATGGAAGTTGCTGAACCATACCAACTGCAACTCGGAGAGAGTGATCTACAAGATCACATGCCCATGTGGTCTGGCATACATTGGTCATACGACCCGGAAAGTTAAGCTTCGCATTAGCGAACATAAGAGCACGATACGGTGTAACAAACAGTCCACTTGTCTAACGAACCATTTTCTGATCAAAAAACATAAAGCTGATGACCTCAGGTGGGTTGTTCTGGAGCAACCTTTCATCCCACCTCACATATCAGATGTCTCCAGGTTTCTTTTCATCAAGGAACAACGCTGGA
Source organism: Lissotriton vulgaris (assembly GCF_964263255.1). NCBI lineage: Eukaryota > Metazoa > Chordata > Amphibia > Caudata > Salamandridae > Lissotriton > Lissotriton vulgaris. The sequence goes on from NC_141691.1 coordinate 1,290,764,352, forward strand.
TTTTTAAATTGAAAACTGACACAACGGGGCTGAATGACAACATACCTTGGGTGTCCATTTGAACACCTGAGAACCAATAAGGACACCCTCTCTGATCAGTGGATGACCTAGCTCACCACCACTTGGTTACACTTCATATGAAACACATTCACTTCAGTGATGATATATAGTGTAGCACGGGTCAGTATTCTGCCAGTTCAAGGTATCAACAGTACTAGTCAAGACTCATGTCACCTTGCTTTTGAGTCCCTGGCAGCACAACCCTTGGGGTCAATTGGAGTTCAATGCAATAGGCTAGCATTTACCTCATTCGTGGTTAACCATTGTTCACCAGGATTAAGACCAATCCAAGAGATATGGAGGGCTAGTTTGTTATGTTTGAGCCTCCGTTACATTGACCAATGGGCTCTTTACTCTCTCCAACACATTTGTATAGCATACGGAATAAAAACTAGCCTGATGACATGGGCATTACTTGCACATTATTTAGGCGCAATATCCGTTTTTGCTAGTTATTACCGCCGTTATTGCCTTTTATGAGGTTTCCTAGTGATCAAAATGGGTACGAGTGGTTATCTGGATTGAGCAGCGCCAACTACACCGTCCCCGAGTGCTGTTCACTGTTTGCTCAAGTGAGCATGCGCGCACCAGGGACACTGCTTCAATCATGCCCCTTTGTGTTGCGCATGCGCCGTGGGCGCACGCTTTTGGAGTACTATTTTCTCGCATGCGTGGGCCGGCTACACATCATTGCGCATACTCAGCACTGAGAATGCAGCGTGATTAGAGGTGTTTAGCCGCCACGCATGCGCAGAACAGAGGCCCTTGCTAGACCGCCAACAGCGATAGGACGCCAGCTGTTGACGGTTGTCCAATCAGATAGGGTATAAGTACACGAGGCTCACCTCTCCTCGTCGCCTCCCCTTCGGCTTAGGTTTCAGCCGAGAGGTACCGACGGAGAGGTGAGTAGAGGGACCGTTTTTCGCTCCTTCACTTTCTAGGGGTAAACAGGGGTTTCCCACAGAGACACTTGAGTCTCTGAGCTAGAATCGCCCAGTAGACCTTTCTTAACTCAACTTGGGCCACCCCTCTTTACAAATAGACCAGGGGTTGGGGTACAATCTTAGTTGTGCCTAGTTGACCTCTCAGATGAGCACAGGGTTTAGGTTCCCCTCTCAAACTCATGTGGACTGAGTAGCCACTCCTAATAATAGTCCACTCTTCCTTGACCAATTCAGTGGTGGGAGGGACTGTCCTATTACCTGATAGTTACACAGTCATCACTAAGACTATCCCATTACCTGATAGTTACACAGTCATCACTTGAGCAAAAGGGGCACTCTCTACAGTTTGACCCAATGAGTTCGTGATTGGTTATTTTCTATGCCTTAAGCTACACCTTCTCATAGATCTCCATGGGTTAGCGACCAGGTGGGGCAGTCAGACAACCAGTTTTTATTTGCACAGATTGTACTACCTGATTTTGACTACAGATCTCTGAGTCAACTCAGGATTAAATTCTAAATACTCCTTTTATGTTCTGTGCATAGAGCGGGGCCTCAATCTCCGAGCCGTTGCCGGGTGAGGTGAGGCTCGACTCCCACACATGGCTGGGTAAGTCTTCTACAAAGTGTTTGAAAATAACGTTCAGCAATGACTGATGGTTTACTCCTAATGAAACCTTTACCATATATCATTGTGGCTGTCCTAATAGGGACCAGCCTAGCTGAGTCTACACAATGGTCCTTTTTTATGTAATGAGTTTATTATGATGTAAGAACATATAGTATTTGTTGTTTTTTTATTCACAGGATTACTTCCTCCAACAACTACTGATCAGGAGGATATGGTAGGATGGTCTACGAGACCTCTCCAGTAATCTGGACAACTCTTTAATTCTTTTGGTTTGTCCCTCTCACGTTTTCACATTGCACATCAAGTTTGAGTGTATCTTTGCAGTAGCAAGATCTTTTTGTATCTGGCCCTGAAGAATGCGGGTGTAGTTCACCTTAGGCAGAAACATGTTGGCCTAATCCACAGTACAGCAAAGCATTACAGTGATTTTTTCAACACTGTTCTACACTTCTTCTTTTTAACCTGACGTCCTGGTGAATATCTTCAATAAAATTATTTTTCTTTGCCTTGACCGTCATTTTAGCTTCACTCTTTCTCACTCCCTGTTTTGCACTGCAATTTCTCAGCACCACTCTGTGGCATGGACACTGCAAAAACATAACCGGTAGTGTGTGTTATCTGGCCGATTCACCTGGGCCTAGATTCACCACCCTGGTCAGACGTCCTACATGACGAGGCTCCGCCAAATGGGTGGGCTGATAGGATATCTACAATATACCCGTGTCATGTGACCACTAGGTCTGATTTAGTGCAATCCAAAAGGGATACTTGAATAAGGACCTATTAGACTCAGCGACCCTAGCCAACAGACCCTCCAACTCTTTTTGTTCATTGTGGGTTTACAGCTTACCAGGCATTGGTTATTAGTACATGCGATGTTCATAAGGTTATCCACTTTCGAAGCTTCTCGGAGCCAGACATGAGTTGCACCCCGGGTCCCCTTCAGAACACTGATGTGAGGACTCACGGGGTCTACCTGAAGAAGAACATGGGGATAATTTTTGTTGTTTGGGTACCCACACTTCTATACCCCAGTTGTCAAATTTGCTGGCTTCCCCTGAGGATTACATCCCTTAGGGATTCACGGGACCAGTTGTGACAGTTGCTTCTGAGCCCCCTTTGCCTGATAATGATAATGAGGCAAACTTGACCGATGAGAAAATCTGAGGAGGTGACCCCGGAAAGCGCCGGGATGTGACTGAATAGGCGGATAAGGTTGTTTCTATTGAGAATGTCTTGTGGGCCCTTATGATCGTAATGTGGAAAAAAAACAAGTTCTGCGTAATTTTCCAGACTTTGATAGTTCTGTCTCCTAGCTATTTCGATTTGAGGTGCAGGTGTCTTGAGTTGTTAGGGTCGTAGTTCAAGTAAGTAATTATTCCCCCCTGGTTGACTTTTCCCTCCCGTAAAGTGTTTCAATTGGGACTGAAAAGACCTCTGCATTTGTGTAGAGTGATCCAGATGGAGTTCGATTGGGACACCTGACAGTTTCCAGTGGATTCGTTGGTTTAGATTTCGCCTACATACATCTTTAGCTGCTTGTTGTCGAAAGAATGTGTCTGTCCGCGGCCCCTGCAGGGGGCCAATCCAGCAGGTGCCATTTTGGCACTGCCCACTCGCCGCTCTAGTCATTGGGGGCTCCTATAGGAGCCCTCTAGCCAGGTTGCCACTGTGGCGTCCTTCTGGTGCGCCAGGTGGAGGGACGGCATATAAGCCTCCCCCGCCCCTCCTGGCGGTCTCTGTTCGCCAGCCAATGTGCAGGTTTATTCCATACAAGAGTATGCAATACGTGGGTTACCTTACAGACGATCCAAGGGCGGGCAGCTGTGCCAACCTATGCTGCCGTCGCCCACCTGGTGAGCCAGCACTCTGGAACACCCGTCAGTGCTACCTTTGATGATCCTCTTCCAAATCATGTGACACGTTGGTCTCTTCTACTCACGCCTTTTTCAGGGCGGAGCGTAACAGGGCAAACCCCCGGTTGATCAGGCCCCCAACTGCCCGAAGGACTAACGGGGCGCCGTCGCGGTTTTCCAGAAACCTGCCCTGAGGCTCCTGGTCTTTGGCTCTGGCACCCCTACTGTGCCGCGCAGAGTTACCCTTACTGTACCTGTCTGCCGCCGAGGTACCCTTACTGTACCCGTCTGCTTCCAGATCGCCCTGTAACTTCGCCTGCAACACAAAAGGAAAACATTAAAGCATTCAGTGTACCCTGTCCACCAGCCAATACGCCGGGTAAGAGGTAGGGTGGGAGATGACTTGGCTGGCGAACAGAGACCGCCAGGAGGGGTGGGGAGCCTTATATGCCCTCCCCCACCTGGCAAACCGGAAGGACGCCCCAGTGGCTACCTGGCTAGAGGGCTTCTACATGAGCCCCCAACGACTTGAGCGGCGGGTGGGTGGTGCTCAAAATGGCACTAAAGGGCCGCCCTGCTGGACTGGTCCCCTGCGGAAGCGGCAGACAGCCACAAAGTGCCATTATCGGCAACTTCTCCCACCCCTGGTCTGAGCATGCAAGAATGAATAAATACACAAGATAACTTGTTATGGGAAAATATTGCTGGTTTATTCCATACAAGAGTATGCAATATGTGGGTTATCGATAATGTCACTAATGGTGCAGTACAGTAGGCTTTGGGTCCATTGCTTGCCTCGTACAGTGGTTTCCTTCCTCTGCTTCTGTTTGTCCCTTCACGTGGTGCGTAGCTACCTGACCATCCTTGTCTTCTATCTTTCCACAGCCGGCATCATGGAACTAATGTTTCTTTCTGTAACCCGGAAGAGTGCATTGTTATCTTTCTGTCTCTTTCATATGCTACTTTTCCCCTCAAATGCAGCCTCTCCACGTTCTCAGTGTTGCTTTCCCCAGCTCGTCTTCTGCTTCTACAACCCCTTTCCCACTCAAGTTTTATAGTTTTTTTTATTTTCAAAGGCTCCTCCATTGCTCCTAGACTCTTCCCGGCTGACTGCTGCATACTGTTCGACAGTGGCGTCTGGCATCGAGAAGGTAGTGGGGGGGGGGGGGGGGCATGAGCGCGAAAATGAACTTAGAATATATTTAAAATAAACTTACCTTATGACAGGACCTTCTGCTCCAGACCTCTCACAATTGCAGCTTGGCCATCACTAGGAAACTCCAATGACCAATCCTGCTGTTCATGCTGTGAGAGCAGTTCCCTGATTGGATGGAGAGGCCTCACTCAGCACTCCCCAGGACCCGAGAGGCCTGCACCTGCTCTAACCCAGCTGTCTTAAGACAGCTTGGTTAAAGGTTTCAAAGTGTGCAAGTCTGGCTGGCCGTCTCAAGACGGCCAGCAAAAGGGATTTGCGCACTTTAAAAAGTGCATATTCTGCCCACCCTACTTCCTGCTACTGGTGCTACTATTCAGCAGCACCAGTCCCGTTCTGATACTTGGTTCATGACAGGAGGATGAAAAATAAAATAGTAATGAATTACCATTTTATTTTTCATCTTTGTTCTTTGGGGGTATTTTTAAGTGGGGCTCATCCCCTCAAATAGAGGAGCCGCCCCTGACTGTTCCGCGGTCTTGAGTTTCAGCTAACCTGCTTCCACTCCTCCAGTATTCTGCAACCTCATCTAATCCTGTTTTTTTTTTTTTGGAGGGTTGTTAATTTGTATTTTTTTCCTCACGTGTTGGCAGAGCAGTTTACTACAAGGCATCATTTTTATCTTTAATTCACTTTTGCATATGTTTTATGATCATTAATTAATTGCTGTCAGATGGACGTCTGCCATCATGAAACAGTAGATAAAAAGAACTAAAAAATGTCTGCTGCAGTGTCCTGACACATACATACATGGGGTTGCATAAATGCGAATAGGTCATCATGCTTGTTTTGAGTTATGTCCATGGTATATATTTTTTATTCTTGCTGTGCTGTCTGGCCATAAGGGCGGTCCCCTTTGTTTGGAGATGATTTGTAATATTGTCTCCGTGTCCACATTTCCCACGATTGCTGTTCGAATCTCACCTTGCCTTTTGGTTGACCTCTGTCTAAAAAAGAACCCTTTTTGTTTTGTTGGCCTGACCGTGAGTCGGAATCAGTGGACGATTCAGACGATGAAGTCTCCGAAAAAGTGGTGAATCTGTTTCGTGATTTTGAATGGTGACCTTTGATGTCACCTCCCTGTACACGTAAATACCCCAGGAGGAAGCCTTGGAAGTCATTGAGTTATACATAGAGAAAAGGGAAAGACCACACAGGGTCACCACTGAATTCATTTTGAGTTTAGCATCACTTGCACTAAAAAAGAATTATTTCTAATTTGGCAGCACATTCTATCTCCAAACGAAGGGGACCGCCATGGGATGTCCTTTTGCCCCTAGAGATGGCGGTCCTCTTCATGGCACAGTTTGAGGAGAGATTCATTTTTAATTATAATCCATTTTCAAGTAATATAAAGCAATGGCTCTGCTTCATCACTGATATTTGGCATCTTTGGTCAGGGCCATGAGAGACATTGGACTTGTTTACCGGGTGGCTAGGTTCTAGACATCAAGATATTAAATTCAGCCAGGCCAGAAGCAAAACGAATTTGACATTTCTGGATGTCGATGTAATTCCACAAAATGGTTCTCTTACGGTGGCTCTTCACCAGAAAGATACTGGCAAGAATTCAATTTTGCACTTTAAAAACGCACATCCAAAAAGCCTTAAAGAAAACCTCCCGTATGGACAACTGCTACGCATTCGTAGAAATTGTTCACCGAAAAGTGACTGACATGTTTGCTGTGGAATTTTGTGATCAAATGCAATCAAGAGGATACCCAAAAAAGTTGCTGAAACATGCGAAAAAACGCGCTTGGTACACCCCTCGGGAGACACTCTTGCAAAAAAAGACTAAACCTCCTTTAAATAGACTTGTCTGTGTGTCGACATTTGGGCCACACACAAATAAGTGTAAACAGATTATAATGCTTAATTGGCATTTACGGGAAAGCCAGGAAGTTTATTTTGCATGACCGTTATTTGCAATGAAGAAAAACAAAAGTATTGGCCAAGAGATAGTACGATCGGATATCTTTCAAAAAGAACCCAAAAAGTATTTACGCTCCCAGTGGGGGTTGAACCCTATAGAAGGTCACCACAAATGTGGTAATTGGGTAGCATGTGAGTCGACAATGGAGAGGCATGAATTCCTACAGGAGAACATAAAGTGGAAACATACAGGCTTTACTAATTGCAAGACAAGGAATGTTATGCTGTGGAATGCCCTTGTAGAAAAATCTACATAGGGAAAACCAATCAGCAGATTAACCAACGAATAACGCAGCACCGGTCAAGAATTAAAAAGAAAGTGACCACTGCCACTATGGTGGATCATTTCTTGAAAGAAGGGCACACAGAAAGAGAATTCAAATGGACTGTTTTAATTTCAATTAATGCATTCATAAATTCCATGGACGCAGAAACTTGGTTATTGTCCAAAGAAACATATTTAATCATGAAATTTAGCAGTGTGCTTACTGGCTTGAATGAAATGTCAGAGTTGTCCAGAATACAAACATAGCTGATACACACAGTATGCAAATGAGATTCTAATCGATATGCAATTAATTGAAAAGACTTGTATATCTGCCTGTGCAGTCTGCACCTCACTTGTACATAATATCATGTCCATCAATTTATTGCACTCCTAATTCCACAGCATTGCGAAAGAAACCGCCGTAGATAGAAAGCATGCCTGAAAACGGCGAATAAACTACATCTCCCATGAGCGTTCAGGCAGAATTTCCACCTGAACCGGAAACATTAAGCAGTCATTTCCGGTTCACAGCACCGGACTTGTGAACGCGAGTTAATGTCCCAGAGCTACCGGAGTAGGTGATAGCAATGCCAGCAGAAGGCTGTCAGGAGTAAGCCGCTATTTGGAAAAATTATACGTAAGGCGCTGAGCGATGACAGCGCAAACACGCTAATCCTCAGCTGCGTAACCGCGTTGATGAATTTTCTAACTTCACGTTTTGATCCTCGCAGATCGAGCTTCAAAACAATTTTGAACACAAACTACCGGAATGAAGGGCCCAGTGACCTAAAACAGGTAGGGACTCGCCGTAAAAGGGAGCAAATATCCATAGAAATATGTACATAAGTAGGGATGATACTGACAGTCAATTAATATGTCCCCTTAATGCAGGCAGCCAGAAGCACCAATGAAAACTAAAGGATACGCATGGTGCAGCCCTGAATGCCTTTAAGAGAGAAAAATACACAAACACCTGGCTGGTAGCATTTGGGATAAGACGATCCAATTCATGGCAATTGGTAGGTTGTGCCAGTAGATGGTATGGCTTATAACAAACTTGAAAGTTGATAAGGAGTTAAAGCGAAATTGTTTTTCTTTTGTTGTTGTAGATATGACCAAATGAACTCGCAGTAAGAAGCCCTGATGAAAGCCCGTAACTGCAAACATAATCTAAATAAGCAGACATAATTAATTTATGCCCTTTAATTTAAATTAATAAATTGTTTTCTTGAAATCAGGATAGAGTTCATTGTAGTATTCATGCACTTGAAAAATTGTTGTGCAGTTTGTGATATGTATATATATATGTGATGTATATAGTCTCAAAAAATGTTTTTTCAATTTGTCGTACATTGTCTATACATGTTGTTGATTATTAGTTTACGTGGAATTATTCATGTTGTACACTGTCCAAGTATAATTATGTCTAAATATTGAATGTTTAATTGTATTGTGTGTTTCTCTGAAAAAAGAGATTTTGCACAGAAGAATTTGGGTAAAATAAATAACCCAAACCGCTAAAAGTACATATTGTGGTTTCTTAAAAATTGAATCAATAGGACTCCAGGTATCTCTTGTTTACTTGTTGTCTTTTAGGTAGAGGGTGAGCAGGGAGTTGACTATCTTTTCGATGACTTTCGCTGGGAACGGAAGCAGGGAGATGGGCCGAAAGTTCTTGAGGTCGCTCGGGTCCGCCTTAGGTTTTTTTTTAGCAGGGCGTTGATCTCGGCGTTCTTCCAGCTCTCAGGGAAGGTGGCGGTTCCGAAGGAGAGGTTGATGATGTTACGCAGGTGGGGTGCGATGAGGCTGTCCGCCTTGTTGGCGATGTGGTGAGGAAGAGGATCAGACTGGGAACCTGAGTGGAGGGTGTTCATGGTCTTGATTATGTTTTCGGTACTGACGTCGGTCCAGGTGGTCAGGAGGTCGTCGTGGGTGGGGATCGGAGTGTTTGTCGTGGCGGGGTCCGTAGGGTTCCGCCAGGGGTTGAAGCTGTCGTGGATGTCGGTGATCTTGTGGTGAAAAAAGGCAGCGAGGGTGTCATACAGGGTTTGTGAAGGCGGGATGTCGTTGGTGCAGGGGTTGGGATTGGAGAGTTCTTTCACGATACTTGGTAATGTCATTTTGTATGACATTCAATCCCTCTGTTATGCTTTTCACCTGTATGTAATGCTTCCACTGAACTCATTTTGTGCACTAACATTGTTTGAAGAAGAGGCGGCATCATGCAAGATGACGGGTAAGAGTAAAGACTTCATCAAATCTTCTATGTCGTATGTTATATTGTAACATCATGGGCACAGAGGAGGCAGTGGAGATTTGTTTCCCACTTTGAGACAGTGACTGAAGTTCTTGTTCCTAAACTCTATACAACTTCATATTTTTTAACCTTTCATTGTAGAATTGGTAGTTACAATTCCACCACTCTGTCATTTTGTCAGCATTTCTCTCCACGGCTTTCAGTCACTTATCCTTCTGCTGGTGTGGCCCCCAGAAATAGCTTCGGTATGACAATAAAGCCTCCACCGTTTGGGCCTCTATTGGCAGTCCTCTCCTTTCTTCTGCTGCCTATACCTTTCTGTTCATCACATTTCTTGGGCCTTAAAAAATATGCAGTTGTGCCCTGGAAGTTACAATTGGATTATGTAGAGTTATATAATATCGTGTCCAAACAGTGCTTACTCCTACAAGTCATTTTCCTGCCAATATATTGCAACTTGTAAAACTGATCTGTGGAGCTTATTGAGTGCCAAAATTCATCTGAAAATGTATCTATAAAACTGTATAACTGATCTGGTACAAAACAAAAGGAGTACAGTGTAATTTTCTCCACTGACTGAAATGGCGGTTATTGTGTTTGCAAGGCTAACACACAGATTAGTTTTTTCTTTTTTAAATTGTAGGTCACTGTGTGTCAGACTGTGCCTGGAGCGAGCATACATTCAGTTCAATAGTGAGAAGGCATTCTGGGGATACATAGGCATGCACCAACCAGCTTTAACAATGTCAGTATGTGTCAGTCCATCATTGATTAATTACGACCTTAATCAGGACAGACCTATGATGACAATACAGTCGTACTGAGGATTGATGGTAGAGACAAAAGTCGTTCTTTTGGTCAAATCAAAAAACAACTTCACTCATTGTGGACAACAATCAAATAATATTGAAGATCTTTTACCAATATCCACAGATCCTTATGTATCTGTTTCAACATTGATATGCTACAAAGCCTCCCTGGGCACAGAGGTACAGCCTCAGAGTTCAAAGGAATTAAACAGTCGTGTAAGAGGGGAGAAAGAAGAGAGGTTATATAATAACGCCAACTACAGTATTGACACCCCGAGAGTGTGTAATAAATGCCGAAGGTCATAATGTACCAATTGGGATAAAAGGAAGGAGTCAACAGGGCAACACATTGCCCTCTTTGTCTAAACTGTGTTTATCTAATACACTTCTTCCTGCAAACAAACGAGTTTAATAGATGATGGGGGGGGGGGCTCAGAATGAAGTTGCTCCAACCAGGGATCAGATGTTAAAAAAACCCACACACAATAGACATTCAAGTCAAGTCATTCCTCTAGCCCAGGTTTTCTCGAACTGTTGGCTTTGAGCCACTGGTGGGCCGCAATCTAATTTTTGGTGGGTCTGGCAGGTTGAGTAATACATAGAGATTTATTTAAATTATGTGTTTGTCAGATTTGGTGCTTCAGAGACAGATGTCAAATATGAGGATTGGTCTTCTGACAAATTGCTGCTTATTCTTTTAATACAGGGATTGGTGTTTACTTTTCTTTCTCTGACTGCAAAATGAGAGAGTTTTTAAAAATTATTTGACACTCTAGCTGGAATACAGGGAGCCTGAGAAGAGAGGTTGTAGAATGTCGTTTTTTTGCAATTCACAAGATAATCTAAATACCTGTAAATGAACTGTATGCATTCAGCAGTTAAAAAAGCATAAATGAAGCACGTTTTTAAAAACTTTCTGAAAATGTACTGGAAACAGGTTTTAAATGGATCAGAGCAAATCAAGACACTTTACATGGTTAAGCACAAGTAATAAGTATTCATTAAAAAAACAATGTCCAGACATTTGTGTCCTATATAGTTTTATCAGTAAAACTGTGTTGGTGCAAATTTAGTGGCCATTTCAATGGAAAATGTGCTGTCTGTATATTACAATGTTCTACTTCATGATGCTTTAGGTACCTTCAAAATAGCCCTGCCTCGTCCATTAAAGGTAGTTGGGTCAAGAAATGTTGACGTTCTAAAAATTGGGTTGTGGTTCTAAAAGGGTTTGCCAGTCACTGCTCTAGCCAGACCATACATTTGCCCTCCACAGACTTTTTATTTTAGTAGCCCCTTGCAAGTTAATCCGATATGAGCAACCGCTATCATTTGGTAACATTTGAAAGCCTTATTTAGCTACTCCTCATTATTGGTGTCTATACATCTTTGACTATGTACTTGTGGTATTGAGAATACTTGACCACCTCCTAGGCTCTTTTTGTAGATTTTATAAATCTCCATTTCTTTTCACCTCTCTATGAGGCTATAAATGTCTTAAAAATTATTAGATCTGCAAATATCTTCTCCTTTGTTATTTTATTTGTAAAAGTATTATGAAAGACATATACTAGATTACTGTAGCACCTCACTAGTTAGCCTTTTATCAGAATAAATTATCTGTACTTCTTGATGTTCAGCCTGAGAACCCATTTCAATTACTTAATTGCCACTGCCTTGGGACTGTGACAGAGCATGTATCATTTCACTATGGGTTTTGGTGATTTTCAACTTGTGTAAACTTCTTCACCTTTTGTTGAATAAGGGGAATTAGATGAAGGGTGTATACACTTCTATCACGTTTATTGCAAGGTTGCATAATGAAGAGGTAAAAACACTTGTGTAGCACCACCACTACTTACATCATTAAACACTGTTTGATATTACTTTTTAGACTGGTGCACTCCTGAGATGAGTCTTAGCCATACAGGATTGGTCCATATGCAGTGCTTAATTTGAGCTACTGATTACGCAATGCCCAACTGACAGGAATTTTTAGGGACTGGCACTTATTTTTCCTCCACAGACTTTGATCTATAGCAATCAAGAGAAAAACACAAAAGGGCGTAAGAAGTAGGAAGAGAAAGCCAGTAAAACAACATCAAAGGGAGAAAGCATGGATGTAAAATAATCTATAAGAGTGAGACAGAAAGGTAGAGAATGTCTGGTGGTGGATTAAAGAGGGATCGAATGGAATCAAAACTACACAGTCTTGGTATTCAGCTCCCCGGCATGCGATCCTGCCGGGTGTGTGCTTCTGAGCAAAACTTTGGGCGTGACACTTATTCTTTCACAAATTAAGCACTGTATAAGTGCATTGTCAATAAGGAAACCCCCACAACAGAAACAAAACTTACACTGCTTATGCAGTGGTGACCTATTGCCCCTTGCCATCTAGTTTTATTCACACTCAAACGAATGTCTATTCATAGTGTGGATTGTATGTAGGTTCTTACAGTGAGTGATATGGTCAAACCAGTTATGAAATGCCTCTTTACATTTGCATGTGGACGTAAGAACCCTTCTTCCTCATGAACCTTACACAATAGTCAACAAGATGCTCAGTCAGGTTAACTCTTGCTTTCTATGTCTATTCTGCATGTCACAAGTTTCATTCTCAACAAGGACATCTCAGCAATTCGTCCTGCCAGGGTTGCTCTACTGAGCACCATTGAATTGGGTAAGAGTAAACCGTGCAATGTAAAAGGGCTTAGATATGACATAACTGCAGTATAATGTGATTTATTTGAAAAGTTAACTTGTAATCCTTTAGTTTATTTGATGAGCCGTAAGCATACCCATTTCCAACCGCCTCCCCTATCCTTAGAGGTCCAACCTGCCACGAAGTACAAAAACCTACACCCGCTCATGATTGTTAGTAGACTCAATTCGGTAGTCCATCAGACCGGTCTGCTCCCTCAACACAGCATTTAGGAAGATCTTGAAAAGAGATGCAAGATTGTCTCACCCCCATTAGCACTAGGTGTGGGAGCTGCACGTGCAAATCACACTAGCCCTGCATGTCTTTTTTCCATGTCCTGTCGCAAGGAAAAATCCTTCATCCGAGGTAGAAGGCCAAGTGCATGGTGAATGGTTCATCTACTTGTTGGGGATCCAAAATAGGGTAAGTCTGTAATCCCTTGAAGTCAGTGGCTCAGATGCTTTTTAGGAATCTCAGCATGGTGAGTAGGGTGAGCGACGATGAGCCAAGTCACCCTTTCAACACCTGCTAGATAGATAGTGGCATTCCCCTCTACTGTAGCCTGCTTTCCACGAGCTATATCTTGCAGCCTTCATTTAAGCTGCACAGTATGGCTAATAAATGGGAAAGAAGTCCTTTTTTCACAGTGTCCATGCATTAAGTCTGGCGAGGTGTTAGAGGATACCAAGTGCCTTCATCCTGTTTTATGATTTGTCTTTCCATTTGGAACTCAACTACAGACAGGAAAGCAGATGATGGTGAGCAAAAGGTGAGAAGAAGTGAGATAAGGTGTCACCTTCCTTCAGATCTAGCCATTTTGTCTTTATTCCTTTGCTCTTTCTACACCCACAATTTTTTCATTTTTTATTTTTCAAATCCGGCAATATTACTAAATTGTAATTCTGCGCCATTAAATGAATTGTATTAAAAAGAAAGGATAGCAGTATAGGCATTTACAGTGTAGTGTTCTGGTCAAGGGCTCGTGGATTTGTGTGGTGGTGACATCCTGTGGAATGTTGGTGAGGTTTGATTGTTAAGGAAGTTGGGATAGTTGGTGAGAAGGTTCCTGCAAGCAGCCTGGGATGGTTCAACCTCTTGTGTTAGTGAACTAATAAACAATGTTACTTCTCCACACCACATAGTCTCTACATCATTATATGTAGAGACAAGTGGAGCCGATCCAACGTGAAACAAAAGAACCCATGCGTGTACCTGTATGGCGTTTTGGTACAGATCCTGTCGACGATGTAAAAATGCAGGAAGTGAGTGGTTACTGTGCTAGGTCAAACCAAAGGTTTGCAGCCGAAAACCGACTAAGAATAGATTGCGAGAGGCACACGTATTTCTCTAATATTTTGGTCTCAGTTGGGCGCCCCTCTGCCAGAGGCCGCTGGCACAGATTTGGGGAGGCGAGGGTCAGCGGGTGTAAAAAAAGAAAGACACTTACCTTCTGGCCGCTCTGTCCCACATTATCTCTCCTCTGCGTCCACCGAATAGGAAACAGCCAGGTCACCTGATTCAATCACAATGCTGCAGCGTTGTGATTGGTCTGAGTGCTGTAGTTCGGTGCTCAGGTAAGGACTGGGAGTCTGAACATTTTCTCCACCCAGGCTGTAATTCAGCCTGGGTGGAGAACATGCTAAGTGAGCAGGACTGTTTGGCCGGCCCGAGACGGCCGGCCAAAGAGTCATGCGCACTTTAGTTTGCCCACCACTCCTCCCCTACTCTGTGAGCAGACGATCCCACCCGCATGCTGCCGCAGCAGGAACAAATAAAATGATAACATCAAGTTATCATCCTTTTATTTTTCCTTTATTTCACTGCTGCAAAGCAGTGGGGCGAGCCGCAACTGCCCTGTACGTGCATGCGAGGAGCATAGTAGCGGAAATGGGCGCTGACGTAAGTCACCCGCTGTACATTTCCCAAGAAAACAATGACGGCAGCCATGTCACGGCTGCCATGTCACGGCTGCCAATTGAAGACCATGGGGAAGCACTCATAGCATTAACTTTGTTTCCATGTCATTTTCAGACAATGTGAAGAATTGAGCGTTGGTTTTGACAAAGTGCATGCAGCCAATTTAACACTTTAGGGAGCAGTCAACCCAGCAGCATCGCGTGAGCAGGATCTATGATGTTACAGCGCGTTATTTTACAACGCATGCTGTAACATCTCAACTTTTACAACGCAGGTTCCATTACAACGGATGTCATTACAACGCAGGATATTACATAGCAGATGGTATTACAACGCATACCATTACATCGTAAGTATAGGTAAGTATAATTTATTTAAAAAAATGAAATTAAGTTAATTTTATTAATTTTATTTTACTAATATAATTAAAATAATTTAAAAAATGTAATTAATATAATTTATTTAAATAAGTTTAATTTAATTTTAAATAGGAATTAATGTAATTTAATTAAATTAATATAATTTTATTAATTTAATTTAATAAATATAATAAAAGGAATTAATTAAATATAATTAATTTAATTAATATAATTGTATTAATCTTATCTTTATTTAAATAAGTTTAATTTAATTTTAAATAGGAATTAATGTAATTTAATTAAAATAATATAATTTTATTAATTTAATTTAATAAATTTAATAATAGTAATTATTTAAATGTAATTAATTTAATAAATATAATTGTATTAATCTTAAAATTGTAATTAATTTCATTTAATAAATTTAATTAATTTTAATTTAATTAATTATTTTAATGTAATTAAAGTCGTACTTTAAAAAAAATAAACCCTAAAAACACCCCTGTACCCCAAAACCCAAACCCAGCCCTAAAACCTAAAAACACCCCTGTACCCCAAAACGCAAACCCTGCCCTAAAACCTAAAAACACCCCTGTACCCCAAAACCCAAACCCTGCCCTAAAACCTAAAAACACCCCTGTACCCCAAAACCCAAACCCTGCCCTGAAACCTAAAACACCCCTGTACCCCAAAACCCAAACCCTGCCCTGAAACCTAAAAACACCCCTGTACCCCAAAACGCAAACCCTGCCCTAAAACCTAAAAACACCCCTGTACCCCAAAACCCAAACCCTGCCCTGAAACCTAAAAACACCCCTGTACCCCAAAACCCAAACCCTGCCCTAAAACCTAAAAACACCCCTGTACCCCAAAACCCAAACCCTGCCCTAAAACCTAAAAACACCCCTGTACCCCAAAACCCAAACCCTGCCCTAAAACCTAAAAACACCTCTGTACCCCAAAACCCAAACCCTGCCCTAAAACCTAAAAACACCCCTGTACCCCAAAACCCAAACCCTGCCCTAAAACCTAAAAACACCCCTGTACCCCAAAACCCAAACCCTGCCCTAAAACCTAAAAACACCCCTGTACCCCAAAACCCAAACCCTGCCCTGAAACCTAAAAATACCCCTGTACCCCAAAACCCAACCCCTGCCCTGAAACCTAAAAACACTCCTGTACCCTAAAACCCAAACCCTGCCCTAAAACCTAAAATTACCCAAACACCCCAAAACATATACCTCAGTACCCCAAAACATATACTCCTATACTCATACTTATTTTAAAAATTACTTAAATAAATATATTTAATTTATAATATTAAAAAACATAAATATATTTATTAATAATTAATATTAATTAAATTAATTAAATAAAATTAAATAAAATAAAAAAAAATTAAATACTTACCAATACTTACGATGTAATGGTATGCGTTGTAATACCATCTGCTATGTAATATCCTGCGTTGTAATGACATCCGTTGTAATGGAACCTGCGTTGTAAAAGCTGCGTTGTAACAGCATTACGACGTAAAAGTTGCGTTGTAACAGTAACGCACCGCGTGAGCATAGTATCACGTGAATCGACCCTGCAAATAAGATGTTCTGGAATCTTTCTTGATCAAACAACTCCCCGGCACTGTCTAATTTGTAAATCTGGGCTGTATGTAAACAGCATCACTCATGCTGTTGTGTGTGCTTTAAGCCAGCCGTTGGGTGTCCTACTGCAGTGACAGGCACCACAAGAAGGAAATCAACATATTTGTTCCTTTCACTGTGACGAGCACACCTTGAATATCGTGAAAACATTATTTGTGCTGGTCGAGTACACTATTGAGCTTTCTCAGGTAATCTGTCTGGCGGCTCAGACTGGTTTACGACTGATAAAATACTTAATTCAGTGTTCTGTTGTGCTGTAGATGATATACCAAACTAGGTACTGTTTGTTTTACGGGCCATCGTATTCTTTTCATTGTGTGATTAATTTTTCCTCTGTCTTTCATTATTGAAGTGGTTCCGTGAAAACTAACATGCAGTCTGTTAACCTGCCACCACCTATCCCATGGAGACAGTGGTTCGACGCATTTGAAATGTTTTGGGGGGCGATTGGCGCATCTAGGCTTAGACCAGAACTGAAGACATTTCTACTACTTCATGATCTCAAATTTGAAGAAAGGTCTATATTCAAGCTCTTGCCAGATATTGAAGTGAATGAGGGTGAGGAATTGGACGAATTTCAGGAGGCAGAAAAAAAATAAACGAATTAACATGTTTGATGTTCCTCCAAGTCTGGTAGTTTCGAGACACATTTTTCAAGAAAGTGCTGAGAGCGTGTGAGGATGTTGACACTTAAATATCAGTGTTGGGCACCTAGTTGGCTGAATGCCAGTTCTCTTCATCATTATATATTGATCTCATCCTTAAGCAAAAGCTAGCCTGCAGCAAAGACAAAATGGACTGGTGCAGGCAACGTGAGTTTTTGCATGTAATTACGGTGGTTAGGCATTTTAGCCCAGCATTCCCTTAATAATGGGAATCATTGCTGCGCAAATATTGTTCACTTTTCACAACTTTATAAATCTTAAGCACAGTCTTACTTATTCATTTTTTTACAACTTTATTTCAAGATGTGGAACTCAAAGTACTCTAAAGGAGAAATAGTTCTCGTATAATATGATTAGTTGTATATTTTCCTCAGCATCATCTAAACTGAGTAGCAAGGTCTTGACAGGCTGAATACCCCTATTTTCTTTTACTAGAAAACTTATAACTTCACTTGTAAACATACAAAAGCCTGCATCTTTCTAGTTGCTTTGTGCTTCTAAATTTCAAGCAGTTCCCTTTGCTGGCCAAAGGATCTGATCTAAGCTTGGGAAAGAGAAGATGATGGTTTTCTACGTAATATGACTCTTTTTTTTAAACCATGCTTGTAGCACACTATGCCGTCAACTGGCCTAACACAATATAGTAATTACTGGGCCTCCAGGTGATGCTCCTCTCTGCTCACCTTTGATGGTCAAACTGGACACCTTTTCTACTAGGTAGAGTGCCCCAGCTCCTGAATGACAAGCAAACCACTCAATATTGTTTTCCACCGCCATGGTGAGATACTTAGTGGTGGGGATGGAGTACCTATCCGCCTTACATTTGTAGTCCAATGAAGTTTAATCTAGTACCTTAACTGTTTAATCCAGTTTGAAGACACCTTTCACCACACAAACTTTGAGGGAGATCAAGCTAATCTAAATTGTGAGATTCTGTCATTGTTTACATTCTATCACTTGACTCTTGGTAGCAGACTCCGCCATCTCTCAATCCTTCTGGACCACTTGTATTTGTTGACCCCTCAAACGTGTTTTTAGCTGCCTTGAGAGCGCCTTTATTACTGTTGGCGTTCTGTAGTAAATGAGCATAAATTGTGTTTGGCATTTTCAGCTGTGATCTCCTACCCTTTGGTAACATCCTCCTCCATCCAAGGAGTTGAATTTTGGTCAATTTTGATTCCTGTTGGAGCCCTAAGCTTCTGATTTAAAGAAAAATAAAAGTCCCTCTGGTGTTTTTGTTTCTCTGCCATATTGTCAAATGTAGAACAGTAGGCAACAAGAGCACAATTAGACATCTTGCAGGCCACAAACAGCATTGCTTTGGGAATATGAAATGCAATACACTGTGCACTAGCTCCTACAGGGACATGCCTGCTTCACCATCTCAGGATCCCCACAGTCCTCAGATGCACAACCGGGTGACGGAAAAAAAGTAACTCCAAGCTCACGGCTGCCCTCTATCAGTGGTTTGCATGCGCCTGATCTAGTTTATCTGGATTTTGAGCCTTTTTCCTTATCCTACAGCATAGCTGCAGGTCATCATCCGAGGAGACTGTAAACAGACACTGATCACCAAAACACCATTGCCATCTTGGGACTCCTGTTGTAACACGATTTATTGTACTAATGTGACCAAGTTTTGACCACCAAAAACAGGCATGCCGCAAACGCAGAAGAAGGAATTTGCATTGACAGTGGAGCACAAAACGTCTTAATTGAAAACACGCACCAACATTAGCAGCACAGACCGGTAAGAATCAGTGCTTTGAATGGACAGTTACAGAGTACCTGCACTTCTTTCATTTTGAAGAGGTAGTATCAGCACTTTTCCGCACTGGTGCAGTCATTTCAATGGAAGGACACAGACACTTCTTGGTATCTAATAAGTATTCGGGATTGTGAGTACCTTAAATTCGATATTTCCATTAAAAAGCTAGCAAGAACTAAGTGAAATTAAATGTAACTTTTTCACACAGTATCATGTGATGAGGCCTTCTAACTAATCCTGCACTGGAATACATGAAAGCCTGCCTTCCTCTGTGTTCAGTTGGCTCTCACTAAACACCTGAACATGTGCTAAATTTGTCGAAATTTGACAGACGAAAAACCTGACAAATCAAAGAATCCTGGTCACCCTACACTGCCCGACCCACAGTTTTGCAGTGTCACAAATCCTTCTTACATCTACTCAGAAATTCTTATATGGATCCTGGCAGAGTTTTCCCATTGAGAGCTAATGTTGTTAGCAAAGTAGTTTGTCCTTGTATTTTCTACATTCAAAGCTGGTTGGGTCTGCTGCTTGGCTTATTGCTGGAAATGGGTCCTTTTAAATAAAATTGAATGTTCCTCAGGAAACTCAAATTAATTTGAATGGTGTTTGTATAAGCGGCATCTCACAGGCACAGCAAAACGTACAAAGCACAGAGACATTCAAAGGCCGTAAGCAAGCTTGCTATTGTCTTATATGTGACGTGTTCAAAGTTGCAGCTGACAAAGGCTTCTGCTAACCTCTGTTCGGGCTCTAACATTAAGGCCCCAGGTATGCATTGTTCTCTCGTTTGATGTGTGACATTCATTTGAATCACAAAGCAAAGAGGCTTCAATTACCACTTTTCCCTGCATCCCGTTTTAACCTTTCATGTTTTCTAAAAATGCAGGTGGTCTGAAGCTCTGAGATCCAGATTGAGGGCAAAGTGACCTTTTCATTTGATCTCGAAACATCAACATCATTATTTTTTTAACGTTGGTGACAAATCCACTTGGTCATGTTTTTTTATGTCTCGGCCTGCTTAGGCTGCACTTGCGCAGTCTCGCTGCCGAGATTTTATGTTTCTTGAGTAGGGGCTTAAATCCGCCCTTCTTCTCCATTGGCTGGCTTCCTAAACGGAGGCCAGCCACTGGAGAAGAGGGGCGTCTGTCCGTTTAAGCCCAGTCTTTTTGGGATTGAGGGGTGTGTTTTTTAGTTTCTTTCTCTCCTCTTCCCATTGTCTGAAATTTTACATTCCAGCCAATGGGAAGAGGAGAGAATGAAAAACACGCCCCCCAGTCCGAAAATGATGGGGCTTTTCGGAGAACCATTTCTGCTTGACCGCCGTTGGAATAGGAAGAGAAGCTGCCGAGTCCTCGGCCCTAGCCGATGAGTGCTCGCTTTAATTCCCTGATTGTGCCCGTTTTCTTGCCTCTTCTTGCCTCTGTTCCCTCGTTGTGATTGTTTTTCTGCCCTCTGTTCCCTCGTTGTGATTGTTTTTCTGACCTCTGTTCCCTCGTTGTACCCTTCTCCCTCGAGATCATTGATACCCATGGGCCCTCCACACGCCGCGGTACAGCAGGCCCCAGTCATGGCCGCCCGTGGGGACAGGCAGAGGCAGGGCCCGCACCGTGCTTGCCGAGCGTGCCTGGCCTGCTGCCTGCCTTGTGTCCCTCCTTCCTCCTCCCTCCCTGTGCGTGCACTTTGGTTTCAGGCTATGTTTTTTCTTCCCTGGCTCCCTTTCCTGACCTGCGAGAGCCGTGGGGGGAAGGCGGAATACTTTCGACATGTGTGTCCATGCCGCGTGAGGCCTCGGATATGTAGCCACACGCCAGGTGCTTGGCAGGGCTCCTGAGCGCCAAGCCCAGCTCGCACCACAGTGCTCTCCCCGCCGACACTCTCCACCCAGGCTCAGCACCGCAGCCTCGCCGCACCGCTTCAAGGCTCCTCGTGGGCTCTGGCACCCCTGCTTTCCTCTTTTTTACTTCTCTTGCCCCAGAGAACCAGGTGGATGAGACGGGATGGCGTCTACCTGCCTTCTTCGACTCCTTGTGTGGGTAGCCGAGACCCGGAGGAGCCCCCGGGGGCAGAAGAAGCTGTGTCGCTCCTGCAGCCGCAAGTGGTGAGTAGAGCTGGGTGGAGGGTACTCTGGAGATTTTGGGGGTACTGCAGAGCGGTAATAGGGTAGACGAAGAAAGATTTGCCCATCACTTGCTTGACAAGAGACCCAGGTAGCACTGCTTTGAAAAAGCTGGCATTGAGGTAACTTTTTTCCCAAAAAATGTCCTCGGAATGTATTCTCTGCAGCACTGGCATTTTTTTTAGTTTCTCTGTTCCCTGCTTGTGGGTGTTTTTTCTTGCCTCTGTTCCCTGGGGCATTACTGGGCAGAGATGGGCATGTGGCTGACCTAGACTGAGGGATGTCTGTCTGTGTGTGGCTCTGTCTGTGTGTGTGTGGGTCTGTGTGTGTGTGTGTGTGTGTGTGCGTGTGCGTGTGTGTGTGTGTGTGTGTCTCTCTGTCTGGGTGTGTGTGTGTGTGTGTGTGTGGCTCTGTGTGTGTGTGTGTGGCTCTGTCTGTGTGGCTCTGTGTGTGTGTGTGTGTGTGTGGCTCTGTTTGTGTGTGTGGCTCTGTGTGTGTGGCTCTGTCTCTGTGTGAGTGGCTCTGTCTCTGTCTGTGTGTTGGGCTCTGTGTGGGTAGCTTTTTTGTAGGTGGGTCTGTGTGAGGGTGGCTCTGTGTGTGTGTAGGTGGCTCTGTGTGTGGCTCTGTGTCCGCTAATTCTCTCTACTACTCTCTAATGCTCACCTATTGCCATTGTAAATGACAATACCATTTATTTATGTTTAAAAAAAAAACAAAAAATGCCATTTGCAATGCCAATAGCTCTAACTTTAACAAAGCTGAGGCCATTGCATTGTAAATGCTTGTTTTAAGTTGGGCTTGGCAGCAAAGCAGTCTTTTGACCTGTTGCTGCCAATCATTGAAAATGTACATGGACTCTGTGTTGGCTCCACCCAGAGCAGTATCTCTCTCTCACCTCGTGCTATTCTCTGTTTGTTGTACCTTTCCTTCTCCTACAGACATGCATGATAGACTGTTTTGCATCTCAGAACTGCACGGAGTGATCACAATTTACATTCTTTCTCACTAATGCAGTAAGCAATCTTCTGTTCTGGCTTTTTCACTGCAACAGGCTTTTTATTATTTTATTCGGCACTCAAAATGGAAGCTAGACCAATTGGCTTTGCCGTTATTTTCAGAAACATTAAACAGACATTCCTTTTATTCCAAGTTTTTTTTAATATGCAATTTTATAAACACAACCAATTGTTTGCACTTTTCTGTTGCCTGTTTGCACAACATTGCTCTTTGACCTTACCGTTTTGAGCGCACAAACACACTGGTAACAATTTGCGAGAAGCAGGAGGTCAGGCATAGTATAACTGTTGTAAAGATGTTGCTCTCACTTTGAGAGTGGCACAGTGGTCCTTTCTGTGCTTACGTGCACCAACTTACACAGAGAGCCACATACCTCTCCCACCCAAATTGAATAATGTTTTTCTTAAGAATATTAACATTTTCTCTACCAGCAGCTTCTAAATATCGACCTAATTGATCGACTAAGTCAGTGGTATCATTCTTTGTAAGGTGGAATGCACACATCTTAGGCAGGAGCTTGCCATCCACAATGCTTGGAGTAAAGACCCGGTCGCCTTTTCCAAGCTAGTGAGTTTCCATAAGATCATGAGTTGAATAGAACTATTCTATGTATGATCGTATTTGTGTAATTGTTGTAGGGCACTAATTTACTAATGGACCTGGTTCAAGCACTAAACTACTTTTAGTCTTCTCTACTAACGCCACAATGTTGCCTAAACCCTAAAACATAATACCACTTAACCCACTCCTTTAACTGCTTTCATTTGCAGCCAGAGTTTAAGACACCAACCCTATTCAAATTTTATTAAGTCTAAGAACTACACCTACAATTTGTGAAAAATTCTGCTTTCTGCAGAGTAAAAAAAAAATGACAATCTTATGCAAGGAATTCTTTGCAAAGCATACCTTTCCATGCCTGCTGCTCCACCACTAAAGCACAGTTGAGGATTGTCCGCCTTTATGCATTTTCACCAAAGGCTTTCAAAATGTCCTTCACTGGGAAAATCTTTTTCTCCATGGGCCTGCTTCCTCACCAACATGTCACGGTGGTTGCATCATTCCCCTCTCAAAGCTGGATAGAGACACCTACTCCTGCCTTTTGCAGGAGTAGTTTTACTTTTTCCAGGGTGGGGCACTCCATGGAAAATTCTGAAAACCTGCAAACATGAGATGGTGGGTGTCTTTTACTTTTTTGGACGGCCACATACAATGCTCCTCCTAATTCCTGCCACGGGTTAACTGTGCAGAAAAATTGGCATCCTAGCTGAGCCTACCTTATTCCATCTACAAGCATTTGTCTCTGCAGATCATTAATCTCGGAATTAGGATTTATACTTGTAGTGGACATTTTAGCATTGCTAGGTTCAAATTAGGTGCATAAAAATGTGACTGCCTTGCTTTCTTCACCTACTTTATTCTGGCCATGTGTCCTACTACCTCATTTGCTGTCTTATATTCGTCATCCTTAGCTTACTTTTAGTTATGTGTCTGTGGTAAATGTGAGACATGAAGACAATACACAGTTATCCTAATTAGATTCCGTACCAGATTTTCAGGATTACCACTGATGAAAAGTAATTTCCAGTTTGATTCATAATTTATAAATATCGTGTGTAGCTATCCTGAAAAACAGACATGATTTTGGCCCTCCAGGACCTTCTTTAGACATTCCTTACTCAGAGGCGTCCCACTTCAGCCCTGAAGAACTTGTAAAGCTATTTCTCCTCATTCTTAGATTTCAGCTGAATGACAATGTGGTCTGCTTTGTTCTAAAACGCAACCCTTGTCCGTTTTCTCTTTTGCCTTAACAGATGCTCATGACCAAAACAATGATTCCGCACTCCAACATGTGCAAAGGTTAGTATATTCTACAAGTACAAGCAAAGTGAAGAAAAGCACATCAATTCAGCAGGTTCTTGTTTCTTTGTTTCTTTATTAGAAAACCTCATCTTAAAAACGACTGTAGCCAATGCGTTTCGACCCAAAAGGTCTTCTTCAGTGCAATTACAATAACAGTAGTCTATCTTAGTTTATTAAGATCATTTTTTGAAGTTCAACTTGGTCCCTCACTCTAGCTAGGAGTGCCAGTTGGACCTCTTATTCCTTGAGTACCCCAACAAAGTAAACCTAGCTTGTTGAGTGACTTCTTAGTGGGCTATTCCAAATGATTCATATCAGTGTAGACATTGGTTGTTTAGCCGATGTCTGTTTTTGTTTTATGTAAGAACCACTCCCACCACGTAGCCAAAATCGTCACCGGGTGTAGATGCTCATGACCAAGAATGTTCTACCTTGGACCATGAGGGCTGGATCATTGCTAGATTTTCACAGTTATCACTGTGTAAGCGAATCCTCTTTTAATGCTTTGTATGTCAATTTATCCTATGCGGATAGCCTGATAATTTGGCACTGCTCGAGCCCCCGTGGACTACTTGGCTCGCCCTGTTCTAGTGCCAGCAAGGTATTTCATTGGAAGTGGCAAAATAACAAGCCCTCTTGTTCATTTTTAATATTTGCTGAGCCGTTTTTCCAGTTACATTTATTCTGATTTTTATCCAGCAGATATGCATCTCATTGCTGCTTTTGAGTGCAAACACTGCCGCTAGTAACTAACATTGCATGAGCTGAGTGGATAGTTTGTTGAAAGGCCAGTCCTTACCTTCAATTTCAGTGACAGTTCAAGTCACGTTTTCTTTTTGAGTTATAGTGGCGTCTTCCGCTTCCTTCCTTTTTAAAGGCATTGCGTGGTTAATTATTCAGTTTGCCCTTTATGCATTCTCTTCCTATTAGGATTCAGTCTGTGAAATGTTACGCCTGTTTATTAATTATATACTATTAACCATCCATGTAGCCAACACAATCTGAGTCATCTCTTGGCCCTCACTCAACTCGTAAACCGTGCTGTTGGTGTATTCTCTCCATAATAAACAGTTTCCTTTTCGTATCCTTAGTACTTGACTAAAATACATTTTCTGATTTTTAGAATTGTTTTTTAGCTTGCATATAGCACACAGCACACATAATCTAAGGACTTCGAAGTGCCTGCCTCAATCAGAAGTCTTGGCTATAATTGTCAGATACCCATGCCCTAGTGTTGCATTAAATAGTAGAAGTGTTTTTGCTGTGCCATAAGTGGTCCTTTATTTACACATTGTATTTAGCTCAGCGGCGTCGAATTGTCGACTCTCTTCTTAACCTATTTCTCGAGACGGACATTCAGAATGTACCAAGAGGCAGCTTGCAGCTGTCTTGTCTGGCATCGAAGTTAAATAAGTTGCCTGTCCTTTTAAAACTGTGTTCGGGCTTTGTGAGGAGTTGCCTTTTTGTGCGAAAAAGTAGAATTCTTGGCGTTCACTATTTTCAAAGGAAAGCGTGCAAGACACCTTGAAAGGCACATGAAAAATAGAGCGGGTGTGGTACAGGTATGTTCACAATGAAGTTGCAGACTTCGTTCTGTTTTTTTAAAATGTTCAAGTCAAGGTCTTCGAAGAGTTTGTAATCTCACAGCTGTAAATTCGGTGTTCCCTCCCTGACGGGGGATAGGACTCGAGTCGTAACCACTAGCCCACCTAGCGCAGCGCCAGCTTGGAAAGTGTACATTTTGCTCAAGGAAAGAAATATCTGTTAGGAACCTGTTTTTTTCACCCGCTGTAGCGTATTACAGTTTTCTATATCTCTTTCCTGCAGCCAGTAAATGTAAGAGCAAGGCTGCACGAGCAACGAGCTGTCGTTTATTGCTACTGACCCACCCATCATACTCCTAGGGGCTACAATTCTGATTGGAGGAGCCTGCAGGCCCATAGATATGTTTCTGATGCCTCTATTGTAACCATATCAGAGCTAGTTAATTGAACGGGCCATGCTGAGCATTGGGCATGTATTCGAATCGCCACTTATTTTTAGGTGCTTAAGTCCGAAAAGTGCAGACATAGGGCCAACCAGTGGGAACTGGTTTGACTGTCTTAGGCGTCTGGAAGTTTATGTGGGACTGTGCCTGCGTAAGAGGCGAGGTGGAGGTTTCAAGCCCTGAAAATGGGAAATCCAGAGATTTATTTATTTGGATTTCATGCAAGTTGCTACCAATCACCTACTAGCTAAATCGGGGTGCTTTGCATACATGTAAGAGGGCAGCAGGAGGATTGATGAGGGTATGAATGAGAGAGCGTGGTTGAATGTATATATCGGAGGAAGAAGGCTTTCGAAAGTGGAGTGGTGCCAAGAGGAGAATGTGGAGGTTTCATTGGCGGAGGTATACAGGCCATGATCAGAACTGAAATGACTTATTGATGATGAACCCTGAAGCCATTGATAAAATCCGTATATTGTGGACTGTCGGCTCGCCTCAGCCTACCACAAGGACTTAAGAACATGAAGGTATCTGTCAGTGTGTCATAGATGGCCTGTGCATTCTTCACAGGCTCAGAGTTCTGATCCACATTGTAGGGAGGCCTGGTGTGGGGAAGAGCAAGCTGTTAAATCCATTTAAATTCTATGGGATTAAGTTTCTCTCTTCAGCCCCTCGCTTCCATGATTACAATCTGATGTTCAGCTGTTCAGTCAATCAATCAGGGGTTTGTAAAGCGCAGCTACTCGCCTTTTTGGGTCTCAAGGTGCTGGGGGGAGGATGGGGGTGGTGTAGCTCTATTTGGGTCATCTGGAGAGCCAGGTCTTGAGGTTCTTCCTGAACTCCAGCACTGTAGGGCTTTGGTGGAGGTCATTCCAGGTCTTTGCCTCGAGGTAGGAGAAGGATCTTCCACCCTCTCTGGTCCTGTAGAAGCTTGGGACAGTGGCCAGGGAGAGGTCGACTGATCGGAGGTTTCTCTAAGAGGTGTGGAAGTAGAAACGGTTGTTGAAGTATTCTGGTCCGATATTGTGGAGGGCCTTGTATGCATGTGTGAACATCTTGACTGTTCTTCTTTAGAGGGGGACCCAGTGGAGATCGCTGAGGTGTTGGGTGATGTGGTTGTGTGCGGGCGATGTCAAGGATTAGTTTGGCTGCGGCGTTCTGGACGGTCTGGAGCTTGCTGAGGAGTTTTTTTGTTGATTCCTGCATAGAAGGCGTTGCCAAACTCCAGTCTGCTGGTGATGAGGGTGTTCTTGACAGTTTTCCTGGATTCGGAGGTGATCCATTTGAATGTTTTTCGGAGTATGCAAAGGGTGTTGAAGCAGGCCGAGGATATGGCGTTGATCTGCCGGTTCATAGTGAGCGTAGAGTCCAGTATAATGCTGAGGTACGTGCATGGTCAGTTGAGGAGGGTGGGTTTCCGAGGGCGGAGGGGCCACCAGGTGTCACCCCAAGTGGAGGTTGAGTTTCAGGCCGCCGTTCTTTATCCAGGTCTCGGCGGATGTCGTCCCTTCTTGGAAGTTGTCCCTGGTGATGTTGGGTTCCTTTGTGAGGGTGAGGATGGGCTGGGTGTCATCGGTGTAGGAGAGTATGTTGAGCCTGTGGTTTCTGACGATGGTTGCGAGGGGGGCTAGGTAGATGTTGAAGAGGGTGGAACCCTGGGGTACTCTGCATCTGGTCTCTGTCAGTTCTGAGAGGTAGGGTGGGAGTCTGACTCTGTGTTCTGCCTGTGAGGAATGAGCATATCCAGTCTAGGGCCTTTCCTCGGATGCCAGCGTCGTGGAGTCCGGTGGCTAGTGTGCGGTGGGGGGCCGGTTCCGATGCTGCTGATCGATCCAGGAGAATGAAGGCTGCCATTTGACCTTGGTCGAGGAGGGTGCGGATGTTGTCAGTGGTGGCGAGAAGGGCGGTCTTGGTGTTTGGTTGCTGCGGAATCCAGTTTGGTTAGCTTCATAGTCCATTGATTGGAGGCCAGATTCTAAGAGTTGCAGGATATCTAAATAAGTCGCATATTCCACTTAGAGTGAATGTGAACCTCCGTTAATTTCGCACTGTGATGTATTGGTTTTGTCAATAATTACAACACTGAAAGCCAAATAAACATTCTTATGTTGCATAGTTATTTGTGCTTACAACTGTAAACCACTAACTGAATGTCATTATTGACATTGCTGTCTTTTTTTTTTTTACTTCTGGATTTTTTTGTCTGCTATAGTTATTTGATAATCAGTGAGGTGAAATTACATTCTCGGTTAATATTCTGGTCAGTTGAAAATCGCATTCAAGGACGGAGTCTAGATCATAATAGCTAGGCCTACATTTTGGTGTACAGAGCTAAAATTCTATAGACTGAGACTGTGGTTAGAGAGGTTGCCATTCAGTTTAACAAGTAGCACAACAGTGCAGAGGTTACAGGTGCGCTACTCTGGTCTTGCAGGATAAGCAGCATACCCATACTACGACATAAAACATAGTTCAAATCAGAGGGTGCTGCGCCTACTCCCCTTCACCTGAGCGACCTTCACACAAGCTACTATCTTTATCTGCAGATTCGCTCACACAACTCTCCCTTTCCCTAGTCCTTAAAAACAGTGTTCTTCTTTGTGCACGTAATCATTTGCTCTTTGCATGGGTCATGTATGGCACAGAGCAGATGCCTAACCCCACCCCGCCCAACTTGAATACCTGACCTTATAGCATCTCGTTTAGGTGAGGAGGATGGGGATGCAGTAGAGTGAGCTGTTTTGCAGATAGCTCAATTGGTCTAGAGTTACTAAAATGCTTCATATTACACCAGATGTGTTTTTAAGTGCTGTAAATAATAGGTGTTACTAACACCGTATATAATCCACAATGTATTCTATTTGCTGACTTTTGATGGCCGAGTACGCCTCACTCAGATTCAAACTTGTGATCTGTAGGTTGTTTCAGTGGTGATCCTTCACCTCAGAGACATTCTGACCACTGAATGGGAGTAAATGCACCTTCTAGCTGCCGCTTTCATTCAACAAAGAAATCATTAGAGAGGATGTGCGTGTTTTCCTATCGGGCATGTAATGTGGAGAATGGATTGTTCAGTCATTTTTTTTTAGTTCAGGATTGACAGCTCAGCTGTATGCAAGACATATTGTTAGCAATTTCTAAAATATACATAGAGTGGGCTTTGGTGGTGCCCAGAGGAGTATACTTGCACCTTATGTTATTAGCGATTTGGTGGATCATTCTGCCTCCCATAGAGTGTTGACACTACAATGCATGGGGGATTATTTTACACGGAAATCTGCACTCAGTCAACATGCAGGGTTTCTCTCATGTGTGCATACATACAGAAAACAGTTTTTGTTGTTTCTTTGTAACTATTTTTTACTGCCTTACTCTGTCATCATGGTTAGGTCCTGATAGGACTGAAGTGCCAGCCGGGCCTTTAGTTCACCTGTGAATTGCTTTCTGAACTACTTTTTCTGGACGATCTGACCCCAAATGTCCTTCATAGCTTCTGCTACATTTCTAAACCCGCCCCTGCTTGTTAATACGATGGTTGTGGCTCTTCTTTTATTGGACTACTGCAGGCAGGGCTGTTCCCATGAGGCGCAGGTTCGAGACTTATTTGCATATGGCTAGATCCAGACAGGTGGCCTGTTGGGTGAAAAACGATGGATTGGAATGCGGCCTGAGCAATTGCTAGTTGCTGAGATTAAGTCAATCATTCCATCCATCACATTGTTGTTTTGGCATTTGACACCTTAAGTGCGCCACTTATGCCAAGACGTGGGTCCTGGGCTCACTGCACCACTTGAACCAAGCTATACGCAGCTTAAGAGCCTGTAACAAGGGCGAAACCAGTCTTTAGTTGCTTGTGTTCCAGTTCAGGGAGTGCCTGGCCTGGCAGTTCGGGCTGGCCTGGCCCGAGGAGGAACAGAGTATGGCTGGGTCTCAACTGGGGTGGCATGGTGGGTGAAAACAATGGTTTGGGATGCGGTCCGAGCGATTGCCAGTGGCTGAGATTAGTTAAGCAGTCCATCCATCACCTAGTTATTATTGCATATGTAGGTAGGTGTCATGCTAGACTATGCTGTTGATTTTGCCATCTTTGATTCTGTTGTGAAAGACTTCGGTAAGAGATTTATACTTTGCACATTAAGTTATTAATAATGTAGTATCAAACTAAGCAGGAATTGACACTATGGGTATAATAGTAAAATGCTGAATTGTAACTCAGGGTGACATGTTTTATGTTTGCAGTGCGAGGCCAGTGTGGTCCCGGAAGACTGTTATAGGGAGATATCTTTAACAGTGATGTATGTTCTTGTACACAAGATATTATTATAAATACTATGGGGGAGCTAGTCCAGCGATATTTTCATTTTAAAACACTGGCTTTTGTCTACACGCCATCATTCAGAGAAATCTCTTCCATGGAACCCAGTATTTGTTAGACCGCAGCTTGAGATGACTTTCCAAATATGCTGCTCATTAAACGTACCCATTTTGTCTGGCACCTGCACCCTTCATTTTGAGAGGGAGGACTAGCACTTCTCAGCAGAGCTGCTATACTTTTAATTGGAGAGTACTGGCACTTTGCTCAAGCAAGTCGGCTGTCTGGTATAGGGTTCCTGCGCTAGTATTTTTCTATTTCAAGCACAGCATGTACCAAAGGGTGACTGGGCGAGGCGTTTGATTTTGAGTAAGATGAAGGTTTCCTCTAAGGAAGGGTAGCGTTTCTAAGGCATTGTGACCTGAAACGCAGCAACAAGGGTGCTGCAAAAGCCTGTAACACAGAGTGTGCACGCCCCTCTTTCAGTGCCACAAAGAGGCACATGAACACGTGCACAGTGCAAGCATATCCGTCTGCTCCAGTTCAAATCAAGACCTTTAGGAATAAAACAGAAAGCCTCCAGTCCACTATAGCAAACCAGTGGCAGTTTCCAAAAGTAGAACTTCACCTCGCAGACTCCATTCATCCGACAGTAAAAAAAAATGCAACGTCACCTGCAGATTTATTTTTCCAGGTATTTTAATAGCTCTTTTGATATTAAATAATAGAGCTTTTTAGTAGGACTTTAGAAAATAATGTTGAACTGCAGACACTTGCAATAACGCGTATTCGCAGAATGTGTGCTCTTTCCACCCTTAATTGTAGTTTGTGTATAATTCATTGGCTTTTGAGGTGGTTACAGTTCATTAAGAAATGTATTCGAGTCCTGTGTTATTTCAAGTAGAAAGCCCGAAGAGCCTTTTTTATATTTAATTTTCATTGCTGGGGCAATATTTTCATTTTAGCAGCGAGAAGTGATAATATCGCTCTAATTGGTATTCCCAGATGAAAATTATTGCTGAAAATGAAATGTGATTGTGCTGTGAATTCTGATCTCCGTTTCATTAAACTTACAGTGAGTGCGACAATAACCTATCGCTCATTTTACGTTTTCTTGATAATGGTTGACCGAATCACATTTTATTCATCATAGACCAGAATTCCCAAAAGCCCTTCTTGGAAACCAAGTGATATAAAATTGTTATCCCAAATTGTACAATCCTGGGAGAGAAACGCAGCCTCTGACTAATTACCTTGTACCCTGATTGTTATTCCTCTTTTCTCATTACTGTTTCTTTGTTTTATAGCTGATACTGGTTCATATGTAAGTGTGACAGGAGGAAGCACAGAAGCAGTTACTAATGATGGCAGGGGCGATCATCTCAGTACCTTGAGCCTAGCAGGGTGGTTTGAGAAGTGCATAGAATTGATGACTTCTTTATCTGAATGAGTAATGATTATTACGAGAAGGATCATCAACTGAGTGTAGAGAACTTGAGAGGACGCGAGAGGTTTCAGCCCTATTTCTGTGACTTGGCTGGCCAGGGAAGAAAGGAGAGGAGAGGGGGGACGCTGACCTTGGCAGGAAAATGCGGGCTGTTGGGCCTTAGATTTTAGGACATTATGAGGTCGGGAAAGGATGGCTCACAGCTTGGTGGAAACACAACCTTTATTACGGATGGAGATAAACCAGAATCTTGCGCAGAACTTGGCTTCGTTCTTCCTGCAGATGGAACTCTCAAGCAAGAGTGTTCAGTATATCTTAAAAAAAAAACACTAAACGTTATTTCTGGAGCAGCATGATGCATTGGATAAAGCGAGTCAGTGCCTCTTGAATGATAGCAAGCACTATATACATACAGTTACAATGCAATATATAACCCTCCTGTCGCACTCTACCAATATTTGTATAACACTGCAGTTGGGCAGCAAATTGTTGTTCAAACAGGTTGTATAATAATTCCCTTATCCAGGTTGACACTCTTGCACTTGCATAAGACAAACCTGATATGGGTCGTCTCCGTCACCCAGTACTGTACCTGTCCACAGCATTTAGCCACGCATCACCAATTGAACCAGCATGGAATAAGTGAAGAGATCTGCCACATGCCGCTGACCAACAGAGGGTTTTAATTCAGCCCACCACTGCAGGGCCTGGTAAGCTAATATACGATGACAGATACCTAACATTTCACAATGACAGTCCGATATTGGGTGATATTAACTAACTACCCCAGCAAATATCTCCAGCAGTTCTCCCTCCATCCTATGCCTTCTCAAGAGCATAAATTTGAACAAAATATTTTAGAATGGACAACCCTTGAAATAATCAGCTAACTGGACCATGATCTTAAGAAATATTTAAAAGGACCTGGAGAGCTGCTCAAAGTTGACACCTTACTGAAAACCATAAACTGCACATTTCTCTCTCAAGCATTCTCATTCATTACACTGCTAAGCGCTGCGTCGTATAACACAATAAGTGCATCTTTGTAGCTATCACCCACGTCATGGGAACAAATCACATAGGATCTAAACAAAGACAACACACTTCCACATGCATACCCCACAAAGTTTAGTGTGCTACCCATGCGAACATAGCATTTTCATTATAAGTTATTATCAGTGAGGTTCAACTATTTAATTTTCTCATCTTGTTACTGCAAACCTGAACGATGCTCTAAAATGTTCCAACGTGTGGATCAAAAAAGGAAGGGAGTCTGCGAGATGGCATTCCAAGCCTATCCTAGAGATTGAGGATTGGTTGTCTGGGCTGGCAAGGTTGGAAACAGCTGAACCAATACCCTTTAATATGCAAGTCAAGAAAAGCATATTTATGAATACCTATGGCAAATACTTCGATCTGTCTGAATACCTTTCACGTTAATGTTTCTATGTCAGACCCATTAAGGCAACTTTGTGATGTTGCTTTGCACTTTCGATTCATTTCTTAACTGGCACTATTTAATAATTATATTTTATCATGTCGCATATGTATCTTATTTCTCCACTCCCTGATAATAAAGTTTAGAAATAATGTAAAGGTTGACGGTGAGCAGGGAAATAGTTGCGCAAAAGGCACAGAGATGTTTCTTGCCATTTGCAATTTTGCGTCAATTGGTATTATGACTCTACTACTAAGTGCCCTTGAACTTCAAGTAGAGTCAGACACCGATCAGTTGATGACATTGTATTGTATTGTAATTGCATTTATACAACGCCTGACGAGGCGTCAAAGCAGGTGAGTAGCACGCTATTCTGGGACCAATTAAGGATTAGTGTTGAATTATCCTTCCGAATCTAAATAACTGACTAACCTATCCGCCACTTTAATATTTCACTGGTTCTGTACAAAGTATGCTAGCCACTGGACCTCTTCCCTTTTTACATTGCCCGGTTCATAGAATGTCACCTCATGCACCCGAATTGAATATTCATGAGATGTGTGGTATCATTTATGGCAACCTGAACTAATTGAGCAATCAGAAAATGGAACTCTATATGTTAAGTCACGCAGAGGCCACGCTACTCTGTGTATGATATGTCACATTTCCTTCCCCACAGTAAGTAGTCCTTATTCTTCACGCGGGCGCACCCATACTGGCATGAAATCATTAGTACATTAAAATAACACGGTTCCAGAGTTTCCCCAGGCGCTCAGCAAGGGCTTTAATGACGGTTGTTGTCCTCCTGTTTTCTGTTGGCTAGCGAAAGCGCTCTATTTCTCGACCTCATTTGTTCATCCTCAATCTTGCCATCCCACTTGACGTGTGACGTGACTTATTATCCTGCTGCCGCCCTCGCATAATCCGTATTAACAAGCATTTACAAAGCAATGGTCTCGGCATTGTTAAAGTTAGAGCTATTGGCATTGCTCATGACATTATTTTTTATTTGTTTTTGTTTTTAAAACATAAATAAATGGCATTGTCATTTACAATGTCAATAGCTTAATCGTTCGCGAATGCGAGACCTATTGCATTTGCACCCACACAGAGCCACACACACACACAGTATTCCCCCATCCCATTTGACAGATCGTTGTGATATGCTCCAGTGTCCAATTCGTGTTTACTACTCCATTTTTGCTCACGTTTCATGAATCCGCACCAAAGTTACAGATTTTAAAAGTGGCAATCCGAAGGAGCGCACAATGCCCCGGATGAGAGTGCCTACACCTTCATTAGAAGGTGCGGCCCCTGGATGCTGTGTGCAGTAAAGGTGCACTCCAAGAACCCTGGGTGTAAAGGCAGAATTCTGTGATCACTTAGGAAATCACAGTTCACTCTGCCCTGGCTGAAAACCTTTGTTTTTATGCTTGGACCTAAAAGCCGCACAGCACAGTTGATACGTGGCAACAGAGAGCAAGCGGTCAGTTTTGCTGGGGCTTTCTGGCCTCCCTGCGCCCCGTATCGCCAGTGCCCTCGGGCTGCAGACATACACTGCAGATGAGACGGGAGCAGAGAGCGTGAGATGTATACTCGCACCTCTCCCCGCTGTGGACACTCGCTGTACCGGTGGGGCCAGGCGCGCCTTGGTCTGTGCCCCCAGAGTAGGGCCCGCTTCCGGATGTCCTGCACAGTACTGGGTGGCTTGCGGCGCGCCGCCGATGCTCGTGGCCGCGCCTGCTGCACTCTGTGTCGCCCGCAGTGAAGGTAGGCGGCTCCCTCGACGTGTCCTTTTCTGACCTGGCGCTACACCCCTCCAGCCGCTCCTCCTGAAGGGCTTTCACAAGCCCGCCCGGGTCCATCTCTGGGGAACACGGACGGGGAGGGAATGTCCTGTCTCCTATGCCCTGGCCCCTCACGCACGCAGGCCTTGGGTTTAAAGCCTGCAGTCACTACAGCAGGTAGAAGGCACCGCACCCATCCGTTAACACAGAAATGTGACACTACACCTTGCGGTGATCACAGCCGCCGATGACCGGGGCAAGAGAGCGGGCACTACAACTAAGTGATAGACCGAGGGGCGGCGAGCCGTGGCGGAATAGAAACTTTCGAAAGTATTGTACATGTACAGCGCTTTAACAACTCCCGGAAAGTATAATAAAGAGCACCAATAAAACAAGAGAGGAGAGCCCCTCACGCTGCCTGCACGTGCCAGTCGGCCCTCTGGTTGGTTAATCAGGAACACCAACGGTAGTGTCTTTTGGTAGTTGATCAGAGACCCGACTTGGCCGTGCAAGCAGCGTGAGGCGGGGCGTGTTTTGGACCTATGACGTCAGGGAGAGAAAGAACACAAAAAACACACCCCTGAATCCCATCTTGAACTGAGTTACGCCCCTCTCCTCCAATGGCTGGCCTCCGTTTAGGAAGCCAGCCAATGCAGAAGAGGGGCGGGTTCAAGTCCCCATACTTGTAAACATAAAATCTCGGCTGCACGACACTGCTGCGCAGTGTACGCTAGGCCGAGACCTAAAAAAGGAAGTTAAGCCTTTTAAGGGAATCTTTTACATTTAGTAACAGCAGTGTTGTTCTGTGCAGTACTTAACGCACAGATAAGCTGTGAATTTATTTGAAATGCAGTGTCATTTCATAATACACGAACACACAGTATTACTTATAAAAAAAAGCTGTTAATTAAAAGACACACTCAAGATTAGCCCCACACATACGGTAGGGTCTCTATACATAAACCCTCAAAAGAACAGAAAAGTGGGGAGCAAGGTTAATCTAACCACACAACCAACATAAAGAAGTTTATGTTCTACCACGGGGTACTCATAACTGGTACTCGTAACTCAAGAGGGCTTCTTTGGTAGACTGTAAAACCTCAAGACCGATATAGCGCCTATACCACGGGCACTATCTATGCAAATGTCAACAATTTCATGGTTTGAGGTTTAAGATTATGTGATGTTGGTATATCAACATCAATTCAGGCTTCACGGGCTGTTATCTTAAAGGTTATGGAGCATTTATTTTGTTGAAAATTCATATACTTAACAGGAAATTGTCTGATTTCCTAATTGCAATGAAGGGTCAAATTCAGAATCTATTACATTCCCCACAATGTCTTGCCTGTGCCTGCCTTTATCCTTTCGTGTGCTCCTTACTCCTTTCTGCAGCAAGCAGGGCTGTGCAAACCAGCGAATTCATAGTGAATGGTGAGGCCTGGCTCGGTTCGGAAGGCCAAGGCCAAGGACAAGACAAGCCTTCAAAGAAAATGTTATATCAATTATGCAATAAATGACACCAATTAAATAACATGAGTGGGGCTAAATGTATAGCTTTTAAAAATATAGCAAACTCTTTAAAACGAAAAAATAAGTGTTTTTTTTAGAATATGCATATATTTTAATTGAAACCCTATGTTATTAAAGAAATAATTGTTATATTGCTGTCTGGACTTTGCATGCTGAGAAAACAAATCCCAAACGTACAATGCTTTGCCCTCCCAATGCACATAATGCTTTATTTGAAACGCGTTCTAGGAGGCAAACACAATGCTGTGTTGTCAGTTCCTAAGTATTGCAGAAACTGGAGGCTGTGTACTCTTGAAAATTACGCCTCACCGAGGTTTGTCGAGAAATTTGTAATTATTGTGCAAGGTTGTTGGTGATGAGGTGAGGAGCAGGAGAAGAATTGTGTCTGGAGGACTTCTGGACTCTCCTTGGATGCCACACCATGTAGAAGAAAAGTTGTGCAGGCTTCCACCTTTCTCTGCTGATCCCAGAGTGACTTGATTCAGTGCTTACCAGACTAGTTATAAGCTGAATCGAATATACCACTTTGCCCTTAGCATAAGCTTGTTTTCTCATATACAGGTCCCAAAAAGGGAAAGACACTGAACGGTGCTATTTTGCAGTATTCTGGATCCCGCAGAGTGGTGAGGTTCCACACTTGTAACTCCCTTGAATCGAGGCCTCAACTTCTCTTACAAATCTACAAACACCCCTTCACCCCACCCCTTCCATTGCACCGATAAACCCCTCCACTGGGTTAACAAGGAGGGTAGTGAGAATGGAGGCAGAGAAAAAAGTGATTCCGGGGTTGAGGGCTAGGGCAAAAAGTAAAAGTATTGATTGTAGCATTTATATAGTGCTCACTACCCGTATGTCGGGCGCGGAAGCTCTTGCCTGCATGAGCATCATGCTACACCATGTAGAGTGTGTGGGTGGAAGGATGTTTTTGTTTTCCTATGTGGAAAGTGTTGTCATGCCATACGTGAAGCCTCTGAGATGCGATTATCATGTTATGGGATGCAGCTCATAACAGTGTGTTTGATGATGAAGTGTAAGAGAAAAATACGCAGTTTGATGGTTTTCAGTATGCTGTTAGCTTTGAACAGCTCTGGAGGTTCCTTTGTGTTCTATCATATGAACTAATCTTCGTGTCTGGTTACAGCACTGGGTTGCCCAATCTGAGATTTTGTGTATAGTTGTGGTCCTGATCTGGTATGGTTGGAGGGATTTACAGGGATGGACACTTTTTAAAATCATTCTATATCTAAGTGCCTATGCGAGATGTGAGGAAGCTGTCGGGACTGTATATATATTTGGGTCCTGCAGAGTAAATGGACTATATTAAAGTCCTCAAAAATTGTTCAGTAATGTGGGACAGATCTCTTCAGTTATTCCATGCCTGGTCATTTGGTGGCGTTTGGTTTTTTGGTTGTATAATGCTGGCGATGGACAACCCTAATAGCAGATATGTGTTAAGTGAATTTATTAGACCCAAGTTACAATGTGTTGCTGACCGCTGCGTTTTAGGGTTTCAGTATTACTTGTGGCCACAACAGTTATAAATGGAAGTACATACCTATGTAATGCCACGGCGAACCATAGTTCAGCCCTTTTTGCTTACCTGCATAATGAAAGCAGTTTGCTGGTTGAGTTATTTGCAGTTTGTGGATTGGCTTGAGGGTGTGACTGTTTTCTAGGCTCTGTTGCCTGGGTGCAGGTTGGTGCAGTTATCTAGGAAGTAGTCAAGTGTTCAACTGTCTTCGGAAGTGTATATGCTTCTGGCTGCCTCTAATGCTGGCTGGTAGTGATTTCCAGGGATTGGCAGCTAGTACTGAGAAAGCAGTACC
This sequence comes from Lissotriton vulgaris, assembly GCF_964263255.1. Classification (NCBI taxonomy): domain Eukaryota; kingdom Metazoa; phylum Chordata; class Amphibia; order Caudata; family Salamandridae; genus Lissotriton; species Lissotriton vulgaris. The sequence goes on from NC_141691.1 coordinate 1,290,802,716, forward strand.
TCTTATTGATTTCTTACATTTAGATGGTATGATAAAGGTGTGCAAGCCTGGAACACACTGTTCTGTTTGGTTTGTGTTGTTTGAATGTACTTGTAGATGTAGCCAAATGACCTAATTAGGCCACAGAGGGGATGCATGTTTAAATTTAAAAGAATGGAAGATTGAACCGAGCCGGGGGAACACTACACCGTAATGAGATCTCAGCAGAGCTGAAAGGAGGCAATGATACAGGTTGAAGCCTGTTGTACAAAAAGTAGTCCAACCAATCCAAGGCTGGCAGTTTACACTCACAGATCTTAATCATGTCAACAGAATACTAATCCCCAAGTGGTAGACTGGATACTGAAAATCTTGAACAATACCTCTGCACTCCATTGGGTGGTGGTTTTCGGCTCGACGTCAAAAGTGACGTCGCGGTGCCCATTTAAGTGCCACCCCACCCCGCATAATCACATCAGTTTCTTTCACCACCAACAGCACAGATCTGGAGAACTACTTCAGTCATTTTGTAACCATCTTTTTTCATCTTCTTGTCAACTATTTTTGAACTTTAAGCATCCAGTGTGCTAGGTACAAATCTCCTGCAAAATCTTCAGAGTTTAAGCCGTGCGCGGATTGACAAAGGCAAATGTCCGTGTGCGATTCCCACTTGGCCTTTCTCTGGTGCCTGGGTCAGTGCACGCCCCCAAGGCCTGCAGCTGCAAGTTGATGCACTCAAAGGGGATTCGTAAGCTGGAGATGAAGCTCCTGGCTGCATGGCAAAGGACTCCTCTCCGTTCCTACCCACGTGGCTCCCCCCTTCTGAATAAAGCCCACGGGGTGGCGTCTCAAATGTATTGTATTTTTTTCCTCTGAAGTTGCATCTTATTGCGAGCCCATGGAGCTGGCATATACCGTCTCTGCGGTGGGACCCGAAGTCCCAAAGGGTGCAGCATCAGTGGAATCTCTACAATCCAATCCAGATATGGGACGTCACAGGGAAAGATTTGCTGTGGTGGCTGTTGAAGCTAGAATGGGTCGGCGGCAAACCCCTCTCCCTTCCCCACCCAGAGATCACAGTGGTGACAGATGCGCTACACCTGGGTTGGATCAGCCACCTGCTGTTCTCTGATAGAATCTCAACTCCACATCAGTTTGTTTGAGGATTCTCCCTTTGTTCCCCTGCAAAGCTGCTCTAGCAGGCATTCAGTTGTGAAAGCGATTTTTCTGGTGGCCATCAAGTTGGCAACAAGGTCGGTGAGTTTCAGGCTCTGTTAGTTCACCCTCCGTACACCAACCCTTCCTGGAAAAATTGCTCCTTCGGGCACGTGCCTCTTTCCTCCCGAAGTGGTCCCCCCTTTTCTGCCTGCCATCCACATTCTTACTCGTCCTTCCATGGAGGAGGAAAGGGACCATCGTTTGGACCCGGAAAGAGCTCTCTCCTTCTATGTTGATCCCACCAAGGACCATCAGGTGGATGACCAACTCTTCATTGGGTTCACTTTAGCTACAACCTAATGTATTTTTTCATAGCTCAAAGGAGGTCTCGAATCAACAGCTGTTACGCGAAAAAGCTACATTAAATCACCCCATCGACTGCTTGTTACATGAAGTGGACAAGCTCACAGCACAGTTGTTGAGGCATTCATTACCTTAAGTATTATTTTTTAAACCTCACTGCGGTTGTTTTTCTGAGGTGAACCCCATTCTCCCTCCAGCTCTATAAAGTATGAGTTATAGCCTTTGATGTTAGGTTTTCTTAATTAATATGTGGGCAGTAGTGGATAGAACCCATTTTTTTTTAACTAACATTTAGGAGGCCACGTGTTTACCTCCTTCGTAGAATATGGCTCTGAGGAAATATAGAAGGGGCTCTGAGCTGGAGTTTACAAACCTAACCATTCATAAGTAATTCTTCTGGGAAGACCCTGTCACCATGATTTAGTGTGAGTAGAGACCAATTTGGTTTTCCATTGGTGTATCATCCCAATAGCAACAAAAAAAATCATACCCTTTTATTTATCTAGAGATCTAGTTTACTATTGCGAAAGACTACATCTTAAACAGCCCACCCTCCTATACACTGATACAAAGTAACTCGGACACCAAGACTCAGGTGATTGAGAAATCCCAGAAAAGTGTGACATGGACACGGAGTTTCTTAAAGGGATATATGACCTCATGAATAGTATAAATGGGTCATGTGATGGCTGATAACATAACACAACATATAGTAGCCAAAAAGAGGCAGAACATCCATATTCCTTCGTCAGAGAACTACCCTGGGAGTTTCCACTCCTTTTCTTTTACCACCAGGGCTCAGCTTTTTTTAGGAAGAATTGTTCTTTTCTGTTATTGCCCTGTCAAGATTAAGTAGCTGTTCCTCATCTTCTGAGGCTCGTATTGCTTCGTTGCTTATGTTATACTCGGGTCTGGGTCTCGTGGCTCAGTTTACTTTTGCACCTACTCCAGGAATCTGTTTGATGTCCTGGTCACAGGTTCGAATCCTGGCTGCCCCGCTCGGCCATTCTTTCTTCTGATCGATAAAATGAGCACTCTTGAGTAATTGTTATTCAGTGCTGTGGTGTGATGCCCTGCGGGATCAACATGCACTTGACACTCAGATACAGAAATTGTCTTCCTCAGCATCCTAAATACCTAATGTTAAAACAAGCAGCCGAGGTCATGGAAGATGGATAGTGTTTTTCTGAGCTGTCTTTCTTGGATTTATAAGACGTCATAAAATAGTTGCCCTGTAGCTCTATCGACGTCAGTAGGTTCATTGTTGTGCTCCTTATAAAGATTTCAGTTCTCAAACCATTGCATAGTGTTCTCTCTTGACATTTTGCTGCGATGGTTGCTGAAGAGAGTAAGTGGCTTCTTATAATTGAGGTGAGCAGCTGCAAAATTGAAACCTAATTGCTAGATCTCTTTAGTACTCTGTCCAGAATTAACTTTATAAATACATATCTCATTTTTCAAGAGAACGGGCTGCTCTTTGGAGTGTTTTTCCCTTCGTTTAGAAGCAAACTTAAAAACATTTTAAAAAAAGATTCTGGTCGTAGGAGATAGCGTTTCCATATTTTTGGATCTTTGTTCGCCAGCTCTACAGGTTTTTCCCCTAGAATTATAGCTCACTACCGAATTTAGTTTGAGACGTTTCGAGTCAATGCATTCAAGTCTTATCTTTCAAAAGTAACGAACTGGAAGTGAAAGACTTGTGGACCATGTGGCAGTGGAAAGAGGTGTTGTCTTTCTGTATCAGACAAACAAAAGCCTTGACCATATTAATTCTACCATTCAGTCTTCCCTGCAATGAAAAATAAGATCGAATTGTTGCACGGAAATGACCTCTATTTCTAAACCCTTTAATGAAAACTGTGTAGGAACACAAGATTGCATGGTCATGTATACTGATCTCTCCAAGTGCCTTTTCTGGTTCATAGAACACTACGTAGTTTTTGGTTTTTTTTTTGTTTTTCTGAGGGCCTCTATTTTCTAGGACTGTGTTCTAATAGGGTGAATGGTTGGGTCTGTTGGGAGTCTGCAAAACCCTTTAGTTTTAGTTCACCAGTTTCTTTTTGGATAGTGAACAAACTATATTGTTCCATTGAAAATTCAGTCGTTCGCGCATAACATTTTATTTTTGCTGAATGTTTTCATAGAGTAACAAGAAGATTTCTCTACAATTATATATAATTATGCAGCTCTTGCTGACGTGTTTTATTGTCTTTCTGACTAAATCCCCTGGCAATTAGTGGTGTGAGCGGCCTAATAAATATGTTTACTGAAGATGCAAGTCGTCCTGAAGACGGGTAGAGCAGTGAAAAGTTGCGTTTATGGCTTGTGTTTGACAAGCATGTGTAAAATGATGACGTGGGTTCAGTCTGAGAAAACGAGGTTTAAAACGAACAAAAAAAGCTTTACTATGTGTTAGTTCATGTGTGTTAAACCAATCTGAGATAGCAAACCATTAACTCGGGGGAGTTTTAAATATAACAACCGAACGCATTTCTGGAATGGACTTGATTTATAGCATTACAGCCTTGCCAAGCCATTTGTTCAGCATGCAGTGCTATGCAAGCTTGTACATCCTTCACTCAACCCTTACTTAAGTTTGAGAAAACATCTTCAACATTTAGCAGCATATTTAATATAATTAGAATTAGATGTGATGACTTCAGTGTTTAGCGACATGGGTCCTTGAATCACGAGTAGCGGAGGCTTTATTCTTACTACTTTACGGAGGATAAATGTCCCTCAATAATGTAATTGACATGTGCCCTTACAATTAATCTAAATCTAGCAATAAAACCATACATGCACCAGTAGACATTTACTATAATAATTAGTTTAGTGCTCATTAAAAGTAATGGTTGGATGCCAAACTTGTGAAGTAAGTGTGCTTATGCTTATAGGTGTGAGTTGGAGACTGCTTTCGTTGTCTTATCAGCATCAAGTAATAGATAGAAAATGCACCCCTATGTATATAGCCAGACTTAGCTCTCTTCATACATTGGTATGTTACTGTACCATTCTCATTTTGCTTCCACCTACCCCACCAAATAGCATGGGAAAGTGGGCCAGCCAATGTCCACTGTTGTCTTTCTTGCGTTGTTAGTGATGGCCTGTGCCTGACTGCTTGCTTGTGCACTGCTGCCTCGAAGGAAGTTTAATCAATGCCTTAGCGTGTGGGTCGTCATTTCCGGTTAAACTAGGTCATCAGCTCACAAAAATTCTAAACTGATCTTAGGATCTGAAAGAGACACGTTAGTGATAGATTCCTTACCTTAGAATATTCCCCAGGCGCCAGACTGGATCTGGAAAGTTTTTGGTTAGCAGTACCCCTGCGCGTCAGTAGGTGGCGTCCTGCGGCTCCGCGTCCATCACTGGCGTCGGCGCAGAGATGACATTACGGAGAGTACATAGGCGCCACCCATGCGCGCTGACATCAGTTTTCTTTTTCCGCGCCACTAAGCGCAGATCCGGAATGAGCACATACCTTGGTCCCTTTTTGACCACTATTTTGAGACTTTTGTCTCCCCACTTTTTCTCCTGGTGCACGTAGGAATGCCCAGCTTTAAGTCTTGTCGGGCCTGTCACAGAAATATGTCGGTGGTGGACCCCCACGATGTTTGCCTCTACTGTGTGGAGACCGATCACGACTTCCAGGACGGCCGTGCCATGGCCCCCAAGGCCTTGCGAGAGCGGCGCCGGAAGTTGCTGGAGGTCCATCATTTGTCATGCGCCGCTCCGGGTCTAGGGGCCGTTCCCGGGACCGCTCGCAGGACCGGAGCCGTCACTCCTCGGACTCCAAGTCTTCACCTTCGGATTCCGGTAAGCGTCGCCATAAAAAGAAGTCGAAGAGGCGTGTTCATTCTCAGGCGTCTCTCCTCGGAGGCGGACGAGGGGGACTGGAGCCTCGCCCCTGCGTCTCCTCTGGAGCCTGGGAGTCCCACGGCCTACCCACCATACCCGGGTCTGTCGGCGACTCCTGAACAGATGCAAGAGTTTCTTGTTGCCTTGGACCGCCTTTGCAGGACTCTGGCTCCCGCCGGCGGGCCTTCGGGCCCGGCAGTCATGTGTCCAGATCCTGCTGGCCCGAACTCCAGCCCCAGCGCCACATGATCCTGCGCCACGAGGTGCGGCGTTGCTGGCTCTGGCCCGGACGCCACCCTCGGCTCCACCCCCGGCGCCGCACTGGGTCCCGTTAATCCCACCTTTGCCCCGGTTCCCGGACCATTTTTTTCCGACCTGGGATCTACATTGGGAGCCGGCGCCTGTCCGGTCCTGGCCGACGCGGTTCGTCCCCTCGCCGGCTCCAGCTCTGCCGCCACGACCCGCCCCCTCTATGCCAGAGGCAGGCGACAACTGGGAAGGGTCCCGTTTGCTCGGCAATGTGACTCCGAACAAGATTGGGTGGACGACTTGGAGGATGTGGGCGACCTCAATGTCTCCCCTGACCCGGGATTCGCCTCTCCCCACCTACGATGGAAGAGGGTGCCTCGTACACGATGGTGCTCTGTCGGGCTGCTGAGACCCTCAACCTTCACCTCCCCACAGTGGCCCTCAAGACCAATCTCCTCACCGAGGTGCTCCAGACAGCGTCTACTTCGTCAGAGCCGCTGTTTCCCTTTAATGACGCCCTTACAGAGGTCCTCTTGGGCACTTGGTCGAGACCAGCCACGGGGGCTCCGGTGGCCAAAAACGTCGCAAGACGCCGGCGCCCGGTGACCCCGCTTTCTTGACTACTCACTCTACGCTTGAGAGCTTGGTCACTCAGGCCTCGACGTCGCAGAGTGCCTTTCCCACAGCCCGCCAGATAAGGACTCTAAGAGGCTGGACCAGTTTAGGAAGCGGTTGTTCTCTTCTGCCAGCCTAGGGCTGCGGTCGGTGAACACCGCCTGCTTGTTTGGATACTTCTCCCAAGCGGTGTGAAATGCCGTTACCCAGGTGTTGCTCCAGTGTCCTGAGGAGGTGCAGGCTGTCCTTTCTCAGGCAATTGCTGAGGGCAAGGATCCGGCTAAGTTCGGCATTCGGTGTGGGTTGGACACCACCGACTCATTGGGCAGGGCGATTTCTATGACTGTAGCTTTGCGGCGCCACGCCTGGTTGCGTTTGACTGGGTTCTCGGCCGATGTCCAGAGCTCTCTCATGGACATTCCTTTTGATGGCACCCGCCTGTTTGGCGACAAGACTGCACTGTAGCGCTTTAAGGACTGGCGGGCTACGGCCAAGACCTTGGGTCTTTCTACTAAGAAGCCGCCCACACCTGGTTTTTGTTCCTTTCGTTGCCATTGTCGAGGCCCAAAGGCACACACCTCCACTGTGCAGAACCTGCCCTAGCGCGGCCGTGGTTTCCACAGGGGCTGGTCGGGGAACCAGCGTGCGGGTCCGTCCACCTCCACCCCCGCTGCTTCCGCCTCCATGCCCTCCTAGCCTGAGCTTCAGGGAGCACCCCACGCCAGTGGGTGACAGAATCCACAACCACCTCCCCTGCTGGCACGAGATTACATCAGACAAGTGGGTGCTGCAGATAATCCGCCAAGGTTTCTCCCTTCCCTTTCAGTCCCCTCAGACATGCCACCTCGGTGCCACCGCATGTCGGGGAATCATTTGGTTCTTCTCCGACAGGAAGTCACTGCCCTCTTGGCCAAGGGGGCCATCGAGTGCGTTCCTGGGCCAGAAGTAAGGAGTGGTTGTTGTTCCCACTACTTTCTGGTCCCTAAGAAGGACAAAGGGGTCTGCGTCCTCGTGGATCTCCGGGACGTCAATTGCTTCCTCCGAAAGTAGAAGTTCAAGATGCTAACTCTGGCTCAGGTCTTGGCTGCCCTCGACCCTGGAGACTGGATGGTAGCGTTGGACTTGCAGGACGCATATTTTCAGTTTACTGTGCTCCCCTTCGGCCTTACCAGCGCCCCTCGGGTGTTCATGAAAGTGATGGTGGTCGCAACTCATCTGCGCAGGTCAGGGGTATCAGTCTTCCCCTACCTCGATGCCTTGTTGTTGAAGGCAGGCTCGCCCAAGGCAGTCGTCATCCACCTTCAGACTACGGCCGACCTCCTGCATTTGCTGGGGTTCTCCATCCACGTGCCGAAGTTGCTCCTGAGTCCCTCTCATAAGCTCCCCTTCATCGGAGCGGTTCTGGATTCAATGCAGTATTGGGTTTATCCTCCCGAGCAGTGAGTCCGGGATATTCAGGCTATGATTCCGATCTTTCAGCCTCTTATCCCGGGTTTCAGTCAGGATGACCCTGAGCCTCCTGGGTCTAATTGCCACCTGCATCCTGTTAGTGGGACAACACCACCGCCATGTGGTATTGCAACAAACGGGGCGGGCGGGGTGGGGTCCTGGGCCCTATGTCAGGAGGCTCTGCGCCTTTGGACATGGCTGGAACATCAAGGCATTACCTTGGTGGTTCAACACCTGGCTGATTCTCTGAACGCCAGGGCAGACAAACTCAGCTGCCGGTGCTTGATGGATCACGAATGGCGTCTGAACTCGGACGTGGCACAAGGTCAGTTTCAGCAGTGGGGAGAGCCTTGGTTAGATCTATTGGCCACCAACGAGAACGCGCAATGTCATCAGTTCTGCGTGTTGGATTTCCAAGGCGGCCTTTGCTCGGCGACGCTTTTCGTTGCAAGTGGAGTTGTGGTCTATTGTACGCTTTTCCGCCTATACCATTTCTACCCAGAGTGCTGTAGATCAGGCGCGACTGGGCTCAAGTTATTCTTGTGGCTCCGGACTGGGCTCTAAGAGTATGTTATCCTGAGCTACTCAGTATGAGCACCGATCCCCCGATCTAACTGCCTCTTCAGGAGGATCTTCTGTTGCAGCAGCAGGGATGGTCCTTCACCCGAACCTGTCCAGCCTCCACCTCCATGCGTGGAGATTGAGTGACGACAGTTGGTGGCTTTCGACCTTCCTACTGAAGTCTGTAATGTCATTCTGGCAGCCAGGCGTCCCTCAACTAAAACGGTATACGCCTGCAGGTGGAACAAATTTGTGACATGGTGCACAGCAAAGCTGTGGATCCCCTTTTAGCCCTTCTTTCTGAGCTTCTTCAGTTTCTTCTATCTTTGGCCCAGCAGGGCTCTGTTCTGGGCACTATCAAAGGCTATCTTTCTGCCATCTCCGCCCTTCTGAGGCTTCCTGATCAGTCTTCTTTTTTTAAGTCCCCGGTTGTTAACAGTTTCCTCAAAGGCATTACACACACGTTTTCTCCAGTGCCTTTCATAATGCCTCAGTGGGACTTAAATTTTGTCTGGACTTACCTGATGAGCGCTCCCTTTGAGCCCCTTCATAACCGTCCCTTAGGTCTTCCCCTTCATCTGGAAGTCATTCCAAGATGAGCTGTTTCCCCCGCTCTATTCCATCTGTTGCCAGTCATTGACCACAGCATCAGTCCCAGACAGTCGGAAGTTGGCAATAGTAACACCATTGCTAAAGAAGGCTTCTCTGGACCCTCTATGTCCGGCCAATTATAGGTCCATTTCGCTTTTACCATTCACGATAAAAATCATCGAGAAGTTGGTCACGAGAGCCTTGTCCAACTTCCTGGAAACCAACTCCTGCCTGGATGCATCCCAATTTGGCTTCAGGCCAGCCCATGGCACTGAGACCGCATTGGTTACTGTGTTGGATGATCTACGAACGCGTGTCGACAGGGGCATGTCAGCATTTTTAGTGCTGCTTGACATGTCGGCCGCGTTCGACACGGTGGACCATGCGGTCCTATTGGGCCGACTTCGGAGCGTGGGAGTAACTGGTCTGGCTTTAAGATGGTTAACATCTTATCTCTGCAACAGACAGCAAGCTGTGGCGTTACCACCATTTCGATCAGCCACACGACAATTGAATCAGGGTGTCCCCCAGGGGTCAGCGAACAGTCCGATCCTTTTCAATCTTTATCTTTGACCCCTGGTAGACCTGATAGTCATTCAGCATATCAGTCATCAATTATGCCGATGACACTCAACTGATTTTTTTATTTGAGGGTACAGAGACAGTGTCGAGGGACACCTTTCACCGTTGTATGTCGGCAACAGCAGAATGGCTGCGAGTTAACTCGCTTCAATTTAATGGGTCAAAAACTGAGGTTCTCCATTGCTCCCTCGCCCGCTACCGGACGACTTCTGGCCACCCTCCATCCCGGGCACGGTAGAGGCTGCAGAATCGGCCCGCAATTTGGGAGTTATGTTTGAGCCTAATCTGCAGCTTGATGCCTCTGTTAATAGGACTGCGGCGACCTGTATGGGCTTGCTTCGTGCCCTACGTAAGATCCTGCCGCTACTCCCTCTGGGAGCCAAAGCAGAGGTAGTGCGTAGCTCCATTCTCAGTAGGCTAGACTACTGCAACGCACAACTTCTGGGAGCCCCTAAAACTTTGATCCTAAAGCTGCAGAGGATTCAAAAAATGGCTGCCAAATTGGCTCTATCTCGTTCACGTTCTGCCTCTTCATCTGCAGCACTGGCTGATCTTCATTGGCTAACTGTCCAGCAGAGGATTGCTTTTAAGGCCTTATGCCTTGTCTTCAGGGCTTTGCATGGACTGGGACCGATACCGCTTCAAAATCTTTTTTCTTGGTATCAAGCTGCCAGACTTTTGAGATCCTCTTCAGCGTTCCTATTGACGGTTCCCAGGATTAACAGAGTGAGGATTGGCGGACGTGCCTTAAGTTTCACGGCTGCCACGTTATGGAATACCCTACCTCTGGCGCTGAGGAGTAGACAAGATTTTACTTCCTTTAGGAGGGACCTTAAGACCTACCTGTTTCCAAGAGTAATGTTGTGTGTCTCACCTGATGAAATGATATGGTCTCAGCGCCAGGATACCCTTTGGGTGACAGCCGTGCTTAATAAGTATCAATACAATACAATAAAGACGGCTTTCCTGGTAGCCATCACTTCTGCCAGAAGAGTGAGTGAGCTCCAGGCTCTTTCTTCTAAACCTCCTTTCCTCTCTGTTCATCCGGACAAGGTGGTTTTATGGACCCATCCTTCTTTCTTGCCAAAGGTTGTTACGCCCTTCCACATCGGGCAGACTGTCACTTTTACCCACCTCCTTTCCGCGTCCACATCCTTCTAGGGAAGAGGAGAGGCTCCACCGTCTGGACCCAAAACGCACGCTTTTTTCTATCTGCAGCGTACACAACCGTTCCGGGTGGATGATCAACTCTTTGTTGTTTACGTGGGCACCAAAAAAGGTTGGGCTGTGCACAAACGGACCCGTTCTGTGCATCAAAGCATGTCACTCTTTGGCCAAGAAGGAGCCTCCTGTGGGGCTGCGTGACCATTCGACCAAAGCAACTGCAGCCACTACTGCATTGGGACGCAGCGTTCCATTACAGGACATTTGTCAGGCAGCTACGTGGCCCTTGCACACGTTTACCAAGCACTACTGCCTTGACAGTCATTTACGGAGAGACGGCTTCTTTGGCCTTTCTGTGCTCAGTGACTTTCTGGTGTAATCTTGTTTGCAGACCCACCACTGGGGTTGGTATTGCTGGGGTATCTATTCTAAGGTAAGGAATCTATCACTAACGTGTCTCTTTCAGACGCACAAGTTACTACTTGTGTAACAATATATCTATAAGAGACATTAGTTAGTGATAGATTCCTAACCGCCCCACCCATCCTTCCACTTCTGCGAACTGATTACTAGGGTTAAGGTCATCCCTTTTAGGGCCCTAGTTTTCTGCACCAATGGTCAGTATCTTGCATAGCTCTGCGTTTCTGGTGCGGAAAGTCGTGTCCAGAACTGACAGTGCGCATGGGTGGCATCTAAGTACTCTCAGTGATGTCATGTCGGTGCTGACGACGCCTTGGACGGACGCGGAACCGCAGGACGCCACCTACTGACGTGCAGGGGTACTGCTAAGCAAAAACTTTCCGGATCCAGTCTGACGCCTGGGGAATATTCTAAGGTAAGGAATCTATCACTAACTAATGTCTCTTACAGATATATTGTTACACAGGTAGTAACTTGTGCTTTTCTTTGCATCAGTGAAAATTGTTTTTCTGTGGTGTGCATTAAAACTAGAAACCGTTTATCTACTGTTATAAGTATATTGGCCCCCTAGAGAGCACAAATACTGCAGCATGAAATCTATACACAATGGCTAATTTATTTTTAACTGTAATTTTTTCATTGTAAGCATATGGCAGCCCCGTGTTGGCACCATCAGGTCTCCTTTGATTTCTTTTAATAATCTTTTAATAAAAATACCATTGCTCCAGATTGTCAAGGCCAGACCTTTTGGATTTGCATTTACTTAGTGCAATTTGCTCTGGCTTTATATGGCAACAATGATTTGAGAAGATGCAGTTTGCAATATATTGTATGTTTTTACAAAACGCTTAATATCGCCATCAATAATAGTACATTTGATCTAAGTTCACATTTTTTTGTTTCAATCTAGATTTTAGAAAGAGTATAAATATAATGACATTATCTTATTTGTTAAATTTCAACCATCCTTCTTTTCATGTCTAATGTATATCGAAGTACTAAAGATAAACCCAAAAAGCAGCTGTAAAGGAAGTGCTTTAAAATTCCTCTTAGAGAACTTTCGAATCTTGGGGTAGTGGAGAAGCTTAAAGCATGTTTTTTAACACAAAACAATAAAACACTGAAAAAACATGTTGAAAACAAAGCTAAGTTGACTCTCTTTATGGGACGGATTCAAACATTATCTATTATATTTTTACTCCAGCAAGATGAATCTTACCAAACTTTGCAGGAACCTCTACCCAAAAGAACAAATATGTCCTTATTCTAGGCAGTGCTGTCAACTTTTTTGGATAGGGCAACTGAGTCTTTCACTTTGACACCCGCCATTACTTTTTCTCAAATCTTGCAGTGTCCTGTATGATTCCTATTTTTTAGGGAGTAACAATATGGCCCCAACTTTAAACATTATTTCTTCATCGTATTGGCCAGGTCCAGCATACCTATTAGGCCTTCTCTTGTGAAGTTCCTGCAACAGTCCTTCCACCCTGAGGGGTATACTTTTTAAAACACACAAAAGGTGATGGGAGGCTGCTTCCAATAAGTCTAACCACTACCACATGACTGCTGCTAATGACAGAGCACACCCTGTCCCTCCTTAAAATGGCAGAGTCAGTCTCTGAAAGGCGTGTTTCTTGGAGCAGTGCAATATTAGTGTTCTTCATATGGAGATAATGTAAGATCATTTTTTAGTATGGTATAATGTGAGAGATTTGCATTAAAGGATACAATCTTCAGAGGACTTTTTGTAAAGGGCGGGTGTGACAATTATGCAGGTCCAGACGGCAATAACTGAGCTTTTGAAACGGCAAGCTTGCCACTAAGGGTGTTGTGTGTGTGCAAAGACTATTCAGTCACAGTGATTAATGCAAAATATCACATCTCAGATCCCATATCTCTCTGGGCTGAATGGTAGTATGAAAAGTAAAGGTGGATTACGCCCTGTATACCCGGGCAGTGAACTTCAACCACTGTGACCTAGGTCGTTCAGTAGTTGGAAGAGGAAAATACACCAGAGGTATATGAGCCGAGGGAAAAGAAGGGAGAGACGAAAGGAGGAGGAAAGAAGAGGGAAGGAAACCGAAATATAAAGGGAGAAAAATCAGTGTGGGGACAAGTCTGTCAGAACCGTAATCTTGCGGCTAATCCGTTGTGTTACCTAGTGGTTCCCAATGATGTTTCCTAGCATGAAACATTAGTATCAGAAGATCATAGTTCATGCACAGTAGTAGTGACAGAATATCGTATTCTGAAAATATTAACAGCGATAGAAATGAGTGTGAGACCACACTTTAATTCTTGAACAGTACAGTTTAACAGGCAACCATGTAATCCTGGGAGTATGTAATCTAGACTAAGAAATGATGGTTATTCTCTCGGAGAGAGCTATTGTCTATGCTCTCTTGGCAATGCACAATACAAAATAACATACATTTAGATATACTAATGCAAATGAATTCCTGGAAAACAGTACTAAAATAATATCAATAAACTGTAGGTGATCCAAAATTTAAGGCAGTGCATGTAAACAGCCCCAGAAGTGACTCGCACATACCTGGGCAGTACGTGGACCTGCTGGACGGCGTTTGGATCGCCATTGCCTTTGCCTCTGACCTCACGCCTCGCGGAACCCGCTGCGCGGGTCCCGCTTCGCCAAGGGGCGCCTGGAACTTGGGAGCTGCCGTTGTTGGGACAGACCAGGGCTAAGGGCTGTGAGGGCTGCGAGCAGGAGGGGCTGGACTCAGTTTCCCAAGAGTCACAGCTCAGCTTCGCCCGCAACACCTGGGCCGCTCTCCCTCATCGCCCCGCCCTCAGCTGACCAGTGAAAGCTGCCGGATTCCTCCCTCTACGTGGGACAACACTCACACATACCTGGGCAGTACGTGGACCTGCTGGACGGCGTTTGGATCGCCATTGCCTTTGCCTCTGACCTCACGCCTCGCGGAACCCGCTGCGCGGGTCCCGCTTCGCCAAGGGGCGCCTGGAACTTGGGAGCTGCCGTTGTTGGGACAGACCAGGGCTAAGGGCTGTGAGGGCTGCGAGCAGGAGGGGCTGGACTCAGTTTCCCAAGAGTCACAGCTCAGCTCCGCCCGCAACACCTGGGCCGCTCTCCCTCATCGCCCCGCCCTTACCCATTACCCAATTGTATCCTAGGCCATAAGTAAGTGCACGAACACCGCTGCGCGGGAGCGTCCCGGGAGAAGCCCGGGACAAGGGCGGGACCGTCTTTGGCCGTAGGTGGCCGAAGGAGGCTGGGCTGGGCCCACTCTCTTGATCCCCCTTTGTGTTACAATTAAGGCAATGCCTTCGCCCCCACCACGGGAAACCCCCTCAAGGGATGGCGCCTTCAGCTCTGGGACTTTGGATAATTACTTTAAACCCACTAAAGGAGAAGTGGACAAGGAAAGCTCGCTTGAGAAGCGTAGGGTGGAGCGCAGGCGCTCCATTGAATCTATGAAAACCAGGCCCTTGACCGATATCATTCCTTATCCCACCACTCAAGAGGAAGGCACTCCACCCAGCAGTCTGATTAAATCGACACTCGAGGACTTCCCCGTCTTACTAAGGGAAATTCCTTCTACTCCAGGGATAGCGCTTGGAAAAAACACAGAGCCAGCCCCTCTTGAGTTCTCCCATACCCCTGTTAACCTGGTAACTCAAACCCCACCTACGCAATTGGCTAACAAGAGCAAGTCCAAATTAAATGTAGTGGCGGAGTTACATAGGCCCCCACCCAGTAAACATGCTCGGAAAACAGTGGGGGGGCGGGGGAAATCCAAAATATCACATCTCGACTTTGGCAAGAAACGCACTAACTCCGCTCTATCGGGGAAGCCTACGGAGATAGTGCCTACCATTCCACCGCCCACGCCCCCAAACCCCAGTATAACGGCCACCACTAAAGAACCAGAGGTAATTTCATCAAACTTAAACCTCCCACTCTCTGCCAAAGGGAGCATTGAATTCCGACTCCGCTCCCTTTTGCAGCCCATTACCGACAGCTTAAAAAAAGTCGAGATCAGGCTCACCCTACTAGAAACTTCTCTTACCACTTTGAACACTCTAGTAAGTAAGCAGACAAAGCTAGTGGGAACCCATTCCTTTGCTGGGGATCCTTCCAAAGCAGAAGCTGCAACTAATGCCAATAAAGCCCCCCCCAGAAACCCGCCGCCTGCCCCCCCTCTGCAACCCCTTATGGCCATTCAACTCCAGGCACGGCAAAATAACCAAAGCAACAGACCTACCCACCCCGTGGACTTAGCCTCCCATAGCTCTCAAATAGAGTCCTCTGGAATACATCAAGATCAGGTTAACGCCCCCCACCCACGCCCGTTTGCCCAACTCCCAGACCACGAAGGCCAGACCTCCCGCCTGAAGCTAATAGATTAATGGTGGTCTTAGCTGGTGCCCCCCACTTAAGATCAGGGGAAAATGAGGACTACCAATCCCTTAAGAAAAAGGTAATCAAATGGCTTAACTGGAACCGACCCTTGCCATCCCATTTTAATAACGAAATCATCATGGTGAGAAGGGTTCCATGGCTATGGAAGACCAGGAAAACCATAGTGGGGGACTGTATTATGGTAACCTTTAAGGATCCGGGAACGGTACGACACATTTGTGGAGGAATGAACCGATCCCTTGATTCCACCATACAGACCCTCCCAGTATCTTTTTTCTTCCCCCCGATTCCCAGGCACCAGGTCCCAATACACGATGACTGGACAAGGGTGGAACACAGACGTAAACACAAAGGCTTTCTACAACGCCCGTACTTCCAACCGCCTGAAACACCTTTTTGCGATTTTAATCGCTTTAACTGCCTGAACGGTTTGGATGGGGTCGACTGACTTACCGTCTGTAAGACAGTGCCAGGGGTCTCGGGCTCCCCCGCTGTGTCCTCCGGTTCAATTTCTGGCCCCCTGAATGATCCAGCTGCTTCAGACCATGGCAGAACCGAATCTTTTCACCAAGCCACTGATGGGGTAGTTGTTGCTGAGGGGATAACTACGGTTCCTTTCCTTGTGGGCAATGGTGCGCCAAGACCACCGGTGCCACATGCATCTTTTGCTGCCCCTACCATAGGTCCCGCATTTGAAGTGGGGCATGGACTCACCTCCTCCAACCCTCATGGTATGGCATCTGCCACCTCCGAACATTTGAAGATAATTTCCTGGAACATCGCGGGATTAGCTAACAAACTGGAAGACCCGGCTTGGGCAAAGTACATAGAAACTGGTGACATATGCATGTTCCAGGAAACCTGGGCCAGAGAGGACTATGGACATCAAGGCTATTCGTCATTTTTCATCCCAGCAAGGTGGGAAGGCAAAGGCCGCCCATCAGGGGGCCTTACGACGTGGGTTGCTGCGCACCTGGGCTGTGTGGCCACACGGCTCCCATTCAACTCTGATGACATCCTTGCGGTCTTATTAACATGGCCAAACAAAGCTAACCTCCTGCTGGTCAACATCTATTCCAGGCTGATGGGAATGGCAAAAGAATCATCGACCATTGATGAACTCTCGAACTTCTTATCTGAACTGTCGATTGATTCATATTATGTGGTGGGTGGGGACTTTAACTCTCACTTTGAGCCACTCCCCGGCCTCCAGGAAGGGTTCTTATCAGAAGAAGAAGTTAGGTGGGCAGTACCATGGGTTGATGTGCCATCTCCGAAAGCTTGTACCCCACTGGCACTGCAAATCACTGCCCTTACGTTAAGGTTTGGACTCAGAGCGTGTAATGGGCGAATTAAATCCGATATACCAGGCAAAAATACTTAAAATCGGCGGGGAAGAGAGTCTCATTTGGACTATGTCCTGGTCCAATTGGCGAGATGGTCAACAATACAGGACTTCAGGGTAATAGACCGGTTGGACAGTGACCACAATGCCCTCGAGTTAGACCTTGCCCATCCAGCACCTCAGGCCCCAGTGACCCATGAGGAAGGGAATCGCCCCACGCTCCTCCTAGATAACAGTAGGAGAAGAATTAGGTGGGAGCATATGGTCACAAGCAAGGATAAACTCCCACTGTTTTATGCAGAGATTACTCCCATCCTGGAAACTGTTGGGGATCTTGACAGTGTGGCAAATAAAATAGATATAAGGAGCAAACTGTTTGTTGCCCATGAGGAACTTATAAAAGTTGCGGCACCCCACTTTACTCGTAACATACGAAAGCCAAGGGAGAGGCGCCAAGGTAAAACACAATGGTATAATGTAGCCTGTAGACGGGCCAAAACAGAACTCCTTGGAGCAATTAAGGAGGGCACAGGAGGGGAACGCCTTAAGCAACGCAAGCAAGCTTACAAGAAGCTTCTTGCTCAGGCCAAAATAGAATGGGAGGAAAATCAGTGGGAAGAACTTACAAAGGCCCTAGCAATTCAAGATCAACGCCTGTTCTGGAGAATTGTGAATGGGGGATCAGGGAGTCTACACTCGGCAGTGGAGCCTAACATAGCTCCTGGAGTGTGGCAGGCCCACTTCCAGTCCCTATATAGCGCTGAGTCTGGAGAACTCCCTGCGCCAATCGAACCGGAGAGGCTGGGCCCTCAGGCGGATCCAATAACACTGAGTGAGGTCACTGCTGCTATTTCAGGCCTGGCTTCGGGGAAGGCGCCTGGACTGGATGGGCTACCGGAAGACCTGTTCAAGCAGGAGCCCACCGTCTGGGCGCCTTACCTCGCTGCTCTTTTTAACGGTATCCTCGGTGGGATGGAAATCCCTAGTACTTGGCTGGGGGCTGAGGTGGTCCCGATTTTCAAAAAGGGATCCCCCCTCCTCCCAGCCAACTACAGACCGATTAGTCTGATAGACGTAGCGCAGAAGCTGTTCGGCAGGGTTCTCCTGAATAGGCTCCAGGACTGGATAGAGGAGGTGGGCGCCCTTAGTCCCTATCAGGCAGTATTTAGGAAAGGGGTATCGACTGTGGACCAGGTTTTTAGATTGAATCTGGTCTATTGGAGGACAGTGAGGTTCGAGGGCGGTAGTTTGTACACGATTTTCGTGGACCTACGGGCCGCCTTCGACCTCGTGCCCAGGGGAAAACTTTGGATCATCTTGGCAGGGATGGGCGTACCACCAGATATTTTATTGACCTTGCAGAGGTTGCATCATAACAATTATGCCCAGGTGAGGTGTGGGAGGTCGGGGGAACTGACTGACAGATTCCCCGTTGGCAGAGGGGTAAGACAGGGCTGTGTGCTGGCGCCGACCCGGTTTTGCCTCTTTGTCAACGGGGTAATCGCCCATCTTAACGCCACCGACTACACAGATGCCCCCAAATTAAATGGCAACAGTGTGCCCGCAATAATGTTCGCGGACGACACATTGTTAATATCTAAAACACCCATGGGCATCCAAAGGATACTCGATGCCTTTGTGGCCTTCTGCCAGGATAGAGGGTTGGAAATCAACGCCACAAAAACCAAATATATGGTATTGAATCCGAGCCCCAAACAGCGCCCGAATCCCCAACTGGGAGCAGTGCGGCTGGAAAGAGTAGCCACGTTTGAATATCTCGGCGTGACGCTCAACGAAAATATGACCTGGGGGACCCATCAGAGCAGGGCTAACCTTAAATTAGTGCAAATTACCGGGGGTATATCCCGGTTGATGATTGGTTCGACCTACCGCCCACTGGGGGCCTTAATTCAGATATATAAAGCCCAGGCCAGGGGGGCGATCTTGTACGGGGCTGAATTGTGGGGCCACATTCCATGTCGGAACCTGTCTTCCACGGAAAATAGGTTTATAAGACAAATAACCGCACTTCCCCCCAGCACTCCACTTCTTCCTCTGAGGCTTGATCTAGGGCTACGGCCACTTGCCGACGAGATAAGTCTAAGACCCATTGCCTTCTGGCGCAGGCTATGGAGCGGCGATGATCTCGCCGACTACAGGGCGGAATTGGCCGAACTATTAAAGCACCCCAAGGCGCTCAGTATTCCCTGGGTCAAAAACATCCAGTCAATTTGCACTGATCTGGGGCTCCCTGAATTGTGGACCGAACCAGCGAATGCAGCACCAGGAATCTCTAAGAGATCCCTGGCGAATCTGTATCACGAACACAAAAGGGCAAGGGCCTTAGCTACCCAGACAGAGGGGTCCCTCTCTTCCATATTCCTGCAAACTAAGGATCTCTACAGATTTGAGAAGGCTTTCGATCCCATATATCCCATACTCACCAGAAAGTTATTTCTCCAGTGGAGATACGGTACATTGCCTTTTCGGTCCTTTTCAAGCACCTGGTTACAGGTCCCTTCCACCAAATACTGTCCTCTTTGCGTTGATAAAGAGGAAAATGATTTGCATGTGATCTTTTTCTGCCCAGCCTACAAGGCAGCCAGAAAGCATTGGCTGCTTCCCTTGATTAAGAATTTGGGTGGCAGGGAATATACACCTATGTACAGGATTTTAAAATCCGATGTTTCTGGCCCAACCGTTTTTGCACTTTCCAAATTCTTTACGAATGTTTGGTATACGCGTATTCGTCTTTTAAAAAATGCTGGGTAGACTTTAGAATCACTTCAATTCTTTTTTTTTTTTTTTTTTAAACCTTTATTGTGCATGAGAAAGAGAACAAATACGGGCCTACAACCAACAGGCCGGCCACGATACTGTAGGCACAGGTGCAAGCAATATGGTTCCCCAGCGGCATCAGACAATAAAGCAGCAAGTAGTAGCAGTTACACGGTATGGGAATATGTCGCCAAGGAAAGGAGCAATGAAGGTTTAATTTTTAAAGTTTTTGATCTAAATATAAGTCAGTGAAGAATAGATTCGAGGAGAACTGAGTCCATACATCAGCTTCACAACATGAGTAGGCAGCATAGTTAACAACAACAGTAGCGAGAAACACCCTACCAGTATGGCAGTATAAAGCAAAATAGCAGGAGCATCAGTACACAGTTACGCACCACCTACAGCGCCACCCACTCCCCACTAATCCCATGTCAGACCCAGAGCAGAAAACAGAACAAGAAAGCGCAGGAATGTTAGAAAATAAGGCCCATAGAAACTAAGAAGAAAAATTAAATCTACCCCCCCACCCTACATCAATCCGGAGGCTACGGCCTACCCCCCCCCCCCCCCCCCCGGTAAAGTGCCTGTCGCCCTTTAAGAGCCCGAAATATAGAGAAGAGAAAAGAAGGAAACGAAAAGAAATATAAAGTCTCACTCTTGAGTTATAGGGAGGAAGAAAGAACAAGCCAGTCTACCACTCCCAAAAGAAAAAGGAAGGACGGGGAGGAGCCCTAACAATAACATAATCACCAGGTCCCCCAGCCTCTTGTAGCCCCTACATCGACCAAACAACACCAGCATAAGAACAATATCAGAGGCGAGCCGATTCAAATACACCCCGGTCCCCTAAGCAATACACGAGTGACCCAGCATCTAGGAGGGTGAATAACAGGATATGCATTACTCCACCTACGTGTGACAGTCACAGGATGGACAGCAGCAGCCACCAGGAGGAGGGTCAGCGCACTATAATCTCGGTCATTGCGGTCCAACACACCCACAGCACCCCACCGAGTGGCATCAAAAATGTAGTGAATCACAGGTTCAAACGAGGGGAGTCATCAGTTATCGTGCATACAAAGCAAACATAATTCCGTCTAGTCCCGGTCATCGTGTGTCAATAAAACAGTACTGCAAGGAGAAGCGGCTAGCCCTGGCCCGATTTAGGATGACCCCCAAAGCGATACTCCTGAAGGAAGCCGTCCCCCTCTAGTACGACGATACAAAATGGTTCCGGGTAGAAGAAGGAGGGTCCTTTGTTCCAAAATGGACGTCTCCAGTTCCCTCGAAATCCGTCATCTGCAACAAGGAGCACAGCCAGAACAATCCAGTGGCACAGCTTACAACGTGTAGAAAGCGGAGGACTCCGAAAAGCACCAGGCTTAGATGACGGAGGCCACACAGAAAGCACCCAAGCAGGACGCGGTGGCAAACGAGACAAAGTTGCAGTCATTGGAGGAAGGGGAAACAAAGTAGCACGAGTAGTGCCGGTGGAGGGCGGAGTACATGCGCCAGTACCGCCAGCAATCACCCCCTCATCGCTTGAGACATGTGCAGACATTGTAGCCCCATCAACCGGCAGCGATGGCAAGTCCACACGGTGCCGAGTATCAACCCTCCGCGCCCGCCCAAGGTCAAGCAAAATGGCGTCCAGCTTCTCACCCAGTGTGTGGGAGCTAATAACCATCTCAGCTCGCAGGTCCTGGAGGGCGGCGAGGACGGTTCCATAGGTGGGAGTGATAAGCGAAGCCTCCGTCTCAGGATCGTGAGAGGGTACCCGGAATCCGTGTCCCCTCGCAGGCCGATTTCGGCGATCAGCGGGTGGGGGTAGGTGATCCATACCACAATGGGAGACGCAGGGCGCCTCCATGTCGCAATCCGACGAAGAAGCAGGGGCTGGCGCGGTAGGAAGAAGCTGCAGTCCGACTCGCTGAAACCGCTGGGCGAGCTGCGGTCAGCCGCTTTGAGCTAGGAGCGTGCGTCGTGTCGATGGAAGATCGGGACACACCAGGGTCCACTCACCGGTGAAGGGCAGAGACTGTAATGGAGGCTAGGTGCCTCGTCTCCGGCAACACGCAAAGAAGCTAAACCTAGCCCACAGCCCTTCCTCGCCGTCAGCAGTCACAGAGGTCGAGAAAATCACGGCAGAATGATGCAGTCTGGTCCGATCCTAGGCTGGAGCGGCTCTTCCAAGACGCCAGCACCAAATCATCCGCGCCGTCGTTCTTTGTTCTTCCCGGTCCGGCGGTGCACAGCGGTTCATGACGGGGCCATAGCTGCGGACGGACCAGTGGGTAACTCCGGTCACCGGGCAGACAGAAATCCCGGGAAAACATAGGCAGAACCAGCGCGACCTCCGGAACACGCCACCGTCGAAAACGCCAGGATAGATAACAGGATCTTGATGCTGGGCTCAAGGGCTGGCGGAGCCGAGGGCTTACACGTCTGCCCCGGTCGCCATCTTGGCTCCTCCCATCACTTCAATTCTTAATAACTGTTTTTATTGTCTGTGTTGATCTTAAATTCATGTATTGATGTTTTAACAAATCTGACAGAATTCATGTGATTTTTTTGTATGTGCATCTTTTATGACCAAATGGTCGAAATAAAGATTGGAAAATGAAAATGATTATTGGTGTTCTTGTGATATAAAACCCTGTTGACTGTTTGGTGAAATTATGAAAGCACAACAAAACACGGTTTACAAAACTTCTGTTAATTCATTTCACAATTAATGGTAGTCAACAGGATAACTCATCGAGGGTTCGACCTGCCCATTTCAGCTTCATCAGGACTAATAAATGGTAGCAGCCTACAAGGAATTAAATCAATAGATCAGCCAATAAAGACTGTCAGAGTATCCCAAAACGGAGAATATACGGTCTCAATTGTTTCAAAAAGAATCCTCTTACTTCCACACATCCATTCAGTATGCATAAGGGATTTCGCTATTGTGCTGCATCGCCAAAAAAGGTTTTTTCAATGCTGCTAGATCACCAATTTGTCGATGGTGATACAATATATTGGACCTGCAGCTGCATCTCTTAATCATCATTTGCTTACAATCCTCAAATAGAGCCGAGAGTAATATGTACATCTATTGATGTAAGAAATAAGTCCAGAAATTGTACATCTATTTAGATAGATCAGGGGAGTTGTAGAAAAGGCTAATTAGCAGAGAAAGAACCCACTGGGCTTTGCCCTTCATAATTCTCCTTACCGCCTCCCCAGACAGTGCCTCCTGAAGTCCTTTCTTGTGAACACGTGGTACTCAGGGATATTGATTCGTTTAGGCTTCAGAGGAAATACATACAGCATAATACTTACAAGACAAAGTTTAGCTGGTTTTACTGGTTTTATTTCACAAGCAGACCAACATAATCACTTATGTCACTATACACGTGCTCTGCACCGCATTTTGGGGCACCTACTGTTTATTGGAATTATCTTACCATTGTTTTCTAAAGTACAGGTAATATATTTGTATGAATTCAACCAAATGTTTATATTGCCAAGAGAGCATAGGCAATAGCTCTCTTCGAGGAAATCACTATAATTTCTTAGTCTAGAATACACTTTTATTCTAGTACATGGACTGTTGTGTCTAATAGGTGATCAACACACATCAAAGGAGATATGGAAACTGCTCCTTGTGCAGGGCAGAGTATAAGAGTAAAATCAGGGATTAGGAGCTACTGGGAGGCGTTGATTGATTTAATGCAAGCCCAAGTAGCTGTCTGGATTATAGTATGTAATGCATGCATTAGTCGACCTCGGAGTATTCAGATATCCATGTAACATCGTTGGAAACAATATGGAAACTATAATTCTAAACATCAGCCTATCTGTGCTAGACACTGCACTAAAAATAGTTACCTAACAGAGTAAGGAACATCTAAACAGAAAGACATTTAGGAATTAAACATTATCGGGCAACTGAGAATACTTTAAGGGAGAGAAGGACAACACAACTGTGTACATAAAAAGGGAAAACCAAGTATGTTCATGTTGTAAGAATGTGGGTCTTATGTCTAGTGATAGGCAACAAATATTGTAATTGTGTTGTTTTCTCAGCTCTCTGACGTTTAATGTCGTTGTAGATTTGTCTATATTACTGTCCAGCTTTTCTACAATTCTGTTTAAGCTGTCCCGGTCAGAGAGTTGATGATTGGATATTTTTCTTGCTTTCCGGTGTAACTGTTGAGGCCCTTTGTGGTGATCTCAAGTAATGTGCTGCAAGTCTAACTGCTTGTTTGCAGTGCCAGGCAACAATATCCATTTCTAGTGACTCTACGAGATCCAGCTATTTTTCTAGGTCTGCTTGATTCTTAGTCAATCATCTTGCCATAAACAGTTAGCCACATGATGGCAGATTGCAATAGGCAGAACTAATTTAATATCCAATTTTTCGGAGACTGGTTCATGGGCTCAGGAAGAAGTGCTGTTTCTTGTTGGTGTACTTCGAGAAGTCTACAGGAATATGGATTGATGGGCCGTTGAAGTCAAAGGTCACCCTGCATTGTTTTACAGCCAAAGTGTTTTAGCATGTTTATGACAGAGGGGGCATACAGTTATTGGTCAGGGTCTATTGGCAGATTGCTGCTGGCAGGATGTAATCTGGTGTGCCCTCTGACCTTCTAGTGGTTCTGTAAAATCAGTGCCTGTATGGCTAGGCATAAGACCAAGTAAGAATCTCAACATATCCTATTTTTACACATTATCCAGTATGCCATGGATGCAGATGTTATTGTGTCTGGTCCTATTCTCAAAGTCGCCAGCCTTCTTTCAACTCCAGTATGGAGCTGTCTCAATGTGATTCGCAGGATCCGCCATCCTTTTTTCCAGAGTATCCAGTCTGCTATTAAAGGGTGAAATATTGACATGGCTGAGCGGATGTTTGTAAACAAATCTGCAACTGTGGCATCAAGTTTAGTGATATAAAGACTAATGCTCGATAGTTCTTTCACATCCATATTTGTGTGCTGTCTCTGGAATAGACAATGATTTAGTCCCTAGGAGTGCCTCTGTGAATAGAGGTTGTCTGACTGTCTTGGAGGGCATCATTTTATATTGGTCGGTACTGTTGAGATAGGTGTTTTTGTGGCTTATTCTAAAGCAAAGCTAATGCAGACAGACACAATCGTGCAACTTCATTCTTAGAATGCTTGTGGCATGGATTATCCCGGTCTGCAATAGAGATCGATGAGCAGGACACTGAGCCCCAATTAGATCTGAGTAAGATAATAGGTGATATGTAGAGGAAAAAAGACCACAGGGTAGTCAATTGGATGGTTTCACTTTACCATCAATGGCTGAGGAAGGTGTACCTCAGTGTCACAGGTGAATGGTGATGACATTTGATAGAGAAGGAATGGTACCGAAGTGTGGAAATAGTGTTTGGACTTCAGATGATGATGCCTCTAACCTGGCTCTATTGGGTCAAGTGCCAAGTCACACTGACTATCGGGCCCACAACCTGATAGTCATTAAGGAGAAACCGCATACATTGACCTCTAGGCCACTAGTTCTAGTAAGTTCTCCAAATGCATGGCTGATAGCATATAACCGGTTTTGGCAATGATACAGGAAAGAGCAGCAATTCATGAGTCAACAGTAATGCCATTCAGTCCCACTAGTATCTGGTGCAGGGTTCTTTGATAGTGTAGACCAAGGCATCACAGTGTTACCCATGGAAGTCAAATAACTATGCCTCTTGGATATTACAGCAGCATGGATCAGAGCTGTTTCCACTCAAGTACCTCCCTCCTAGAGGTCCGGCGTTGTCCCCCACCAGTCCCGAGCATGGCATCAGCACTGTGACTGTTCTTCAGAGCTGCATCGCCAATCTCTAGTAGTGTGTGTGTGGTTTTGGTAGCCTGCGTGGCGCTGCACCGATTGCTAAGGAACAGATGAAGAGACACTGTTTCATCGTCAGATTCACCATTAACTCCGTGCAAACATGCCCAGGTGTTCTGCCCTTAGAATCCATTGTCTGGGGCGATGGTCAGCAAATATGGCTGTCTTGGCTGCTGTGCTGCGTAGCTTATTCAAAGAGTAGGCATCTTGATTAAAGGTTAAGCTCTGTCTCCCTGTCCTCTATAATCTGTTTCTTAGTGTTAGTTTTTTAGGTGTGTTTTCATGGATCCTCGATTGCTTTCTTACCTAGAATGCCCTGCAAATGTCAAAGTATTCGTCAAAAAGGATATTTTTCCTCATGTATATGTGACAGAACATTCTGGAAATTCCAGCTAATGGCCAAGGTCTTGCCTGCCTGCTTTCTCACACTGATCCAGATTGAATTGTTATCTTACGAAAACTGTAACCATACAAAGACCTCCTTTGTGCCATATTGACATTGCATGGTTCAAGTTTTACCGGTTGCTGTTGCAGGCAATACAAGTTTGTGGATTATAGAGTGGGTATCCAAGAAATGTTAGACCTTGATATACACCTAGCCTTTCCTTTAAAAACCTTGTTTTATAGAGTTTTATATAGTGTAAACTAGACCCAAAGATATCCGGTATCAGAGCGCTTCACATGAGCACCATTTTTGTTACAGATGGACACATTCACTTTTTGTTAGGCATGGGGAGATTAAGTGATTTGCCCAGAATCACAGGATGTTGAGCGTTGTTGCCGAGACTCGAACCTGGTTCACCAGCTTCGAGAGCGACCGCTCTAGCCGTAAGGCTACATCCTCTCCCCTAGGTACATCAAAAAAAAATATTTATAGAACTTGGCCTCCCTTCCTATTGGATGGAACCTCAGCATCTAGTGTACAGTTCTAAGAAAGCTGTCAAACAAATATCCTGGGAACATTTCCTAAATGTACTCCATGGAAACCCCAATCTAGGCAGACTAAAAACCCAATTTCTTAATGTCAAACCATACCCATGTCACGAAGAGTTTCTTGACACTATACACCCACGCTTTGCATGAAGCTTGTACATGAAATTTCGGTATGAAACTCTCCAAATCGAGAACTATACTGCAAAATGGGAAATAGGGAGAATTAATCTGCACTTCATGTCCCTTAGGCCACACTGAAGACATTGCCCATATCCTGTTCTTCTGCCCAGCATATGCTAGGGCGAGTAAGAAATGGATTTGCGCGTTATGCAATAGGCTAGGGTTTAGGAAACACCAAGACGCCCTCAGAGTGGTGATAGATAATACAACACCATACATAATTGTTACCATATCCAAATATTTATTAGCAGTACGATTTGCAGAGGGCAAGATGGGGCTGAAACTGTGATGATAGAGTGAGCAATATATTCCTCTCTGTCAAGTACTGTATTGTGAATGATGGTAGTTTTAACCTAAACTTTGTTTTTAACTAACTGCATTATTATTAACTGATTTTTCACATATACATGCACTTTTCAATTGTTTTAACCGAATCAAAAAGCCATCAACTGGGTAGCAAAACACAGTTTTTACAACACAGTTAAATAATAGGCTCAAGAACAAGCACAAGGCATGGCAGACCATACAGGGTTATTGTCAATGGCTTTGTCCTTGTTTTAGTAGCCTGGGCCGATATGTAAAAAGAAAAGTCTTGAATGTTACATTCACAGAGTGGAAACCAATATGAATGATGTGCAGCTTGATGTCGACAAATTTCATTTTAACTTTGTTTTACCCCGAACGTTTTATGGCCTATGGCCAAAATAAAATATGAGAACTTGAAGTGGGGTACTGTTTTTATTGGGAGAACTTGGAATTCCATGTGATAGGAATTGTGTGGATACCCCACAGGGTCTGGAACGTTACCTCACAGAAATATTTGAAAAATGCATGATTATAACCAAAGTGTGACGTTTCAAAAACATCCTTGGCAAGAAAGCATAGTGGATCCATTCATGTCACACCACCCTGAAATCCCTGGGGTGTTTAGTTTTCAGAAATATGTGGGTTTGGTATGTTTCCTTGTGTGGAGACCAAGTCGGGCCCCAATTCCTCAGCTACCCACATCCCCAGAATGGGTCAGTTTGCAAGGCAAACTCTTGATGTTTCCTCCTTGTGCTTTGGGGCCTTTCTGTGTGGCAGATAGGCTCAGCCACACAAGTGGGGTACCGTTTCCATCAGTGGAAGTGTGGCAATTCAGAATAGTAGGACATTTGTTATTATCAGTTGAATTTCCATCCACTCTTGACTTCCAAACGTAAGCCAGTGTGCAAATAAGCAGACATTTTGCAAAATGCCCTCTGAATCACATGATAGTATGGGTAATTCCAAATCCAGAGTTGTACATATAAACATTATTCCTAAAATCATTACTTTGATCACATTAAGAAAATACATCGGGTTCCAGCATACCCATTATTCCTTTATAAGATGCTACCATATGAATTGATGTATTATCCTTACACAATAAAATATCATTATAAACTGCAGCTCAGTTGCTGCCTTTGAGTGTCTCTTGTTATTCGACAACCATCAAACACTATATGCCCTGCTAACCAGAAGTCTGACGAACATAACTGTATATCACTTTATATATGTGCCATTTTGGCAAAAAATTATGGATAAAAATGTTACCAATTTCTGTTTTTCCCAAAGTATTCATTATTTTTTATTTAAAAAAGGATTACTTTCCTGGTTCACCCAGGGGTTCCATACCTGGTTCTATCACAAACTTAAAGTAGGCAGAAACAACGAAAATTTGGAAAATCAACTACCACTTACAAAAATGCAAAAAAAAAAACTGTGTTAAAAGATGTTTAACAACTTTGCCTGTCCCTGCAAGCTGGGAAAAGGGTTATTTTTAGCACAGAAACTTTTTTTGTTGATTCTACATTTAGTAAACAAACCACAATACTTTTCTTGCGTAGCACTTTTCCCCAATTTCCTCCCCAATCTTCTTAGAATTGTGCTATTTTCTGGCGTCCCTCCAGGAGACCACAAACCTTTAGTACCTAAATAGTGTCCAACCTGTTAAAGGTAACAATACAAATTTTGCTTGGATACATTTTGTGGAACGAAATGTTATGAAGGCTTAAATGTGAACTGCCAATTTGCTCAAATGGTGGAATCCGTTTGTGTTGCGAACTGGCTGACACTGGAGTACAGCCCCTCCCTGGATTCACTTTGATTGTTTTCAGTTTAGTGTTCTTTTGCGACCGGTTGCATGCTGTGTGAGACTTTTATGGGTCGCCTCTTCCTTGCGTACTGCTGTGTCGAAAATGTTCTTGCTTATAGGTCATTACTGCATCAAAAATATCTCATGTTAAAAAGTGAAAGCCTCTCTATCCAGCAGTCCCTGAAGATGCTGTGTTGTATTGATCAGTGCGTATTTCTGGATCCTTGGAGCCAGTTATGCCCATACCAGATTCTCCTCTCTACAACTATGCATTGATCCATTCTAAGCTGTTTTATTTTGTGTTACAATTTAAAGAGTAGTTTTATGTGCGGTGTGATTTGCTGAGAAGGGTTTTGCGTTAATTAAAAAAGGAGTGTAAATTGTGTGTAATTGCCCTTTGAAACTGTTATGGTTTGCTGCTTTAATGTAGAACAGTTGAAACTGACATGCCCCCCTTCTATTTACTTCACGGAGAGGCAACTCCCAATTTGTGTTTGGGTGGGGGGGCGGAGTTGGATAACAGGCGTCTATGTCACCATATTTTTGGTATCCTGGCCTCAGAATAATTAAAGAGTTTCACTCAAAAGTAGAAAGCGTATTGATTGATAATCTGCAAGGGCTTTGTAAATTACCGTAATGCTTTAATTAGTAGCTAAACTCCTGGGTTTATTTACCAACTAGCTGATGGACCACAGGGCCTCTCTCTACTTTTGTGCATGGCGGTAATTCCATCAAGTTGTTACGCACACCTCCCCCCTTGAGCAAGTCTTGGGTGTTGCACCTGGAACTTGAAATAGGCACCTCCTCTTTTGGGTGCCCCTCAGGTAAGTAAAACTCTGACAAGATGCATCCTGCTTGAGAGAACTCCTTCCCCCTGTAGTCAAATCTCACCCTTGCTCAGTGCAGGAGGTAGAGGTAAGAGAAGACTATGAAGTTGGTGAGCAAGGTGTCTCTGCAGAAGAAGCAAAATAACTACACTTAGCCAAAGGTTTTATAATGCCTCACAACTGATGGGCAGACTGGGTGCACAGGTGCTGTTGGAAATAGTGCAGGAGATATCAAGTTGTGATGACTGCCTTTGCTACCAATCCACTATGCATGACCAATCTATATTGAAGGAGATTCCTGTACATCCTACATTTTTGGACTGTTACCCTACATTCCTCTCTTCTTCACTATATCCTGATGAGTTAAAATGGAATATGACTCTACCTATCCGTCCAAATTCACCTCGGGATCACAGGACAGGAGATCTCCAGCACTTCATCTGTGTTTTCAGTTTATCTTCAGCCAATTTCCTTTGGTCAAACCCTTAATTAAAAAACAAACGTCAGTAAGTCAGCTACATAAAGGAATTTTCAGGCTAGTCTGAGTACTTTGCCTGGATAATGTAGACAATGAGGCTGCCGGAAGTCCTTTTTCCAGCCGAGCCAAGGAGTGAGTTTGCCAACTCGAACATGTACAATTTCTATGTCTATTGTTTAATAATGCGGGTGATTTGACTCATTGTCTTCAGATTAATTTCCTTGGCTAATTTGTCCTAGTTCGACAATGCAAAACGCAACTGGAGAGTAGAGTGACCATATCCTGCTGACCTAGAGAAATATGGAAAGATGTCAGGGCTAAAATTATATAGGCGTAATAGATGTAGATGTAAAAGCAAGCGTTTTCACCAACATAATCATGAAAACATCTAGGAATGGGAAAAAGATAAGGCATTCAGAGTGGGCACAAAGCAGATTAAAACCTGGCCTTTTCACCTGTGTCCATGTCTTCACTCGTCAACATTTGATGTCTTCAATATTTAGTGTCAAAGTATTCAAAACAGAAAAAAATGCTTTTATACATCATTTTAGACTTTTCATAAGGTTTTCATGCTTTGGTTAAAGTTGGAAAGAACATTATTGAATCTTTATCTGATCTTACTAATCAAGAGTCTATACAAAGATACAAATGCGCAAGTGATATAATGAAGTTGCTGGCCTTAGTCCTCTTCAGTATTTTGAAAACCATCCCTGAAGAGCTTCTGAAAATTGTCCTCGATACACTAAAGATCTGCAAGGATCCCATTCCCATTTTACTCTATTCTGACGGTGCTGGGCTTCTGGCATCACCGAAATGCCTTATGGTAACTGCTCCATCAAACAGAGAAATACTGAAAGGTGAACAAGACAAAAGTAAAATCATTGTGTGGGTCTACAAATCAAAAAATACAGATTATAGCAATTCTACCTTAATGGGGAGGTCCTAGGAAGGGTGCTCATCTATTGTTTCCAGGGTACCGTTTTGCCACTTCTAACGCCTGGAAAAAGAGTGTATTTCTAGGAAGATTAAAACAATTTACTGGGAGCTTTTGGGCAGGGAATCTGCTCTTGTGTCTATAAAGCAAGCAAACATTATTGGCTATAGCAAGAAACTTCCAAATTGCAGCCCCTCCAAGTAAACAAAGGAAGTTTTGGCCCCACTTACCACAGTGAGCTCCAACTACAGTTCTCCAAGCTAATTGTAGCTACACACACTCCGAACTCCATTGGAGCAAAAGGGCGATGGTTCATGAAGCCAAATGAAAAAAGTATGCTCATTCCACCTGATTGGCCTGTGCATTGAGCAGCTTATTGAATCTAACACTAAATCCATCAAGGACTAGTTCGCCCGGAAAACAAATCCAGGTGGTTATCTCCTGCAAACTGTCCAAGTCAAGGAGCCCACAAATCAATACTTAAAATTAAATAGATTACTCAGTCACCACGAGTGTTGGAAGTGCTTGGAACTGACCAAAAGCAATTCCTGGATCTAGGGCCGTGAGCTCTAATCTCAACAGCAAGTCCATCTCTCCACTCTGTAAACAAGCATTTACAATGCAATGGTTTTGCCTTTGACAAAGTTAGAGCGATTGGCATTGTCAATTACAAATTTTTTATTTATGTGTTGGTTTTGAAAACAGATAAATTAATGCCATTGTCATTTACAATGCCAATAGCATAATCTCACGCAAATGGACGATGGTTACAAAACATTTTGAAAAGTGCTCTATAGAATCAGGAGGAGTCGGGGAGGGATAATGAATAGAGATAGAGCCAAAAAGGAAAAACAAATTAGGGTGAGAGAGAGTTGTGCATTGGAGAGAGTTAGCAGTGTGTTGAAGGGAGAGTGAGTGACGGGATGAGAGAATGAGCAGATGAAAGAGAGGCAGTGAGAGAAGGAGAGTGTGGTGAAAGGGAAGAGTGAGTGACGGGGTGAGAGTATGAGCAGAAGAGAGAGAAGCAGTGAGAGAAGGAGAGTGTGGTGAAAGGGAAGAGTGAGTGACGGGATGAGAGTATGAGCAGAAGAGAGAGGCAGTGAGAGAAGGAGAGTGTGGTGAAAGGGAAGAGTGAGTGACGGGGTGAGAGTATGAGCAGAAGAGAGAGAAGCAGTGAGAGAAGGAGAGTGTGGTGAAAGGGAAGAGTGAGTGACGGGATGAGAGTATGAGCAGAGGAGAGAGAGTCGGTGAGAGAAGGAGAGTGGTGAAAGGGAAGAGTGAGTGACGGGATGAGAGTATGAGCAGAAGTCCTGCATCCTGGGAGCTGCATGACTGCAGAGCCAGGACCTGCCGGTGGCACCACTTACCCCTTGCCACTCCTCGGGTTCCCCGCAAAGCTCAGCCTGGGATGCGGCCCCACCGGTCGGAACTGCCACTGCTGGCAGCGATGTTCCTGCATTGCGAGGCAAAGTTTGGAGAGAGGAGCGAGTCCCGAGGGAGGAGACGGTGTAATACTTGACTTGACTGGGCAATGGAAGGGACAAACTCAAGCTGAACAGTCCAAATAAAAGCAAGAAAATGTGAGGTACAAAGCCACTGGCAAGCAATGGGTGAAATGAATTCTCATGGACGCTTTCCGAAGGTCCAAAAGATGTAGGCTTCGACCAAAAAAAACAACAAAAAAACACAATAGGTACGCCTGTCAAAGACACTCACCTAGCCAACAGAATGCGTGTGGGGTCACAACACACAGGGCCTCTTGGTAGTTGTGTGACTACTGTTCGAAACAGAATGAGGGCATTCACACCCACCTTTCACTGCTGCTCTCTTCCTTTGAGCCTGTACACTGCGCAGCTGTCTTTTGGGAATGTTTGCGCTATGCAAACACAACACATGTACACACAGTAAAAGTGGCACACAGTAATGTACTCCATTTAGGGTTGAATTTATAAATAAGTGCAGGGGCCTAAAGATTTTTTAAGAGCCCGCCACTGGCACTTACAAATGCCATGTTAGAAAAATACCAAGGCTGTCTAAACTGGATTCACCTCACACCTTTCTTCCAGCAAACCACACTGCCTGTCTCTTCATCTCACTTCGCAGTTTCTTTTCCATCCATGCTTTCTCATTTATCACAATTTCCCTATTTTTTCTCTTCCTCCTTTCTTCCTCTCCTTCCGGTCTCTCCTACTCTAGATGAAGTCCGAGGATGAAAATCAAGCTTTGGTCCTTAAAAATGAGGGACAGTGTCCACCACCTGTTTAAAAAAAAAAAAAAACCTGCACAAACTCCTTCTTTTGAAATAGTGGGTTCAACTTGCTGCTGCTTAAGCCCTGCCGCTAGCCTCACAGTGCGCGAGACCGCGCATGCGCGGACATTCATTCACACACACACACACACTATTTCATGCTGTGCCCTTTTCCAGATGGTTTTGTCTTTTCAGCCGCTGAGGGCTTGTTTTGCCCTCTTACTCACTGAGTGCTTCTTTTGCCCTCTCACCCTGCCAATGTTCTTTCCCTTCGCTCTTTTCATGCTGCTTTTGCACAGTGCCCTCTCATCCTCTTCTTGTTTTGCCCCCACTCTTTTACTGACTGTTTTGCTCTCATCTTTTTCATGTTTGTTTTGCCCTCACTCTTTCTGTTTGTTTTGCGCTCTCATTCTCTTAATGCTTGTCTTTAGTCTCGTCATTTTTCTTTGTGCTTGTTTTGCCCTATCATCTTTCACGTGCTTATTTTGCCCGCTCACTCTTTTCCTGATTGTTTTGTTGTCTCATCCTTTTCATGTCCGCCCCCACCCCTGAATCTTCCTGATTGCTCTGCCCTCTGTCTCTCCATGCCTGTGTTGCCTTTCACCCTCTTCATACCTGTTTATTCTCTGATTCTGTTCTGCTGGGCTTGCTCTCTCGTCCTCTGCCTGTGGTTTTTTACTCTCTCGTCCTCTTCCTCTTGGGTTTGCTCTCTCGTCCTCTTCATACCTGTTTTTCCCTCTGTTCAGCAAAAAGGAGAGCTCCCGCTCCTCATGTGGTTAGGCACGGGGAGATTAAGCATCCTGCCGAAACTCGAACCCGGTTTCCCAGCCTCCACTGTCAGTGCCTGAGTTTCGCAGGCTGTGCTGCCACCCGTCCGCCGGAGGGCCCCCCCTCTCCCCCGCTCCCGATGCCACTGCTAGGCAGTACACATTAAAGCTTTTAATAAAAATAGGCCCAGCACCACGGCCTGTAGTCAACGCGCATCATCACCCACCTGCAGGGCCCAGCCCAATGGCCTGCGGTCCACGCGCATCACCTGCAGGGCCCAGCACAACAGCCTGCAGTCCATGCGCATAGTCACCCTCCTGCAGGGTAAAGCACCACGGCCTGCAGTCCGTGCGCATCGTCACCCTCCTGCAGGGCCCACGCGCATCACTTGCAGGGTAAAGCACCACGGCCTGCAGTCCACACGCACCACCTACAGGGCCCAGCACCACGGCCTGCAGTCGACCCGGTGCAACGGCCTGCAGTCCACGCGCATCTTCACCCACCTGCAGGGCCTAGTGCCACGGCCCGCAGTCCACGCGCATCGTCACCCACCTGTCGGGCCCAGTAGCCCGGCCTGCAGACCACGCACTACGTCACCCATGCCGCTGGGCCCCACGCTCCGATGGAGGGAGGCAGCATCCGCCGGGAGGGGGGGGTGCGCTCGTGGGAGAACGAGAGCCAGAAATAGCTGCTGGGCCTTTGTACTGCTTTCAGGTTGAGCTCACGCAGCGCAGGTTGGACGAAGCAGCAAAAGAACCCAATTAAAACCACGTTCCCCTTTCTGGAAGGAATAGTCATTGCTATGCTACTCCATCATCCCCCCACTCCAGTGCCAGCCCCTCCCTCACGCCTGCGTTATCTCACCTGGTTAGTCTCAAACACCCCAGAACACTGCGCCTTCACACCCCATAATCTGTTTCCCACCACACGGAACGCTGAATCCGCCAACTCGAGCCTGTGTGAGTAACCCTTTCACTTCTGCACAGATAGATCTATGGTTCTGTTCGTGTTTGTGTACAGCCCCCCTTTGCCCTGGTAAAATATCTGTTCATCACCCCTCTATCGCCTTGGAACACCTCGCTCTTCAGTCTTGTAAACAGGGATTTAATGATCTTTCACGTGCTTATTTTGCCCTCACTCTTTTCCTGATTGTTTTGTTGTCTCATCCTTTTTATGTCCGCCCCCACCCCCGAATCTTCCGGATTGCTCTGCCCTCTGTCTCTCCATGCCTGTGTTGCTTTTCACCCTCTTCATACCTGTTTATTCTCGGATTCTGTTCTGCACTTTCCCGGGGCTCCTCCTTCGCTCGGGAGCCTCGGGACAGACGATGCAGGCTGCTTCCTGCTCTCTACTCCTCCTCCTCCTCCCGATGACGCGGCGGAGGCTCGGCCGGCTGGGCCAATCCCAGCACGGCCCTGGCTGGAGGCAGACGGCTGCTTCCTTCGGCTTTGGGGGCCGTGGTGGGAAACAAAGGGACAATGCTGGGTCTTTTGTGCACAAATGTTTTTTTATACTTGGACACCTCGGCGCAAGTGAGGTGGGCTGGTCCAAAAAATAGACAAAGGACGATCGGCAAAGGCAACTGCAATGAGGGCGGGTGCCGTCAATGCCGGCACAGATTCGGGGGCGTTCCTGAGAACAGGCTTTCGGCTGACGTCGCCAAAAGCCAAAAATTCTTGGGAACGCCCCCGAATCTGGTCCTGCATTGACGGACAAAAGTGTCTTCCAATGGATAGCCTCCATTTATGGAGCTAGCCAATGGAAGACGGGGCAGATTCCAAGCCCCATATACTATACTCATTAGTTTTTTCCTAGCACATGCGTACTTCGTACGCATTGGCTAGGCAAAACCTAACTACAGAAGATTGTATAAATGATGCCTTACCAGGTTCTAACATGCTGGATTGCCCTAAGGCACAGATGAAACCAGAACTTCAGGTGTTAGGTTATTGCAACAGAAATTCGATTGAAAACCTAGCTTCCATTTTTTGAGTGGGGTAGTACTGTAAGAGTGGAAACATTTTGCTTGAGGAAATATAAAGTTCATCCCTTCCTGACAACAACCCATCACTTTACTTTATCTTCTTGGGGACCAGTTCCCACAGATTGCAAGAAAGTTGCTAGTCACTGAGGATTCGCCTTCCTAAGATTAAGCAGCGAATCCAGGATCATAAAATGCAATGCAATAGACCTTTTACAGAAGGCACGTTCTAACACAAAGATAAGTCCCTTTCTGGCATGGGGACTCCCTCCTCTCCATATTGCTTCTCTTTCCTCAGTGCTCCTTAATCTGACCTGCTCCACCATGAATGTGTAAAGGAATTGAACCCAGCTTAACAAAGAACTGAAAGAAAGGTAACTTCTAAAGGGAGCAATATGTTTGCATTCTTTGGAAGTTTAGTTCTTTGGAAATGTACATACAACACCCAGTGGAATAATGGAGCCGCCTGGGTTGCGGCAGAACTTCTCTTGGAGGTTTGCGGTGCCTCCATATTAATGGGGCGGTCTGCTTAATGCCTCTTGAATGATGCATTTCTGTCACTGTCCCTTACTGTCCTAGTGGTTGGCAGATTCTTTATGATGCGTTTTGTAGCAGGTGGCGGTGCGTGGGACTCGATGCTCGGAAACTGAAAGTGGCATTTCATCTTTTTTCTGTCATGTATTACAAATTTCAGAGTCTACTTGGGAAATGAAAGTACCCCCCTCTCTCTCCGGGGTACCGACTGCTTATCCCTGAAGCAGCATCTAATTCCGCGCGATGCCCTTTCCAAGCTTCATAACCACACTGGTATTAAAAAGGCATTATCCGGCCTTCTCGTTCACACGTCGAAGGCAGCCACTCCAAGATGTCCCGTTGAGTTGATTTACTGTTCTATAATGAAACTCCCCTTCAGGGTCTTCTCTTGGAAACAAATAGGTTTCCGGTGTGCTCGTGACAGATCGGAACTGTTTTAGCATCTGCAGCTGAGGTCCCCTTTAACTGCTTGTGCTCTTCTCTCGTTTGTGTTTTTACAAATAAAATAGTAAAGTAGTGCAGCTTTTTTCTTGACAACTCGTAAAGAAAATCCCGAAGAATCTAGATGTGCTACTATTCCACCCCCAAATAGACTTCAAACTGCCCATCTGTCATCCAACCTTGGATGCTTTTATTCTTGCCGATCTCTTATAAAACAGAGGTCCAAAGCAGTCAACGGGCAAAGCCA
The DNA here is from genome assembly GCF_964263255.1 of Lissotriton vulgaris. Classification (NCBI taxonomy): domain Eukaryota; kingdom Metazoa; phylum Chordata; class Amphibia; order Caudata; family Salamandridae; genus Lissotriton; species Lissotriton vulgaris. The sequence continues at coordinate 1,290,839,776 of NC_141691.1, forward strand.
AACTACCAATGCAATGTTGCTCCCTCCCTCCTTTGCTGTAAATATGCATACTTCCTACTTGCATGATCCACTTGTTATTTGTTATAGCCTTAGTTATGAGTGTCTTTCCGGTTACAACTTCACATCCGGATAATTAACCCATATACTAACTGTTACGCAGTTTTCTCTAAACCACGTCACCTTCATTGATCTATTTATCATCGTTGATGCTATATAAAAACTTTCTGAACAAATTGTTGTAGCTGTGAAAAAGAAAAAATAGATTCGCTTTTTTCATTATTTTTATAGATTGAAATGTTGACGCTTGCCATAGTGCCAAAATAGTTAAAGCATTTTTTTGACGCTTGCCATAGTGCCAAAATAGTTAAGCTTTTTTTCCCCGCTGATCCTTTAGATGCTGAATCAGATAAGACGTTGGAGAAAAGCAAAAAAGTGTTATTTATTGACAGTGTTTTTGTGTCCGTGAATACAAAATGCTTTCTATCCGAATAGGTGCTGTGATAACGCCTGTGGGTTGATAGAAAGCCAGCAATATCTGTGCTTTTTGCTCTGGAAACGAGCAGCTGTTTTGGGCCTTCGAATATCAAACATTGGCAAAGCCAATAGGCTTGATGTTCATAATTTGAGCGCTGCAAGTGCAATAAAAAAACCTGCTGTGGTGCAAAAAATTTTTTTTTAAAAGTGGACCGCTCTGTCGATACAATGTTTAGATAAAATCGACATCTAAATATGTGAAGGCAGTGTGTTTTTAAGCTGTAAAACAGGGGAGGGGTGGGGTGCGAACTGAACAAGCAGGAGGCGGGTAGGTGCAAGTGCAAACCACAATGTGGGCGGGAGAGGAAGACAGGGGGTGTAAGTAAAAGGGGGAACGAAAGTTCCACTGAAAACGGCAAGCATTGGAAGAGCACTGGTCAAGGGAGGCAGGACTTGGTCCATACTCTAGGGTAGGGGATAACACACCAAGAGAAAGTGAAGCGGTCACTCGCTGAATAAAGAGAAGCAAGAAAACCAGAGTTACAATGAAGCCAATCAATGGGAAGCAATGGACAGGCTCTAACCCCTCTGCATGTAAACAAAACGACATACAAGCAACAGCGCATGCGCTGTCCCAGGTGAACCGGAGTATAGGGTGTGGGGGCTACTGGGGGAGGGACAGGGTAAGCTGTCAAAGGGGCGAAGATGCCAGACAAACACAGTAAAGGGCATAAAACAACCAAGAGTGCCCCCTAAACATTTGGGGCATTAGGTGAAGGTAGGAGAGTGCTTATGGAAGGGTTGGAATGTGTCCTGCCTAAGGGGAAACAGCCTTTACATCACAGAACCTTTACCATGCGCTACTTTATCATGTAGGTAACTATTTAAAAAAGCATTTGCAATGCAATAGGTCTTGCATTTAATCGAGTTTGTGCTATTGACATTGCAAATGACAATGCCTTTATTTTTTGTTTTCGTATTTAGAACATAACTAAAAGGTATTGTCATTTACAATGCCAATAGCTTTAATTTGTGTAAATGCAAGACCTATTGCATTACAAATGCTTGTTTTTGATGCTGTCTTCCACAGATATAAATATCACTGAGCTGAATCTCTTTATCTCTCATGGAAAGTCTCTAGCTACAAGCTATCGAGAGATTGCAAAGCTTGTTCAAATTGCTGAAAGCCCATAGGCTTCCTAGCAGTCTGAAAGAGGAGCAAGCATGCTAGAAGGGGGAGAAGCAAGATAAAGGAGCAAATGAAAAACCTGCCAGAAGGGGCATTCTAAAATTTGTATGAATCTATTAATGAAAATGGAGCAAAGAATCCAGATGCTGATAGAATAATGTAGAAAAGAGTTGGGTGCAAAGCTATCTATGCTCATGGTTGACTGTGTGCTCTATGGCAATCTGAGAAGAGCTTTACTATTGAGGCAGTGTGTGTTTCCTATCCAGTTCCGGTAGCCACTACAGTAGGAAACACAACCAAAGTAGTATGTATAGGCATTTATATAGCGCACTACTTACCCGTAGGGTCCCAAGGCGCTTCGACCGCTGCGAAACCCTTCCTGGCTTCCCTGAGAGATGGTCCCTTAATGGGTATCTCCAGGGTGAGACCAGGCATCCCCGGCGGTCTGGTGGGGCCGTTAGTGAAGATGAGGCAAGCTAATGCCCAGAGTTGCCGAGTGTGATCGCTGATCAGAGTGGGCACCGAGGCGAGAGAATTATCGAGTCCGCTGACCCTGGTCTAGAAACCTGCCGCGCCGGGAATCGAACCCTGGTCCCGGGCTGTCCTCTGCTCTCGGGTCTGCCGCCTCTAACCGGTGAGCCACACTACTTCAAGTAGTAGTGGTCTGTGGAAAATAACCAAATTCAAATACAGTAGCACTGTAAGAGACTGTACAAGAAGGATGATGCTTCATCCTCCCACCTGGGTGTGCAAAGAGTGGGCCAAGGGTCAACTATCAAAAAATGTCCCGCGTTGTGCCACATAATTTGCCTTTTCTTGCTGCATAATTTAGTCGACCATGCTGCATAATTTGGTGCTCCTCTACCACATTATCCCAGTGGCCCTGGCTTTGATCTAGCACAGGTGTCTCCAGCCACTAGCACGTGCGCTACTTTAGCTCTCCAGCTACCTCTGAGTAGCTCACCTGTATGCAGCCCAGCTTTTTAAAATAGAAAGCTTTTGCTTGGTTGATTTATTATACATATTAAAACATTGAGATTATACAACACTAATAATATTAGTAGCTCTCAATGAGTTTCATTGAACATAAGTAGCTCTCAGTACAGAAGAAGTTGGAGACCCCTGAGATTTTATCAAAAGCACACATGGGCTCCCGAAAGCAACTGTCCCATTGTACTGAACTGCTTTGTATTATCACATGTTGGAAAAGTCCTGAAATGCTTTATGGTAGATGTAGTTCAGTTACTTACAATTCTGTTATTCTGCAGATAAGTTTAATCACATTTGAATGACTTCTGAAGTGAAAACTCTCTCCCTGTCAGTACTGGAAATCACCAACAAGTTTCAAGCGTTTTGAGTTTTAAATGATCAATCTGGGGGGGCATATATTCAGCTTCTGTTTCTCTTTGGTGAAGTGCGAAACTCAGCTTGCGATCACTGAGTTTTCAACTAATCATCCCAATAGCATTGTTTTTCACATTGCACACATCTGACAGTATACATATTGTGACCTGGCTGCGCCAACGCATGACAAATTTGGAGCACACACAATGGCAAGATGTCTATTTAGCGCAGTTCCAGGCCCTGCAAGACAGTACTTGGGTTAATATTCTTGTTTAGATTGACACTGTGTGCTCGTAGACCCACTCACAGACTTGGGAATCTAGTAACAAAAAGACACAAGAGGGAGGGTAGGAGGGAAAGAGCAATGTAGCAAAAAAGCGCAGTGATGCGGTCATCGCTGGCTGCGTCATATCACTTTTTTCATATAGCGGGTGGGGTGGTGAGTAACAGACAATAAGAGGGTGTGGAGCGGGAGGGGAAGAAGCAACACAGTCAAGGAGTGCGGGGGCAGCAACACAGCAAGGGGGTGTAGGGGAAAGCTGAAAAACAAAAAAAACTAAATAGTACCTCCAGTAAAGCATGATTAGCGGAAGGATGGCAATCAGTACTTGGTCCATGCTCCAGCCGAAAGAAGAGGAAGTGAAGTTGGCACGGGCTGCTCAATTAGGAGGCAGCAAATAAGAGTGACAATGAAGACAACACATGTTAAGTAATGGGTGGGCTCCAAGCCTATTGTTGTACACAATGCCTCTTGTGCATACCCTGTTGCAGGCAAGACCTAAAAATGGATAGAGAAAATTGTCGTGAGCTTTGCAGCCTTGTGCACTAGGACTCGCACATTTTCATGGCACTTTTTCCTTGCTCATAGACAGTCGTGAACCTTGAAAGACTTTGATACCAGTGGGTGCCAAAGGGGCCTTGCTGGTGGTCTCGTGTGCTGAAAAAGCGGCAGGACTTGGTGCTGTGTTTGAGGTTTGCAGAGGGCCAGCAATGCGCTCTGATGCAGGTCCAAAACTAGGAGTTTTGCAGGATCTGAGCGGAAGCACTTCTGACATTTGCCTCCACATATATGGCTTATGACTGCTGCACTGGTGCCCTTTACTGTGACTTTACTTTGCAGTTTTTACCGTTGCTTATCCCACTTGCAGGACGTTGAGCGTTTTTAAACTATCAAAACTATTTAAACATAATTAGCAGCAGCCAGGCCAGTGATGGAATCTCCTGCACTGCCTTTGAAAAGGCTAAGCAGGGATTCTGCACTCGTATTGGTGTCTCTCTTTGGAGTCTTGTTTGATCCTACGCCCTGTGATGTCATCAGTTTTGCTTATTTTTATATTTTCAACCTAATATCTCCACGTCAAAGATGGGGGACACGATAGGGCAATGTCTACTTTTTAGAATGAAAAATGCAAAGAAAGTGTTTTGATAGAATAATTGATTTATTCTGACCCACTGGTAAATTACTCGGGCCGCATCCCAGCGCATCATTTTTTTAACCCATTATGCAATCTCAGAACAGCCCCGATCATATGCAAATTAGCCTTGGTCATTTTCCAATAGGAGCAGTTCACCCGAGCTGCCAAGACAGTTCCTCTCTGAACTGGCACTTATGCAGTCCATGACCAGTTTCGGTGTATTGGGGCCTTTTCATTCGGGAACAGCTTGGTTCCAGTGGTACAGCGAGCATGGGACCCACATTAGTGCATGTCTGTCGCACTTGGGTCATCGAAATGCAAAATACGAAAAACTATAGATTGGAATGCTGCCTTTGAAATTACCAGAAGCTGATATTAATTTAGGCATTCCATCCATCAATTTTTTGTATTCTTCATTTTTAATATATTTTTAATATAAGGCGCTTCGCCTGTTAGGGTATGTAAAAAATAGCCTGTGTATCACACGATGCTATGCAGCTATCAGTCTTGCTGTGAGAACCTCAGAGTCAAGTTTCCAGGAGTTTTCTCCCCTTAAACACAGGAAGATCCTGCAACGAGGCGTCTGGCTGTTACCCAACTGCGGTTGCTTTTCGGTAGTTGCTACAGGAACCAGCTTAGTCATTCCTTATGTTTATCTGTGTTATGCTCGATGTTTTGTTGTTCTCAGAGTCAAGGTTACTACTCTGTGCAACTGCCCCTTTCCTAGAAGCATTTAGTGCTCATAGAGCTTATCTGTGTAGGTAGATTTGTCTATATTTTATATTAGTGCAGTGGTCTGGTCGAATGGGCATTACTACTCAGCATGGAGACCTTTGATCGCTGGTCACAGCTTCCTTCAGAATGGAGATCGACTGAGTGCGTCAGTAATCTCACTGCTAATTCAGCTGAGCCCCTTCACTGCTGAGATATAGCGCCAGCAGAGCAGTTGAGGCACAACACGAAGGAGACAAGGCCCACCCTTGAAAAAGACCATTCCGCTATGCCTTGAAAGATGTGCTCAATGTGGCCAATAGAACAAAATGAAATGCTAGGAGGTGAATTGCAATCTTACATAGGGCCCTAAAAAACAAACACAATTTGTATTTGTTGATGTTGTAGTCCTTTAACTCCTGCTTTCCTGCACCTAAGCCTGCTTTAAAGAATTGTTTGGTTAATTTCTTCCCCAAGCGGGGTGATAGCTTTTAGAAACCTTGGGAGCATACATCTAAAATTAGGAATACAGTCAAGTTTAGAGTTCTTCTGCGTGTTATTTAATGTGTAATGTTGCGCTAAACCAGCTTTTAAAGCCTGACTTCAAAGCACTCTACCCCTTGTTCAATAGCTACTCTGTTCAGTACCCAACAATTGAAGTCGCAGCTCTCCCAGTTTGGTACTTTAAAGGTATTGGTGCACTTAAGAAACACTTGGTTGCTCAAAGAGCAAATTTACAGTGTGAGTAAATCTGCATGCCAAGGATGCGACACCTCGGACTCTGATAGGTGGTGAATACTCAAAACCATGCACTTATTTGGGTTTTTACAAAGCCTCAGGATCTGTGCTATTTTCCTGTAAAGGCTAGGAATTGAGACTAGGGTGGGAACACTCCTAGAAATATGGGACTGTAGGAAAAGGAGTTGCAACCAAAAGAAAATGGTGTAGGTGCATGATATTTTTATACAGAAATGAGGTTGTGCTATTTTTCTTCAATGGATAGATGTTTACACCTGCAAGTACACTCAAGAGCCAGCAACAATCATGGGTGTCTTGAATGGGTGTCTTGAATTTCTGTTGGGATTCTTTGTGAGTTTCAGGGCTGTCGAAATGTATGCAAGTCACCTACATAAGCATACTACTGTTGATTTAAACTCTGCGTGGCACAGCCTGTAGTGAATCAGGCCTTAGGTGGCTGTCCTCAATTAAGTTTTCCGTCCACTGTCCTGGAATTGTTCAAGAGCATATTGACAGAAAACCACAAGTAGGGCAAAAGCTTCTTACCTCCAGAGTCGGACTGGCCTAAAGAGTAATCTGGCAGTGTCCGAAGGGCTGATCTGACAGGTCAGTGTGTGGACTCTTAGTGGGCCTGTTTTATGGTATGGTACGTGGGTTTGTGTTTTTTTTACTATTAATTTCCATGATATTTGAAGAAAAAAACATTGCCTGCAGCAAGCTCAAATCATGCAGTCTTCCATAGCTTACAAAACTCATACAGTGTGTCTTTGCAAGTACAAATTTGCCCTTATTTGCAAATATAGGCCATTTTTTTAGCAATCTAATTAACTAATGGGGCCACTTTTATTTTGGTGCCCGGGTCTATTTTCTCTCAGTCCGATCCTGCTTCTTTCTTCAGTAAAACCGTGTTTTTGCATGGCTGATCATTGACACGGACCACACACCGGCTTCCCAGTGTGTGCAGGAGGCATCTCCCAAGAGGTCCGGGGTCCATGATCCGCACCAGGGCAGTCCCACGAGGGAAGCCGCCACGAAACCGTGTAGCTTTTTCTGGCTTGCAATCGATAGAGGAACATGCGATTCGGAGCACTCCAGGGAGTTAATTAAGGGATGGGGGATGAGGATTGTGGCCTGCTATTTAAAGAATGAAGGGGGGACCTGTCCTATTGCAGTGTTCATTAAGAAGGATTCTTACACAGTGTGGAAATCATTAAGTAATTATTTGTAAGGTGAATGTATTTTGGTCTGCAGCGGTTTCCCAAAACACGTTGGTGAGCCTTTTTCACTTGAGTGAAATGCTCTACCTATGGAATTGATTGATCATGAAATCAGTTCCTTGTTTTTAATCACGGTGGAATCCTTTAAGAGGGTCTGATAGAATAACTGCAATGCTTTGTTTCAATATGGGCGAGTGCTACTATTAGTCACTTGCATTTGTTAATTAATCAAGAGTGACAAAGCGAGTAACTTGATTTAAAAAAAAAATACAACATTATTGGTTACCCGTTCTAAGGAGCCATTTCGCCTAAACTGTTTAACTGAAAAGTTTAGAAAGGAATCGCATGTACCATTTGTAGCAAGTAATTATTGAATTTCTTCTTCTTTTAAAATTTCCTTTTACTTTCATCCCTCCTTTATTTTCCCTTTACTCATTAACATTTGTTCCCCCTTTATCTGTGGGTGGCCCCCACATACTGTCAGTGCTCCTAGAACCCATTATTATCCCACCTCCCTCTCTGTCTTGTTACCTCCTTATTCCACTTCATTTTTCAACCAGATTGCGTCACTGGGATTACCTATAGGGTTTCTTTCTGTTATTTTTACCAAATTATATTTCTATTAATGTGCTTGTCCCCTTTAAACAGTTTTTACATTATGTTTTGTCTCAGAAACCAACTACTTATTTAGGAATGTGTCTGAGAAATTGCATTCTGCTGGCAAATTACCTGTCACTGATTTGGTCGATTTGACATTATTTTGCAGAATGTTTCTACTCTGCAGGCTGTAGAACGGTATGTGAGCCTGCCGTTATGTCAAATGTCACAGAAATCTAATCAGAAATGAAGTCTTCCATACATGCAACCGCTTAACCTGTGACTTGTATGAATACAGTGCCCAAGTGTAGTGTATGTGTTACGTGAAGTTTATCTTTGAAGCCACGCATTGCCAGCAATGGCAAAGTATAGTAGTGCTTCTTGGGTGCTAGTAACTCTAATCGTTTTGCTCAGGAAGGGTGCAGGGGTATCCTGTGGTATTTGTACTGTGGAGTGTAACACTCCTAAATCGCTTACCTTGTACTTTTCATCTTGGACCATTCATCTGAAATTGTTAAGGAAAAACGCTCTGTTCCTCGGGGAAGATGGGAAAAGGTGGGCCATTTGCGCTGTCGTTATTCCACTGTATCTAGGACTAAATGACAGACCGGGTTATAACACACGCCTCAGCAGCCTCCATGGCCCCAGAGGGCCCCCACTAATTCTAAAGCCTATTTTTATTAGAACGTAACACCACTCCCCACTCCTTCCATGATGCCAGAAACACAACCCCAGAATTCATTTAAAAAAACAAATCAAATTCAAAGCTGAATCTGCACTAGCTGCCTGCCCCGCTGAAGAAACCTTACCTGATTCTCTTCCTTTTCAGTGGTGAAGGCCTTTCAGGCTTTGCCTACTCACAGGGGCACTTCTGTGGCTGACATTGTAGGCTTCCTTGACTTGTTTTGTGCACCCGGTGTTCGTGCAGAAACATTTTGTTCGGAGTCATTCTTTTATTTTATTTTATTAAAAAAAATCTTTTTATTAACAAAGACTCGAGAAACCACAGTTCGGAGTCATTCTTGATGCTTCATGAATTTGCATTTGTATACAAGCACTTCGAATTAATGACATATGCTGTGGAGGAGTACTTTGAGCATCCAACTCCTCTCTCAATATATACCCTAAACTTGGAGCACTTAGGATGCGCTTATATTTTCCTTCAAAAGGAAGGTGAACTAGATGCAACCGGCAGGTCCCTTTAGACCTATTACTATTGGCGTTAGTGAAGCATGCAGGCACTGTTCCTACTAGCGATGGCCCTTGATCAAAACAGGCCCCTGCCTTTGAAATCATTGCCTAATCATTTCAGCCACCTTTCAGATACTGCAAGTCCATGTATCAGTGACTATGAGCCAGGTCCAGTTTGTCTGTTGGTTTGTGCTTACCTATTAAGGCCACTTTTCCAGTTCTCAGCAGAAGGTAGTCCAGTTGCCAGAGACGTTCTGTTGGTGTACAAGCTCAGCCTTGTAGCATTCGTTGCCAGCTCTCCGGGCCCACTTGCTGATGGGGAAGGAAGTTTTCTCAAAAAGATGGTTCTTCAGAAATGAAGGTAGAGTCTACTTCACAAAACGATACTGAGGTTCTAACCCTTGTGTACCAGCTGTCTCCCTGGGGGCACCACACAATCCTAGAAGGAAAGGCTGGATTTTTCAACCGATTCTCCCATAATCGCAAATGCACGCACGCATGATAAAAGTGATCTTACTAGTCAGTCAAGTCAGGGACATTTGTATAGCGCACATATCACTACAAGAGTCTCATGTCTCTATGAGCCAAGATAATCTTTAACGTTTTGGTAACCCCTACAAAAGTGACATACTATTAACATGTTAACATTAGCAATTCCTCAGGCTCACACTGACTGCAACATGTCACTCCCTGTGACCAGTTGGATTTTTTTCCCATTGGGCTTAATTTCTGGAAAGGAGTAAGTGACCGTCCTCAGGTAGTTCATCTGAGGGGCCACTCTTGCTGCTGGCTAAGTTATATGACTAGAGGTATTTGCTTGAGCAACTGGGGAGTTGAAACTTGGCAAACGCCCTTTCCGCTAAGTACATTTAAACAAGGTTTGCTTGGGGTAGGAGAATATTAAGCCTTGCTATGCGGGTTGCTTCCAGGTTCGTAGTAATATTTTAAGCAGTCTCTTTTGTCAAATGTTACTACTTTGGTGCCTGGATCAAATATATGAAGTAAGAGCACTAATCGTGTAAATATGCAGCAGAATCATCTAAGCCAAAACCAGACATTCACTGTTCCTTCCTTAGGATTTCGTAATCACCTTCCGAACTGTTTTCCAACATCCAAACTTAATGTTAGAGGCATATGAGCTGTAGATCATATACTGTGCATAGATCGCCATCTAGTGTTGGGCTCGGATGATTGCACTTTGTTTTTGTCTTCGAAGAAGTCTTTGTAGCCACAAGATAGGTGACTCCTCCTTACGGTGATCATGGGCATCGACTCCAACTCCAGATTGTTTTTTTCCGCCATCGGGTTTGGTTGTGATTTGCTGCACTCCTGGTCGGTGTCATTCTCTAACCCCCTTCGACGCGCAATCCTTCACCACTCGACGGTATTATCTCAATCCCGTTTCCCTTTCAACGCGTATCTTTGGAAAAAAAAAATCCTCGATCTTCGATGGGGGCCGTTGGGCCTATCCGCCCGACTACCCCAGCAGTCAATGGAAAGGACTCCTTTCAAAAAATTCCCCGGTGTGTTGCTAAATTCCCACACACGGACTTATACAAGGTTTGTAATCTCTGCCTCTCAACCAGAGCACGAGGACAAGAACTGCAAGGCCTGCTCATCTTTCAGGTTGAAGAAAACCAAACTCGTGACCATCAGGCTTGATGTCACAAAATGTCCAGCGGAAGCAGCTCGGTTCCAGACCTCTTCGTAGCAGACCCCGATGTCCGTCCAGAACAACAAGCTGATGAAGGAAAGATCTCAGTCTCTGAGGCCGACGACTCCGACATCAAAGATGAGTCACCCCGGCTGAACAGTCCGTGAGTACCGAGACCCCTCTCCTAACCAACCCCTAACAAAAGGCTCCAGTAACTCCTTCACCCTCAGGTCGACATGGCAACATTTGTCCGACGCCTGCTCTTAGGCCCGGCTATTAAACCGAAAGAAAAGCCTTCCGGCTCGGGCTTAAGCCAACTCCATTCCGGTGCAGAGAAGTCACCCTCGGCACCGAAGCCCAAAAGTAAACATGTGCCACACCCTTCGTCGGCACCGAAAACAGCCTTGATCCCGAAGCCTTCGGCGTCGGAAAAAAACAAAGGACAAGCCTTCTGAGCCGAAACAAATGAAAATGAAAATTCCGGAGCCGAAAATGGTCTCTGAGCCTGTAACTCCTACACTCAAAGCTAAAGAGTCAAAGACCCCGCAGAAAGATTCTGACACAAAGTCTAAAGAACATTCTGACCCTAAGCCTTCGGCACCAAAAAAGGACATTGTACCCAAACAACAGTCTGTGCCAGATTTTTCGGATCCAAAGCAAAAGACTCTACACATTGACCCAGAAACCGGTCATGTTACCACTAAAGCTCCTAAAAAGAGGAAACTGGACCATTCAGAAGACTCTGACGTACCCATTAAACTAAACAAAATAGGCACTAATACTTCTCCACCTTCCTCTCCTTCTCCACCTGATCCAAATTTGTTTATTTCACCAGCGCTCTCCCCTCAACATACATTTTCACCTCAACCACAAGAGGATGAAGATGATGATCTAGGTGGGGATGGGACCACAGATACAGATCGAGATGGTGATGCACATAAAATCCCACAAGATACAGATCCTTGGGATGAATATATACTGATTCAGATCCACACAATGACCCGGACCTCTATCCCTCTAGGCCATCACCGCCATATGATAATATTGGGTTTGCGCAATTAATTAATTGGGCTGCCAATACCATGAGGTATGCAATCAAACTCTGCTCCCTTAGAAGAAGACGACTTCTTAGAAACATTTGCACCCTCACAAAAGTCTACACACACCCTGCCAATGCTAAAAGGCATGCTGAAACATGCACCAGAAGTGTTTAAAGACCCAGTCAGAGCCAGGATCATCAACACTAGGGTGGACAAAAAATATAAGGCAGCTCTCAATGACCCAATCTACATTAGAGGTCAGGTCCCTTTAGATTCTCAAAGCACAGGTGACTCCCCTCCACCTGATAAGGAATCGAAACTGATAGACGCATCTGGGAAACGTATTGCGTCACAAGCTGCAAATCATTGGCTGATTGCCAATGCCCAAGCTTTGTTGGCCAGATATGACAGAGCTCACTATGATGAGCTTTAAAAGCCGATGCAACATCTTCCTGACCAATATAAGAACAAAGCTAACGGCCTTATACAGGAGGGTAAGTTAATAACCAACACATCTATCAAATGTGCCCTCGATGCGGCTGATACCGCATCTCGTGCTATTAATACCAGCGATTTATTACACAGGCACGCCTGGCTCCGAATCTCCGGATTCAAGCAGGAGGTGCAATCCACTATTATTAATCAGCCTTTTGACCAAGAACATCTTTTTGGGCCCACAGTCGATACATCTTTAGAAAAGATGAAAAAGAATACTGAGACTGCCAAACCCACGGGGGCCTTGCAATTACCTTCCTCTAGAGGTTCATTTTATTGCTCCTTTTACAGGGCTGGCTCCAAAACTACTGGCTCATCCCTCTTCATCATACAAAAGTCCCAATCAAACTACCTCCAGAGGATATTTTCGAGGATGGTCCAGGCGTAACAACGGTAAGGGAAGAGGCCGCAGTAGCAACACCTGCAGCTCCCCTATCACCAAGCAGTGACTTCCCTTCACTTCCCCCAATCATTACACTCCTGTTGGGGGACGTCTCTCACAGTTCCTACCTGTCTGTAATCCCATTACAACAGGCAAGTGGGTAAAATAAGTTATCCAGTAAGGTTATTGCCTGGAACTCACCTTTATTCCCCCAAATATCCCTCCCAGACAACGTCCAATGTCCTCGGAACATCTGACTCTTCTCAAACAAGAGGTTCTCTCTCGATTACAAAAAATGCAATAGAACCAGTCCCCTTGCCTCATCAAAACACAGGGGTTTACTCTCTCTGTTTTCTAATTCAAAAAAAGGATGGCTCTCTCAGGCCAATACTGGAACTCAGACCGTTAAACCTCTTCATTCCGTCAGACCACTTTCACATGGTCACTCTCCAACAGGTGCTCCCACTGCTTTAAAAATGCGACTTTCTCTCCACTCTAGATTTAAAGGACGCCTACTTTCATATGCCAATTCACCCAGCTCACATGAAATATCTCTGGCTCATGTTAAACGGTCAACACTACCAATTCAAAGTCCTCCCGTTCGGGGTGACTACAGCACCCAGAGTCTTTACCAAGTGCCTCCGCAGTAGTGGCGACTTGCTTACGAGGACAACATATTCATGTGTTCCCTTATCTGGACGACTGGCTCATAAAAGCCAAGTCACACAGCAGCTGTGTGCAACACACACACAAAACAATCCTGCTGCATCACAACTTGGGATTCACTGTGAACCTCACCAAATCCCACCTCCAACCTTTCAGCACACAACAATATCTAGGCGCTTACATAGACACTTCAAAAGCTCTAGCATACCCTAATCGAGTCAGGATAAGCATCATCCAAGCTCTAATATCAAAATTTCAGCCTCAACACTCATTACCAGCTCGAGTGTTTATGCAGCTAATCGGGATAATGGCCTCTTGCATTCTCATCGTTCCTTATGCAAGACTTCAAAAGCGTCCCTTAAAGGAGTGTTTGGCACGTCAGTGGAACCAGGCACAAGGTCAGCTAACAGATCTGGTGTTGGTGGTCAGCCACACACATCGCTCTCTGCAGTGGTGGAACACACAAAACCTTTCCAAAGGGCGGCCGTTCCTCTACCCAGTTCCACAGATAGTGCTAACAGACGCATCGCTCACCGGCTGGGGAGCTCATCTTCAAAAACATACCATTCAGGGCATACATACCAACCAGGGCATGTGGACCCCTCAGCAAAAACAACGCCATATAAATTACCTGGAATCGTTGACAATTTTTCAAGCGTTAAAATCCTTTCAACTCCAACTGGTAGGCAAAGCTGTCCTCGTCCGTACAGACAACATGACAGCAATGTCCTACATACAGAAACAGGGGGGGCACACCCGCTGCAACTTTCACATCTAGCTCAAAGCATATGGAGTTGGGCCATTCCGCAAAACATATATCTCCTTGCGATATCTCCTTGCAGAACACCTCCCTGGAGTACACAATCAAATTGCAGATCTGCTCAGTCGTCAAACACAGCAGATCCATGAATGGGAACTTCATCCTCCAGTTCTTCAATTTTTTTACATGTGGGGCCACCCAGAAATAGATCTGTTCGCCACACATCACAACGCAAAATGCCAAACTTTGCATCCACGTATCCACACCCATTATCCAAAGGCAATGCGCTATGGATGAACTGGTCAGGCAAATTTGCTTTCGTTTTTCCACCTCTCCCACTCATTCCGTTAGTGGTTCGGAAACTCAAACCGCATTCCCTCACAATGATCCTAGTTGCTCCAACATGGGCCCGACAACCATGGTTCACAACCCTCTTGGAACTATCAGTAGTTCTGCATCAAAAGCTACGCCTCTCACTCAGAACCATGGTAAGGCCTCCAGATCCCGGTCAACTCAACCTTGCGATCTGGCACCTGAAGTCTTAGTTTGGCTACTTCAATCTTCCGCCAGACTGCATGAACATCATTAAAGAAGCTAGACATCCTACCACCAGAGCATGCTACGCAGCAAAGTGGAAACAATTTGTGATTTGCGGCACAGATAACAAAATCAATCTACTAGATGCTTCTATTCAGAACATTATCGGTTATCTCTGGAAACCTACAACGATGTAACCTAGCATATGCATCTATAAGATTACATCTCATTGCAATATGAGCTTATCTCCAAAACAGACAACACTTGTCTTTGTTTCGAGTACCCGCTATCAAAGCATTTATGGAAGGATTTAAAAGTATAATTCCACCCTCTCCAGTGTGGAATCTAAACGTTGTCCTTACAAGATTCATGGGTCCCCCATCCTCTGCACAAATTTGAATTACAGTTCCAAACTTGGAAAGTAGCCTGCCTAGTCGCTATCACATCTCAGTGGTTATTGGAACTAACCCTACATTTTTACCTAAAGTTGTGTGCCTTCCACCTTAACCAGTATGTCGAACTCCCAGTTTTTTTCCCCTCTACCAGACTCAGTGGCAGAACGAGCTCTTCACACGTTAGATGTACTACATTGAAAGAACAAAATCATTTAGAAAGACTAAACAACTCTTTGTAGCTTTTGCCCCACCTCATTTGGGCAATCCCATATCAAAAGCGGAGATTGCAAGGTGGAGTGTTAAATGTATCCAAATATGCTACCTTAAAGCCAAACACATATTAACCATTCCACCTAGAGCTCATTCCACACGTAAACTAGGGGCTTCTATTGCATTCTTCGGGAATATTCCCCTATATGACCCCTGCAAAGCAGCAGCTTGGTCTACATCGCACAATTTCACAAAACACTATTGTGTAGATGTGCAAGCGAAACAACAAGATAGTGTGGGCCAGGCTGTATTAAGAACACTTTTTCAAACCACTGCAACAGATACAGGTAGCCACCGCTAAGGGAAAACTGCTGTATAGTCTATGCACAGTAAATGTACAGCTCATATGCCTCGACTGTAAAATGCTACTTACCAGTATGCATCTGTTCTTGGCATGTAGAGCTGTAGATTCATATATTCCCACCCACCTCCCCGGATACCTCTATCTGTTGCAGTACTATCTTACTTAGATACATCACACATGGACATCTCTTTTCTATTTCTTGCTAACTCCATCACCCTTTATGGCTAAAAACAATCTGGAAATGGAGTTGATGCCCATGCGCCTTATCACCCTAAGGAGGAGTCACCTATCTTGTGACTACAAAGACTTTTTTGAAGATAAAAACAAAGCCACCATCCGAGCCCAACACCAGATGGCGATCTATGTACAGTATCTAAATCTACAGCTCTACATGCCAAGAACAGATGCATACTTGTAAGTAGCATTTTCCTTCCTGTTTCAGTGGGTGTGGCTGAAAATCTGTACTTTTGTTTACTTTTCAGGGTATCATTTATTCCAAATCTATTGTAATCCTACGTATCGTTGTTAATTGGCAAGAATCACATAAGTGAGATATGCATGCAAATGTGTCAGGCACAGCTTTTCCCCTTGTGCTGGAAAGAATATCTTTACCAAACAAAGACATAGAGCATGTTTGGAAATTCTTTCAAGAGATCTGAAGTAGGTTGTTGATTTTTTTACAGAACCCTCCACTTTGTATTGGAAAAGTGTTCTCACTACTCCAACCCCTCTTTCCGCCTACTTAAATTTTATGTGTAGACGAACTGGACAGCTCCAGTTTGGCTGGTCTTGAAACTGGAAAAAAAGAGGAGCTATTTCACCACCCCACACCTTAGGATGTAGAGGGTGAGGAGGCGGAAGACATTAGGACTTCTCCTGAATCCTAGCGTAGCATGAAAAACAGTTCCTTGAAGCCATTTGTCGCTGACAGGAAGATGTCCCCGAGTCCTGTAATGGCCAGCTGCAACATTTGTATACATGTTGAAGGCAACCAATCGGAGCACTCGCTCCTGCATGAGTGTCTCCAATACGAGTGAATTGGCCCTAGGGAAAACGGCCCTCTGGGCCAATCAGAACATTCTGTTTTTTCAAATTGAGTTAGAGGAAGTTTTGCAAGAGTTCCTCGAACCCAACCTTCCAGATGTACAAATATTATTGAGAATTAGGATCTCAAAAACTATGAATGGATCTACACCAAATTACAATCATAAAAAGCATGCTTTCCGAGTCAAGATCTAGCTTGCTGACAAATTTGGTGTCATTCTGTTCAGTAGTTTTCGGGGTAGCGCTGCTAAAGTCTATGGGAAATGCATGGGGAAATTTGGTCCCCCCCCTCTCCTTTTTTTTTTTTCTCTCTCAGCCCATGCTTGACGGATTACCCAGAAACTTTCCAGGAAGGAGCTGACGTGTATGAACTTTTTTGGGGGGGAGTTTTGTGAAGATTCATCAAAGAGCGCCAGTATTAGCAAACCAAAAAAAACGCTGTTCCCATGAAAAAGCAGGCCTAACTACAACCACCCTGTGGCAAGCACTACCACACGCCAAATATATATTTAAACCACGCACATGAGGAGCTAGGGCTGAAACCTGCGCATTCATCACTGGTGTACGTGATTTTTAGTTGATTTCATTGAGAGGTTAGTATGAATTTGGATTAAATAATGTTTGAAAACAGGAACAGCAGGCAACAGTTTTTTTTATTACATCAATTGACATAGGGATTGGTTTGAGTATTGGCAGTTATTCTTTCAGAAGATATTTATGGAAGCTAGAGGAAGGCGCATTAAGTAGAATTATCATGGTATCCTAGTTTGGCCTTTTATGGATGATTATGTACTCAAAGTTTGGGTTATTTACAAAGGTTTGTCATGGCATATTTGACCTGATTTACCAAACTGTTGTTTTTCTTAGGCTTTTGGCTTTCAAATTGGATGCCCATACTGTACACCACCTACAAATTACACCAGTTGCATCACCCACACGGTGATCAGTGTGTTGAGAAGACCCATTCTTCAAATGAGATAGTTATTTGAAAATTGAAGGATGCCATCCAATGCAGTGCTATTTCCTATTGGATAGGGTCTATGAAGTTGTATTACCTTTAACGCCTTAACCACGGCGGTTCTTCAGGAGCAGATGATTGTAACAAGAGGTCCGGCCGGGGTAGTTGAGGTGACGAGCATTCCGCCTCTCGCACCCCCGCGGCATCTCCGAGGTCACCTGGGAAGCGGCAGAGAGCAGTCAAGAAAGCTATTAATTAGGTAAAGCTTTTGTTTCCGTTTGTCTCGGCAAAAGATAATAAAGCGGAACACAAAAATAGGGGAAATGGAGTCTGCACCTTGGCTACATTCAGTACAGCGAACGATGGATTATGTGTGCTCTCAAATGAGCCCGCCCCCCTCTTCCCCAGCGTTGCAGCCATGTTATTTTCTTTACTCGAGGTGAAAAAGTGGCAGGCACACTGCGCTGGTTTTCAAGACAGGTACAGAAAAGTTATTTTGTTTACAGTGGTGCAGCGTGCACTGTCAATGAGAGGGGTGCAGATATGAGTCCATGTTTTTTTTTTTTTTTAACAGTACGATCAGTTTAGGGGGGCAGTAGGTGCTTCAGGTTCTGGTGCTTTCCATCAGTTTTGATGTGTTCTTAGAGTATCGTGTTGCTCAGATTTTGTGTAACTGCTGATATGCATGACTTTCCAGTCTTCATTGCATTATTATTTTGCTTCCGAAAAAGTATCACTCGTAGTCGTTGAAATGTCACTCATAATTTCTCTAAAATTATGAAAACGTCACTCATAGCAATCTGAAACCTTGACAGCTATGACGATCCTCCAGGGGCAGTGCAAGAGTGCTACTTCTGCCCGCTGTTGGTACTAATATTCTTTTTACCTTTTTTAAGTGTCTACATTGTGTTGCTCTTGCTGTTCTTCATTTTATTGAGCACAGTAGAACACAATTAGACGTAATCCCGGGATCCCTTGATCACCGAAATGAGCGCATATCTATCGCATGCAGAACTACATTAATCGTGAATTCAAAATGACCAGTCATACCAAGGTATGAGCAAAAGGTGTCATGTGCAGTATCACACTTCCTAGTAATCAGGGCTTCTCGGTATATTCTGTTTAGAGTCCTTATTAAACACAGCGTGAAAGCTGGGCCTGCCAAGCTGTTTAATAAAGACGCTCTGTTTGGGAATTAATTGTGCAGGTCCTTCTGTTACGAGACATATTTGAACATTGCACCTGACAGTATCCCTAAGTAATCTTAGCTCCTCTTTTTAATTGTGAAACCTCCCATGGCCTACCTTCGTCAGAGCTGTTGCATACGCAACACACACTACATCAGAGATGTTCAAACTTTAGGATGCTGAGCCCCCCCCCATTCAATATTTTCAGGCATAAGGACCCCCTCCTGACAATAATTTCTAAACCTGTAGACAGGGCTACTGGAATTATGAGGCAGGTGAGGATAAAATTACACGACAGGCTTGACCAAATTGTGTGGTAAGAAAACGTAAATAATGTTATGTGATGCCGCTTATTTTGGGTTAGCATTGCTACATTATTTTTACACATAGTAACACTGAGAAACGATTTCAGCCTATCAGTACCGGTTTATAACCAAAATACAGCAATTAACATCAGAAAGATGTCTATTTAACCTTTGTGATGGGCCTTCCACTCCACAGGAATACGTGCTGCCACATTAGAAGATCACCTGGCCCTGGCTGGGACCAGCAGGGGTCCCTTAAAACCCTGGCGGTCTTGTGCAGAGTTAAGCACTTTACCTATGCTGCTTTCCTCTTACCCGCTCTCCTCTCCTAATCCCCGATCCCTCTCTGAATTTTCAGCCCACTTCTATCACCCCTTTTTACAATGTCTGAACTCTCCCCATTCAACCTCTCACTTCACCTTTAACCACCTTCTTCCATTCTGTCTTTTTACTGCCCTCATCTCTAACAGTCACTCGCATTGATCTCATGGCCTCTCTGGCCCGTCACCTCCTGTGCCCCTCAGCACTTCTTATTCACCTCAAGTCTCTCTATTCAAATTTTTGTCTATTTGTATCTTACACCTTTTCAGTCCCCCATTCATCTTCCACACCTTTGTTCTTCCACACCTTCTTGAACCATCCCTCTCCCCTGTTACATCAGCACCAGTGCCTAATTTGAGCAGGTGGTTTCCCGTGCTTGGAACTGGCACCAAATTGTGCACACTGGCACTATGAGAGTCTGCCACATGGTGGCTCTGTCTAATCTATGTAATTTAGAGATGAGCAGAACAGCTGTTTATTACATTCAATATACATTAAAAATGATAAACTCCTGACATCCATGCCATTCTTATAGCTTTGGAGGCTTGAAATAGTCTGAATAGTCACACTTGTACAAGTGTTATGGTTCGTAGTTGCATAGGTATGGTCATTGGCCGGGCAAGCAAGACAATCGGTGGGTGGTTAAAGTTGTAGTCGCCTAATGGTGAGGGCCCTGACACAAATTTATCACTGCTCAGCACCCACCCAGTACTCCCTCTCTTCCCCTATCACTGCTGTCCCGCACCCAGTCCTATGATTAGGGATGCCAGCTCATTATGTGTATGTCCCAGATGGTACGAAAATAAGCAGTCACCTCAAGCTGTATTTTCAGCACTTATCTGTGCATACTTAGAGCAGCAAATATAAATAGAAAGCACTTTTAGAAGAAGAACAAGCATTTACAATGCAATGGTCTCGGCATCATTAAAGGTAGAGCTATTGGCATTGCTCATGACATTTCTTTTTTTTCTTTAAATCATAAATAAATGGCATTGTCATTTACATTGCCAGCACACAGCGCTCTGCACTCAACAGCACACACCGCTCTGCACTCAACAGCACACACCGCTCTGCACTCAACAGCACTCACTGCTCTGCGCACTCACTGCTCTGCGCACTCACTGCTCTGCACCTGCACTCACTGCTCTGCGCACTCACCGCTCTGCACCTGCACTCACCACTCTGCGCACTCACCACTCTGCTCACTCACCACTCTGCGCATTCACCACTCTGCGCACTCACCACTCTGCGCACTCACCACTCTGCGCACTCACCACTCTGCGCACTCACCACTCTGCGCACTCACCACTCTGCGCACTCACCACTCTGCGCACTCACCACTCTGCGCACTCACTGGAAACAATCCACGCCCCAACACACACACTCAGCGCCACACACACCCCAGGTTGCACATGTAGTCAAAGCACAGCACACAGACGGGCACAAAGACCTCCAACTCAAACTATTTTACATGTCACTTTAAAATTCAGTTTCAGCAGCTTCAGTTCTACTCCTTTGAACAATCAACATGGGCCCTAGCAAACTGGGCCGCTTGACCTCAAAACAACAAAGAGAGCTGCGTTCCTCAGAACTCTTTAGATACAACTATATTTCACACAAGAGCACTCATGTACACAGAAACACTCAGAATGTATAAAAAAAGGAACGAGTAAAGGTGTTCATTGTGCAAAAAAAACAGCAATTAAGAAATACGTACTCCTTACAACAATAAAAATACACATAATCGCCGACCAACTGCAAATGCCAGATGTGCACTTTTAACAAAGCCCATCAGGACGGCAGTGTCACGTGCTGCATCGAAGTCCATCACTGGTTAATCAAATCATCGAAATGGCCCAAATCCCTGTTTAACCCATTCACGGAGGCCTCTAAGGAAGAGGCCTTGGCTGCCGGGAGGAGCTTGAGGGGACAATAGACGTGTGAAGTGAATAACAAAGCAGTTGGCGGGCACATGGGGGCGGGGGCTGGGCAGGATTAGGCTGAGGGAGAAGAGCAAATTCGGCTCTGTGCTTCCAAGTTGGGTGCAGGCGCCCTCCCGCTACCTCCACCCCGCACTCGGCATCCCCCACTCCAGATGTCGATGTGGCGCCTCAGTCAGCAAGGCACAATCCATTCCGTGAACAAGGCTGCATGGGGGCCCGGCGGGGGACACGGGCAATTATTCACCTCTAATTGAAAACTGAAAACCTTCCTGGCTACGCCGACTTGCACCCCATGATCCCCCTCTCATGAAAAGAAAAATGCAACGACATTTGCATTCTAGTAACAATTAGCAACAAGTGAATGAAATAGTCAACAAGTGCATGACAATGAATGAAAAGGTAGTACAGCTACTCACTTAGCGACGAGGAGCTTGAAAAGCAGTCTCCGGCAATGAGGAGCAGAGAGTTGAAAAGCGGTGCTCTGCAGGACAGCACCTACTTCCGGTTTGGCGGGCAATGCTTCTGGGTCGCCGCAGGCAGCGCGGCGGCCCGCCCTGCACGGGGAAGGGATGCAGCTTTCGAGGAGGACAGCACCTGGCCGCGAGCGCGTTCTCGTGCGCGTGGCCTTAACAAATCACTGCGCGCGGCCAGTGCTGTCCTCCTGGGAAGCTGAGCCGCTAACAATAAGGTCTCTGGCGAGAGCGAGCTTTGCTCGCTTCTAGCCGAGACCTAAAAAGGAAAAAAAAGAGAATTGTGTTCTAGGGCTGCCTCAATGACTGATATTTAAAGAGAGCAAAGACAGGAAAGTCACATAACAAATGAATACATATTTTTGTATTGATAGCTCTATTTAGTCTCAAGCGGACGTCTTTGCAGGTTCTTTAAACAACACAGGGCTGGCATTTTCTTTTGGCAACCCTACTTTATATTCCTTTTCATGAAATGCATTCTCACACTACCCCAGTAAATGTAAAATGCAAATGTATGGAATAGGCAGAGTCGGGGTACTGGAACTAGAAAAAACCTGAAGCCTCTGTAACCAGTTTACAAAAGGTATGTAAATACGCTAACGGTATTTAATGACCTGTGAGAAACTTGGGTGTACCGTAGATAAGACTCCAGACACTGCCCTACCGAGCCCCCAGCAGCTCCAGCTGCATCAGCCCGGGCTGAGACACACAATGGGTGAGGAGGGGGGCTGAAGCTATGGGCCTGGGCAGAAGTGTGAAGGGTATGCGCGACCCCCTCCCTATCACTCCATGCCCCCCTTGGGGGTCGCGCCCCACAGTTTGAATACCCCTGCACTACATATTAATAAGAGCTACAATCCTTTCTACTATGACTAACCTTTACAAATGACTCGTGTGCATTGTTGACACTTATTTGTTGAATTCTGGCTCTACAAGAGTGACAGTTAACTTTTATTTGCGAATAATTCTTCAAGGTGTTATAAAAATACAGCAGTATGATTTTTTTTCCTGCAAGGAACATGGAGGGGCCTCAATCAGGAGCTCTCTGGCCAGAGTACTGTGCTGAGGGGGCCCCCTGGAGCTTGCCCCCCCCCTGCACTGTGGGGGCCCTTGTCACGCCACTGATTCTTGCTGTGTTTGACCACTAACTGGCATTTTCCTTCAGGGCATTAGTACTCAAACCCTCTGGCCCAGTCTTTTCCTGAGATGATTTTCATATCATGCAATCATTTACTTGATGTTATTACTACAATTTAATCTTCGTTTGAATGCTCCCTTTCAGCCTTCTAATATTACATTGCTGGTTTTCAGTCATCTGCCATTAAGGGAAAGTCCTTAAACAGCGGCTGGTATTGGGGAAAAGAGGTGGAATGGGCTGGGGGAGGGGGGATGGGGGACAACGGAGATAAGACATTTTTTTTTACAAAAGAGGCCGGGGTATGGGGGGGACGCTGAAGACTAAAAAATAAAACTTGCCCGTTGCCCTCCAGCATTGCGTCGTGCTCTTACACTCCAGGTTCCCAGCCTTACCTGCGGCCAATTTTGAAGCTGCTCACACATGAGAACAGCTCAGAATCGGCCTGAATGGCATGGATGTGCGCCCCAAGAAAGACTGGGAGTCTGTGCTTCTCTCCAGCACCAGCAATGCAGCTGGGGTTGGAGAGGGGTCACTGCGCATGGGGTTTTTGTCCGGCCTGAGACCACCTGCCAAAAAACCACATGCACAGTGTAGGTATAGCCCACCACTCCCCCTCAGCTTATCATAATTCTGACCCCGCCCCAAACCCGGCAGAAGCTTAATAATACGGGGTTTACACCCGTTTTATTGTTGTTTTATTTTTTCATTTTTGAAGTGCTGGCCGGGGGCTGCGACGCTCCTCTACCATAGCGTAGGAGCCCCACCGCTCTCCCTAAACCATTGTGGTGATGACTGTCCATGTGGCAAAGGCTTTTAGAGAGAGCCATCTCAGAATAAGACTGCATGTTGATTAAGAACTAGTAACCACACCCTCCTCCCAACCCAAACATTTGTACTTGCAGACAACTAATCTGAGAAATCAGGCCTGGACTTTGGAAAGATAAACATGACTTGCTTTCTTACATAGGTGCAAACAACCTTGCTCTTTATAAAGAGATGCCAGTTGTGAGTGGTTTTAGATTTCTAAGAATCAGCCATGATTGATTTAAGGCTCCCAACTACGACCCCTGTCTCGAAGAGCGAGGGAGAGAGAAGTAGCTTGGTAACTAGAGCAGCAGCCGAGGCAAAGACAGATCGAATAAAACTAGAAAAACAGGGTGTTCCGACCTCCAAGAAGTCTTTACAACCCACTCTCCTGAAAAATGAATTCATAAACCTGGTGGAAAGGGAATGCAATAATGAGCAGAGTGAATTTTACCAAACTCTTTTTATTATATACACTAAAAAAAAATATGAACACAGGTCAAAATGTCTGCTGTAGCATGCATCTCAAAAAAACAAATCTCAAATCACCAACCACCGCGAAATATTGAAGCTAAGCAAAAGAACATGTGTAGTCTTAAAGGTGAAGTGAGGACAATACATACATTTTGCTTAACAGACAGTCCCTTAAATCCTGGCTAGCTCGGGCAACGGGGTAATGCAAAGTGATGGCCCCCTTCTGCAGAGGTGATGATTGCCCCCTGAATCACGCTTGGCTCACAGATATTTATTGTCCTTGGGCTGAATAGGGGCCCTCTGAACGGTTGGGGGTACTTGAGGTGGTTCCCACTGACCAACCCCGCAGTGCAGGTTGTGCAGAAGCCAGCATTACTCAGCTGAGCTGTGGTGGAGAGCCCAGGTGAAGATAATGGTTACTAGAACCGTTTATGGAGTGCTGCTCGATGCACTCTCGTTTGCCTGCATTGTAGACTCAGCGGAAGATGTAAATCACTAAGGCAGTGGATGTTGATCTGCCTGAAATGTGTGCAATTTGGGGAACAGGCGCTCAAAGCCTTATTGTACCCAAGCTCCCTGGAGTTAACAGTTGTTAATTACCCTTCCTCTCCTTAAGTGCTTTCAAGGTAGGAACATAATTGTGGGGCAGGCAATTCAGTGGCTTATACGTGCCATCGGCGGAGGGAACTAGCCACTATTGCCGCCATTAGTGGTAATCCATAAGGCTTATTTGCGGAGAGTCCTGTGCAGCACAATAAGCACGTTGTCTCTTAACGTGCACACAATTAAATGAAACAGAAGGCAAGAGCGGAAAGCAAGCAATTGAGAAATCCTGTTAACTCCAGATGAAGCAGGAAATACTTAGATCTGTTAATCCAGTACTAGAATCTGGGAAACTGAACCAATATGCTATTTACGCCCAGCACTCCGCAACGGTCAGCGCACACTGGAAGAAAACTGAAGCTGAAAAAAACATGCGCACACAATGGACCAGGAAAAGCAAAACCACCCTACCCAGGTAAACAAGAAGGCAAAACAGACACGTCTAGTGTACACTGGAGTGTTCTTTTATTTATTTATTTTAAGAGAATTTGCATTCTGTCTGCAACACCTATCTCAGAGTTACATTCAGGATAATGCTAGAGATGGAGGTTCAGTTCTCTAAACATCCAACAATTTGATCATCAGCTAACAAAAAAAAGGCACTGTTTTAATTGAGCAGTGATTGATCATAAAAATCGCTTGGATAATAAGTGCAGCACTTTTTAATAACCTGTATTACTCAACACTTAAGGACTATTACTGTGTAAACAAATAAAAACCAAAATAGATAAGTATAGACGTCAGACTTAACAGCCTAAACCGTGTTCTCTTTGTGGCATGTATCTGCAGGAATTTGTGCACGGAATTTATTCTTCAAGGAAACTGCAAACATCCTAGCTTTTCAACCTGAAGTTTGGATTTTAGGAAATGAATGAGAGGATTATTGTGCTTTACAACTTCAGTGAAAAGCAGAGGCCTTCAACATGTACGTTGCGTAAACTACAATATACGTGGAGCTGAAAGTGAAGAATATTAGTCTCATGAAGGCTTCACCGAACACCTAGTCATAACAGCCATAAGTTTGTTCCCCTTGTCCCACTCAGCCTATTTCTGTAAATAGAGTAGAACTGCCTTAGTTGTTCATACTCCTCTTCTGTCCTTGAAACTGAATTTTGAAACACTAATCATTGTAAAACAGACCTAAACTAAATTAGAACACTGGAATGTTGGAAGCTCCATTGAAAACAATGGAGTGCTCGGGAGAATCGACATTCCAATGTTTAACAAAGGCCTCACAGAGCCGAGGGGATTTCAACCCCCTCTGGCTCCGTGTGGCCTTTGTTTTACAAAAGAGAACATTGTGCCTTCTGGGGGCAGAATGTTCTAACAGCCTTAGAGCCCTTCGTAGGAGGCTCTAACAAGCCATTAAAGACCCATTCCCTTGTTAAAGGCCCTCTCTATCAGCACAGGCCTTTAATGCTAGAGTGGGCCTTTAATGGCCGGTAGAGCCCGCTATGGTGGACTCTAAGACTATAATACACAATCTTATAGCTATGTTAAAGAAGTAAGAAATATATATCCAGCATATCTTATAGATAAAGGAATCATAAAAATATATGCGTAATTGTGCAGATTAATATTCCATTTTATCAGCATATAAATTAATCAGGACGGAACAATCATTGCGTCTGTCTCTTTTGTAGAATCTAAACTTTCTGTTGCACCAGCTAGGAAATTTTCCTTTTTATTACAAAACTGGGGGCAAAGCTTATGCATGTTTAATGCTTATCCACTAACATTAGTACTACATTAACAAGCATTGGCATAGCCAATAGGTCTCGCCTTTGGGACCGTATAAGTATTTAGTTATGCAGCACAATATCCTTACTGCAACAGCATTAACTGTTGCGTGGCTAAACCCTTATAAGGTCCCAAAGG
The DNA here is from genome assembly GCF_964263255.1 of Lissotriton vulgaris. Taxonomy (NCBI): domain Eukaryota; kingdom Metazoa; phylum Chordata; class Amphibia; order Caudata; family Salamandridae; genus Lissotriton; species Lissotriton vulgaris. The sequence continues at coordinate 1,290,866,280 of NC_141691.1, forward strand.
CGAGACCTATTGGCTATGCCAATGCCTGTAAACCGGAGGAGGGTATAGCTTAAAAGTATTGATTTTGGTGAGACTAAGTAGCACTGAGGATAGTAAAGATTACTGGTAGGTAACGTGTTCATATAAGCCCCTGTAGTAAGCAGGTCGGTGTAAGGGAAAATTCGGAGAGCAACATATACATAAGTGTACAAGAAAACGGTGTGTGCTTCTTCAGTACTTGCCAAGCAGAGAGCTGATGATTGCTCCAGTTCAATCACACACTCCTAAAAAACAACACCCGTCCTCAGACTGACAGTGATTTTCTTTGTTCCCCATACAAGTAGTCCGTCAATCTGTCCAAATAATCACGATCTTCATTTCTTCCTGCAGCCTGGTGCAGTCCCTATTTCGCAAACTGAATGCCCAGACGACAAAGTTAGACCTAACTACTGACAGGATCCAACCAGTACATTATTCGGTTACCTAATTCCATGTGTTGCTTGTGATGCCATTCTACCTCTCACAATATACTTTACCACTGATCGGTATATGGTGACCAGCTGCCTGCTGCTTACGCGGACCATCAGAAAACCACAGCACAGGTTCTCACGTCCGTTCTTGATCTTTTAATGGGTGTCATTTGTCTAGGTGGCCAGCCAATCTCACTGCAGAATATACTCTCCCAGTCGCGTCAGAGAGCGGGAGGTACTGCGCAAGTGTAAGATGAACAAGAATTGGAGCCTCAAATGTACATCTGAGCCAATCCTAGTATGCTACGAGGTGTTAGGAATTGCTGATTAGTGTGGCATCTGCGGCTGCATCTGCCAAAGTTAGTTGCAGCACTTTTCTGGAGTTTTAGAAGGCGGCTGGTGTCTTGCTGGTCAGCTTGTGTGGGGATAACTTCTTTGGACTGAGTGTGGCAACAGCCTGTTCCATTCAGGGGGGGGGCAGACGGCAGGCTATGTTTCAGGTAAGACTCCACAAGAGGGTGAAACCCCTGCCTTTCAGCCATGTCATTCGCTGCCCGCAGCTTTCAGGCGCCGTGCCTCAGCCGTCCTTTGCAGGGGCCCGGCATTGCAGTGCTAACTGGGGATAGAGCGCAGCTCCGACTGCAGGAAATCCCCTGGCAGGCTTACAAGCCCAGCACCAGGGCTACATCTGGAAAGGCATAAGGCGATCTAATGGTACCACCGTGTAGATTTGTAACTTTGCTGCGCCTATCTCTGCGATTCTAGTTTCCTATTCAATAAAATGCCTTTATTTGGTATGGGCTTACCTGCTCGTTTTTCAGCATGACACGCCTGACCTTAACCGACATTATAGCTCATTCCTGATGAAAAAGAGCCAGAGGAAACGATTTGGAGGAACATGAATTATGAATATGTTCACTAACGTTTAAATCAATGAACACTACCAGATTTACAGAGCCCATCTGACGCGTTTGTAGACAGGGTAAGGGTGCCACTGGAGGGGGGTGAAAGCCTTTATGGAGGCAGCTGCTAAACGGGGAGGGGGCTTGGAGCGCGGACCCTGCATTGGCACTGACGTGTAAAGCTAATTAGAAACAAGAATTGGCCACGCGGCCGCGAAAGGGATCGCAATGCACTTAATGACCGGTGGGGGAGGAAAGACAGATGGCGGCTGCTCGCGTAATCGCAAGCTTGAGCCCAGCAAAAGCATGTGGTAGCACTTTCAAAACCCACTCACTAAATGTCTTGCAGTGCAGCGCATGCCCTGGCTCAGGCGAGACCTAAACATGGGTATAAAGTAGAATCCTTTGAATGTAAACTTGATCCCAGTCAGCTGCCCCTATGTCTTGCAGCTTTCCTCGAAAGGACTAGTCAACCACCGATCACTCTATTGACTAGGCTCTAAAAATAGTGCCAACTATCCTTGCTTCTGATATAATCCATGTACACCAGTAGGCTACAATAGGTGTAGACACTACTGCAAAAGGCTACCTAAAGGAAATTAAGATCCGTCCAAATCTCTATAATCTAAGTTCTCTCACCCCACCCACAACGCCCCTATGATAGTTTGCTGCACACCATTATTGTTTTACTGGGAAGTGTGGATTACAATTTTTTTGTTAGATGTATTTCTAGGGGCGATAGTAAGAGATGCACCCTCAGGTGTGTCATCCTGCCAACTCTAGATCTTGAGCCATGGAACGGAAAAAAGTATGCCTTTGAGTCGGTTATTGTTTATTTGTGAAGATAGAGGTGTTCGTCCACGGTTTTATGAAATCAAGGTACACATGACTATGTAGCCAGGCTGCAAAACATTATTAATCTACCAACGAAGTAATATTTGAAAATGATTTAAGGCATGACTTGATTCTTATAACAAGCGTGCTTGCAGGTTTTGTGGAAAGCAGAGACATACTGCATTTTCAGGTGAGACACATTTATTGGTTGAAAACATTTTATCGTGAGTGGGGTGAGGCGTCCAAGATGTACCTTGACCTCAGAAGGCCAGACAGTAAATGAGAGCGTCCGCTCATATTTCACTCTAAATTTTCATTAAAGCAGTGTGCTTTTTGAGAAGAATGCTCTCACCACTTGACCTCAGAACATTACTCTGAGTGTGCCCTTTACAGCGTATTACAGTTGAAATGCTTCCTTTTTAGGCCTGACGTTAGCCAAGATATTTTTAAGTGTACTGTTCTCTTAGTTATTAGGACTTTCAGCTAACTGTATCCATCTACTGGGCTCTTACTGTGTTGTTTCCATTCTGTATCCACCCACTACAGTACAAGGCATTGTGTCAGCCCACTCCAGCCATTAGCAAACTGAGTGACGTTACTCTGTTCTTTCATTAAGTGCTCATCCACACAGGAAAGTACTTCCCTTCCATGCCAGGGTCCTATGTGACACTGTCTGCTTTTTGAGACAAAAATATATTTTTCCTTTTAGGCAATGCATTTTCTTTGTTTTTTTTTTAAAGATTGAGGGACAGGTAACTTCCCCAACAATGTTTAGCAAAAACCATAACTAGACAAGCACTGACCAAGCTAATTGGCCGGTGGCGCACACCAGACCTATTGGCTTTTTCAATGCTTGTTTACCTGCCGGTTTTGAAAAACAAATTGGCTATTTAAACAGCAAAAACTGGACAGCAGTTACGTTTAGTCCATGAAAATGTTACAGAAAAGGACACAACTGGTAACAGATCGCTTTGCCACCTCTGCTCATTGTTGCATCCCGTGCACATTTATATGCCAGCATTGCCCTGTGTGCAGTAGTGAGACTAGCTTATGCAAATCTTAAAAAACGGACCTGAATAAATAAAATAAAAGATTATAGGGTGTTATGCCCCGAACCAATGAGCAAGATCGTTGCCCGAGGACCATCAGAATATGTTGTCGCTCAGAAGGCAAGCTTATGTTTTGTCTTCGTAGAGACTGGTGATGGCCTCTCTGGGTGGCTGGTTGTCCATGGATGCCCAATTTGTGACAGTAAGATCATTCATAAATATCAGTCATTTGTCAAATTCGTGAAGCCAGCTGTATTCAGTATAGTGATCGCATTGCATCACCTGATCTTTTCCTGTTTCTACGCCCCTGACCCTAATTAAAATTGTCCATGGTTATTATCATAATATGATCTTATCGAAGAAAGGGTATAAAATATTTCAGCAGCCTGGCAAATAGATTTTATTTCTAAAGTCTTCATCTTATAGTGACTATGAAAAGGTAGTCTTGGCTACAAGTGGAATAGAGAGCATGCTACACTTTCATCCAACACATTCTACTCACATTGTATACCCACACCACACCTTTGTTGCCCCAGTGTTCAATTCTCACAGTTGTATACAGGTGAGAGGGAGAAATGCATTTTTCCATAGTCGCTTGAACATCAAGTTCCTTCTGCATACTTTGCCATGTTGTTACATTTTCATTCGGACAGTCTAGACTTTTTGCTTTTACTAAAATATGTAGCATATACATACTTACAGGGACTTCCAGTGTGATGTCTTCATTCATTGGGCTGGTATTGTCATTCACCCAAACAGCATAGGGCAGTGGGCCAGCCCACTTCAGCCATTGGTTGAATTCACCGTGAGTGAGGTAATTCTGTGTTTTACATAGAGCACATCTACACACAAAGGAGTCCCCAACCCTGCCAGGGACTACAATTGCAATGTGTGGTTTTTCAAATCAAAGGATATCTTTTTTAAACTATTTAGCTTTTTTTTATATATATTGGCTTTGCAACTCCCAAACCAAAAAGATTTTACAAAAACCAAGACTGGCCAAGCAAAACAAGCACGGATTAAAAAAAAAAAATGTCTGGCAACAATTGCCTGACTTTATTGACTTTGCCAGTGTTGGTTTCTGGTGGATTGAGTGATGCTGATGTCTCATTTTTTAAGCAGGTGTGTGAAGTTTTCAATCTTTCAAAAAACGTTTGTTTCCTCACTTGAAGGTTTTTTATGCCATTGCTGTGCTGTTGGTTCTTTCTCTGCGCAAGACTGATTTGAATGCATGGGTCCCGCAGAGTCCGATTTCTAACTTACCTACAGCATGCTTGATTTCAGTGTCTCAAAGGACTTCACTAGATAGGTAACAATCAGATCTAACACTTTAAGGGCTTTTCAATTCACCTTTTTAGTTGTTTGAGTTTGCCAACTAACCTTTTTAGTTGTTTGAGTTTCACCAACATGATAAGAGAAATCAATATTTATTAAATTGTCTGGTTGATGTTGGCCTCTCATCATTTCAGTTCTCTCAGTTCTTGGCCTTCTTCAGTACCAAGAGAAGAGAAATTTCCCTCATGTCTGTGATCCGCAGACCCCTTCAGAACAATTGTTCAATTCTGGCGTCATTATCATGTCTTTAATACTTAGTAGAGGCAATAGTATCTCATCCACAGACCCTGCAATTTGATTGTGATGGTCTAGGGCATGGGTACCCCGCAAACTTTCTGTCGGGGCCAAAATTACAGGTTGGTTTGTGGCCGAGGGTCACCAAACCTATGATCCCCCGTGGCCTCCATTCAGTGCCCCAGTGAATTTTGCAGGGCAGTTGTTTCAACTCACTGAGTCCATCTTCCTCATTCTACTCCGTTAGTGTGCCAATTAACACCTTTCCAAGCGCTAGCAAAGTCTATCGGTCTCCTGCCTGATAGGCTTCCCTAAGCAGTGCGTCCCCCCTCTCATTCTGCCCATCTAAGCATATCGGCTCAACATCATTCCACCTTGGGACCAGCAGGAGCTTTCCACTCCATTGTTATACGCCGTTTGGCTAGTTTCAAGGCCAGGTCACTAAATCTGGACGTCACCTTATGCTTAGCCTGACACGGATAGATCCCCAATATACACAGTTTGGGGGTGAGATCTAATGAGCGTTCCGTGACATTAGACAGTAAGTGAAACAGCTCTGTCCAAGAGTAGGTTAGATGTGCACAGTCCCATATAATGTGGAGTAAGCCTCCTCCCTCTAAGTGGCTTCTGTGACATTCATGAGAAGTGAGTGGGAAGTAGGTGTTAAGTCTTTGAGGTTTGTTACGCTCTGAGTAAGGTGTAGTATTGAATGAGTTTGTAGTGAGCATTGCAGGAGATTTTTGAGGTTACCTCCCACACTTTGACCCATTTACTGTCAGTTAAAGGCGTCTCCAAGTCTGCCTCACACTTTTCTTTCAGTAGAGTGGTTGGCAAGAGCATGTCCGACCAGAGTGCTCCATAAAGCCCCTATACCAACGTGATTGTTTGAAGTGTCTAATAGGAATTGGCAACTGCAGTGCGTCCGGGATTCTGCGTCCTGCCTCATCCATTGTTTCCTCACAGATGCAGTCATGGTACCATGGGGTAGCAACTGCCATGCTAGAAGATCATACTCTGCCCTTAGGTCTGCAAAAGAGCATAGCTCCCTATTAAACATATAATGCACTTACTGTATTTATACCTGCTTCTAGCCAGTCCTGTAGTCTACCCTGTTCAATTGCTTGCATATTCTTAAGCAGGGCCTGAAGTGGCAGCTTTGAGGAGTATGGCATAAGTGTTCGGGTTCTCTGTAGCATACTCGCCCAACAGTGCCAGATCGCTGCAAGGTCATGCCGGTTTGCAGTGGTTGTCCTATTAGGGTCAAGCAAAAGTGTCCATAGCAAACCCGGCTCTGGTGCTTCAAAAAAATTAACCTCTTCTGCATCAAGCAGTCACCAAAACCATCACATGCACCAATGCAAACTGGGCTGCTACGTAATAGATTTCAAAGTCAGGGGCTCAGCTTAGTCTGCTCCACCTGCCTTTACCCCAGATTAGGTTAATCAGGATCTTGTCTAACTCTAAAGATAACCTGATGTACAATCACCAGGAGTGTGGTTAAATAGTAAAGAAGGTGGAGTTAGGCCACAGTTTTTGCTATCAGTATCTGTCGAGCCACAGAGATTGTGAGTGACCTCAAAAAGGCCCAGCTAGTCTGGAAGGCTGCCACAGTCTAGGATTTGGGGGTTTGTCCAATATATAGCGACTCCTAGGTACTTTATTTCCCTCTGTTCCCTATGCTTTCTGCACATGTACAGCTGCTCGAAGGGGATTACTCCTACAGGGAATACATTGGTTTTTAGCCAGTTATCTTGCAGTCCAGGTGCCCTCCAAAGTTATTGAGGAAGTTCACCGCCCTCTCTGGTTCCATCCGCATGTCCCCAAGAAAGAGGGCCATATCGTTGGTGTATCAGGAGGCATAGTGGGTTGCCCTTCGAGACAGAATTCTTGCATTGGGTATACCTGTACAGACTCTACCCACCAGCAGCTCCTCCACAATTGCGCATGCCAGCGGAGACAGTGGGCACCCCTGGCTAGTTTGTCTCTCTAACTTATATTGCTCCAAATTGGCCCACCCGATGGACCCTCTCTGTGGGAGATGCACAAAGCTGCTGGGTCCAGTCCACAGATCTGTGCCTGCCCACCCCTGTATGGCCGGGCTATCACTCATGAGCCAGTAATCTTCGTATATTCTAAGCCGTGTTGCATCTGGGTATAAAACCGCATTGATCAGTGTGGATATGGCCCGGCATGTAGGGCAGCAGTGTCTGCGCCAGGATTCCACTAAGTAGTTTGTAGTCTGCATCCAGCATCAACAGCTGCCTACATGCTGACAACCCTGTATTAGATTTCCTGGGCTAGAACAGGGGGGTCTGTTAGGGCCACTCTCAAGAAAAGAGGTAGGGCATGAGCTCTTAGTGCATCCCTGTAAAAGGCAGCTTGTTGGGGCAAGCAGGTCAACATGTTGCATAAAACTCCATTGGGATCCCACCTGTTCTTGGAATTTTCCCCGGGCCGTTCTCCCCACTCTTTCACTAGCCTCTAGTAATTCCTGCTGGAGGTCAGGCCGATCAGGCCAAAGCCATTTTAGCTTCCAGATCGATTGTTCGTGTGTAATGATCTCGGTCAGCTGGGTCCATCAGACTCTAGCCGATTCAGATATACACTGACCCCGGATGACATTTTAAATGCCTCCCATTCGCTGAGTACTGAAGTTACAGAGCCCTCATTATAGGTAAAATAATGTCAGATCCCCTCCCAAAATGTCTCCCAGAACACCGGGTATGCCAGGCTTTCTGCTTTCTGATGCCAAATCGGGATAAGGTACTCAAGCCTTCCTATTTCAATGATAGAAGAAAGGGGTTAAAGTTGGATATAGTCCTTGCCAGGTATTCTACGTCCATTACCACGCCCAGCACATTGGGTGAGCATAGGAAGGTGTCCAGTCTGACACGCACCGCGTGTATGGCTGAAAAGTAAGAGTAATCTTGTTCTTTAGTGTAGATATATCTCTACCCAACTGCATTCGCCCAATGGTGTTGCCAGGCGCAGAACATCTCAGCTAGAGAAGCAGCAGGTGAGTCCCTGAGTGGGAGCGATACAGGTCGACATTCACTATGCAATTAAAGTCCACGCCGATAAGGATTGCCTGCAGCATTTGAAGGACCAAAATGCAGGATAAGGTGCCCAAAAATGTGTTCTGGGTGACACTGGGTGCATAAATGTTGACTATGAAATATCGCTACCTATTAATCGACCCGTAATGATAATGTATCTTATTTCTGCATCAATTTTTCGCAAATGACCTGGAACTGCACCCCCAGTTTCACCAACCTAAGTGTACCCCCTAGCAAACGAGATTATATGGTTTAAACAGCATTTCTCCTCCATCTCATACTCAGTGCCTCACCTTCTCGGGCGTTCAAGTGTTCCTTTAAGAGGGCTATATAAATGCCTTGTAGCACTTACTTATGCTATTCGGGCGCACTCATTCCAGGAAATTATTTTGTACGTGTCATAACCATCCGATATTAGCAGTATTCATAGCCCTAATAGGTCCCCCAATACCTTGGGGTAATGAATGATAACTCCTTACCCTAACCCGGTGTTACAAGTGTGAAAGATAGACATCCACAAATTTCCTGAAACATAAACCCCAACGCCCCCACCCCAGGACAGTAAGGCAACATCCCCCCCCCATCTAAACATTTTGTCACACTGCAACCAAACTGTAGGCTACTGTAGCCTTCCACTCAACAGAGTAGGGGGGAATGAATAGAATGCAGTCCCTAAAAAGGGAAGTCACAGCAACGCTACTTACAACCCAGCCATATCCACAGCAATGAAGCATCTCTACCAAGTCTCGGGTACCTCCTGGACTCTTATGAGTGGTGTATGCATGGTAACTTGGACCAATCGCCCTCTAAGCCCTCCACAACCCCAGTCGGTAGAGGCAGACCACAGACTCAGTAAAGGTCATGTCCTGTACGCTGGGTGACTCTGGGTATGTCCACACTATGGTTAGTATCCAAAGTGGAATTGAAGTCTGTGTCCCCTAACACGTCCCGCGTTCGTGTTGATTACTTTTCGAAGTCTAAGGTCTTGAGTTTCACAGCTACCTCCACCTAGTTTTGACGATTCTGATGCACCTGAGCCGCTATTGGTGCACAGGCACTCAGGCGTGTGGCGCAGGGGCGAGTTCAGGGGCACTCCACACCCTCCCTCTGCTGTCTCATTTCAAGCCAGTCCCAGAACTTGTGCTAAGAGGGGGGATTTTCTTACTTGTTTGAAGTGCGGCCCAATTGGATTTTCCTGCCTTTGGCTGCTCACAATGCCTGCATCGCCAGCAATGCTGCACTTGTCGTTCTTGGAACCCCTAGTGGGTCGAGGGTCCCAGGGGCTGCGCAGGCTTATACATCTCTTCCTGCTCTGCCGCATACACTCTGGGGAGGACCACAACCCCCAGAGTGCATTGCAATTGCCCGCAGCTGCCGCGAGTGAGGGAGAGGCGAGTCAACGCTGGATGCTTTTTTGACAAGGGCGGAATTGGTTCTAACACATGAAATACAGCTAACAGAAAACAGGCTCTCCTTGGGGCTAAAGCTAAGTTAAAACACCAAGTCCCAGGGAAAGGTCAGAACTATTCCCCGAAATCCAATGGTGGCGTGCCTTTCTTTTTAAACCCCGATTCACCCACTAAGGCCGAACACGGAGGCGATCCAGAATATTGGAAGCATTTGGAGACTTGGTCTGCTCTCCTAGCTCCCTTCTTGACCAAATTCGGGGTAATTGAAGAAAAATTATCTCATCACCAGCTGATCCGCACCACCAAAAGGTCATCCTTCAGAGAACGACTGGACAACAACACCCACAACAGCAAGGAACTCTTCAACGTTGTGAAAGAGCTCTCCAACCCCAACACCAGCGACATCACACCTTCTCAAGACCTCTGCAACTCTCTGGCCACCTTTTTTCACTGTAAGATCATCGACATACACGACGGCTTCGGCGCTCAGAACACGTACCCCACCACCAAACCTACACCCCCCCCCCACCACCATCATGTGCGCCTGGACTCAGGTCAGCACGGAAGATACCACCCACACAATGAACACCATCCACTCTGACTCCCCAGCCGATCCCTGCCCACACCACATCTTCAAAAAAGCCGACTCCATCATCGCACCCATACTTCGGGACATCATCAACAACTCCTTCATATCCGCCACCTTCCCGGAGAGCTGGAAGCACGCAGAGATCAGCGCCCTCCTGAAGAAACCCACCGCAGACCCCTCAGACCTCAATAACTTATGCCCCATCTCGCTCCTCCCCTTCCCTGCAAAAGTCATCGAGAAAACCGTCAACAAACAGCTGACAGTCTTCCTGGAGACGAACGGCTCCCTCGACCCATCGCAGTCCGATTCCTAGCAAACACAGCACCGAGACTGCCCTCATCGCGGCCACTGACGACATCCGGACCCTGCTGGACAACGGAGAAACTGCCGCCCTCATCCTGCTGGACCTTTCGGCTGCGTTCGACACGGTCTGCCACCGCACCCTGACAGCCCGTCTCCGCCACGCCGGGATCATCTGCGGTGTACCTCAAGGCTCCTCGCTCAGCCCCACCCTCTTCGTCTACATGAGCCCCCTCGCAGCCATCCCATGCAAGCACACCTCAACATCATCTCCTACGCCGACGATACCCAACTGATCCTCTCCTTCACCAACGACCCCACCTCCGCCAGAGCCAGCTTCCAGGACGGAATGAAAGACATCGCAGACTGGATGATGCTCAGCCGCCTGAAACTGAACTCAGACAAGACGGAAGTCCTCATCCTCGGCCCATCCATCTCCGCCTGGGACAACTCCTGGTGGCCCCCTGCTCTGGGACCCCCACCCAATCCCACGGACCACGCACGCAACCTGGGCTTCATCCTTGACTCCTCCCTCACGACTGCCAGGCAAGTTAACTCTGTTACCTCCTCCTGCTTCAACACACTCCGCATGCTCCGTAAGATCTTTCGCTGGATCCCCACTGGAACCAGGAAAACAGTCACCCAGGCCCTCGTCACCAGCCGTCTCGACTACGGGAACGCCCTCTACGCTGGGACCACCGCCAAACTACAGAAAAGACTCCAGCGCATCCAGAAAGCCTCAGCACGACTCGTCTTGGACATCCCCCGACACAGCCACATCTCCGCCCACCTGAGGGACCTGCACTGGCTCCCCGTCAGCAAAAGGATCACGTTCAGACTCCTCACCCATGCACACAAGGCTCTCCACGACTTGGGCCCCAAATACAACAACCGCCTCACGTTCTACACGCTAACCTGCCAGCTCCGCTCTGCCAGCCTCACCACCGTCCCACGGATCCGCAGAACCACCACCGGAGGAAGATCCTTACCTGGAGGCCAAGACCTGGAACACCCTCCCCACCCACCGACGACTCACCCAGGACCATCTCTCCTTCCGGAAGCAACTCTGGCTTTTCGAGCTGTAACTGCCCCCCCCCGCGACGCTAGCGGGTGAGTAGCGCGCTTTACAAATACTCTTGATTGATTGATGGAAAATTAAACCATGTCCCAGTAAATCTGGTGGCATGTGGGTGTCATTGTGCTATGAGGGGGGTAGTTAAGGTACCCATGGCATCATCGCTGCAAGAGAATATTGGTTCTGTGGGCAATCATAATAGGGATGTTGCCCATGGGTTAGGTGAAAAACTTACTGGCACTGCGGGCCCGGTAATACCAGGATTACCAAGTTTTCCACCTGGTCGGGGGGGGGGGGGGATACTGTACAATTGAGCACGGGAGACCAAGCGACAGATGGTAAAGTGAACTTCTTTTGTCCAAGAGTACAGAATCTGCCAAAGCCCCTAGACGATAAGAGACCAATATTTGTTGAACGGGCAACTCCAACTTCAGATCCCTTTAATCATAACATAGATGGCTCTATTATGGCAAACCCTGTGATGATTAAGCCCTCTGGGGACGTTTTAGATTTGCCCTCGGCCACATGCCCGTATGTCTTGGTGTTGGCTGGTGGTCCCCCGCTCAGACCAGACCAACCGGAATCTTGGACTCCACTCCGCAATAAAACCGTAGATTAGCTCTCCAGACATAAGGGCTGTAGGGTACCTATGAGCAATAACATTCTAACGTGCGCAGAGTTGTGTGGGTGGGCGGTCGCTAAAAAACATCGAGGGGGACTGTGTGGTCATTAACTTCCGGAACCCGTCGATTGTTAAGATGGTTTCCCGTGCACAATCTCTGTGACCTCCTTTTTGGCTTTGCCGTTGGGTTATTTCTATAAACCTTTACCAAGAACACTGAAGGAGATAGCTGCCCCTATCCATGTTTTTAACAGGTTTGAGGTACTGTCTGGGCTAGATACCCAAGACTGACCACCTGTTAGTAAGACAGTGTCAGCGGCTCCAAATAATTTGGAGGAATTGATGGAACTCATGTCCCTCTGGCAAGTTCACTGATCCCGATTATATTTCCCCCCTTGAAGCACCAGGTCGCTTTGTAAATCTTAGCCCTACCCAGGTACTAACCAATGGAGGCTGTGCATAAGTACTATCATGGAGCATTGCTGGCCTAAGGGCGAAAAGGGGTGACGTCAACTGGGAATTTTTCCTTGCTGCCCACCATATTATAGCCCTTCAGGAAACCTGGGCGGCGAGTGAAACCTATTTTTAGACGGGTTTTTATCCTTCTGTAAACATGCTATACCATCTAGTATGGGGAGACCTAGGGGGAATTATTGTTATTGATAAAGGAATCCGCTCCCCCGCCACGCAATGCCAAGATCTTGGTTTTTTCAGTTCTCTAATTGCTCCCCCGCACCCCGCCACGCAATGCCAAGAGCTTGTTTTTTTCAGTTCTCTAATTGTGTCTCACTTGTGCTGCTTGTGAAATCACAGTACGTCGTGGAGACGGAAGCAGAACCAGATGTGGGTCACTCACTCACCACCCTGTGCCTCTGCTGGTTATTGGCTTCACACACTTTTGCGTTCACTGGCCTTCTTCATCCCTACTTTTGTGCACTTAAATAGACAAACTACAATTTTTTTCCCCTTGGCTTCAATATGTTCACTGTACTCTTTACACAGATCTGCAGTTTACAAAGCAAGTTATAGTCTTCGTTGGAAGTTTGAGATCCTGGTGTTTATGGCAACTGAATTTCTGTGTGTTCCACATATGCCACTGCAGTAAAGATAATGATCTTTGCTACGAGCCAACTTTGCATTTTATTATCCCGTCACTGTCTCCTTTCCCAACACTTCGAGAAACTATTCAAACCTATCACACCAGCCCAGACTGCTTGGCTCACGCTCCCTTCTTTTTTTGATAAAAATTGTGAATACATTACATATCGCTTAAAGGCAATTTTACTCTTTTAATATTTAAAAACATCTTTCGACAAAATGGTGCTGCTTTATGTTTTTTTTAGCTTGATTTGGTGCATTTAATAAATATATTAATTTATTTTAAAAATATGTTTACAATTTGCGGTTGTTGAAATTGAAGTAGAGGATGCGGAATAATAGCCAAAGGCGCTGACTTTAGTGCTGGGGAACAGAGTCTGCCTTTCGGGGTCGGCTCAACATCTTGTGATTTTGGGCAAATTGCTTAACCTGCCTGCTCCGTTTAACAATTACTTCTTTAAACACTTAGAAGAGTTTAAACAAGCATTGGCATAGCCAATAGGTCTTGCATTTGGGACCACACACACACACACACCCCCACACCCCCACACACACAACCCCCCACACACACAACCACACACACAACCCCCCCCACACACACACACACACACAACCCCCCCCCCACACACACACACACAACCCCCCCACACACACACTCAACCCCACACACACACTCAACCCCCCCCCACACACACAACCCCCCCCCAAACACACCCACACACACACACACACAACACACCCCCACACACAACACACCCCACACACACAACCCCCCCACACACAACCCCCCACACACACAACCCCCCACACACAACCCCCCCACACACACAACCATCTATCTATCTCTCTATCGCCCTCGCTCTATCCATCGCCCTCACTCTATCTATCGCCCTCACTCTATCAATCGCCCTCACTCTATCAATCGCCCTCACTCTATCAATCGCCCTCACTCTATCAATCGCCCTCACTCTATCAATCGCCCTCACTCTATCAATCGCCCTCACTCTATCTATCGCCCTCACTCTATCTATGGCCCTCACTCTATCTATGGCCCTCACTCTATCTATGGCCCTCACTCTATCTATGGCCCTCACTCTATCTATGGCCCTCACTCTATCTATCTATGGCCCTCACTCTATCTAGCTATGGCCCTCACTCTATCTATCTATGGCCCTCACTCTATCTATCTATGGCCCTCACTCTTATCTATCTATGGCCCTCACTCTTATCTATCTATGGCCCTCACTCTTATCTATCTATGGCCCTCACTCTTATCTATCTATGGCCCTCACTCTTATCTATCGCATCACCACAGCATCACTCAGGGGCACCACAACATCACTATGCGCTACCACAGCATCTCTGAATGCCACAGCATCACTTGTAGTCACCACATCACTCGTCGCCACCACATCACTCAGTGGTACCACAGCATCAATCTGTGCAACCATTCAACAACAATTGGATCAAATATGTTCTCTCAATGTTTCAAGCTTTATTACAAATGTCACAAAAAAATGTTAATATTTCACTTTTGTTCTTGGATTTTCGTCACAATAAAATACACTGAACATAATCGTCACAAAAGTTATTTACAAAAGTTTAAGCTATTGCCATTATAAATTACAATAACTTTTATTTAAGTATAAATTATTTTAAAAAATTAAAAGCCATTGTTATTTGTAATATCAATACATCTAAGTCACGTAAATACAGCACATATTGCATTACAAATGCTATAGGTGTCACATTTGCGAAAGTTATAACTATTGGCATTGTAAATGACAAAGCTATTAATTTCGCTATTTTCAAAACCAACACATAAATAAAAAATGTGTCATTTACAATACCAATAGCTCAAACGTTCCTATTGGGAGACCTATTGCATTGCAAATGCTTGTATAATAAGTGGCACACTTCTTTTTGTGGTAATGAAAGGAAGTAAAGGCCCCACCAGGAGCAGCCTCCTGCCGCTCAGCCCTTCACCAACTGACAAACCTTCACTCAGAACATTCTATGAAGGCCTCATACCAACATTCCGAGCTGAGCAGCAAGAGTAAATATAATACATCTCCTTTCCTTAATGGAATAACAAGAAAAGGAAACGAAGTTGCGGAGAAGTTAAATCACGCAACATGAAAATTAATATGAAGTCAGGAAATAACATTCACTCACGCAAAACCCGTAAACCAGCAAATGATCACAAGTCACGCAAACCAGGACAATAACCACCACCTTCTCCCTTCGTCAAACACAAGGAGAAACCGCCCAGAGGCAATAGGAAATGGCCAACACGCCACCACGCCAACATACAACAAACAAAGCTCAAGAAACCAAAGAGTGACTGGCCAGGTCAGACTGAGGCAGAAAGGGTGCACCCTCGCGGCTTGACAGGGAAACATCAACGAAAAGCACGTCACTAGGACGACCTGTACCTAGACTGGCATACCTAACAGTCAATAAAGAATGCAAAACAACAACACAATGAGGTACGTAATAACCCCCCCATGCACCATGTATGTAATGAGGGACTTAAAATCACATGAAAGTCATCTCATGAACAAAAGAGAGTAATAATAGCACCTAGTAAGCATCCCATGCACAACCATAAAACGATGTAACCACACACAAGGTGAAGTGACCTGTTGACAGACTGGCATTCCAAACAGTCATCCAAAGAAAAGAAAAAAAACAGTAAAGCAATGAGGGACTAGTAAGCATCTCATGCACGACCATAAAAACGATGCAACATATACGAGTGACCTAAAACTGGCAGTCATCTCATGTACCTAAAAACAGTGAGCAGCAAGAGTAAATATAACAGTTTTGTACACAAGAAACTCCCCTCGAATGTTTTTCATGGAAGTGAGCCTGGAAAAAGGCCCCTTTTGGAAGGTTTTTTGGGGGGGAAGCGCTTACAATCATTAAACTGCTCAGCTCGTATATCTAATTCGTTAATAAGTATTCTGGAACGGGTTGCGTTGAAGTATGAAAATCCAATCCTTTCGTTGCGCAGCTGTTGGGTTACCCTACACAGCACTGGGTGAATGAATGGCTGCCAGCTCGAGGCGAGGGTCCAAGCACGTTCTGACCATGGCCTGATTACTGACAGATTGTATGGGACGCTCGATCGCGTCCCTGTTGTTTAGAAATACAGTTCACAGCATGTATTTGGCAAGGAAGTTTCGCTACACAACTGCAGTGGAGTGCTGGCAGGGCAATTTAAAGGGCAAATGGTGATGTGGTTGAGAAAGCATTTCCCTTTCCAAATCAATGTAGGGGACGTTTGACACGCAAAATATTCTAGGCACTACATTTAAACGTTTGCAGCTTTACTAATGGCACTCAAGCACCTGCTTCGGGTGCCCTTTTCCTGGAGGTGTATGGTCGACTTCTACATGTCGCTCCCTGGGGGTTTGCATCAGGTTTGGAGTGACTGATTTGAAAAAATTAAGGGGAGTGGCACAAAAAAAGAACCTGGCCTCGCGTGGGGGAATATTGTCGATGCAGGCCGAACTGTAGGACTTATAGTGGTTTGTGTATTGGCCTGCCATTCTTACGTTCATAATTTTAAGGTTTGGAATTAATTTACAGAGGCATTATAGAACAGCAAATGAAGCAAACACATTGAAAGCATTGAGCACATTTAAAGAAACACCGCTGCTTCATAAACGGAGCAGCCTATGATTGGCCAAATGAATTCTTTTACACTTTTGTCTCAATTCTTTATTGAACATAAGGAAATAGTTTTACATTTTCAGACTTCCCTCTGCGATTTTCGTGTTGTATATATTTGAAAGAAAAGTGTGTGCCATTTATTCTGTGTACGGTCGAACGGATCGTTCCACACATTACCTTGAGTAGTCTGCCAGTGCTGATCAAATTCTATTTTATGTACTTGGTGCAAGAGAAAAATATGCATGTGTTGTAAAGCCTAAATTGAATTTTGGGGTGACACAATTCTGTGTAATTTTCCCCAAGTCTTTCGTGCAGTACTGTGGAGCTTTGTGCCTCAAGGGATGTCACTTAAGACAGTCTTAGGTGAATGAGTGTCTTCGCTTAAGCCTTCGGTTTATGCAAATGTGTAAATCTCCGATTCGAGGTTGCTTTTAGGAGGGGGGAGAAAGCACTCACTGAATTCCCATTACTTTATGCATCAAGATAAATTACTGTTCTATCACATTTGTGCAGCCATATTGGACATTTTTATTAATGCTTGGTCAGTAGAGTAGAGGTTTTGGGAAAATTAAATCAAGATCCGTTCCAGAGGAACTGCATGCAACTGCTATTTTTCCTTCCGTTCCTAAACTCAGTGTGTTATGTGGTAAGAACACTACTCTGCTGTACTACTCTGAGTATATAGAGTCCTAAAACGGTTGTTAATGCTATCCTTATTTTGTCTCGACTTTGACTAGCCACTTAGCAAAGACAACCAGCTTTTCCAGATGAGAAAGTGGCTTTCATTATGAACTAAACATGATTCATCAGTTTGCTCTCCTACTTTGGGTATGGGGCCTCAACATTTGTAGACCATGTGTGATTAATTGGCTTGTAATTTTGTGAGGGTGATCCAGCGAGCTACCAACTTGTGGACATCTATCACTATATACTCATCTGGGCTCATAAACACACTCACTCATATAGGCCGGTGAACACCGCTGGGGATCAAGTTTATAGGGCTAAAATGTATATCTGTTTGCTTATCAATTCTTACATCTATTACTATTCCAAATCCCTTTCTATAACTAATGGATCAATTTTAGTTGGTTAGGATTTGATGATATTAACCTAGGTCTCATTCAGAGAAGTGTGGCTCAGTGGTTAGAGGCGGCAGACCCGGAAGCTGAGATCGGCCCGGGACCAGGGTTCAATTCCCAACGCGGCAGGGTCTTGGGTCAATGTCCGCGGGCTCGATAATTCTCGCCTCGGCGCCTATTCTAACCTTGGGCTCCACTCTGCAACTCTGGGCAATAGCTTGCTTAATCTTCACAACGGCCTCTTCAACGCCGGGGATGCCTGGTCTCACCTTGGGGGTGCCCAGAAGGGACCATCTCACAGGGAAAGCCAGGACGGGTTCCCCAGCGGTATACAGCGCCGGGACGCCTAGGTGTGGGCAGCTGTGCGCTTTACAAGTATACCACATTTACATTTAACTGATTTTCTCATTGAATAACCACAGACTCGTGTAAGTTTTAATTGTTTATCTAAATTAATCGTGAGAGCAAAACAAATTACAGTGTTAACTCCATCTTTCGGAGGAATTAAGATTGGCCAATTCAATTTTAAATAGGATTTCACAATAACTAGTACCTCAGGAAAGAGAGGATAGAGAGAGAAAGCACATTGACACAAAACACAGATTTATATTTACCTAGGATGGTGCGAAAATCAGACCTCTCTGGCCAAGAGTATATGGGCCCCTTAGAAAATTCAGGTGACAGGTACTTCAGGACAGGACGGATGACCTCTTCTGGATTCAACGCCTGCGTCTCACTCCTCTCTGATGCTAACTTCCTCCTCGATTCTTCCACGATAATCTTCTAATTCTATTACCTCCTCAATTTGTCCGCGATCATCTTCTAATTCTATTTGCTTTGGAAATTCTAAGTCTGCTTCTTCAGGTTTTTGGTCAGCATTCGGATAGCATCTATGTCTCTCAACATTCTGGCAGCGACTGCTCTAACTAATCTAACTAACTACCCCAATGATACTTTCTTAATGGCATGTACCACCCCCAAAATTTTCAACTTTATGAAACTTATATTTCTGATTAGACGAGCTGAGGGGATGATCATCACACCATGCTAGTTTTAATTCTTTTCTTAAGTTAATTGTGTTAAGTTCCTGCCCATTAATTTGTTTTCCTAAGTTTTATTTCCCACCCATATTTGTACACTTTATCTACAACAATGTATACAATTTCACAGAATCTTCAGGATGTTCAGCTGGTTCCCAGGACATGTGTAGAGAATGTCCTTGGACGAGTCCCTAGACTTGAGCTCACTGCTCAGAGTTGTCCCTCCTTCACATGTTTGCAAACCCAGGTGGGTGTCAGGCCTTAGCATCGTTCAGAGGCCCAAATACGAACTAATAGAGAGGTCAAAAGACAAAGTATTAAATTCAAAATAAAATGATTTCACTGTATACCACCTATCTCTACTCTAATGCCATTTACTTATAAAAAAATGTATGCATTAGCTCTTAGTGTATAACTTGGTTTAGTTTCAGCAAAGCAGATGCTCAGCACGTGAGTTCCCAAGCAGCCATATTAGATGCTATTGCGCAGAAGCAGAATTTTCCTTCCAAGCGTTAAGACGTCATGCAGCTGATGCATGCGCAGTTCATTTTCCCGCATTAGCAGCCATCTTTTATTACACTCTGGTTTACTTGTTAGTAAAACACATAGGCAAGCTTCCCCTTTTTCTAGAAATATGTGGAATGTTGTGGAAATTAGCATTACAGACATTATTAATACTTTGTGCGGGGTTATATGAGAGGATTGCCTCCAAGCAAGTTTTTTTTTTTTACACAAGTCCTTGCTCCATCTAGGGCCCCAAGACTTATACTTTTTTATAGATCAAGAGTGTTCATCTGCCTGTATGAATTCTTTTTTTTCTCAACAGTTTTGATAAATATTCAAGTTTATAACTAAACAAGCGGTCGATCAGGCTACCGAAAAAGAATCAAGTACAGTTTTACAGTATGATTTTACATCCAACATGTGGTCCAACCTAACTGTTTTAAAGTTCTTATGTGGAATCTCAGATATGCCACCAGACTCGTTCAGGTAGAAGGTGAATTTCGGAGCGTTGGTTTAAAGAGGACGCCGGGAAACCTTAGGTTAGCTGTTGCGCCTTATAAGAATAAATAACATAAAGAGTAGTCTGCCAAGGTTGAATGTGCTTCAGCCCCACTTGAGACAACAAATTGTCTTTTAATGATCCTGGGTGGAATTCTACCTAACAATTGGTGACGAGGATGGGATCCACATTTTGGCTTAAGAGTGTCAGACATGGGCAGGGAACCTCAGGAAGAGGTGCCATACGTGAGAGCACGTACCTTCCAAGATGCTCGAGAGACTCGTACACCACTTTATTCTACATGTCGAACTAAGGCATCTACACACCCGGCCAGCCTTTTCAAAAGTGTTGTGTGTGCTCTGCTTTAACTCCAAGCTTTGCTTATGCAGAGCATGCTGGCCGTGAACTGTTGTGTGCTAGCGGTCCACAGGGCAATCCAAGAATATTTGCGAGCTAACCTTACTGTATCTAGGGGCGGGGTCATTAACCTCCTTCTCTAGGAGCTTGAGCAGGGGTGGGTGTCCCTGTACAGTTCTGTGTAATAAGAAACATTTAAGATGTTTTTATGACTCTTTAGACTCTGATAACAGACTCTGGTCTGCAAGAGGCTATTAAGTAGATCTCTTGCAGTGGAATGAATGAAGGGGGTAGTCTACGCTGGAGAGACTGGGGATTATGATCAAACTTGAATGGAGGATGACGAAATGGGTGACGAGGAGGATGGAAGGATGGATGTAGTTGGGTGGCGAGGAGGATGAGGGGATGGGTGGGTGGAGGGAGGGCTGGATGATGGATGAAAGCATTTGATGGAGAAAGAGTGGTTGCCAGAAAGAAGGAATGCAAGATGGAAAGTGAATTATGGAGATTGTTGATAGGCAAGGAAGATGGATGCACAATAGATGAAAAACGATGGTGAAAAGAGAAGGGTGGATGGATAGATGGGAAAAGCAGAGAAAGGTTGTGGGGAAGCACAACAAATTAAAGGGTTGAAAGAAGGACATTAAGGATTTTTTAAAATTTCATTTGGTAGCACTCTCTCAAATAACTCTGGGCTCTGTTTGTCTCACCGGCTTGCGCGTAGCTATTTGAGACGTGGTTCAAAGTGGGGGGGTATTTGATTTTTTTTGTTAACCTTGTTTAGGGGATTGCATTTCCGCCTTCTGTTTCTGACATTTTTGATGCTCAGAGGTTGAGCTGTGTTAAGTGTTTCTGGTCCCCCCCTGCTGTCTCTCGATTCAGTCCCGCTCTGCTGATGGGACATAGAAACATGTTCTTAAGAACTGTATCAGGCCATTTTTTATATATTTTCCTTTCCACATAGGTGTCTGGTTTATCCATTGGGGATTCCCGTTTGCTCAGATCGCCCACGCAGAACTGGGCACCCACAGCCTTGTTACTGGCTGCCCCAATACTCCAGGTAGATTAAGTAAAGATTTCTATTAAAAGTGTAGACATATGAAAGGTTTTCTGGCGGGTGTAAAACAGAAATTTTCAGAACTTTTTTTCATGTCGGGTGAATATTATTTTAAAATATTGTCTTGGTGGACCAGGTCAAAGCCTTCATTATGACACTGTGCGCATGCATGCCTGTGTGTGGGTACGCATGCCCCACCTATGCATACAAAAGGACGTTTTGAGAAATCTCAGAGCATGAACTGGCAGGACTTGGATTTTTTGGAGAGCTTGCCTGTCTGCAGTGTCTGGTACTCCCAATTCCTACTGGAATAGTTAGATACAAATTCTCACAAAACCTCCATTTGAACCTCTCGACATTTGCAATGGTCCCATTACTTTTTGAGTCCAGTTAGAAAAGGCATGTTGTCTCCATTTGTATCGCAAACATAGAGCACTATGGCTTATTGCACTAAATCAGAGGCGAGCGGCATATTAACATACCTGTCCGAGATCTCCAGGTCTGCCTCCCACCTTCCTGTCCACCGTTAATGCCGGATTTCGCATGGCAGCCCAGCAAACAAACATTGACTTCTGCTGCACTCTGAGAAGATCTGAAGAAGTTGCTTGCCAATTCCATATTGTAAAGGGGATGAAATTGTTGCTTATCTTCCACCATGAGATCTCTGTTGTGTGCAGCTTGTCACTGTGCACTCACTCTCCTCCCTGGTGTCTTGTAGATCCCTTGCTTCTCCTGTGGTTGATTCAAAGCAAAAGAACATTTGAAAAGATGCTCGAACAGACGCTATGAACACAAGGTTGAGTGGATGGTGATGGTGGTTTATTTGAGAACCATACATAGTGTGATTGCTCCTTCATACGCTCGCTGATAATGGGGGAGCACTTCATGTATACACCTCTTTTATAGACATGTCATACCTCAACAGGAGGTGGTTGTAGCCTGCAGTCACAGCACAGGGCTTGCTGATTAAAAGTTACAGTCAAGTTACTTATTTCTCCCATTGTCCCCGTACTCCTTCAGAGCCACTGGTAACTCAAGTTGTTCACTAGGTATATAGTTAGCAGGATTACTCTTGTTAGCATCCTAGGAAGGAGGAGCGGGAAAAGGAAGGGCCCTCCATATCTTATCACCCTTTACCTTGTACCCTCCGCAAAACTTCTAACGATCAACTCACTCTCAAACATAACGATTTTAAGTTTAGTATATCATAAATCTGATTTACTTTGAATTCCTCTGTCGACTCCCCGAAGCTGGAGATTGCAGATCTTGAAAAGGAATTAAAATGTTCTGGCACGTTGCCTCCTTCCCTCACTGTCAACAGTGCGTCGGGCACGGCAGCGTTTTATTGTGCGTCTGTACAGTACTCCGAAGTCAAATATAAACCTTTATGCCTCGCCGTGAGACGCACCTGCATGGCAACCCATTGTCGAGGCCGCCCTGCAGGTAAAGTGCCGAGGTATAATTGCGGATTTCGAGCTGGCGTCCAGAGTGAGGCCTTTCTGTAAGGTCTCCCCCGCAGGGCCCTTGTGCGTCGGCGTACGCCGCCATGTGACGTCTGCTTTAAAAGCACGCTGCTTTCCGCTTCTGAAGTCGTTGCTACGGCACTGGAGTCGCGCAAGGCAAACGAGTGGCCTTTTGATATGCACTATAAAAACCCCTCAACCAAATTATTCACCGACGGATCGCGGTTTTATCATTCGGGGCGGGGACAGGATAAGTGGGTCGCCATCTGCTGGTGTGTAAACACCTGTACGGCTCTTAAAGTCATTTCATTCTGTGTAATATCTCCTTTTTACATATTTTAACGAAAGACGTGGAAGCAAAGTGCCCATCGTTTTCACATTAGGGTAGCCAAGAGCTTTATTATCTTTTAATGTATTGGACGGACGTAAGCTGCTTTTTGTTAAAGGTAGTCTGGCAATTCAATGTAGCTCTGCCTTGGTATCTAGGGTGACCAACTGCTTTGAGTGCAAATTCAGGAAAGTGAGTGTAAAAATTCAGGACAAAGGGTCAAAATTCAGGACAAAAATTCAGGACAAAGGGTCAAAATTCAGGACAAAACTTCGGGACAAAAGGTGCGTTTTACAGACATATCAGAGGAGGTCGGACTATAGTATATAAGTAATCTCATCTATATCCAAACGTATTCATCCATTTGCAAACCTATCCATCATGTATTCTTCCTTCCATCCAACCCTCCATCCACACTTTCACTCATCTATCCATCCACCCTTTCACCCTATCCATCCGTACCCTCATCCATCCAGTCTTCCACCAATCGATCCATCCAGCCATTAACCCTTTCAAACCATCCAGCCATCATGTCACTTACTCATCCATCAACCCAGTCACTCATCCTTCCACCCATTCACCTTTTCAGCCATCCATCCTTCATCCCTTTCTCTCTCCATTGACCCTTTCACTTAGCCATCTTTCCTTCCATCCACCAATCCTTCTACTCATCCACTCATGAATCCATCCATTGACCCTATCGCTCATCCATCCTTTCACTCATCTATCCACCCATTCACTCGCCCATCATCCACCCATTCACTCATCCATCCATCCTTTCGCTCATTATCCATCCATTCACCCTTTCATTCATCCATTCACCTTTTCACTAATCCATCCAGCCATCCATCCATCCACCCATCCCTTTATTCATTCACTCGCCCACCTTTTCATATTAATTATGAGCTGAGTCTTTATCTGCAGAGTTGCATATTGAAGAGGCCAATCAAAAATGTCACCCTTGTTGTAGTTCCTAAGTCAAGTTCAAGGATAGGCCATGGGACGGACATACCCCTTACCCTCAATCTAAAATGGCGAGCTTTTTCTCCGGATGTTTATGAACGCGGAAATTGTGCAGGCCGGTTGATTTCAGTAACTTGCAGGCAATAAACACGACCCCTTATTTGGTCACAATGGACTGAGGGATTCCTAAAGTTGCAACCAGGCACAGACTGCTGGCCGCCTTCAGTACACGCCGAGGTCCGCCGCAGATGCTTACCTCGTTCTTGACCGGTGAAAGTCGAGGTGGAGAGCCATAAGGAGTCCTGGGGCAAAGGGAAGGGTGCCAGTTGCACAGAAGACTTCTCTATGTATGCAGTGGGGTATTAGCAACCCAACGGCCATAGTAGTGCTTCCGAAGACCTGCTAAAGCAGGAAAATATAATAAAAAGTGATTCCAAGCCCTGGAGCCTAAGCGCGGCTCGACCTTCTGTTGGCCATTTGTTGTACAGTGTATATACATGACTAGCTATATGAGCTATAAATTAAATACTTGTGAGAGGGGGGCTAAGCAGAGATGAGGGGCACCATGGTGGGTGGTAGCCAGGGAATACATAAAGAAGGTCATGGAACTGGCACCAACAAAGATTGTCGCCTTGGCGCCTCTAATGCACATAGTTTAGAGTTTGATAGTTCTTCCAGAGCCTTTGCAGCAACCATTTATAACGTTTTTGTTCTGTTTTTGTGGTACACAGTTACACGAAAACTACGCCTCATTGTTTAAAATAAGTTTGCCAATTGCAAACATATACAGAGCAGAGGCGTTTTAAGGCAATGGCAAAGTATGCAACTTCTAAGGACCCCAAGCTATAAAGTCCCCTCCCTCCCCTAGGAAGATTTTGTATTTCTATATTATTTATGTCTATTTATCTCAACGTACCCCCCTCTCCTGTGTAGTTTTAAGGCGTGTTGGGACCCAAGGGAAGACATATATCAGCGGTTTCTGCATGAACATATATCAGCGGTTTCTGCATGATTCCGTTTCTAAAACTTTAACATACTTTAATATTTTTGTGCATTATGTAAACTTCAGTTTTCAGAAAATGTTTAATAAAATTCAAAAATGTTCCGAACAGGTGGCCCCTAAACATGTCATGCACAGGGCCCGAAACACATTAAGATGACAATGAGTACAGGGCAGTAGCTATCAACGGTGGAGCAGGAGCATCGACACCGGGTCCATTGCACACCAATTACTGTTGCCTTTTACAGTGCAAACAGACCGCGGGTGACATAATTGCTTACACTGAGGCCCAGTGCTCTCATGTTACACCACCGAACAGAGACCATATTTAATCTGCCATTAATCTGTTTAAAGCGTCGTGCGATGAGGATCTCTTGAATAATAGCCAGAACTGCAGGAAACCTCAAAAAAAATGCATGAGGCTCGGATTATGACATTAACAGTTCCGCAGCCTCCAATCCAGCCAAAGGCGCCTTGAAGCCGGCCAGGTCCCTTAAGAACGCATTTTACTGAGTTTACAGGTCAGGGGTCGAGTAAGGGTCCCACCAAATTTTAAAAGGGAAAGTCAAAACTTTTCTGCGCCTTTCAGAAGTACCGGGGCTGGGTACCTTAGAGTTGTTCTCATTGGCCCCGTCAGGGCTAATGGGAGCACTCCTGCAGCGTACCTCTGAGCTATAGGGTTGGCTGAAGGCTTTTAAGCCAATCCTAAATCACTTTGTTTGGTGCCACAGCAAACGGTTGGCATTAGAAAGGCACATGATTGGCTGTGACCCAACAGCTGTAAAAATTACGGACAAATGGCGTCCGTTAAAGAAACCTTCACGGACAACGGACAGAAGGACGAAATTACGGACTGTCCGTGAAATTTACGGACGGTTGGTCACCCTATTGGTATCACATTCTTAATGGAAACATGTACAGGTGCGCTCGTTCGTCCTTTTTTAAATGTAATTCCCACCATTGGTGTACACATTGAGAGCATTGCCTGTTTAACTGGAGAATGGTTGCATCTTGCAGATACTTGCCTAAAGGTGAGTTCACTGTATTACTGAGTTATATAAAAATAATCGTGTTTCAGTTAACATTGCACAGACCTCTGGACTCGAGGTACATTGATGTGTAAATGAGAACATCTCACTGTTTTAAGGTTAGAGCTTCCTAACCGACTTAATTCTGAGAAATCATTTTCCCTTAGCAAGTGCTATGGACACATCCTCAAAGTGGTTGCAGCCCTGCCAAGGTCCATGCATCCGGCGTTAGACTAACGCATTTCAGTGTGGTGGTCCGCAACACTTCACTGAAATGCAAAGTCACACTTTTCTAGAGCCTCCTCAGCTTTCGAGCTGAAGCGCTCTAATTCGCACCACCGTGTAGCTGTAAAAGCTAGTGGCAGCACGCAGTCCGTGCTGCTTATGAAAGGCTTATGGGGTGGGTCAGCTGAGTTTGCTCGACTGGCTACAATGTAACCCATTCACCCGACACCACAGCATTCAGTACTAACGTCACAAGAGTCAGTCTGATTTTGCCCAATGTATACGGCCGAGACCACAAGGATAAATGCAAATGTAAATTTACATGAATTTATATAGCGCAAATCACCACCTGTTTCTAAGCGCTTGCTTAGGGAACCCGTCCTGGTATTCCCCAGTGACCTAACCCCGGCAGGGTATCCACAAGATGAAAGACAGGCATCCCGCCGCGAGGGGCCGTTGTGGAGATTAAGCAAGCTATTGCCCAGAGTCGCAGAGTGTGAACCCGTGAATCGAGTAGGCACCGGAGCGAGAATTGTCGAGTCCATGCACATTTTAGGACTCAAGACCCCACCGAGCCAAGAATTGAACCCTGGTCCCGGGCTGACCTCTGCTTCCAGGTCTGCCTCCTCTAACCAGTGAGCCACACTTCTCCACACTTCTGTCACACAGACACACCTATAGGTGGGCCACCCGCAGCGCATGAGAGGGCAGTGCACAGTTTTATACAGTGCAGCACAATGGTTTGGCTGGTCAGGTTCTTCAGTTGAGCCTGCACTGCCAGGAGGCAGTGCACAGACATGAATGCCGCGCAAGTGGGAGTCCTCTCCTAGACTGCCTGCGGCCCATGCACTGCTGCAGCAGGCCCGGGGAAAGTAGTCGCGGCTGGCTGGCCCATTCATGCCACTAGTAAGTGCCACTTGTTCATTACTTTTGTGTGCAACCTCTCAGCCTCACTCTCTCTGAGGTGCTGTGACCGGTGCTGCAGCAGCTGCGCTGCAGTATTGCAGACACTGTTCTGGCTTTCTGGGCAAGGCTCACTTGAGCCGAGGCGCCTCTGTAGGGTGCAGTTCCTTGGGACTGTAGGGCAGAGGGCACCGCACAGTAAAGGCGATCCTTCAGCTAAGGGTGGACGCCACGTCCCCTCCGCCCCAATGCAGCGCATGACTGCCACCTAGGTCCACTTGCTGGTATTTTCATGCACTTTAGCACCACCTGCCAGCCGCTTCCCACTGCAAGCGTGGTGTCCACGTCTGGCAGCCCAACCGGGTGACCACCACTACCATATACAGCCCTGAGTTTCAATGATGGACTAGGGCAAGCCCATTCAGTGCTCTAGGATTTTGCACGCCTAGGGCGGGTACTTCACCAAGCCTGATGCATAGCACTCATGCAACGAGGACCACAATGTTAGTTTGCACGAACCATTGTGTGAATGATAATGGCGGCTATCACCTCTTTTCAGCATTTACACTGAGATTCTCATGGTTCCGACCCGGAGATGATAGTGTAGACGCTTCTCAAAGGGATCTGATTTTTTTTTTTATATATCCCCATTGCAGTGCAGGTCAGTGAGCAACATTTTTGTTTTCGTGAAATAAGTGCCTTCAGATTTACTGTTATGTAGCAAATGTACCACTTGTGGACTGGGTCTATCTAGAATGTCCATACAATCTGCAAGATATTACCATTGGTTTGCTTTGTGTCAACCCAAGAAAATGTTATGCTTCAATGTGCAGAATCTCATTTGATAACTTTCGTAGGTCAAAATGCTTAAAGTGTGGGAACTATCCTCAGTACAATGGGAGCAGGGTCAGTGAATATGGGACCAGTGCAATGTGATATTTGGTATTCCACAGAAAACGTGCTCTCTTCGGAACTCTGACTTATAGGATAACACAACAGCTCTTCTATATTCCACCCACTGAAGGAGAAGTGCACATCAGCCTGCCTTGTTAGGGGCAGATGAAGCAGGCACACTTAGTCCGTCAGTGATGTATGTGCATCCTCTGTCTCCTGAGGCCTGCCCAGTGCTGCAGCCCCGCTCCGAGTCTGCGAGACCGAGTCCGCTTGTGACTAGTAATGATCATAATTTATTAGCAGGCTGAGATCCAAGTGCTTGGGCCTCTCTCACATCGTGCTTATGTTTGGTTACAGTCAGGTCCCCTGTGGAGAGCCTGGACCGGCTGTGTGTGGCATGTCAGTTAGTGCCCTTCCATTTCTGGTGCTTTGCAGCAGTTTTAAAATCTCCTTAAGTTTCTTGTTGCTCAAATGGGTGTAGTTTGTGATATTTGTGTATTCATCGTTTTCGTTACTTGATTTTTACCTACCGGAAAGTGTCACTCCTAGTCGTTGAATGTCACTCATGATTGCACTGAAATTATGAAAATGTCACACATGAGCAGTCTGAAACCTTGGCCGCTATGTGGTTGTGGGGGGTAAAAAGGTGGAATGGCAAGCAAAATAAGGTGCATATAGGTAAACCCTTTATGCTAGCATATGTTGACCTCTAATAATGCCCATTCCAAGCGCAGGTTTTAGGTAACAACGGTATGTTCTGGTTTGGCAAGGGTTCCAAGAAGAAAAAAAAGCCTTGTCAAAAGCACTCTGTGCTTCCACGGATTACGATCATATCCTTCATTCAACGCGATCTGGCCATTTTATTATTGCTCCCTCCTGTCATGACACCTTCATTGAGATGAAGGGACTAAGTTATATGAGCACTCAAAGTTTACCTGAATAGAGTTGAGAAGTTGTCGCCTGTATTTTTCCACCTTCACTGGAAACCCGGCAGGCTAGCCAGCATCTCGCAGTAGTGTGGACGCATCATCTGCCACTGATGCAGACTTTGGTCATGTTATCCACAGCAACAGGTCACTATGGAAACTTGTCTTAAATCTGTTTTATTTCCATAGTCGAATTAGACGATATTAACATAAAAGCACAAATCAAGAGGCAAGCAGTTTTCATTGGACGAGTTCCCCTAGAGCTGGAGATCTTGATCTGAAGCTAAAGACATGGGAGGCTCATGAATAGGCGTACAGTTTTTTATTTTTTATTTTAATGAAAAGCCTGTCGAAAGTTTAAATCATCAAAATAATTCAATAGCCCTGGGAAAGGCAGTTTGGCTAAGGGAGGGGGGTTTTACTGATTAAGAAGGAGTAAGGCTTGCTTGGATTTTACAGAATAATTACTTCAGCCGCCACAGGAAGCTTGATCTGATAGCTGCGCCTTCTCCCATTGCCTACGGAAGAAAAACCCTGATCTGCTGATGAAAGTCAACCTAATGCCGTGCTAATCCTTCCTGTGGGGACTGCGCTGGGGCATCTAGAACATGGCCGCTGTGTTGTGGTTTAATAGCTCTGATCAAACATGACGCAGGAAGGGCTTGCCCGTAGCATGCCAAATGATTTCCCTTGCGAGTCTGCAAGTATTAAAAATTGAAAATTGATGAGCTATTAGCGGCTCCCTCTTCAATTAGTCATCTTTACAGTGAAAACGCCATGCTTATAAAGAGTCTAGAGGTTGATGGCTGTAATTTTATTTATTTGCGATATTGGCTTGTGTCCGTGTTTCCTTTAAATCACTAGTAGTTGAAAGAAAGAATACGTTTTTGTAGTCCCTATTCACAGCATTTTAAAAGAAAAACTGTCTCCTCACCAGGACTATAACAATTAGTAGACCTCAAAATCTCCCCATTTTTTTTTTTAATTTAAATGCAAGAAGTTGTGCAATTGCAAACTTCCACGAAGTTGGACTGCCGCCCATCTTCAAGTTTTATAGGCAGGTGTATTGTGGAGTACCCTGGGGCCATATTAAGTAATTTGAAAAGAATTTACATGATGGAACTATAAAGATCTAGTTTAATTTCTTCTGTAATGATTTGTGCCAGTGGTGCCCAAGCGCTTGGTTGGTTTTTTATTTTTTATTTGCGTGAGGTTACAAAATCGGCAGAAGAACATAGAACATAGATTCAAAGCACGTTTACGGGCATTATAGTTACAAGGAACACATACTTTATCTTACTGACATGGCAAACTATAGAGGGCATTAAGGCTAAGATTGGTATGCCCATCCTCGATCTATATCTTATTTCTCATGACATTTGCCCTGGCATCTCATTGCCATCTGCCTGAGCTACAAAGCAACCTTTCCTTTAAAGAATATATTTTCACATATGGGGTTTTGTTTTCACCGTTTACCTGTTATTTGGGGAGCTATATAGTAGGAAAAGCGCCCCCTCTGTCCACACCTTACACTGTAACCCCTTTACCAACTTCTTTAGCAGAGCCAGCCTGTCTTCAGGTGGTCTCCCTGCTTGAGAAAGTAAGAGGTGGGACCTGAGGCTGAAAATCCTGGTTATTTAATTTGAAAAACTTATGTTTGTTACATATTCGTACATATTTTCTAAATTAATGCTTTTCAAACTGCCCAGTAATTTCAGAACCACAATTTTCCTTGAAATGTTTTGAAAAGGCTGAGAAGTACATCATAATGAAATAGAAAGGTTGTGGAGCCAGGGGACACAATCTAAACATTTACAATACACATAGAATAAAAACACTTAATTCAGCATCTGTAGTGATTTAGCAAATATATTGTCACATATAGCCTTATTATTTAACACCGATATGTGAAGTATTAGTACGGAGTGCCTGATCTGTACGTCGACGTTTCAACCCCTATTCAAGAGTGTAAATGATAAACATCACCTAGGGTCTTCTTCAGGACTATCAATATATTTCAGAGTAGTCTGTGTATGGGCCTTGTGGTTGCTAAAAGTAGTGGAGGGATCCTTAAATTATCAAAAAATCCTCCATTTGTACCCAGATGGAAATCCAAAACAGGTCAACTTTCCTGTGTGGCCTCATCCGAGGGTAACTTATTTTTGGTAATATGTGACTCAGGATCACCACCCCTTGAATTCTTGTCTATCTGGGGATGATAGGGAAAAATGTACCAAAAGTGCTTCAAACATCCTCATAATATTTCTTCAAAAGACGGTGCATCTGCATCCGTCTGTCCCCGCTGTCCGACTCAAGTCTACTTCAAGGGGTGGTGATCCTGAGTCACGGAATAGCATGTTGTTCTTTTCAGTAAATTACAACAGCTGCATATCAATTTTGCCAAGAAACATCCATCTACATTGGTCTGTAGTTGGCCAGGTTGTTGGCATTTAGTCCTGACTTTTGTAGGGGGTGTTTAATCAAAGAACAATCGAAAAGAGCATGAATTACCATAGGGCTTGTAGACAATGAGGTATTCGTTATGTGCCACATCAGTGGTGCATTTAATGTGTCATATTTCCTTGAATTTTGCCAGAGAGCAAATGTCAGCTAAGAAGCTTGCTTACTGGGATGAATTTGTTATTTAAAATAATTTTCAGACATGAGAGAGAAGGCTTTAATGTACCTTCTTTGGTTGTCTGAATTGGAAGAGCCTAGTTGAAAATCGTTGTTCAATTACATTTTTGAGCTCAAGAGTGTGTGAGTTCTTTGGTCTTTCCAAAATAATTAGATGCTTGGACATCACAGAGCATTTTCAAAAGAATGGTTTAATGTGTAGTTTTGATATATCGATTTCTGCTTTCTTAGTCTAGTTTCTTTAGGTCGAGCCTAGTCCGCGTGCATGCGCTGTCTGCAAGATCTTCTGTATTCAATAGAATCACTTTATTCCCACCTGCTGCTTACCATTAGTTGATCCCTGTGTCACTCTTCTTTAGTGACTCCTAACTGGTTCCAATAGGCGATACATCACTTCTGTTGAGGGCTAAGGAGCACTGGTAAAGTACTGTTCAGTGTTCATCTGCTGTTTGGGGGAAACTCTTTTTCCTCTGCTGCCCTTCAACCAGGTCTCCCTGATTGGAGAGATGAAAACGTGTGTGTTTTTATTATTATGATTGCATCTGTTGTGTCAATGCACTGTCAAAAAAACCCTCCCGAATTACAGCTTGTTTTTATTTTTGTTTCTTTCTGCGCATCATTTTTTTAGTTTGTGTACCCAAGCGGTCTTTTTAACTGGGCAACGGGTCACGTCTGTGGCTGAAAAACTGGGAGTGCCGTATCAGCTTCCCTCAAGCCGGTCTCTCTCTGCATCGGCTCATTATGCAGTTTGAGGCGGGTGCCCGGATCCCAGCTTTACTTTAAGGCTGGTGCTGCTGTTCTCTCCCCGTTGTTAATTATCCTCTCTGTTCTGTTACCTTTAGCCCCTCCCTCCCCATGCTATCTGCTTCCACCCCCCTCCTGTTGTTTCATGGAATTTGGGTGGTGACATCTGTGGTTGCAGGTATACTCTAAACAAAACCCCAAATGCCATCTCTGCCGTAACACCCAAACCTAATATTTACTGAGTACAATCTCCTGCATTGCGTTTTAATTTTTTTTGTGTTAGGCTTGCATTCAGTCAACCGTAAGCCACACCCCTACTTCTGAGCTGCCTGTTGAACCGAAGGTGTGTGATAGGCACACTGCAGGAAAACAAGTATGGCTCCACCAGTCTGCAAGATGTGAGAAAGTGAAAGGACAGGCTTATCTGTGACGCATGGTCCTTGCGGAAACATGCAGAAGTGGAAACTTACAAAAGTGAAAAACAGGGAGTGCCATATCTGCTTCCCCAAAGACGGTCTTCCTCCGCATTCACTCATTATGTAGTTCAGGGTGTGCGCTGGAATCCCAGTTTTATTTTAAGGAGAAAGTTGCATAGTTATATCAATATGGCTAGACAGCAGGTCATTAATACTCATTGTGCAGCAGTGGAAGAACACTGTTTCTCTTTAGACCCTCTGCTGGTCACTGGTAAGGACAACTAGCCGGAGCATTTGAAAAGGAAATACTTCCGCTGGTTGCAGAGACTTAGTGGCCAGGCCATCATCAAGGAAATGCCAGACAAAGGCAGAATCTTCACCCACTTTGGTTAACAAAAGGCAAAGTTTCCAACTTTGCAAGCAAATGTATCGTTTGAACACCCCTACTGTGTGCCATTGTCACCAACTCCTGATTTTGCTCATTTCTGTCACCCGGTTCACTCATCACACTACTTCGTAATTTCTCCCTTTCTGTCATTCAACTCACCAGTTCGCCGCCACCCTTCTCCCTGTCCTCCCCTTTCCAGTATCAATCGCTTCATTCTTTGCGGCACTCTTTACACTTCACATTTGTCTGGATTAACTGCTTCTTGATCCCTTCTTTCCTCTTTAGTTTTACTGTCTATCCATCCCGCTGAACCATTCCACCATTCACTCGTCATTAGAGTAAGTCAAGGACCCGCGCTATACCGCTAATTAGAGCCACTTTAAAGCATTTGCTCAACTGTTCCTTTGGACCCGAAAAAGTTAGTAGCTGAGCAGTTGGTATTATTTATTGAGGGTTTTTAAATCTTACTTGGGGTTGAACGGGCCTTTTATGTAAAAAAACAAAAAAGAAATGTAGGCGATAAAGGTAGCAAACAAAATACAATTTTACATGACTAGTAATTGTTATAGCATCTGTCTATCTACCCTTCTATGTGTCCCTTACTTGTATCTACCAGTAATATGCCATAACCAGCACTCTACCAGGTTTAGCCATTGTCACACTCTGGCTGCCCAAACGATGCCAAGAAAAATAATTATGCCAGGGTGTGCATTACACTGTGGAGGGTACCATTGCGGCTGTCTGCAATATGCCTGGAATTAACACCATTGTGCCATTGCGACCCTTATTCCAGGGAAAGGAACAATGAGTCACACTCATACATCCCTCGTATTCCTAATGTAAGCATTGGAAAAAGCTAATAGGTCTGTCCTTGGCAAGCCTATACAATATGCGAAAAAAATCAACAAACTTATAGAAATAAAAGAGTGGTGCAGGCACACCAACCCTCTTACTAAAGTACACTCCTGTCCAGGTGGCGATGAGCATTTGATGTTTGTTAGAAATGGCATTTCTTGGGTGCTAGGTTATGCACCTAAGCCAGGCAGAACCCACCACTCTAGTCAGGGTAAGGGAGTTACACACCCAAGATAACCCCTGCTCACCCCATTGGTAGCTTGGCAGAGCAGTCAGACTTATCTCAGAGGCAATGTGTAAAGCGCATGCGCAACATACACCCCAATGACACTAGACACACCCCAAAAAAACTCCTCACAAGGTTATATAACAATATCACTGTATTATATATGACACATAGACCATGAATCACTTTCTAGTATGTAAAGCACATTAAACCACATTTACATACATCACTGTGCCAACTAGGCCATTGTCCTAGTCATCACATAGATCATAAATCAATTTGCCACTGACAATCGTCAGAAACATCACAGTGCAC
Source organism: Lissotriton vulgaris (assembly GCF_964263255.1). NCBI lineage: Eukaryota > Metazoa > Chordata > Amphibia > Caudata > Salamandridae > Lissotriton > Lissotriton vulgaris. The sequence continues at coordinate 1,290,900,757 of NC_141691.1, forward strand.
TAAAATAAATTCTGGTAAGACTGCACACACCATGAAAACATTATGAAAAGCGCTTTACACCATCACTGTACTTATATCATCCTAATATACAAAATTTCATGAGGACATAAAAATATAGTGGTTTAGAACATAGGAAGAGACTCCCACGTCCCCATACTGGGACTGCCGCAATACTGAATAAGCCCTTGGAATGACCAAATCCACAACGCTCCAGTGACAGGAACACCTGTACACCTACCTCATTAAACACCGTAATCTGAAAGAAACACGTTAGTTATAGATTCCTTCCCTCAGAATTACCCCCAGGCATCAGACTGGATCCGGAAAGTTTTTTCGTCAGCAGTACTTCTGCGCGTCGGAAGGTGGTGTATGTCGGCTCCGCATCCATCAGCGTTGTGGTCGCCGTGACATTGCGGTAGCTACGTAGACGCCGCCCTCGTGTACTGATGTCAGTACTTTCTTTATCCGCGCCAGGTCCGGAGAGAGTGGTACCTCCAGTCACTTTTTGACTGACATTTTCTCTACTTTTGTCGATGTCTTTTTTGAGTCTACGACTGTGTCTGGTGGCTCAGTGGACTAATGTGTCGACTGCAGGGGCCTGTGTTCGACCTCATGGTCACAGGTTCAAATCCTGGCGGGTCCACTCAGCCTTTCATCCATCTGAGGTCGATAAAATGAGTACCATTGAATTGGTTAACAATAAACATCTGTTATTCAGCGCCATGAAACGTCTGGTTGAACACGCGCTTTAAAAAATACATATGTTATGGTGCACGAGGGATACCCGGTTTCAAGGCCTGCGGCTCCTGTCCCCGACTGATATCTGTAACGTATCCGGACCACGTGTGTCTCTTTTGCCTGGAACGCGACCACGACCCAAAGTCGTACTCCGACTGCCGGTCAATGGCGCCGAAGACATTGCGGGAGCAGTCTTGAAAACTGCTTTAGAGCAGTCGGTCGGCTCCATCACCACTCGTCCAAGTCATCGAAGTCTTCGCACTCTGGGTCTGGTTAGTTGAAGCACAAAAAGAAGTCGAGGAAGCATTGTGGCTCTTCGACTTCTCCCTGTCGGTCGGCTGATGCGACGAGGGATGCGGGCGGTGCCCCTCCCTCGCGCACCCAGAGCTCAAGGAGTCTACTCCGGCTTCCCTCCCTTTCTGAGACCCGGTGCGACTCCAGCCCAACTTTGTACGTTCTACGAAGCGATGCATGCCATCTTTGGGTGACCCAAACCTGCTGGCGTGTCTTCAGGGGCCCAGCGGACTCGGTTGGTTGGCCTGGGCCTTCTCCAATCTCTGCTCTGGCCACGGCGCCTTAGGTCCCCCTTGGATCAAGGCCTGGATCAAGATCCGCGCCGGTTGACATCATAACACCTCCACCGGCGCCGCTTCCTCCGGCACCACAACCGACGCAGGTCATGTCCCCAGCCGGCGTCGACCCCAGCCTCCATCCCGATGTGGACCCGGAGCCGGACCGGCGTCGCTGGATCCGGCGCAAGAGGGTTATTGTGCCCCTGTTCATTCCTGGGTCCCTTTTTGGCCAGATTGGCAACCTGAGGATGAGGAAGAGGTCTTGAAACATCTCCTGACCGTGGCATGTTTTCTCCTCCTGCCGTGGCTATGGAGGAGGAAGCGTCAAACACAGAGCTGTTGCGTAGGGTGGCCGAGGCCCTCAACCTCGAGCTTCCTACGGTGGCAATCAGGACTAACCTCCTGACAGAGGTGCTTCAGCCGGCAGCGAGTTCTTTGGAGCCTCTGCTGCCGTTCAATGAGGCCCTTACTGACGTCCTTTTGGGCACATGGTCCAGGCCCAAATGGGGGTGTCCGTGGATAGGATGATTGCCCGACGCCAGCGCCCTAGCAGTGCTCACCCAGGCTGTCGCTGCCGGAAGGGTTGCGGCGAAGTTTACCATCCGTTGTGGGCTGGACATCGCCGACGCTCTGGGCAGGACCATTTCAACATCAGTAGCCCTTCGACGCTACGCCTGGATGAGATCGACTGGCTTTTCAGTGGATATCCAGAACAGCTTGATGGACATGCCCTTTGATGGGTGCCGCCTTTTTGGCGACAAAGCAGACAATGCCCTAGAGCGTTTCAAGGAGTCAAGGCTACAGCCAAGTCCTTGGCCTCTCCACCCATCCTGCGCAGTCTGCTTTTTGCCCCGCTATGTCCCTCCCAGACCCACAGGCTGCATCAGGTTACCCAACCTTTGTGCGGCCGGGGACAACAGTCGTGGTTCCGGGAGCCAGCGGGCGGGGCCAGTCCACTAACCCCCCTCTGCAGCAGCCTCCAAACCTTCCTCGTCTGACATTTCAGGCCCATTAAACGCCAGTGAGCGTCAGTATTCGCCATCACCGCACCCACTGATGCACCATCACGTCAGACAGGTGGGTTTTGCAGATAGTCCGAAGGGGCTACTCTTTCCCCTTAGAGGCTATCCCTCCGGCCATGCCACCGCAATACCACTGCATGTTGGAGGATCATCTGGCCCTTCTCCAGCAGGAAGTTACAGCTCTTATGGCCAAGGGAGCCATCGAGCGTGTTCCTGTCCCAGAAGTAGGTTGTGGTTGTTACTCCCACTACTTTCTGGTTCCCAAGAAGGACAAGTGCCTGCGTCCTATCTTGGATCTCAGAGATGTCAACCATTTCCTCCGGAAGGAGAAGTTGAAGATGTTGACGCTCGCTCAGGTCTTGTCCGCTCTCAACCCAGAAGACTGGATGGTAGCATTGGACTTGCAGAATGCTTATTTTCACATCCCCGTCCTGCCGGCCCACCGGCGTTACCTGCGGTTCACTGTAGGCCACGAGCATTTTCAGTTTACCGTGCTCCGCTTTGGCCTTACCAGCACCCCTCGGGTGTTCACGAAAGTGATGGCAGTGGTGGCAGCTCATCTTCGCAGATCAGGGGTTCCAGTCTTCCCCTATCTCGACGACTGGCTATTGAAGGCAGGCTCACCCCAGGCTGTCTTCTCCCACCTCCAGACTACGGCCGACCCCTTGCATTTGCTGGGGTTCTCTATCAACGTGCCGAAGTCGCACCTGATTCCCTCTCAGAAGCTCCTCCTCATCGGAGCGGTTCTGGACACGATGCGGTTTCAGGTTTATCCTCCTGAACAGTGAGTCCGTGATATTTGGGCTATGATTCCGATCTTTCAGCCTCTGTCCGGGTTTCGGTCAGGATGACCCTGAGGCTGCAGGGCCTCATGGCCTCCTGCATCCCGCTGGTCGATCATGCCAGGTGGCATATGTGGGCTCTGCAGTGGGACCTGAAGTTCCAGTGAGCGACGCTTTCCATCGCGAGTGAAGTTGCGGCCTATACCTCTTCTGCCCAGAGTGCTGAAGAAGATAAGGTGCAACCGGGCCCAAGTCATTCTTGCGGCTCCGGATTAGGCACGGAGAGTCTGGTATCCCAAGCTGCTCAACATGGCCATTGATCCTCCGACCCGTCAGCCTCTACGGGATAATCTTCTGTCACAGCAACTGGGGACGGTCCTCGACCCGAACCTGTCCAGCCTCCACCTCCTAGCTTGGAGATTGACGTCATTCAACCTGCCTCCCGAAGTCTGTGATGTAATTTTTGCAGCCAGGTGTCCCTCCACTAAGACGTTATACCCCTGCCGGTGGAACAAATTTGTGGCATGGAGCACAGCAAAGGCTGTGGATCCCCTCTCTGCCCCTCTTTCTGAGGTTCTTTTGTTCCTTCTTTCTTTGGCCCAGCAGGGCTCGGGCACTATCAATGGCTATCTCTCGGCCATCTCTGCCTTCCTTCGGCTCCCCGATCAGCCTTCTCATTTAAAGTCTCCAGTGGTAAATCGCTTCTCGAAAGGCATAACTCATCTCTTTCCTCCTATTCCTTTTGTTATGCCTCAGTGGGGCTTGAACCTAGTTTTAACTTCTTGAATGTGCGCAACCTTTGAGCCGCTTCACAACTGTCCTCTGAGGCTCTTAAATCTCAAAACTGCTTTCCTCGTGGCCATCACCGCTTCCACGGGTGAGTGAGCTCCAGGCGCTTTCTTCTAAACCTCGTTTTCTATCTGTGCATCCGGATAAAGTTGTCCTCAGGACTCGTCCATCCTTCCTACCCAAGGTTGTCACTGCCTTCCACATTGGGCAGACCATCATTTGTCCACCCTCTTTCCGCCTCTGCATCCTTCGAAGCAGGAAGAGAGGGTCCACCGTCTGGACCCAAAACGTGTGCTTTCCTTTTATTTGGATTGCACCAAACTGTTCCGGGTGGATGACCAGCTCTTTGGGTACGTGGGCGCCAAGAAAGGTCGGGCCATACACAAACTATCTCCCGATGAGTTGTTTTGTGTATCAAAGCCTATTATTCTTTGGCAAAGAAGGAGCTTCCAGTGGGGCTGCGCGCCCTTTCCACCAGGGCGACGGCGGCAACCACTGCTCTGGGACGAGGCGTTCCTCTGAATGACATCTGTCAGGCAGCTACGTGGGCTACATTGCACACTTTTACGAAGCACTACTGTCTTGACGGTCCAGTCCGGAGACATGGCTTCTTCTGCCGTTCTGTTCTCCAGGACTTTCTGGTGTGATCTTGGTTCGCAGACCCACCTCCGGGTTGGTATTGCTCTGGTATCTATTCTAAGGTAAAGGAATCTATAACTAACGTGTTTCTTTCAGATGGACAAGTTACTTACCTTCGGTAACGTTATATCTGTAAGATACATTAGTTATTTATAGAGTAATTACTGCCCCACCCATCCTCCCCGTTCTGCAAACTGATTTCCAGGGTTAAGGTTATCCTTTCAGCGCCCTAGTTTTGTGCACCAGTGGTCAGTGTCTTGCATGGCTCTGCGTTTCTGGAGCGGAAAGTCATGTACAGAACTGACGTCCGCGCGCAAGGGCGGCGTTTAAGTAGCTACTGCGACATCATCCAGGCGACCACAACACCATTGACGGACGCAGAGCCGACCGACACCACCTTCCGACACGCAGAGGTACTGCTGACAAAAAAACTTTCCGGAGCCAGTCTGATGCCTGGGGGTAATTCTAAGGTAAGGAATCTATAACTAACTAATATTTCTTACAGATATATCGTTACCGAAGGTAAGTAACTTGTTTGTTGCGTGTATTGCTAAAAATGGCACTCCCATATAGATCAACTGTGGCCCCTCTGGACCGAGGAGGCAATTGTGACTCTTTTGCACCCCCTCCCGGTGTGTCGTGAGGGTAGGGCGCACACACTGCAGGAAGGGCGGGGGACCTCACTCTTGTCTTCTGCCTATGTAAACTTAAGGAAGTGCAGACGCCGGTGAACGCCCAGTGCCGCTGCTGCCGGCAAAGGAAATTCAGTATTGTAAAAAGAAATGCTGCCCTGGCAAGCGTCCGGACAGGGGAAGGGATGGACTACCTCCCTTGGCGGGGTGACCTCTCAGGGCTCCCGGCGTATGGCCAGGCTCACCCGGTCTGTTCAGGGCAGCTGCCCACTACCAATTTGGCCAATTGCTGTACCAGGTGAATGGAGCTGCGCGGGCTCTCGCCGGTCAGGCCACACGAATGCTCTCCCCATTGTCTCAGGGGCTGGAGAATCTGCTCCTTTCTGCCATGTGTGGCCCGTCTGCTTTCAGTCGGTGGCATCCGGAACTCCAGGCAGCTGCGTTGGTGGCCTGGCAATGCCGGTGCTTCCCTGACAATGCAGCCTTGTGCTCCAGGGAATCGGGCCCGGCCACACTCTGCTTTGGCTGATTGCGAGGCAGCGCCTGGCAGTCCGACAGCCACTCTTTTTCCTGCCCTCTCTTAGGCCCAGACACGCAGGCTCCTTGTTGTTATATAAATGAAGTGCTCACAATGAGCTGCAAGGCCCAGAAATGAGGCACGAGAAGCGCTCAACATGTGCCGCTTGTGGGGTACAACCACAAGGAAAAATTAGGCTCTCACCCTGCGCTTCCGTCTGGGCATACATAGGTGAAGAACACAGAGCGTTTCTTTTCTTCTCTACTCTACAGTGGGTGTCTGCTGCTGGATTAATTAACAGTAGTATTGCTCACAAATGATTTAAGATCAGGGGGTTCTAAAAATTCCATTAACTTTCATGGACATGCCTCTTTCACTTTCCTAACTACTGTTCGCATGTAATTGGTCCAACAAGTGGTGTCTGTGGTTTGGAGCACATTTATAGCTCCATGTATAAACAACCATCAATGCACACGCTGTACATAGCACTGCTCCACTCTATGCTACACAGTTCCATCTGCAACAAAGCCATGCCGCTCTACACAACTGCATTCAACTCTACGCTACGACATTCTGCGCAGTGCTACACAGTGCCACTCCACAACTCCGCTCCGCGCAATGCAACTCCGTTCCCTGCAATGCCACTCTGTGCAATGCCGCTCAGCTCCGCGCAATGCCGCTCCGCTCCAAGCATTGCCACTCCGCTCCAAGCATTGCCACTCCGCTCCAGGCAATGCCACTCCGCTCCAGGCAATGCCACTCCGCTCCAGGCAATGCCACTCTGCTTTATGCAATGCTACTGCTTGCAGCTGCACTCCACTCTAAGTCACGCCACTCCATACAGCTGCACGCCACTCCACCCAATGCCATTCCACACAATTGCACACCATTCTATGACACACCATGCTGCTCTACACCATTCCACCCTTTCAACGTCGCTCCCCTCCACGCAATGCCACGTCACTCACGCAACTTCAGAACACTTCGCTTTATGCCCCTTTACACCAATAACTTTTAGCGATACTAAATAGCAGGGACACTTGTTTTTCACAACCACCAGCCCGTTTAATCTGTGTAGTCCAGAGTCTAAATCTAACTCGAGCAAGATTGCCAATGCCTAGTGCTGCCTTTGTTAAGCTGGATAGAATGACCTCCGGTTAACCTAATATCTGTGGGCTGTGCACTCCGAAGCTTTAAATCTATTATGCATGTTAACGTCATTGTCCATGTCTGGCGCCCACTGCAGTGCTTGTCGCAGATGAGGCATAACGGGTGCAGCATAATTAATTTTTTGGCCCAGAAAGTCTGTGCTGGTGTGGCCATCTCAGCTGAGGTGTCTCCCTCAGAGTCAGAGGCACATCCTCGTCAAAAGGGACACGTTTATGAACTGTTTACAATGTAACTTCATTGATGACCTGTACGCATATTCAGAGGTTGGGAGCACTATCTCAGTATCACTCAGCACCAATGTAGCTCCACCTGAGCACCACCTCAACATCACTCAGTACCAGCACAGCACCACTCTAGCACCCCCTGAGCATCAGCACAGCACCAGTGCAACACCACCTCATCACCAACTCCACAACACTTAATACCACCTCACCATTACTCAGCAATAGAACAGCACCACCTCAGCAGCAGTGCAGCACCACCTCAGCACCACTACAGCACCAATCAGCATCACTCAGCGCCACTTTAGCACCAATCAGCGTCACTCAGCACCACTTCAGCAGCAGCACCTGAGCATCACTCAACAGCACCTGTCCACCACCACAATACCAGCACAATACCACCTCCGCATCAGACAGCCCAAGTGCAGCACCACCTCCATCTCTCTCGCAATCACATGCACTCGCACACACACAATATCCTGCGCTCTCTCTTGGTTCTCTTTCACCCGTTGTCCTTCCTGTGGGTATCATTCTTTCTATTCTATTAGTCTCCTCTCGTACTAATTAATTCTGTCTTTCTCACCTATTTATTTCTTCCACCTTACACGCACCCTTTTTACCTCAGTGTTTAATTCTCTATCTCTGGCCTCAATGCATCTATATATAATATTTTATACAGATTTCAGACTCTATCCTTACAATTTCTAATGTGCCCCGTTGTCATAAGTGCAGTCTCCCCATGGGGGCACATGTTGATTCTCCCCTTGTATCAGCCTGCTGCTCGTGTTGTAATTCAGGTACTATTTCACAACCTTCACACTCCCATTTTTTATACCCCCCTCCCCGCAATAACCAAAATAAAGGCTATAACAAACAAACAGAACATGCAGGAAGAAATCCAGTATGTTAAGCAATACCCCGTCTGCAGTGAACCTCCTGATAAGTGGGTGTGTGCAGAAATTATTAATAATGTCCTGCATGGCTAAACATATATAAGGGCCGAAAGGCAAACACATAGATACAATACATTTTCATTTACATTGCAAATAGCTCTAACTCTCCCAAATACTAGGCCTATTGCATTGCAAATGCTTGCTTCATATCCATTTGAGAAGTCTAGCAGTATAGGCGCAGCTACCACATTCGAATAACAGTTAATTGCCTCAAGCTCATCCCTGCCAAGTCAGAAACTTTGCTTTCCTTTAAGTCTCAGAGGCCTGGCAGAGCAAATTGTAGATTTCATGTATGGAAGCTTGCCCTAAACCTGCATCATTTATAAGAAGTGTGGATGTCTATTTTGCATGATAAAACTTCTATAGACGCCGTAGTGTCAGCTATGACAAACCATTGCTTTTTATATCTTATGTAATGCAGAGGATGTGCACAGGTCTGTCCTAGTTTTTGTTATTTAGATATTCATGTATAGTATGTCTGTTAATATTAATTGCTCTTGCATTTAAATAATTAAAAAAGAAGTTATTAACCTTTAAAACATTAGAAAGGCCACAGTTCGCTTATTTCTCCATTTCAGTAGAAGCAACTCAATAGGAATTTTATTTTGTACAAGTTACATCTATTGGCGAATAGATCAATACATTACAAGATAGCTTTCTATGCATATGTAGTAAAAATTGCTTCTTTAGGCTGCACACTCTATAGCGTATTTTATTTCTTCTTGCTGTAAATCAGAAGGTAACCTTTGGCATACTGTGGCTATGGCCTTTTTAGCTTGCACAAATTTCACTTTGCAACTGGCAAATTTGGAATATTGCCTTTAGATTGCCATTAAAACAAAGATTGAATTTGATACCTGTAGTAAAAATACTTCTTCACTTTTGGTCCATAAAATATTTAACACTGGTCATCTAAGGGTGCCTCTTTACTTATTTTAGCCCTCACCTACCGGTTCGTAAATTGTGAGCTGCATTTCACAGATTGTTATTCGTGCTCATTTTTAGGTCGAGCCTAGAGGTAGCGAGCATACGCTGCTCTGCTAGGCATGCCGTATTCAGAATACAGCTTCAAGGACCTCCCATTTTCCGATTGGCTCTGGTTAGTGCTTTCAGTAAATGCCCGATTTTTATTTGTGGACATGCATAATCAGTCGCGCCTTTTGGACTTTCGGAGACTGCACCTGTTACTGTCCCCATACTTTTTGATTTACTTGTAGCATTTTTGGTGCAGTCTTCTTTTCTTTTTTCTTTAGGTCAACTCATCCCTTCAGTTGTGTTCTGCCACCGCCCTTGTCAAACTCCTCCGTTGGTGGCCATTTTTTGCACTGCGATTCTTCCTCGTTATCAGACCCAGCGTAAGCTGACCGCCGTTCCTTAGTCGAGACCTGAACCTGGTTCGCCAGGTCCGAAGTCGGATGCTTTAGAGGTTTTGCCACAACCTCTTTCCTGTCAAATATATCCAAATGTATATGCAGGCAAATTAACATATCCCTTCATATCTACACATTACAAAATGTTACTTTAATTGTTTACTCATGGCGCTTACAATGCCTTTCAGTAACTTTACACTTTGCTTCAGGAACTCATCCGTCCTTTATGTTCATGCCACTTTTCTTCCTTTATAATGGCTAGCACAATGGCAGCCATCATGAACGCCAGCGCAGATGCTGAAAATAAACTACAGTCAATTTCGTCATGTGAGCAAGTCTTTTTGGGTCTCCTTGCTACTTTGGATTCTCTTCGCATGTTGTGGGGAGTACCATTTTTCCTTGCTCATACACAGCAACAGAAACAAAAGCGGTCTTCTACACTCCGCTTTTAGGCATCTGTACCACGGTTCTTTAAACGCACACAGTCTTTGAAGCAGGGTAGCACAGACGGATTTGAGGGGATGCCATCTCTCACAGTGCTCTTCAGTCTGTTGTCCAGAGGCCCGCTCTGAGGCCTACTCTTGGCCTGATGTGGAGGTGGTGTGGCCGTTCTTACGGCTGCAGGCTTCCCGACCACTCTCAATGGTGTCTGCACAGCCTGAATCAGCCTGCACCGCAGAGCGAGCTCGTGCTGTGCCTGCAGCATCTCACCCACCCCCTGCTGTGTGCACACATGATCCCCTTCACACACCATTCACTAAGTAAGAGAGGAAAAACACATTGCCAGAGTTGTGGATCCACAGCGCAGGGTGGAGGGACTGGGCGCTCTCAGCACACTGTGCCTGATGAGACTGAGAACCAGTCTAACCTCCTGTGATGTTTTGCTTGTGAAGAGTGCTCACTATTTAGCACCTGTACTTAAGAGTCGTGCACCATAATCTACTGTATGATGTACAACGATATGTTTACATACAAAGGCGCATACATACATTGTCATATGTATATACAATTCTGTCCACACATACCATTCGCACAAATCTACAAAATAGTACTTACGGAAAGCAAACATACAGAAGCTCATACACAATCTAGTACAATATTTCAAACAATCGCGCATATTCAGTTACCACACCGTCACACAACACCTGTCGCATACACCCACCTCCGCCATAAATGATATACAAGACATAAAATTACAGACCTCAGTCACCGACCTAACACAATTAAATAACATGCATCCCCTATCTAGTGCCTAGATCCGCACCAGCATGGTTACCACCTGCATTACATCTGTTCTTTAGCAAAATGGACAATAATACGATTATTTTGACTATTGTTGTGTAACTGCACCCAGCTCTAATTTGTTGCGCTGTGCATGACATATGGCACTCCCAACCTCTCCTTGCCCTAGGTGCTTTTCCATGCAGTACATCTCCCCTTGGTGTTCAGGAAGTGGCGGAGATCAAGTCAGATATAAGCAGGCATTTTTTTCTGGGTGAGCCAAGGGTGCATTTGGGTGGGCCACTGCGGGCTCGATTTGTCGCATATATGTCTGGGCAGGCCTGCTTCAGGGCACTCTATCTCATCTTAGTCTTACAAGGCCCAGTAAAACACACTCTTTTCCAAATCTCTCTCTAAATATTATCACTCTCAAAACATGTTTTTTCCATGTCATGTTCCTTTGATGGGAAGAGGAGGTTTCTGGGGTGGGAGTATCAGGCAAGTGACACTTCTCGGGCTCCCTTTATGCGAGCCTTCAGGGAGAAACCCTGTTCATTACTACCTCCACCTGACCACAGACTCTGCAATGCACTTACTCCCTTACAGGCTTGATTATACACTACTCCTCTCTAGTGCACGTTATCTCACCGCTGACCTTGGGCCCCAGCCCCATATCAGGCACCAATTTCATTTTTCCTAGTAAAAACATTAGTAAAATCACCTTCAAACTTAAAACATTGAATATAGCAGTAAATATAATTAGCACACACTTTAAAGTACGTTCCACTGTAGCCCTTATGACCTAACTGCTAATTAAATAAAAACATGAAGGCTGACAGGGCAGGCTCTTAATGCTGATGTGAAAGTCTTTTTTAGTCTCGCACCAATAACCTCTTTCTCTGTAAAACCTTTACTACCACCTTCCAACAGTGCCCCTCATCTCTCCATTGCTCCCCTATTGACCTCCTTGGATTCCCTCACTGCCACACTCCACAAGTGCCCCTCATCTCCCCATAGCCCCTCCCCCTCAAGACCTCCTCCTCTGATTCCCTCACTGCCACCCTCCGCCAGTGCCCCTCATCTCTCTGTAGCCCCTCCCCGTCATGGCCTCCTCCTCAGACTCCCTCACTATCACCCTCCACCAGTGCCCCTCATCTCTCCCTAGCTCCCCCTCCACCCCATGACCTCTTCCTCGGATTCCCTCACTTTCACCCTCCAACAGTGCCCCTCATCCTCACGTAGCCACTCTCTCATATGCATTTCATTTGTTGTATAGTGCTACTCATATCAGTGTAGTGTGTGTCAGTACCTTACACCACACACCCGTTATACAGAGACAAATCATACAAGTATGTAAATCAGTCTACAGAGAATGTCACATAAGACAATGAGGATTACAAGGTGTAGGAATCACATGTCATCCATACTGGTGGGCAGTATATTTTAAGAGGGTTTGGTCTGGGGAAACACAACCTTAGGATTTAAAGAGTATTCCATGGGGGTCAGCTTTACTTATAAAATTGTATATCTGCCCAAAAATACTTATTTTAGCAACATTAGAATAATGAGACTGAGGAAGTTCTAACTATATCGTAAAACAAAAAAAGCGAAGTTCTAACTACACCATTCATGTTTGTATGCAGCTCTTTGGTGACAGTTCATTGGTTACTGTCCTATGTTAGGATTGTAACTTCTGAACTGCAAGTAACACAAGGATCTCTGTGACAAAGGCAGTAACCCACTGAGCTTCCACATAAAATACAGTTCATCTGCATTTAAAAACTACTAACCGACAAATTATTGCTCTCCAGCAGGATCATTAATCACCAGCGTTATCTGGGCATTTTGTATTGTCTTATTGTTGTACTGCATCAGCCATGATAATGATAAAAACTGGTCAAATGAAGCACACACAAAATATGTGTCCTGCTGGGACTGTGCAGATTTAAAAAAGAAAACCAAATAGTAGCATGTTCTCTTACCTACTCCATAAAACAAATGTTGTCACAGCCTGATGTTATAATCAGCTACAGGGGTCAGGAAAGGTGAATAGGGATAAACAAACTTCTTTTCTCCTGGGCTGCATAGAAAAAGAAATATCCACACCGCAGAACAGTAGGCAAAGGTGACCCTTGCCAAAGAAAGGATTTGTCCGTTTTCATGTAAATGGTATTTTAAAGACCTGTGAAGTACTCTGGTGCAGCTGCGATAATCTCAAAAATTGTGTGCGCGCCCGGGAAGCTGTCTCAGCCCGGCACACACACACACACACACACACACACAGACAGCCCTTTGAGTCCAATGCTGTTGCGCGCCTGCTCTCAAGCCTTCACTGGAGGGCCAAGGCTCATGTTTGGGTGGGCCTGGCCCTCCCGCTAGAACTGCCCTGGATATAAGCGTACCACTTCCAGAAAACTCGGACTGCCCCCAGTTTTATATGAGCTAGTTAACACTTTGACGCTATTATTCTTTTGGTTGAATATGCATCTTGAGGTGTTAAATTGCCATGTACTGTATGTTAACCAACGAGCACGCTCATGCATGCAGTCATATATTCAAACACTTATGGCAGGATTCACAAAGATGCCGCAGTGTCTGACTCTTATAGTATTCCAGACTTACTCCTGAATTTCAAGAGTAAGCCAGTACTTAGCGCGGCATGGCTAAACACTTTAAGGTCCAAAAGGAGAGACCTATTGGCTTTGCTAGTGCTTGTTAAGTTAGTAATTTGGGACAGCAGAGGCTTTCTAGTCGGGTGTGTGGCACTCAGGAACAGTCGCATCCACTCTCTTCAAGATGAAGGAAACCTGATGCAGTTTAGGATAAACCTTAAAACGGAGCTTTCAATACCACCTTTAAATAGCCTGTTTTTCTGATGTCACTGATGCAAGCTATAGGGTCAATATACCTTTAGAGGAAATGTAGCGCTTTCGAAGTGTCCTCTCGGATAGTCCATGCTCATTCGCTGTAGATATTAGTATATTACGGTCTATAACAAGCTTGACAGGCCACATTTGCTAACCCAGATGCACATCTCAGTGAGAATGGAAGTACATCACGAGAACTAAATGAGATTCAAGTAATGTTGCGGGAAACCCCAGTGGGCTACTTGGCTAGCTGCAGTTTCTGCAATTTAAATGCAGGGTATCGAAGGCTTACAGTTTTGCAGGAGAGTTATGGCTAGTGTGTCTGGTGCCCGTCCGAGCAGAACTCCCTTTATTGAACTCAGAGTGCTAAAAAGGCTGAGTTTGCCCTCAAGGTGTTCTGCAGCCTGTGAAGGTGCAGCATTACCCGCCCACACAGCTTCAATTGTGAATGGACTGCAGCAATTTAGTGTTTCATATTCCTTCTCAGTTGAACACTTTAAAATCCATGTAGACATTGTAGTTTGAAGCGGACATTTGCGATGATCCCAGTCGCATCATTTAGTCCTGGGACGGCAACCCATAAAAGTTGGTCTGATGCAAAAACAACATCTTTTTAATAAATTAATGCAGAGATGTAGTTGGACTTATTGTAGTTTTAAAACGTTGCTTTCAAAGGCCCACGAAGGGTAATCTTTATTATTACATTCTACAAAAATGTTTAAATCGTCTACCACTAATGCTAAAACGCACTTTTTCAGTGTTTAGTGCTAAACTTGGGTGAGCAGAAGCAAGCTGTATAGTTTCAGGCTGCGTTTTGGAGAATCATCAGTCTGTTGGTGGACAGCCATTCACAGTAGGAAAGAACAGAGCTGGCGGCACTGTTAGTGCTCACTCCATGTACCCCAAAGCTCGGACCACGCACTACATACTAAATAGGCCAATCCCACTACCTTGACTGGTAAGCGTGAAACCCAGCATTTTGCAGAAAGCACTTTTAAAATTGCAGTGTGTTAATGAGCCGTGCTAATTCAAGTAAAGCACCATAGAAAGGCGAGAGAACGAAGAGGCAGCGGGTTGAGCAGGCCAGGTGTTAATTTCAGTCTCTAAACTTTCGACGGAACCGACGAGAAAAGATATTAATGATTCTTCCAGCCTACTGGGTGCCCGCGCAGATGTAAATTCTTCTGATGTTCAAATCAAAATAAAAAAACATATTAGGAAGATGTAAGCATGTGAAATCCAGCGTTGGACATCTTCAGAACTCTGGGCTACTCCTTATGGTTTGGCAATTTGGCAGCTCTACTCCTTTTCTTCCAGAGGCTCTGAATTTAGTGCTGCTTCTGACAAAGCCTGTGTCCTCAATTGCGCTGACCTCCGTGTGTTCGGCACCACCTACGATACCATCATCCGTGCATACAATGCTGGAACAGAAATATTCCTCAGGGCAGATTTCAGAACTGTCTTCAAAACCCTCGAACCTGATGGCTATTATCCCAGCCAAAATAAATATAGGACGTGTTTTGGTGGAAGAGGCAAGTGCCCTGTTTTGTCAGCTAACCTTTAGTACACAACCTTCCTATTGCCTAGACATTTGCCCACAACGAGCAACTCTTTGGATCCTAGTCTCGCCCAACAAAGATAATGACTGTAGAGAGGGGGAATGATTTAGAGGCTGATAAACTCCTTCACCAGTATTAGATCATTCATAGATTCACATGTTTAAAATAATTCCCCGTGGTCGAGCTGGAAGTCTCATGGTGAATGTAGTGCATACTATTATTTTTTGGGGGATGCGGTTTGTTTCGTGAGGGCACCTTTAAGTGGTTAGTATTAAGGCTTGCGCTAAGAAAGCCGTGAGTGGGCCGCAGCTATATTATTTGTTTCCCACTGTAATAGGATATAGTAGAGGATGCCAGTTTGTGTTATGAGTCTTAAACTGGCTGAAATCAGAATGAGCGCAAGTCAGGAGGAAAAATGGGTGCCTCCTCCTCCCCTCCAGGTACAAAGCAGCAGTTGCAATTCTTCTGTGGTGCCTTACCCACCTCGTTGATCTCTACATTGTCCCCAAACCCCAATGTGCCCCCTAATAGCAGCATACTAAAAAACATAGCCTGCAAAAACTGAAAAACAGTCACCTTGTTATCCTGTTCACATCCTTTAAAAATAACTAAACTTCAACCAATCAGATTGCAATATCCTGATCACCACTCCCCTTAGAACAGTGGTGGCTCCTCCGCTATGACGGAGGAGCGTCACCCCACTGCTTTCAAGCAGTGCGAGAAGAGGCAACATAACATGAAAATAACTTTGTGGGATGGAGGGTGGGTGGGCTGCTCTGTTCATGGAGCAAGGCGGGGCGAAGTGGTTTGCCACAAAGCAGTCGAGCCGCCCAAAACAGTCATGCACACTTCCCTGTTCTCTATGCAGGCTGCATTACAGCCTGCATGGAGAACATGCCCACCCCTGCAGCCCCAGGCTGGGCGCCGTGTCACGGCACTCAGACCAGTCACAACGCCTACTTCCTGTTCTTGGAAGCGGACTCAGGAGAGTAGGAGCAGAGAAGAAGCGGGACCCGGCCTTGAGGTAAGCAGTAAGTTTTCTTTAAAAATTTCTAAACCCCGCTCCAATCCACGGCCCTCGCTCTTCCCCCCCCCCCCCCCCCCCCCCACTCATTGAGCCCCACCCATTGAGCCATGCCGGCCGCCCTTGTCTCAGAGGCTACCATACTTTAGATTATCAATCACATCATGTGAAGAGTCTCCCTGAGCTCTGCTCAGTCCACTTAAGGAAAATCTGAAACTCTTCCATGTTTTCAATTTAAACTAACTTCTTGTGACATCATTTGTTCTGAACTCTGATAGAACATCTTGTCATATACATCAAAAATATTCTCTTCAGATTTTCCCGTACTTGTGAGAAGCAGAGGCTTCCTTCTGAAGATTCACACTAAGACTGTATTTACTGCCTTCACCCCTCTCATAAGATAAAGGACTGTAAGAGCTGCAGCGTCTTTTCACAAAGAATTTGAAAAATAGAGAGAATAGGTTACTTCTCTAGTTTCAAAAGATCAAGCCAAGGAAAAACCTGCCTCGGAGGAAGAGAGCAAAGGTACCTCAGAAAAGGATTTTTTTTAAAGCTCAGAAAAGAGAGCATTCTGAAGGCTTTTCATTAAAGCATTGGTTTGAAACATATTCTGATACGGAACCTCCAAAGAAAGTATTAAAGAGTTCTGAGGAGAGGTCTTCAAGAGGGGAAAGGTGTGGCACAGCACCAGAGTAGCTGACTCCTGAGTGCGGGGATCATGGTTCGATCCTCGACCTCAGCTCACCACCATATGGCTCTAGGCAATAGCTCACTTCATCTCTCTGAATGGCACCCAGCGGCATTAAAACCTTAAGGGGTGATATGTTTGTGCTTTACAAATATGGATTATTATTACAAATATGGATTATTCAAGAGGTTAAATCCCATTGTTTGCGGTCTGACACCATCAAAGTAAGAAAATGTTGTTTACACAGCTCATATGCCAAGAGCTGAACCACCCACTTAAGATATATTTTGTGCTAACTAAACATCGTTGTTGGATTAACCATCAACAGAGTTATTATTACTCCATTGATGGTAGTAACTACTTTTTTTTAATTTATTTTTATTGATTCAACATAATGTGCATGTGACAGTAGTTCAATATTGTATGTACAACCATAGTAACAACCACATTGACAACATCAACAATGGCATTATTGACTATCACGTCAATGATTACTTCACCACCGTCAACCCCATCTGCATTAACTTCGCTGGGGCTTCTGTCGAAAAATAAGCCTTCAGCTTCACCATCAATAACACCATCGATGAAGACTCAATAAATTACACTGATCACAGAAAAAGGTATTCCAATATCATTGCTTCCTGAGCACACGTCGCCAAGTAAGATGTCCCTGCTGAATGTTTAAGACTGAAGATGATATGGGGGACTTTGGTCTTACTTGTAGCCCAACTTGGCTTAATGTTAAATATCAGAATAATAGCGAATAAGAGTATATGCAAGGTGAATGTACATTTCCATATCAGTCAGACAGACAACTGTCAGGTCACAAAGTAAGACCAATAGAGTACTTGGGCGAATATGACCCAAATCAACCCATGATGCAATACCTGGAGTAAATTATGAAAACCCCTAGAGCTTAAGTTAAGGACATGTACCTCATGTTGGCTAACTATTACAAGAGGTTTCCATTATCTACAAAAACAAGGTCACCACAGCAGCGGTCTTTGCCTATGTAATCACCTATATTGTAGACAAGACGCTGCCACCTACCCCTTCTATACATCCTACTTTTGCATCCCCAAGCCAACCACCTCAACTCTTCCAGCAAGAATTGCCTACAAATAGTGATGATGCCTGTTCTGATAAGGACTGTGAGGAAAGGGGTGCAAGGTGACGTATCTCAAGACGAAAGCTCTGAAAGGACGATTTTCTTGCACACGTTTTCCTTCCAGCTACTCCACAACCAGCAGACTCCACCAGACGATATCAGAGTTTTTCATGCTGTAGTGGAATAAGCATCTAAAAAAATTAGATTTAGGAATTCCAGTCAAGCAAGCCTGTTTTCTTTGCTACTTCAAGAAATCTGCTCGTAAATCAGTGAAAACTGTCTTGATTGTGGATTTAGTTTGGAGTGAAAGCTAAAAGTTGATTAAATAAAATATACGGTGCCGGACGAGTCACCTGCCGGTCTCATGTGCCATCTACAGGTTAAGTCCGTAAAATACAGGCTGCGCAAAGATCATCTTGAAGCCCTACTATTCCCTACTCTACTTTACTAGGGGGGATCTTCACAAGCCGTGAGGTGAACGGCCAACGCGCACAGCCTCGCAGCGCTCAGCGCACAGCTCCCTAGCGCTCCAGCGCCCTACCACCGCCGTGAGGGGAACGGCTAGCGCTACCTACAACTACAACTCCCAGGTGCCCCGGCGGCGGGAGTGACGCCGCACGAGCGCCCGGAGGCGCTTCAAAGAACGGAACGCCCCTCGCACCCGCGAGTCGCGCACAGGAGCCGCCCGGGAGAAGCCCGGGACAAGGGCGGGCCGTCTAAGGCCGTCCAAGGACGACCAGGGACGGGACGGGCCACATCATTAACACCATGGGTAAGCGTAAACTTGTTACTTCACTGACCGGAGAAGCCAAGGCCAAGGTCCCAAAATACACAACCAGCATAATTACTTATCTGACTTCCAAAGTGGACGAGCTATCCACTCAGATTGCTGTGTCTGAACGTGCCCTGGGCTTGGAAAACACATCTGGAAGCATTAGTACTACAACTACAACTTCCTCGCCCATTAGTTGTGTTCCACTGGAGCCGAGGGTCATAATTGAACCATGCCGGACGAACTTGGCACAGACTCCCACAGTTTTGCCCTCCCCCGAACTTCCTATTACTGTCACACCTGTCATTTCTCCTAACATTGAGGCGATGGGAGGGAAGGAACACACGGCTATTTGTCAATCTGGGGGACAAGGAGCTACATATATCTCCGAGGAGGGTCTTACGTTGCTTTTGGAAAAACTTTTTTCTGATAGACTAGAATCCGCCTTAATCCAGATTGCAACGGACATTACTGAGACGCTAAAGGACTGTGTTAAAAATTTCCTGAACAAATGTGAACGTATAAATGATTTCTTGCTTAGCCAGGCCCTGGCTTTAGTACCAATAGAAATTGATCCCCCGAGTATCCCAGTAATTAATACACCGGTAGAAATATCTGTGCCCGTTAAAGGGAAAGTTGTTAATGGGAGATATACGCCCCTGCCACAAACGGTGCCTAACCATGTTCTACTGGAAAAGCCATTAGCTTTACCAGGAGAGCTGTTGGGCAGGACACCTCCAGTGCACCTACCCCCCGATGCAACACCTCTTGTAGCTGTACTGGTTAACGTTCCCAAATTAGATGCGGGGGTGGTAGAACATCAGGCAACCCTGCGGAACCTTACGGAAAAATGGTGCAATGCAAACTGCACGGGTGAAAGTGATATTGCTGCCAATATTTTGATGTGCAGAAGGGTTAACTGGGTTGGCAGAACTAAAAAGTGTGTGGCTGGTGACTGTGTTATAGTTAATTTTAAATCCCGGGATGTCACAAGCCGCCTCTTTTGGGATGCTTCCCCTCTAGACCCATTAGGCAAGGGTGTGCGTGCCATGCCATTAGGTTTTTTCTACCCACCTCCACCCAGGCCAACTGGCAGTAGGTATGTTTGGCCACAGCCAAATAACACCAACAGGCTTTATGGCAAACAAAATCTCCCTTCGCAAGGGAATGAATGGGCGACCAAGAAATCAGGGGGCGGTGGTGTAGCCACTTCTGCAATACACACACACGCAGAAAACCTGCCACTCACAAATAGATTTGCTGCTCTTGTTAACCAAGAAGATATGGACTGACTAGAGCCTAAGCAAATAAAACTGCCAGTGAATGGTCAGGTTGACCCCATTAACATCCCTACTCCTTGTAACATTGTTTACACCCCCACTTCCTGTAATGTTGCATCTAATGAAGGGGAGGCGTTAACGGAGGGGGGCATTAGAAGAGCGAAGATTTTGTCCTGGAACATTGCGGGCTTACGCGCCAAACAGAACGACCCAATCTGGCTGGGTAAGCTAAAAGAATACGATATAGTGGCTATGCAGGAGACATGGGCAAGGGATAACTCCTTCTGGCTGGATGGTTACTCCTCATTCTTTGTTAAAGCACAGTGTACCTCGGTGGGTAGAGACATAGGTGGCCTGATGTTTTTGGTGTCTCTTAAAATAGCTGGGAGTGTGAGGGAAATTCCAGGTTCCGCAAACTATTTTCAGTTCTTAGAGATCCGCCACCCAGATAAAAACAAGATAGTACTTATTAATTGCTATAACTCCCTGCACGGCGGTCCCCAAAATTTTGTTTTAGAGAGTTTAAGTTCATTTATAACTGATTACATGTCAAAACAAACCACTTTTGTGCAAATCATTTTAATGGGTGATTTTAATGTTCACTTGTGCGAATCATATTGCCAGACTAAAGATTTCAATGGGCCTGATCTCACGACTCCCCCCCACTTTGAGCATAGTCCGAAGGGCATAGCTATGGAACTTTTGTTATCAGCAAACGATTTGTATGAACCTGGCTTTTCTGACCCAAAGGACTGGGTGGTCACATATAATGCAAGGGGCAGTGAGTCTATTATTGATTATATCTTTGTGTCCCCAGGGCTACTCCGCTATGTGCACTTTTATAATGCTATTGTAAGTGGATTCAGTGACCACAATCCGGTGTGCCTAACTTTGGATGGGTTGCTTGGACTACTCAAGGGGGTTATGTTGGCCACTTCTGTGAGGCACGTAAAGAGCAAAGACCAGGGGAGGCGATTAAAATGGAGCAAAGTTTGTCCAGAAGACTTTTCGTATCTTGTTGAACACGAGATGATGGCGGAAATTCAGACCTGCAGGGACCCTGCCAGGGGGGATAAAGAGACTATTGCTGCCTTTGAGGTTATTTGCTCGAGGGTGAAAGAAGAACTTACACTTAGTCCTAAAAGGGGTCCTGCCCCAGTCTCCGGTTGGTTCGACCACTCCTGTTCTAAAGCTCACTCCGCATTGATAGCAGCGCTAAAACATTCCCCTAGAAACAAGCTAGTGGTAGCGCAGCTAAGGAAAAAATATGCTGAGGTGGTAAAGATACGTAAAAAAGCAGTAAAAGAAGAAGCCTGGGACGCATTAATGGACTCAACCACCCTGAGACATAGCTCTAAATTTTGGTCCATAATAAACAGCCCTATATTTGCCCAAACATGCAACACAGATCTGGAGGCAAATATACCAGAACAAGAGTGGCTTAATCATTTTTCAGTTATCTATGGAAGCAATCAAGTTTATGAAACTTTTTGTATACCTCCCTACTTTGATATGCAATCCATGGTAGTTTTTACTGAAAATGAAGTCAAGGTCGCGATAAGTGGGTCCGCTAAGAATAAAGCCCCGGGACCCGACGGTGTCCCTCTGGACTTATACAAATCAAATCCAGAGATGTGGGCAACTATACTTACAAATGTTTTTAACTGTGTACTTAAAGGGGGATTCCCTAACACCTGGGCATGTTCAATCATTGTGCCAATTTTTAAAAAAGGAGTAAGAAGTGACCCTAAATGCTACCGCCCCATATCCTTGCTGGATTCCTCTATGAAGATCCTGGGCAAAGTACTGTTGGCAAAAATTAATAAGTGGACATTAGAGAATGATATTTTGTCCAATGCCCAGTATGGATTCCGGTCAGGTAGAGGGACTGAGGACCAATGCCTGAACCTGCACATGATAATTTCCAAATATACGAAGGCAAAAAAGGGGGCAATTTTTGTTGCTTATATGGACCTGTCCACAGCGTTCGATTTAGTGAATAGAGCTAAGCTGTGGGGCATGTTATTAAAAATGGGACTGGATCCTCCTTCGGTCCACTTCTTGGCTGAACTCCACAAGGATTTAAAGGCTTCCATCAGAATGGATCAAGAGGGACATTGTACAGCATGGTTTAAATCTGGCAGGGGTATGCGGCAAGGCTGCATCCTTGCCCCTATGCTGTTCACTTTATACATAAACTCTCTGGAAAAAAATTTGCTGGCTGCATCTGTGGACACACCACGTGCAGGAGACTCTCAAATCCCAGTGCTCCTGTACGCGGATGATGCCGCCCTAATAGCTAGGACACATCTGGGCCTCCAGAGACTTCTTGATGCATTCAGTGATTTTATGTCTTCCCTTGACCTTGTGGTCAATAACGCCAAATCTCATGTTATGGTTTTTGGGGCAGCAAAAAATAACACTAGATCTTTTTACTGTAAAGGGGAAGTGATCACTAACGTTAAAGTTTTCACTTACCTCGGTGTAATTTTTGATATCAAGGGCAGTTGGATCCCGCAGATAACAGCAAAGACCAAAGCAGTAAGGAGCTCTGTTAATGCTATTCTGAGCTTCTCAAAGAGACTTGGGGGGGAAACCAAGTGGTGCACTGCTAGCTTTGTATAGGGCAAAATCACTGGCTATAGCTAGGTACGGAGCTGGGATATGGGGATATGTAAAAACTGAAACCATCCAAACAGAGGTAAATAAGTTCTTCTGTTCAATATTAGGACTCCCCTTTTCAACACCCACCTTCTCCGTCCATCAGGAGCTTGGAGTAGGATACATTACTGATATCCTCTCCATGGCACCCATTCTTTTGTGGATAAGAATCTGGATAAATGAAAATTTAGGCCTTAACCACAAAATTCTGATGGATTGTTTAAAACTTGACAAATACAAAGACATTCCTTGGCTGGCGTACATACACAAGTGCTCTGTAGAACTTAGATGTCCGGAGATTTTCTCCTCCCCGCTTGACCTAAGAAAAGCAGATCTAGCTTGGGTCAAGGAAAACTTTCATAAACTTAAGTCCTTGGAGAGTGAACAAGTCCAGTTAACAAAACCCATGGTCAGAGCACATTATATGACAATCACTTGTGTAGCTATCCAACCATATCTTGTCTTAGTTAACATTCCGTTCCACAGGTGGCTCCTGGTTAAGTTTAGATTCAACCAGATTTATTTGATACTCTGTGACAGACAGGGATGGTTTAAGCCTGAGGATGTGCCTGTATGCAAATGCGATAATTTTACCACACAAGACAATATGCACCTTATGTTATTCTGCCCTTTTTATCATGTACCTAGGCAAAAGTATTTGTTACCGTTGTTGAAAGAGAAAGCATTTACGCAAGCAAAACCTGGTCTTCTGTTTTTACAAATGCTTGATTCACCATTGGTAATGTTTAGTGTAGCAAATTACCTTGTTGCCGCTGTGCGGATTAGGAAGAGGAAATTACAAACTCAGTAGTGGGGTCAGTGAAGAACGTGGTATATATTGCTTTTTTTGCACATGATGACAGCTTATTTGCACATGATGAGTCCATTTTAATCTGATTGTTTTATTGTTTTTAATTGTAATGTACTGTATGAAATATTTTTTACTGTAATTGGATTGTTTTTAATTGCTGTAGTATGCTTTTATGATTTTTAACAAAATCGAATAAAGTGGTTTTTGACTTGACTTGACTTTGACTAGGCATGGAAGAAATATGATTGGGCTAAACACAAAAAAGGCTCCCTGGTATGGCAGCAGCCACTGTGAGGGTCTTTGGTAGTTATGACCGGCAGATGTGGTCAGACATTAGTGCTTATCTCAACCCTTTGCCAGAAGGCAAAAAACATTATTTATGGGGGGAAAGGGTTTAGTATGAAATAACAGACTGCACAATGGATATTGCATCCACAGGGTAAGTCAGCTTGCAGGTGCTGTCGTTCTTCTATGGCAAGGTTGGCTAAATCGACATATTTCAGGCCAGAGGCCCAGAATAAGAACTTAGACATGCCCGTGATGGAGAAGCGCTCCTTAGTAAGCATGTGGACCATGCTCTTCTGTCACTAAAGACTGATATGGATACGGCTAGATCTCTTGGTGTCTTACAGCAAAGATGATACTGATTCTTCCTTGAAGCCAGGGGTTGAGGTCAATTTATATTTAGAAGAGGATATCCGGATTAAAGATATCACCCTTGTCAGCTTCCACAAAGTACTACTGGGAGCAGTATACTCAACATAAATAAAGGGCTCCTCCATCCTCTGTTTCCATGAAACAAACCCTTCGAAAAAAGCCAAGGGCCCAATCTAAGGACTCCACCAAAAAACAAAGACAAACCAAGACTGACAGCCATAAAATGTTTGCCCCATGCTTAGATGGATAATGAATTTCAATTATCACAGACACTTGGAAAGTGTGACTACAGATCGTTGGATTCTGGATCTGGTAACCCATAATCACACTTCAGAACTTGTTTAAAAAACTCAACATATTCCATCTCAGAGGAGATTCCATCTTCGTCTGTAACAAATGGAGATTCTAACCCTTTGACTATTGGTCCCTTTACGGTTGACTCGCCATTTCTACTGACGGCAAATTGTGGGGAGAACTTACTAGGACTGGATTTGTTAAAAAGGTTGCATGCGACAATTGTTCCCCAAACGGTGTTTACATGACTCTTGGCCCGCAAGTGCCCGTGCTAAACAATGTTTGTTTTCAATGCTCTCTGCATAGCCTTTAAAGTCCTGAAATTTGCCTCTCCTTATATTCTGACCGACCTGCTTCTACCCTATGTTCCCTCCCGCCAGCACTGTTCCATGGGACAACACCTTGTGGTGGTTCCCCGGGTTAAGAGGGTTTGTGCCAGAGTTCGTTCTTTTCGAAACAGAGCGGCTATCCTTTGGAACTCGCTGCCCGCCCACATTCGTGGGCTTAATAGTTACCTAGAATTCAGGAAAGCCATAAAAACCTTTCTCTTTCCCACGCCGTAGGACTCCCTGGAGCCCTCCCTGATCTTGTTCACCTCATTGCTGTCAGCACCGGGACGCCTCTTTGCTGGGGCAGCTGCTGCGCTTTAAAAAATCTGCTTAGCAGACAAACAACAAGGGCACCCAGTAAGTCAGCAAAGGACCTCGGGTAACATACGTTATATCTAACAACAGTTGTCCCATGCAAGGTTAGGATTAAAAAAGTAATAATATAGACACAATGGAACTATATTGGTTTAGAGTGATTTGTCCAGCCGGACAGTGATCACAGAAATTTTTACTATATATAATGAACAACGAAAATTCTCTTACATTCAACAAAGAGTGAGACACAAGCCTGTGCCTTCACGCTTACAGATTGGCAAGGTGAAAGGAAAGGGAGAGATAGATTCTTAGGCAGAAAGTGAGCGATTTCTGTTAATTATAGCGATGACAGAAATTCAACAACACCATAAATAGCATATCTCAATAAATATACACATTCATATATGGTGTGACAAGAGGTCGACGACGTTTCGATTCCATAGCCAAAATACAAGGAATCATCATCAGGACACAAAGTATTATGCCTAAAACCTGTTCTACACAATAGCCTAGGGAAAAAGAAATTAGGAAAATTTAGTCAAAAGGAACACAGAACAGAACGTATCTGGTGACTTTTGGTGAGTCTAAGTGACTACATGGTCCATAAGGGAGCAGAATACAACACGCGTGATTTTGAAGGGTGAATACTTTTTAAAAATGTTATCGAGTGTCTACACGTGAGTGACAGCTCCTTAAGTGAAAAGCCTGATGACCGACGTGATCAAATACAAGGATGGCAAAACGAGTGTCTGTGTAGTGCCCGGGGGTGAATTATGCGCAGTTACTCCATGGAACATAAGGGGCTGAAGTATACCTGTATAGCGCAAGCCAGAAAGCCCTGACGTCTTGGTGCAGGGATGGCGCCAATCATGGGTTCGGTCTGGGCTGGGGAGGGAAAGAGTTCAGGTCAATGAGGGTTCGCCTGGGTGGATCGGGTCGGTAGACCACGTCCGTGGACTTACCCAGGTCCTATGGAAGAGGTACTCGGGAGAATAGCCGAGCAGTATTACTGGGGGTCTCCTTCTGGAAACGGAGGTGCCTCGCCTCTCGGTAGACCACGTCCGTGGACTTACCCAGGTCGTATGGTAGAGGTACTCGGGAGAATAGCCGAGCAGTATTACTGGGGGTCTCCTTCTGGAAACGGAGGTGCCTCGCCTCTCGGTGGGTCTGGGAAGTGAGGGGGAGGCGGTCAGAATTTGCTCGCACTGCCAGGGGAGCTAGCCGGTTAGCGCTGCACTTACCGGAGGATAAAAAAGGAGATCCCCGGTGAAGTTCGAAGACGCCCACAATGGGGTGCTGGGTATGGATTCAACCGCCAAATAAGGCGCGGTCGGGCGAGCCTGTTAGGAATAACACGTAGGGTCATCATTATAACCTGTGTCGCGGTAGAGATAAGATCGCGCCTAAAAGAGTTAGTCTCACTTACCGAAGGCTTCGCGATATCCAGGCTACCAGCAGTGTGGTTCTGCGTTGTGCACGGAGGGCGAGGGAGGGTAGTATAAACCAGAGTGGTTGAATGCTGATAGGTGGGCAGACAGTTAGAAATAATGGAGGGACCAGTGGCGGCGGCCATCTTGGGTCAGGTGGTTTGTTTGCTAGTAAACAGTGAGGAAGGGAAGGGAATAAACGTGGCGGCCATCTTTAAATAGGTGGTGGATTACATGCAAAAGGTGAAGTGACATCCATGAGAGTTTAAAACATCCTAGTCAATGAGAAATTATTAAAACATCCTGATAAATTGACCCATACAGTTCATATGACAATTCAATGGACCCAGTTACAGTAGGCTAGTCCAATCTTCCTGTAGATTGAGTCCTGTGTTGAGACTGTCAGTTCTCAAAATCCACTTAAGAGGAACTTAAGTGGATTTTGAGAACTGACAGTCTCAACACAGGACTCAATCTACAGGAAGATTGGACTAGCCTACTGTAACTGGGTCCATTGAATTGTCATATGAACTGTATGGGTCAATTTATCAGGATGTTTTAATAATTTCTCATTGACTAGGATGTTTTAAACTCTCATGGATGTCACTTCCCCTTTTGCATGCAATCCACCACCTATTTAAAGATGGCCGCCACGTTTATTCCCTTCCCTTCCTCACTGTTTACTAGCAAACAAACCACCTGACCCAAGATGGCCGCCGCCACTGGTCCCTCCATTATTTCTAACTGTCTGCCCACCTATCAGCATTCAACCACTCTGGTTTATACTCCCCTCCCTCGCCCTCCGTGCACAACGCGGAACCACACTGCTGGTAGCCTGGATATCGCGAAGCCTTCGGTAAGTGAGACTAACTCTTTTAGGCGCGATCTTATCTCTACCGCGACACGGGTTATAATGATGACCCTATGTGTAATTCCTAACAGGCTCGCCCGACCGCGCCTTATTTGGCGGTTGAATCAATACCCAGCACCCCATTGTGGGCGTCTTCGAACTTCACCGGGGATCTCCTTTTTTATCCTCCGGTAAGGGCAGCGCTAACCGGCTAGCTCCCCTGGCAGTGCGAGCAATGTCTGACCGCCTCCCCCTCTCTTCCCAGACCCACCGAGAGGCGAGGCACCTCCGTTTCCAGAAGGAGACCCCCAGTAATACTGCTCGGCTATTCTCCCGAGTACCTCTACCATAGGACCTGGGTAAGTCCACGGACGTGGTCTACCGAGAGGCGAGGCACCTCCGTTTCCAGAAGGAGACCCCCAGTAATACTGCTCGGCTATTCTCCCGAGTACCTCTACCATAGGACCTGGGTAAGTCCACGGATGTGGTCTACCGACCCGATTCACCCAGGCGAACCCTCATTGACCTGAACTCTTTCCCTCCCCAGCCCAGACCGAACCCATGATTGGCGCCATCCCTGCACCAAGACGTCAGGGATTTCTGGCTTGCGCCATACAGGTATACTTCAGCCCCTTATGTTCCATGGAGTAACTGCGCATAATTCACCCCCGGGCACTACACAGACACTCGTTTTGCCATCCTTGTATTTGATCACGTCGGTCATCAGGCTTTTCACTTAAGGAGCTGTCACTCACGTGTAGACACTCGATGACATTTTTAAAAAGTATTCACCCTTCAAAATCACGCGTGTTGTATTCTGCTCCCTTATGGACCATGTAGTCACTTAGACTCACCAAAAGTCACCAGATACGTTCTGTTCTGTGTTCCTTTTGACTAAATTTTCCTAATTTCTTTTTCCCTAGGCTATTGTGTAGAACAGGTTTTAGGCATAATACTTTGTGTCCTGATGATGATTCCTTGTATTTTGGCTATGGAATCGAAACGTCGTCGACCTCTTGTCACACCATATATGAATGTGTATATTTATTGAGATATGCTATTTATGGTGTTGTTGAATTTCTGTCATCGCTATAATTAACAGAAATCGCTCACTTTCTGCCTAAGAATCTATCTCTCCCTTTCCTTTCACCTTGCCAATCTGTAAGCGTGAAGGCACAGGCTTGTGTATCACTCTTTGTTGAATGTAAGAGAATTTTCGTTGTTCGTTATATATAGTAAAAATTTCTGTGATCACTGTCCGGCTGGACAAATCACTCTAAACCAATATAGTTCCATTGTGTCTATATTATTACTTTTTTAATCCTAACCTTGCATGGGACCACTGTTGTTAAAAAATCTGCTAACATAACATAATGTCCCGCCAAAAATGCCCCCCTCCTCCCGAGTTCCGAGATGTGCCACACACACTATGGGCTACAGTTGATACTGATGTGGGGTTACTTCAGATCCTGCCAGTCTCTATACAGATCAAAGACAATGCCAGATTGCCCTGAATTCCCCAATATAAGATATCCCAGGCAGGAGAGAGGGCTTTGTTGCAAGTAATACAGGAGTTGATTAAGTCTGGTGTGGTTGAAGAGAATGCAGCGAATGTGTGCAATAGCCCTATTCTCCCTATTCTGAATAAGGCACCCTTGGACTCTTCTGATGCCCACCCTGATGTGTATTGTTTCGTCATCGATCTTAGAGAGGTCAATAAAGTTGTGGTTCCCCAGTATACTGTGGTCCCTGACATTACCACAATTCTGACCATGAATTTCCCGTCTGCCAAATTCTTTTCGTGATAGATTTAAAAAAGTTTCTTTAGCATTCCAATCCATCCAGATAGCAGATATCTGTTTGGATTTGCAATAGCTGGTCGAAGCTTTAGATTCTATTGTGCTCCACAAGGCTATACAGAAAGCCCAAGTATTTATACTCAGGCTTTGAAAACACAATTACTGGCTAGCTAAAGTAGGGAGCACATGCAAATTTAGCCTCCAGGAACTTCAGGCAGCAAAAATGGTAACTTTCTAAAAGTTATTTTCCCTGATTGTTAATTAAAAATCCAACTTCACTATTGAACTGGACTTTTTATAAACTATTAAAAATAGTTCTTCTTTTACTACCTAGTCTAAGGATAAATAATTAGGATTTTAATCTATACTCTAGTTTTCTACATAGGATAGCTAGGTCTGCCACAGTGGAAAAAAAAGCTTTTGGATGCTAATCACTGTACAGATGTTATTATTTTTCTATCTGTCCTACTTTTAAATACTGTGCACCCTGCCTGTGCACTGCAAAGCCTACATGTGAGGGACTTATTAATAATTAAAAGTGAGGGTTTGACCTGTCAAAAGGTTTATTTATTTTGACATCTTGAATTGCAGTTTTTAAACTGCCACAGCCAGGCCACACTGATAGGCATGAAGCCATGTTTTACATTATTTCTCTAGTGTACGGTGCAATGGGTGTACAGTCCTCTAGTGACATTTTTACTTAAGAGCCCTTGGTACGTTTTAAACAATATACTAGGGGCTTATACGTAAGTTAAATATACCAATAAGGAAAATACCAATTTGACCAAGTTTAAAGGAGGGAGCACAGGTACTTAACCACTGGTTAGCAGAGTGTTAGTACAGAGTTCAAAAGACAGCAAAAATATACTGTGCAGCAAAAGGTGAAAAATACAGGGTGACCATGTAGAAGAGGCAGATTTTCTCACATAAGAAACAATTGAATTTGCTGACTAGTCTGGCCAAGTCTAACTTTTTAACAGAAATCTAGCAACCTTCCTTTACTGTCTCAAGAATCTCGGCTACTTTCAATAAGGCTGTATTAAGGCCTGTACTGGCAGCCTGGGAGTTACCCTTCTGAATCCCAGCAGTCCTCAGACAAAAGTGATAAATGGTACATGCCTGCACTCTGTAAACCCAACTTTTTTGTCTTTAGACCCCTTTTCAAAGAGCCCATGGTACACGTTTTCTTACAGAAACTAAGTTTAAATATCTTTCTGACTGCCCCACTCGAAGACAGGCTGCTTCTGGACCCAATGATTGATAAGGCTATCTCACTCACCTACAAGAAACTAATTAATAACCTCCCAGACACACTCTGACCACTGCGGGAAAAATGGGAATCTGATTTGGGCTTACTAGAAGACGATGACTGGAACGAGGCCCTGCAGTGCCCCAGGGAAGTGGCGATTCGGGCACAATTTCGTTTGGTATAGCTCCGTATACTCCACAGGTCCTACACCCCATACACGGTGCAATTTAAAATGGGGTATGCGACGTCACACTTCTGCCTGAGAGGGTGCGGATACGAGGGTACATTCTTCCACATCCTCTGGGACTGCCCCAAAATTCGTTCCTACTGGGTCAGGTTGAAGGACATAATAGAGGAAGTGGTTGGGGCAGAGGTGCCGCTGGAGGCCAGGTGGCATATCTTAGGGGTCACGGGAGAGGTAACATGGCCTAAGGGAGATAAGGTGTAGTTGGCCTTTGCGAGCATGGTGGCAAAAAGAAATATCGCACGTCTCTGTGGGAGTGACCTGCTGCCAACGATAGAGGAATGGGAAAGGGACTTGGATTGGTGCCAGAGGGTGGAAAAGGTCATATATAACAGTAGGCGTTGCCCCAGAAAATAGGAGAAGATCTGGCAGGCCTGGAGAAGGTACAGAGGAGAGTGGCTGGATGCCTCGGAGGATGAATAGTGGGGCCCTGCCCTGTCGGGCATCGCCCTTGACATGCCTGTGTTCTCTCCTTCCAGGGAGGCTATGGTTTTTAGGCTTACCTGCGGTCTGCAGTTCTGCGGGAGGAGGAGGGAAGATCCAGTGGGAGGGTTGTTAGACGGGCAGGGGTTGGACTGAAGGCTGGGGTGGGCTAGAGGGTACACTGGATTAGAGGTGGATAATCCCAATAACCGTTTAAGATTGGATTGATGTGATTTTCACACTGTAAGCTAATACTGCTCCAAAATGTGTATATGATGGAACTGTTTTTCCTTCAATAAAAAGATGTTTTAAAAAAATAATAATATATATATATATATCTTTCTGATTTCTCCAGATTGAAAGTCTAAGTAGTTGGACTCTGGTGAAAAGTCTGTACTTCCAGATACCTTGCCTCTGTACTGCAAATTCTACATGCCTTTTGGGCACTTAGTCCATCTTCTGTGGGAGCTAATTAAACTGGCTATTCTCAGTTTATCTGGGAGCACACAAAACCTTTTTCGGATTTGGCTAATACCAAACAGATCATCAACTATGGTCCGAATTCTTGGGCCACCTTGGATTGATCGATAGGCGCAGGACTCCTGATGAGTCACCATGCTTGGTTTCACTACACTATCTTTTTGGGAAATCTTCAAACAACCCGACTGGACATGCAGTTTAGCAATTGTTGTTTGCATGGAGGACAACTCTTCCCTAGTACATTTCAGGAGTAATTGAGCCATGACGCGTTTGCTGAGCCTAGTCTCCCAGGTAAAGCAATTTCACCAGCAATACTGGAAATTTCAAGGCTACTCTGGCATATCTCAGTGTCTACATTTGCAGCCAGTTCAGATGGCTCAACAAATGTATTGTTCCTTTCGAGACCAGGATGGATAGAGGATGCCAACATCAGCAGCTTCAAGCCCTTCCATCTTCTACTAGCTCTGTTGCCACAAAGCCTCTTATCCTCAAACTACACCACCAGCTTCCAGAGGAGGGGACAGGTGTTGCATTCATTATCCAATTGGAAGACAGTCATGCTGGGAAGCCTCTTCCTAATTTGGTTAACAATGGCTTGGACACTTCCAAACAGTTCATGAAGTATGGTCTGTATTCTTGGGAAATCACGGCTTGATCCATGGGAATAGAAATTATGCTGTTGCACGGGGGATGATTGGTTTTCACTATCTTTTTGGAAGACGTTCAAGCAACCCACCTGGATACGCACTTTAACGATTGGCGGTTTGCAGAGAAGGTCAACTCTTCCCTGGAACATTTCAGGAATAATTGAGCCACGGCACACTTGCCTAGCCTTACTGAAAGATTTCGAGGCTACTCTGGGCACATCAGTCTCATCAGGGTCCACATTGATTACGGCATTCATAATCCTATTGTTCCTTCCAAGGCAGGGGTGGATAAAGGATACCAATTGTAGCAGTTACAGTCTCTGCCATCTTCTACTGGCTGCTCTGCTGCCACAAGGCCTCTTAAAAACGTTTCTCTCCCCACATCCCAAAGTACACCACCAGCTTCCAGAGGTGGGGGCAGGTCTTGCATTCCTCCAGCAATTGGAATGCAATGATAACAGATTGCAGGTCATGCAGCTAACCCACAAGGATTATTCATGTACAAAATTATCTGTTTTTTTCTCCCAGACCGGCAGGAGGTGGAAATTCTTGACCTGCTCAGTAAAGGAGGCCATGGAGGTAGTGCCCATGCTGAAAGGGGCACATAATCGTTCTCCTTTTCAGGTGTGTGGCATTTAAAGGAAATCTTTTTAACCATAAGTAGAAGAGCTTTATAAACCTACTTGTCCAGTAAAGACATCCACTTGTCCCACCTGCTCTCTAAATCAATCAGCTTCGCTGTTACTCATAAACTAATACATTTATATTAGTTTTATTGATACTTCAATTTAAAATGAATATTTTGCAATAATGGGGATGAGCAGCTTGCGATTCGGAAGAAGAAAGTTTGGATGTGCTGGAGATCTACCATGTAGCAGGGAAGTGTGAAGGCTTCAATGGGGGTCAGAAGACCGGGACAAGGAAAGATCTGACATGGAGGTGGTTGCATAGAGCAGCGAGTTCAGTTTTGCAAGAGGGCTGAGGGAGGACTGGACTTCGAGTCTGGGACTGCAAGACTTAGACTGTGTCTGGAGTCAGCGAGTTTGGAGATTTCCCATACAGCAATTAAATGGGGCCTGGGGTGAGGGAGAGGGCGGAGGCGGATGCAGGTCTGCTGCCAAGGAGAAACTGCTTGGGCAGGTACTACAGAGAGAAAGCTAGACCTAGCCAGGCAGGTTCAATCCATGCAGCAGTCTAGCCAATTGTACCTGGCACGGCACTGCTTTGAAGCTGATCCTAGCCAGCAGAAATTGATCCAGCTTTTGCCCTTCATACACTGTGCATAGGCTCTAGCATTACTCCAGTTTTGCCTTTCTTAGCACTGTTTTACTTCTCCTCTGTTGTACATTAGACATAACCCAATTAAACTTTACTTGATAATTGGCTTTACAGTGAGCTTTTTTTAAATATAAGATGCACGTGTTGAAGACATACAACTAGAGTATTAAACTACTGACGGGAAGTTATTAGTGCTTCCTTGCTTTAACCTCAGAAGTTTTATTTACATTGTGCTTTTTTAGGTCTTGCCTCTCAATGCACATGCGCATTGAGCGGAGCGAGACTATAGGGGCTTAACCCCTTCCTTGCTCATGACGAGCTCAGCTCGTCGTGAGGCACCGTGGAGCTGTGCTTATGACGAGCTGAGCTTGTCATGAACAATGGGGTTCGGTCAGGATCAGCACAGGAGGGGAAAACCATTAGCAGCCAAGGTGTTAAACAGACCTTACCTAGACTGGAGATTTGATGCTGTGCCCGTGCACTTTAAGGTCAATGCGCAAGCGCATTGACCTAAAATGTGCGTGCACAGCATCAAATCGCCAGCCATCTGTTGCCCAGCTTGGTGCCGCTCCACCCCCTGCAGCATCAAAGGCTTTCACGGCCGGCCGGCCGTGCTTTCAGTTTCACGGCCACCAGGCCGTGTCTCCTTATTGAACTTGTTTAACTTGTTTTCCTTCCGAACTGGCCTCCACGTTGTTTAACAATGCATGAGACACCTCCAGTTACTTGCCTCGTAGTAACTAAGTCACAGGGTTTCCTCTTTCACTCACTCTGTGCCCGGGGCTCTTCTCTCCTGAATGGAATCAACTGCCACATGGATTTATCTGCCATTCAATGTACATTCATCCAATATTGTTTATTTAGTAGAAGCCTGCATCCGAACATGCACTATAATTTTCTGACCGATTTGCTGTTTTGGACGTTCCTCGTTTTCAACCGAACACTTGTTTAAATTTTCTGTTTCGGACTGCACTGTGCCTTACCCTTTCATCCAACACCATGGGTTCCATTGCTTAGGCCTTGAGCAGCTCATCGCCATTAATTGTAATAATTTCCACTCACAGGCTAATCTAAGTTAAGCTTTGTATTGCATGTAACACCCCAGCTGAACACTGAGAGCAGCACATAAGCAACTCTCTCCAGTGCCATACACACGTATAATGTCCACATTTTAACATAACATCGTAATACCATTTGGCAAGTACAACATGGTATAGTTAAGGAAAAGCACATGGGACAATAAGTGAATAATAGCACATGCTATAATCGACAACACCCCCGCCCACCCATTTTTTCGTTGTGCTAAAGTGCACCACAGTTTTAAATAATTTGTCGATCCACCCCATACAGAGCCCACGACAGACGCCGTGAAACCACAAGCCGTGCCTGAGCATCCCCAATTCCTCTCCCAGCAGCTGTTTGAACTATAAGGACAAGGCACTGGGAACATTCCTCCCCCTTCTAAACTCTTTAAGCAGCTTTCCCACTCACTAGCATTCATGCAGCATTACTTAAATCAGCACATTTACCTTTTATTTTGTCAGCAGGTTAATTGTTGCATTTCCAAAATCCAGAAAGAAACAGTATGAGAGCGAGCAAGTTAGGTACAGGTATTTGGCAGTTGATACTTCTATCATTTAATTCCCATTCCCAATGTAAATACTTGGGTCTTATTTATAAGAATATGAAACCTATGTTCCTTCTCTTCCTTCTTTGATTCTCTATGGATCCACTCGTCAAACAGTATATATTCTTAGGCATTTCCAAACAGATTTTAGTCTCCTCCATGCATGGGACAGTTGTCTTCTTTGAGCCTGTGCTATAATTGCTTTTTTTACGTTTTTTTGCAACGTTTGTTTTATTACTTTTTGTACACTGCAAATACGTGGCTGTTTATACATATATGACCTGAATTTTAAAATAATCTCAGAGTGTATTTTATTAAATGATTTCACTGACACGCATATCTTTGTAGATTCCTGTAAACTATTTTTTAAAGGCTTTTTGAAAAGTGGAAAAAAACTCTTCCCCCCTCCCATCTTCCCCCTCTACTCAATATCCCCTCCTCCCTCTCTTCTCACTCTCCCCTCACTCTCTCCCTTGTATCCCCTCTCCTCTCTCTCTCTCCTCCCTCTACACCCTCACACTCTTCCCTCATTCCTCACCTCTACCCTCTATCCTCACTCCCATCTTCTCCCACTCCCCTCACTCTCACCTCTCTATACTCACTCTCTCCCCTTTCGCCACTATCCTCTCTCTACTCTCCTCTCTGTATTCTCCCCCCTCTCTGTATTCTCCCCCCTCTCTCTCATCACTCTCCCCTCTCTCATCACTCTCCCCTCTCTCCTCACTCTCCCCCTTTCTCCCCTCTCTCTACCCTCTCCTCACTCTCCCCTGTCCTCACTCTCCCCTCTCCTCACTATCTATTTGAATAACCAGCACTAAGTCCTTTAAAACGAACGCACATTTGTCAGACCATTCCTAGCAGCCATTTCCTAAAATTATTTGAAAAAAGTCACACTATTCCAAGAGCTACTTTTGCGACCTTCCTCCCAGTTAATTAATACGTCCTGTAGTGGATGATGCTTTCTTTTTTACAATCAAGATCAAATACAAAACATGTGCACTGCTGGCATTTCATGCTGCTGAGGTCTCTCCCTCACTCAGCCTCACACCCTCACCTCACACACCCTCACCCTCACACCCCCTAACTCACCCTCACACACCCACTCACCCTCACCCTCACACCCCTCACCCTCACACCCCCTCACCCTCACCCCCCTCACCCCCCTCACCCTCACCCCCCTCACCCTCACCCCCCTCACCCTCACCCCCCTCACCCTCACCCCCCTCACCCTCACACCACTCAGTGCTACAACACATATTGTGTTACAATAGGTGTCACATTTGCGAAAGATAAAACTATTGGCATTGTCAATAACAAAGCTATTAATTTCACTATTTTAAAAACAAGCACATAAATAAATAATGTGTCCTTTACAATACCAATAGCTCAAACTTTCCAAATGCGAGACCTATTGCATTGCTGTGCTTCTCTCCCCTGCTGCACTCTCCTGCTCTCTAGAGATGTGGCCTAACGACCAGAGCTGCCATCTAAGTCTCGTAAATAAAAAACATGTTGCATTCCAAATGCTATAGGTGTCACATTCGTGAAAGTTATAACTATTGACATTGTAAATGACAAGCTATCAATTTAGCTATTTTAAAAACCAACAAATAAATAAAATATTTGTCATTTACAAGACCAATAGCTCCAACTTTTCTAATGCGAGACCTATTGCATTTCCAATGCTTGTTTCACGTTGCATCTCTATGCTGTGAAAGCACCAAACTCCTACCCTCTTCATGTAATTTCTAATTGTGCATCAGGCAACTGGACATAGAGTATTCTTGCCCCCATGGATATTCACATGTCACATAAATACCACTCTTCTATTCTTTACTTCTTGGTTCCCAACAACAATGGAAGTCTGAGACCAACCTTAGACCCTTGCCTCTTGTAACTTTTCCTTCAGTTAGGCATGTTTAAGATGTTGTACCTGAGCTTGGTCTGACTAGCCCTCAGTGTAGAGGTTTGGTTAGCGTCCCTGGACTTGCAGTACCCTAATCACCTTCTTCTGATCCTAGCTACCTAAAGACATTACTACAGTGCTTAATTTGAGCTGGTGGTTTCCGGTGCTCAGCACCAGTACTCAATTGTCAACACCAGCACTTCTGTTTGACTAATTTAGAGATAAGTACAACTACAGTTGGTTATTAGTTCAACATACATAAACAATACTAATACCTGCCGCCAAAGTTTTATAGATGAAAGGAGCAATGGGTGGTGCAAGCAGTAGTGGCCTCCTGATGAGCTAATTAAGCACTGACTCTACATGATGTTCACTGTGAGCTCTCTGCTCTACATGGACTTGGTTCTGCAGATTGGAGGACTGACTACTGTTTCACAAGCCTAAAGGTGATGGCCGTGGTAGCAGCTTTAATGTGGCCGTCAAAAGTCCAAGTGGTCACATATTTGGATGACTGGCTTGTGAAGGCAGGGTTTCCTGCAAATGCACCTGGTTAAAAAACATTGTCAAAGAACCATGACACTTCTTCAGGGCCTGAGCTCTGTGGTCAACATTCATATTCCATCTCACTTCCACTCAGAAATTGACGTGAACAAATGCTACTATTATCCAGTATTAGGGGTGTCTTTCATAGATTCACATGCCTGAATCATTCACCGTCGTCGAGACTGGAGTCTCCGGTACATAGAAAAGTAATGTCCCATAGACATACATAGAGAGAAGTAGGCCTAAGGGTCCCACCTTAGTAGCCTATCTATGTCCTTTTGTAAAAAGGACCAAACTCTAGAAGAGAGCCAATCCGATAACACCTCCCTCTAGAACCTTCCTGTCAGGAGCCTCAGTCTCTCAGATTTTCTACCGCACGTTGTGCTAGGGAGTCTCCACCTGAGTTCTCCTCAGGTTTGCTTGTTTAAGCTTCTTTCTTCACTCTTTTGAACTACTTTCAGCAAAATCTGACTATGGCTGACCCACAGAAGAGGGGTCTCTTCAGAGCTTCTGCCTCTTGTAATAAGAAGAGATTACATATTGAGGACCAGCACAAGACATGTCTTTACTATCTATATCCGGACCATTCGCCAAAGGAATGCAAGATTTGTAGAATATTCTCTACAAAAACGCTTAAGGACAGAGGGGGACGACTTTTGATCTGGCTGAACAATCTTAAGACCAGGGACAACTTGGAGTCTTCAGAGGACGGTGAGATTGCTTTTGTCTCCTCTAAATTATCCTTGAAGAGGCCAAGGGTTACTTCCCCTAGCCCTTCAGACGCTCCTCCTAAAAAGACTGCTAAAAAGTCTTCAGAGGCAAAATCTTCAGCGTCTGACAAGGAAATTCCTGCCTCCAGGAAGCCAGTGCCGTCGTCGACGACGACATCGTTGACGCTATCGTCAGCGCATAAGAAGACTGTGTCTCCTGTCCATGTTTCCACTTCAACGACGACGGTGTCAACGACGACGACGGCGTCGTTGGCGGTTTCATCTTCGACGAAGACTACTCCATCGTCGTCTGCGGCGGGTAAGACCATGTCGTCGATTATCCTCATAAAAAATCAGTCGTCGACACTTAAGATCTTCTCGACGACGTCTTCGTCGACGTCAGTGCCGACGACGAAGCCAAGGACCATCGACACCTTTGCCTTCGACGAGGATCCTCTCGTCGACGGGTGTTCCGTCGACGACGATGAAGAAGACACCGTCGACGGCGGTGCCGTCGACGAAAGGTACATCGGTGCAGTCATCGTCGATGAGGGCACCGACGACGACATCGTCGACGATACAGTGGAAGCAGTCGGAGATGATTCCTCCGACGGGGAGTGTGGTTTCCATGCCGTCGACGACCTTACAGTCGTCGGTTCCGAGTTTGATGGATGAGGATGGTCTACAGCAATCCTCTCAAAGAGTAAAGAATATCAAGAAGGCGCTTACACCGGACTTAACGTCTCCGAGTAGGGTGCAAATATTGCCACCATCTCGTCTTCTACAGGATGAAGACTCAGATGAGGAACAGGACATGCAGGCCAAGAGTCCTTCTCACCTGGTGGTAAAGTGCCAAAGCACTGATGATGAGGTCGACGAAGTGGAATTTACTCAAGAACATTCTGTTCAATCACAGGTCCAGACACAAATCACACCAATGGTATGTCTACAAGCGTCCATAGTATCAGACTTAAGGTTTTTGATCCAGGACTACAAACAAAGGTTTCCAGAATCTTCCACCTCACAGGCAGCGGGACCGGTGCCATCAACGACTAGGGTGACGGCGTCTCCACGTGCTAGACCACCGCCCTTGGTGTCCCATCAGGAAAGGGAACCAGTACAAGATCTTCCGTCATCGGACGATGAAGAGGTGGAACAAGAAGAGGGGGAAGTCCAATCTGATCATGGAGACGATGTGGACTATATAGCTTCTTCCCCAGCCTCGCCTGAACCTTCAAGCTCAGACTTACCTCCTGCAGACATAGGAGGGTTCCACAATCTAGTTGAAAGAGCGGCTAAAAGGTTCCATATGACTATGGAATCTCATGAAACTGACTGTTTTCTTTATGATTTTAAGGACCCGATTAAGAAGACAACCAGGTCCATTCCCATTATCGACCACATATGGGAGCAGGGTCTACAAATAATGCAAACACCGGCCTCGGTATCGGTGGTTGTGCCGAGACTGGATAAGAAGTACAAGGCCCCATCAACGGCACCAGCTTGCCTTACAGGTCAACCCAAGCCGGATTCGGTGGTCACTCAGGCGGCACAGAAAAATGCTAGGAACCCGTCCTTGCAGGTGACAGCTCCACCACATAAGGAGGGTAGGAAGGTGGACAGCATTGGGAAACGGTTCTCTACCACCTCAGCCATGACAGTGAAAGTGGCAAACTCAATTGCGCTGTTAGGAAGATATAACAGGTAGTTGTGGGCTGACATTGCTCCGTATCTCTCCGAGCTGCCGGACGACACGAAAGAGGAGGTTCAATCCCTACTCAAAGAGGGCCAAACATCGGCTTCTGAACTGATTGACTGTGCTATGGATATAGCAATGACTGGTTTTAGACAGCTGGCTGGGGCAGCAGCATTGCGGAGGCAGGGGTGGCTCAAAGCTACCTCATTTTGGCAGGAGGTACAAGCTAAAGTCCTCGACCTACCTTACGACGGACAACACCTGTTTGGGGAGAAAATTGATGAGGCCCTGCAATCGGTAAAAAAGGATACGGATACGGCAAGAGCACTGGGCACACTTCAATTCAGAAATCAGTCCTTTCGAGGGAGCAGGGACAGAGGTCAGTCCTCTTACAGAGACAACTATCAAAACAGGTCCTCCTATTCCTATAATCAAGGCCGGTCACAATTCCAGTCACGACAGCAGCAACAAGGTTGGCAGACCTCTTATGGAAAATCCAACTATAGAGGGAAATTGATACACTTTGGACACTCCATAGAATACAAAACAATTCCCCCGACAACTCCTCCTCGTATAATGCACCACAGCAACATGCGATTGCTCCTTCAAGAAATCTCCACTATGTTAAAAAAAAAAGGAGCAATAAAGCGAGTACCATCAGTTCACAGAGGAGAGGGATTTTACTCCCGCTTCTTCCTGATCCAAAAGAAGGAGAAGAAATGAAGGCCCATATTGGATCTCAGAGCACTCAACGCATTCTTGAAGAGTCAATCGTTTTGCATGGTAACAATACAGGAGATCTTGGGACTCTTGGAGGAGGGGGATTTTATGACGTTGTTAGATCTACAAGACGCGTACTTTCACATCCCTATCCACAAACGGCACAGGAAATTCCTCAGATTTGCAGTGGCAAGTCAACACTACCAATTCTGTGTCATACCGTTTGGCCTCAAGTCTGCGCCCAGGATTTTCACCAAATGCCTCTCCCCGGTTGCAGCTTTCCTCAGGCAGCATGGACACCAAGACTTCCCATATATGGACGACTGGCTGGTAAAGGCACCATCTCTAGCAGACGCAACTGCATCCTCCAACGCCTGTCTGAATCTCTTGTTTATACCGCACTGTCACCTCAGGATGCGTCCGCTGCAAGAGGCTCTGTCCAGACAATGGACTCAATGCTCGGGATCCTTCGAGGACCGCATTGCAATCACACAGCTAATGACCAAGGCACTGCAGTGGTGGAGGTCGCCCAAGAACCTTTCACAAGGGTTGCCGTTTCTGCTCCCTGTAGCTCCACAGGTAATAACAACGGATGCTTCTCTGGAGGGTTGGGGAGCAGTCCTTCCGGAATTACAGATCAGTGGCAAGTGGACAAACCAGGAAAAACAGCCTCATATCAACCTCCTAGAGCTGAGAGCGGTTTTCCTAGCCCTGCAGGCTTTCATACCACGGATCAAGAACTCCCCAGTGCTCGTCAGGACCGACAACACCACGACGATGCACTACTTGAACAAACAGGGAGAAACGCGTTCGCTCACACTATCTCGGGAATCGCAGAAGATCTGGAATTGGCTTGTTCTCCACAACATCTCATTAAAAGCGGAGTACGTCCCAGGCCAGGACAATGTATTAGCAGATGCACTGAGCAGGCAGAGGTCTCTAACCCACGAATGGGAACTCGACATGGAAATGGTGGCTTACATCTTTTCGGTGTGTGGAACACCGCAGATGGACCTGTTTGCGACCAGGGAGAACGCCAAATGCCAAAACTACGCAAGTTGGCATCCCCAGTCAATGTCCCTCGGAAATGCATTTTCCATCGCATGGCGCAACGTATTTGCGTACGCATTTCCCCCATTTCCAATGATCCCCAGGGTCCTCAGGAAGATGAAGGCGGAGCCTTGCACTCTGATTCTGATTGCCCCATTCTGGCCGAGACAGCACTGGTTCAAGGACCTTCATCACCTCTCACTGCAACCGCCAATCCGCCTGCTCCAACATCCATCTCTGCTTACGATGAGCAACAAGCAGGTTCAACATCCGGATCTGAAATCTCTCAGGTTATCGGCTTGGCTCCTGAGTACAGAGAGTTCAGTAAACTGAGCATTCCGCAGGAGTGTAAAGACGTCCTAGCCAAGGCAAGAGCGGACAGTACTAACAAGACCTATTCCCTGAAGTGGAAACGTTTTTGTGTATGGTGTGCGGACAACAGTCTACACCCCTTCCGCACCTCTCTGGAACAAATTTTACCCTATCTGCTACATCTGGCGCAGTCGGGCTTGGCCCATGCATCCATTAGAGTACATCTGGCTGCAATTTCAAGATTTAAAAGAACACTGAAAGGACCCTCCCTCTGGTCCAATAGACTGATAAAACAGTTCCTCAAGGGACTTTACAGATCCTTTCCTCGGCCACGTCTAATTCCTCCAACATGTCATCTCAATGTGGTTCTTAACCAATTGATGAAACACCCTTTTGAACCCATCCATAGGGCGGATATCAAATATCTTTCATGGAAGACAGCCCTTCTACTTGCACTTATATCAGCAAGGAGGGTCAGTGAATTGCAGGCTCTTTCCATACAAGACCCTTTCATGCAGTTTAAGGGTGACCGATTGGTTCTCTGAACTAATCCTCAGTTCATTCCTAAAGTCCCGTCGGACTTCCATCTAAATGAGCCAGTGATCCTCAAGTTTTTTTTGCCAAATCCCAGCACTGCAGCCGAAAGATCTCTGCACTCGTTGGACCTTAGGACGTGTCTGAGGATTTATATTGACAAAACTAACAATTTCAGGAAGTCCACTCAGCTATTTATAGCCTTCAGTAGACCACGGAACGGTATGCCACTTTCAGAACAAAGTATTTCAAGATGGATATCTTCGGTAATTGCCTTTTGTCATGACAGAGCTGGACGGCCATTGCCAGCAAAGTCAGAGCTCACTCTACAAGAGCTGTGTCCACTTCTGCGGCACTGTTTGCAGGGGTGCCAGTTCTGGATATCTGCAGAGCGGCAACTTGGAAGTCGCCGCATACCTTCACCAGGCACTACTGCCTGGATACAGAGCTGACAAAGGATGCGGCTGTGAGACAAGCAGTGTTACGCCATCTGTTTCAGTAAGGTGAGCCTTCCTCTATCCCTCCTTGACGGAACGAGTACTCACTCGTCCGACGTAACAGACCTCCATTGCGGTGGAACCTATTTTCCTCTCCGGTCTCAATCTGCACTGCCAAGACCGGCCTTTGAGCTTCATTTTGGACCCGGTTAGCATTCGCCCAATTTCAAAACTGTCCCCACATGCCTCAACCACCTTAATTTGGCATGCAGGACCTGTTTCCCATTTGAAGTATTAATCGGTCCCTATAAAGTTGTTTTTAATAAATTGACGACCTTGTCAATTTACTTGACACTAAGGCATATAATTATAAGTCCTGATGATGATCCCATACTAACAGGGATCA
Source organism: Lissotriton vulgaris (assembly GCF_964263255.1). NCBI lineage: Eukaryota > Metazoa > Chordata > Amphibia > Caudata > Salamandridae > Lissotriton > Lissotriton vulgaris. The sequence continues at coordinate 1,290,944,086 of NC_141691.1, forward strand.
AAACGTTGTCGACATTATACACTTGATGATTTCTTACACTGTATTGAAAAAATCACGCAAAGTGTATTTTTACCATTATCTGTCAAAAATGTAAGCATTTACAGACTGCCCTGTCTTTTCTTTTTTTGCCTTATATGTATGTCATATGTGATAGTAGGACACAGGCTGTGTCCCGCTTGGCAATTGTTTTCCATCTCTTTTGTCATATATATAAATATTTATACTATTAAATCCTGTCCGGCTGGACAGTAAAAATATAGATTTCAATTTTGGTCTATATTCATTTCAACTGTCATATTTTTTGCTAATGTTTGGGACCATTGTCTTTTGAAACATTCCTCTATCCCTCCATCCTTTGCTGGTATGCACATTTTATTATACTGTTTCTGGTTAATGGGTATTGATTATCCATAATTGTATTGTATTGATATGTACTATTGGATGACTTGTATATGGTATTCCACCAGAAATGTGCACAATGTATTGCTTGCTACTCTGATTCAGGCATGTGAATCTATGAAAGACACCCCTAATACTGGAAAAGAAATGTGTTACTTACCTGTAACTGCAGTTATCCAGTATTGGATAACTGCAACCCTCCCGCCTCCCCTGGAAGGACTCGCCTATCTCTCTCAGTGCTACGCCTACCTAGCTTGGTGCGTACGAAAATCTGAGACTGAGGCTCCTGACAGGAAGGGTCTAGAGGGAGGTGTTATCTGATTGGCTCTCTTCTAGAGTTTGGTCCTTTTTAGGAAAGGACATAGATAGGCTACTAAGGTGGGACCCTTAGGCCTACTTCTCTCTATGTATGTCTATGGGACATTACTTTTCTATATACTGGAGACTCCGTCTCAACGACGGGGAATGATTCAGGCATGTGAATCTATGAAAGACACCAATACTGGATAACTGCAGTTACAGGTAAGTAACGCATTTCTTAACACCTTGGCTGCTGGCAGTTTTCCCGTCCTGTGCTGGAAATTGCCATTTTGCTGGTGTCATGACGAGCTCAGCTCGTCATCAGCACAGCTCAACCGTGCATCATGACGAGCTGAGCTAGTCATCAGCATCGAAAGGGTTAATGACCCTCATGAAGGTCTTTAGTACTTTCCAGAATATTGCAAATATTCAAGATTATGAATGTTTTACTCGGATAAGTCCTTTGTGCATTCAGTATCACTCATCAAATGGTGAATAAGAGCTCCTTAGAGTCACCCGAGGAATCAGTGCTTTAACATCAGTGGAGTCTTTCGGCTCGGGTGCAGCTTTTTTTTTAACTTGATCATTCCAGATCTGCACTGTTGAATATGCCCCTCCAATCTCTTGGTGGATCAGCCCATCCGTCTTCTGAAGTTGTAGACTACTGTACTTTATAGAGGTCTCCTCCTTTGGTTGACGGCTCTGTGCAAAAGTACAGCAGTGGGACTTCAGTTCAGGTGGGAATAGCTTATACTCAAATATTATGCTGTAGGGGGTCCATCTTGCCATGCCCCTTTATTGCATCTCGAGGAGCGCCATTCAAATTCTTTCGGATAACACAATCATTTTCCGTTACCTTAACACAAACAGGGTGGCCTTGGGTCTATCAGCAGGGCATTTTCCTGGCACTTTTTACAGATACCCTCAATGTGAGAGCGTATTTTCTTTCACCTCTGCTTTAGAAGCCAACAAATGTGAACTTCCTCACAGAGTGATCTTTTTTGAGTTTGGCTGCTCATGTGTGGATCTGTTCGCTGGAACCCACAACAAAAAGTTTGTGTTTCTGTGCCATACGCATCCCTCTGAATGGTTTCCTGGGGTATTCCTTCCATTTAAACTGATCAGAGAACCTGTTTTATGCAATCCCGCTGATCTTCTTTCTGTAAAGATTCCAGCAGAAGGTCCAACTGATCCTGATCTCCCAGGACTGAGTTCAGTGGATTTGGGGCACCAATCTGTTGGTACTCAGCTTTCGGCTATCTCTTACTGTTGCAGAAAGATGACCAAGCCCTTCATCCCAACAGCTGCATGCGTGGAGATATAATGGTGCCAACTGGAATAATTTTTCTTGCTACCAGAAGTTGCAGTCTTCATCCTGGCTGTTGGGAAACCAACCACAAAATCCATTTACGCAGCCAGCAGAACACGTTTGTCCAGTGGTGGAAGTCAGTTATGAATCCTTTTCAGTCTGGTCTTTCCCATGTTCTACGCTTCACACTCTCTCTTGCTCAGCAGGGCCTGTCAAGTGTTACCGCAAAAGGTTATTTGGCTGCTCTCTTTCCCTTCATGTGTGTCCCTGACCAGCCAATTGTGTTTTAGTTGCTACTAGGCTTACTTTGCTTGTGTCCTCCCACTCCATTCATAGTGGGATTTTAATCTTGTTTTGATGTTCAAATGCCATCTGTATTTGAGCTGATGCACAGGTGCCCAGTTACACTTCTGACTCTAGAGGAAGTCTTACTGGCAATGGCTTTGGCCCTGAGGGACGGTGAACTATAATCCATTCTCGGTCTGCCCATCATTCACATGCTTCAGTACAGACAAATAAGTTCTTGATGCTTGCAAATCTTTCTTACCTAAGGTGGTATCCGCCTTTCACTTTTGCCAATCCATCACTGTCCCATTTTTCTTTCCTCCGAAACCCACCAAGGTGGAGGAGTGTCTGCAAAGACTGGACCCCTGGTGGGCAGTTTATTAGGACATTGACTGTGGGCTTCACCGGTCCCAACATTTCACATCATATCAACCTTTGCTTTAAGATCAGTTATTCCTTAGCCAGAAACGACCTCAGCTGTCTTTCGTGCCCACTCTATCAGAGCCACAGCTGCTTCGCCTGCTCTTCCTAGAGCCCTGGCTGGGGGTTGATTACTGCTGGCTCACCAGGAGGTCTCCATTTCATTCTTTTGCTTACCATTTCTGTCTCGCAGCTCAATGCAATACAGCTGTCCTCCTGTTTGCCCCTTTGGTGAAGGAATAAAGACTGCTTTGGTAATGAGCACCGTGCCTTGTAGTCCTCTTGAGAAACGTGTCTGAGGGTAAAATGCAATATGTTTTTCTGTTACTGCCTCATAATAAACATGCCTACTTTTCTAACTTTAAGAAGACCATTGCTTCCTTAACTTTCTGCTCCAGCATCGTGCCTCGACCTGGCTGACTTAGCTGCTCACCTTGGGGCACAAAATTAATAGCAGGCAGTCCTGCTTGAGAATCCAGTTCTTCCCCTGAGGCCGAGATAAAGATCTTCAATGTTTAATTTAACTGAAAACATTACTATGCACTCTATGGGATCACAACCTTTCTGCGCTGAGTGAATGATGGAGACAATGATACATTGCTAGGTGTTATTTCCTTTAAAATAGTGTTTAGATTCAATTCACTCCCACCTTCCGGTGTATTCCTACATATTGAACTCTTTTGCAGCTTTTTGGAAGCAGTTGGTGGTTGTGCTTTTAGCCAATTTTGGCATCCTTAAACCATGCAATTAAATGTGTTTTTTGTATTTATTTTTGAAAAAATATATATTTTTGGGTTCATATGTGCCTCTTACAAGTTAAATAGGTACATGCCCTTGCCCTGAAGGTCCAGACTGCATGTAAAACTAGTATTCATTTATTTGCCTTTGACCTAGCTAACATAGTAATCTAGCGTGCGAACTGGGAGCTAGGCATGCATGATGATTCAGAGTTCCAGAACCTGTTCTATGACCTGGTAATGGAGTGTACAAGGGTGCCCTTTAGGCTGGTATGGGACTACTGCCCATGTCCTTCGTTCTTGATGTAAAGCAGTGGTGGAAGCATACCAGTGTTTGCCAACAGCAAGCGAGCTCAATATCTTTTTTGGCATGCCCAGAGTTTGATTTGCTGTGAAAAGGGTGCATGTTAATAAATAGCCTTAAATATGTTATTTAATATTTCATTAAAATATTTTACCCTCTAAGAATTCAAGTACTGAAGTTGTCTAATTCCCATATTTTTAGATGTTAATTTGTACGGTTGACCAACATTCTCCACTTTTCTACCTCGGTAGGCTTGTGGAATATTATTCTACCATATCACAGCTTGCTTATTGTATTACCCAACTGGTGGTCAATCCCACTTTAGCCCCTTCCCTGCGTGGCATATTCCCCCGCTGTGCTCATGACGAGCTGAGCTCGTCATGAGCCACGGTGGTCGTGTGCTCATGACGAGCTGAGCTCGTCATGACCACACCCGTTTGTGTAGAACGCTCGCATAGCAGGGGAATTAGCCCAGCGTGCGAGCGTTCCTACGGTCATGATGAGCTCAGCTGTTCATGAACACACGAGCACCGTGGCTCATGAAGAGCTGAGCTCGTCATGAGCATCGAACGTGTTAAAATCCTTTTGTCCGATAATCTGCATTGAGGACATTTTTAGAAAGCATCAAAAATAAGAAGTCGACCAGAGTATGTACAATTCCTTTGCTTGTTTTAATACATCTATAGATCACTGTGGTGATGTCTTTGTTTTCGCTCTTCCCAATCACAGGGGTCACAAGCGCAAGCTGGACGTAGAGGATAATGCCAGCGTGTCCAGCAAGGAGTCGAGCAATGAAGATGAAGGAGGAAGCAGCTCAGAAGCGGATGAAATGGCCGCTGCACTTGAGGCAGAGTTGAATGATTTCATGTGACGGCCTCGAGCTTGCGGTGGATTGCTTAGTAACTGTGTTGTACTTTGCATAGCAGATCACGGACTTGCAATGACCTCCCCCCTTATGGCAGTACTTCAGTTGTTTTCGTTTCAGAAACGTGTGCTTATTTTACCAACAACACACATTATTTTACAAAATCAAAAAAGCATATGTTTTTAAAGCATTTTACTAAAGGACAATATACTTTTTTTAAGCGGAAAAAGTATTTAGAGGAAACCTGTTGTGCTATGCCAAAGACATGTTATAAGCTCGTCTGAGCCTTCATATAGCTCGTGGGTGTCCAGCTTTTAATTGGCACGGTCGAGAATTGTATTAAATGGACAGCCCACATACCGGTTCAGTAAGGTATAAGGAACACCTTCCATACGGGTTTTAAAGTAGCGGGCTGGTTTTTTTTTTTTTTTACCCCGATTAGGGCCCTTTCAATGAGAGGTTAAAATGGACGTGTGGTCAGCCCCCAGCCGCTCTTCGACACTCTGAACAATTAATAGTCTGGTTTCAAAAGAAATGTAGTACCTTGGGCACCCTTGAAATGGTATAAAGGTTTCTGATTTGTTTATCTAACCGTTTTAATGCAATGTGCGGCTAGAGAGGACTTCAAATGGAGGAGCTGTAATGGCCCAGGAATGCTTTGTTAATACAGAAGGACACTGGGTGCTCTTGCTCCGCTTTTTCACAGTTTAAAGCTATCAAACAGTAAGATTTTTTTTAAAGAAAAAAACATTTATATTTGTATAGAATTGGAGAATGTGATGTGTCGTCCGCGTCACTTGCTTCTAAGAGGATACATAATGATTGAATTTCATGTTTTTAAAGTTACTTTTGTGAACTAGTTTGAGTCTTTAGAAGAGCATTGTTCAGATTTTTTTAATCTTGCTTCTCTGTAATCTAACATATTAGCGCACTGCATTCTGCGGTTCTGTGCTGCCTCACAGAGCGCCTTCATCCGTTTGTATTTTTCATGGAAGAATTGGAGCAAGTTTATCCTAGTTAGGGTTTTATTTCTTCGAACGAAAGGACTGGTGTAAAGTTTTTGTACATTCTATTTCATATCTGATCCACAGAGCAGAATTTTTCTTTCATTAAATAAAAACCCAATTTTGTAAAGTATTGCCTCTGTTTGAATAATTGACATTACAAAGAGAACATGGCATAAATGTGGTGATCCTTTTGATTTTTGTTTTACTCGGACTCTGTAGGACCTTTATTTATTTATTTTATTTGCAGGTTTGTAAAGCGCTATGAATAAACTCCCGAAGGAGTATCTCCGCTCTGGTGACATCTGGTATAGAGCCTGAGAGAAAGCCACAAGGAATAGGAATTGTGTCAGGAGGACTATTAAGATCCAACAGGATAGATGTTAAAATGAGCTAAACAGAAAGGTTTTCAAACATTTTCTGAATTTAAGGTGATTCCTACATTGTTTTAAGGAGAGAGGGAGAGAGTTCCAAAGGTTAGGACCTACCACAGACAACACACCTTTGCAGGTGTGTTGTTGCTGATAATTACTGCTGACTTCAAGTTAAACAGTCTAGATCTGTATGAAAAATATAGTGCCTCTTGTGAATCACGGCACATGCCCACACTCTACAATGGTAATAAATAGCATATTAAACTTCCAAGTCCCAGGCCTCTTGTTGTAGGCCCAAGCCTTGTGATCACAAAGCCTATGTTTCCATTTGTATGATTTTGAACTGGGGCCTTAAATCAGAAGCCCCAAGAAATGTCTCCTCTCACACGCCTGTACTTTTGACTTCCCAGAGCAGGCTCTGTCACCTTGTTTCTTATCCCAGATCTCAGCCCCTTACCTTAAATCACAGGATCTAGCCCATGGTCCCCATGGTCCCCATCACAAATTCCAGCCATCCTATCACAGGGACTTTGATTGCCACAACTCCCCTCGCAGTCCACCCCTTTCCAGATCTCCTGTGACCAGCCCCATTTCAGGCCTCCCCTTTCTAATAGTATACGCTTTATTGGCCCTCTCACACCCCAGGCTGTCCATATCTCAATTTGAATAAAACAGATGTATAGCAAGCACCTTTATATTGTTACCACATCTGCTGAGTTTCAATGTATTTCATTTCTAGAACATGACCATATTTACTGTGGTAGTTTGCGTGTTGGTAAGTATTGGGGTGAAGAGTTTGTACGTTTACTTGTTTTCATGTTTAGAACGAGACTTGTTTCTTATGGTGTACTAATGCATTTAATAGTTGCGCTGGAGACCTATACTTCATGCAGTCACCCTCATACATTGAAAGACCAACTCGGGAACAAGAGAAGTAAGAAATATAAATGAAAACTGCAAAATCAGAAGTGAAAAAGAGAATCACATTCATGAACCTAAAATATAACAGATTTTTGAAATTCACTAATGAGTGTATTCCAATGAAAGCATATACCCGACATTACAAAAAGAAGAAAGTGATCAAGCCAGAGTCACCATAAAGAAAAAAGTACAACAGCTTTGAGGAAAAAGGCAAACAGTGATTTTTTTTTTCTTCATAATTTATTTTTTAGGAAAATAAATATAGTAGCACACATTAAAGCTGTCAAATGAAATACACAAATGCAAGAAAGGATACATAAAATGCAACAAAGGATACATAAAATGCAAAATCAGAACATGAATTGAGAACAAGAAATATGGAGTTTAGTATTATAACAAAAAAGTAACAAAATACATCGTAGAAGAACATGAAGCAGAATGATAGAAATTAAAGTTTGTCAAAAATAGAAGATAGAACCACAACACCCACCAAAAGCACTGTGGAAATAATAACAGAAACAACCTTACATAGGAATGTACAGCAACTTACACGTCACTGATGTCCAAAACAATAACAACCCTACAAATCAACAAAAAATCACACTCTGCTTTGATGATGTGTTAAGGGTGTATGACTATAAAACGCATGTCGTTACCGTGCATGCCTTTATAATGAAAGGTAAGTATATCTAAGATAAGTTAAATAAATATATATATATATATATATATATATATATATATATATATATATATATATATATATATATATATATATATATATCCAAAAAGCAGCGTTTCTTATCCGTAGGTTAGGGGTCCCCCTCTCACCACAGATCACGCAGACACGGACCAAATTCAGTGCAGTTTTCTTATTTATTCAGTGCAAGCACGCCGCATGACGTTTCGGCTCCGTGGAGCCTTGTTCACATGACATTACTGTGAGCCGTTCTTTTAAAGGGCCAGCGTCGGATGTTAAATGGGTCACATGCTAGTGTTGAGTATGGACATAGAGAAAATACTTGTAACTTACAGTATAATACCTGTGCAAGGTTCACATAATTATGATAATCAAACCAAATATTTATCATTTCATAGTACATTGATTTCTAATTTTTTTGTGGAATTCGTTAATGGTTAAATTCCCATTTGCATTGCACAAAATTTCATTACCATGCATAACTGTAATTTCTTTTCATCATCCAATTGAGTTCACAGATCTAGATAGATACGCATGACTTACTATATAAATTTGTTTACATATCTACTTAGTTGCAAATCATCACGTCTCATATAAGGTGCTACTGCTAAAGTGCTAATGCTTCAAGTGCAAATCAAGCATATGTGCAAAAAACGCTATAATATCAGTGCCTGTATATGATGATACCATAAATTGTGCAAAAATTCGCAAAGATGTAAACAAATGATTTCATGGACTTTCAATATTTCTTTAAAGTAAGTCAGATCGTCTAATTTATCTTACTTGTAAACTCAAAAATGTGTGCAAAACTCATTCCACTTCTAATTATGTATCCAATGTAAACCATTGCCTGAGGTCATCATATGAATTTCATAATAGTTTTTCTCTAGTCCATGTAAAGTGAAATAGTAAAAAAATAATAAAGTCAGTGGGTTTATGCTGGTATTTTGGGTATCAGCTACTGAGGTATAAGGACCTTCCGAGTTGAATCAGTACCTACATGTCAACATATATTTAAAATCAATTTCTTTCTGATAAGTTAGCAGCCGCAACTTTGTTCCAGAAACATCTAGTCAGAGTAATTTTATCAATAGCTGTCGGTGTAAACCCTCGTGTATCCCAGCCGGGAATGACATTTGATTGTTCATATTTTAGCATATCAGATCTATATATAAAATAAACAGTTTAAATCAAATTAAAGCAGACATGTGTACATATCTTCCGTTACATTCAATCCTGTTGGGGCCTTAGTGTTGAGTGAAAGGATATATTTTGTTTTAAGCTTTCTCAACTTCGTCTCCCTGTCACCACCACGTCTGTTAGTGTTAATGCTATCAATTACAAAGTATTTGAGTGAATTATTATTGCTCTGATGCACATCACGGTAGTGGCGAGCGACAGGGTAGGTATTATCCCCATTAGTGATGGCCCTCAGATGTTGCAAACTGCGTTGGTGTACAGGAAGTTTGGTACTGCCAAAGTATTTTAATGAACAGGGACATTGCAAGATATACACCGCGTACTCGGTTTTACATGTTAACACTTGTGATATTTGATGTTCTACGTCACTAAAACCATCCCTATATGTCTTGGTGTTAACACTATGGGTGCACGCCTTGCATATCCTACATTTATAAAATCCTTGATTTGTTAGCCACCAATTGCTCTTTTTGACTGGTTCGGGATTGGTATCCACTATTTGATCTTTAAGGGATGGTGCCTTACTAAACGTTAGGGATACTTTTTTGGGCAGGCTATCACCAATAATGGGGTCCTTGGTAACTAAGGGCCAGTGTTTATTGACAATCTTGTAGATGTCCCGAGATTGTCTGCTGAATCCTGTTAAAATTCTGAAGTCAGTTTTCCCCCTCTTCTCCTCACCAATCATTTTATTTTTTCGGAGGTTACCTTCCAGGAGTTTATAATGAAAGGTAAGTATATCTAAGATAAGTTTTATATATATATATATATATCAAAATACAAAATGCCCTGTAGCATCTGAGAGAGCACACAAACAGTCCTCTGCCCTCCAGCAGTGTCACGCAGCCTTCTTTCACCTCCGCTTACATTCTGTATGCCAACGCGTTTCGGGGCTGCTCCCCTTCTTCATGGGCGCAAAACATCACACGTAACTGCCTGCAAGGGTGTTTCCGGTTTTTATTGAGTGCATTTACAAAAAACCCCTTTCCTGTGGGCGTGTGTAGGTTCACAGTCCCATGGTGGTTTGTGGGATATGAAGTCCGTAATGCAGGCAGTGCACTCGTGCATGGTTTTGTAATCAAAGTTCATTTTAATCCTCTAGTAGGTTGCAGAGCTGAAGGATGGCTTAATCCGCGTATGGCGAACTGTGCCGATTTTGCCCCGCTTCGTGCAGAGTTACGACCTCGCCCAGCCAGTGATTGTCGTATTCTCCAACTGGTGACGGTGCCTCTCTCCACGACCAGGCTGCCGTGTAAAATGTCAAAATACAAAATGCCCTGTAGCATCTGAGAGAGCACACGAACAGTCCTCTGCCCTCCAGGAGTGTCACACAGCCTTCTTTCACCTCCGCTTACATTCTGTATGCCAACGCGTTTCGGGGCTGCTCCCCTTCTTCATGGGCGCAAAACATCACACGTAACTGCCTGCAAGGGTGTTTCCGGTTTTTATTGAGTGCATTTACAAAAACCCCATTTCCTGTGGGCGTGTGTAGGTTCACAGTTCCACGGTGGTTTGTAGGTTCTCTTCCAGGGGATCCTCATCAATAGTCATAAGCATTAGAATATTCCCGCCCATGTGCGGGACCCCGGAAACACTATATTATATGTGCCCCACATATAAATACACATATATATATAAAAAATATATATATAAAAAACAAGCAATAGCAGCCAAATCACATTCGAGCTGAAATATGCTGTGAAGAATTCCCACCATACATGAAAAATAAGCATTAGAAACAGGAGAAAACAACACCAAAGTTTGTTTAAGAATTGTTTTAATGCTCAGAAAGCAGTAGAAATTCTCAGAACTCACTGGAAGCATAGGAAGCTCCCAGGCTGCATTGCAAACACACAGTCTAACAAGACTGAAAAGCTAACCTGTAGCTAAATAGCAAAAAACTGACACTGTGCCTTTAAGGCACTCATGACCCCCTGTATACCATCATGCCTCAGGAGTGGCAGTTAGGTCAGTTGTTCTTTCGGGCTCCTTCAGTGAAGGACCCTGGTTACACAGCTCCACTACTTTTTCTGGTTTTTTTACAGAAAAATTGCTTCTTTTGACAACTTTTGCTCTTACTTCGACGTCTTAGATCTAGTCAAGTAAGATACTGCTTGTTTTGAGCAGTGTGGAGTGCATTTTCCTCTGAAAAAAATGCCTTCTCTCTTTGATAAATGTCCTTCTTGTAACAGCAAGAAGGCCAAGACAGACAGCCACGAGGTCTGTATTGTTTGCCTGCCTGAAGACCATGATCCAGAGACCTGTCCTCATTGTGAGCACCTGTCAGGAAGGACTCAAGGACAGGGAGAGGATTCGGATTTATGGCCTGGCTCACAGAGCTTCGAGAGGGAGATCTCCAGTGAAGGGCTCCAAGAAGACCCATTCCTCTTCAAAGAAGAAGTCTTCACACCCTTCTACTTCAGCGTCGAGCTCGGCGCTGAGAAAAGATCCACAGGTGGAATTTTCCTCTTCGAAGCTGCCGTCGACGGCGGGCTCGCCGTCAGGAGGAAGACCAGGTACGTCGACGACATCGAGGGCATTGCGGCGAAGTCCCCTCCGCCATCGTCAACCGGGCGGCGATCGGCGTCGAGGAAGGCTACTCCGCCGCCGTCAACCGGGCGACGGCTGGCGTCGAGATCCATTACTCCTCCGCCGTCGTCAACCAGGCGACGACCGGCGTCGAGGGACGTCACCTCGCCGTCGTCAACCGGGCGACGACCGGCGTCAAGAAGGATGACTCCTCCGCCGTCGACGGTGGCTCGTCGATCGGCGTCGAGGACGCGGTCTCCGTCGGTGCGGCAGCAGCGCTCGGCGTCGAGGGTGCCCAATACCCCTCCGCCGTCGTCACACAGGCGTTCGACGTCGAGACACGGCTCTACGTCGGCGACTGACCGTCGTCGCTCGACGTCGAGGCAGGAAGCTCCGTCGACGACAGGACATCATCTTTCGACGTCGAGGGAGAAGCATGCGTCGGCGACAGGACATCGTCGCTCGACGTCGAGGCCGAGGTCACCGTCGACGACCGGACACCACCGTTCGACGTCGAGGCAGGAAGCTCCGTCGACGGTTGCTCATCGCCGCTCGACGTCGAGAGATTACGAACACTCTCATGGACATTCGAGGTCGAGGTTTTTTGACCCTCCGACTCCTCAGAAGCGGTCGGCTGCTAGAAGTGAGCGCTCGACGTCGAGGCACTCGGATACGATCATGGTGACAGAATCAGCTTCTCACCATTCATCTTATCGGTCATCGGGCTCCTCTACTGCGCATTCAAGATCCAGGAGCCCTATACACAGGACTCCTGAACGCCGTCCAGATCCTTCAGCGGGGCGCATCAGACTGTCACCTAGATGGTACAGATCCCTGGACCATTGACGAGACGATGGGGCTACCAAGCGGATGCAGGAGTATGCCAGCCCACACCACAGGTCACCCCTCCAGAACCTGGTGGAGGAGATGGACAAGCGTAGCCCTCCCAGGCGCTCAACGCCTGCGAAGCTGCCCACCAAGGCGCCAAGAAGGTCCCGTTCGCCTGCAAGGAAAGCTAGGCGGGATGATCGGGGAAGGTCTAGATCACCTGCAAAGGATCCTAGACTGGAAGGTCGAAACCGGGGCAGATCTCCTGTGCGGTCACCGACCAAATCCCCCAGGGCGTCCCGATCCCCTAGAAGAGAACATCGGGCAAGAGATCGGGTCAGATCTCGCTCTCCTAGACGGGAGGAGCGCTCCAGGAGGTCGCAGGAGCGGAGACGCAGTTCTCACCATCGACATAGACGCACTCCATCTACCTCATCCACTTCATCTACCAGATCGTCCAAGAGGGACTACTCACCGACTTTAACGGACAGTCCAACGTCCAGGTCCTCCCCAGTGGATGATATTGGCACGTACCTGGACATTCTGCAGAGAGGTGCGCTTAAGCTGAACATCGAGATGTCTGTCCCTCAAGTGACGACGACAGTCATTTTCGAAACCTTGCACAAAAAGGCCATCTCCAGACCTCTGCTGCCTTTGGTTCCGGGGATTATGGACCCTGTCAAGGAAGTTTTCCTAACCCCAGCAGCAATCAGAGCAGTGCCAGCGCGCATTACAAAGAAGTACAAACCGGCGGCTTCTGACCCGGTGTTTGTGAGGTCTGACCCTCCGGCGGACTCTGTTATCATGGCAGCGGCAAGGAAGACACATGCGGTGGCTGGTTCATCTTCAGTCCCACCAGATAAGGACAGCAAGACCCAAGACTCCTGGGGTCGGAAGGTTTGCAACTCTGCTGCTTCCACTCTTAAGGTCGCCAGTGCGGCTGCGCTCCTGGGTCGGTATGACAGAGCCTTATGGGACTCGATGGAAAGATTCAAAGCCAAGCTGCCGAAAGAGGACCAGCAGGACTTTGAGGAAACTGTTACGGAGGGGTGTCTGGTGGCTAACCAGATGATCAGCACGGCCGCGGATGGGGCGGTGCTTTCGGCTCATTCCTATTCCCATGGAGTTTGTGCCAGAAGATCGGCCTGGTTGCGCCTTACAGGTCTAAAGCTGGATGCTCAACATCGGATTCTGAATCTCCCCTTTTCGGGTTCCGCTCTCTTCGGGGAACACGCGGACGAGGAGATGACCCGAATGAAGACTGAGCTGGACACGGTGAAGGCGGTGGGCTTGGAGAAGAAAAAGGAATTCAAGCGCCGCTTCAAGTCCAACAGGGGGAGAGGTGCCCAGCAGAGGGTTGAAACCCCTCAGTGGTCCCAGAACAAAGCTCAGGGAAAACCCCAGTTTCGTGGTAAGCCCAGCAGGGGCAGAGGGGGCCACCAGCAGTCCTCCCACACCACGAGCGGAGGGAAGGCCTGAACAGTGGCTTCCTCTGACGCCGTTGCCCACTCCAGTGGGAGGAAGTGCTTCGCAACACCTGGCAGAGTGGGTCAGCATCACAAGAGATCAGTGGGTGCTGAATATACTGCGAAATGGATACAGGATACGTTTCCGTGCTCTTCCGAAGAGCATCCCTCCGAAGAGCTCTTGCCCTCATCAACTGAGCTTGCTCCGACGAGAGGTAACAATCCTGCTGCAAAAAAGAGCGATAGAAGAAGTTCCTCGCGCTCTAAGAGGCAAAGGAGTTTACTCCAGATATTTCCTTGTCCCCAAAAAAGATCAGGAGGACAAGTTCAAACCCATACTCGACCTACGACTCCTAAACAAGGTTATCGTCAAGGAAAAATTCCGCATGTTGGCGCTTCACCAAATATGTCCTCATCTACAAGCCGGAGATTGGATGTGTTCGATGGATCTACAAGATGCGTACTTTCACATCCCGATTGCGCAGCAACATCGAAAGTACCTGAGGTTTGTCGTGGGGAGCAAACACTCCCAGTACAAGGTGTTACCCTTCGGTCTCAAGTCCGCACCACGAGTCTTCACCAAATGCATGGCAGTGGTGGCGGCTTTTCTTCACAAGAAGGGTCTCTTCGTTTATCCATATCTGGACGACTGGCTCCTGAAGGGTCCATCTCCGGTGCGGGTAGCGCAAGATCTGCATCTGTGCCTGCAACAGCTTCACGGGCTCGGCCTCCATGTGAACCTGGAGAAGTCGGTCCTGCGACCTACGCAATCCATCCACTACCTAGGCTCCGTTCTGGACACAAGCGTGGGAAGAGCGTTTCCTTCGGAGGAGAGACTTTCTTCCATGAACCTGAAATGTGGGATTCTGCTAGAGTCTCGACCCCCAACGGCGCGGCAGGTGGCGTCTCTGCTGGGTTCCATGGCGTCCTGCATTTTCCTCATCCCGCACGCCAGGCTGAGAATGCGTCCTCTGCAACAGACCCTGGAGGATCAGTGGGACCAGGCAACAGGTCGTTGGGAGGACCGTATCCATCTTTCCCAAGCGACAAAAGAGTCCATCAGATGGTGGACTCGGAGACACAATGTGATGGTGGGAGTGCCTTTTCATCAGCCCATTCCGTCTCAATCTATAGTGACAGATGCCTCCCTGCACGGCTGGGGAGCACACATGGGTCCGCTTCAGATTCAAGGCCGGTGGTCTGCACAGGAGCAGACTTACCACATCAACATGCTGGAACATCAGAGCGGTGTTCCTGGCTCTCAAGGCTTTCCTGCCAGCGATCACCTCCAACTCAGTCCTGGTTCAGACGGACAATACAACAACCATGTTCTATCTGAACAAACAAGGAGGCACAAAATCTCGCCCACTGTCTCGGGAGGCTCAGACAATATGGCATTGGCTCCTCGCTCGAGGTCTCACGGTGGTGGCGGTGCATCTTCCGGAACGAGTTGAACGTCAAAGCAGACGCACTCAGCAGGCACTTCGAAGATCAGCCAGACTGGGTGCTAAACGACGAAGTGGTGGAAGAGCTTTTTCGTTGCTGGGGATGTCCGTCCATAGACTTGTTTGCAGACGACGAAAACGCCAAGTGCCACGCCTTCGCGTCCAGGTTCCACAGGCCGGGGACGCAGGGGAACGCTCTTCTGCTGGATTGGGCAGGAATGTTCGCGTACGCGTTTCCTCCCCTAGCTCTGATCCCGAGGGTGGTTTCCAAGCTCCTCAGGACGAACATGGAAATGATCCTGATTGCCCCAGACTGGCCTCGGCAGTGGTGGTATCCGGACCTTCTACATCTATCTGTGTGTCCACACAAACGACTTCCTTGCAGGTCAGACCTGTTGAGCAAAATGAACGGGAGGATAATGCATCCCAACCTCCCATCATTGAACCTAACAGCATGGCTCCTGAGGTCCTGCAATACGGACATTTGAACCTGCCTCCAGACTGCATGAGCATTTTGAGGGAGGCTAAGAGGCCGTCCACGAGAGCGTCCTACGCCTTCAAGTGGAAAAGGTTTTACTTGTGGTGTAGGGATCATCATTTGGATCCTGTTAAAGGGCAGGAGGACGTCATCTTACCATACCTCATCTCCCTCGCAACAGCTGGTTTAAAGTACGCTTCCATTAGAGTACATTTGTCAGCTATTGTGGCCTATAGGAAGTCCCCTGACCAGGTGTCTTTCTTTCAGGTTCCTGTGGTCAAGGATTTCCTTCAGGGTTTGAAGAAGGTGTATCCCCCTGTGCGAAATCCTTCTCCGTGGGAATTAAACCTAGTACTATCAAGGTTAATGTCTCCGCCTTTCGAGCCCATCCACAAGGCTTCCTTACAACATCTCTCTTGGAAGGCAGCTTTTTTGGTGGCAATTACCTCTGCGCGCAGAGTCAGTGAGATACAAGCGCTCTGTGCAAAGGAACCTTATACTGTATTCCACCATAACGGGGTAGTACTAAGGGCTCACCCATCCTTCTTGCCTAAGGTCATCTCTGATTTTCATATAAATCAGTCTATTTCCCTTCCTTCCTTTTTTCCAAATCCTACGACCGCGGCTGAGCGGTCTCTTCACTCCTTAGATCTTAAAAGAGTGCTTAAGTTTTATTTGGAAAAGACTAAAGGGATTAGGAAAACGGACCAACTGTTTGTGAACTATGGTGCAATGAGAACTGGCTTTCCAGCAGCAAAGAGGTCCATTTCCAGGTGGATTGTCTCTTGCATTAAGTTGGCCTATCAACTAGCAGGAAAACCTTTGTTGATGTCTCCAAAAGCGCATTCCACTAGAGGGAAGGCGGCTACAGTGGCTTTCTTGCATGACTTTCCCATGTCCGAAATATGCAAGGCCGCGACCTGGAAATCAGTACATACCTTTACGAGGCATTACTGCCTCGACTCTGATTCCAGGACTGACACTCAAGTGGGGCAAGCCTCCTTGAGGAATCTGTTTGGGTAGTCTGTTTTTTGTCTACTCACGCTTATTGATGAGATTTCTGTCTTATCTTTCCTTTGCCCGCAGGGATGAGGAGAGGCTCGCTATTCTATTCTAATGCTTATGACTATTGATGAGGATCCCCTGGAAGAGAAGGATTAGTTACTTACCTGTAATCCTAGTTCTCTTCCAGGGGTATCCTCATCAAAGTCATAAGCAACCCTCCCGCCTCCCCGGGCAAAGGATACTCTTTAATAAGGAGATATTGTTAACCTATGTGTTCTTGAGTTTGGTTTTCAGTCTCCGAAAAGAACAACTGACCTAACTGCCACTCCTGAGGCATGATGGGATACAGGGGGTCATGAGTGCCTTAAAGGCACAGTGTCAGTTTTTTGCTATTTAGCTACAGGTTAGCTTTTCAGTCTTGTTATACTGTGTGTTTGCAATGCAGCCTGGGAGCTTCCTATGCTTCCAGTGAGTTCTGAGAATTTCTACTGCTTTCTGAGCATTAAAACAATTCTTAAACAAACTTTGGTGTTGTTTTCTCCTGTTTCTAATGCTTATTTTTCATGTATGGTGGGAATTCTTCACAGCATATTTCAGCTCTAATGTGATTTGGCTGCTATTGCTTGTTTTTTATATATATATTTTTTATATATATATGTGTATTTATATGTGGGGCACATATAATATAGTGTTTCCGGGGTCCCGCACATGGGCGGGAATATTCTAATGCTTATGACTATTGATGAGGATCCCCTGGAAGAGAACCCACAAACCACCGTGGAACTGTGAACCTACACACGCCCACAGGAAATGGGGTTTTTGTAAATGCACTCAATAAAAACCGGAAACACCCTTGCAGGCAGTTACGTGTGATGTTTTGCGCCCATGAAGAAGGGGAGCAGCCCCGGAACGCGTTGGCATACAGAATGTAAGCGGAGGTGAAAGAAGGCTGTGTGACACTGCTGGAGGGCAGAGGACTGTTTGTGTGCTCTCTCAGATGCTACAGGGCATTTTGTATTTTGACATTTTACACGGCAGCCTGGTCGTGGAGAGAGGCACCGTCACCAGTTGGAGAATACGACAATCACTGGCTGGGCGAGGTCGTAGCTCTGCACGAAGCGGGACAAAATCGGCACAGTTCTCCATACGCGGATTAAGCCATCCTTCAGCTCTGCAACCTACTAGAGGATTAAAATGAACTTTGATTACAAAACCATGCACGAGTGCACTGCCTGCATTACGGACTTCATATCCCACAAACCACTGTGGGACTGTGAAGCTACACACGCCCACAGGAAATGGGGTTTTTGTAAATGCACTCAATAAAAACCGGAAACACCCTTGCATGCAGTTACGTGTGATGTTTTGCGCCCATGAAGAAGGGGAGCAGCCCCGAAACGCGTTGGCATACAGAATGTAAGCGGAGGTGAAAGAAGGCTGCGTGACACTGCTGGAGGGCAGAGGACTGTTTGTGTGCTCTCTCAGATGCTACAGGGCATTTTGTATTTTGACATTTTACACGGCAGCCTGGTCGTGGAGAGAGGCACCGTCACCAGTTGGAGAATACGACAATCACTGGCTGGGCGAGGTCGTAGCTCTGCACGAAGCGGGGCAAAATCGGCACAGTTCTCCATACGCGGATTAAGCCATCCTTCAGCTCTGCAACCTACTAGAGGATTAAAATGAACTTTGATTACAAAACCATGCACGAGTGCACTGCCTGCATTACGGACTTCATATCCCACAAACCACCGTGGGACTGTGAACCTACACACGCCCACAGGAAATGGGGTTTTTGTAAATGCACTCAATAAAAACCGGAAACACCCTTGCAGGCAGGTACGTGTGATGTTTTGCGCCCATGAAGAAGGGGAGCAGCCCCGAACGCGTTGGCATACAGAATGTAAGTGGAGGTGAAAGAAGGCTGCGTGACACTGCTGGAGGGCAGAGGACTGTTTGTGTGCTCTCTCAGATGCTACAGGGCATTTTGTATTTTGACATTTTACACGGCAGCCTGGTCGTGGAGAGATGCAACGTCACCAGTTGGAGAATACGACAATCACTGGCTGGGCGAGGTCGTAGCTCTGCAACCTACTAGAGGATTAAAATGAACTTTGATTACAAAACCATGCACGAGTGCACTGCCTGCATTACGGACTTCATATCCCACAAACCACCGTGGGACTGTGAACCTACACACGCCCACAGGAAATGGGGTTTTTGTAAATGCACTCAATAAAAACCGGAAACACCCTTGCAGGCAGTTACGTGTGATGTTTTGCGCCCATGAAGAAGGGGAGCAGCCCCGAAACGCGTTGGCATACAGAATGTAAGCGGAGGTGAAAGAAGGCTGCATGACACTGCTGGAGGGCAGAGGACTGTTTGTGTGCTCTCTCAGATGCTACAGGGCATTTTGTATTTTGACATTTTACACAGCAGCCTGGTCGTGGAGAGAGGCACCGTCACCAGTTGGAGAATACGACAATCACTGGCTGGGCGAGGTCGTAGCTCTGCACGAAGCGGGGCAAAATCGGCACAGTTCTCCATAAGCGGATTAAGCCATCCTTCAGCTCTGCAACCTACTAGAGGATTAAAATGAACTTTGATTACAAAACCATGCACGAGTGCACTGCCTGTATTACGGACTTCATATCCCACAAACCACCATGGGACTGTGAACCTACACACGCCCACAGGAAATGGGGTTTTTGTAAATGCACTCAATAAAAACCGGAAACACCCTTGCAGGCAGTTACGTGTGATGTTTTGCGCCCATGAAGAAGGGGAGCAGCCCCGAAACGCGTTGGCATACAGAATGTAAGCGGAGGTGAAAGAAGGCTGCGTGACACTGCTGGAGGGCAGAGGACTGTTTGTGTGCTCTCTCAGATGCTACAGGGCATTTTGTATTTTGACATTTTACACGGCAGCCTGGTCGTGGAGAGAGGCACCGTCACCAGTTGGAGAATACGACAATCACTGGCTGGGCGAGGTCGTAGCTCTGCACGAAGCGGGGCAAAATCGGCACAGTTCTCCATACGCGGATTAAGCCATCCTTCAGCTCTGCAACCTACTAGAGGATTAAAATGAACTTTGATTACAAAACCATGCACGAGTGCACTGCCTGCATTACGGACTTCATATCCCACAAACCACCGTGGGACTGTGAACCTACACACGCCCACAGGAAATGGGGTTTTTGTAAATGCACTCAATAAAAACCGGAAACACCCTTGCAGGCAGTTACGTGTGATGTTTTGCGCCCATGAAGAATGGGAGCAGCCCCGAAACGCGTTGGCATACAGAATGTAAGCGGAGGTGAAAGAAGGCTGCGTGACACTGCTGGAGGACAGAGGACTGTTTGTGTGCTCTCTCAGATGCTACAGGGCATTTTGTATTTTGACATTTTACACGGCAGCCTGGTCGTGGAGAGAGGCACCGTCACCAGTTGGAGAATACGACAATCACTGGCTGGGCGAGGTCGTAGCTCTGCACGAAGCGGGACAAAATCGGCACAGTTCTCCATACGCGGATTAAGCCATCCTTCAGCTCTGCAACCTACTAGAGGATTAAAATGAACTTTGATTACAAAACCATGCACGAGTGCACTGCCTGCATTACGGACTTCATATCCCACAAACCACCGTGGGACTGTGAACCTACACACGCCCACAGGAAATGGGGTTTTTGTAAATGCACTCAATAAAAACCGGAAACACCCTTGCAGGCAGTTACGTGTGATGTTTTGCGCCCATGAAGAAGGGGAGCAGCCCCGAAACGCGTTGGCATACAGAATGTAAGCGGAGGTGAAAGAAGGCTGCATGACACTGCTGGAGGGCAGAGGACTGTTTGTGTGCTCTCTCAGATGCTACAGGGCATTTTGTATTTTGACATTTTACACAGCAGCCTGGTCGTGGAGAGAGGCACCGTCACCAGTTGGAGAATACGACAATCACTGGCTGGGCGAGGTCGTAGCTCTGCACGAAGCGGGGCAAAATCGGCACAGTTCTCCATAAGCGGATTAAGCCATCCTTCAGCTCTGCAACCTACTAGAGGATTAAAATGAACTTTGATTACAAAACCATGCACGAGTGCACTGCCTGTATTACGGACTTCATATCCCACAAACCACCATGGGACTGTGAACCTACACACGCCCACAGGAAATGGGGTTTTTGTAAATGCACTCAATAAAAACC
Organism: Lissotriton vulgaris; assembly: GCF_964263255.1. Taxonomy (NCBI): domain Eukaryota; kingdom Metazoa; phylum Chordata; class Amphibia; order Caudata; family Salamandridae; genus Lissotriton; species Lissotriton vulgaris. The sequence goes on from NC_141691.1 coordinate 1,290,964,848, forward strand.
GGAAACACCCTTGCAGGCAGTTACGTGTGATGTTTTGCGCCCATGAAGAAGGGGAGCAGCCCCGAAACGCGTTGGCATACAGAATGTAAGCGGAGGTGAAAGAAGGCTGCGTGACACTGCTGGAGGGCAGAGGACTGTTTGTGTGCTCTCTCAGATGCTACAGGGCATTTTGTATTTTGACATTTTACACGGCAGCCTGGTCGTGGAGAGAGGCACCGTCACCAGTTGGAGAATACGACAATCACTGGCTGGGCGAGGTCGTAGCTCTGCACGAAGCGGGGCAAAATCGGCACAGTTCTCCATACGCGGATTAAGCCATCCTTCAGCTCTGCAACCTACTAGAGGATTAAAATGAACTTTGATTACAAAACCATGCACGAGTGCACTGCCTGCATTACGGACTTCATATCCCACAAACCACCGTGGGACTGTGAACCTACACACGCCCACAGGAAATGGGGTTTTTGTAAATGCACTCAATAAAAACCGGAAACACCCTTGCAGGCAGTTACGTGTGATGTTTTGCGCCCATGAAGAATGGGAGCAGCCCCGAAACGCGTTGGCATACAGAATGTAAGCGGAGGTGAAAGAAGGCTGCGTGACACTGCTGGAGGACAGAGGACTGTTTGTGTGCTCTCTCAGATGCTACAGGGCATTTTGTATTTTGACATTTTACACGGCAGCCTGGTCGTGGAGAGAGGCACCGTCACCAGTTGGAGAATACGACAATCACTGGCTGGGCGAGGTCGTAGCTCTGCACGAAGCGGGACAAAATCGGCACAGTTCTCCATACGCGGATTAAGCCATCCTTCAGCTCTGCAACCTACTAGAGGATTAAAATGAACTTTGATTACAAAACCATGCACGAGTGCACTGCCTGCATTACGGACTTCATATCCCACAAACCACCGTGGGACTGTGAACCTACACACGCCCACAGGAAATGGGGTATTTGTAAATGCACTCAATAAAAATCGGAAACACCCTTGCAGGCAGTTACGTGTGATGTTTTGCGCCCATGAAGAAGGGGAGCAGCCCCGAAACGCGTTGGCATACAGAATGTAAGCGGAGGTGAAAGAAGGCTGCGTGACACTGCTAGAGGGCAGAGGACTGTTTGTGTGCTCTCTCAGATGCTACAGGGCATTTTATATTTTGAGATATATATATATATATATATATATATATATATATATATATCCAACACGTGCCACCAAATCATTTTTAGTCGTTGTTTGTTCTTTATTGCTTTCTGTGGGTTTGTTTGTATCTCTTTTTTCAAACATTGAGGCTATTTGTTCCTTCCTCCTTGCGTCCCGCTTATCCATTTCTACCTCTTTGGTTTTGATACCCCCTCTTTTGGATTTTTAATTTTTGGAGCAGTGCTACTGTTTGCTGGATTTGAATTTAGCGCTATCTTGAAAAGTCAATAATATCGGGTAATCTGTTTGCTGGGTCCTTGTAGGATTATTGTTGCAACAATCACTGTCCGTTATCTGACGTTTCAAAGACAACGTTTGTACCACTTTAGCCGGTTTATGCAATTGCATGCACTCGGTTTATCCGTTTCAAGCGTTAGTCCATTCACATTCAGCAGGCGTACTTGGTGATTACTCACTCTTACCTTGGAGTCTCCCCCCGCGGCAGGCAAGCGATCACTCTCTTCCGTCCGCTGGCTGTTTTGGAAAGCTTCGATCACCATCCAGGTTACGTTGCCGGCGAGCACCTTGGGGAAAACCGTATCTCCTCCTTATGGCTCCCTCCTTTCCCAAGTTGGCGCTGCAAATGTGGTCGCGTCACTCCCGCAGTTGAGCCCAACTGCTTTCTATTCCACAATATTTCTCCCCTTCGAGGAAGAAAACACGGAGTCGCATTGAAAACAAAATCCAGCACTGCACTGCAATTAGGTTTCTTCTGTGATTTTATTGATCCATGGGGTCAAAAAACAAAAAACCAACGCGTTTCGACAGCGTCCGCTGTCTTGTTCACGGTTAGTTTGTGTGTGGAGCTCACATTGTTTTGAAACATTTCCTGAAACTACAGGTACCGCCCACTTGGGTGTGTCATAACAAGCATTATGGGATTTGTAGTATTTACACAACTAAGGCATTTTTTTATTCTTTACAATTAATTGCCCTTTCCCAAATTTACAATTACCAATTTGATGCCTCATTGATATTTTCAAGGTTTCGCATTTCAAACAGTATTCAAACAATATGGAAAAACTTTTGAGACGTAAGGAATCCAGACATATTCTATCCTTCAGAACAATGACCCCGCTGGGCCTCAACCAGTCAGAAGAACTTTATATTCACTTGTAGAGGACTCTAATGTACAAAATATCTATGCTACAAATGTTCTGCCTCCTCTCTCTTATCCACAATTTTTAAATCGCAATTGTTTAATTAATTTTTCACGTTATTACAATTTTATTATCCCTGCACATCACCTTCCCTCACTCTTTGGTATCAGGAGCTCATGCAACCAAGTGGAAGTAAATTGGTAATTAGCCCACCGGAGGGCGGAATTTGTGTTTGAAATGTGAAATTGCAATGAAGCACAAAAAGCTTTCATTTTCATTATAATTGTGGCACCAAATGGGTAATTGCATAATTGGGGAAACAGTGATCAATGGTTCAAAATGTTTTGGTTATGTGAATAAGCCCCAACACTACAAATCCCACAATGCCGACAATATGAAGCAGACTGATAATCAGCCCACTGGAGGGCAGGACTTTTGCTTGAATACTGTTTGAAATGCGAAACCTTGAAAATATCAATGAGTCATCAAATTGGTAATTGTAAATTTGGGAAAGGGCAATTAATTGTAAAGAATTAAAAAATGCCTTAGTTGTGTAAATACCTCAAATACTACAAATCCCATAATGCTTGTTATGACACACCCAAGTGGGCGGTACCTGTAGTTTCAGGAAATGTTTCAAAACAATGTGAGCTCCACACACAAACTAACCGTGAACAAGACAGCGGACGCTGTCGAAACGCGTTGGTTTTTTGTTTTTTGACCCCATGGATCAATAAAATCACAGAAGCAACCTAATTGCAGTGCTGGATTTTGTTTTCAATGCGACTCTGTGTTTTCTTCCTCGAAGGGGAGAAATATTGTGGAATATATATATATATATATATATATATACACACACATATATTTCTGGGGGGAGGAGTGAACCCGCAAACCCATACCTTTAAAAACGAATAATTATAACTTTATATTGGTCTTAGTTTGGGGGACCCTCAAAATCACTCCTTTTTAATTTCTTTTACCCCCCCAATACCCCATACCCATCCCTAAACCCTAAAAACATCCATAGCACCCATACCCACCTGGAACCCCCAAAAAATGCTCTTAGCCCCAGTGGCGGCTCCTCGGGAGGAGCGTCACCCCACTGCTTTCAGCAGTGTAAATAAAGGAAAAATAAAATATTTGCTTGTTGCTCCTGCTGCTGCATCTTTGGAGGGCTGCTCTGCTCTGAGAGCAGGGAGGGGGGTGGTCAATCTGTAAGTGTAAGTGTAAGTGCGTAGTGACTGTGCATAGTGACTGCGTATAGTGACTGTTTGGCTCGCCCTCTCAGGCCAGCCAAACAGTCACGCACACTTTGCATGTTCTTCACCCAGGCTGCATTACAGCCTGGATGGAGAACATGACCAGTCTCCTATTCCCTGGCTGAGAACCGAACCACGGTGCTTAGACCAATCACAACGCTGCATTGCAGGGTTGTGATTGGTCAGGGTAGCCTGGGAGCTTCCTGTCCCACCCGAGTGGAGCGATGACACAGAGAGACGCTAGAGGAGAGACAAGATAAGTCAGGGAGGTAAGGCTTTTGTTGTTTTTTTTTTTACCCCCGCACAATCCAGCCACCCCTTGATCTGCATCAGCCGTCACTGCTTAGCACCCTTAAAACACCCTTTCCTCTGTAAACCCTACCTATCCAAAAACCACCCAGTACCCTTACCCACCCCTAAACCCTAAATTATATATAATTATATATAAAACACACACACACTTACCTTAAATATGATTATCTTTGTGGTAAATGCATTGCGTGGAAAAGACAAATTGTAAATGCGGTATCCCCTGTGATGAATATAATGTAAAAGAACGATTTCAAGACTGTGAAATACTGTTGAAGGCATTTGTTCTGCTCACCATCAGAAGTCAAAAAGAATTACGAGCTACTAGTAACAGCATTTTGTATCCCAAAATTGATGATCTCATAGGACAATTTAGGCATACCTTGAACTGTAGGGAAGAAGAAATAACGCATAGCCTATTAAGCTGGAACTAATAAAACAACTATGTATGATGAGGCCAGAACCAACAGTACAATCGAGGGATGGCATAATACATTCTGGCACAAAGAAAACCAGAATATATCATTCTAATGGATAATTCCAACCCCAGATGCCTCACCTTATGAATATACCTGGGCACCATTCTGGATCAGGAAACTCAAAAAGCAGTGCTCCTGCGCAGCAGTAGATGTCGCCATGTGGCTCGCCGCCAATGTCGTTCTGCTTCGTAAGTGATGAACATAGCCGCTTATAAGTGCAATCCATGCATGCTGGCATCAAATGCTTTCTTTCTATGCCTTCCGAAACGAATCAAGAACTCCACTCCTCCTTTTCTTCTCACAGTGTAGTGCTTTTTTTGTCTTAAAAAAATTGTCTAGTATGCAAGGTAGCATGATCCCCCAAGACTAAAGGATTTAAGCCTTTAAAGGGCTGCCGTAAAATGTCTGCGACAGAACCCCACAAGGTGGATCCCTGGTGTTTGGATTTGGTGCACAGCTCCAAAGCATGTAATGACTTATGTGGTATCTGTCCGTTACCTATGTCTCTTGCATTGTAGAAGATGCCAGAACATTGTAGACAGTGGAACCTTGTGGTCACGAAATTGTAGTATTTTGAGTGAGGATCCTGCATGCTCCTGAAATGGCAGTTGGGATGCTGAGGTGTATGGAGTAAACCTGATGCTTCTCTTCACTCTCTGATCTGCTTATTGCATAATCCTTTTATCCTGCATTGGACATGCACCCAAATGAATCTGAAAGCCATTCATGACAAAAAGAGCAAGCGAACGGGGGCACAGGTCTCCAGAACAGATAGCTCTCCTGAGGCGTAAGCCGGGAGTTTTTTTAAGCTAGCATTTTTTAAAAGAGGATTGAGGATTGTTTTAACAACGTTTTTAGGAAACAGCTGAAAGCATATTTGTTTTAAGCTTTGAGCAATTTCCGTATGTCCCCCATTAGGCTGGTTGTCTTTTTTCTGGATAGCGCTGCGATCCCCCTGGGTGATGTGAGCGCTTTATAAACTATTAAACTAAACTAAACTAAACTGTGAAGCTTCAAATGACTAAAGACGACAAGACTGTGCAGGTCCTGCTCCAGGTCGAAGTTGAGAGTGCGAACCTGCTCTGAAGTTGTTCTGCGGTAGATCATCTGCGTAGAAGCCTTTGGGTAAGTCTAAGATAAAACATCATCATTTTTGGTGAGACTCAGCCCCTATCTGCCACTCGTTCTCCAGAGGAAGAACAAGGGAGGCATTGTTCCTCCAAGTCTCACTCTTGTTCAACTGCGGCGCAGATTACTTATTTGGTCCAGACAAACCCTGAATTTCTAGGTCCATCTGCTACATTGCATCAGTTGGAAGCCTTTCCAGAGCCCATGCTGCTCATCTTTGACACACTTCATTCTCCTTCTGGAGCACCTTTGGGGCTCAAGGAGCCACAGAGGTCTCTAGCCGGATTAACATGAGGAGGTCCGCCCTAGACACTGTGTTTGCCCTTTGAACCCACTTTGGGTTCCATACTGGCGTCTGTACTCACTTAGGATTTGGCACCAAACTGTGTGACAGTCCCTCAGAAGCAGATGAAGATGTCAAAAGAAGTTCTGTAATCTATAGTGGTCTCAAACTTAGAGCTAAATTCATCCCTACCAAAGCTGCGGCCAAATCACGATGCGGAACAGCCAATACTCGGTCACTTAGACACTATTCCTCTGACACGCTGCCACACAAAGACCATACACCAGCTCTGTGACTCTGCCTTCTACCAGAGATAGCCATATGGGAGGTATGCAGAAGAGTTTGCGCCCCTTTGGGCTGATATAACCCCCCTGCCCCAGACCAGCCGAGGAAGAAAGTACATTGTTTGTCAATGTAATTCAGAGGGCTGCTGAGTTCCTTGCTGTCCACCTCCCAGCTATGAAGGTAAAAACTAATGCCTTCACTGAGGTCCTTCAGCCTGGCCAGCCACTGACTAAACTTCTTCTGCCCTTCAATAAGGCCCTCATAGATTAACGATTAGCAAAAGTGTCCTGGCTATTCGGTTAATAAATAGGTCTCAGTTTGCTCGATCAGCTCAAGGCGACCCGGAGTTTTTAACTACACATCAAATCCCTGAGAGTTTAGTGGTGCAAGCATTCACCAACAGAGTCAATCCAAATGCCTTGCCAACCACTACTGACAGGGAATCCAAACGCATTTAAATATATATCAAAGTAATATTCTCCGTGGCCAGCCTTGCTTTGAAGACCATCAACGCTACGCCCTATGTACTTTGGGATGTGGTTGTTGAGATGTTACAGCAGTCCCAAAATGCTTACCGACTTCATTTGCCTAAACAATGGGTACTTGCAAACATTTTTCCAGGGTCCGCAAAGTGCAGTCTTTGGAGTGCCCTAGGGCTGCAGTAATGCCAGCATGAAGGGAGTGGGGCTTTGTGAGGAGAGGGGTTAAGGTGGGTGCGATCGCTAGCTGGGAGATTCAAGTGTAAAAAGGAAGTAACTTGATTGATGAATTGGGATGAAATAGAATTGCATAATGTGAAACCGGAAAACATGGGCTCGGCCTGGCTTCCTTACTTACCAAATTGTGTGATACTCGACTAGTTTCTAATTTCACTTTGCCTAATTTTTCTTCATTATGACATGTAAGGGTACCTTGAAATACATGAGTTCAGGATATTCGCTGTACAAAACATTCTCTCTTGTTTTTGATTTAATAAACTATAAAGCTGTCCGTGTATAAGAACCCAGTCCACCCAGAGGGTTCTATGTGACAAATACTTGCTTCTTAGTTCACTATTGGCATTGTTGTCAGGGTGGGCAGAGGCATGAATGTCCCAGTGTTTATTTCTGAAAACTTTCAGTTTTAAAAATACTTCTGAATGCACTGACATGAACTGGTGTACTAAGGTGAAGTACATCTACATGTTAATGAAATACAGTATTTTGAAAATACTTTATTACATTCGTTTTTACACAGTTGTTGAAAATGTCTTAAAAAACATTGCTTTCCTGAAGTTAAGTGGTGTAGGACACCTTATTTGCTTGTTCTTTTACTTCAGTTAGTGTAAATAAATGCTTGCGGTTTATTTAACATCCTTCTGAATGTTAATGCACAATCAAGTAAACAGCAGCCCAGTGCAGTTGTCTAGGAAGGGCTATTGGGATAAGTGTAGTGATCTGGCACCATGCATGGATGAGAGCCATAAGCTTTGCAGGGAATGTGCGGGTGTCCTTAATGGGCATGCCTTTCCACTGTACCTGCCTGTATGGTTGGAATGTGGAATCAGTTAAGTGTTTTAAGTAAAGCCAAGTTACTGCAGGCTCTTTGGGTCTTTCTTCACATGTTCAGCGACTCCATCAGGTTTGCCCTTTTCATAGATATACCAGCTTTGGGCCCCACCACCCGCACTACAGGCCTCCCAGCCCTTTCGAGATCAGGCCATAGCCCAATTGACCGTGGCCAAACCATCCGCGCCATAGCATGTCCAAAGCCCCGCCCTTCGGGCAACCACCTCAAATCTTCTTTTGTGTCCCCTCACTGGCACACAGCCATCCATTTAGAAGGTACGGTCAGATACTTTGTTCTGAGGTGGCAGAGCATTACATCTGCAAGGTCGGTCCTCCAAATTGTTAACGGGGCTAAGCCATACTATTCCTTTTCGACCAACCACGTCTGCCACCACATTTGACCAGTTCTCGGATGACCATCTGTCCTTTTTGCTTCAGAAGATACATGCTTTTTTGGGAGCCAGGGGATTCTGGCCTCCGAATTAGGGACTAATGCCGAAGAAGGGCAGAAGCATTCATCTTATTTTAGATCTCCCCCCCTCCCTCTCTCAAAGCCTTCCTGTGGAAGGGTAATTTCAAGATGATCACACTTGCCTAGGTTCTTTCTGGAATGTATTCCATAGACTGGAGGGTGGTATTGTATCCTCAGGATGCCTATTTTCACATCCCCGTCCTGCAGATGCTACCTGCATTTGAATTTGGTCCACAAGCACTTCGTTTCCCGTGCTCACTTTAAACCTCACCAGTGTCCCTTTGATGTTCACAAAATTGATGATGGAGGTAGCGTCCCCCCTCCAGAAGTCAGCTGTCCTAGACTTCTCTTGCCTTAGTGATTGGCTGTTGAAGGCAGGCTCGCCACAGTCTGTTACGGACCACCAACTGACTATGGCGAACCTCTTGACATAGTTGGGTTCTCAGTCACCATGCTGATACTCATCTGACTCCTGTCAGAGTCTCACTTTCATTTGAACCATCCTGGATATGGTAAGCTTTCGGATCTTTCCTCAGGAGCAACACATGCAAGACGTTCTGACTATGATTGCAAAGTTCCAGCCTTTATCATGGATCTCTATAAGGATGGCTATGAGGCTTCTTGGCCTACTTGCCACCTTATCCTGCATGCCGACCATGCTCAATGCCATATGCAGGCCCTGCAATTGGATCTGAAGTCTTAGTGGTGGCTGCTCAAACATAGGTAGGCCAACAGCAGACCCTTTCCCTACCCCAACCAGAAATATTGATGGTGATAGGGTAGGCTGTTTGGAAGAGGTGATTAGAGTATTGTCGATCTACTGAAAAGTTGTCAATCAAAGAAGGCTAAACACATTTATTTATGTGAATACTGTATATTGTTGAGCATTACTTGTGTCCTTGCAACTTGCAGTGAGCTTTCTTTACTAAATGAATGTGTGCTCTATTGTTGAATCCTGGTCACGTTCCCCAGCTGTGTAGTGTGCAGAGCAGCACATCTTCTAAAACACTGGCAGTTTTCATGGATGCGTTTCAAAGCATGAGGATAAATGCTTCAAATAACTTAGCCGTTGTAATGCTGGTTCCTTATTTTGTTTGCTATTTGTGTAATTGAAAGGGCTGGATGCCTGTGGCGATTGAGGTTTACGTCCTATATAGGAAACGTAGTCTGACGCATTCCAACATCTTGCAATATCTACTTTCGCAAAACTGGCTATCATTCTGGTTTCGTTCTTTGTGTATGCAATGTTTGTAACCCCAGGACAACCCCACGCCCCACGGCTCGCCAGCTGTGACCCCAGTGCCCCCTCGCTGCTGCTCGTTCTTCAACTCCGAACCTGCCCTCTTTTTCGTGCCTCCTCGTGATTGTACTTCCTCTCTGCTGGTAATGTGATACTGTGCCTTTTGTGCTGATAGTGATATTGTGATATTGTGCTTATTGTTAATAGTCCCCTCTGGTGTGCCCCCCCCCCGCCCCCTGCCGCTCCTCCCTTGCGGCCCGCCCCCTTTTTCTCTTCTGTGCCCCCGCCTCCCAGCTGCTCCTCCCTCCCACTTGTCCTCATATAGAGCCCGCGCGGCGCAGGCGAGTGTGTCCTGACCCCAGGACACCCCCACGGCTCGCCAGCTGGGACATTGGTGCCCCCTTGCTGCTGCTCGTTCTTCAACTCCGCTCCTGCCCTCTTTTTCGTGCCTCCTCGTGATTTTATTCCTCTCTGCTGGTAATGTGATACTGTGCCTTTTGTGCTGATAGTGATATTGTGCTTATTGTTAATTGTCCCCTCTGGTGTGCCCCCCCCGCTCCCCGTCGCTGCTCCCTCGCGGCCCGCCCCCTTTTTTCTCTTCTGTACCCCCGCCCCGCTCTCGCCTTCCAGCCGCTCCACCCTCCCACTTGTCCTTATATAGAGCCCGCGGTCAAGCGCAGCAGGCGCGCCGATTGTGCGCCGATGGCGCGCCAAAGGCAAACCCGTCTACGCCCATCCGCGCCTGGACCGCGCCCAGCGCCATGACCCCTGGCCCCCGACTATGCCAACGCACCCGACGGACCTATGACGCCGCCACCCTCCACGCTCTCAACGCCTGCCGGAACCCCGCCTGCTACCAAGCCACGCCGAAACACTACCACGGACCCTTCACCTGCCTCGCCTGCAAATTCACCTGCCTTCAAACCCGCACCCACCTGGTGAACACCCCCACCCACTACGCCGGCCACACGCTTGACCCCATCTTCTCCTCCAGCAAACACATCTCCTTCAGCCACTCCACGGACTTCATTGGACTGATCACAGCTGCGTCCACTTCAGCTTCAGGAGAACCACGACCCACCACAACCCACAACAAGTTCCCCGCAGGAGCTGGAGCAAGATCACCGCCGACCAGCTCACCACCTCCCTCAGCCAGAACCCCCCCCACCCCCGCCAGCACAACTGACCCCAACAAAGCAGGCCGCATCTTCACTCAATGGCTCACCAACTGCGCCAACCACCTCTCACCACTCAAGAACCCTCCCAACAGACCCGGAAGCAAGAACTCAAAACATCCAAGAAAAACTGCCACACCCTTGAAAAAGCCTGGCGCTACGACCAGACTCCAGAAAACATGACTGCCCTCAAGAACGCCACCCGCACACACCACCAGCTGATCAGCACCACCAAAAGGACAACATTCAAAGAACGACTGGACAACAACACCCACAACAGCAAGGAACTCTTCAGCATCGTTAAAGAGCTCTCCAACCCCAGCGCCGGAAACGACATCACTCCCTCGCAAGACCTCTGCGACTCACTTGCCTCCTTCCACTGCAAGATCGCCGACATACACAACAGCTTTGGCGCACCAACCATGCACCCAACCACTGAAACAACGCCCCCCACCACCACCCTCTGCGCCTGAAACCCGGTCAGCACCGAAGACACCACCCGCACGATGAACACCATCCACTCCGGATCCCCAACCGACCCCTGCCCCCACCACGTCTTCAACAAGGCCGACTCCATCATCGTACCCCAACTCCGGGACATCATCAACATTTCCTTTAACACCTCCACCTTCCCGGAGAGCTGGAAGCATGCCAAGCTCAGCGCCCTCCTGAAGAAACCGACAGCGGACCCCACTGACCTCAAGAACTTCCGCCCCATCTCGCTCCTCCCTTTTCCTGCCAAAGTCATCGAGAAAACTGTCAACAAGCAGCTCACCACCTTCCTCGAGACGAACGGATCCCTCGACCCCTCACAGTCCGGTTTCCGAGCCAACCTCAGCACCGAGACCGCCCTCATCGCAGCCACCGACGACATCAGATCCCTGCTCGACAACGGGGAAACAGCTGGCCTCATCCTCCTGGACCTCTCTGCAGCGTTCGACACTGTCTGCTACCACACCCTAATACAGCGCCTCAGCAACATCAGAATCCAAGAGAAGGCACTGGAATGGATCATCTCGTTCCTCGCCGGAAGAACCCAGAGAGTCCGCCTCCCCCCGTTCAGATCCGAGGCCACAGAAGTCCTCTGCGGGTACCACAAGGATCCTCACTCAGCCCCACCCTCTTCAACGTCTACATGAGCCCCCTCGCAGCCATCGCACACCAACACAACCTTAACATCATCTCCTATGCCGACACCCAGCTGATCCTCTCCCTCACCGACCCGCCACCGCCTGAGCCAGCCTACACGAAGGAATGAAAGACGTCACCGAGTGAATGAAGAACAGCCGCCTGAAACTGAACTCAGACAAGACGTAAGTCCTCATCCTGGGATCATCCCCCTCCGCCTGGGACGACTCCTGATGACCAGACAAGTCAACTCCGTCTCGTCATCCTGCTTCAACACCCTGCGCATGCTCCATAAGATCTTCCGATGGATCCCCACCGAAACCAGGAAGACGGTCACCCAGGCACTCGTCACCTGCCGACTGGACTACGGGAACACCCTCTACGCGGGAACCACTGCCAAACTACAGAAAAGACTCCAGCGCATACAGAACACCTCCGCACGACTCATCCTGGACATCCCCCGCCACAACCACATTTCCGGCCACCTGAGAAACCTGCACTGGCTCCCCGTCAGCAAGAGGATCACGTTCAGACTCCTCAACCACGCACACAAGGCTCTCCACGACCTGGGCCCCAAGTACCTCAACAACCGCCTCACCTCCGCGCCCACCCGCCAGCTGTGATCGACCAGCCTCGCCCTCGCCACAGTACCATGCATTCGCAGAGCCACCGCCGGAGGAAGATCCTTCTCCTACCTGGCGGCCAAAACATGGAACTCCCTCCCCATCCACCTACGGCTGACCCACGACCATCTCTCCTTCAGGTAGCAACTCAAGACCTGGCTTTTCGAGCAGTAACTGACCCCTCCCTCCCAGCGCCTTGAGACCCTTACGGGTGAGTAGCGCGCTATATAAATTGTTTGATTGATTGATTGACTCCAGTGAAGTTCACCCTCTACATAAATGTGTTCGGGCGGGTGGGTTATTCGCATGGCATTGAAGGTGTTCCATCAAGGGTAGGTTGGTTTAGGTTCTCATGGACCACATCGGCACCATGTTATACTGCAACAAGCAGGGTGAGGAGGTCTTGGGTACTGTGCCAAGAGGCCCTGCACCTCTCAAACTGCTGAGCTGTCAGGGCATTTTCCGGGTGGCACACCACCTGTTGGGGTTTTTAAATACAAGGGCAGATAAACTCAGCTGCCGACGCCTAGCAGATCACAAATGGTTACATCCTGTTGTGGCGTAGGGTGCCTTCCAGCAATGGAGAGAAGAACCCTGGCTCGATCTGTTTTCCACTGCAGAAAATGTGCAGTGTCAACACATCTGTGCGTTGGAATTCCCAAGGCAGATTTTTCCTGTTGATGTATTTCGCATGAAGTGGAGCATTGGACCCCAATACACCTTCCTGCTGCTATCTCTCATGACCAAAATTGTGTAGAAGATCAGGAATGAGCGGCCCAAAGTCATCCCAGTGGTTCTAAAGTGGGTATGGGGAGAGTGGTACCTGAAACCTTTGGGCCTAAGCATCTATCTTCCGGTCAGGGGGCCGCTTCGGGGGATTTTAACACAACAACAGGGCAAGGTCTTGCATCCAGGCCCATGCAATCAGCACCTCCATGCAGGGCGGAGGCAGTTGATGTCCTTTGAGTTTCCTTCTGCAGTCATTGTTGTAACCCTGCAAAACCAAAGGGGATGCTGGACGGAGTGTTGAACATTGCAAACACTCACCCCCAGTCAACTGTTCTGGGTTTAATCCATCATCATTCTTTAGCTCACTCCACCACCCCAGTTCAGACCCTGTACCTCTTGGGAACAGTCCAGCCCGAACTGCCAAGCCATGTCTTCCCTGGATCGGAAACAAGCATCCTGGGACCGGTTTCTGGTTCATAACCCTCAACAGCGAGGCTATCTTGAATCCAGGGGCAAAGTGAGCAAGGGACCCACGTCTGGGCATACCCTGCCAACTTAGGGAGAACAAAGCAATACCGAAAGGGGATGATGGACGGAGCGCTTGAGCAAATTAAACACTCGCCCCCAGTCAACTGATCTGGATTTCATCCATCATCATTCTTTAGCTCACTCCACCACCCCAGTTCAGACATGGCCATATGCAAATCAGTCGGACCCTGTGCCTCATGGGAACAGTCCAGCCCGAACTGTCAAGCCATGTCTTCCCTGGACCGGAAACAATCATCCTGGGACCTGGTTATTGTAACCCTGGCAGCCAGGCATCTGTACACGAAACAGGTCTATGGTGGGCACTGGGATATATTTGTGGCTTGTTGCGATACCTTCCAGACATTTAAAAGTAGAAACCATTACCAAATCCGATTAACAAGACCTGGCCCAGAAGTGCTGTTTACTTTAACTGCTTGTTCACATGTAGTGTATTAAATATAATCTTTCCTTATGAAATATAAAAAAAATGAACCCATCTTCAGCCCTAAATTAGGCCAGCGATGACTGGATTTACCTACTTGAGATTCAAAGATTTTAAAATGTTGACTATATCGGTGATTTACTAACCATGTTTCTTGGTAGTGGTGGATCTCGCTAGTTCCACTGGAGGGAAACATGGCAGCTGTTTAGTGAGCCGGTCGTGAGCTCTGCATCAGTCTTCTCTACCTTCTCCCTCTAAGCGTAGTAATGTAGGTATTTATCCCCCAAATCCATTTTTTGTGAGTGAGTATTGAATTTGTAAAGCGCGAACTTAGCCCAAGGGCGTCAAGGCGCTATTAGCAGACTGAAAGGGTGCGGACCAATAACATGCTCATGTTGAAGTCTGTGTCTTTAAGGCTTTACGGAAGAGAGAGTGGGACGCCTGACTAGACTAGAGAGCTCTTCCGGGATGTGCTCCTTTAGATAATAGTCTGCTTATGTATTAGGCTGGGTCAGATTGGGCACTGGTTGGGAGGGCTGGTGTTCTCGGCTGAAGTGCTCCAATGTGAGCTGGCTGAGTTCAGGGTCAGCAGAGGTTGGTGAAGATGCCCAAGATCCCACCCTCCGGAAAAGAAGCCAGCTATTTTAATAGCTAATTGAAATAAGCACAAGGAACCTAATGGTTTGACTTTGGAGGCGAGTCATTGAATGTAAAAATAGGCATTAATAACTTTAAATCCCACCCTGAAAAGTGTTATTCTGGGATAACACCAGACCAGGATTCATAGAAGATCACACAAGTTCATACAGGAGCAGTACTAACATTGGGCACACAAGTTCATACAGGAGCAGTACTAACATTGGGAGATATTTTTTGTTGAACGGTGGGCACCATAAGAATATGTTTAGGTTAGAGGCCCTAAAACAAAATGGAAGACATGACTAAATGCAAATCATCATTCAAAGGGTAGATTTAGCTTGCTTGAATATATGTAAAATCACGGGTCAAAAAAACGTTTGAACTCTGTCCTACAATTTAATACAAGCATTTGCAATGCAATAGGTCTCGCAGCATTAAAATTTGAGTTATTGGCATTGTGTATGACAATGCCAATAGCTATAACATTTGCAAATGTGACACCTATAGCATTTGTAATGCAATATGAGTTGTATTTACATGACTTAGACGTATTGATATTACAAATAACAATGGCTTTTTTTTTTTTAATACTTAATACTTAAATAAAAGTTATTGTAATTGAGTTGGTGGAAGGGTGAAGTGGGTCGTGTCCCTGAGTGATGTGGTGGTGTCCCGAGTGAAGTGGTGGTGTCCCCGAGTGATGCCCCCGAGTGATGTGGTGGTGTCCCAGAGTGACGAGTGGTGCCCCTGAGTGATGTGGTGGTGACCCAGAGTGGTGTGGTGATGTCCCCGATTAAAGTGGTGGTGTCCCCGAGTAATTACCACACCCTATAAATACTGAAAACCTCTGTTGTGGTTTTTATTGTCTGCTATGACTGCTACATTCAAGGGTGGCAGACTCCAAACAAAGGTCCTCAGTATAAGAGGCCTCTTAATTCCTATGGGGCCGGTACCGGCTTCATTTGAATCACGTTTTTATGTCACCCAGAGTTTTGAGTTGCTAAAAGAAGCCAACAAGCCTGGTGAAAGTCCAACCAAAATGAGAATTTACCATGGAAAAGACACCCAGATTCACTGATTCCTGTGGGAATTCCTCATTTCTTAAGCTCTCATTATGAGTGGCCTGCTAAATGGCCTAGATTTTCAACCCGACCCCCCTCCCCACCCCAGCTGAAGTTCTCCCTCAAGAGTTAGAAAAAAGCATGTATAGGCAGCTCTGGGGTGTTACCGATACCTGGGCTAGGCGTACAGGCAGTGGTGGGGATAAACAAGCCCATTACAAGTTGGATCCTGAAAGTCCACCAAGAAATGAAGAATTACCAGGAAATGGGTAACTCTGGGTTTGATCTCTCTTGTAGTTCCTCATTTAGCAGAGGTGTTTGGGTCCTCCAGCGGAGGCGGTAACTTGAGGCAATTGCTTCTTATTCAAGCCTCAAAAGAATTTTGGGGACCTTCGTTTTTCTTTTAATTACCAATGAAGCACTGGAACAGTCTTAGAACATCTTTAGTCACCACTTTTTGTTTGCATTTTTAAAAACGTGTTAAGTATGGGAAAATTAAAACCACACATGTCAAAATGCAATCAGATGCCAAGTGGTCCCATTTCATTTGTAGCCCCTTAAGATTAAGACAGCCCTGGCTTCTAGGCATTTGCATTTTTGCATTCTTCAGCTTGCAAGACTAACTTTGCATACTATCGTGCAGCTTTACACGTTTCAGCATGAAATGGCCGCTGGCCAAAAAGTCAGGGCTTCTTTGAGCCTGCCAGACATGAAATCCTGCGATATGACAACCAACTAAGAGGTTGCACAACATAAATTAGAAATACGTAGGAGAATGTGACATTGTGATAAATTCACAGCTGGCACGGAGGACCTCACCCCCTGTTCCCCAGAAGGGAAATGCATCGGCTCCTTTCTGCATGTAGCAGCAAGTATTCTGCTTGGAAGACGCAGCACTGAACGTGATACCACTTCTGCTTCCCACATTACGCTTTACGCGCGCACGCTGACAGCGGCTTCTAAGAAGTTACACAGGTGCAGCCACCCACCCACAGATTGCGAAGGCCGACGTCACAGACATATCTTTAACCGGATGGAACGCACTCCTCCGGGAGCACGCACCAAGTGACATACGGGCCGCACCTACCTGGCGGACCAGGCGGCCACGCCTTACACTTGAATCCGCTGATGATGAAATTTGTACTCTGACTGTTTTGTGCCGTCTTTTATGGTGTGCTCTGAGGTGACGTGCCCGGGTTGAAACAATCGGAAATATAATAATTCTAGTCTTGGCGCGTGGACTCTAAAACTGTAGACACACCTTTATTTACACGCAATAGAGGACACCTTGTCATCAGGATAAATAAACACATTCAAGTCATAAGATTTTATTGCGCAAGCCATTGTTTTAGCGGGAGTTTCTCAATGTATAAAAGACTCGATGATGCCTTATGTAGCGCTGGTGAGACAGACCCACCCTGCAGCCAAGCCTCGTTTTCTCCAATTACATTATCTCTGCTTCCTATCTGATTGTATTTTTAGATCTCTAGCGAGACCCACACATGCATATCGCTACGAGACCTAAAAATACAATCAGATAGATACAAACACCTACCAAACAGAAAACCTCTCCGTACACCCCGGAATCCCGCCGCGGCTGCCCTGGAAGTCAGGCACGGTCGCCTGTGACGGGGGCGGGGCCACGTCCAGACCGGAAGAGGAGGCAGGCGGAGGCAGGCAAAGTCAATGCGTCTCGCGGCCCGGGGCTACTGTGAGCGGTGTGGAGCCCCGGGGCCGCTCTAGCAGGAGGTTGGGCGCCGCGTGCTGAGAGAAGAGTCCCCGAAATTAGCCAGGTAAGTTCCAAAAGGCTGGGGGGGCTTGGTGCACTTGTGTGTGTGTGTGTGCTTGTATGCTCTTGTGTGTATGTATGTGTGCGCCGGTGATGGCGGGGGAGGGGGGGGCCTCGGTGCTCCCCGCTTCCCCGAAGTTCTGGGAGCCAGAGTGACCCCGCTCAACTCCAGGAGTTTTATGAGGCCATGGGCGGCTCCTCCCTGCCGGTGCATCTTCGGGCCTCGTTGATTTGGGAGTTGCCCCTACTGGTTCCAAGCCAGCGGCTTCGGGTCCTTTGCCAGTCTGGTCCCTTGGCTCCATGGATGAATCCTGACTGGTGCTGGTCATACCACCGCAATCTTCCCTGTCACTGATCCCGACGCCAACGCTGGGTGGTGCTGCCCCCATTCTGATCCCCGAATCTGACGCTGAGGTGTATTGTCCGACTCCGTCAGCAACTGGATCCATGCCTTCCAGGCCAGAGCCTGAGCTCTATTCCTGTGGGCTAGGAATCTGGGAGAATTGGGAGGGGTCGGGAGACCCTGAGAAATAGCATCCCTTACATCCTCAGATGGACTGGTGTGAGGACTCGATGAAGACCAGTGGTCTGGACCCTTCTCCAGATACTGGCATGCTTTCTCCCCCTGCCATGGCTATGGAGGAACGTCCTTTAGAATGGTGGTGAGAAGAGCAGCCAGAGTCCTGTTCCTTAGCCTCGGTGACAGTCAAGATGAACATCTAGACGGAGGTGCTTCAACCGGGAGTGACCGCCCCTTGCCCCCCGAACCGCTTCTTCCATTAAATGAAGCTCTTACTCATGGCCTGTTTAGGACCTGGTTTAAGCCCAGAACAGGGGCTCCTGTGAACTGGAGTATTGCCTATCGCAATCGAACCACCCAAGGTGGCCGGGTTGGGGAAGGGAGATCTGCGGTGGCGCCTATATAGGCACATGCACGTCACTTTCCAGCAAATATGATGATTTGTGGATCTAATAAATACCACCTATCGACGCGCATGGGTCTTGCTCATGAAACATTTCCAGACTACGTCTGATGCATGGGGATTAATCTATTCTAAGGGGACAAATTTGCGGCTAGATTTTCTCTATCAGATAACTTGTTCTGCACCTCTGATCCACACCTGACCATTCTAATGGATACATTTAACTGCTGGTTCCTCACCTTGTGAAAATTGACTGGATCCATAAACTTAAAAGCAGCACTCTGGCGCACAAGTAGTTGGAATTGTGCAGCTCTGCACCTACATCACTCTGCTCCAGATCTGATGAGCAGTGCCGCATATAAGAGCCTTTCAGGCATGTTGACATCAGTTTCTTTCTTTCCACAAATACAGATGAGGCTCAGAAACTCTACTCCTCTTTGACTATTCATCAAAAATTTAACTTTTAACCAGAGTGCAAGGGAAATATGACCCTCCCCAAAATGACAGGTCTTTAACGTTGTAAGAAACAAATAATAGACTGACCCCCAGATGAATACCTGTGATGTATGGGGACACAGCACGACTCCAGGGCCTGCGACAATGATGCCCTGGTTAACCCGAAGGCCATATGGGACCATGCGTCCAAATTTAACATCGCCAAGCATCAGAAGAATGTGTATTGTGACTGGTCAAAGTCTAAAGGAAGGTTCTATCCAGCTATCTGATAGACGTTCCAGGGGCAGATCCTTGTTGCAATTGAAGTCTTCAGGTAAGTCCAAAAAGAAGCACAAGAAGTCGAGGCATGAATCGGCCACTTCCCAACATGCTTGAACTTCGGAAAAGGAGTCAGCATGCCTCTTAGTCTCACTCCTGAACTCCTAAAGAGGCAATTTCAAGTTTTGTTTCAATGCAACTCAAATTTCCATATCCATCGGCGAAGTTGAAGTCGATAGAGGCCTTTAGGGTGGCAATGCTAAGAATATTTAGCAAGCTTCATGCTCTTTGGTGCACCTTTGGCCCCTTAAGATCTGCAGGGGCCTCCAGTTCAGGTCCCCATGGCAGGGGCCTCCAGTTCAGGTCCCCCTGGCAGGTTCATCCTTCGACCATCTGATCCTCGTTAACCCACTTTGGGTTCCGCACAGTCTTCGGTTCCGGCATCTTTCCTTCTCTGGATCCTTTCACATGCCATAAGAGAGGCTGGTACCTCTACTGGTCTCTGGTTCGGGAGCTATCACTTGACCTCAATCAAGGCTGTGTTTTAATCCCAATCAAGAGCAGCCTATAGCCAATCCTTCTGACTGCAATATCTTGGATTTACCATGCGGTAGAGCTCATACTTTACATCAACTCTTTACCTCAGATTCTGACTATAACGACTAGGATGAGTGGGTCGAACCCGCCCCACAAATCCATAATGACAATTAGTTTGAAAATGTACAGGATGCCAGTGGTCTGGACATCTTCCCAGACACTTGAATTGTCTCTGGCCTAGACCTGCCATACAGAACAGTGCCTCATTTGTAATGGTCACGAGGTGGGTTGCAGAGGTCCTTAAATCCAAAGAGTAGAGCTCCGGATTTACACCTGAAGGTGTGGAAATAAAAACTTGCAGCTCCCTACAATGAAGATCAAAACTAGCATTTTGTGAGAGGTACTTCAGCCTTGCCAGGCACCCACTGAGCCTTGTTTGACAGTCAATGAGATCTTACAGATCCTCTCTTAGACAATGCCAAGCCCTGTGCTCCCAGTTAATAGACCGGTAGCTCACCACCACAGACTAGCACCAGTTTTCGGACTTCTTGACACAACACTCTACACCAGAGGGTCCAGTGGCTCAGACGTCCACCAGCAGAGTCAACCAAAGCATCTTTCATATGACTGCTCCTGATACTAAAATATTGTTTGTCTCCTGATTACTCACATCATATTCCATGGCTCAAGTATATAAGGGACTTCTTTCAGAGTTTGGATAGGGGAGACCTATTTAGTACCCCTGATAGGTAAAACCTTACCACAAATGGGTGAAAGAACACTTTTCTTTTTAGGCAGAGGTGCCTGGCTAGAGACAAGATAGCCCTGTGTTAAATAACATATGCTGAAAACTGTGCCTTCCTCAAAGCCATACCTTCTTTTTGTTAAAAGTAGATATGATCGTCTTTTGTTAACTATGTTCCGCCTGGATCTAATGCCCTTTCTGTTGCCATAAACCCATGGTAGAAATAGGGGTCACACATTTACATCCTGTAGTTGCGACAACAGGTCTCTGCAGGATACCCTGCATTTTACTTTTATGCAGTTTGTATACAATACCCAGGAAGGCATATATTATTCCTATTTTAAGAAGGGCTAATTTCTCTCAAGTCCGACTGGCCCTTGTGTACCTGCAGTTTCTTAACCGTAGATATCATTAGGTCAAGCATTCAAGACCTCTTGTATATACTTTAGTATATACTTATACATGTATGTACTTTGTGGGCTCTGGAGATTAGCCCTAGGACTTGTCTGCTTCCGCTTAGGGACTTTTTTCTGTTCAACTGCCTCTGTTTAACTGTCTTGTTAGAAAACTACCAGCAGAGGTCAGTAAAATATCAGAATTGCTTTCTGCTGAGGGACTTTCTTTTTTTTTCCGGCAACTTCCTCGATTTAACTTTCTTGTTTGAAAAAGACCAGCCGAGGTCAGTAAAATACCAGAATCCCTTTAGCATTCTCTAGAATCCAGTCCATAGAAATGGTCTTCCACGAGCGCCCGTACACTATAAAAAAAATAAAATCTTGAATTTTCAGTGATATGACCACCGAAGCCCTGATTTTATATTAAAAACAGTGCTTTGGCTAAACCATTTCCTGCTGAAAGACAATATTTTTCTCCATGTATTTCCGTACCTGGTGTGTCATGCAGTATGGTGCTTACTTTCCCTCCATGTTAAAGAACAGTAGATGTTTCAGCATCCAGGCTAATGCGCAGCATAGGTAAATACATATAAAGTCCCAAAGGGGAGACCGATTGCATTGCAAATGCTTGTTTTTCCTGTGCTTAGTTTGCTGAAAGTCACTGGAGGACTGAGAAATAGTTTGGACTAGGCGCTCCTACAGGATTTGATGTGGATATTTCTTTTTAAGATGTACTATATCACTTGGGTCTGCTCAGTTTAAACTGCTTTTACGCTTTGTTTAGTGTATGCATATTTGTATTTATTGTTTGACTTTTAACTGGTGTACTATTTTATGGTGTTTTGCTTTTTTTTCCTTTCAAAAACCGAATAAAGCTTACTTTGATTGATTGATTGACTCCTCCTGACTGAGTCTCAATGCATGGAGTCTTGCTTTGCGCTCAGTCATTGCCAGCTGCATCTTGATCTGATAGTCATGTTTTATGCAATGCGGTATGTCAAATCCTGACAGCAGTTTGAGAGGACATATGGGCCTCTTTAGCTCAAAAATACAGGAAGGCCGGGATACTGCAAACGTAGTACTAAAGTCTAGCCTTATAATAACTGACTGCTTTGGTTAGATTATGGACACAAGTGTGGTGCCTTGCCTGGATGAAATCTATGGGATAACCAGGAATGTCAAGCCATCTTTAATGGACATGCCATTTGATGTCTCTCGTCTCTTTGGCGAGAAAGTGGAGGGTGTCCCCTGGAACTGTTTAAGGCAAGTCCTGCCACAACAGGTTATCTGAGATTGTCTGCCTCAACCAGGTAATTTCCCCAACATTTTCACCCTTTTCTGGGTATGTCCGTGGTATAGAGTATCGCAAATGCCAGACCCTGCTTCTGGAACAACAACCTTCTCGGCCACTAAGTGTCCTAGGCTATTGTACCCAGAGACAATATGCAGGGCATCAGGGATAAAGTGCAGCTCAGTCCCCTGTTCTTTCAGCAACTACAACCAAAATAACTTTAGTAGGTTCTTTTTGATATACACCAACCTTGTAGGCGGCCAGCTCAAACATTTTGTCGCTGGGTGGCACAACATTACTTTGGACTGTTGGATCTTCTAACTTGCCCTACAGGAGTTCACAGACTGATGACAGTGGTCGCAGAGCACCTTTAGAGGTCAGGTGTACCCGTTTTTCCTACGTAGATGACTGGGGGTTGATGATGGGCTCGCACTGTGCAGTTGTAGACCACCTCCAGACGACAGCAAGCCCAACTAATGTTGTGGTTCACTATCACCCAGCAAAAGACAGTGAGCCAAGAGGCTCAGTGCCTCCGGAAGTATTTGACTCACCAGGTAGTGTCTCTGGTTGTGAAGCCCTGGAGAGGGTTCTCTACATGCTAGAGTGTATGCAAACTCAGTCGCAAATGCTTAGCCGTTCTCGAATGGCTTTTACACCTAGAGGTGACAGTGTGTTTTCCATTAATGGGGCGAAGAGCCTGGCTCGATCTTTTCGCAAACACAGAAAATGTGCAATGTCAACATTTGTGCACTCTATAGATCCCATGAAGGCTCTCTCCAGGACACATTCCACCTAGAGTGGAGCTCTCAATGCCCTTGTGCCTTTTCGCCTCTACAGCTTTTGACTCTAGTTCAGAAGATCAGGCATCCAGAACTTCTGGGCATGACCATCTGCTCTCTAATCAAGCTGCTGCATCAGGAGGAGCTACTGTAACAGCAGAGCAGGGCCTAGTGCCCTGTCCTCTACACCTCCTTGTCTGGAGATTGAGCGGTGGCAGCTAGTATCCTTCGATCTTTTCACCGAAGTCATGGATGTGATTGTTGCAGCCAAACATGCATCTCTGAAATCAGTGTATGCCGGGCACTGGGACGAGTTTGTGGCATGGTGTGGCACCCGTCAGATTGGCTTTCTACAAGTTAAGCTGTCTGCAGACCTGTTTCTTTTCTCATGGGGCCAGCAAGGCCGTGCATTGGGCGATATTAAGTCGGTTCTTTCAGCTTTTTTTAGGTTGCTGTATCAGCATTCTTAGTTTAACTCCTCCCTCTTGATGACCAGACAAGTCAACGCTGTCTCCTCGTCATGCTTCAACATCCTACGCATGCTCTGGAAGATCTTCCGGTGGATCCCCACCGAAACCAGGAAGACGGTCACCCAGGCCCTTGTCACCAGCCCACTGGACTACGGGAACACCCTTTATGCCGGAACCAAAGCCAAACTCGAGAAAAGACTCCAGCGCATTCAGAACGCCTCAGCACGACTCATCATGGACATCCCCCGACACAGCCACATCTCCGGACACCTGAGAGACCTGCACTGGCTCCCTGTCAACAAGAGAATCACGTTCCGACTCCTCACCCACGCACACAAAGCTCTCCGCAACCAAGGCCCCAGATACCTCAACGATCGCCTGGCCTTCTACACTCCCACTCGCCAACTTAGATCGACCAGCCACGCCCTTGCCACCGTTCCCCGCATCCGACGAACCACAACGGGGGGAAGATCCTTCTCCTACCTGGCTGCCAAGACGTGGAACTCCCTCCCCATCCACCTCCGCC
The DNA here is from genome assembly GCF_964263255.1 of Lissotriton vulgaris. Classification (NCBI taxonomy): domain Eukaryota; kingdom Metazoa; phylum Chordata; class Amphibia; order Caudata; family Salamandridae; genus Lissotriton; species Lissotriton vulgaris. Next base: position 1,290,988,643 of record NC_141691.1, read on the forward strand.
TGACCCAAGACCACCTCTCCTTCAGGAAGCAACTCAAGAACTGGCTGTTCGAGCAGTAGAGGACCCCCCTCTCCCAAGCGCCTTGAGACCCTTCGGGTGAGTAGCGCGCTATATAAATGCTTTGATTGATTGATTTATTGAATCACCTGTTGTGATGAGATTTCTTAAACTTCTACAGCATGGTTCCCTTGAAGCACTTTGTGATGCCACAGTAAGACTTGAATTCAGTTCTCATTTTTTAATTTGCACCCTATTTGAGCCAATCCAAAGCTGTCAACTACATCTCTTGACCCTGAAAATGGTCTTTATGTTGGCGTTCATGTCAGCTTGTGTGAACTGCAGCCGCCATGCATTCTTGCAAGAGAAACTCGTGTTTTGCGAACTCAAGCTGCCTTTCGTCCAAAGGTAGTAATACTGTTCCACGTCAGGCAGGTTATCCCCTTTCTGACTTTCGTTGCCCCGCCTCACCCCTCGGTTGAACCCAAGAGTGCCCTCAGTTTCGACATTGATTGTACCAAGGACCATCGGGTGGACAATCAACTTGTTGTGGATTTTTCAGGAACAAAGAAATTCCAAAGGACCTGAGTGTATTCCTCTTGACCAATCTTAAAAAGACAAATACAAAAGTTCTACTTATTTTAAAGTGCTGGCTCTATCTTGCACTTACTTTATATGGAAAAGTCAATTTAATCAAAATGGTGACCCTTCCTAGGAATTATTTCTTGTTTAATTGTATTTCCCTTTATTTTAGGATGAGGGAAATGGCAAAAATTCAGGAAATGCTGAACAGTTTGTTCTGCTCCCTGAAGGGTTTGAGATTAATGTGTAAGAAACTATGGAGGTCTCTAAAGAAAGGGGGGCTTGCACTACCCAGTCGTCTACCTTATACCTGGCCAACTCATATCAAGTTTATAGAAGCAATATATTGGATTCTGACTTTCGTTGCCCCGCCTCACCCCTCGGTTGAACACGTGTGCCCTCAGTTTCGACATTGATCGTACCAAGGACCATCGGGTGGACAATCCACTTGTTGTGGATTTCTCAGGAACAAAGAAGGGCAGGGCAGTGCAGAAAAAAAAACATCTGTAGGTGGATAGTCCTCTGCATAAAAATATGCAACACTAGCTAACAAGCACCCACCTGAAGAATTGATGACCCAATTCCACTTGAGCCAAGACTGCTGCTACTACTGTCCTAGGAGAGGTATTGCTTTGGTATTTATTCACACGGTGGGGAATTCGCAGTTTGAAGTATCCACCAAAGAACAAGTTATTTACCTATGGTAATGCTCTGTTCGAGGCATATGGGCTGCAGATGGTACATTATGAATAGATCGCCATCTGGTGTTGGGCTCGGATGATTGCACTTTGTTTTTCTTTTGGAGAGTCTTTTGTATCCCGGTGACTCCTCCTTTGGTTGGTAGTGCGCATGGGCATCGGCTCCATCCTTAGATTGTTTTTTTCCGCCATCGGGTTCGGATGAGGATTGAGACGCTCCAGATCGACTTCGAAAAGAAGTGACTTATCGGCGCGTATTCCCTTTCCAATTCGACGGTATTGTTATCGAACGCATTTCATTTCCATTCCGGCGAGTTTCGACTTCAACATCGAAGAAAAAACTTTGATCTACGTCGACGAACAGGAGGCCTTTCTCGACGCAGTCAAGCCCGGAGTCCATGGAAAGGACTCCATTCAAGAAATGTCCAACGTGTGGTGCTAAGTTCCCACACAAGGACCTACACGAGGTATGCAACCTCTGCCTATCGCCTGAACACGAATCCAGGGACTGCGAAGCCTGCGGAGCATTCTCCTCCAAGTCGACGATTAGAAATCGTCGAGCTCGAAGACACGAGGTTTCCAGAATGCAGTCGGAGGCGATCCCGGAGCTGTTCGGAGACGAGCAACTTGAGGAAGAAGAGGATCATGAGGATCAGTCGGGGTCGGAAGGGGACGAGTCGGATGTCGAAGAACTCGACGTGCAACAAACCGTGAGTGACGACGTCCCCTTACCAAAAAACCGACCCCGTGTGGTAACGACCCCGCCTTAGAGCCCGGTCAAACCGCAGAAAAAAGTTTCAGACGCCCCGCCTTCGGGCCCGGCAACCAAACCGAAACTGAAACCGAAACACTCGGTCTCCCACCATGTCGGATCCGAGAAACGGTCGACATCGACTTCGACACCGAAGCTTCATGCAAGGGAAAGCTCAGCATCGAAACATTCCATGTCGAAACAAAAACATGATTCGACGTCAAAGACTCACTCGACACCGAAGAAGTCGGAATCGAGTAAACACTCGGTGCTGAAAACACCGAACATTGACGATCGAAAACAAAAGCACCTTTCGGAACCAAGGCCTTCGGTACCGATACAGGAGCAGCAGACAGATCCCAAACAAAAGATTTTGTTTATCAATCCGCAAACTGGCAAAGTAGTGACGAAGAAGAGGAAGAATGAACAGATGGAAGACAAATCTCTTCCTTCAAAAAAGAGAACACTGGGGACAAATACAACTCCTCCTACTTCTCCTCGACCTAAAGTCACACCCTCTTCTCCTATTCCTCACACTATGCCAAATATTCCTGCACCTTCTACACCAAGACCATCTACACCTCAGTCTGATGTAGACAGTGATCCAGGGGAGGGAGAACCTCAAGGGGATGATGAAACCATCCCAGATGAGGATGACCCATGGGAGAATTATAACATAGGGTCAGATGAGGACAACGACCCAGAGTTATATCCCTCAAAGCCTTCACCACCTGATGATAACACAGGGTTTGTACAGCTCATTAATAGGGCAGCAAAATATCATAAGGTAGATATACATACAGAACCTCAAATAGAGGACTTCCTATTAGAGACGCTACCTAGTGCACAGAGAACATCAGGTACTCTACCTATGCTGAAGGGTCTTCTCAGCCACACAGAGGAAATATTCAAAGACCCAGTGAGGGCTAGGGTGTTAAACCCAAGAATTGATAAAAAAATATAAGGCGGCTCCAAAGGATCCAATATTTATTAAAGGGCAGGTACCTCTGGACTCGCTTGTAGTTTCAAACGCTCGTAAAAGAGCGAACTCATTATCTACAGGAGAGGCTCCTCCACCTGATAAAGAGTCAAAATTAATAGATGCATCGGGCAAGAGAGTAGCATCACAAGCAGCAAATAGCTGGCGTATAGCCAATACACAGGCGCTACTTGCACGTTATGACAGGGCACATTATGATGAATTAGAAAAACTCAGACACATCTCCCCAAAGAACATCAAAAAAGGGCAGATCAGTTAATACAGGAAGGAAAGATAATAACTAATACTTCCATTAAGTGCGCCCTAGATGCAGCAGACACTGCAGCAAGATCCATCAACACCAGTGTTATGTTAAGGAGACATGCATGGCTTAGAATCTCAGGATTCAAACAGGAAGTACAAACGTCCTTATTGAACCAACCATTTGATCAAAAAACACTTTTTGGCTGAAGCACAGATGAGACCTTAGAAAAAATGAAAAAAGATACAGAAACGGCTAAGTCAATGGGAGCATTGCAACAGCCAATACAAAGAGGTTCCTTTCGTAGATCCACCTATAGAGGAGGCTCAAAAAATACAGGAACAAATCAGCAATCCACCTCTTTCACACCTACATCACCCAAAGGTAATTCAAGAGGTAGTTACAGGGGTAACAACAACAAGGGTAGAGGCCGCGGAAATAATAACAACCGCAACGCCTCAACCCCAAAACAGTGACTTCATAGAACTTCCCCCAGACCACATAACACCGGTCGGGGGACGTCTATCACGGTTCCTACCTGTCTGGGAAAACATCACATCAGACAAGTGGGTGAGACAAATTATCCAACATGGTTATTGCCTAGAACTCACAGCTACCCCACCAAACATCCCCCCCAAACAGCGTCCAATGAGTCAAGATCATCTGACATTGTTAAAGGAAGAAGTACTAGCACTGCTACAAAAGCATGCAATAGAGAAGGTTCCAAAACGCCAACAAGGGACAGGAGTATACTCTCTATACTTCCTAATACCCGAGAAAGATGGGTCCCTAAGACCAATCTTAGACCTAGGACCTCTCAATGCATACATAAATTCGGAACATTTCCACATGGTCACGCTCCAACAAGTACTTCCTTTACTGAAGAAAGGGGACTTTCTTTCTACACTGGATCTAAAAGACGCTTACTTTCATATCCCAATTCACAAAGCCCACAGAAAATACCTAAGGTTTGTAGTGGAAGGACAACATTATCAATTCAAAGTCCTTCCGTTCGGGGTCACAACGGCACCAAGAGTGTTCACAAAATGCCTAGCTGTGGTGGCAGCACACCTGAGAAGACAACAAATACATGTCTTCCCCTACTTGGACGATTGGTTAATAAAGGCCAAGTCACAAGAAGAATGTCTTCACAACACACAGAAGACAATTCAATTGCTGCACCACCTAGGGTTTACGGTGAACTACAAAAAATCACACCTGCAACCAAACAAGATTCAGCAATACCTGGGGGCTACTATAGACACAGAAAGAGCAATAGCATACCCCAATCCGATCAGGATACAAACAATGGTCGGGTTAATACAAAGATTTCAACCACAACACTCACTACCAGCACGAGTGTTTATGCAACTGTTAGGCATGATGTCCTCCTGCATACTGCTAATACCACATGCCAGACTACAAATGCGTCCACTACAGGAGTGTCTAGCGACACAGTGGAATCAGGCTCAAGGTCAGATTACAGATCTGGTGTTGGTAGACGACCGTACGCATCGCTCTCTGAAGTGGTGGAACACAACAAACATTTCCAAAGGACGGTCGTTCCTAGAACCGATTCCACAAGTGATAATAACAGCGGACGCATCGCTCTCCGGATGGGGAGCGCATATGGACAAATACACAGTGCAGGGGAAGTGGAGTGTGCAGCAAAAGAAACTGCACATCAACTACTTGGAACTATTAGCAGTATTTCTAGCACTAAAAGCTTTCCAAATACAGATAACAAACAAGGCAGTCCTGATCAGAACAGACAACATGACTGCAATGTATTATATTCAAAAACAGGGGGGGGACACACTCTCTCCAACTATCCAAACTAGCACAGGACATTTGGAGATGGGCCATTCCTCAAAAGATCTATCTGTTAGCAGAACACCTACCAGGAGTTCAAAATCAGATAGCAGACATCCTAAGCAGACAGTCAGAACAAGTACACGAATGGGAGCTGCACGACCAAATACTGCCGCCATTCTTCCAAAGATGGGGGCAACCAGAGATAGATCTGTTTGCCAATCATCAGAACGCAAAATGCCAAAACTTCGCATCCAGGTACCCACACCAACGGTCCCAGGGCAATGCACTATGGATAAATTGGTCCAACAGATTTGCTTACGCTTTCCCCCCTCTCCCACTAATCCCGTTAGTGGTTCGGAAACTGCAGCAGCACTCAATGACAATGATACTAGTGGCACCCACGTGGGCAAGATTGCCGTGGTTCACCACAGTACTACTACTCTCACAGGTGCCACATCAAAAGCTAAAATTATTACCCATGCATCTTACACAGAACCATGGAGAAATAATGCACCCAGATCCCAAACAATTGAACCTAGCGATCTGGCTCCTGAGGTCATAGAGTTTGGATATTTAGATTTACCACCAGAATGTATGGAAATCATTAAACAAGCAAGACATCCTACCACCAGAGCATGTTATGCAGCAAAATGGAAGAGGTTTGCTATACACTGTAACAGTAAGCACATCAACCCTCTGGACGCATCTACTAAACAGATCATCTGCTATTTACTACACTTGCAGCAATGTAACTTAGCATACACCTCTAACAGAGTTCATCTCGCAGCTATAGCGGCGTACCTACAAAACAGGCAACATCTGTCCCTGTTTAAAGTACCAGCAATTAAAGCTTTCATGGAGGGACTCAAAAGAGTCATTCCACCAAGACGACCACCTTCCCCAGTCTGGAATCTCAACATAGTGCTTACCAGACTAATGGGGCCACCATTTGAACCTATGCATAGGTGTGAAATACAATTCCTCACATGGAAGGTGGCCTTCCTCATAGCTATCACGTCACTTAGAAGAGTAAGTGAGTTGCAGGCTTTAACGATTCAAGAACCATTCATGCAGTTACACCAAAATAAAGTGGTTCTTAGAACAAACCCAAAATTCCTACCAAAGGTAATTTCTGCATTCCACATCAATCAGTCAGTGGAATTACCGGTTTTCTTTCCAAAACCACAAACGGTAGCGGAAAGGGCCCTACATACATTGGATGTCAGAAGGGCAATATTGTACTATATAGAAAGAACACAAACTTTCAGAAAGACAAAACAGCTGTTTGTTGCGTTTTCTCCTTCACATAAAGGCAATCCCATCTCTAAAGCGGGCATTGCCAGATGGATTGTAAAATGTATTCAAATATGCTACTTAAAAGCAAAGAGAACATTAACTGTTCCTCCTAGAGCTCACTCTACACGTAAACTAGGAGCATCTATGGCATTTTGGGGAAACATTCCACTAGATGACATATGCAAAGCAGCTACCTGGGTTACACTGCACACCTTCACAAAGCACTATTGTGTAGATGTGCACACAACACAACAAGCTAGAGTGGGACAAGCTGTATTAAAGACTTTATTTCAGACAGTTGCAACAGACACGGGCGACCACCTCTAGGGAGAGAACTGCTGTATAGTCTATTCATAATGTACCATCTGCAGCCCATATGCCTCGAACGGAATATGCTACTTACCAGTATGCATCTGTTCTTGGCATAGAGGGCTGCAGAGTGGTACATGCCCTCCCAGCCTTCCCGGAATCCTGTGTCTGTTCCAACATTATCTTATTTAGATACACTTACATGGGCATTCCTATCTGTATTCTATCATACTACTCCATCTAACCCTACTATGGCAAAACAATCTAAGGATGGAGCCGATGCCCATGCGCACTACCAACCAAAGGAGGAGTCACCAGGATACAAAAGACTCTCCAAAAGAAAAACAAAGTGCAATCATCCGAGCCCAACACCAGATGGCGATCTATTCATAATGTACCACTCTGCAGCCCTCTATGCCAAGAACAGATGCATACTGGTAAGTAGCATATTCCTTCTCGTGGATTCTCTATCTAACATCAGAATTCACACCCACATACTCACCCTCCCGCCTCCCCATATTATGTAATGGGTTCATTTTCCATCTAGAAAGGTCTCAGCCTAGAGATCTGTACACTGCTCAAGCCAATTTGCTAGTGTGCTCTGCGTCTGAAATTGCTAGCACACCTTATAAAGCAACTGATACATTCTCCCTGCTTGGTGCTTATATGTGGCCCGTTTATCACTTCCGGAGTTGAACAATGTTGGATAGAAGCCACACCAACTATCAACACGAAGGAGTACACCTTTTGAGTGTCTAGTCCTCTCAGACTCCTGGGTGAATATTCACAAGGTGAGGAATGTACAGTTATATCGAGTATCCACCAGTAAGTGCATTACGAAGGTAAGTAATTTCTTTGAGAGTCAATACAATTCCTGAGGAATTTGTTTCGCTTTCAGGTTATCTAGCAAGTATGAACAAAGTGTTATTATATTATTAGGGATGTTGGTTTAACTGTTTGGTGATGAAAAGAACAAAGTAAAACAATTTTACTGCTGATATAAGTGTGAGTAACTCGTTCTTACGAGTAATGAGCCTGTGTATACTCGCAAGATATTTTGTTAACAATATTCAAGATATTTTGACTGTAATCCATGGAAATGTACATGTGCGTCCTTATCCTTAATGTAATGGAAGCAGTGTTGAATAAAAATAAGTTTTAAAAAATGTTGTATGTGACGGTGAGAAAATCGAATTACTCCTACCATTCGAGTTACAAGAAGTTAGATACTGTGGAATTCAAATTCCAAAGGACCTGAGTGTATTCCTCTTGACCAATCTTAAAAAGACAAATACAAAAGTTCTACTTATTTTAAAGTGCTGGCTCTATCTTGCACTTACTTTATATGGAAAAGTCAATTTAATCAAAATGGTGATCCTTCCTAGGAATTATTTCTTGTTTAATTGTATTTCCCTTTATTTTAGGATGAGGGAAATGGCAAAAATTCAGGAAATGCTTAACAGTTTGTTCTGCTCCTTGAAGGGTTTGAGATTAATGTGTAAGAAACTATGGAGGTCTCTAAAGAAAGGGGGGCTTGCACTACCCAGTCGTCTACCTTATAGCTGGCCAACTCATATCAAGTTTATAGAAGCAATATATTGGATTGCTAGATAGTGAAATAGATCCCTTGGCATCCGCCCTGCTAGCACCATATGGTGGGGAAAGTCCTCTTTAAGTACCCAGTGCTCAAATGTTTATAATAAAGTAAGACTCGAGTCTGTCTACACCGCTACGCAAGTCTGAAACTATATCAGGCTAGAAACTGGAATCCCTCATTATAGTGAGAAAAAGACAATTTGGGACATGCTTGTCACCCTGGTATGCCTGTGAGTTACTGGGTGCCCCTTTAAGATGATGTTGATGAGCAATATTTGAAGATTTGCTTCCTTGAAGAACTTTATGCACATAGGATAGACTAAGGGCCTGATTTAGATCTCAGCAGATGGGTTACTCCATCACAACCGTGAGGGATATCCTATCCATCGAAATATAAATCCCATTCTATCCTCTGGGGATTTATATTTTGGCAGACGGAATACCCGTCATCGTTGTGATGGAGTTACCCATCCGCCAAGATCTAAATCAGGTTATCATGTGCAAGCTATCTAGATTTTAATATTTACAACTTTAGTCTTGGACTCCTAAATTAAGGGGAAATAATAAAAGGAGTTGCTTAGCTTAGAATTGTAAAGTGCAATCTTTTGCTCAAGTCTCACCACGCAGGAAACAGCAGGGTCTACAACTTGCTTCCAGATATAAGCAATCTTGAAATGAATAACTTAGAGAGGGTGTGGGAAGGATGCTCTCCAACGAGAAAGACCGAAAATAATTGTCCCGCATTGACGGAGCTTCTGTTATAGTATTGTCAAAACTGTGCCAATGATGCAGAACCATGTTAAAAAAAACTATTTATAACTTGTACTGGACCCCAGTGAAAATAGCAAAACTTAGACACAACAAAGAGACAACATGCTTTAGGTGTAGGCAGCAAGGGGTAAACACCACCTACATCCTTAGGTAGTAACCAGCACTGCCAGCATATTGGGAAGCAGTAAGTAACACAATGTCTCTTATTTGGAATGACGAAAGTGAGGTAATCAATCTTATGCCTAGTTTACGCGGGTCTTTGATCAAGCAAAGATGTCATCAAAGACAATGAAACTATTATTTTATTTAATCCATCTGTAAGGACAACAAATATTGGATTTTGTACTTCCCTCCACAGTTTACCAGGTAGTGAAATGCAAACACAATGGATAATGAGTAGCGAAACGGGCACAAAATGGTCTTCTGATCACTGTTAGAAGACTGGGTAATGGGATCACAGTCTCTAGGTGGCTTTGAGGACTCATGGCAGTACCATAAATTAGTACAGATCTCTGGGTGTGAAATCCCAAAGAGCGTTGTAGAAACCAGGGCCTTGATAACTCTTTCCTTTTTTTTTAGACAAGGTTTTCAAGTCCACAAGAACAGTGTCTGGGGACGTATGAGGACAACACAACCATGTTTCTTGTGACAATATGAAGTCAAACTTGGTAAGAAATTGGCGAAAAGAATGACAGAAAGGTTTGCGTGCCTAGCGAGGCCCCAAAAATGCCAATACAGTATGGACCAATCCATAGCAGATTCACTGTGGGAACTTTGCCCTAGAATGCTGAGAGGAGCAGGGAGCCACGAACAATTATGTAATATGTTGTCTGGACTTTTTCCAGTATTCGTTCTGGCTTTACATCTTCATCGCCATAATAATATGGGTTTTTATTCTCATCTCATAGTATGACTGATAGGAGATATTCCTGAGATGTATAACTTCTCTCCCTGTGTTTTTGGAGGCACACCACAGCCTCCTAACTGGAAGTAAATCAAACAGGCAGAGGTGTAGCAGCCATTGGTGCAGCAGGTGCAGTGCACCAGGGCCCTAATTCATAGCCCTGATCATTGCTATATTTTACTACCCCAACAGCAGTCAGATGGTCCATTTGCCTTGCAGGCATCAGGGCCCATTGCATCCTTGCTACGCTACTGCATACCAGCTCATTGTAAAGTCATTGGCATAGCCATAAACCAGTTCAGCTACCTGCAGGGAAATACATGTTAGTTTAGTCATTTCAAAGATGGAAGTATGACTTTTCTTAACCATAAAAATACAATAAAAATCAAGGGATTTGAAAGATTTCATGCAAAAACTGGGGCATTATTCTCCTATTGACACAATTATTTTTAGACAAGCACCAAAATTGGGGCAATTTATTTGCTATAACCCTGGGAACTGTTGTTATCAACCCAGTTGTATTTATTTTAGCTGGCCCTTATTAAAGCAGCTTATTTAAACCATCCATCATATGCTTGGTGGTGTTTACAGCATTCTGCTCATAATTGTGAAGCCCATATTTAGAATTATATACTATAGCATTGCCTCTGGCAGACCTCTGTGTACTATTCTGCTCCAGATCCTTTTTTAAGCCTCGCGACCTATCGATGTGCGCAAGCGCATCGAGCGGAGCGAGAATTCAAGTGGCGAAAACATCTTCAAACCAAAGGGCTTTCAGCCCCGCGGTTTTCATGTAGTTCACGTGAACCACGTGATTAAACATGCACGCGCATCAGACCCATTTGCTTCCAATCTCCTCCCACCATCAGGCTTCCCTCCTAATCCGCCGCAACATTTCTCAATCACCCTCCCACAGGCACGCCCCCCCACCAGGCTCTCCCGCCCCCATCAGGCTTCCCTCCTAATCCGCCGCAACATTTCTCAATCACCCTCCCACAGGCACGCCCCCCCACCAGGCTCTCCCGCCCCCATCAGGCTTCCCTCCTAATCCGCCGCAACATTTCTCAATCACCCTCCCACAGGCACGCCCCCCCACCAGGCTCTCCCGCCCCATCAGGCTTCCCTCCTAATCCGCCGCAACATTTCTCAATCACCCTCCCACAGGCACGCCCCCCCACCAGTCTCCCGCCCCCATCCGGCTTCCCTCCTAATCCGCCTCCCCTCGCCCGCATTCCCGCCCCAGGCTCTCCCGCCCCCATAGTATTCAGTTGATCCAATTAACACACATGAAAATATTGGCGTGCATAAAAAAACTAAGAATTGTTCTTGATGCAAAGGGGCCATCTGGTGATCTTGAACAAAAAGCGCAATGGCATCTCATTTTGCAAGGCGTGTGCATACGTTGCCTTTAAATGGAAAACAAACAAAGCTAGAGGCTGAGAGGTTTTGTAAATTATCTGAAGTGGGGCCATAAAGCCTGCAGCTCGCCTTTGTTTCTCCTTCCTTCAGCCCGTCGCAGTTTGTTTTCCTTCAGCCCGTCACAGTTTGTTTTCCTTGCACCGCCCCTTCTTACTGGATCATCCCGTTCTTCTGTTAACAGATCTTCGACTTCGCTCTGAATACTTTGGTTGCAGTCAGCGTGCTTGTGTATCCGAACACAATTCAAGACTACATACTTTCACCAAGTGTGAAGCCCCCCGAACTCCCCCTGCCCCCCCCCCCCCACACACACACACACACCTCCACCCCACCCGGTGTGCTCGTGCAGCACAATACCCTCCCCTCGTGCAGGCTTTCTCCCGAGAAGGTGAACTGGGTCTACCTCCCCTAGGCACTTTGATTCAACCAAAACGTTTTACACTCCTCACGGGCTGTGCGTGAGGTGCGTGACCTCCCGAACCGCCCCTGATGGCGCAATATTTACACTCCGGGAGCCTTTACGGTGCACCCAATAAGCACGCGGACTGTAACATCACTATCTTTAGGCTCAGCCCATATTACGCATCGCAGTGGTTGCAAGGTCTGCATTTACTACACACAGCCGAATGCCTTAAGTGAGCACGTAATACAAGCAGTCTAATGTACACAGGCCTCGTGCACGCGGGAACGCAATAAAAGAGCCCAATGTTTAAAGTGGGCGCGCGCACCCAAGCTGAGCACATAACATTGCAGTGCAATTCTTCCAGTCCCACTGCATAGAAGCGCATAATACAACAGCGCCATGTATACAGTCCGTGTGTCTACGCATCGCTCTCTGTGCAAACAGCTCAGTATGAACAGTCCACGTGTAATTAAGAAGCGCATAATACAAGAGCGGCATGTTCACAGTCTGGGTCTACACCAAGCTTTTAATACAGTCACTGTGAACAGCCATGTGTGTGTCTACACCATCTCTGAATGCAAACAGATCAATGTTCACAGTCCACGTGTATACAAGAAACACGTCATAAAACAACGCAAGGTTTACAGTTTGTGTGTCTATACCAAGCTCTTAATGCAAACATGTCTGAACAGTCCACGTGTCTATAAGACGCTCATAATAAAATAGTACAGTCTGTGTCTCTACACCGAGCTCTCAATACAAACAGTTTTATGGGAACTGTCCATATGTGTTTAGGAAGAACAGAATGAAGGAGTCCAGAGTTTGCAGTCTGTGTGCGCCTACACTCCGCACGAAACACTAGCAGTGCAATGTTTGCAGCCTGGGTGTAGACATAAACACTGCCGTGTCTACATGCCTTCTGGGCCTACCCGGAGTTCGTAAGAACAGTCCAAGGTTAACAATGAATGTGTAAATGCGATGCACATAATAGAATCGTCCTTTCTGCACAATGTGTGTGCCTCTGTAGAGTGCATACTACAGTATCATGTGTAGAGTGAGTGCATAGACACAATCTAGTAACGTGTACAGTCTGTGCACACAGTATATAATGGAGTCCTTTCACATCTACACGTTTAACATTCTATACATTTACACAAATAGTGTACAAGTTTTACAGTCTACGCCTGCCTACAAACAGCACAAAACCAACAGTTGTGTGATAACGCGGCGCCTTCGTACACAAATTAATCCCAAGGTGTAGCTGCTTACTAGATAATCGAGAAAGCGCTTGTTTTTATTGGGGCTGTTGTTATTGTGAGGTTTATGGCGGGGTATTCTGGCCGCCTGAAAGTGTGCAGAACAAAAGAAGGAATTCCATGGCTTGCAAGAGTGTGAAACATCACATGTTTTCACCAGTTGGAAACGAAACAAGAACAGGATACTTTAGTGCTTTAAGCTGCGTCATAAAGATTGTAATCTGTTGCCTGGCAGCATCTGTGAGATGCAAATCAACTAACAGCAGGAAGCTAAGCTCCGGGGAAAAAAATTGAAGTCACTGCTGAAGTAAGGGGTAAAAACACAACTCCCTCTTCGCATACGTTTAAATGCACTGAAAATGCTATTACTTTGTAGTCGTCAAGATAAATAAAAATGTCACCTTTGCCTATATTTTACAAAGAAAACGGACCCAGGAAACTCTGTCAAAAGCCGTAAAATACATCACCAAGAAAAGATGTAAATTGAAACATTAGCTTTACTTAAAATACTGTTGGCCAGGCCCCTTGCCCCTATGCGTCTTAGTGTCACTGCGCCTGCAGCACCACTAATGCATACATGTAAATCGTCAGTGTGAACTATGCCCATGCTGTTAATAGGATCTCTGCTAATATTACAAGGAACAATTTAATAACAGCCCCAGCCACACTAACAATACATATTAAGTCCAGTAAACTCAGCTGTCAAACAGCAAGTATTAAATCGTAATTAAAGCACTAGTCCGGGCCATTACTACAGTTTCTGTGTTAAATATTAAGGGACACCACCACACCACTCAGGGACACCACCACACCACTCAGCAACACCACCACACCACTCAGGGACATCACCACACCACTCAGGGACACCACCACACCACTCAGGGACACCACCACACCACTCAGGGACACCACCACATCACTCAGGGACACCACTACATCACTCAGGGACACCACCACATCATCACTCAGGGACACCACCACACCACTCAGGGACACCACCACACCACTCAGGAACACCACCACACCACTCAGGGACACCACCACAGCCCTCAGGGACACCACCACAGCCCTCAGGGACACCACCACAGCCCTCAGGGACACCACCACAGCCCTCAGGGACAACACCACAGCCCTTAGGGACACCACCACATCACTGATGTACACCACAAAATCAATCAGGGACACCACCACATCACTCAGGGACACCACCACACCACTCAGGGACACCACCACATCACTCTAGGACACCACCACATCACTCTGGGACACCACCACATCACTCTGGGACGCCACCACATCACTCTGGGACGCCACCACATCACTCTGGGACACCACCACATCACTCATGGACACCACCACATCACTCATGGACACCACCACATCACTCTGGGACACCACCACATCACTCTGGGACACCACCACATCACTCAGCACCATAACAGCATCACTCAGCACCACAACAGCATCACTCAGCACCACAACAGCACTGTCCTTGCTGGCTAACAACAAGCATTCCCATAGCCAAAAGGACTTGCATTCGGAAAGTGTAAGCTATTGGCTTTGTAAATAACAATGCTATTAATTTATATATTTTCAATGCCAACACATATTAAAAAAATAATTGTCATTTACAATACCAATAGCTCACACTTTCCTAATGCGAGACCTATTGGCAACGCCAGTGCTTGTTTCTCTTTCCTTTACATTGTGGTCCCCTAGAGTCCCCTAGAGTGGCACTGTTTTTCACATTGTTATTAGACCTCTTATTGTTTTTTTGTGTTATACCATACTTCCGGTTTATTCTTAAAAATATACACATGCTTATTCCTGAGGAATGCTTCTTTTAACATTTTAACAATTGGGGTGCCAAGGCCATAGTTTTGTTATCATTAACAGACGTTTTAATTAAATAGGGCAGAGCTCTTCGGTGCAGGTTTAGCATCAGATTGTCTTTGCTCACTCAATACAGCTCTTGAGTTATAGTTCAGTCTAGTATCATCTGTCACCAACATAAGAGATACTGGGGCAGATGTATCAAGATTCCAATTTGCGAATTCTAAATAGCGATTTTTTGCGAATCGCTATTTAGAATTCGCAAAATGGAATGTATGTACAAAATCGCTATTTTTGAGCTATTCCTTAATATTCTTTATTTGCAAATTCACATTTTGCGAATTCGCAAATATGGAATAATTTCCAATGCATTCCTAGGGGCCAGGAGGCCCATAGGAATGATTTTGAACTAATTCTCAAATTGCAAATTCGCAATTTTCTAATCGCAATTTGAGAATTATTTCAAGGGTGCAGGGGTGTCTGAAAGACACCCTGCTGCACCCCTGATATGTACATATGTGTGCATATGGCGCACATACATACCCCATGGGCATGTGTGGGCTTCACATGCCACCTTTAAAAATGTGAATTTGTGCATTTGTTGAGGACTTCGCAAATTACCATCAACTCCAAGTTGGTGGTAATTTGCGATTCCTTAATCAAAATTCGCAACAGAAAAATGCTTCATACATAATATTTAAGGAATCGCAAAATTTGCAATTCCTTAAATGCTATGGCAAATTAAGGAATCGCAAATCTTTGCGATTTCTTAATTTGCGATTGTTTGATACATTCCAAATCAAGCAAAATGACCATTTGCGAGTCGCAAAGGCCGAAATTCTGTGAATTTCGGCCTTTGCGATTCACAAAACGGTTGATACATCTGCCCCACTGGTGTGACTAACTCAAGGCTCTGAGCTGCAACCCATTGTGAGGCCCTCCTGGAAACACTTACTAGCTTGGCAGTCGGCTGCAGGCTAAGGCTTGTTAATTCATCTCATCTATGGTGCATTGCAAAGTGTCCATCTTGCCAACCACTGAACACAAGAGTATGGTAGGTGAGGTGAGGTGAATTGTGTTACTATCAAATTCATTTCACACACTGATGCTGAGAAGAGACGTATGAGAAGTCTCAAGGTAACATATCTCCTCCATTTCCAGGGAAAATATATTCCGCTTGGTATCATTCACACTATGGGCCTAATAGAGGGTTCCAGGATTTCCTTTATATCCTTTGGAATAATTGACATAGAAGATAAATGCACTTCTGTCCTCCCTTCCCACAAGCCAAGACTGACTAAATGTGATTGACAAGTTAGCAACAGAGTTATGAACGAGTGGTCAACCTACAAGGGCTCCTGCTCACCATCTCAGAAAAAAAGTAATTCTCACAGTCTATAAATTCTTGAGGCACTTGCGGGTCTGAAGTCATTTGGATCTGCTTATGGAACCAACGTCATTTTTAACGAAAGAAGAAAAGATCAGTGTGTTCTTTGGATTACTCTTCTGATCTTCGGGTCATACAGTTCACTTCCACCGCATCTCACAGGCTTTTTTAGTTCTTTTCAGAGTTGCATCTGTGATTCCATGGTGTAGTCTGCCTTAGCTAGACCAATACTGGCTCAGCTCCAGGCGTCACTCAACATACCACAAACCGGTAACCCCATACTGCCTTTTCTCACACTATAGCTCCCTCACTCTGCTTTCCACCAGCACTGCTACCGTGTCCATGGACACAGGAGCATCAACACCAGAGGAAGGCACACACATGCAGGAGGAGGGCACAAGCACATCCAGCCATTTCTGCAAAAAGTGTCAACTCCAGCATATAGATTCACGGCAAAACAGTCACCAACATTCACAAATAATCCCTGCTAGGTCATTCTTAATCTGAATGAAGCAGTCATTTAGTACAGACAGTCAGCACAGAAGCAATCCAGCATGATGATTTTCTTTTCCAAAAGCAATACATACTAAATATCAAATCAAATCAAATCGCGCTTTATTCGATCATATACATATAATCATAAAAGCAAACATCAAAATCTTTAAAAAAGATTAATCACAATATAAAAATACAGATCTCAAGGGAATGATAAAACTGTACATTTTAAAATATGTATACAAAAAGGTTTAAAAGGGTAAAAGCCCGTCAGGGATCAAAAAACATACCTTTCCTGAGCCACACAGCTTTCTTCAAAAAGCTAGAAACCCTCCAAGCCACAAATTCATTCTCTAAATATTGCAATCGCATTAGGGCTGGACGACATTGTCTTAGGCTGAAGGAACGCCGAATAGGAAGTATCCAGAATTTCCTTAATTCATTAAAAAATGTACAAAAGAAAAGTAAGTGAATGGTAGACTGTTCGGATGTAGTCACACATACACCGAGGGAGTTCTCTTGACCAGCCATTCATTAGCGGGATAGTCAAAATTCTGTGGACTATTCCTAACCGGAATCTCATTAATAACATTCTGTCATGATCTTTGGAGACAACATTTATGTAAGGTTCCATGTCGAAGGTTGTGAGCCTTAGCTGATGGTAGATGACTGTGGGTTTTGGAGCTTCAACCGCTAATCTTGCAGATCCCAATATAGCCAAACAATCTTTCTTCAGGGATTTCCTTGACATTTGGGTCATTGAGTTCGGTCCTAAATAATACTCAGGATGACCAAGATCGTTGGCAAACTGGAATATATACCTGAGCCAAGGAATTTTCAATGCTCCATCTAGCTTCATGCAATCGTGCAGGATATCCCGATTTAATTGGGTTTGTTCACTAGACCAAATCCTGTGCCAAAGGAGTATGGGCTCAAGTTTAATAAGATCCATAATATATGAAAGACCCAACTCCTCATGGCAAACAAAAGAAGACGTACCAGGTGGAACACCAAGAATAAAACGAAGAAAGAGATTTTCTACTGTTTGCAGGGAGGTGGGATTAGAAATGCCCCAAACCCCAGCCCCATATACCGCAGCCGATGCACACTGAGCCTTGTATATTTGTATAAGCTCCCTGGGTAGTTTCCTCCCTAATCTTTTGGTAAAGGTGGTCAAGGCACTAATGGATCTTTTAAAGGCCAATTTTTTCTGGCCGATTGCTTGGCTCCAAGTATCGTTATGGCTAAAGAGGATACCTAGATATGAAAAGGTCCTTGTATTAGCCATCTTGCTTCCGTCCAGAAAAATGAATCGGCCAGTAGTGCTCCGAGACCCAGATACACAATTCATTGTGAAGGTCTTAGAGAGGTTTATTTTTAATCCCAGGTCACCCATAAAAACACTAAAACTAGTCAGGGCTTTTTGTAGGCCATTGCCTGCGCGCGCTATAATGACCGCGTTGTCGGCGTAGAGGAGAGCAGGAATTCCTCTACCACCAACTTGCGGAAAGTCCGAGCCCCCCTTAAGAAGTGCGTCAGCCATACCGTTTATATAGAAGTTAAAAAGAAAGGGGGCCAGCACACAGCCCTGGCGCACCCCTCTTCTAACAGGAAATCCCGATGTGCATTGCCCCTTCATCCCAAATCTAACACTAGCTGAAGCTCGCTCATAAAAATGGTGCAGGAAAGCGATTAGGCCATGATCCACCCCAAGATCGGCCAGGGTCTCCCATAGCCTCGCATGGACAACAGAGTCGAAAGCTGCAGTCAAGTCAACGAAAACTAAATATAGTTTCCCATTTTTTTCTCGTGTGTACTTCCCGACTAACATAGCCAGGTTAAGACTTTGTTCAAGGGTACCCAGGCCCTCCCGGAACCCTTACTGCAGTTCAGATAAAACATTGGATTCAGTTGCCCAATCCTGTAACCGTTGGCGGGTGACTCGGCCAATCACCTTTACCATAGAGTCAAGAAGGGAGATCGGTCTGTAGCAAACAGGATCTTGACGATCTCCCTTCTTGAAGATTGGCACGATGATTGATTCAGACCAAGTCTTAGGGAAGGTGGAGCCGTCACTGGCATTAATCAGCTGCGTTAAAAGAGGGGCCCATAACATTACATTTGACTTAAACAAATCAACTGGAACCCCATCGGGACCAGGGGCCTTTCCCCCTTTACTACGCTCAAGGGCTAACATAGTTTTATCCAGAGTAACATGAAGGTTGCCCTTGTATGTGGACGGGGACTGCGGAAGTCGATACTCATTAAGAGATGGACCGTTATATAGGGCAGAGTAATGGGTTATCCAGTCATTTTCTGAAATGGCCAATTCAATGGTAGGTCTCCCATCCCCTATCATGGGTGGAGTTCTTAAGATTTTCCAAAAGGCCGCAGCGTCCTTTTTTTGTGCTGCCCACGCTTCCTCCCTCAGTGATCTTTCTATCTGCTATTGCTTTCCTGTAAGTGGCTCTTGCCCTCTTTACCTCCCGTTGTAATCTGGGTTGTTTATGAAGTTCCAGTTTAAGACTGGAATACGCTTTAGTACAAGCGCTATCGAAACAACCAGTTGTTTTAGGGGAAGAACCACGTTGGACGGACAATAGCTTTTTGACCTCATTAGTTATCACATTAAAAGAGGAGGTGATTTCTTCCGGAAAAGAGAACTCACTGAGGGAGATATCAAAAGCAGTTTTATGGGTAGAGATTAGCCGCTTTGTCAATACCTCAGGTTCAACATTCGACCAGCGAATAGCATATCCATTGGTTCTATTCAATTCCAGTGTGCCCGCCATACTCCTAACAGTTTTATTCCTCACGGCCCCAAAAGCTTGCAGGTGGACCAATACTGGCTCAGCTCCAGGCGACACTCCGCATACCACAAACCGGTGACCCCATACTGCCTTTTCCCACACTACAGCTCCCTCACTCTGCTTTCCACCAGCACTGCTACCGTGTCCATGGACACAGGAGCATCAACACCAGAGGAAGGCACACACATGCAGGAGGAGGGCACAAGCACATCCAGCCATTTCTGCAAAAAGTGTCAACTCCAGCATATAGATTCACGGCAAAACAGTCCCCAACATTCACAAATAATCCCTGCTAGGTCATTCTTAATCTGGATGAAGCAGTCATTTAGTACAGACAGTCAGCACAGAAGCAATCCAGCGTGATGATGTTCTTCTCCAAAAGCAATACATACTAAATATAAGAAAGGTTCCATTGACTGATCCTTTCATAGTAGTCCTTTGAATAAAAACTCTGGTATAGCTCTATTTTTCTTCCCTAAAGAATATGCTAATATGAAGAAAATGACACTCGAGGTCTAACCTTTCAATCCTTGGGCTTTGCATCTGAAGGCACATATGTGTAAGGAAATGCCTCTTTTTGCACGATCACCCCCAAAGATTTGGACTGATGCTACTGGTTTTTCGATTCCATGAGTGCACTGAGGCCTGCCAATCAGATCTCAATGCCAGTTTTCTGACCCATCACAAAAGGTATGTCAAATTGGCTACCCCTAGTTGGCAAAAGCTGACTTACTTAAGTCCGTAGTATATAGTACCAAGGTTACCCGGGGCATGTAAATTAGAGTCTCCACCCAGGGCTGCCACTCTGATTGTACCACCTTGTGTGTGACAAAGTACAAAATGTCTTCCAGCCTGCCACTGCAGCCTGGAAGAGCAGTTTTAAAACTTCTACTTCAGCTTTGCTATTTAAACCAATGGCACAGCTGCAACTTCCCTTAAAAATATATGTGAATCTCCCTTAAGGAAGGCCTATTGAGACCGAAGGCAGGGAACTATATTAAGTGGGACATATACTTTAATGTGTCCTAGCAGCAAAACCCTCAAATTGTCATGTTTGCTGTGGAAAATTTAGTAGCCCCATTGGCTAGTACAAAGTCATCGACTGACCTTTCAGCCTGGCTAACTTCTGAATTGGACTTCTAAAATGGATACTTAAAGGTATCAAATTAATTGTGGCATTAACCCCGACTTGATGCTCAAGTCAAATTTAATGTCACTTTTGGAAAAAAGCAACCTTTAGAAAGTTGCCACTTTGTTGCCAGTTTATCTGGTGGCATCCACAGTTGCTGCCTACCAGAAAGCCTTCTGCCCTCCTGGGGAGTCGTATGAGTGACTCCTAGGCTCAGGGAAAATAGAGGACTGCTACAGAGGTAGGTGCCACTTCCCCCTCATAGGAAGCCAAAGAGGGTTTAGTCCCAAAAGAAAGGCTTCAAAGTGGAAGCCCTCTAGACGGAGCAGTATAGCTGCTATCATTTCAACCCTCAATAGCATTCCATGTCTGGTCGGATTCTGTGGGGAGGTGGGCAGTGCTGCGCCATGGACACAAGGCTGTACGGAACGTCCTGTGGCTTTCTTGGATCAAAAAGATGGCCTAGGAATCTAAGGCACATTTCAGAAATGTGTTTTCCAGTCTGATTTTGAGTTCCTTTGTTCCTTATTACAGCTGGCAGCATAATTTAATTGTTCTCTGAGAGGTCACTCTACAAAAAGAGGAACCATGACCTTAGTAAGGTCCAGCACACTTTCTCCTTGTAAGAATAGTCTATTAATAAGTGAAGGCGTGCAGTTCCTCAAGTTTAACCCCTTCCAGGCTCATGACGAGCTGGGCTCGTCATGGCGTAGCCTCCTCGCACGCTGATGCCGAGCCCAGCTCGTCATGAAGCATGGGTTTTTGTAAATCTGAGCACAGGAGGAGAATTCTCTGAGCGCTGATGTGGTTAAAGAGAAAGGGAATATTAGTGTTCTAGATTAAGGGGGTATGTTCCAATAGGAGCAGATACCCTCACACCCCTAGAGAGGTGTCATGCTTCATCATTGGGCCAGCTCCTCATCGACCGACTCTGCTATACCCGATGGGCACCCCGAGGTGGCTCTTTGCCAGAGATATTTTACAGCCGTGTAATGAGATGGGGGTGTGTGGGTTATTATAGTGTGTGTAGGGTGGTATTCAGAAAGTGGGTTAAAATAGGTCTAGTGGTGTACCATGTCAAATTCTTTATTGATTGGACTCACTACCCTAGTTAAAATATGTGGTGCCTATGTAGAATGGAATGGTCCTAATAAGCAGAGCAAGTGATTAATTAAAATAAGGTCATCATGTTTCAGATTAAATGGCAATTCTTCAGGACCTATCAAAAATAATAATAACCTACACTACTTCATGACTACATTCATTATTAGGTGAAATGTGTTAAAGTAACCAGTCAAATATCAAGTCTCAAAGTAAAAACGTTACCTTGTCCTGGGTGGTAACCTGGAACAAAAAGCAAAAGCATTACATATAAACATATACAGGTTTTTTGTTTTCCAAATACTCATCAATTCTGTGGCATGCGTATCGGTATTGACAGCATGCCCCGTGTGATAAAAAACAATTAAAAACGACTTGCAACCTCACCACCATCAAAAACATTGTGTTGTGATATATTCTGGCACAGAAATAAGAACAGATCTTAACACTCGTCCTTAGAGGGGCTAGATCATACCCCTGGAGGTGACAGCAGAACGAAGCGCCTATTAGGGCAGTGTGTGAGGTAAGTAGAAAGCTTTTGTTAAAGTATGGGATAGTCTTACCCTGGTTCCGATGCGACTGGAAGAACTACTTTTTTCCACTTACTCAGACACTGAGAGGTCAGACCGCTAAACAGAAATTTAGCATTTTTACCCTATCTGATTATTTACAAGGCAATCTGAAAAAGCTGCCACTGTATGAAGCTAAACCGTTGCATGAAGCTAGATTTCCTCCCTGGGCTTGGTGGACCTTAGTTGAAATAGGGGGGCACCTGTTGCAGGCAAGGGAGAGGGAATTACTCTTTCTTCTGGAGCAGAGCTGAATGTGCAATCCCTTGCTTTCTGACCCACCAACTGGAATGCAGTAACTTAGTACACCCCTTTTGTATTTCAGCAAAAAGAATGGTCCAGTCATACGGGCAAATTGAGTCTAGCAGTCTTTGACCGCCAGACTCGTGGTGGACCTGCGGCTGCTGTATTCCAATGTGGCTATTCGGTCTGCCACTACTGTGCCGGCTGCGCCAGGGAACCGCCTTTTCGTGGCGGTGGCGCAGCGGACCGGGAAATACAATATGCAAGGCGGGATCGCTGTGGTCCGTTGAGCATATTATGAGTTATTATGAGTTTCTGTGTAGGTTGGTAGACAAGTGCACAGCTGTGGGTCAATTGTTTGTAAGCAAAAGTTCAATCTATGAAGTAGGTGCTCCCAGGTATCGTCCTCTCCCCAGTGGACGAATAGTAATTCAGAAAATGAAGTGCTGTCAGTTGAAAACTGATTGCATCCCTTGGGGCACACTGATGTGGGGGGTCCTTGCCTCCAAAAGTTTTTAAAGAAACAATATTGACGAGTTCGTTTGTATCTCAAAGAATGAAGTTTTTAATCCATTGTAATCATAGAGATATGTTTCTCCACATACTCAATGTAGAACATTATATCCATAATTATTTCCTCCTGCTCCAATGCATTTCTGGCTGCTGCTCTTCATCTGGTCGCATCTAAAAAAACGACAAATCAGAAGACCTATGTATATTGCTTCAACAAAACAGATCTACAAACATATCATAAATATACAAGAATACAAAAGTAGTGCACTGGGAATCAAAATCTAAACAAGGTAAACATTAGTGAGCAATCAACAAGTTTGCGCGGATAAAAGCTGGGAAGCGTGCTGTTTGGTCTTTAAGGTGCGTGATACGAAAACGGTTCTGGGGCGGGTGGTGATATTACGCTTTACAAAAAAAGGCCTGATTAGAATGCGGGCGTTTTAGAAGCAAAATGCGCTAAAAGTCACAGTTGTTACGGCTAGATGAATGCAGGCGTGTTAAAATAAAATTCATAATTTACCCAAGCGCTAAATGCAGCTAGTAAAACAAGTTAACTACTGGCAGCCTTAATTGTGGTTAGTGAGAAGTGCTCCGCGACTTACGTTAGGGAAAAGAAATGGCGAGTCTATTCGCGCTGGTTCAAATGCTCAGCAGTGGGTTGGGAAACTAATGCGGAAGTGTGGTTTAAACCCGGTGAACCGGTCACGTGCTCGAGAAGCATGGAACTAAAGATAGGACTAAACGTGTGTATCAAGGAAATGACTGTTGTACAAAGATTTTTTCAAACGATAATAACAAATAAATAGGAACGTGTGTTCTCATGTCTAGGAATAATCAAAAGGTACTTAATACAACAACAAGGAGAACTGTCCAGAACTGTTAACCCCACGACGGGGGTTCTTCGAAGATTATTTATAGATAGCATGAAAATTCAATGCGTTCATTTAACCCATAAGGTTTCATGGACTGAAGTTTATAAATCCAATAACTTTCTCTTTGGAATAAGTACTTGTTATTGTCTCGTCCCTCCACTTTGTGGATGACTTCCAAAATTGTGTATTTCAGTTATGAAACAGAATGTTTCATTTCGTTGAAATGATTTGCTACTGTCAATTTTTGGCTCATGGTGCGTATGTTGGACTTATGTTCATTTAAGCGTAGTTTGATTTTTCGCTCAGTTTTACCAACGTAAATCTTTCCACATGGACATTTTAAAAGATAAACACAGTTGTTGGTGTCACAGGTGGCTGTGACGTGTAGAGAAATTTCATGTCCTTTCATTGGATGTGTTATTTTGTTGCCAATGATTATGTTATGACAATTGTTACAATTGTTGCACGGTCTGGTACCGCGTGATTGTGGGATAGTCTTTTTTGTTTGTTTGAGAATTTCTCCCAAGTTTTTTCCCCTGATGTAGGCAAACAGTGGTTGTGATTTGAACATATCTTTGAAATCCGTTTCCAGCTGAAGTAACGGCCAGTGTTTTAAGACGATGTTCCTGAATGTTGTACTAACGTTGGAAAATGTCGAAACTACAACCATACGGTCCCTCTTGGGTTTTTGTCTCGTTTTTTTCAAAATTTCTTGACGATCCAATGGTTTATTTAGATTTTTAGCAGATTCCAAAATCTGATCAGGGTATCCTCTTGAGCGAAATCTCTCTGTCATTTCATTGATGCGTATCTCAGCTACTGTGGGATCTGATGTTATACGCTTAACTCTTAGTAGTTGAGACCTGGGTAGATGTTTTTTTAAGGATGCTTGATGAAAACTTGTATAGTGTAAGGTATTGTTCCGATCCGTAGGTTTTCGGAAGATGTCAGTGGTGATTTGGTTGTTCTTGAATGTGATCTTAACATCCAGAAAGGTGATGGATTTGGGTTGAATGTTCCATGTTAATTTGATTCGATCGTTGATATTATTCAAAGTGTTCAGGGCTTTTTCTAAGCTTTCTTTTGTGTCCTTCCAAAGGATAAACAAGTCATCGATGTAGCGTACGTAAATTTTGAGATTATTACTCCAATCCGGGTTGGACCATATGTTGGTGTGCTCGAATTCTCCCATGTAAATGTTCGCGTAGACTGGAGGCGCAATTGCCCATGCTGGTGCCTACTAGTTGCAAATACCAGTTATCTTGGTGTTTAAAATAACTGTGGTATAAGGTAAAAGTCACTAGTTCCATTAAGAAAATTTTGGTTGGTTCATCCAAGTCTAAACTTAAGACTGCTTGTTCCATGGCTTCAATACCACCTGAATGTGGAATGGATGTGTACAGAGCACTGACATCAGCAGTGCATAACCATAGTGTTTCATTGGGATGGATTTCCAGATCTTGTAGTTTACATAGAAAATCTGTGGTGTCTCTGATGTAGCTTGCCAATGATTGAACTGTGGGTTATAATCTGCGATCCAGATACTGTCCTACAGGTTCGTGAATGCTGCCACGAGTGGATACAATTGGACAAATCGGTGGATTGTTCAAGTCTTTATGTATTTTAGGCATGGCATATATTGATGGACTTCTTGGATGGGATAACAATAGAAAGTTTTTTGTTCTTTGATCAATGATTCATTGTGAATGAGCTTTGTCAATGATGTTTTTCAACACTGTAATGAACTGTTGTGTAGGATTTCCTTGTAATTTTATATAAATACTTTCATTTGAAACATGCTCATTTAGTTTTTGGTGATACATAGAAGCGTTCATGACGACTATTGCGCCTCCTTTGTCTGCTTTGGTGCAGGTTATTTTTTCGTTGTGGGCGATAGATTTTAGTCGGTCTTGATCCTTTTGGGTCATGTTCTTATGTGTTGTTTTTTTGTAATTGATGGTAGTCAGGTCCTTTTTTATAAGTTGTTCGAATAAGTCGATGGTTTTATGGCTTACAGGGGCCTGAAATGTACTTGGTACTTTTAAGCCCATCAATGGGTCAACTTTTTCCTCGCCTTGTGGGCTCATGATGTTATTGAAAAAATGTCTGTCTTAATTTTCTGGTCAATTTGAACGTGTCGATTTCCAATTCTAATAAATTGGATTTAGTGGCAGGCACGAAAGAAGAGCCTTTTTGTAAGAGTTTAATTTCTTGATTAGTGAACATGTAATCAGAAATGTTTTAGTTTCCCAACCCACTGCTGAGCGTTTGAACCAGCGTTTGAACCAGCGCGAATAGACTCGCCATTTCTTTTCCCTAACGTAAGTCGCGGAGCACTTCTCACTAACCACCATTAAAGCTGCCAGTAGTTAACTTGTTTTACTAGCCGCATTTAGCGCTTGGGTAAATTACGAATTTTATTTTAACACGCCCGCATTCATCTAGCCGTAACAACTGTGACTTTTAGCGCCTTTTGCTTCTAAAACGCCCGCATTCTAATCAGGCCTTTTTTTGTACAGCGTAATATCACCACCCACCCCAGAACCATTTTCGTATCACGCACGTTAAAGACCAAACCGCACGCTTCCCAGCTTTTATGCGCGCAAACTTGTTGATTGCTCACTAATGTTTACCTTGCTTAGATTTTGATTCCCAGTGCACTACTTTTGTATTCTTGTATATTTATGATATGTTTGTAGATCTGTTTTGTTGAAGGAATATACATAGGTCTTCTGATTTGTCGTCTTTTTAGATGCTCCCAGATGAAGGGCAGCAGCCCGAAATGCATTGGAGCAGGAGGAAATAATTATTGTTATAATGTTCTACATTGAGTATGTGGAGTAACATATCTCTATGATTACAATGGATTAAAAACGTCATTCTTTGAGATACAAACAAACTCGTCAATATTATTATGAGTTTCCCCACTGCCAGTCTGTGAGCCTGCCATGAAAAGGCTGTCAGGGGAGAAACATAGGGGGCCCTACAGGGCCCCCATGCCCCCGCCGCCATGGGATGCATTCAGGGGGATACATGCGTCACCCGTTTGCATGCACCCCAAGTTCTAGCACAGCATGGACTTCACATTCCATACCGCGCTGGAACTGCTTTTGCGTTCCCATTGCGGTGCCTGTTTTCAGGGTACCGCTGTGGGAACAGTAAAAGAAAAGCCTGCCAGGACAAGTTGAACTGATAATGTGGCGGGCAGACATTGCATGGATTTGGTGGTGCTGGCTGGTGCAAAGCTGGTGCAGCACCGCCAAAGTCAGAATCAGGCCAATAGTTATTTACATTTTCCCCACACTGTTTACTCTCTCTCATGCTCTATTTTCTCTCTCTCAGCTTATGCCAAGTTATTCCCATTCACTGATATGTGAATGCTCCATTGTGCACCATCTTTTCACTGCAGTTCCCAAATAATGAAAATACTGGTGCTCTCCTCGCATGTTCTGACATCGCTGTTTAACCAGTCTTTGCTGTACTACATGCTTTCCTTGCTTGAAACATGCAGTGGTCATTTCCTTTTAACACCTTTATCTTCAGCTGTTGACTTGTCTTGTTAATTCTATTCTTGTCAAAATGATTTAATGGTTCGTTTTTAATATGCTAAACGTATTCATCACTGTGCACAACTTGTTCAACCGCTTTCAATCTGGATTTAGGGAATTCCATTCCACAGAAACCACCCTATTTGTTTCCAAATCCACTAACTGATCACCATCATTGCCTTTCTTTAATCATATTCTCCATCACCCTACTCTATTACCTACCCTAATCAAACATAAGGTCATAGGATGAAAACGTAAAATGGTTGATTCTATCTCTTTCATTATTCCTTCTCAGCGTTCTGACATTCTTCTGTGTCGACCCCCACTTCCCTGCCGGTTGGTTTCCCACAAAGTATAGTTCTTTTCAATCTGGATATCATCCATTGGCAATATTATCATCTTCTTTGACTTTTCAAGTCATCTTTACGCAGATGATACCTAAATGTCCTTATTGCAACCCTCACCTCCAGACATTGGTCTCAAAACTGTCTCGTCTCCTTCCGCTACTGTATGGTGGTCTGCTCAGCTTCTAAATTCACTCAAAATAGAAATACTCTAGTTTCTGCAGTCTTAACACTTGCCTACACTACACTATCCATTTCTCTCTAGGCATTTTGACCACATAATTGTTAGCTGAAGACTAGGAGTGCACTTCAACCATGCAATGACTATGGAATTATCCATTACCAAGCCACAGAAGCCAGATTTCAATCACTGAATACACATAACATGCACTCAGTTGTTTCCTTCTACACAGCAAATACACTAATCTCCTGAGTTCTAAACACATTTTCCTGCTGAATCTCTTCACTGCTGGGTCTTCCCTTATATTTTAACCCCACTGTGTAAAGTTCTAAATTATGCTACAAATACTCCCTATAGGTTTAAGACACACTTTTTGAATGTCTTTAAGAAAATAGCTCTTGACAAGCTTAATCTTGGTGTATAAGCCAATGAATGTCTCTTCCTCAACCTACCTATCTGAAACCCTGAATCCTTATCCTTTGAGTCACAACCAATGCTTAGCCTACAAAAACCTCTTAACTATAGCCAAACCTCCATGTGCTCCTTACATCTAGGTTCTAATACCTTTAGTTACTGGGGCAACTGTGCTAGAACTCTTCCCATTCAAATGCAATCATTGCGTCTGCTCACATCATTCAAATGTGATCTCAATGAATACGTCATCCACCTACAATCATCTTTACTAATCTTATCCCCACCCTGAGTTTTCACAACTTTTCTGTGTAAATCATAAATATATGTTCTTTTCTCTTACTTTTTAACCTCCGTCATCCACCTTATTTCATTGCTTTGTCTGTGTACTCCACTCAACGCTAATGTGATACAGTACTGTGAGATACTACTGATGCTTTTGGGATTTCTTGTCAAATGTTTTATTGAGCATTGATAACATAAAAAATGCAAGTGATTTTGGAGGGAGTAAATAGCTTTCTAATCTGGATCCCGAAGAATCTCCCACTGAAGTGAGCTGGGTGTGCAAACCACAAATCTATTATCAGTGGACAAGCTGTGCATCCTCTAGGGATGGTATTTCACAAATTACTTTCAAGTCAAGTTAACTTTATTTGGCCATGATAAACAGGCCACAAAAGCTTGTAAGAACAGTACATCATGCAGTAAAATAAAAGACTTTATAGAGTGCTCCTCCAAGCGAAATCATGTTACGCAAAAGAGTCCCAAGGAGACAATTCCACATAGTCCTTCAATATTCAAGCATCTATCATAAAAAGACAACAATACATGGGATTAATAACCATTCTACCCAGAAGCTGTGCAATCTGACCCAAAATGTCAATAAAAAGGAATGGTAACACAGTACAATGTTATTACTATTGACAAAGCTAACCATGCCATTTCCTTGCTTTAAACACCAGCCTCAGGAAAGAATATACAGTAATATCAATCTCCTCAGAACCCCCAGATTGGAAGAAGTGTAAGACTTCCATAAAACGACGCAGGTAGTGCCTAATTAAAAATGGTTTAACAATCGTAGCTCAATAAGCAGCATAAAAAGTTTTTAAAAAATGACTTGCAAAGTGCTTTGACTGACACCTGATCACACAGACAGGGTACTGAGTTACAAAACCAGTCATTACACATAGGAAAGGTGACCAGTCTGTGAAATATATTTAGGCAAAACCTAAGGAGAATAAAGTGCCTTTAGTGCTGTGTATCAAATGTTAAGAAGGGTTGCAAACACCTAGGCGGATCAAGGGCAGATATTGGGTAACAGAAGGTAGTACAGACACCCTAACCTATTTATTTTCTTCCCAGACGTATAGCATGTGTCTCTCAGAGTGTTCTTGGGGATACTGGGCAGGAATCGGAGGGCCTCTTCGACTAAATCATACCTGCCCAGGGCCAATGTCAGAGACCCTAACACCTGTCAACTAGGGAATCTCCAAAGACAATGAGAGAGACTGGCAATCCATAATTAGCAGTTTATTTAGGGTGAGAGCCTCGTTCACCCAAATCCTATGCCACAACAACAGTGGACGAGTCATTCGAACACCCTCGAGGTAGGTAAGCCCTAGCTCCCTTTGTGAAATAAATGTGGAGGTAGATGGTAGTAGCCCAAGAAGATGTGTAAATTTATTTTCTTTAATCTATAGTGACTTTAACGACTGAAATCCCCACATCCCAGCGCCGTAGCTGAGCAGGCATATACATTTGGCTTGATAAATGACCAACATGATGTGGGTGAGTGATCTTTTG
This sequence comes from Lissotriton vulgaris, assembly GCF_964263255.1. Taxonomy (NCBI): domain Eukaryota; kingdom Metazoa; phylum Chordata; class Amphibia; order Caudata; family Salamandridae; genus Lissotriton; species Lissotriton vulgaris. The sequence continues at coordinate 1,291,018,920 of NC_141691.1, forward strand.
CCTAGTTTAGCTGCAAAGGAGAAGACTGCATTGATACTCTTGCAAAGACCATGACCACCTGCAATTAAAGGTTACCCCCAAATAATTAAAGTTAGCCACAAGTGTGACAGGGGTTGCTTGGAGTTTACAAATTGGCCTCGGCCTGACCGGTGACCTCAGGACATTACAAAAAACTTGCCGGTAATAATCTTCATGTCCAGTTCCTCCATGAAGAAGGCAAAGGGATTCAGAAGGCACTCCAGAGCTAACGGAGTATGACCCATGAGGACAGCGTCATCTGTGTACCTATCGCAAAGCTGGTATAGGACAGCTGCCAATCTGGGGCATGTCTCAGCACCTTAGTACTAGGTCCGTCTCCAGATCATTTATATACAGGGAAAATAAGAATAGTGCAAGGATGAAACCTTGTCTAATGCCTCTGCTCACTCTGAAAGATTTGGAGAACTCCCCACCCACCCCAAACCTAACAACAGCAGTGGGGTCACAGTAAACTACTCTGATGGTGTTAAAGACTTCTCTATCTATACCCAGGCCTTCCATGATGCCCCACAGTTTCGGGTGGGATTCGCAATCAAACGTATGGGACAAGTCCAGAAAACACAAATACAAAGTGACATGCTTGGTAATTGCATATTTCCCCAGGAAAAGACATAGGTAAATACACTGGTCTTCTGTTCCCATCCTTCTCCTGAACACATACTGGATGTCTGATAGAGCTCCGCTTTCCTTCGCTCAGTTTTCCAGGTGGGCTAGGAGGATGCAGCCTAATACCGTCCCAGTAGAGCCCAGTCAGGGACATGGGGCAGTAGCAGCCAGAGCCCTCCCAATTACCCTTCTTAAACATCGAGACAATAAGAGAGGTAAATTAAGAAAGGAGCTTTGTGGATAGGTTCGCTGCTGCAAAGACATTGGCAAGGAGAGGGGCCCATAATTCTAGTTTGCTCTTTAGAGGTTCAGAAAGACCCCATGCCGACCAGACCTTTGCAGACTAGGCTGGCCTTGATGGCCATGGTCACTTCTTCTAATGATGGGCAGTACTTGGGGTTGAAAGCCGTTCTCCAGGACAACAGATGAAGCACTGTCTTTGCCTGGTTTGCTGGAATAAACCTCCGCGAAGAAAACAGCCCAGTCAAAGCCGTAATAGCACAGTCAATCAAGGGAGCATTGTTATCATTAAGAAAAGGCTGATTGATGTTTTCGTTAGCCCTCGAACATCTTGCGGCTTGGCTTCAGGGCCGGCTCTAGGCATGTGCAAGCTGTGCACCTGCACAGGGCCACCAAACCCCAGGGGCCACCACGCCAATATATATCCTTAATGTATTAATCCTCTGAGGATGGATACATATTTGCGTGGTGGCCCCTGGCAGGGATTTGGCAGCCTCCGGCTCTGTTCCACTTCTAAACACCCTGACCCCCTCCCCTCTTTACTGGCCTGCGTGCTCCGCCCCGCCCGGACCCCCCCTTCCAGGGCCCCCTACCTATGCTCCTTGCCCAGGGCCACCATGAGCCTAGAGCCGGCCCTTTTGGCTTCGTTGGGAGCGTTGGTCTCCGCAGTTTGAAGATCGGATTTCCTTGTATGCGACGATATATTAATTTATCTGGCCTCTCCTTGGACGTCCCTGATTGTGCTTTGTGATGTTTTGGCATTCTATGGTAGAAATTCAGGATTGATAATAAATTGGGCGAAATCCTATCTGTACGTTCTATGTGGGGACGCCCCCATTCTGCCTCGGAACTGTCCCATTCAAATTGCAAAGGAAGGGTTCAAATATCCTGGGGGTCTATATTTCCATGGATCCCGCAATTAGGTACGAGAAAAACCTTCTCCCTCCATTGGCTCGGCTGAAAAGCGATGTGGTGGGCTGGAAGAAACTTCCGCTTTCGATGTTAGGACGGGCTGCCCTTTTTAAAATGATGTTGCTCCCTCGTTTTCTTTATGCCCTCCAAAATACTCTAGATGTTGTACCGGCTAGTTATTTTTGAGAATTGGAGGGTCTGCAACGGAATTTGCTGTGGGACGGTAGACCGCGTATAGCATTAGCCTAACTGACGCTCCCGTGGTACGAAGGGGGAATTGCTTTCCCCGATATCAAGAGATACTATTGAGCATCGCAGTTGGGGGCTATTAACCATGATACGTATGGGTCCGAATCGGATCCCGGCTATGCCATGGAATGATGGACACTTCCTGGCGGTAATTATAGCAGAGTGCTGTACACTAGATCAGTTGAGAAGAGTCTGATGGGGCCGACCAGGGTGGCGGTACGTATATGGCATGATGCTACTAGTTCGCTTGGATGGAAGGATCATTTGACTTTGGCGACCCCGCTCTTTGGCTTTGAGCGATTTGGCAGACTATGGAATACGAAGGGTTTTGACAAATGGGACCTGATAGGGATTTCCACTGTGGGCGACCTCTGGGCGAAGGGAAAGGTTAAGTCATTCGCTGCATTACAAACTGAATACGAATTGAGTGAGACGGAGTACTTTCGTTATGCGCAGATTCGCCATGCAATGAAATCGATATTCCACGAAGGTGAAGAGATACCAGAAGCAACCCCATTTGAGGACCGCATACTAGACGGTCATCTGCCTGATAGCACCATTTCTCTTGTTTATAAGAAACTGATTAATCATAGAGCTGACCTTTTAGAAGCACTAAGGGATAAGTGGACCCGAGACGGCCTTGAAATTGATGACGAGGACTGGCAATCTGCAGTTTCCTCCCCAAAAGAGGTTGCGATTCAGGCACGGCTGAGACTGGTCCAGCTGAAAATACTGCACAGGGTTTACGTCACGGGTCCACGTTTGATCAGAATGGGTTTAACGATGGAAGGTCTGTGCCAGCGGGGATGTGGTCAATTGGGGACGTTCCTCCATATCATATGGGAATGTCGGTATATGGTAGGGTATTGGGGCACTGTCCATGATGTAATGCAGGAAGTGACAGGTGTGCTCTCTTGCCGGAAGCTAGAAGATGTTTGCTGAATGTCTGGGTGCCGACTGATCTGAATATTGCACAGGCCCAATGGGTTACTCTAGGGGCCATGATTGCTAAGCGAAACATAGCACAGCAGTGGGGATCTCAGAGGCCGCCAACTATAGAGGGGTGGAAAGAAAGTATGGACTGGTACATGTTCCGTGAAAAAACTGTGTACATGGCTAGGGGCCGCCCTCGAAAATGGAACAGTATTTGGGGCTTTTGGAATCAGTTCAGGGGAACATATGTGTACCACCTGCGAATGTAATCTTTGACGTCCCGTTTTCCCCATGACCCTCCGATGTGAATACTTATGGTATATGTACCCTTTAACCCCTCCCCCTTCCCCCTAGCTAATGCTTATTGTGTTGCATGTTGACATTGTGGACGACCCTCGTCTGTTCTATGCACTGATGTGTTTTATTGTTGCCTTGCTTAATAAAAAGAAATATAAAAAAAAGAAAAGGATGATTGATGATAGACAAGAAGGCCTTCTGATCCTTCCTAAGTGATGCTTCCTGTAGTGCCTTCCAGGCTTGTAATCTGAGGATTTTTTTCTGGGCAGTGATCGCTTTCTTATACAACTTCCTACAATGTGCAGCCTCAATTGCGGATCTGGGTTGTGCGTGGATTGTGGCCATCAACCCTTTGGGACACTTTGAGCAAGATGAGTCTAACCAGCCCTTTGCCCTTCCAGAGCCCGTGTTGGGAGCCTTATGTAGTGCACATGGGACTGCTTTCGAGAGGTTGATAAATGTATTTCTAATGATATCTACGTCGGCCTCTGCAACTAGGCCAATTTCCAATAAGGCACTATTGCCTTTAACTAACTGAGATGCAAAGATTTCAGGATGGACAACCCCCATCTAATATAAGAGCCTTTTCTCTTGTTGGCAGTGATACCAGTGATTCTCCTGGTGGTCCCACCCATGCCCGCCAGTCCCTTATATCAATGGAGAGGCTTTGGGGAAGATGATCACTCATGGCGAGATTATGTATAGACTGATCATCATTCCTGGCAGCTAAAGTAAAAGACAGTGAAATAAAATAAATTCTTGTACCCAACCCTTGACCCACAAAGGTCAAGGGAAACAAACCATGCATAGAACTATGTTCATTTACAAAGCACAGGTTAAATTACATCATTAAATAATTTAAATTGCTGCCAAGTGCATCATGTGAGACATGAGGAGAGAGGTTCCCTTCCCACAGGGGCGTAACACATGCCCCCGCAGCCCCTGCGATGTGGGGTGCCCCCAAGCTCCAGGAGCCCCCTCAGCACAGCCCTTAGGCCATAGAGCTCCTGGTTGCATTTTATAGGGAGCAAAAGGGCGGCGTGTCAGAAAATGGTGAATTGGGGCGGGTTCGTCTTGCGCCCTTATGACCCAACACATGCCACGATAATGGAAAAGGACAGCCTTCCGTCCCATCTGAGTTTCTGATTGGGCATAAGGGTGTGAACCTCGCTCTGGTGCACTTTTTACTGAATCTGGGCAGTTGGAAGTAGTGATTCGTGAAGTGCATGTCAGAATTGTATCGGGTAAGTTTCACCTTATGTGTATGTCTGAGAGCTTGTCCATATTGTTTCTGTGTGTCTGCGAGCCTGCACCAGTGTATGTGTATTTGAATGTGTGTATGTAAGAGATTGTACAAAATTGTATCAGCATATGTTTAAAAAATGGCCTTTGTGGCAATGCCACCTGTGTCGTATTCCACTGGCGTAACGAAAACTGAGGGGGCCTCCCTGCACGGTTCGTAGAGGGGCCCCCTCTGGGCTCAATCATGTGCTCTCTGACCAGAGTGCAGTGCCGAGGGGGCCCCTTGGAGCTTGAGGCCCCCCCGCACCGCGTGGGCTGCGGGGGCCTGTGTTACGCCCCAGTCGCTTTCCCTCGCCCCTTCACCCATGAGGCCAAAGACAGAGCAGAGTATTAAACTTTATCCGAACCCCGAGATGGCATTACAAGAGCATACTACAAATTTTAACCATAATGCATTTTTAATATTTGCCTAATTTGGTGCAGTTAGCATGCAATCTGTGCTTCTTTCAAACTTGGAAATGTTACTTGTAAACAGCAAGTGAAATAATAGACTGTACAGTTTATCTAGTGTAAAAATAAGAGAGCATTATTTCATTACGCAATTACGAATACAAGGTTTTAGGCAAAACATGCTTTATAACTTGTAAAAAAGCACGTTATCTCTTTATAGGAAGATATGTTTGATGCTACTGCCAGCAAGGTGGAGCTGCAAAAACAACAGTTGATGGACAGAACGCATAACAATGTCATACATTCACCCCAGTACAGAGATCTGGGCCTAAATCCATCGTTTTTTTGCACTCCACACCACCCCAGTTCAGACATGGCCATATGCAAATCAGCCTTCACCCTGTGCCTCATGGGAACAGTCCAGCCCGAACTGCCAAGCCATGTCTTTCCTGGACCGGAATCAAGCATCCTAGGACCGGTTTCTGGCTATCAGCCGTCTTCAGCCAGGCTTGTCTGAACTGGGGTGGTGTGGAGTGCTAAAAAACGATGGATTTAGGCCCAGATCTCTGTACTGTATGACATTGTTCTGCATTCTGTCCATCAATTGTTGTTTTTAGCAAGGTTGAGCTGGCAATGAGCCCAATAAGTAAGTGTAGGTTTGCATTGACTTTCTTGAATAAAACTCTGATTAAACTCAACGGGTTTTAAGCTTCTACTGCAAAGTTAATGGGCGGGTGTGTGTACGCTAATTTGGGATTGGCAGGAGATTCTTCCTTATGACAAAACCCTGTGCAAGTGATTTAAGTTATGTGTTGTCTCTTGGTGGGTCCTTTACAGTTAGAGTTTGCATCCCGCAACCCACCACCTAACCTGTATCAGCCTCGCCAGGGTTGACTGTTGGTAAACCTCAAATGAATGGCACGACAATTATCCATTCTAGGGTTTTAGTGGGTGGGTGTGTATTTGCCTAATTGCTCTGTTGTGTGCAAGCTTGGACAACCAATTTGGTTCGCCAGTTCTGTTTTCTTCAATGCAGGACTGCTCTGAGTTCTGTAATTTCCTCGTGGTTTGTGGTTGGCTCAGCCTAATCCCCAAAAAATGGAAAGTACACTGACAATAAGTACAAAACAAATTCACTTTAATGAAATGAACATCTTGTTTAAAGAGGTTTGTTACTTTGTACTTAAAGCGTGACATATCGAAATGATTTATTACGCTAGATAATGCCATATGCAGCATACAATTGACAAAAAAATAAAAGCGGCCCAGAAAGAAATATTTTCAAACTGCCTATGACTTCTTGCACCTCTTCCTGGTGCGAAATTGCTTAAAAATGTTATTTTGTGCCAATGTAATCTTACCACAGCGCTCTCCGGTGCACACCAGTAGTCCGCCCAACTACACAGTTCCTTTGAAACAAAAAAAAATGAATCTTACAGAAAGTGCTGTGAAGAAGTGAAAAACAAAAATGAAATTTCAGGGCCAAACGGTTTCAATATTGATTCAAAATCATTTAATCGCTGGATTATCTTTTTCCTAGATTCCTTCATAGTTTGTGATAAAGTATTAATTTTGGCTGGTGAGAGCCTATCCGGCTTGTCTTCCATATGGAAATGACAGCTCCTTCCAGTGATTTATGTTATGTTAAAAAAATCATATCATGCTGTTTTTCCATTACTATGGCTCCCAGAACTCGCTTAGTGGTTTGAGCAAAGGTGAAACATACATAAGTCTTTCTAGTTCTACACATCTTCATCAGTAGGGCTGGAGAAGCTGTTGCATTAAACAGCGTAGAATGACCTTCAATGTCTGCAATTAGCCAATAACTGATCTTGCATTAGCCGCCTAACCTTTCTTGGCATGGATGTTGGAGCCTTTGTGGTGCATGTGCTATTAGGGCTACTAGCCAAAGAAGAACTTCGTGCCAATGAATGAACACGGATTTTAAGAGTGTGTTATGTTCTGTGATTGTAGTTGGAGCTTTTGTAATATTTGAAGGGAATGTCGGAGATGTGGGTGGGAGTTGGGGGAGGACCCGGGAAGTGAAGCATGTCATTCAGTGGAGAAGTGTGGCTCAATGGTTAGAGCGGCAGACTCTGATGCAGAGGTCTAGCCCGGGACCAGGGTTCAATTCCCCGCCTCGGCGGGTCTTGGGGTCAAAATTCCACGGACCTGATAATTCTCGCCTCGGTGCCTATTCCAATCATGGAGTCCCACTCTGCAACTCTGGGCAATAGCTTGCTTAATCTCCACAACGGCCCCCACAACGCTAAGGATGCCTGGCTTTCACCCTGGGAGTGCCCAGGAGTGGACGCCTCACAGGGAAAGCCAGGACGGGTTCCACAGCGGTATTCGTACAAGCGCCTTGAGACCCTTGCGGGTGAGTAGTGCGCTATACAAGTATCAATATACATATATATTTACATTCAGTGGCGTGGAGAGGGACAGCACAGAAGGCACCTTCTTTGATGGTTATAGCACCCAATAGCTCAAGCGCCACAGATGCCTCCTTATGATCAGAATCACGATTAATAATACTGGACAATCCACCTGCGGACAATAATGTGGGCACTATGGTGCTAGCGGGTTCAGTGCTGTTATTGAAATTGTCCTGCGGATTTGCAGATGACCCAACCTGTGAAGAAGGCACTGGGCAATTCGGATTGAGAAGAGCGTCCAGCTTTCCAGGTATCCTGGCATTGACATCAATGGTGGAAATGCAGGAACAGGTGTGATAGACCGTGGCTGGATCTAACTGGACCCTAGTTACTAAATTATTCAGGGCAAAAAGTTTCACATCAATGTCCATGATGTGATATGCTAAAGCACTCAGAATATCAGCTTGCATGTCAACCTTGTCAGAGTGGTAATTCAGGGATGGTAAGACTTCATCCAGGTTGTTGAGCAAAGCATTCCAGAGGTTAGCACTGGAATTAAACTGACATGTCCCATTAAACTGCCTGCAGAGAACGTCCTGCTGTAGGTTTCAGTCTTCTCAGAGCGACAGTAAATCTGAATGACCCTTAGAGAAAGAATCATAGAGTCTATGCCCCTCTTCTCTGGGGGTGTAACTAGCTCTGCACATGGTCGAACTGGAAGGTGAAGCCTTTGAGGTTAGAGATTTAACTTGATGGGACCCAAAGGGGTGTCGGAAATCAGATGGGATGCAAAGTTGCTGGTTGCGTTGTTCCAGTCAGTAAGTTGGACACATGGACTAAGTAACACTGGACTAGCTGATTGATGTGTCGTACTCCTCTCTATTGCCAGAGAATTACTCCTAACAACTTCTCCCTTTGTTGCAATGTTAACATCATTTGTGACCATTACAGGGGAAATGGAGTGGTTAAAAAATCTCTGCAGGAGTGACAAACTATCCTCCAGCATGTTGGCACCATGAACTTGAGCGGAGACTTTCATTGTGGGGTGACACATTTCCAACGGGCCAGAGTTGTCATGATTGCTTCTTTGCGCAGCACTAAGGGCTGCCTGTGAATCACTTAGAGAGGGGCAGGGTACAGGGTACTCCAATTTCTTGGCTCTGCCAGGAGTGGAGTTGTTAGAAATAAAATAATCTGTAATCCTGGGTCGCTTGGGAAGTGGCAGATTCAAAAGTGATGGAGGTATGTGAACAGTCTGGTGAAGATGACATGAGCTGATTTGTGATTTCGCAACCTGCAGTCTCAGTAATAATCAACGCATCCCTCTTGGTATGCTACTTAGAGGCTTTAGATCCGCACCCCATTTTTAGGTCGAGTCTAATTGCAGTGCGCATGCACTGCTCGCTCTGCGAGGCATGTTGTATTAGGGTATGCACTGGAAGCCCGCCCATATTTGTCATTGGCTTTGTGTCATGGTTTCTGATTGGTAAATAGGCTTGTTAGTCCCTCCTTGGTACCACCCTGTCTCCATTTGTTACTGCCCATAACGACCGGTCCTTTTACTTGTAATATTACATGGTCTGCTTTTTCTTGGCTGGGAGGACTATTTTGTTTAATGTTACTCTTTTAATTTCAGCGCGGTCCATTTCACTTTAGTTTCTGTGCTTCTTTACTTAATTAATTTGCATGCAACGTGGTCCACTTTCACTTTAGCGGCCGCGATTCTTTATTTAATTAATTTGCACCTTGGTCTACTTTCACTTTAGCGGCCGCGCTTGTTTATTTAATTATTTTTCAGCCCTCCACATGTGCGCTTGTGCCTCCCGCTGCCCCTGACTTAAGTTCACTCTGTGTCCCGAACATCAGTACTGCACAAGCTCCACCTCGGCAGCTTCCACAGACTCCCCAGCCTCAGAAAGTTCAGATGAGGGGCACATGTGGGGCTGGAGCCAGGCACCTCACGCAAGGCTTGCTTATGTTGTGATGAAAGGCAGACACTTTTACCTAAACAAGCATTTGCAATGCAAAAGTTCTTGCATTTACGTGAGTTTGAGCTATTGACATTGTAAATGACAATGCCTTTTATTTTTGTTTTCGGTTTTTAAAACATAATTAAAAGACATTGTCTTTTACAATGCCAATAGCTTAAACCTGGGTACATGCGAGACCTATTGCATTGCAAATGCTTATTATTTGATACCTGCTGGTCCACCCCTTGTGTCCTGTCTGAACACATGATGATGTGGGCTAATTTGGAGTACAAAAGATTAATTAAAAACCAAGGAGAGAAGGACTAGGATCGAGTATTACAGGCAGGTCGCTAAGGGCAATGCCATATATCATAAATAGTGCCGCCTCGCCCCCCCCCCCCTAAGATGGATCAGTTAGTAGGACGTGTGGGAGTGGGGTTGGCACGAGCATGCTATTGTCTGGCCCCCTTGTTGTTCCTGGGCCCCTGCTCCTCGCAATGAATGGAAACATGAACTCCTTCCAATGGAGACAATCCAGAAGATAGACATGATTTACACGATGTTAGAGTATTAATGTAAGTGTAAGTAAAAAAAGGTCCAGACCATTCTCGGGCAACATAAAACTGAGCCCAACAGGTGATAAGTGACAAAAGGCCGGTGAAGCAGGTAGAATCTAGTAAAGGGCAAAAGGAGGGGGGAGCACACAGCAGTCGACAGACCTCATCAGGACCTAGTCCGACTGTCTCCGATAGTGCTGCCACCACACCTCACTCTGCTCACCTCACTTTGCGCTTTTTATGGTGAAAAAGCCTTCAAATTCAGAGGCTGTGTATGCTGTCTAGGCTTGCGTCCTCATGTCCTCTTTGTATGGGTGCCGAACCTCACTGCCGTTAGCCCCGACAGCTGCCGACCTCCCACATGATGACGCACCCCCACACCCCCACTCATAGGCCCTGCTTCCATCCGCACAAGCACAGGGCCAAGGAGGAGACCCACATGAGCCCCAAGTGGCAACAAACAAGGGGGAGAGCGGGGTAAGGCACCAGACTTCACGAGGCTCGGGGGACTAAGCCAGGCCGGGACACACCAGGCGCTGCAGCCTAGAGAAGTGGGTGACAGGGCAACAGTCAGAAAACGTTCCCAAGGGCCATAATCGCTGGAGCACCGAGCTGGCGTTCAGCTCGCTCATGGTTGCCAGAGAAAACTCATCCATCCTCCTCCGAATGTTAAATGACTTTAAAAAAGTGGGTCCTTATTTGGCCAAATAAATCCAGTGAATTGGTTTTATTAGTGCATCTTTCGGATTAGCAGTACATGATCAAATACCATTAAAAATTAGACCACACAGGAGGAGGGCCAAAGGGTGTGGAGCGGTGCCAAGAAGACAAAGATACCGGGATGGCACCGGCAACGCTTCCCTGGCCCAGGGCCCGGCGCCGAATCTGACTGTCCAGGGGGGTAGGCCCTGGTCGATACTGCTAAACCGGTGAGTGGAGCTCGGAAGAGACCCCGCATAGCACACCCCCCCAGCCCCGGGATATCGACGCCGGAAGCCACCCTGCGCTAGTGGGAGGAAGAGGACAGGTAGACAGCACAGACTCTGACGTGTGGTCCCTGCGTCTCTGAGGTTCACGCAGACACCGGGGCGCTTCTCCCTCCCGCCCCCGAGACGTCGAACGAGCTGGGCCTACCCGGGTCAGCTCAGGCAACACAACATGGCCAATACAGGACGCAGAGAAGGACGCACCATTACAGATATGCTGGCCAAGGGCGCCCCCAAGGGAGAGAAGGGTCCCCCCTCCCCGACAGTAACGAAAGAAACCACGGGCCAGGTCGACGGAGGGGCCCCCATCACTAAATCCTTTCTAGAGACCCTGTTTAACTCCCTGCGGGAAGACTTCCTGACACTTAAACAAGATATGGCCGGGGAGCACCGTGAACTGCGCCGCGACGTGGACAGCTTGGGGGAACGAGTGGCGGCGGTGGAGGATACGGAACAAAACCGGAGCGAGGAAATGGAACACTTGCAGCAAGAAGTCCTCCTCCTCCGGGAACAACAGGTGAACCTTCAGGCACATGCTGAGGACCTCGAGAATCGCTCTCGGAGAAACAACATACGAGTCCGGGGAGTGCCATCCAAAGCGGAAGGAGAGAACATCACTAGCTACCTCCAGGGCATGTTCCGGGAGATTCTGGGGGAAACAGATGACTTTGAGATAGGTATCGACAGGGCGCACTGGGTAGGTCTGATGCGCCGTGCGCCTGCCTCCCCACCCGACATCCTGACCTGCCTACCGGACTTCCCGCTTAAAGAGCAAATCTTCGGAGTGGCCCGCCAGAAACAGCCTCTCCACCATCGTGGTCATCAGGTGGTTCTTTCCAGGACCTCTCCGCTATTACCCTGCACAAAAGGAAGTCCTTCAAGAGAGCCACAATGTTCCTGCGCGACAAGGGGATCCGTTATTCTTGGGGCCACCTCTTCCGACTGATTTTTAAATGGAATGGGACCCAACATCATCTCAGGTCGCTACAAGTTATGTGTGCCCTGTTGGGCATGGATTGCGAGGTGGACCCACAGACGCAGGAGGCATCTACCCGATCTTCACAAGAGGGAACACCGCGATCCCCGTGCGACGGCTGGCACTGAGTAAGCCGCAGGCATTCACCCAAGACACATCTTAAACCTGATCCAGCAACAATGGCGCAAGCAAGCCGAAGCGGTCCAAGAAGCCTCCAAGGACACAGCATCGCTGAACTGATGCAGCAAGAAAGGGAGTTACGACATTACATTGGTAACAAGCGGGTCAGATGGGGGTTCGGGTGGGGGACAGTCAGGGTCACCACAGCCACCCGCACCTCAACGTAAGACTACCACAGGCCTGAACTGTATCTAGACAGGTCTGGGACTATGAATTGCCATGGGAGGTTTCTTGTTGGGGTTAAAGAGGTGGGTGGGGGACAAGGGGGAGTTCTGACTGGAGTTGGGGGGGAGGGAGTGATGAGGGGGGTGGGTTCGGGGGAAGTTCTGGTTGTTCCCGGAGTGGAGGTTTGTTTGCGGTGTGGGCGGCCCTCTGTCCTCCTTTTCTCTGTTTTTTTTCCGTTCTTTTGCCCACAGGCTACACAGGGCCCTTGAGTTTATACTGGGAGACGATGGCCCACTCCAGACTTAAAATTCTCACCCTCAATGTGCGAGGGCTAAATGACCCCATTAAAAGGCGCGCAGTCCTGTCTCTTTTAGAGCACTCCACAGCTGATCTCTGCCTCCTACAGGAAACTAATTTGCTTCCCAAAGATCAGCATTGACTCAAATCCCGTGCCTTTCCCACACAGCTTTTATCGTCCTCCTCCAAGAAAGCAGCAGGGGTAGCAATACTTGTGTCCAGATCGTTCCCGGGCAAGGTCCTTCAGCAAGAGGCAGAGATAAAGGGGCGACTGCTGTTGTATCGCTTCCTACTAGCAGGCCAGACAATAGTGGTAGGCACTATATATGCACCCAACGAGGGACAGGATACCTTTCTCCAGCACGCACTTGCCGCAGCCACAGCTAACACGTTTACTACTGGGGAGCGATCTTAACTTAGTCTTTCACAATACAGCCAACCGCTCATGCCACAGGTCGGGTCTGGTGGGGGCTCTTTCCAAGTAAGGCAAGCGCACCTCCGGGACTTAGGCCTCATTGATCTGTGGAGACACCTACACCCACATAGCACCTCCCTCACCTATCACTCAGGGGCACATAAGTCCTATGCTAGGCTCAATTACTTTCTCTGCGCCTCCCCACTGGTGCCACGAACACAGGACGTAAACATCATGCCGGTGTCCCTGTCAGACCATTCCCCGATAGTGGCCACCTTCCTTTTTCCTGCGGTACTAAGTCCGCAGCGACACTGGCGCATTAGAGAAACCCTCCTTCAGACCCCATCGACGGTAGAACGGATCAAGTCTGCCATTTCAGGGGAGGAGCTACGCCAGCAAAGAAGATGGCCGCGTAAGCTCCCTGCTCCGCCGACCTCCGACTCCTGCCAGAAGATCCTGGTATTTATCCTGTTTTTGCGCCCTGCCTCCGTGTGTATGAACCGGGCTGGAGCTTAACGGTGCAATCCCGAGATTTCTACCAGTTTGGTAAACAAAGATACGTCGTGTGGCAGTTTGAGGCCTAGACCATCCTGGAAGCCGGGGTCTCGAGTACTGGCCCAACCGGGTTTCAGTTGAACAACATCGGCTGTAGTTGTGTGACAGGGTCCGGTCTACCGAGGTGAAAACATTTTCTTGGACCGAAGTTGACGCTGGTTGGCTGAATTGGTGAATATCGAAGGAGGGGAGACTACGCACAATTAGAGGGTGGACGGGGGTCCCTAGCCCGGTGGCCCGGTTAGGGCCCCGCCGGTGTTCGCTGGGTTGGGATCTCCACCTGCGGTGGCTGAGTTCGGATTGTTATTGTACCCAACGATAAGTCCCCCTCTGAAGTCATCCGTTCCGCATCCACCTATTCTCCCCGGGGAGACCGGGCTCTCTGGGGACGCGAATATGACCGAAACTGAGCGAGATGTTGTGGAGCGGACTGAGAGTGACCCGTCACTACGACCTGTGTTGGCAGCCATAAGGTCACTTCATGTTTGCATTGAAGCCCACATCCATAAAATGATAGTGTTTTTGTCTGGAACTGGGCAGATGGGACCGGACCCTGGTCCACTACAAGAAACGAAACGACTCGAGATACCCAAGATGGCCACTTCAATGGAGGAAGCAGACCCCGTACTATTGGAGGCGTTGAAGCCTCTGACCAGTGCTTTGGGTGCTGAGAGCAAGCTTGATGGCGCAATTGGATTGTCAGGCCTACGATCGTTGCCGACTATGGAAGGACTACTTGATGCTCCCTTTCCGGAGACTTTTGATGGGAACTGTTGTTGGTTAACCTTGGGAATCCATAACAGTGTGGGGAGTCTTTGGACTTAGCGGAGTTCTCAACACTTTCATCTCTCTGCTTCGTCTCGGTTTGAACTTTGCTACAGCTTTTTTGTGCATTGACTATCCTGCGGAAGCGACAGTTTGTCCGGAAGGGGCTCACATGTTTGATCGGAAGGGTCAAGGATGAGACTGTGTGATTGAGTTTGGCCATCGGGTATTACTGGACACGGGGTTTGCAACCATGATGCGTTCGGGAGGTTGGGCGGTGTTTGGAGTTTTCCCTTGTGCGCTACGTATTTGCAGCTTAATAGATTTCGAGACCTTAGTCTGGGGATTCTTGGCTTTTGGCAGCGGGGAGCGGAGACCGGGGGCATGTATGAAGATGCCCTCCTCCATTTTCTACTTTTAGTATTTAGTTAGTTGGGGCGACAGGCACACTGCTAGTTGGGGTTAGGCGATAGCCATATGCAGGGGTGCAGGGTGGGGGGATGGGTTTATTGTTTTGTCTTCATTTTTGTTTTTATGGTTTCTTTTTCTTCACGCTCTCTTTCACTTTCCTTTTATAAGTATAGTTGGTGGAACATCCTGACTTTGTTGGTATTCCAGTATATGGTGCTCATGCTTCTTCTATTATCCTGATTTTATGGGTGGGCAGACATTGAGAGCTTGCACTTAATGTGAATCATATATTGTACTGTGGCACATCCTGTTTCTCATACATTGGCGTAGGCATCTCAGCCATTTCTTCACTGCTTAGTATCTATCCTGTATCTACATCTGTTCGCCTTATTATTATGTCTGAATGTATGGCACCTGATATGTCTATTACTTTCTTTGTTTTGAAGCGAATAAAAAAGATTTTAAAAAAAATAAAAAGTCCGCCATTTCATATTACCTGACACACAATGACAATACCGACACTACAAGGGCAACACAGTGGGCTGCTCTTGAATCAGTTATCCGGGGCGAATTTATATCTATCGCCACGACCAACAACAAAGAGCAAGAGCAGAAGCGGGCCGAAATAGCGCAACGAGTGGCCGAGCTGGATCAAATGCATCAGCGTACAGGAGCAGCACGGGCCTGGCGTCAACTGTGAGCGGAGCGGAAACTGCTGGCTGCTTTAGATCAGGGCAGGCCTATAACACGGGGGGACAGATGCGGCCGCCTATTAGCAAACAAGCTGCGGGAGCAACGCCAGAGACGAGGAGTACAGGCCATACAGACCACCTATGGTGACTTAGTGTCAGACGAAGCGACAATAGCAGAGACCTTTGGAGTCTTTTATGAGTTCCTCTACACCGGTGACACCCTTGACCAACAAGCTGGTCAGGGGTACCTACAGGGGACATGCCTCCCTTCCCTGAACCCGGCACAGGCGGATTTTCTGGACAGACCCATTGGCCTTGAGGAGGTAGTGTCAGCGATCTCCCATCTGAAACTTGGGAAATCTCCCGGCCCGGATGGGTACCCGGCAATTTTTTACAAAACATTTTGCCATCAGGTAGCCCCCCTGTTGTGGGATCTTTTTAACTCCTTTGACCAGCCTGGCGTGATCCAGGCAGGACTTTTAGAAGCCGCAATTTCGGTTATACCGAAACCTGGATGGGACGCAACTCGCTGCAGCTCGTACCAACCGATCTCGCTTCTAAACATCGATTTCAAATTATACACAGGCATTCTAGCAAACCTGTTAGCACCCTATATGTCTCAGCTGGTGGAACCGGATCAGGCTGGCTTCATACCTCAGCGTCAAACCAGCAACAATACGAGACAAGTCCTCCACCTCATCGAAGCCGGGTCGCGTACGCGACCAAACTGCACGCTACTTGCCATAGATGCCAAAAAGGCCTTCGACAGGGTGCACTGGCCCTACTTGGAACAGGTCTTGCATCTCTTTGGTCTAGGGGAAGTTCTCAGCACTCGTATCTTGAATTGGTATAGATTCCCAAATGCCACGGTACAAGTTAATGGCCACACCTCTTCCCACTTCCCGATCGGCAGAGCGACCAGGCAGGGGTGCCCGCTCTCCCCGATCCTGTTTGCCCTTTACATGGAGCCATTAGCGCACATGATCCGGCAACACCACCTAATCAAAGGAATCCAATTCGGGGACACACACACAAGATCAGCCTGTACGCTGATGACATTTTACTCTCCCTCACCGACCCCGTCCAATCACTTTGTGCGCTCTTTACGGAACTGCACATCTTCGCGCTCGCCTCTGGGTTCAAGATTAACACCGTTAATCAATGGCCCTCAATATCTCCCTGTCACCAGAGACGTTGGCCGAGGTGCAAGAGGAACATTCTATACAGTGGTCCAGCACCACAGTCCCCTACCTGGGTGTTCTCCTCGGCCCCTCCATCCCAGCTACCGTGGAGGCAAACTACACTAGGCTACGCACACAGCTCCACGGAGAACTCCAGAGATGGAAACGCCACTCCATCTCCTGGTTGGGGAGGATAGCTGCCACTAAAATGACACTCCTGCCACAGATCCTTTATCTGTTTCAAACCCTTCCCGTCCGCCCACCGGCCAGCTGGATCCAACAGACACAGTCTGATCTGGCGCGTTTCATTTGGCAGGGTCGACGTCTGCGCTTTAAGCACACCATTGCCATCCTTCCGCCTGAACATGGTGGTGTGGGGGTACCTGATCTACAACTCTACTTCTACGCGACACAGCACCGTAGCCTAGTGGAATGGCATCAACTGGAGTCTGGCAAGAATTGGCTCTTCCAGGACCAAGCAGTTGCAGGTATGCCCTTAAAGGGGATCCCTTTTCTCCTCTAGCACAATCGGCCGCTCAACCTTTACGCGTCCCAGATCACTGGTAGTTTTATGGAGGTGTGGGACCGGGTCGCCACCAAACATGAGCTAACTTCCTTCCCCTCCCCTCTGACTCCGCTATTCGCCAATTCTGACTTCACCCCGGGCCTCGATCCTAAGGCATTCACGATGTGGCAGCGTTCCCCTTGTAGAGCCCTGGGACACCATTTTAATCTGAACGGTATACTCCCCTTTCAACAGATAAAGGAAGACTATGGCATTCCTGAGGGTGACAGATTACCCTACTTACAGGTGCGTCATTGGGCTCTTCACCCACAGGTTAAACCAGGTGCGCAACGCCATCTTACTCCCTACGGGAAGTGGCTAGTCACTCACACATCTGACAAAAAATTGATTTCTTACCTATACCAACACCTATTAACAACAAACATTTACACATACAATGCTGGTAGGTGCTGGCAGGGAGCAGGAGTTGGGGAGGGCACTTATACACAATGAATGGCATGGAATATACCACAGAGCTAGACACTCCGCATATAGTTCAAATTCAAGTTCAGGAATTTGTATAGCGCACTACTCACCCAGAGGGTCTCAAGGCGCTTGAGGGAGGGTGTGTGCATTACTTATCGAATAGCCAGGTTTTTAGCTGCTTTCTGAAGGAGAGGTGGTTCTGTGTAAGGCGGAGGTGAGTGGGGAGAGAATTCCAGGTTTTGGCCGCTAAGTAGGAGAAGGATCTTCCTCCCATGGTGGATCTATGGATGCGCCGAATTTCGGCGAGGGCTTGATTGGATGATCGTAGTTGGCGGGTGGGTGTGTAGAAGGACAGTCGTGTGTTGAGGCATTCGAGTCCTAGGTTGTAGAGGGCCTTGTGTGCGTGGGTGAGGAGACGGAACGTTATCCTCTTGTTGACGGGGAGCCAGTGGAGGTCTTTCAGGTGACCGGAAATGTGAGCTTGACGAGGGATGTCCAATATGAGTTTTGGATGCGTTGCAGTTTTTTCTGTAGTTTGGCTGTGGTTCCGGCGTAGAGGGTATTTCCATAATCCAGTCGGCTAGTGACCAGTGCGTGGGTGACTGTCTTTCTTGTTTCGGTGGGGATCCAACGGAAGATTTTTTTGAGCATGCGAAGGATGTTGAAGCATGAAGATGAGACGGCGTTGACGGCGTGATATCACACAGGTCTGACCAAAACTCTGACCAAGGTAGCCACTTACTGGTATCATACTCCTGAACGCCTTCATCAATTCGACCCCCGCATTAGCGACCGCTGCTGGAGAGGGTGTGGGGAATGTCGCACGCTGGAACACCTGCTGTGGAGTTGCGATCGCCTACAGGGGTACTGGAGCTCCATCCTAGATGACATAGACTCCCACCTGGACATCCAGCTCCCCTGGTTCCCGGCATACATTCTTCTGGGGCTACCCAACGCCTTGATGTATCCTTTGAAGTCACGGAGGGGCAGCTATGCAAAACATCTTAGCACATTGGAGGACCCCACAGGCCCCCCACACACGGGCTGGCTACTCAGGTTGTGGATGGTGCTTGGCATGGAGAAGTAATCTCTGGTGCAGGCCGGGAGGGGAGAAGAATTTCCGGAACTGTGGCGGCCCTTTTTGACACTGCTCACGGGGGAGTTCTGTGAATTGAGTTGTCCACGATACCTACGCCTTCTTCATTTGGCAGATACTCCAATCCCTGAGCGGAAGGCATCCGCATGCAAATGGAAAGCCGCGCACTGTTAACTAGAATACCTTTCCCCCTTTTCTTTATTGATATTTCCGGTAAATTACAGTAGTGCGCCTACAACCCTGGGGCTGGCTAAGACAATCACCCCTCTGATGAATAGAGAGAATACACAGCTATTCAGCTGACAGCTGACAGCTGACAACCAGCGGTCCGGCAGCATAATCAATAGTATATATGGTCAACTGATAATCACTTTTATCTCCCAATTTGAATGCCATCTTGATTTTGTGTTTTGTAGTAACATAACTCAACTTGTGATTCAATAGTTAAATGAATGACATCTCCTGTTATCAGCAATCTATCCTTTCCTTGTGACATTTTCATTATCCTAGTCAGCTATCACACCCACCCCTCCCCCCACCTCGGCCCCACGCTATTAATCAGTTCTGCATCCCGGACTTCCTAATCCTTCCAACATCATCATTAGCCATTGACCCCAGGCAGTTAATTTTCTTCCATCTAGTCCTCTGAGCTATCAATATCGTCTTCCACTAAAGGTTCACATAAGTCCCCCATGTAGGTGTTCCAAGGCTGCCATACTTTGTTCCATTTACGAGGATTCGCTCTCATTTTATAAATCGCCCGCTCTGTCACCATAAGTGCATCCATATTCCTACACCATTGTGTCAAGGTTGGCAATTCCGCCGCCCCCACTTCTGCGCTATGTCTCGTTTGGCTGTCATGATACCCACAGTGGCCCACAGCCTACCTTGATGCGTTAGGTCATTAGGGCCCCATACATTCAGCAGGCACACACGGGGGTCGGGCGCTAGGGAGATTTCTAGTGTTTGTGAGATGGTGCGCATCAACTGCCGCCAGTAGCTCACAAGGGCTGGGCATTCCCAGATTGTATGTATGAAGGTACCTTCTGCTCCACAGCCCCTGAGACAGTGTGGGTGTGCCGCCCTGTGCAGTCTGTGCAATGTAGTCCTTGTGTAGTATACCCTATGCAGACTTTTTAGCTGCACCAGACGGAACCTAGCCGAAATGCCCGCCTCGTGTGGGGACGCCATGGCTGCATTCCAGTTCCTTTCATCCATATCTCCTATCTCCGCAACCCATTTTCCCCGCAACTTTTCTAGTGGGTCTGGCAGGTTATTTAGCATTTTACGATAAGTAAGGGAGGTAGCGCCATCCTCCATGAAGTCGGTGAGCAGGCGATCTTTAAGCGGCGAGGACTCCGGGACCGTGTGCCTGCCGGTATAGCCGCCATCAAGGTGTGTCTAATTTGAACATATCTGTATGTTTCTGTAGGACCTAGGTCGTAGTGTTGCTGAAGATGTGAAAACTGGACCACCCCCTCTCTTGACCACATGTCCCCTACTGTGGAGATTCCTATATTATCCCACTGGGTGAATCCTTTAGTGTGTCGCAGGTGTCCCAGAGCCTTTGTGTCCCATAATGGTGTTAGCTTTGTGATGACTCCCCCCCACTTCAGTCTCGCCTGTGCTTTATGCCACAATGTTACCGTGTGTTTGGTGGGTCCTGATAATTTTGCCGCTGTTCCTTTGTGGTACAGCGGTGCCAGCAAACTGTGTGTGCCTAATTGTGCACTGTCTGCGAGATAAGCCGGGTCGTTCTGTGGGGCGTGTAGTCATTGATTAATAATTTTGAGCTGTGCCGCCCAATAATACAACTGCATATTAGGCAGGGCGATCCCACCATCGTACCAGCTTCTATTAAGTTTTAAATGCGCAATGCGAGCTGGGCGTTCACCCCACAACAAGCCTGTCATCACAGCCGTCACTTTCTGGAAATAGCTTGGAGGTATCAGGTTCGGTGTATTTTCGAGCACATACAGGAAACGCGGCAGCGCCATCATTTTGAATAATGCCGCTCTGCCCAGCAGTGTCAGTGGAAGGACTTTCCAGTGTCTTACATCGCTCCTCAACCGAGTGAGCGGTGGTTGCAGGTTGCGCTCGAAGAATTCAGTAACGTCTTGGGTGACGTAGACCCCTAGGTATTTGAAGGAGGTGGTCGCTACCGTCAAGGGGCAAGCGGCAGGAAGAGTCAGAGATGGGCCTATTAGCTCGTAAATGACCGACTTTGCCCAGTTGATAGTGTATCCAGATGTTCGTCCGTGAGTGTCGCATATCGCCAATAGGCTAGAGACACCTCTCTCCGGGTCTGTCAGGTAAATCAGCATGTCATCTGCATACAAGGACACTCTGTCCTCCCAATTGTCGTCCCAGTAGATCCCCCTCAGCAGCGGGGTCTTCCTGATGGTAACAGCCAGCGGCTCCAGAACCAACGCGAACAATAGAGGTGAGAGTGGGCATCCCTGTCTAGTTCCCCTCGCCAGTGGTATTTCGCGGGAGATATGCCCGTTTGCCACCACACGTGCTACGGGGCTAGTGTACAGCAGCCGCACCCAGGAGATTAATTTTGGGCCAAACCCCATGTGGGCTAGTACCGCGAAAAGGTACTGCCATTCCACCATGTCGAATGCCATTTTGGCATCTAGGGACAGTATGAGCGCTGGTTCCGTCAGTAATGGTGCTCGCGCCAGTGCTCCGTGCACTCTACGGAGGTTGAGTGCAGTGCTTCTGTGCGGCATAAAGCCAGACTGGTCTGGATGGATCAATTGCACCAGGTAGGGCATCAGCCTAGTCGCCAATATTTTCGCTAGTATTTTAGCCTTTGCGTTAAGGAGCGATATCGGTCGATAGGACGTGCAGTCACTAGGTGGTTTACCTGGCTTCGGGATCCCCACAATAGTCGCTGTTCGTTAATCGAGGGGCAGGATTCCTCCTTCCCGACTTTCCTCGTACATCGCCAGTAAGGGTTCGCTCAGTGATTCTGACATTGTTTTGTACCATTCGATTGGTATCTCGTTTGGTCCGTGGGCCTTGCTCGATCGGATCGCGCTAATGGCCAAATGAATCTCTTCAGTTGTCAAGTCCGAGTCAAGTTCTTCTGCTGCGTCCGTCGACAGGGTCGGTGTCTGTACATCGCGGAGAGCTTCTATCACCATTTCCTCTGTCACCTCGATAGCTGGGGAGTACACCCCTTGGAAATGATCGGCTAGTGTGTCTACAATTTCTTCAGGACGGGTGTGCATTATTCCATTTACATCGGCTACCTGCAGTATAGTCCTGTTACTCCCCTTCTTCTTGTCCAGCCAGGCCAGAAGTTTACTTGCCTTATCTCCAATGTCGTATCCCTTATGTGGGGTCGCCGCGACATCTGCCACCGTCTGACGTCTCAGGTGGTCATCATGGAGCCGCTGGCGCAACTGAAGGGAATGCAATGTGTCGTCCGAGAGGACCGCCATGTGGGCCGCGTTTGCTCTGCTAAGTTCTAGCTCAAGCTCCACTAAGTCCCTCCTGTGTTCGCGTTTGTAGCCTGCTATGGCCGAAATGGCTTGTCCTCTCAGGACTGTCTTGTAGGCTTCCCACAAGATCGAGGGGGATTCAACCGAGTTCAGGTTTTCCGCAAAGTAGTTTCGGGTCGCCTTTTTCAATTCTTTACCAACGGACGGTACCTTGAGATACCCTGGATATATCGGGTACACTCTTCTACGAGTCTTTTCCTGACTGGATAAAGTTAACGTCAATGGTGAGTGGTCTGAGATACCTCTCGGTCTAATCTGTACCTCATCTATCGTGAGGAGGCCAGTGCCCAGGGTGAAAAAGTAATCAATTCTGGACAGGCTATTATGTGTAGTGGAGTAGTAGGTGTACTGCCGCTCATCTGGGTGCATGTGTCGCCAAATATCAATCAATCCCTGTGCTTCCAGGAAGTCACCGAATCGGGAAGCACCAAGTGTTTGTGTTCGCATCGGGAATCTATCCTGCGCATTATGTAGCACTGCATTAAAATCTCCTCCTATGATCAGATCGCCCTCCGGGAGCTCTAGTAAGAACTTCCCCAGGTCGGGTAAAGCTACTGCATGTAACGCCGGTGGAATGTACACCGATACTATATTCAACGGCTTACCCTCCCACTGTCCATGCACTGCCGTGAAGCGGCTTGGTCATCTACTTTGGTTGTCTGAGTTATGAACTGTGAGGATTTTCGCAATAATATGCCCGCCCCACGTGATCCAGAGGTGAACTCCGAGTGTGCTATCATATGGTATCCCCGCCTATCTAAGGCCTGCCTAGCAGTACCTGTTAGGTGTGTTTCTTGGAGAAGAACCAGTGTCGGACCAACTCTCCTGTTACCCTGCATAACCAGTCCCCGCTTAATCTTGTCGCCCAATCCCCTGACATTCCAGGACATGATTTGTAGTGGAGTCACCGGAATTATTTGATGTCCCACTTCTAAAGTGTCAGCCTGCTGTGGAAGTGCCATTCAGAACTTTGGGTAACTTAACCTTTCGGAACTCGGATGGGCCTACCGGGGGCCAAAGCACCCCTCCACTGTGCGATGTGTTGCGTCTAGCCTGGAGTGAGCAGAAGGCGTGTGGTGTAGTCAAACGGTCACAGGGTGCCTTCTTATGTCTGAGGTCCCTAGCAATGGTAACAGTGTGTCGTGTCATGTCGCCTTGAGTCAAAAAACTAAACAAACCCTGAAATTCCCCCCCTGAACTCCTGCCCCCCTGCCCCCATGCTACACGGACTTTGAACTGCCCGGCCCCCTAACTTAGCAGAGTGCCTGACCCTCCCCTCACATATACACAGTATACTTGCTCATTGGGGGTGAAGGACACCCCGGAGTCAATGACCCCTCTTACCCTCCTCGGAGGCCCTCAGTCCAGTGTCCATGGCAGCCCACGCGGCAGTGTCCATCACCAATAAATGTTCTGTATCTACCGGACTGTTATTCCTCTGTCTGTGTCGCCGGCAACGCTGTCCCTCGCTGGTGAGCGCCTCGCCTCTTCATGTTCCGACCCCTGGGAGCCCGTGCGCTCATCTGTACGCCGATCTCCTTGTTTTCTGCTCGAGCAGTGGGGCTGGGAGGCCGGCCTCCAACCCTCCATCCAGTCCTGAGCCACATCCAGATTGTCAAAAAACCATGTCCTGTTGTCCGCCACTACTCGTAGTTTAGCCGGGAACAACATAGAGTACTGGATCTCTCTCGCCCGTAGTTCTTTTTTAACCTCCAAAAACGTCCTTCGACGGCGGGCCACTTCCGCCGTTTAGTCCGGGAAGAAGGCTAGAGTGAAATTTTGGATCTTAACTGGAGGGGATACCCTCGCTGCCTGTAGGATGGCATCCCTGTCGCGGAAGTTAAAGAGTCTCGCCAAAATGGGGCTTGGGGCTGCTCCCGGCTTCGGACGTCCTCCCGGCACTCTATGCGCCCTTTCCACTGAGAAGAAGGTTGACAGACCTTTAGGCTGGAGCTTCGTTTTGATCATATCTTCCACAAAGAGATCAGTTGCTCTAGTACCTTCAGATTCCGGAACCATACGGATTCTTATGTTGTTCCTCCTAGAGCACCCTTCCTGGTCGTCCAGTTTTTCTTTACGCATTTTATTTTCGGCCGTTATTTTTTCCATCGCCGTCTGTAATTCTGACACATCTTCCACCAGCGATTTCGTGACCAGTTCCAACGACCCCACTTTTTCGGACATTTTATGGAGATCTGCTCTGATAAGGGTTATCTTGGTAGAAATTGAGCCCACCGTGGTTTGCACCTGTGCTAGCGCCCGCATCACATCATCCAGCGTCGCTTTTTTCCCTCCTCCTCCATCTGCCGGTTTCATGGCCTGCCCTCTTCCGTCCGTGGGGGGAGAGGCACTCTTGTCGCAAGTGTATTTTTCAATACGAGTCTGTGTCGTGCCACCTCTGGATCCTTTACCAGCCATGATATCTGCTATTATATCCCCACTCACCCTGCGTTAGTTCAATTGTTTCGAAGTTTACTGCAGAGAGGGGCTGTGTAGCCTCCTGTACCGTCTCTTTCCAGGTTCACTCGTCACTCCCCAGCGCTTATAGAGGCCGCGTCGTGGTCGGTGTTGGCCACCCCTGTCTCATCCAAATCCTTTGCGATGCAACTGGATCTACGCCCTCACGCAGGCGGCTGGCACTGCGTGATTAGCACCTGTGGCGCTACTTCAGTGTCTCATCCCCAATCCGTGCTGTATAGGACAAGGGCCCTTCGTTACCTCCTCTATCGAGGTTGCAGTTCGCGCTGCTGGTTAATGGCGCCCCATTCTTTTTACTGGGTATCGGTGTACTTTTAGTGCCACTGCGTCCCCCTCCAGGCACCGATTGTACCCACTGCGGCGTTTAATCAATTTCGTGACCGGCCGCGTTCTCACGGCTGTACTTCAGGTGAGGTAGTAGGCCCCCCTGTAGGCCATGCGATTCCACCACTGCCCCTGGCTTTGTGTCCTGTCTTGGGCTGCAGCAGTTACGAGATTGTGCCGGCTATGGTAGTAGCCACCAGGGAGGAGGGGGGGGTCTCGCCTGGGTCTTCCTGCCGCTGTCGCAGTCACCGGTCCCTCTCTGCCACTCCCATGCGCTGCCGCTGTGCACCAGTGGTCAGGAGCCTCTCGCCTCCGCCGCCGCTCACTCTGGCAATGGCGTCATTATCTCTCCCTGCGGCCTCGTTGCCCACGTCTCTCAGTCCGCAGCTCGGTTCCGGGGCCCCAAGCCTGCGCCGTTGCCTCTTTGTCTTGCCCGGGGGTTCACCCGATGTATGTGCCACAGCTCCCAATGTTTCCGCTATGCAGGGCACCGCGATCGACACCTCCCGGCCACCAGGCACTTCCTTCTTTCACTGTCCGACCTGGTGCCACTTCCGGCCGGCTTCCTTGAACACCCGAGTCCCCGGACTCCGGTCCGCCCCCAGGCCGCCGGTACACTCGGTTGCCGCTTCGTCGCCCGGTCTCGGATTCACACCGGAGTTTCTGCTGCGGTTACCGCCCGGTCCCGGGCTTCGGGTCCCTCCTTCAGAGACCTGAACTTGCCACGGATTAATGTTCGGATTGCTCGAGAGGCCGCCTCACTCTCGGAGCTTGCCTTCTAAGCTGCCGCCATGCTCGGCCGCTAGCCATGCCCCTCCATCTTTCCCCCTTTTCTTTAGCGGGGTCCCTATTTTGAGTTCTGGACTGAGGGGAGAGGGAGGGGGGTGGGCCAGGTTGCTTTGCTTTGGTATGTTCTGTGTGACCTGTATTGCTGATCAACGCCTTCTGACGCTGGGTTTGCTTGTTTTGAGGGTATCGGAGCTTGTCTTGCTCAGCCTGATGAGCCAATTGGGGGCCTTTTGTTTTGTCTTTTTTGAAATTTCAATAAAAGAGTTAAACCATAAAAATTAGACCACAATGCAGTAGGATTGCTGCCTTCTTGAGTTGCTGCGTACTGGCCAGGAATCAAATCAGCATTATCCCAACCCGAATGAGATCAAATCAAAGCGTCAATCAACCTGAAGCCGCTGAATCAGTGGGTGGAGGAGTGAGAGTGAAAAAAGACCATTGAAAGACACATGCTGATAAAAGCAGTTGTTCCAGTCTGGCCATCAAGGGCAAATTTTGCGTCAACCATGAGACTCATGTTTCTCAAAACAGATGGTTTAGTACAAGATGCCACTTTGTGGGAGGCCAACGTTTAGTGTCTCAGAAAAGAGTGTGGGATTTGTCAACAGAATCTACAACTTTCGCACACTTAATTCAAAAAGAATGGTCAACATCCACTGGTGAATCCTTCCTAATACATGTGGAAAGTTATTAAGGTCCTGCCTTCCTCCCTGAGGCCAAGGAGGACTTGAACATCATTGGATATACAATCCAGGTTTACATGCAACAAGTGTGGTCAATGACTGGAGCTAGCGATTAAGCAAAGTGGAATTACCAGAGCCAGTTTTCACCTTGGTTGGTAAGTATTAATCTGCAAAGGGGCAGCCCCTCGTTGCACGAATACATGGTAAGACCGTTCCTTTCGTCCTAATGCCTTTAATGCTGTTTCAGAGAATCTTTTAATTGAAGGGTTTGGTCAACGGTATTCAAGATATTAGACACTTAATAGCATTACTGTCTGTAACTTTTTGCATCCATCTAAAATTATCATTGACTGACACTTCTACCAACTGAGTTCTCATGTCAAGGCAGAGGTCCAATTATTATAGATCAAAAGTATTTAATGATTGAGTAAAAGCATGGAGTTGGAACATAACCACTTGCTCTATGCGCTAGGCCTGCAAAAAAAGAGCTGGGAAACAGGACATAAATGGTTATGACTGGCGACTCCCACAAATTTGACTGTGAAACTTCACATTTGCAGGCTGCACCGGTGCAAGAACTTAAATGTTCCTAAACTATGAAGCATGCTCTGCCAATGCTCATGCCACACCTGAAACGGGCATCCTGCCAAATGCCAGCAACTGTGAGTAGCAGGTAAGTCAAGGCTAACAGATCTTGGACCGTAATCACCAGGTACTTCAAAAGGTCAGAACGAAAACTTCACACGGAAATTCGAGTGCAGATCTTCAGAGAGAAAAAGTTAAACTGTCTCATACAGAAATAAAATGCAACCCTGCTCCCAAATCAAAAAGTACATTTCCATAAAATGCTGATCAGATATAAAATTCTGTAACATATCCAAATATATTAATCATCAATACAAACAGTTAACATCAGAAAAAGAGCTTAACCATAACATTTAGTTGTGACTCAGAGGCAAAATCAAAAGAGGCTTACCGGTTTGAGGAGCTGCATAAAACGGCAATTTCAGAATGCTAGGTTTCTTTATGTTTTTCAAATAGTATCCCTAATTCATTTAAATTAAAAACGTGGCTTAAAAAAAAAAAAATTCACCTGCTGTTCGGATTCTCTGGTCTTTTGCTAGGAGCTTGAGCCTCTAGCGCTGGGATACTCCTGTTGGAGTAGCTATGCGCTTTATAAACTTCCTTATTATTATTATTATTTGTTTGTGCTTTGGAATTGTTTTAAAGCTATAGTGCATAATGCTATGCTGATGCTTTGACAGTAAATCTACCTAATTTTGTCCATCCTAGAGTTAGTAGGTGACAGTCCACTGGCGGTTTTCCAAACTTTATCATCATTCCATATAATAATATTTTCTGCTAATGCCTAGCTGAAAACAAGGCTATAAGCAGTAGCGGTCCGCGGTCCCCTGGTTCTGGCTCTGGGGCTGGGTACAGGCTCCCAGCCTCCCCTGCAGCCAATCCTGAAGCTGCTTATGCATGACAGCAGCTTCATGTTTGGCCTGAGCGTTAGCAACTTGCTCTCCCAGGCAGACTGGGAGCCTTGCTCTGTCCAGCCCCAGCAACGCAGCTGAGGCTGGAGAGAGCTTCACTGAGCATGAATTGTTTGGTTGGTCTGAGACAGCCGGACAAATCCTCATGCGCAGTGAAGGGAGTGCCCACCAGTAGCGTCATCACCTGGGCCCTCCTCAAAGACTTGTCAGTGTCCTGGAGCTGGGTCTAGGGGATTAAAATAAAACGATAATAAAACGTGTTTGAACACCCTTTTATTATCGTTTTATTTACTGGTGGCGGCACTCCTCCGCTCTAATGGAGCGGCCATCGCTGGCTATAAGTTTTCATTCTTTTTGTATCTTTCCATTCTTTACTTTCTACTATCTTCCCTTCATTTTCATTGTTTTCTTAAAGGTCTAGCTCGATGATTACTTACATTTCCAAAAAGGGTTGGGTCATTCCCCTCTGATTAACTGTGGGTTCCTATCTACTGTATAGTGTAAATGTATGTATGTATAGGCATTTATATAGCGCACTACTTACCCGTAGGGTCCCAAGGCGCTTCGACCGCTGCGAAACCCTTCCTGGTTTCCCTGAGAGATGGTCCCTTAATGGGTATCTCCAGGGTGAGACCAGGCATCCCCGGCGGTCTGGTGGGGCCGTTAGTGAAGATGAGGCAAGCTAATGCCCAGAGTTGCCGAGTGTGATCGCTGATCAGAGTGGGCACCGAGGCGAGAGAATTATCGAGTCCGCTGACCCTGGTCCAGAAACCTGCCGCGCCGGGAATCGAACCCTGGTCCCGGGCCGTCCTCTGCTCTCGGGTCTGCCGCCTCTAACCAGTGAGCCACACTACTTCTACTGAGATTTATAGCTTAGGATTCTACCTTTTTATCCCTCCAGCACACCTCCTGACCAGGCGGCCCCTGCGAATAGCCCTAGGAGCACCCTTAGCCGCACCATGGGCCGGAACCAAGGTGGGGAGTCCCTCATTTGTTTTCACCATGAAGAGGGCCGACCGTTACGTCATCTGGGGGCATTCACAGAGGTAACATATGAGGCACCATAAGGCAAAGAATCAGCCTCTTTTCCCTCCACCATGCACCAGCCAACATACTGCATCAACCAGGTCCCGGAGATTCTGTGCAAAGGTGAGCAGGGTTTGTCGTGGCCAGATCGATGGAGGCCACCAGGGAATATGTTAGATCTTTTCAAGTTCTGCCCTGTATAAACCCCTTCTGGTCTTCATTTATCAAAACGGCCATTGAACCATTTAACCTATCGGCTAGAATTTTAGCGTAAATTTTATAGTCGCTGTTCAATAATGATATCGGCCGATATGAGTCGCATATCTTTCCTGGCTTCGGAATTAATGATATCGTGGCTTCATTCCAAAAAGCCGGCATTGAGGACTTTTCAATAAATAGAGCGTTAAACAGCCTGGTCAGTATAGGTATTAACGTATCTCCTAGGGCCTTATAGACTTCTTGAAGTAGGCCATCAGGGCCTGGGGCCTTCCCCTTCTTTAGCTGCCTAATTACCTTTCTTGATACGTCTATTTCTATTTTCTTATTCAGGAGCTTTACTTTTTCTGGAGGAGGATGAGTTACCAAATCTTGTCCCAACCATTCCTTTATTATTTCCTCTGTTGGATTTAAGTCTTCACAATATATTTTATTACAGTGGCTATAGAAAGCTTGTTGTATCTCTTTAGTATCTCCAATCAGAGCCCCAGTTTGCTCACATATCACCTGATCTATTTGGTTTCTTGCTTGGTCTTTCTTAGCCTTCCAGGCCAGCAACTTAGTGCACCCTTCGCTGTACTCAAAGTAAGCTAAACGGCTTGTTTCCCACCTGTTCCTCACCCTACCTTCGAGAACAGTTGCTAGTTTGGACTTCACTTGTGTTATTTCTAGGTGGAGCCTTAATCTCAATTCTTCCTCTATGCCTGAAAGAACTATTTGTTTTTCCAGTGTACGAAGTTGCTCTTCCAAAGCTGATACTTCTCCAAAGTATTTCCTTCTTTTCTCCGCCCCTATGACTCCTAGTCTCCCTCTTAGAAACGCTTTATAAGCATCCCAGGTTATACTAGGGGGAGCTGAACCCCAGCTGTGCTCGAAAAACTCCTCAGTCTCTTCACTCAGCATATCAATAATACCCTCATCTTGGAGAACTGTACGGTTTAGCGTCCACCTTGATTGAACCACCAGCTCTCCAGCCTTAATTTGGAGCGTCACAGCCGAATGGTCAGACAGGTGAACTCCCACATGCTCCAAAAGATGGACCATGTTTTTTATATTGCAATCGTTAAGAAAGTAGTCTATACTTGACTGGTGCTTGTATTTTTTATTATAAAAGGTGAAACCTTTCTGTGTACCTGCTCTCTGTCGCCAAAAGTCGCACAACCCCAGATGATCCATCATCTGTTTAATAAATGTTGACATCTTAGGGTTAACCAATGCCCTGCTGTGTGATGACCTATCCACCGCCTGATTTAAAACTGCATTAAAATCCCCAGCTAAAATGATTGGGTCAGTGGAGTTGAGTAGCTCTGTCATCAATTCTTCCAGAGGGTTAACATCGTCCTGACTTGGGCCATAGTAGCCTGCTAAAACAAAGGGACGGGATAGAATCCTAAACTTAGCTACTAGCCACCTCCCAGCTTTATTGGAGACATAAGACTCTATCCTTGCTTGTACACCTTTTTTAACTATTATTCCCACGCCTTTGGTTACTGCTGTTTGAGCTGTACACACAACTTGTTCGATCCAGTTCTTGGATCTGAAAAGCTCCATTCCCTCTTTCTCCGTCCGATGCGTTTTTTGCATTATTATAATTTGAGCAGGGCAATCTTTTAAATATTGTAAAATTCTTTCTCGCCTCCCCCTCACCCTAGGACCATTTAAATTCCATGAAAGAATCCTTATGAGGGTCTTCCTTCGCTCACCCATCTCTAATCTCGACAAAATGCGAAAATAAATGCTTACTCCTCCTATAGGCTACAGAGAAACTATTTTGTACTTTTTTTCCCCCACTGTTCCCCACCCTGTGCTCACCCTCCCCCGGAAAACCCATCCCTCTCTCTACATGGCTGAAAGCCATATGAGTCTCCCCTCAGAGTGTAAAATAATAAACATCTTTTATTTATTTAGTTCTGTCTAAACAAGGTACTAAAATTTGTCAATGATACTCCTTTTTTTTGTATATATTTATATATATTTTTTTCCATGTTTTCAATTACTCCGGTCGAATCTATTTTTGATTTCAGCAGTTAGAGCCATCAGGAGAGTTCCAATAGCCCGATCCTCGTTCTCCGCCAAGTTTACCCTTTGCTCGGGGGCTCCATCTGTGGCATTACCCATTTGTTTCATATGGATTATTAAAGGCTGCCTCTTTTCCACTGCAGGTTGTTCTTCAGTTTGCTTTTCAGAGGCTCTTTCTTCAGCAGACTGTGATTCCAAAGCCTGGTATCAGTTGAGTTGTATGTCCTGACTCCGGACTACACCTCCCACCAATACCTCCTCTTTAAGCAGTGTAACTTGCTCTATTCTTGTCTTTCCCTTCAAGTTTCTTTGTGTAGCTGCTTCTGTGTTGGCCAGATTTAATGCTTTAGGCAAGATTCTAAAATAGTTTTTAGAGAGGGAGTGATTTTTACTTTAAGATTTGGTATATGTTTCCTTACCTTAATTTTCTTTGCCTTAGCTTTAACTTTAACTTTCCCAGCAGAGGGCTCCTGGGTTGTGGCAGTGTCTAGCGGATGTTCAGGTTGTGTACCATCTAAGATTTGAACATTTCCGGAGAAACCTGCCAACTTTGCTTTCCCCCTCAGACTCCTCTGTGCATAACGAGATGGTAACCCCCCTCTGGGTTGCCCCACTCACCCCTTGTCTCCTACTTCCAGGCTCCTGGGGTCCCTTGCTGCCTTTGGTTTATTTATTCACTGCTGCTGCTGCCTCACCTTGGGGAGACCAATCTGGCTCTATTGGAAGCCTGCTCCTCTCGCTCAATGATACTTTCCCTCCTCCATCAGCTCCCTCAGCCGTGTACTCAGCGCCGCTGCTCCCACGACCTCCTATCCGCCGGAAGGGAATCCTCGCGGAGCGCCTCTGCCCCTCCGAAACTCCAGGGCCTCCCCAGGCCATTGTGGCCTTAGATGCTGCTAAGGCCTTTGACCGGGTTAATTGGACATATCTAAAAACAGTGGAAAAGTTTGTAAACCTGGGATCAAATTTTTGTAGGGCGTTGGCAGACATATATGAATCCCCAGTAGCCGGAATCTTAATTAACGGCTCCTTAACAGATCCAATGTATATTTCCAGAGGCACGAAACAAGGTTGCCCTCTGTCTCCCCTCCTTTTTAATCTTTACTTAGAACCACTTGCCAGAAAAATTTGGGAGGATCGGGCCATTACATCTTTCAGATACAAAGATTGGAGAAAAAAATGAGTTCTTTACGCTGACGATATCCTCGTTTACACCACAGATTTGGCAGATACCCTGGGGAGGATCATGACTCTGACGACTAATTTTGGGAAGGTCTCCAGTTATGAGATCGACCGGGACAAAACGGAGATCATGTTCTGGAATCTAGAAGTGAAAGGGGTGGTCAAAAAAGAAGAAATGAGGGATCTCGAAGTCATGATAACAAGATATAAAAAAGATCACTAAGGTAAATTGCGAGAAGGTTAAAAAGGAGGCTTGCAGTCCTTTAAAGAAGTGGTCCCACCTCCAACTATCTCTTCAAGGACGGGTGAACTTAATCACGATGATAATTCACCCAAAATGTACCTTTCTTTTTGATACCATACCTCTTCCTTTTAAAAAAGAATGGCTAAAAAACATGCAAGCCAAATTACCTCCTTTATTTGTTGAACAAAGGTCCCAGAATAGCGTGGAAAAAAACTAAGAACGAGGATGGAGAAGGGAGGACTGGCTTTTCCAGACCTGCTCTACTATTCCTGGGCTTTCCTCTTAAAGAATGGAAGTTTTTTCGGCTACCCAAGCACAACTAGGATCGGAGGTATGTGGGCTGTGATGGCAAACTCAGAACCAGGTGCCAATCAAGGTTTTTTATTCAAATACGCGGACCCCAGATATTTAAAAAAACTTAGGCTGAAGACTCTTAAAAGCCTAGTAGAAATTTGGTTTAAGGTTAGGAAAATGGCAAAAATTCCTTACCATAGTCTTCTTGCACCTAACTGGGACTCCCCGAGCTCCCCAGAATGGACACAGGATGCCCTAGCAAGACCTCTTTTAAAAGCAGGATTTGTTCGCTGGGAACATATAATTATTGAAGGGGAGCTGATTCCGTGGGAACCATGTAATTAGTAAACAGACAACCAACTGTCAAGGTTCAAATCCCTACAAATGAGAAGCTGGCACCAAGCTGAGGAGACAAGTGTAGGGAGTCAGATCGAGTTGGAACCCATTTGGTGTCACAAACTGAACTAAAGAAAGCACTGGCCGCAATCTACTGGTTGTTAATTGACTCAGAAGAAGGAGCTTTTAAGCTACCAACAGAACTATGGGGAAGATACTTGCCGGAGGCGCCTCTGGAACATCTATGGCAAGTATCTATGAGCATGTTATTCAAAACAGTCAAGTCTACATACCTAAGAATGAATCACCTTTTTTCCATCCATAGAGCCCACAGGTCCCCCAAGAGACTGTCGAAGTTCGGGAGAGGAGGGGATGTTGCATGTTCTAAATGTGGCAGTATGAAAGAGGACGATGTCCATATGTTTGTGACGTGCCCAGAACTTCAGGTCTTCTGGAGTAACGTGAGTAAGGCCCTCTCTGAATGTATGAACATTAACATCGAGGTAAGCGTTATGCTTGTCATTTTTGGGCAGTGTGATTCGGGGGTGAAGGTCAAGCTGGTCTTCTATAGTTTATTACTGGCATGTAGGGAGATTTGTAAGTTATGGGTGTCTGCAAATACTCAGAGATTTGAAAATTGGGTTCTCTCTGTTAATCTTAAACATATAGCCTCCCTATATAGGATGGGTCCAAGTAAATGTGACCTTTGGCTTCCGATATTGGAATGGTATGAAACATGAAAGTTGAATAAGAAAAGGTCAATAAGGTTAGAGAAGTCCAATGATTAAGCCTCATGCCTTTATAAATGTCCTCTTTTCTCTATGCTCCCCTCTCTTCGAGGTTGGTGAGAAAGGATCAAAGGCTGAACACGAAGGAAGGTGACCTACTTTCCAAGGTCGGTACTGTTTGAAATCTCCTCATACACTCACTGTGCCAGCAAACATGGGGGAAGGCATCTGTGTCCTGTATGGTAGCTGTTTGTATATGATCTGCAGATTGGCTCAGAATATATGTATCTGGCTGCGTGGTGTATTAGTAAGGGGACCAGCCATTCGTAAATTTCACCGGCCGCCTGTTATTTGGGTCTCTTGTCCGTTGCCCGTGAGGATTTCTTTCACTATGCCATTTATCCGTAATTCTGCACGTTGGAGCGAGTTATCCCCCTGCGCAAGTAGCCTCAGAGTTCTGTAACTCTCACTCTCACTGCAGGGCTCCTGCTGTGATCTCAAGGGCATGCAGCAGCCCCTCCCCGACCTGGCACGGATTGCTATTGGCCCATCATTATTCTGTTTGCTGGCTTAATTATCACATACAGGATGATAATGGGCCTCTCTGTGCAGATCAGCGTTTACTGGGCCTCCTCCTGCCAGAGCCTAGGGCATGTCATTCTGCTTTTGTTCAGGGGCTGAAGACTCTTAAAAGCCTAGTAGAAATGTGGTTTAAGGTTAGGAAAATGGCAAAAATTCCTTACCATAGTCTTCTTGCACCTAACTGGGACTCCCCGAGCTCCCCAGAATGGACACAGGATGCCCTAGCAAGACCTCTTTTAAAAGCAGGATTTGTTCGCTGGGAACATATAATTATTGAAGGGGAGCTGATTCCGTGGGAACCATGTAATTAGTAAACAGACAACCAACTGTCAAGGTTCAAATCCCTACAAATGAGAAGCTGGCACCAAGCTGAGGAGACAAGTGTAGGGAGTCAGATCGAGTTGGAACCCATTTGGTGTCACAAACTGAACTAAAGAAAGCACTGGCCGCAATCTACTGGTTGTTAATTGACTCAGAAGAAGGAGCTTTTAAGCTACCAACAGAACTATGGGGAAGATACTTGCCGGAGGCGCCTCTGGAACATCTATGGCAAGTATCTATGAGCATGTTATTCAAAACAGTCAAGTCTGCATACCTAAGAAGGAATCACCTTTTTTCCATCCATAGAGCCCACAGGTCCCCCAAGAGACTGTCGAAGTTCGGGAGAGGAGGGGATGTTGCATGTCCTAAATGTGGCAGTATGAAAGAGGACGATGTCCATATGTTTGTGACGTGCC
This sequence comes from Lissotriton vulgaris, assembly GCF_964263255.1. Taxonomy (NCBI): domain Eukaryota; kingdom Metazoa; phylum Chordata; class Amphibia; order Caudata; family Salamandridae; genus Lissotriton; species Lissotriton vulgaris. The sequence goes on from NC_141691.1 coordinate 1,291,054,149, forward strand.
CAGAACTTCAGGTCTTCTGGAGTAACGTGAGTAAGGCCCTCTCTGAATGTATGAACATTAACATCGAGGTAAGCGTTATGCTTGTCATTTTTGGGCAGTGTGATTCGGGGGTGAAGGTCAAGCTGGTCTGCTATAGATTATTACTGGCATGTAGGGAGATTTGTAAGTTATGGGTGTCTGTAAATACTCAGAGATTTGAAAATTGGGTTCTCTCTGTTAAACATATAGCCTCCCTATATAGGATGGGTTCAAGTAAATGTGACCTTTGGCTTCCGATATTGGAATGGTGTGAAACATGAAAGTTGAATAAGAAAAGGTCAATAAGGTTAGAGAAGTCCAATGATTAAGCCTCATGCCTTTATAAATGTCCTCTTTTTTCTATGCTCCCCTCTCTTCGAGGTTGGTGAGAAAGGATCAAAGGCTGAACACGAAGGAAGGTGACCTACTTTCCAAGGTCGGTACTGTTTGAAATCTCCTCATACACTCACTGTGCCAGCAAACATGGGGGAAGGCATCTGTGTCCTGTATGGTAGCTGTTTGTATATGATCTGCAGATTGGCTCAGAATATATGTATCTGGCTGCATGGTGTATTAGTAAGGGGACAAACCATTCGTAAATTTCACGGGCCGCCTGTTATTTGGGTCTCTTGTGCGTTGCCCGTGAGGATTTCTTTCACTATGCCATTTATCCGTAATTCTGCACGTTGGAGCGAGTTATCCCCCTGCGCAAGTAGCCTCAGAGTTCTGTAACTCTCACTCTCACTGCAGGGCTCCTGCTGTGATCTCAAGGGCATGCAGCAGCCCCTCCCCGACCTGGCACGGATTGCTATTGGCCCATCATCATTCTGTTTGCTGGCTTAATTATCACATACAGGATGATAATGGGCCTCTCTGTGCAGATCAGCGTTTGCTGGGCCTCCTCCTGCCAGAGCCTAGGGCATGTCATTCTGCTTTTGTTCAGGGACTGGGCAGTTTGCTGTTTCTCCTTTTTGGAATGGATATGCGCATTTTGAAAGGTGCCTCTGCTTGTTATACGTAAAGCATTCTACAACCTATTAGTATTGAAGTGCTATACAAAAGAAATCATAAAGTTGTATGGAGGGCAGACTTGCTTTGGACGTTAATAATCTTTCAGGGGGGTTGGGCGGGGGGGTAGTTTAATTATATATATATATATTTTTTACATATTACTATTCCCACTCCAGTGAATGCAACAGTAGGGAAAGTGTTGGATAGCAGAGGGGTAAGAATACTATTCCCACTCCAGTGAGTGCAACAGTTGGGAAAGTGTTGGATATCGGAGGGGTGCAAATTACTATTCCCACTCCAATGAGTGCAACAGTTGGGAAAGTGTTGGATAGTGCATCAATAAAAATGACTATTCCCACTCCAGTGAGTGCAACACTATGGTAAGTGTTGCATAGCGGAGAAGTATAAATTACTATTCCCACTCCAGTGAGGGCAACAGTAGGGATATTGTTGGATAGTGTAGGGGTAAACATTACTATTCCCACCACAGTGAGTGCAACAGTAGGGAAAGTGTTGGATAGCGTAGGGTTGAAAATTACTATTCCCACTCCAGTGAATGCAACAGTAGGGAAAGTGTTGGACAGCGGAGGGGTAAACATTACTATTCCCACTCAAGTGAGTGCAACAGTAGGAAAAGTGTTGGATAGTAGAGAAGTAAAAATTACTATTCCCACTCCACTGAGTGCAACAGTAGGGAAAGTGTTGGTTAGCGGAGAAGTAAAAATTACTATTCCTACTCCAGTGAGTGCAACAGTTTCAATAGTGCTATGATTATGTTCACCCAGAGCTGCCTCAATCTAGAAATGAGGAGGCAGAGGCTTTCGTCACCCTGTTGAGAATACTAGCCCACAATCGTCCACTAGAGGGAAATGGGCTCAATAGAGTGGCGCGGAGAAAATGAGTAGAATCGAGTTTCCCTCATTTTGCACTCCTTTGGGGGTTCGAAGATCCACAAATAAGCTTCTGGGAAATAGCAGGGAATCTTGTGTACGGAGGTCAAGGGATGTACAACTGGGTTCTGGAAGGCAGAGCAAGTTGCCAGTGGCGGGATCAATCCTTTGGATAGTAAGTCCTAGCTAAGCTAGGGAGATGCCAAAGGATCTTGGGATAGTACATCCATCCCTGGATGGTGGTTTTCGGCTGAAGGCACGTCAGCCTCCTGCTTGGGAGGAAACTGAGATGGGTGAGAATGTATTTGTTTGATCCATGCAACTAGGGTGTTCTGTGCCAAATAGTAAAGTTGTGGTATGGCCTACGTTTTTAAGGTGCTGGGGGTCAGCCAGCGGACATGTACCCAATGGGGCAGAGATATATCTTGGAGCACCCATGAAAGGCAGTACGGGGTATGGAGAAACTGTGGGTCAAAAGCTGGACACTGCCAGTCCCACAATCTTAGGGGCGGTTACGAAGCCCCTCCGGCAGTGGCTGCGAGGAGGCCGAGATAGCCAGTGACGGATATTTCTTGCAGAAGAAAAAGGGGGCTTCCCAAAGTTTGTACTGATTTACTGAGCTTATGCCTTGGAGGGGTGTTGATTTGTGCAGGCACTGGACAGGCAGGCGGGAGGGGAGACTAGCTTCCTAATGGTCCAGGACCTTTGTGGCCTACCCCGGGATGCCTGGAGTTGAACATTCGGGGGGGGGGGGGGGGGGGTTACCTAGTGACAGGTACCCCGGCAAAGACTGAGTGCTATGCGGTGCCCGTGAGAATGCGGTACTGCGGTTATTGCTCATCCCTTCGAGAGATGGCGGGGAAGTTGACACTAAGTTATGCCCTGGATGCCCTTGGTTGAGGGCGTGGGCGATGGATATGAAAAAAGGGGCCTGCTGGCTCATTTATTTTTCAATCGCAATTTGGCACCAGCATAGTTTTAACTTTTCTTCCAACCGTCTCTAAGAAATGAATGCACTGAACAAGAGAAAGTAAACCTATTTTCTTTTTAATTAACCCCTTATTGTACACATCACATTCAACACCAAATGTCTTTTTTTCAGTCGTAATTAAATATTTATTAGACGTCAAATGCTTTGTCCATGATTTTTTCTTTTCACAAGAAAAGGTACAGTGAGACGAGAACACGCGACACGCCTAAAACAGCCTTTCAATGTACAAGTGCAGCCTGCCTTATGTCTGAAATGTCACATCGAAATCACTTCACTTGATTATAAACATTAAATAATACGCATAGCGTTTTATTCTCCAGCATTTACCGAGCAGCAGGCACCAAGAACACGCGAAACAGAAATTTCCCGCCATTGTCCGGGGGCGCGCTTTTCTGGGGGACAAGGCGCGGTACAGCTCTACCACCGAGCAGCAAATTACCTGTGTACTTAAACGTGATTTTGGAGAACATTCGCGCCTACGTGGAGACAGCGGGATTCCAAAAAGGCCGCCCCGCTCCCGGGCACTGCTAACAGCGCCTCTGCCTGTGAAACGGGAAGTTGTATAGAACAGCTCCTCTCAAAAGCTTTATGTACACAACTTAATGAGCTTTCCCCCTGTGACTTAGAAATACATCAACTGGTGCATTTTCCCCAACAGCAACAGAAGGGAATTGCCACGGCATTAAAAGTTAATAAAAGTAAGTAAAGTTGCGAGTTTTTTTTTCAGTGCTCTGAAAAGTATTCTCAATTTCAGAAGCGTTCTGTACTGGCTGGATTTTTTAATTAACATTTTATTGTTGTTTGAATGTCGCGCTCCTATTATGTACCCCAGCCATAGGACAGCTCATGGTCGTTGACTGTCAGCGTCCTATGCTTTCTGCTCCCAAATGGATGCTGAGCAAGGAGAGGCGTGTTGAATAGGTGTGTCTGCTAAGAGGACACAGAGGCCTTCATGCGCAACTAATCAATTCTTTTCGATTGAATATTTGAAAATGTATTTTGTGTTTTATCTTTGCTTATATATGAGTGGGATGCTAGTTGGTGTACTCACTCAGGCAGAGTATGTATCCTACAAAAATAAGGCCTAGCTGTGTAAGGCACAACATTTTGAGGGGCAGATTTACTATGATTTTGCACCAGGGTTGCGTCCCGTTTGTGCGCAGCCCCAACGCAAAATCATTTTTGGAATTTACTAAGCCATGCACAGCAGCTTTACGTGGCTGAGTAAATACAAAGTACTGCAAGGCAGACCATAGTTCTGCCTTGCATTACTTTGCGTTGGAAAGACATCCAACCATGGATTTTGGCGTATTCCTAGATTTACTTAAGCTAGTAGACCTGTGAATGGGTCTAAATGCTGTGCCTTCCCAAGTGATGAGTAATGAGGAGAAATATCTTTATTTCTCCTTTTTGTTTCCTCTTTCCATGTGTGCTGCATTCTGCATCACACATAGAAAGAGGTATATGCCTCTACGGATTGTTTTTGGTTCGGGAAGGTGTCCCGTCCTGCACAGAAATAATCCTGCCCCAAACGCAGGTACTATTGCACCGTGGTGCAAGGGTGGCACTAGGCAGCCTCAAGTGTGCCAGTGCACCGAGGGAGCTGAAGAGTGCCAAATCTTAATAGACATGCGTTTTCAGCTCTCTCCTGTTCACAAAGCTCAGCGCAGAAACTTGCTTTGCTGCACTACATTATGCAAAATCTAAGGAAATCTGCCTTTTGGTAACTTGACCATGTGTGCGGAGAAGAGAGAAATACCACAGCCTTGAGAAACTGACATGGTACCCGAGGCTGAAATGAGACACAATCAAATCAGCATTGTCGTTAAATACGTTTTAAGGTGACCACTCACTCCATGTCATTATGGACTTTTCACCTACAAGTCATTGACAGGTGGTGACTCTTATAAATTCCCTAAACCCAGAGTAACAGAGACCTGTAAACTTCTTTTGTAAAAGCTTGCCCTTGACCCATTGAACTAGCCATGGGCAGATCAAATAGGGATCCCTAAGTAGAGTCTCCCCCTAAATAGTGTGAAAATCACATGAAAAACGTCTCAAGCGTTCCATGACAATTCCTTAACAGGGTATTGCACAGACAAACTAGTCTCAAATATTAATCCCACCAAGAGGGATTACACCCCAATGCAGTCTCACTAGTGCATCGTAAATCTCTTTTTACACTTTTTAATTAGAGCTACAAAATTTCCAGAAATGCAAAGTACACCACCAAGCATCAATTCAGCTGAATTTATCTGCTCCCTACAATGCCCGAAGATTGGGGGAGGGGCTAGCTGAACCTGAGTTCGAAACATATTATTTAGCTGCACACCTTCAGTGGTTCAGCCAATGGGTGGCAAGCAGTCAAACTCCGTAACGAGGGATGGGTCCATCATTCCCAGGGCTACCTAGACTATTAGGTGTTCTTCTGAAAAACTGATGCTCCTCAATTAGTGAAATCCACGTATTGTGTAAATGTTTGTATAGGTATTTACATAAAACATGTATATGGGTTCCTTATTCCCCAGACATACCCATAACAGGATCACTGACATAATATCGACTACGAAAATGTCCCCACACACAAATACATCTACAATATCGACAACCTATTTTTAAAATGTAAAATACAAAAATATTGGAAAAAACAAATAGATGTAAAAGATATTGATGTACAAAATACGATTTTCTTTTTATATATAAAATATCATGTTTGATCAATTAAATAATAAAATGACTTAAAATATTTAGATGTAATGTACATTTAAACAAATATAGTAAATACATTTAATTAATTTTTTTTAAATTTAGATATATAAAATGTAATATATAAATGTATATTTACTTTAAAACTATTAATAAACGAATAACTTTAATTTATTTTAAAATGTTATAAATATATAAAAATTAACAAATATTTATACATATACCTATAACAGTGAAGAGGTCAGGGATGACCCGGAGGCTAGGGATAGGTGGTTAGATAACATTGTCTTACCATCTCTGCAAATACTACAAAGGGTTAATTTAGAGAGGGAGATCTCAGAGGAGGAGGTGGGAAAAGCGATCGGTCGTCTGAAGAGTGGTAAAGCGGCGGGTCTGGGTGGGCTACCCGGAGAATTATATCGAGAGATATGTCCTGCCATAGTTCCAACACTGACAGCTCTCCTTAATGGCATTCTTCTGAGAGGGGAAAATCCCCCTGATTCTTGGAATGAAGCCACGATTGTTCTTATACCTAAGCCAGGCAAAAATCCTTTAGACTGTGGATCCAATAGGCCAATCTCCCTTTTAAATAACGATTACAACATTTTTACATCTATCTTGGCATCTAGATTGGGGAGGTAATTCGCTCAATAATTCATTCAGGTCAAAGGGGTTTCATAAGGGGGCGGCAGTTTGCTGATCACACACGAGATTTGGTGGGGGTAATCGATATTGCAACTACATTTTCCCTTCCACTGGCCACCTTGACATTATACGCCACCAAAGCTTTTGATAGGGTCAATTGGCCCTATCTGGTGGAGGTGATGAGAAAGTTTGGGTTGGGGGAGGTCTTCTGTAGGGTCATCAAGAAACTGTATGGGATCCTCACGGCAAGATTGCTAGTTAATGGCACCCTTACAGACCCGATAAAAATTACCAGAGGAACCAGGCAGGGATGTCCGCTTTCCCCTCTCCTATTCAATCTTTATATTGAGGCATTTGCCCAAGTTTTGAGAGAGGAAGCGGACATCCCCCCTTTTGTATTTGGTGAGTGGGAGAAGCGGATAGCTCTCTATGCGGACGACATTTTGGTCTACACAGCAGATCCCCAGATTACCAGTGGTAGTCAAAAAGGCGGAGGAGTTTGGACAGATCTCAGGTTATGGTATCAACCCCAGCAAAACTGAGATTATGTGCTGGAATATTCCTAATGTACAATTAACAGTTGCAACATCTATGAGATACCTGGGAATACGTATCACCCAAGAAATAGGAAGATTGGCACAGACAAATTTGGATCGGGTTGCCACGGAGTGTAGGAATATTTTGAAATCTTGGTCATTTTTACCACTCTCCTTTTTTGGGAGAACACACCTAATTAAAAATGACCTTTCTTCCAAAGTTTACGTTTATTTTCAATTCTATTCCTCTGATGTTTGATCAAAAAAAAATTGGAAAAAAGTCAGCGAGAGATAAATTCTTTTATTTGGAATTACAAAACAGCTAGGTTGACCTGGAAGAAGCTGAGAAGGAGGAGGGAGAAGGGAGGGTTGGCATTGCCAGATTTGTTGTATTACACATGGGCATTTCAGCTGACCTACTCCAGGATGCTTCTTAAAAGCCCCGTAACATCATCTTTGGGGGCCATGTTTAGGGCTATGATTGGGGGAGTGGATATTCCGTTAGACAGAGTTTTATTTAAGTTTGGCGACATGAAATACTTTAAAAAGGTCAGATTAAAGACTCTACAGTCTGTCATAAAAAGTTGGGTGCAGATCAAAAAGAAAATCGGCCTACATTATTACTCCAATTTTGCCCCGGTGTGGGATTCTCCTGGGCTGCTGCCCTGTATGCAGGACAGTTTGGCAACCCTGATAAAGGAGGCTGGGCTATTTAGATGGGGAGAGTTATTGGTGGATGGAAGGGTTCAAGACTGGGAGGTGCTGAGGGACAGGGAGGGCACAGATCTTTCCAGGTTTAAATATATACAGATGGACAGTTGGGCATGAGCAGTAAGCAGGAGGGGCCCTCAATTGGGGAAATCCAGTCAGTTTGAACAACAACTGGTTGAAAAGCCAGAAGGGGGCAAGGAGGTGGCAATTTGGTATTGGAGCATGGTCGAGGAGGCGGATGGGGACTTTGTTTTGCCAGAAAAGTTATGGGGAAATATCTTAACCTTTCAGTGCGAAGCCTTATGGACGAGCTCTTTCAATCTCCTCTATAAAAAGTGAAGCCAGCCTGGTTAAGACGTAATCATCTGTTTACGTGGAGAAGTGTGGCTCAATGCTTAGAGCGGCAGACCTTGATGCAGAACGCTGGCCAGGGACCAGGGTTCGATTCCCTCCTCGGCGGGTTTCGGGCTTAAATTCCTCTGACCGGATATTCTCGCCTCAGTGCCAATTCTAAGCATGGGTCCCACGCTGCAACTCTGGGCAATAGCTTGCTTAGTCTCCACAAAGGCCCCCTGATACACAAGGGATGCCTGGTTTCACCATGGGATGCCCAGGAGTGGACACCCCACAAGGAAAAGCCAGGAGGGGTTCCCTTGTGGTAGGAGTACAAGCGCCGGGATGCCTCCGGGCCACTGTTCGCGCTATACAAATACGCCACATTTACTCTACATCGTGCCTACCTCTCACCCCTTAGGCTTTCAAAGTTTCTTCCAGGGAAGAAATGTAACAAGTGCAATTTGCTGGCAGCTCCAGACACACATATGTTTATGGAATGTTCTGTAATTATGCAGTTCTGGGAAGAAGTAAAGGTCACCTTGGATTCGATCCTAAACATATCTTTGAATATCACCCTCCCCTTAATAATTTTTGGATTGGAGGAAAATGTAACCGGTCAGGCAAAGTCCCTTCTTTTTTATTCAATTATTTTGGCAAGGCGACAAATATGTAGATTTTGGGTGGATGTTATACCTCCATCCCACGCAGCCTGGTTAACATCGCTGTACGAAACTTCAAAAACAGACTTGGCCAGATGGTGTAGCAAAAGAAATCTGTCCTTTTAGGATTTGTTAATTAACTGGAGATAGGATTCCCGTTTTTTTTTTTTTCTCCTCCGGGTCCTTTGATTATGCTGATTAGTCTCCAGAGACCCCAGGATATGGCCTTTCCCGTACGTAAATCCTGGTTTGTCAGGTTTGAATACCGATGGCTGGAGTTTCTCCGTTTTCCATTTAAGAGGCTGGTCTCCCACCCATTTAAACATCGGGTCTGGAAAAGGTCAGGGCGGAGGATAGATCGCTAAAGTACCTTAAGGCAGACCCGTGTGGTGGTTGGCGAGTTTCCGTGGACGGAGGTTATGGCAAATGAGGACAAAAAAAATAAAAATAAACTAATAACTTTAATTTATTTAACATTTTTATAAATATATAACAATTAACAAATAAATATACCTAAATATACGTATACCTATGACAGAAAATTTAATTAAAAAACATTATATTATAAATTAAAGTATTTATATATTTTAGAAAATGTAAACATACATTCTGCACTCCATTGAGTGCAACAGTACGAAACGTGTTGGATAGCGTAGGGGTAAAAATTACTTTTCCCACTCCAGTGAGTGCAACAGTATGGAAAGTGTTGGATAGAGGAGGTGAAAATATGACTCTTCTCACTCCAGAGCATGCAACAGTAGGGAAAGTGTTAGATAGCACATCTGTAAAAATTATTATTCCCACTCCAGTGAGTGCAACAGTAGGGAAAGTGTTGCAAAGCGGAGGGGTAATAATTACTATTCCCACTCCAGTGAGTGCAACAGTAGGAAAGTGTTGGATAGCGGAGAAGTAAAAATTACTATTCCAACTCCAGTGAATGCAACAGTAGGGAAAGAGTTGGGAAGCGTAGGGGTAAAAATTACTATTCCCTATCCAGTGAATGCAACAGTAGGGAAAGTGTTGGATAGCGGAGGGGTAAAAATGACTATTCCCACTCCAGTGAGTGCAACAGTAGGGAAAGTGTTCGAAAGCTTAGGGTTGAAAATCACTATTCCCACTCCAGTGAGTGCAACAGTAGGGAAAGTGTTGGATAGCGGAGAAGAAAAAATTACTAATACCACTCCAGTGAGTGGAACAGTAGGGAAAGTGTTGGATAGCATTGGGGTAAAAATTACTATTACGGCTACAGTGAGTGCAACAGTAGGTAAAGTGTTGGATAGCGTAGGGTTGAAAATTACTCTTCCCACTCCAGTGAATGCAACAGTAGGTAAAGTGTTGGATAGCGGAGGGGTAAAAATACTATTCCCACAACAGTGAGTGCAACAGTAGGGAAAGTGTTGGATAGCGGAGAAGAAAAAATTACTAATACCACTCCAGTGAGTGGAACAGTAGGGAAAGTGTTGGATAGCATTGGGGTAAAAATTACTATTACGGCTACAGTGAGTGCAACAGTAGGTAAAGTGTTGGATAGCGTAGGGTTGAAAATTACTCTTCCCACTCCAGTGAATGCAACAGTAGGTAAAGTGTTGGATAGCGGAGGGGTAAAAATACTATTCCCACAACAGTGAGTGCAACAGTAGGGAAAGTGTTGGATAGCGGAGGGGTGCAAATTACTATTCCCACTCCAATGAGTGCAACAGTAGGGAAAGTGTTGGATAGCAGAGGTGAAAAAATTGCTATTCCCACTCCAGTAAATGCAACAGTAGGGAAAGTGTTGGATAGCGCATCAATAAAAATGACTATTCTCACTCCAGTGAGTGCAACAGTAGGGAAAGTGTTGCATAGCGGAGGGGGTAATAATTACTATTCCCACTCCGGTGAGTGCAACAGTATGGAAAGTGTTGGATAGCGGAGAAGTAAAAATTACTATTCCCACTCCAGTGAGGGTAACAGTAGGGAAAGTATTGGATAGTCTAGGGGTAAACATTACTATTCCCACTACAGTGAGTGCAACAGTAGGGAAAGTGTTGGATAGCGGAGGGTTGAAAATTACTATTCCCACTCCAGTAAATGCAACAGTAGGGAAAGTGTTGGACAGCAGAGTAGTAAAATGACTATTCCCACTCAAGTGAGTGCAACAGTAGGAAAAGTGTTGGATAGCAGAGAAGTAAAAATTACTATTCCCACTCCACTGAGTGCAACAGTAGGGAAAGTGTTGGATAGCGGAGAAGTAAAAAATACTATTACTACTCCAGTGAGTGCAGCAGTAGGGAAAGTGTTGGACAGCATATGGGTAAAAATTACTATTCCCACTCCAGTGAGTGCAACTGTAGAGAAAGTGTTGGATAGCGGAGGGGTAAAAATTACTATTCCAACTCCAGTGAATGCAACAGTAGGGAAAGTGTTGGATATCGGAGGGGTATAAATTACTGTTCCCACTCCAGTGAGTGCAACAGTAAGAAAAATGTTGGATAGCGGAGGGGTAAAAATTAGTATTTCCACTCCAGTGAGTGCAACAGTAGGGAAAGTGTAGGATAGCGGAGCGGTAAAAATGACTATTCCCGCTCCAGTGAGAGCAACAGTAGGGAAAGTGTTGGATCGCAGTGGGTTCAATTTAATATTCTCAATAAAGTCAATAAAAAAAAAAAAAAGATCAACTACAATACAAAAATTGTTAAAAACACAAAAATAATAAATATATTAAAATATTAACAATAACAAAAAAGAGAAACATGTTATGTTAAAAAAATATAAAAAATACCAACAAACATTATTTTATAAAAGTTTAGAAATGAATTACAAACAAATTACTATCCAGGGCTGACACGGCATCCTGTTGCTAGGGCAACGCCGCGTCACTGCAGCGGACACGCCCAACCACGTGACCATCACGTGACCACGCCCACTTGCTCTATTTGAGCGCGCGCAGACTGATTTTGCGCGTTCAAAGAAACTCCACTCCTGAGGCGGAAGCCGGGAGTTAGCACGCTCATATTTTAATCTGCATTGTGTTGTTGCTATTGATTTTAAAGACTGCTAATTTCCCTTCTCCTGCGCACTTGTGACAGTACCGGTCAGCCGATCCAGGGCTGACACGGCATCCTGTTGCTAGGGCAACGCCGCGTCACTGCAGCGGACACGCCCAACCACGTGACCATCACGTGACCACGCCCACTTGCTCTATTTGAGCGCGCGCAGACTGATTTCGCGCGTTCAAAGAAACTCCACTCCTGAGGCGGAAGCCGGGAGTTAGCACGCTCATATTTTAATCTGCATTGTGTTGTTGCTATTGATTTTAAAGACTGCTAATTTCCCTTCTCCTGCGCACTTGTGACAGTACCGGTCAGCCGATCCAGGGCTGACACGGCATCCTGTTGCTAGGGCAACGCCGCGTCACTGCAGCGGACACGCCCAACCACGTGACCATCACGTGACCACGCCCACTTCCTATGCCAGCCCATAGACATAAAAATGTGCTGTAACAGGAAGCGCAGCGGACGAGCGCAGCGGGCGCGACGAATGCGCGCCGAAGGCGCGCATAAGGCAAGCTCGTCTGCGCTCGTCCGCGCCGAGGACGGGCCGATGGCCACCCCCCCTGCAACTCCAGACCCACGGCCTCATTCACATACGGTGAGATTAACCTATTCCGCCGGCGAATTACGTCAACTAAGACATCTAGCGGATCAACCGCACTCACTCCCTATTTTAAGACACTCCAACCATATCGAAGGCCCAGTGTCATGTCCATCTTGCATCAAACTTTCCAGTAAATCTTCAACAAATAACATACCTTCCATACAAGCGGCATTAATAAATGCCAGATCCCTCCCTAAACACAAAACGGAAATAGCCGACTTGATCGATGCGTATAAACTTGACCTATTGTTTATTACCGAAACGTGGGGCGATGAGGCCTCAGGACCCGACTTTGCTGAAGCCACTCCCAACAATTTTAATGTTTGTAGACTCGATAGACCAATAAAAAGAGGTGGCGGCATTGCCATCATTTATAAAAGCCACTTCAAACTCGCGACCAAACCTCATATATGTTCAGAATACGAGTCACTCACATTCACTTTAGGCTTATCAGCAAAAGCATCCTTTAAGGGAATGCTGATGTACCGCCCTCCTGGCTCAAGAGCGAAGTTTTTATCTAACATAGGCAATTTACTAGAAGCAGTCGCTGGCACCCCCCAGTTTACGCTACTAGGTGACTTTAATTTTCACCTTGAGATTTCAAATAACCAAGATACCATGCAACTCATCTCAGATCTTGAAGCTGTGGGACTAATACAGCTCATTAACTCTCCGACCCACCAGGCCGGTCACACATTAGACGGCATATTTACAAACAGTCCTCTTGTAAATATTACCCAGATAATCCCTTTGATCTGGTCAGACCATTCAGCTATCTGCTTCACAATACAAACAACTACCACTAAATTGAACACTGATGTACCAGCTCGATCAACATACAGAGACTGGAAAAATATTGATATTTGTCAATAAGCAGAGATGATACAGGATACATATATCCCTTTTGAGCAAGATCCTACCAAAGCATCTCTAAATTACCTGACCAATCTGGACTTGGCCTGTAACAAACTAGCCCCTCCCAAATCAACACGCCGAAATAGAACAACACCTTCAGCCCCATAGTTCACGGAGGCCTTACGCATGCAGAAACAACATTGCAGGAACCTGGAAAGACAATGGCGTCGCAACTATAGCCCGGCAGACAAATCCAACTACAAAAATGCCCTCGCTATCTACAAAAGAGCGATAACTACCGAGAAAAGTCACTATTTTACCACTCAGATCAATCAGGCAAAAAATTCATCAGGAGAATTATTCAGGGTAGTTACCACCTTATCCAACCCCCCGACGCCGCCCTTAGAGACTTCTCAAGCACTGACCGATGCCTTGGCCAGTTTCTTTGAGGAAAAAGTCAGTTCCATCTTCCAGACTTTTTCGCGATCTACCCCTCTACAATCTGTGACTTCTCCCTCTACTAGCAATTCACCAACTTTCTCATCTTTTAACCCTGTAGATAAAGATTATATTCAACGTCTAGTAGCCAGCACCAAATCCGGCTCCCCCCTGGACCCTTGTCCCCCTTCCATTCTCAACCGCATACCGGAAGCAATTTCCCCTTCATTATCCTCTATATGTAATGCCATGTTCATTACGGGAACATATCCTTCAGTCTGGAAAGAAGCGATCATAAAACCATTGCTGAAAAAACCCACGCTAGACCCTCTCCTTCCAGCAAGCTATAGACCGATCGCTTGTCTCCCATTTCCAGCAAAGATTTTTGAAAAATCCATGAACCAGCAGCTGTCAAAATACATAAATGACAACAATCTGCTAGACGACACTCAGTTCGGTTTTAGGCAGGGACACGGGACCGAGACGGCACTACTGAAAGCCGCGGACGAAATTAGAACAACTATGGACAAGGGAGGATCGGCTGTCTTGATACTCCTAGATCTCTCCGCTGCATTTGACACGGTCGATCATATCACTTTGATCGACCGTGTCGCAGCCCTGGGAATAGGAGGAACAGCCAAAGACCTGATTGCTTCATTTCTCGCCAACCGGCCACAGATTGTCAAAATGGGAAACTACACCTCACAGACCTTCTCTCTCCCCTGTGGAGTCCCACAAGGCTCCTCGCTAAGTCCGACGCTTTTTAATATCTATGTATCGGACTTGGCGAGGGTGATAAAATCCTATGGCATTTCACTGACAACATACGCCGATGACACGCAATTAGTGCTATCGGTGCATAATAACGGAGCTAGCGTAGCAGCTAACTTCCAGGAGGGTATGAAGGCAATAAGCTCCTGGATGTCATCAAACTGCCTCAAGCTTAACTCTGATAAAACGGAGGTGACGACATTCGGGAGCTTGAAACCAGCATGGTCCCCACATTGGTGGCCACCGGAGCTGGGATCCCCCCCCGAACCGGTGACTAAGGTCCGCAATTTGGGAGTTATCTTCGATAACAAACTGACCTTCCACCACCACGCCAATGCCGTGACATCATCTGCATTCTTTATACTCCAAAAAATCAAGAAACTTCTCCCATATCTACCTCAGTCAGCTGGCAAAACTCTCATTAGTACTCTTGTGTTCTCTAAAACGGACTACTGCAACTCTCTGCTTCTTAATGCGCAGGAAGGAGTCCTTAACCCCATGGCTGCTAGGCGTTTTCCCGTCCTGCGCTGGAAATTGCTGTTTTACTTTATTTCATGACGAGCTGGCCTTGTCATCCGCGCACGGCAGGTAAGCGCCATGACGAGCCCAGCTCGTCATTAGCCTCGAAGGGGTTAACAAATTCCAGACCGTTCAAAACGCGGCTGCAAGAATTTTACTTTCAATCCCCAAATTCACATCAGTATCTCACCGCATCAAAGAACTCCACTGGCTCCCAATCAGGAACAGAATAAAATTCAAGGCTCTTTGTATAGCTTACAAGACCCTTAATTATCCAGGGCCTAAGTTCCTAAAAATAGCTCTTCATCCTCTGGAGCATCGCAGAACTCTTCGATCCTCTACTACTTGCATGCTGTCTGTCCCTCGGACAAAAAAAGCCACTTGGGGAGACAGGTGCTTTACTACAGCTACTGCCAAATTATGGAATACCCTCCCACTGCATATCAAAACTGCCCCAACCCTCATCAAATTCCGAAAGAGCCTTAAGACATGGCTTTTCTCCTCTGCCTAACTACCCTCAAAGAGTAAGGAGTTCTCTGATCACTAGCGCCGAGACACCCTTATGGGTATTTGCGCGCTTTAAAAATAGCAAAAAATAAATAAATAAATAAATAAATAAATTATAAATTAATTATATTCAAAAACATTAATTGTTACATTAAATAAATATTCTTTATTTCCTACCCTATAACACCACACGTTTCACAACACACATCAAATTTCTCAAAAATGTGTACCTCCATTATTAACATAATTACATTTCAAATAAACAAATATTATTAATTAAGAATCAAATTAAAACGTATACAAATTATTTACTGACCAAACATTACCCCTATAAAAGCAAAATCCACAAACAAATTAAAAGTAAACAATAACCATAAACATTTATCTATTCAAGAATGAACTGGAGGACTGAGGTCATCAGTAGATTCCAATACTTGGCTTACATATTGGTGAAGAAGGACATCACTAGAAACTGGAAGATTCGTTGGGGTCCCCAAAGTATAACTTGGTCCTGGGAGCTTGAAAAATGGGCTGGATATGATGGGGGTATTGTTGTGAGAAGCTAGGCAAAGGCTAGGATGAATGAATATGGCACAATAATGGGAAATGCTAGTAGATTTCCTGCGGGATCCAGACCATCAGTCATCATTAATGACACCAGGTGGCTCACCTACGGATGCTCACCCTTGAATGTGGTTGTAGCTGCAATCAGGATTTGGTATTGCTTATATATATCGAACAGAAATATGCTGTATCTAGTGTTGTGGGCTTCAGCCTGCCCATCGTCTTGCCATTTTCTGGCTCCCACGTTGCTCCATTAGTCCTTCTTCCCATTGGTACATGGCATGCATTTGTCCTGCCTCTTTTCCATGTTTAGCCCTCCCGAGAGCAGAGACCTTTTACTCCTAAACATATGCAGGGGTCATTTTAGCCCATTGTTTCAGGACTACTTTTTCTTCTGTTTTTTAAGAGCGCTACTCACATTGTTGTCAGTGGCAACAGTCAGGTAATGTTTTCCCTTTCCATCTACTGTAAACTGTGCCTGCCTTCAATGTCTGCGTTGTAAACGGCGGACGAACGCATGGCTGAGGGGATTGCTCACCCAACCAAAACACAGTAGAGCAGCTTGCATAGCATATTGATTCTCAGGCACTGGTGTGACACTGGTAGAGCTTAGCATCCTTGAAAGGCGAGGCTTGATTTTGCTGCTACATTGCAGCTACAAACGGCACATGGAACAACAAAACGGGCACCGTTCACTTCAGTGCAGTTTCCTGTATCTAGGACCCACGGAGACAGACACTCGTTTACTGCAGCCATCTTGGGAAGATAGACATGTAGCATCTGGGATAGGTTAAGAACACACTTTAGATTTCTTTGCATAGCATGCTGCAATCACATTCACTCAATTTACCATGGCATCTTTTGTGTGGTTTCCAATAAGACATGCTCAAATGCTCGATATGCAATGCGCTACTAATGAGCACAGTCCCGAGTGCTTTAGTAATGGTACCTCTTCTCAATCAATCAATCTGGGGAATTGTAAGTGCGCTACTCACCCATGAGGGTCTCAAGGCGCCGGGGGGGGGGGTCCGCAGATTTGTTAGCCGAAGAGCCAGGTCTTGCTGTTTTTCCTGAAGGTGTTTAGAGAGGGGGCGCGTCTGGGTAATTGTAAGTGTGCTACTCACCCATGAGGGTCTGAAGGCGCTGAGGGGGTGGGTGGGGGGGGGGGGGGTCCACAGATCTGTTAGCCGAAGAGCCAGGCCTTGCTGGCCTTCCTGAAGGTGTTCAGGGAGGGGGCGCGTCTGATGTCTGCTGGTAGTTCGTTCCAAGTTTTGGCTGCAATGTGAGAGAAGGATCTTCTGCCTGCTCTGGCTCTGAGGATGCACGGGGTTTCGGCCAGTGCAAGGTTGCAGGATCGGAGGTTCATTTTGGGTACATGGAAGTTGATTCTGTCGTTGAGGTATTTGGGTCCATTGTTGTATAGGCATTTGTAGACATGAGTGAAGACTTTGAAGGTGACTCTTTTCTACACAGGGAGCCGATGGAGTCTTCTTAGGTGTTGGCTGATATGTTTGTGCTGGGGGATGCCGAGGACGAGTCTGGCGGTGGTGGTCTGTATTGTCTGGAGTTTTCGGAGTAGGGACTTGTTGATACCGGCATTGAGTGTATTCCCATAGTCCAGTCTGCTGGTGATGAGTGCGTGGGTGACTGTCTTCCTTGACTCAGAGGGATTCATTTGAAGGTTTTGTGGAGAATAATGAAACAGCTGGCTTTGACGGCGTTGACTTGTCGGTTCATGGTGAGTGATGAGTCAAGTATGATGCTGAGGAATTTGGCATGGTCTGATGGGGTAGGTGGGCTTCCGAGGGCAGTCGGCCACCAGGTGCTGTTCCGAGATTAGGGGGTGGCTCCAAGTATGAGGACTTCTGTCTTCTCAGCATAGAGCTTCAGGCAGCTGTTGGCCATCCAGGCTGCGTCGTCTTGCATTACTTTCTGGAAGTTGAGTTTGGTGTTGCTGGGGTCTTTGGTGAGGATCAGCTGGGTTTTGTCGGCGTACGAGACAATGTTGAGGCTGTGTTGTACGATGGCTGCAAGGGGGGGGTCCATGTAGATGTTGAAGAGGGTCGAGCTCAGTTATGATCCCTGTGGGACTCCGCTTGTGAGTTTCATGGCATCGGAGAGGAAGGGTGGTAGTCTGATCCTTTGGCTTCTTCCGGTGAGGAACGTTCGGATCCACTCCAGGGCTGTTCCTTGTATGCCGGCGTTGTGTAGTCTGGTGACTAGTGTGCGGTGGGAGACAGTGTTAAAAGCTGCTGATAGGTCAAGTAGGATGAGAGCTGCGGAGTGGCCTTGGTCCAGGATGGTGCGGATGTTATCTGTGGTGGCGAGCAGGGTGGTCTCGTTCCTGTGGTTGCTTCAGAATCTGGATTGGGATGGGGCAAGAACGATGTTCTCTTCGATGAATCGAGTCAGTTCCCTGTTGACTTTTTTTTCTGCAACTTTGGCTGTGAAGGGGAGGAGCGAGATTGGGCGGTAGTTCTTGAGGTCGGTGGGGTCAGCTGTTGGTTTCTTTTTTTTTTTTTTAAATAATTTTTTTTAAACCTTTATTGTGGATTAGGCATAGAACAAATACGGGCCCACAACCGACAGGCCGGCCACGGATACATTTGTAGCAGCAAAGCAAGCAATACGCTGACACAGTAACACCTTAGTACGGCATGCAAGCATGTAAAAGCTACACTGTAAAAACATGTGATACCGTGTCTCAGGAATAATGAAGGTTTGTTTTACATTTTAGTTGCAGCTATTGAAAGTCGACATTTTAAATTTATATAAAAATAGGCTAAGAAAATGGAGTCCATGCAAACGTGAAGGGGCAGTAGCAGCAAATTTACCACGCAATCAAGTTACCCAATAGTCAGGTCCCTCACTGCAGGATGGCAGCTCGAAATTTATACCACAGGAGTTACACATCTAACATCATACCAGTGTCCACCGCCACCTACCCCATATCTGCAGTAGGCACGGACTCAAGATAGAATAAAGAAAGAGACACAAAACAAAGAAAAAATTCAAGGCACCATAGAAACTAAATTCGAAAACTAAAATCCCATCCCCCAACCCCCCACCCTACACGCATGCAGAGGCTACGGCCTACCCCCCCCCCCCCCCCAGCAGTGTGTCTGTCGCCCAATAAACCCGAAATTTAGGACAAGAAAGAAAGAGGAGAAAAGAAAAAAGAAGAATTATAACACCTAAATATAGAGAGTAAGAAAAGAGTATTCTAATCTATAACTCCCATAAGGAAAAATAAGTCGGGAGGAGGTCAGTTCCACATACTCCCGGTCACCACCGGCCCCATAAGCATCCTCCACCCCAATTATCATCAGCACGACAGAAATAGCAAACAGTACTGCAGATGGGGAGAGTCATTTCTAAATGTGCAAACAAATCAGACAAAAAGCAGTCCCAACCTAGTCCCCGCCCGTCAGTGCGTCCATTCCACTAAAGAAACCGCCTAGCCCTGGCCTGATCTTGGATGTCCCCATGTACCCACCCCCCGTGAAAAGCCACTACCTTCGGAGAGAAAGAGAAAGCCCGCCCCAATGAGAACAAAGAGGCAAAATGGCCGCACTCGGTAAAGAAGAGATGTCCAAGGACAAGATGGACGTCGCCAGTCCCAAGCAGAGCCAACACATAAAAGGAGTTGCATTTTCAAAGCAGTAATACTTTGCAATGTAGAAGGTATCGATGTCTCTATTGAATAGGCACAGTCAAACAGGTTAGTCAGGTGTTGCAGCAGCGGCTCCATGGACGCCGTGGGCGAGGTTGTGTGCTGCACCAGGGAGAGAGACATTGTAGCAGCTCTAGGGCGGTCAGACCGCAGCCCACACTCTGTATCATCGCCAAGCAGCTGTTCCGGCACACACTCCTGCGGCAACAATGTTTCACTGACAGGGATCAGCGGAGGCTGATCAACATAGCGAGGAGAGCGGACTGGCAAAGTATAGCCTGATCTAATTGCAAATCCGTCCAGCTTCTCTCCCAACAGTCTCGAGCTTTAACGCCACTCGTCCTTCAGTTGAGTAAGAGCAAGAAGAACAGAAGCGCAGGTTAATGTCGGCTGATCATCCATTACCTCCGTGTTACGAGGCGCAGTGGACAGGTCCACTTCCCAATCGGGTACGAGCTGGGCACACCGGGCAGGAGCCGAGGCGCCGTCCGCCATTACTGCTGAGGAGCCAGCCGTCATGTTCCTGCCGTCAGGGACAACAAAGGATTACAGGCGAGGTCAGCACTATGGTGTGACGAGCAATCCCCTCGGGACAGGACAAGTCCGCGATCGTGGACGGCATATAGCGGGGAGACCCTCTCCGCTCGGCCCAGGCAGAGGCGAGTCAAGGAAAGAGCCCCGGCAGCCGGAGCACCTCCGACACTGGAGGAAACAAAGCGCGGCTCACCTTCAGCGTCCCGCAGATGGAAAGCAGTAAATTAGACTCCCAGCTGGCCAGCATTACCCTCCACACAAGCGCCCGGTGCAAACGACCACAGATCCAATCGACCAACACAGGATGTCAGCGCCGCTCCAGCACGATCGGCCCCCGCTGCTGCAGCAGTCACAGGCGGCGCGCTGTATCGCAGGTCCCGGGTCTAGGGCTAGGGTAGGCGTCGGCAGGCATCTCGACGAAACCTCAGGTTAGCAGACCGGTAGGGACACCGGAGGAACACCAATAGCATCAGAAAACTTTCCCAAACATCCCGCCGGTACGCAATAGCAGGATAGTGGGCAGGATAGCTGTGCGGGAAACAGAGGATCGGGGAGCCGGGAGACTACACGTCTGTCTCCGCGGCCATCTTGGCTCCTCCCCACAGCTGTTGGTTTCTTGAGCAGGGGCCTGACTTCTGCACACTTCCATTAGTCTGGGAAGGTGCCTGTTTGGAGGATGGTATTGATGGTGCGCTGTAGTTTGGATGCAATGGCGGCTGCGGCTCTGTGGTAGATGTGGGGGAGCAGGGGTCAGTGGGAGCCCCCGAGTGGATGCCTTTCATGGTCGAGGCAGTGTCTTCGGTTGTGATTGGAGTCCAGTTGGAGATGGTGGTCTGGCTGGTGTCTCTGGAGGGTAGGGGACCGGCTGACGTGTTTGAAGGGTGGCTGGCGAAGTTGTCGTAGAAGATTTTGATCTTGAGGTGGAAGTAGGTTTCGAGCTTGTCGCAGAGGTCTTGGGATGGAGTGCTATCTGAGGCTTCTCTGTGTGGGTTGGTGAATTCCTGAATAACCCTGAAGAGTTCCTTGGAGTTGGAGGAGTTGGCGAGGATTTTGTTGTGGATGAAATTCCTCTTGGTGGTTCAGATTTGCTTGTGGTAGTCCGTCATGGCGTCCTTTAGGTGGAGTAGTTTTGGGTCGTCTTGGTGTTTCTCCAGTTCTTCTCCATGCCTCTGCAGGTGCGCCTGGCTTCTTGGAGATCGGTGGTGAACCAGCCAACATCCCTGGGGTGCTGTTTGTCCTCCTCTCCGAAGAGGAGTTATGCGTGCTAATCTGCAGAGTCCCTTGAAGTCTGCCTCCTTTGTCGAGGGGGTCGGGGGTCTATTTCTTGAAAGTTGCCCGTTGACTATACTTCGTAGATTTATTTATCAGCAGTAACGCCCATATTGTACAGTGAGTATCAGTGAAAAAACAAGCCAAACGCGCTCCTTGTATTAGCCGGTTAGGATAACATCACAGAGAAGGTTCTTTTTATTAACTTTTACAGTTGTTGGTAAGTGCAGGAAGAGGCCAGAGAGAAGTTACTGTGAATAATGTAACCTATTTTATGATTCAAAATATGTCAGCACCTGTGCACTGCAGGCAGTGAACTTTGTGTAGAAGGAAGATATACAAGGATTAAAAATGGAGGTGGTGCCTTGGATATATCCATCCTAAAAGATGCAACCAATTTCACAATTAAAACCCTTCAATTTTAAGTTTTTAAAAGGTTGCACTATAACCGTTGGTGCAGGTATTATTTTTGTTGCCTTGGCACACAATCCAATCAGCTAACATAACAAACATTCACAATCTAAAACATGATGACCTTGTCTAACCAGACTAAGAACACAACTGTTCGAATCCCTACCAGGGCCAACTAAGCTTGTCAAACTCAAAATCATTAAGTTGGGTAGGAGCAAACATTTTGTTTATGGCATGGATGTGTGTGAAGTGGAATTATGTGGTTTGGATTGAAATTGTTAGTTGTGGAATTGTGTGGTGTGAAATAGTGTGGTGTGGAGTGGTTTGTGTAGTGGAATTACGTGGCATGGTGTGCAGTGGGATTATGTGGATAGTAATTATTTGGTACTGAGTGTATTGGAATTTTTTAGAGTGTGACTGTGTGTCATGGAGTGTAATTATGTGGATTGGTAGTTTGTGTTGCGGAGTGGTATGTAGTGGGGTTTAATTATGTGCTCTGCTGTTGAATTTTGTGGCATGATGTAGAATTTTGTGATGTGGATTGCATGCATGTGGTGTCCTCTGCAATTGTGTTGTTGAGTTGAATTGTGTGTTTTGTTGTCAAATTCCGTGGTGTGAAATAAAAATGTGTGGAGCTGAAAATAAATTATGTGGCATGGTGTGGAGTGCATTTATATGGATTGTTGCTACATGGCATAGAGTGGGTTTATGTGGGGAGTATTTTTGTGGTATTGGGTAGAGTGAAATTATGTGGTGATAAGCAGTACAAAATGTTGTTGAGAGGGGGCTCAGAGGTCTTCTTTAAAGGCAATAGATGATCTAAGATGTCTGCAGTGACATAGCAAAATATGTAAATCTGAAAGGCACTTGTTCACTCAGAGGCAGCTTGGCGCTGAATAACAGATGTTTATTGTTACCCAACTCAATGGTACGCATTTTATCGACCTAAAATGGATGAAAGGCTAAGTGGACCCACCAGGATTTGAACCTGTGACCATGAGGTCAAACACAGGCCTCTTCCATGGATGCATTAGTCCACTGTGCCTCCAGACACAGAAAACCATAAATCATGATTTTAAATGGTATCTTCTGAAGTCCTTCTCACAGGATATTCCTGCTAATAAGAAATGGATTGGGAAATATTTGTCTGAGGTAGCTCCCTCTCGATTTACTGATGATCAGAGGATGGAGATTGACTCAGCGGTTACAAAGGAAAAGTTAGTATGCTCCATCAAGGAGATGTTAAATGGTAAAACTTTGGGGCCGGTGATACACCAATAGAAAGGTACATGGCCACATTAGATGTCTTATTGAATACATTACTTAAGGTGTGTGGGAGGCATTGGATAAAGAGGGCAGCTTCAAGATACTCTGAGGTAAGCACTTATATCACTGACACTGAAACCCATGAATGGCCCCACTGAAAGTAAGTACTACAGGCCACTATCCTTGCGTAACACTGACACAAAATTACTATGTAAGGCGATTGCAGGAAGACTTCTTAAGATCCTCTTTCAGCTTGTTTTTTTTTTGACCAATCAAGGTTTGTGACACATAGGAGTACATTAATCGTCCAGAGAAGGTTTTCCTATTTTCAATATTTCATGAGGTTAATTGGGGATAATTATGTTGCTGCAGCCTTAGCTATCAAAAAGGTATTTGATACTTTAGGCTGGGCTTATCCTTTTGCTTTGGTGAGGAAGTTTAACTCTGGGCCAGAATTTATTGGCTGGGTCCAGCTATTGTATAAGTTATTGAATGCAAGTGATAGAACTGGAAAGGAGATCATTGAAAGAGGTTTTGGAGAGTGGTACGAGGCAAGGATTACCCCTGTGTCCCCGGCTGTTTGCCTTGGCCATGGAGAATAAAGATCACAACTACAAAACATGCTGTGTCTATGTATACAGACCACATGATGATATACCTGAAATGTCCAGTGTGCTTGTGCTGCTTAAGCCACACAGCCTGAATGATTTTGACGTGTCCTCGCTTAGGGTTAGTTGAACTAAATTAAGTTTATTACCCTTGGGAGTAATGGTAGAATCAAATGAGAATAAAGTACCAGGCTTTGGGCTGAAATGGCAACCAAGAGGCCTAACATATTTTGTGCGGTACAAAAGGGGGGGGGTGATGGACGGAGCACCTGAATCAATCAAACACTCACACCCAGTCAAAAGATCTGGGTTTAATCCATCACCGTTCTTTAGCCCACTCTGCCACCCCAGTTCAGACATGGCTATATGCAAATCAGTCTGACCCTGTGCCTCATGGGAACAGTCCAGCCCGAACTGCCAAGCCATGGCTTCCCTTGGTCACTTTGCCACTGGATTCAAGCAAGCCGGGCTGAAGACGGCTGGAATGCCAGAAACCAGTCCTCGGAAGCTTGTTTCTGGTCCAGAGAAGACATGGCTTGGCAGTTTGGGCTGGACTGTTCCCATGAGGCACAGGGTCAGACTGATTTGCATATAGCCATGTCTGAACTAGGGTGGCAGAGTGGGCTAAAGAACGGTGATGGATTAAACCCAGATCTTTTGACTGGGTGTGAGTGTTTGATTGATTCAGATGCTTCGTCCATCACCACCCCCTTTTGTACCGCTTTTGGCCGCCATAAGTGTGGTAGGGTATGCTCAGACATGAGTCCCTTCCTCACTTTGCCACTGGATTCAAGTAAGCCGGGCTGAAGACGGCTGGAATGCCAGAAACCGGTCCTCGGAAGCTTGTTTCCGGTCCAGGGAAGACATGGCTTGGCAGTTCGAGCTGGACTGTTCCTATGAGGCACAGGGTCAGACTGATTTGCATATAGCCATGTCTGAACTGGGGTGGCAGAGTGGGCTAAAGAACGGTGATGGATTAAACCCAGATATTTTGACTGGGTGTGAGTGTTTGATTGATTCAGATGCTCCGTCCATCACCACCCCCTTTTGTAAAATATTTTGTGATCAGGATTGCCATGCAGAGGATGATATGGCTGATCCTATTGCATAAAGGATCTTAGAAGGGATGAGGATATAATTTCCGTTTTGGTCCTCCCTCCTGTTATTTCTGATGAGAAAAATTGCTTTGGATCAGACGACTATAGTACCATGTTCTCTCTGTGTGTGTTTTAGTGCATCTTTTGATCTTTTGTGGGCCCCCTAGACTGATAGTTAAGGAATGGGATAGTTTGCTTATCTCCTTAGTTCAGCTGGTAAAAAGGCCAAGAATATGCTTGGATAATTTAAAGCTATCCTAAGAGGATGCAGGACTAGATCTCCCAGACTTAGACATTATATATAGTAATGTTGACTTGGTGATTACATCAACCATGAAAAGAGCCTACTATCTGCATGCCACAGGGGATTTGGACTGTTTTTTGTTGATGTTAGGGTGGACGTTGGACATCTGGTTTTCCAAATTGTTCATATAAATGTCCCCTATTTGGGATTCAAGAGCAAATAGGATTCGTAGAAGACTGCATTTCATGATAACGCTCCTTAATGGCACCTTCCAAAGGTGGCAACCGTAGAATGGAAGCATAGACAGCAGGATAGATTAGAAGAGTTTTCTCATTAATAAGGTATTTGTACACTGCAGAACAATTTCATATTTTGAAGAAGTCTAGAGTAAAATTTGAGATACCTGCAGGCCAGTTTCTTTTCTATGCTCAGTGGTCTGAGGTGATTAGGTCTGGCCAGAGTGGTTTTTGGGGCAGACTCCTTTAATTGGTAACGTTCTCAGAACTGATCCAACAAAATTATGGTGAATTATGTATTTCTTCAATGTACGGAGCAATGTGCAGGTAAACACCAACTGGACAGGTGTGAATAAAATGTCATCGGGACAATCAGACCTCCAACTGATTCGAAATGAGAGTTTTTATCTAGAGTGCTGCGTGTACTGGTAATGCTCAACTTCAGTTTCCACAATAGAAATATCTGCACAGAGTATAATATTCGCCTATGAGCATGCATAAAATCTACTCATGTCAGTCAAGTACCCTTCCCAAGCGAGATCATGCACAAGTGGACCTGATGCACATACACACCAAAAGCGAGAGAGAGTTTTTATTAGTCTCTGTGCATGTAAAAATCCTTTGTGAAATCTGACAGACACCTCACCATACCTGACTGAAAGCACCAGTACTCAACTATTTACTACAGAATATATTTATTAGGGGGGTGTAACACCCCACTGAAGCTACACCACTGCCCAAAAAGACAAAATTGATTTAAAGGTATGTGATATTATGTATGGTTTTGTAAAAAGGATTCCTTATGCCAATAGGTTGAAGCCTACTGGCCTTCATTTTGAGAAATCGCGGGCTGCTGTGGGGAAATGGTCATGGACCGTACAGATGAAAAGCTGTCGAAAGAGAGCAAGCTTTGTAGCATCTTTTAATCCTTTTGAGGGGACAGAAGATTCTCTGGAACTATCTTCTTAGAATAATAGTTTGGAAACTGATCTGTTTACTAAATACAGAAAAGATGGCATGTTACCCTGTAATTAAATATGCATACAAATAAAAATGTATGCATATCGTGATGAGGGACTTCTGCTTTTAATTACAGTTGGTTGTTTTGCTGATTATTGAATATGAATATGTAAAAATATATGTAAAAATGTTGTTGGAGGTGCTTGGTGGGGGGAGTCAGCTTCCAAATTTTTTATACCCAAAAAGCCCAGCTCTTACTAACATTTATTAGAAGAGAATCGATTAAAGGCGGCTCCTGCCAGAGGAGATTTGTGAGGCATAGATGAGATGCAGCCTTCGCCCGTTCTGCCCCCTAATCAGCTGGCAGTGCTTGAAAGTGACATGTGATGCGGGATTCAATACGCAGACAATGTCCGCCTGTAAATTCTTCAGCGTCTGCATGGAAACAAGGATGTGGCTTAATTGCCGGAGTGGCTGACCTTGAAGCTGCGGATTCAGCTTCAATCTGGCGGGAGGCTCAAGCATCCTGTGATTCTGGGCAAATCACTTTATCTCCCCATGCCTAAAACAAACAAAAAAGCATTAAAAGTATGTGCCTGTCTAATGCAACTGGTTCTCATGCAAAGCGCTCTGATACCTTCCTTCAGGTCGAGTTTCTGCTATATAAAACTGCAACAAAAAAAACACCACAAAGTCAGAGTAGGCTGAACGCCTGCACCTGCACAGGAGGGGCATGGGTGGAGCTGCCAAGCAAATGCTATGCGATGAGTCTCTGCGGAGTGTACATTTCATTCCACCTGATGGAGGCAAATTGGATTAGCGAATTCTTATACAATTTGAAATTTTATTTTTGTATTTGCTGCCACAATGTTTTCTAAGAAGTTTTTTATCAAATCAGGCTGACGTGATATAATAGTAGAAAAATGAGGTTTGGGATTAGTCAAAGGAAGGATTGAGGAGGGAAGAGTTTGGAAAGGGTTATTAAGGAGATCATAGTAGTAAAAGGAAGTTTGGGGTGGGTCAAAGGAGAGATAGAAGAGGAAATAGTCTAGAAAGGATTATTAGGGAGATCATAGTAGTACAATGATATTTTAGAATGAGTCATAGTGGAGGTAGAGGATATATTGAGAGAAGTATAGGATGAGATATAGAGTAGTGCATTGGAGTAAGTTGAAGGCCTTTTTTGTTTCTACAGTAGGAGTAAAGTAAGAAACATATAGATACATAACTACATAGAAAGGTAAACATGCATATATAAAATAATAAAGAGATATAAAGTTGTATTATATAAAGTCCCACATGTGTATGTATGGATAAATAGTTAGAAACTCAGACTTTCAAGTGTTGCTGTATATAAAGTTAATTTATTTTTGTATTTGTATTCTTCTTATTTTTTCAAATTGTATGCATTTTTTGTTTATTTATTTATTTATTTTTATTTTATGTTTCCCCAAATATTTCAATAGTGAAGCACTTATAGATTCAATTGTTATGATTACATTTATACATTGTGATATGTAGAAGACAATAAAAACAGAGAATCATAAGTAGAGCTCCCGGTTTTATGGTATTTATATTTTTGTATTTATCCATATTTATTTTTTGCAAATTTTTCCTGTATTTATCCATTCTTTTAGGTTTTGTGAAATAATGTAGCTGATATGTGTATATTTCTGCATTTATTTAACTAGTTAATGTGCACTCGTGCCACACTCAGGTGGGAAAATATGCACTTGTAGGTTGACCCTGGTGGCTATGATCGCCAAACGTAACATTGCAAAACACGGGGGCGCAATTAACCCTCCCAAAATAGCGGAGTGGAAAGCCGACTTAGATTGGTGTCTGCAAGCACAGCAGAATATATATAAAGCCAGAGGTTGCCTGCAGAAATGGAAAAAAAATCTGGGGCCCCTGGAGGGTATTTAGGGAGTTGTAGGAAGGAGGGGTCTCCTTTTCAGGTATTGTACTTACCTATCCAATCTGTTATCCGTCATGTTTACATGCTTATCTGTAACCAAAATGACTCCAATTGTTGACTGTGTAAGACTGTATTCCACCCAACTCACTGTTGAGGACTGAAAGAATAAAAATAATAATACAAAATTATAATAATATGAGCTGGTAAGAAAATATATGCATTCTAGTATCAAGGTTATGCAAATCTACTGCTGTTTAATGTTCTTTATTAAAATCCCTACATATATCTTTAATCCCCTTGCCTGTCAATCCGCACAGCTATTGGTTTGGCAGTCATGATTGACAGCATTTAAATTGCTCAAAAACAACCCAATTTCAGTTTTTATCCACATTTAAAAATGAACACAGGCAGGAAAATAAATTGCTTTCTGTCTGTATCTATCTGTAAAAATCTGTAAAAATGGAAAACATGGAGCCTTAATCATAAGTATCTAATAAAATAACTTACAGAACTTATCACATATTGTGATAGATAGCATTTAATCAAATAACGTATATGTAAAGTATGCAGTGAACTATATAAATGTTAAACATACATTTTGTATATATATATATATATATATATATATATATATATATATATATATTAGCAGCCCGTCCCGACCTTGTCCGGGAGCAACAGGCTTCCCCGACCCCCGCCCGCCCCGACATTGTCCAGCAGCCCGGGCCCCCGCCAGGCCCGTCCCCCGCCTGCCCTGACTCCCGCCTGCCCTGACCCCCGCCTGCCCCGACATGGGTCCCCTTACCTCAGATGCCTTTCCTCCCGCCTGTCCGCTGCTCGTACCGCCGCTGGCCTGTCCGCTGCTCCTCACGTCACCGCTCCTCCCCCGCACCATGTCCGCCGCTCCCTTACCTCAGCCGCCTCTCCTCCAGCCTGTCCGCTACTCGCACCGCCGCAGCCTGTCCGCTGCTTCTCACGTCACCGCGCCTCCCCCGCGCCATGTCCGCCACTCCTCGTCGCGCTCCTGGACGCCGCTCCTCCCCGCGCTCCTGACGTGAGCACGCACTTCGCGGCGGGCTCTACTTCGGAGGGACTGCTTTTTTTACTGTAACTTTTTTAAATAATGTCTTTTTTTAACTTTATATAGCCTACAACCATCTACACACCCTGACGATTCTAACGGTGTATCGGGTGTGTGGAAAGGCTGAAAGTTCTTCCTTTATTATAGTAGTATAGATATTATCATAAGTAATATATACATTTGCTAGGCATATCTACAAAAATATCTATATATTTTTAAACCACTAGTAGTACATATATTTGTACAAAGAAATACACATATCTAAATACATACATAAAAATCAAATCATACATGTTTACATACACAGGTATATGCTGTACATTTGTGTTTTGAGTATGGTGATCATGAGGGAAAAAGCCAACTCTTGAGTAGTCTTCTAAAGATAAGATAGTTATCTGTGGATCTTATGTTTGGGGTAATGAATTCCATAGTTTAGCATGTTGAACAGAGAAAGATGTACCACCCGGGTTTTTTTTCTTGTATGCTGGGGTTGAGAGGCGAGGTTCCAATCTAGAGTGGTGGTTGCTTTTTTGTATGCATTTGGTGATTTTATTCCCGATGAAAAGTGACCCTGTTCCATGTATTGCTTTGTGGGTGATACAAAGCAGATTGAAGGTGGATCTTCCGGCATCCGGTAGGGCTCTTGAGGCAGAGGAGAAGTGGGTTTGTGTTTTTATATTTAGCAGTAGTCTAGCATCAGAGTTCTGAACTTGTTGTATCTTTTCATAGTTGAGAAAGATGATCCGTGATAGAAGCCTTTGGCATAATCAAGTTAGACTGTACAAGAGAGATAGTAGCTTGGATCTTGTGTAGAAATCCTAGGTGGGGGAAGATGTATTGCTGAGTTTTCATAGTAATGAAGTTTCATTTTGCAAACTTATCCACTTGAGCATTTATCGATAGCATGAAGTCTGTAGTCATTCTAAGGTTTCTTTTTTTTTTTTTTTTGAAAACCTTTATTTAACATTCTCAACCAGATACAAACACGGGCCTACAACCCCCATGCCTGGCCGCTAAGCAATTGCAACACAGTACTACGATGAAAACTTCAGACCCAGCCTCCCGGGAGCATAGTCGCTACTTCCACAGTACGTACTGGTTGGAAGACCTACCAAATTGGAAACAGGATACAAAAGGTTTCATTTTATAATATAAGATAGAAGGATCAGGTGCCATACAATTTCTCAAGCTACGAGGTGGTGGCGAGCGAAATAGCAATGTGTCCACAGTTAATACATTTTCATGTAGGTCAGTGGCGTTTAAGCAAACGACACCCAGGATAAACAAGCATACTATTACGATTCGCGCCAGCAATTATGCCCGCCCCTTGGCCCCGAAACATCGCGAGAGTTGAGGCACAGATATGAAAACAGAGATGGACCTGACAAGGAACCCACTACACTGACCCGGAAAAGGAGAAAAGAAAAGGCCTAGGAAAGATAAGAAGAGAAAAAGGCCATAGAAACAAAGAAAAACAAAAATCCCATCCCCAACCCCCCCACCCTGCACCCCTGCAGATGACTACGGCCTACCCCCCTAGCAGCGTGCCTGTCGCCCAAAAACCGAAACCCGAAATATAGAAGAAACAGAGAAAAAAGGAAAAGAAAGTAAACCCCACCCGAAGAGGGGAAATGGAGGAGGGCTTTATTCAACGCACTCCCGGTCTCTCGCCCCCGACCTAACCAACCCCGCCCCGGACTCCGTTAATTCAATAAAACAATCCCGTTAACCATAATACCACAGTGAACCACCCAGAAAACAATCTCAGGCTTGGCCCCGTCGATGAAATTTGCTGAGTCCGTAAGGGGAAGAAAGCCCCGTCCTCAAAATGTCGAATAGTACACAGAAATTGGCAGAACAGGGGTCCACAGATGAAAAAAGAACGGCAGGTCCCAAGGTAGTCGGCTGGTACCAACGATGCCCCTCCCCGTCTCCGAAGCCAGTCTTTATCCCATCTGCCATCTTGATAGACCGACTGGGGAGGGGGGTCGACACAGTCCAAAACAGTTCACAGTCCCAATTAAAAGGAATCGAAGTGGGGACAGCATTCAAGTGTTCCGACAGTTGCAAAACCGGGGATCCCAATGGATTATTTGAATCACAAAGCACAGTACTTTCGGGTAGCTCCACTGCGATGGGGGCAAATACAGCTTCCAGCGCCGGGACTAAGTACGCCACCGGGGCGTCAATGGAAAGGCGAGCTGGCCGCCGGGTCTCGGGCGTCAAGTCAGGATCCGGTCTCAATCCTTTGATTCCATCCGCCGCCAACAACAGGCTGCAGGTCTGAGCTTTAACCGTCTCCTGAAGAGTCACAAGGGCCTCTAGCACCGTCCGCAATGACGGGCCACTTTGAGCCTGCTCCGTCAGCCTCCATTTTCCCTCGGGCATGGTGGTCCCCACGGAGAGGCGCCTTCTCCGGGTCAAGATTAGGCGGAGCAGGTATTAGCCATGAGGGACAGGCTGTTAGCGTGCAGTAGCGCGTAGCGAGATTCCAACCCAAGGGGCACCGGCGGTATGAATGCCGGACCCCCAGGCCGGGACCCCCGCAACCCAGCACCGCGCGTCCTCGTCACCTCACCTCCTATAGAGCACCAGGCAGCAGATGGTAGCAAAGCAATCCCAAAATTCCGAATGTTCCAAAGACCGGACCCAACCGCTTTCAGCAGTCCGTTGTTGTTCAACTCGGACCCGGCAAGGCCAGCACTCGAGGCCCCGGCTTCTCGGCTGGGTTAGGCCTCAAATCGATCCTCGATGTTACTTTGATGGAGCAAGGATTTGCACGTGAAGCGCCTTGCCCCGTGCAAGAACCTCGCCAAATATATAATATTACTAAAATCATTGTTGTCGTTTATTACACGTTTTCCCAAACACGCGGGTGTCCCCGGATGCTTGCCTGTATGTCTTTTTCATATTAACGAAGCTTGCACTAAGAAAAATGGCTGCTTCGCTGAAATTCAGTCTGCGCATGCGTCGGTCATACCCATGTGATGTGACGCACTCGCATTCTGGAGGGAGTTCTGTGCACATGCGCACTGTTGCTAAAATGGCCGCTTGACTCTCACCACGCTCTCCGCTTATTGCTGCTGCTTTAGCCTATCTATCTTTTCGCACTAAACCTTAATGCTATAGTCATTATAAAGTAAGGGTTGGATAAGATTTTTCATGGTATACAGTGTGATCATTCTGGATGTGATATTAATTTGTTTTCGCTTACTTTTCATGTACCGCGTCTTTGGGGGCTGGGAGTGCTTAAGCTACGCCATATTTGAAGCTCCTCTGGGTTTTGCCATGTGACCTGGGAGAAACTCGACTGCGCAGAAGCTGAACCAAGCCAGCTGGCTCCTGAAGCAAAATGCGCCTGAGAACCCAGCACAAATTGTGGACAATCACCTTGAAATTAACAGACTTTGTTGCAACTGTCTTATGCGCTCATACTTTCTGTTGTATTCTATGGATGGGAACGTGAACCCGGGGGGCGGGTATGCAAACCTGAATATTAAATATGGGAAAGCTGAATTTTAGGAGGTGGTAATGATCGCACCACCTCTCCTGACCAATCAAAATATGGGAAACTGTCACTTGCAACATTAGTGGGTGGTCTGAGGGTCCCCAGAACTGTATAATTGCCCTAGTTTAGCTTATGGAAATTGTCCGACTTGTCCGAGTAGCAGACCTGTCACTGACCCTACGATCTCAATAGGTGCTCAATCTGAAAGTGCTGCGAAGCACTTTGTCCATACTTTCCACAAGCTCCTAAGGGGTGGAAATTCCTAAGTGCTGGCGAAGCACTTTGCTGGGAGATTCGAAAATCCAATCGGGGTTTCTGGCGGATTACTTGCAGAAAGGGGTAACGCAGGCGTTGCTGTCCGAAGCTGTGGGTGTTGGTCGTTCCCTGGGAGGCCCAGTCCTTTGACCCGAACCTGAGGGGTATCCTGTCCTGATCTGTCCGTGGGTTGTACCTGTTCGCATTCTGGTGTGCCTTTTCTGAGGGTCCTTGTCCCCGTCTTCCCAACTGACCCGTGGCCAGGGTTGGTCTCAAATCTGAATTAGGTAAATATTGTTTGTGGGTTTGCGTATTCTCTGTATCTTGTTTCCTCTCTCTCTCTCTCTCCCTTTCGTATAATCTATTAAAGCATTCTACCTGTGATATTGCTCTATTGCCGTTGAAACATCCAGTATATGTGTCTGATTTAGTTTGGTGCCTTCTCTCCCCCCCTCCTTTAGGAGCTCATTGATTTTGTCATAAATAAGAGCTTGTTCCCATTTTTCCCTTTCCTTTAGTGGATTGCAGTGAACTTAGTAAGAATAGTCTTAAGTGATAAGGATAAGTACATGTTTTAGGTCCCTCCACAACTCTTGTCTTAGTATAAAATTGCAGTAATTAGTTTTGTGCCAAACCCTACCTCTAGTCTCCCCATATATCTTAATGGTCGTGATTTTCTTCGTGCAAAGTTACCTATTGGTGTTGATATTAATGTTTGACATAGTGTTCTGCATATCGCTTATTGTCTTGGCATCTTCTTTTTGAATTTTCATATAAAGTGTTAAACTTCATCAGGTGTCTGTGGTCATTTTACAGAAAAGTGGATAAAATATATGGACGTAAAGAAATGTTTAAGGTCTTGTCTACTATTTTCCCTTTTAGCTCCAGGTCCATCGTAAGTTTGTGCCTGTGGTAAGTCAGGTGCATGGTAAGCAGAGGTAATCCTGAACCATTGATTACTCATAGAAGCGTGCTAGGATCTCACCCGGTTCACGGGAATCACTGATTGAAATTGAAATGCACGCCAGGGCCCAGTGCGTGTGAGAAAATTGGTGACCCGGGTGAACTGCGCGCTCTATCAGTAATTTTCTGGCAGCCAGAGGATGGTTTGGACTAGTTAGATTAGGTAGACAGGGAAAGTTAAGAAACAAACCGTGAAAATAAAATGTGCTGCTGATTTTCTACTATATTGTTTGAAATTTTTGAAATGTTTTAAAGATTTATATGTAAATGTATATGATTTTTGCATTGCTGCTATAAATGTTGAATTAACCCAGAATTGTTTGTGAATGTTCAGTGTAGTCCGAATCCCCGGGGAAGTATTTTAGCTAACGGTGAGCAGAATCCGGTTAGCTGTTGAAGTCACTAGGGTCTGAATCATTAGTGCAGGGTTAAATGAATAACTGGAAGCACTAATTAGGATCTTTTGTTATATCTGAATAATTGATAGCTACGAGTCCGGTATAAAACTTTCATTGCGATATCACCTAGTAAGGGTCGCATACGGAAGGAGTAGTAGGGTCTCCGAGGCTTGTCTGGTAAGTAAATAGTTCACTGGTGAAATCCCGGCTCAGTACATATCCCTGACGACAGTGGATGAGTCAGAAGAATAACGGGTTCTATATTACTTGAGTGTGAGGTTAGGCAAAGAAGTCTACCCAGAGTGAATGAGAAGTAGACAGAAGTGGTTTACTTGCAGTAAAAGGAAGTTTTTCTATCTTTTTAGAACACTCAGACATAGTGGCAGACGTTGTGTGTTAGTAACTAAGTTTTGCATTTGCACTTTAGGAAGAGTTAAAAGTTTCCGTTACCTTGTAAAGGAGGGAGTCAGTCGGAGAGCTGCTCTGACGTCACTCCGTGCCGCGCTGGTATTGGTCAAGACAGCGGGCGTGTAGTGAAGCTGAATTTGTGAAGGAGGGGTGAGTGCCGCAGAGTGAGACTCTGTCTCGCGAAAAGGCCGCGCACCCATTGGCTAAGAATTTTTGTATTCTCTGACCTGATTGGGTAGTGCGAAATAAAAGTCGCGCTAGCATTGGAAACACAAAGGTAAACAAAATTAATCAAGCCGAGTTCGAAGAGAGTCCCGAAGATTATATGTGGTATCCAGATTTTATACCGAATCCAAAGTACCTAGGATTTTATAAGGATCAGCTTATGCGAGGTAGACCACACATGATGTACGGAATAAAGAGGAAATTGTCATTTTCTGACAAAATAAAGAATTTTTT
Organism: Lissotriton vulgaris; assembly: GCF_964263255.1. Taxonomy (NCBI): domain Eukaryota; kingdom Metazoa; phylum Chordata; class Amphibia; order Caudata; family Salamandridae; genus Lissotriton; species Lissotriton vulgaris. Next base: position 1,291,089,230 of record NC_141691.1, read on the forward strand.
CAAAGCCGACAAGCCCATTAGAACGAGGGAGGGTGTGCTCATTCCCCCGCCGAATACTCCTGCTTCTTTCATGATGTTTGAGAAAGGGTATCACACTTGTGTATGGTTAGAAAATTGGGCAAAATATACTGCAGATGACGGAGTTCTAGCATTCCCTGTTGAAGGTACCTTTAATGGTCGGATCCTGTTTAACTTAAGGACCCGTATGAATGACTTACACCCTAGACCTAGGTTGACTCAGTACGAAGCTCTGGAGGAATGGGAGATTGAGGCTGCAGAGCGAGATAAACCCAGGATGGATAAGGGAGTGAGTAAATGGTATCCTAAGCTTCCAACGCCAACTAAAGAGCAGAAAATGGAACAGTGGAGGCAGTCTATGATAACTGAAGGGCTGTTCCCTATGATGGGGGTGGCTGAGGAAAGGAAAGGAAAATGCAAAGAAAAAACCCATCACCTAGCTCCTATGGGGGACTTAGATGATGAACACTTGGAAGATTTGTTAATGAAAAATCCACCTCCCTATGATGCAGACTCAGAACCTGTGCCCTCTCGAAATCCCTTTGCAAATTATCCCAGATGTAGGAGGAATAGTGATACAGATAGAGCAGGGACAGACAGTAAAACCAGTGAAAGGGACGGGTTTTGCAGACCCAAACCCACAGTCCCGAATTATCAGCCATTCGGAGAAGATCCTCCGCGACTGGTCACTCCGACCGCTCCGAATATTTATCCGTCCTTAGTACCCCAGGTATTGCATGACAAAAATACTGGAAAGGTATTAGGAGAAAAAGAGAGAGAGGTCCTGACTAAACAGCGAGATGAGTTAATTCGAACCATTACCCAAATGCAGCCCCATCCTGATTCCTTGACTATTCCAGTAACTATTGGTCCAGCTATTCCACTGTATAGAAATGACATGACCAGTCCCCAGCCTCCTGTTCTCCCCTCGATGCTGCCTACTTCTAGCATCCCGACCTTGAAGAAGGAGATATCCATAGATGAGGATCAAGAGAGTGAGTGTGAATCTGGAAGTTTGATGGATCTGCCCATAAGGGAATCAAGGGCCAGTGTAATAGGGACAAGAAGTCAGCCCAGACCAAAGGAGGTGGGAATTGAAAGTGCAACGGGAGTTAGGAGTGCCACTTTAGTTTCCCCTGAAGAATTGGACAGATGGACAAAGGAGCTAGAGAAGGAGGCCACTCCCCAACCTAAAGCATTGGAAATATATAAATTGAGAATAGAAATAGAAGAAATGATGGCTGGAAACGTAGGAGTAGAGCGCCTAAGCTCGTATAACGAAGAAGAGTTGCTGTTTATCAGTAAAAATCTTACCCGGAGTGCTAGGTCGCTCCATGAAAAGATAATGGATACAGCAGAAGAAATGGGAATAGATGTTAGTCGCTCCAAAATCCTTCAGAAACCTTACAGAGTGAATTTTTCAGACAAAGATTTAGAAAGCCTGAATGTAATGGGAAAACAGGTCCAGGTAAAAGAATTGTTAAAACTCCTGCAGAAGTGGGGCGAAGTGGGGAAATGGAGAACCCGGTGGGCAAAGAAAAAGGAAAGCAGCAGGGCTGGGTCCGTGACTTCAGAATTCATATTAAAGGAAGTAACACCAACAGAAAAATTGTGCCCCATGAGGGAGGTCCCGGGAGGAAAATATGTCCATGTCCCTTGGTCCCGACAGGATATTGTGTCATTTACAAATGACTTCCCGAAATTACGGGAGAAGCCAGTTGACTGGTACAGGCAGGTAGAACGCTTCATAAAAGTTCAGAAATGTCTGCTGAAAGACCTGGATGGGTTTTTCGACATTGTGGTCCCTGTAGATCTATGGACCGAATGTAAAATAGAAATTGATTGGCCTAATGATGAATATCCCAGAGATGAGAAAACCGGAGCTCCCTCACCTGACGTAATGAGGAAATATGACCAGGTCATACAGTACCTTAAGAAAAAGGTTCCCGCAAAGGAAACGGATTGGACCCGAATAGATAGAACCACCCAAGAACGTGATGAAACTGTTCACTCCTATTATGAAAGGCTACTGCAAGTGTTTAAAACATACAGCGGTATCGACAATGTGGACCTGAAAGACATGACACATTTCAGTTACAGATTTGTGCTAGGATTAAGGCCTGAAATTTCCCAATGGATTAGAGACAATAAAATCAGTTGGCAGGGAGAACCAATAGATGCTGTCCTGAAATATGCAAAATATTGCGAAGATGAAATCGAAAACAAAAGGAAGGCCCTCAAGGAGAAGGTAATGTGGGCACAGGTGAAATTAGCCGAACAGCAAGAAAAGCAGTTAAGTAGATTGACTTCTGATAATAATGCTCAGAATGCCACTGCTGGGGGAGGAGGGAAGCCCCGCACTAAAATGAGTAGAGAAGAAGCCATGAAGAAATTCCCGTGCCATGGGTGCGGCCAGATAGGGCATTGGAGAGACGAGTGTCCACACCTGCAGGCCGGTAATGCCCCTGTAAATGGTTTAAATCCACAGGTGCCGAAAGAGGGGACGAGAAAGAACCAGCAACAGGTAAAATTACCCCCAGTACCTCGCGCTCCTAGACAGAATTTTAAGAATCAGGGTCAGCAGGATGAAAGGGCGGAAGCATGGGAAGTCGAGAATGAAAGAAACGCAGTCATTCCACAGTATTTGTTAAATGATACCTTCCTCTGTGAAGATCAAGATTGACGGGGCCTGAGGGGGGAGGATGAGGAGTGCGTGCTTGGCGCCTCCTTACCGGTAGACCAGACTGGACCATACATTGAAGGAAAGGTTGAAGGAAAAGATGTCACCTTTCTGTTGGACACTGGTGCTACCAGATCTACTGTAAGAACAGTGGATGTTCCTAACCTACCCCTCTCGGGAGAAGCAATCCAAGTAGTGGGAGTCTCAAATCAAATAATAAGTACTCCAGTAACCGAACCAATGGAAATTTCTATAGGAAATTTCAAGGAAATGCACAGATTTGTGGTCTGTGATTCCAGTCCCGTAAACCTGCTAGGACGTGATTTGTTGTGCAAGATGCGTTGTACCATTTACTGCACACCAAATGGTGTCGAAATTCAGACCCCCGATGAAGATGGCCTATACAAACTGATGTTAGTCAGACAAGATGCTGATATAAAATCATTGACAATTGAAGATTTACCTGAAGAGCTACAGTTAAGAGTAGTACCAGAAGTGTGGGATTTCACAGGAAAGGATGTAGGCCTGATGGCAAATGTGGACCCAGTTAAAATAGCAATAAAAACGAATGCTGTATACCCCAAAACCAGACAGTACAAAATGAGTGCAGAAGTGAAAGCAGGAGTGGCGACTGAAATTACCCGGCTACTCGAAGCAGAAATAATAGAAGAAGTGATGAGCAGTCCCTGTAATTCGCCTATCATTGGGATCAAAAAGCCTAGTGGGAAGTACCGGGTAGTGCAAGATTTGCGCAAGGTAAACCAAATTGTTGTACCTTGCTGTCCTATTGTACCCAACCCTGCAGTAATTCTCTATCAGATTCCCTGGAATGCAGAATGGTTCACTGTCATTGATCTGTGCCACGCATTCTTTTCCATCCCATTACATCCAGAAAGCAAATTCCTTTTCAGTTTTGAATTCGACAGTCATATCTATGTTTGGAATCGTGTCCCCCAGGGGTACACTGAAAGTCCATCGATTTTCAACCAGATACTGAAAAAGTGCCTTGAATCCCTAGTACTGCCAAGAGAGTCTGTTCTGGTGCAGTACATAGATGACCTGTTAGTGGCATCTAAAACCCAAACTGACTGTGTCACTGACACCATTGCCTTGCTGAATCACCTAGGAAAGGGAGGACATAAAGTGTCGCCTGACAAATTGCAGTTTTGTAAGAACTCAGTGAAGTATCTGGGGCACCAGATAGAAAAAGGAATCAGGAAAGTAACTACTGAAAGAATCAAAATAATTAGAGCAATGGAACTGCCCAAAACTCAGAAAGAAGTGAGAATGTTTCTAGGAGTTGTGGGTTACTGAAGACAATGGATTGTAGGATTTGCTGCACTGGCCAGGTCCCTGATAAACATGACCAAGAAAGGAGTAGAAGACCCCGTCAGCTGGGACAGTGAAAGCATGAATGCTTGGGTAACATTGAGAAATTGCCTATGTACCGCTCCTGCATTAGGTATGCCGGACTACTCTAAATCTTTTGAACTATTCTGTGACACCAGAGAAAATTGTGCTCTTTCAGTTCTGACTCAGGAGCACGGATTAGTTAGACGCCCAGTGGCCTATTTTTCGGCCACCCTAGATCCGGTGGCTGCTGGATTGCCGGGGTGTCTGAAGGCAGTTGCTGCTACTTGTGTCAGTCTGGAACAGAGTAAGAACATTGTCATGGGACATCACGTCACTGTATATGTTCCTCATTCTGTTGTAATCCTGCTAACTAGAACTAAGACCCAGTACCTCACACCTAGTCGGCTGACTAAGTATGAAAGAATCTTGATTGGTGCTGAAAACGTCACCATTTCCCGGTGCAATGTCCTAAACCCAGCGACACTGTTACCTGTCCCCCTGGATGTAGAATCAGAAGAAGAAGGGGACCATAATTGCGTTGATCTGACTGAGTTCAGTACAAAGCCCCGTCCAGACATTCGTGAAATAGCATTACCTGATGGGGATGAGACAATGTTCGTGGATGGCTCGTGTTTAAGACATGAGAATGGGGGCCTGAGTGCTGCCTATGCTGTGGTTACATTGACGAAGACCATAGAGGCATCATACCTAAGCGAGGTGAAATCTGCACAAGTGGCAGAGCTCATCGCGTTATCCAGAGCCTGTAAGAGGGGTAAGAACAAAAGAATAACTGTGTACACCGACAGCCAGTATTGTTACGGGGTTGTTCATGACTTCGGCCAGTTGTGGTTGCAAAGAGAATTCATGACTTCCTCCGGCACCCCTATCAGAAATGGAAAAGTGGTGCATAACTTACTGGAAGCTATCCAATTGCCCAAAGAATTGGCTGTGGTCAAGTGTGCGGCTCACAGATCAGGAAATGATGATGTGACCGCCGGTAATAGATACGCTGACCAAATTGCACAGTTTTGTGCCCGACATCAAATGTCTCTCCAAATTGCATTGTGGAGTGGAAACAGCTGCCAACTTATGTTGTTTGAGAATGTGTCAACGTGGGAAGAACTAAAGGAGTTGCAACAGGCAACAGACAGGCAAGAAAAAGGCAGGTGGGCAGCAAATGAATGCAAGTTGAGAGAGGATGGTGTGGTGGTAAATCCGGCTGGGGTGCCTGTACTGCCTGATAGCTTGGTAGACCCCATGGTCAGAATGATACATGAACCAACACATATGGGAAGAGACGCTATGTGTCGGGTGTTTGGACAGGTGTTCTGTAACTCAAAGTTCAGGAACCAGGCGGAAAGGTTTTGCCAGAGGTGCCTAGTGTGTCAGCAATTTAATGCAGGAAAGAAGACTGTAGTAAAACAGAGTACAATTGGGAAGGCAGTAGGACCCTTTGTAAGAATGCAGGCAGACTTTGTAACCATGCCAAATTGCAAAGGATATAGATATATCCTAGTCATAGTTTGTCTGTTCTCCAGGTGGGTGGAGGCTTACCCAGCAAAGAAAATTGATGCCCTAACTACAGCTAAGCTATTGCTCAGGGAGTTGATACCTAGGTATGGAATCCCAGAGACTATCGAAACGGACCAAGGTGGGCATTTTGCCAACGATGTGCTAGAAGAACTCTGTAAAGCATTCAAAATGAAGAAAAGACTACATTGTGCCTACCATCCAGAGGCTTCTGGAGTAGTGGAACAAATAAACGGCACCCTGAAGTCCAGGTTGGGAAAAATGTGTGATTCCACAAAAATGAACTGGATAGAGGCTTTACCCCTTGTGCTGATGAGTTTGAGAAGTATCCCGAACCGAAAGACTGGCCTGAGTCCCCATGAAGTGTTGATGGGAAGAGTGATGCGGCAGGCATGGGTACCCGGACACAAACTGCTAAGCATTTCTGATGATATGGTGCTAGAATACTGCAAGCAGCTGGGTGACCAAGTGCGTTCTCTCTCTCAGCAGATTGGAGAGACAGAAGACGAGTGGCCAAAGACTCCAGCACACAACTTGCAACCAGGAGATTGGGTGGCGTTAAAGAAACACACCCGGAGCAGTTGCCTGAAACCCAGGTGGGGAAAGCCACGACAAGTGATCCTCGTCACTACCACTGCTGTAAAGTGTGCTGGTGTACCGAAGTGGATCCACGCCAGCCACACGAAGCGGGTAGCTGGAGAAGACGCGACTGTAGCTGAAGGCAGCTCAGCTGATGAGGCTTCCGAAGAGGAGAGTCCGGAACTAGCTGACATCGAGCTGCCGAGCACAAGTCAAGGCGTTGAATGGTATCCCGCCGACGACCCGGTTCATGATCCAATACGAACCCGGAAATATTCCTACTTAGACAGTGAGTGGGATAGTCCAGGTGAGTTAGAAATAGACGAAGCAGATCAGGTCCACGAGAATCACATCACACCTGATCAGGAAGTAGGCCAAGTAGGGTCAGATCAAGGCATCGAGACTCCTCCTGGAACTCCGGAGTCTGGAAAGGGACAGATAGTAATTAGAGCTGACGTTCATGCAGAAGAAAGCGAAGGGATCGAAGAGCATGAACATGAACAGATAGAACTAGATCAAAGTGCTCAGACAACGGAAACAACAGCAACCAAAAATAAAAAGAAAGTGCGATTTGAATCTGAGCAGGGTCAGAATAGGGACCAGGCAGAAGAGATAGATGAAAGACCTGGAACTAGCCAGTCAGGAAGGGAAACAGAAGTGCCACAACAAAAAGTAAAAAGAGTGCACGAAGAAGGGCAAGTTTCCTCAACTACTGGGAGGAAAGGAGGCAGAAGTGCACCTCGATACGTAAAGAGACTGAGGCTCAGACTAAAGACAGCCGGAGAAAACGACAAAGACCGAAAAAGGGCTCAAAGTGAAAGAAGGACAGCCCAAGGAAAATCGCTGAGAAAGAGCGACAGAATAAAGAAACAGAGCAAACGGTATCGAAGCCCTGAGTGGACTTACTTTGTGTTGGAAGAAATAGACGAACCACACCACAGTGGCAACAGTGAAGACGAGTCCATTGCTGATCGGAGCTCTGACGAAGACCCTCCTTGAAAAAGCCCAGAAGTGAGCCTTTGGTGCAAAGAAACGAAGAGGGGCAGCGAAAGCCACCTGTAAGCTAAAATGTCTGATCCGAGTGTCTCTGGGAGATCCAGATGTGGGTGTCTAAAAACTTGCTGTAAAGTATGCTTATGTAGCGTAGCTGTGCTAATAGTAATATGGATAGGACTAACAATCTTCTTACCGTTTATGATAAGTAAGAATCCTAACCTTTCCCCTACTGAACCTGAAGCAGTAGACGTAGGGGCTGACCCGACTGCAGAAACACCACGAAGCTTAGAAAGACGCGACAAACTAGTAGGCTTGACACACACACGACCTAACTTAGAAGCATCAGATGAGGATGGACTACATTTTCACAAAATGAAAAACAGGACACACCTAAATGTTTTTGCTAACTTGTTAGTGCATTACGTAGAAGCTATGGAAATAGAAGACTGTTATGTCTGCATGAAGCTACCTACCTCAGTAGCTGAAGGTGTGACATACCACCACCTACCGTTAACCTATGGAATTTCCTGTAGTATTTTAGCTAGCTTGTTCTATAGAAGCACCTTGCAATACTATTATTCAAATGATGACGTAGTTTTTTCTGAACTTCCTGTTAGAAAACACTTGAACCGTGTACATACTACAAGTGACGTGACCCGTTATATGGGAGAATATTTTCTGACTATAGGTAATATAGATTTAAATGAAGCAAGAGAATCTAATCTGACCTGTTCTCTGCAAGAGCAGGAAAAGATGTTCATAAAGATGGCAGACAGAAGGAGAGAAAAGTTTCAAAAGAAAGCAAATGACGAAAAGGATAGAGTCCCTAGGTGGGCTGAACACATGGATAACACCTCGCAGGGTGAAGCTAATCCTGCCTTGTTGCTGGATTTTGAACGAAAGGGGAAACTTTGTATCCATAGGGAAAGGACAGAGTACTATAACAATGAATTCATCGGTTCCAGCGAGTGTGAACATAATTACAAGGTAATTGGAGGTTGGGGTTTCAAAAATGGGTCAGAACCTGTGTTTCCCGGAATATATTATATATGTGGGAACAAGGCTTATTTCAAATTGCCGGATCACTGGTATGGAAGCTGCTACTTTGGCATTGTTTTCCCGAAAATATACCATGTGAATAATGCCGCTGGAAGCAATGAAGAAACTAATGGCTTAGTGCGTAGTAAGCGCGAAAGTGTAGGTGAAGTTATAGGTGATATTTTCAGTGCACTGATACCTGGAATGGGGGTAGTTCTGAACACCCATAGAATCTGCAAATTGTCTACAGTAGTGGACCGGTTATCAACGGACACTGCTGCTGGATTCCTGCTGGTCAATACTGAAATGGTTGCGATCAGATCAATGGTTTTACAAAACCGTCTTGCCCTTGACACCCTATTAGCAAAAGAGGGCGGAGTCTGTAGAATGCTGAAGGCGCAACATTGTTGCACTTACATTCCAGATAAAAGTATCGAATTAAAACAATATGTGAAGAACATAACTAATTTGGAAAAGGAACTCAAACCATTGGAGGTTGACAGTGCCTGGACGAGACTGACTGGAGGTCTCTCCTCTATAGGTAGTTGGTTTGCTAACCTAGGTAGAAACCTGTTGTGGAAAATACTGATGCCAATAGTTGTGATAGGTATAATTATATTGATTATTTTTATCTGCTGCAAATGTCAGAAGTGTAAAAAGAAATACACAGTAAATCAGAGAGGGGTGAAAAGAAATATTGATGAACTGGAATTAGAAGAATTAAAAAATACAATCTACAAAAAGGCGAAAAATCACCACTCTCATAGAGAAGCTGAAAGAAAACTGAACAATAAATTCGTTGAAATTGAAATGAGTGATGTGGATGAATGAGAAAAGTTGGCATCTGTTTCCATTATGTAGTGATGATAGTAAATATCATCAAAGAGGGGATTGATGGAGCAAGGATTTGCACGTGAAGCGCCTTGCCCCGTGCAAGAACCTCGCCAAATATATAATATTACTAAAATCATTGTTGTCGTTTATTACACGTTTTCCCAAACACGCGGGTGTCCCCGGATGCTTGCCTGTATGTCTTTTTCATATTAACGAAGCTTGCACTAAGAAAAATGGCTGCTTCGCTGAAATTCAGTCTGCGCATGCGTCGGTCATACCCATGTGATGTGACGCACTCGCATTCTGGAGGGAGTTCTGTGCACATGCGCACTGTTGCTAAAATGGCCGCTTGACTCTCACCACGCTCTCCGCTTATTGCTGCTGCTTTAGCCTATCTATCTTTTCGCACTAAACCTTAATGCTATAGTCATTATAAAGTAAGGGTTGGATAAGATTTTTCATGGTATACAGTGTGATCATTCTGGATGTGATATTAATTTGTTTTCGCTTACTTTTCATGTACCGCGTCTTTGGGGGCTGGGAGTGCTTAAGCTACGCCATATTTGAAGCTCCTCTGGGTTTTGCCATGTGACCTGGGAGAAACTCGACTGCGCAGAAGCTGAACCAAGCCAGCTGGCTCCTGAAGCAAAATGCGCCTGAGAACCCAGCACAAATTGTGGACAATCACCTTGAAATTAACAGACTTTGTTGCAACTGTCTTATGCGCTCATACTTTCTGTTGTATTCTATGGATGGGAACGTGAACCCGGGGGGCGGGTATGCAAACCTGAATATTAAATATGGGAAAGCTGAATTTTAGGAGGTGGTAATGATCGCACCACCTCTCCTGACCAATCAAAATATGGGAAACTGTCACTTGCAACATTAGTGGGTGGTCTGAGGGTCCCCAGAACTGTATAATTGCCCTAGTTTAGCTTATGGAAATTGTCCGACTTGTCCGAGTAGCAGACCTGTCACTGACCCTACGATCTCAATAGGTGCTCAATCTGAAAGTGCTGCGAAGCACTTTGTCCATACTTTCCACAAGCTCCTAAGGGGTGGAAATTCCTAAGTGCTGGCGAAGCACTTTGCTGGGAGATTCGAAAATCCAATCGGGGTTTCTGGCGGATTACTTGCAGAAAGGGGTAACGCAGGCGTTGCTGTCCGAAGCTGTGGGTGTTGGTCGTTCCCTGGGAGGCCCAGTCCTTTGACCCGAACCTGAGGGGTATCCTGTCCTGATCTGTCCGTGGGTTGTACCTGTTCGCATTCTGGTGTGCCTTTTCTGAGGGTCCTTGTCCCCGTCTTCCCAACTGACCCGTGGCCAGGGTTGGTCTCAAATCTGAATTAGGTAAATATTGTTTGTGGGTTTGCGTATTCTCTGTATCTTGTTTCCTCTCTCTCTCTCTCTCCCTTTCGTATAATCTATTAAAGCATTCTACCTGTGATATTGCTCTATTGCCGTTGAAACATCCAGTATATGTGTCTGATTTAGTTTGGTGCCTTCTCTCCCCCCCTCCTTTAGGAGCTCATTGATTTTGTCATAAATAAGAGCTTGTTCCCATTTTTCCCTTTCCTTTAGTGGATTGCAGTGAACTTAGTAAGAATAGTCTTAAGTGATAAGGATAAGTACATGTTTTAGGTCCCTCCACAACTCTTGTCTTAGTATAAAATTGCAGTAATTAGTTTTGTGCCAAACCCTACCTCTAGTCTCCCCATATATCTTAATGGTCGTGATTTTCTTCGTGCAAAGTTACCTATTGGTGTTGATATTAATGTTTGACATAGTGTTCTGCATATCGCTTATTGTCTTGGCATCTTCTTTTTGAATTTTCATATAAAGTGTTAAACTTCATCAGGTGTCTGTGGTCATTTTACAGAAAAGTGGATAAAATATATGGACGTAAAGAAATGTTTAAGGTCTTGTCTACTATTTTCCCTTTTAGCTCCAGGTCCATCGTAAGTTTGTGCCTGTGGTAAGTCAGGTGCATGGTAAGCAGAGGTAATCCTGAACCATTGATTACTCATAGAAGCGTGCTAGGATCTCACCCGGTTCACGGGAATCACTGATTGAAATTGAAATGCACGCCAGGGCCCAGTGCGTGTGAGAAAATTGGTGACCCGGGTGAACTGCGCGCTCTATCAACTTCGCTTCACGATGTCGGAGAAACTCTGGGAGCACCTCATTGGAGTGCAAATCGGGTCACACACACGGATCTGGGGCAGGAAATCAGGATAGGTGGCAGGATATTAGAGCATAGGACGGAGGTCAGCGGAGCCGGGAGACTATGCGGCCATCTTGGTTGGTGTTGTGGCTCCTCCCATTCTAAGGTTTCTTACTTCCTTGGATACCTTAGAAGGTGGTCCCAGGTTATCAGGCCAGGCACAGCGTGAGTTATAATTTTCCCTCTGGAAAAGGGCAGATTCTGTGCCTCTTCCTGGATGGAAGTCTTTATGGAAGTCAAAAAATATAGTTATCTTCAATGAATTGTGACATATGGGTGAATGCTACTCTTTCTATCAGTTTGCCCAGCAATAGTCCATTTGTATCAGTCTGTAGTTTTTAGGATCATTCAGGCCCAGGTTTGCTTTCTTTAATAATGCTTGTATGCATGCCTTTTATAAGTCTTCTGGAAAGACTCCTGTAGTTAAAGAAGTATTGATGATTATTTTGACTGTAATGGCAGCAAAGGTAGTTAAAAGCATGCTCTCGAAGATCTGTGGTGAACATGGGTCAGAGGGCTTCCAGCTTGCCTGCTTGCTTTGACAAGATCCATAAATTCAGTTACTCATAGTTATTTGAAGAAATGTATAGGCTGGGTTAGCCTACCTTTGGAGGAGGTGGTTGGAAATGGGTTGGTGACGTTTGTTTTCCTTTGTTATAAATAGGAGTAAATAGGGGTCCAATACGTCTGCTTTGGTTGTGTAATGATTTGCCAGTTTGTCAGTAAATAAATAAGAAATGGGAGGAGTTCCATCTGTGCAATTAGGTTTACGAAATTCAGTGAAAAGTTTGTAATTTTTTTTATTTATTTGCACATTTAGCATTTTGAATTCTGTTTGATAAGTACCATTTTTTGCTTTTTTGATTGTTTATTTGTATAGTCTGACACGTTTGTGTAAGTGGAGTTTATCGTGACTATTATTTGTTTTGAGTCAAGTGTGTTGCAGCTTTGTAATTTGTTGTTCTATCTTTTTTAGTTTGGGCCCACTCCTAGGGTGGCATGCCCTCATTAGTATAGGGGTGTGAACACATGCAATTAACAGAATCCATTACCCCTGGTATTGCAAATGTAAATGCATAGACAAAGAGGCAATCAAGAGGAGCACTTTCTGTGCGCATTATGGAGGTGGCATATAATCAGTTCCTCCCCCTGCATCCATGTGCAGTCACTCACCCTCAATTTTAAATGTGAGGACAAGTTTGCCACCACAGTGAAAAGCAGACAGGTGGTTTCAACAGCCTTTCACTAACATACTGTTCATGCCTACACTGAGAACAATATATTGACTGTAAAATGGGGCACAGTCCCGTTGTGCACCTAGCGCACCAAGTTGAATGTGTACTACAGTGCAGAGGGGGACAGTGAGTGCTATCTGTAATAAGGCTGATGGGTATGTCACTAACTGTATAATTTGGTAGCACAGAATGGATCATACGTGCAAATGGGCATTTCTCTCATATAGATAGCACTGTGCTCTTCTAAATGGGCGTTTCCTTACTTATACAAGGACAAACCTTTCATGAACAATTAGTATTAATAATTAAATGTCATTGGCTTGAGGGAGGCCAAACAAGATCCAAATTAAAGTCATCTCATCTAGTAAAAGAAAGATTTTAAAATTCTGAACCAAGAAAGGACAAAGAAAAAATGAAGTTTAGTAGAAAGAAATTTTAGGAGTTTAATAGAAATGCATTTGAGGGACCTACAATAGAAGTCTGGAGTGAGAGTTTACCGAAATGCCAGATTTATTGAAACCTAACTTTATTTTGGAGACGAGTTACTGCAATCCAGTTCACCGACTGCTGGAATATGAACAGAAATTTAAAACACGCCTTAGCAAAGCTTATTGGTCAGGGTTAATGTGCTAAGGCATGCAGGCATGACACATTAGAGCGGGACACGTCTGAGAAAATCAGAACGAGTGGACAAAGAGAGCTACAGCTGTAGTTGCTCATTCTGTTCAATGCAAGCACTGGAGTGGTGGAGGAAGGATACAACCAAACAACCAATAACATTAGATGCAAGTCGAATACTCTACTAGGCTCTACCAGGCTGAGTCAAGACACGTTTAACAAAGTCTGCAGCCAGAGGCTGGTAGAAGAATGCCAGTGACTGAAAGAGGCATGACCCAAGCCCATTCTATGTGAAAATGTTAGCACTAGCTCTGCTGTCAAACCCCAGACCTCACCAGAAGCCAACACAAACTGCATGGATTGTGACACATGTGATCAAATTCTCTCATTTCAACTACGACCATAGCAAGAACACTTTTAAGTTAATTACAATGGTGAAGAAGATCATCTGGTAATGCCACATACATGTAATACTGTAATCTAATTGTATTGAGAGGGTCCTTAGAATGTACAGAGTGGTGCTTTATCTTAGGAGAGGAAAGTCCATAATCCCTTCTGCACCCTCAATCTCCTTGCACCTCTCCCAAGCTTTTTTTAAACCCAACCTGGACACAGGGATCATTGAGAGCCTCTGCCTGCAAGGGGCTCAATGCTGCTTTTCTACCAGGCCTTAGACAGGGGGACAAGCACAACGATTCACAATGCCAGGCTTTACAACTATATGGCTGATGGGGCGCCCACATCTCACTCCTCCGATTTGCAGGCAAGTTAATGAGGCCAGGCATACAGAAAATCAGAGGAAGAACATAGCCGCTCCTGTAGAAGAATCTATCTTGTTCCAAAAAGCCCCATCTCCGGGGCACTACATATATTTCTATTTTGAGATCACAAAGCAAGACAGGTACTCCCTGGTGAAGACTGGCTTCTTTAATCAGTGTCTACAGACCTCAACTCAGAAATCACCTATTGAAGTGATCTTGGGTCTTTGACTGACGTCAACTGGTCATGTGACATCAGAACCTAATTGGCTATGTGTCGTATCCCATTTCCTTGTCATGGCCTAGTTCAGATCGATGTTGTCCCAAGACCAGACTCTTAAGTAGATTTCTTATGCACCCAAAGAGGTACGCTCATGGGTTACAGAGTCCCTTTGTCCCTGCAAGCTGGGCTAGCACATCCATAAGGCAAAGTTAAGCCACCTA